>NC_136063.1:1804602525-1805893109 GCF_964261635.1 Lissotriton helveticus | reverse complement strand
AAAGAACAAAGAATAATATTGCGCAAAGCGGATGGTTTAAAAAGGAAGATTAACGTAAGTTAATGAAGAAATTGATGCAAATGCAGAGTTAATTGAGAGGTTGTCGCCACTGGAGTGGGGCTAAGAAGTAGCCCCACAATTTTGATAACATTTGATACTGAGACATACATCAGACAAATTATAAATCATTGGCAAGATTACATTGATACACCAGGATTTTTAGACATAAGTAGTCCTATCTCTAAATCGTTTTCAAGTTTTTAGGACCGTTCCCACACTAGGCTTGTTGTTATCCTTATTCTACCATGTCTAATCAAGATAGACAGTGCTAAGTTATTTTCCTTTGGTGAGTGTATGGGATTAATTCCATAAAAATGCCGACACGTTTATAAACCCGTTCTGTGTTTTCGGGTTTTTCTTCAGGGCAATACTGGGTACCTACCAATAAATAGAAATAATCTATTTAGTGTCTTCTCCTGTTTTTTTTCATCTATTTAAGTTTCACCTGCAGCGGTAAGGTTACCTTAAACAATTCCAAAACGACTTTTTCGGCTGTACTTTTTTTATTTTCTGTGTGGAACCCTTAGTTCTGCATGGGGGGAAGGGACAAGGGGAATGTCAGTTGTCTCATTGTTTTAATAGAACTTCTATTAGACATATTAGTATCAAGCAATGCACTTACTGATGCGGAAGTTGTGTAATCGTGTATCCACTCGCTGTTTCTTAATTAGCTCATTCACTTCATGGGTGCTTGTTCTAGTACCTGTGAAAGATCGTTAAATGCGGATTTTAGATTATTGTTTCTCGAGTTGTAAGCACTATTGGCAAGTAGAATATGGCTCGGGGCTTACTTGCACTCAGTGTGAAGATTTTCTTTGATTTCACGGTTTTAGTGCTTGCTGCACGGGCACGTCTCGGCAGTAGTTTCGCAAGCTTTTATTTATCTGTAATATTTAAACAAACGAGCTGTGACTTATACGCTAATCGTTTTTTTGGGCTTTCCTGTTGGTGCTTTGATGCAGATTTTCGCTCTCACCTTTAGTTTTTCATCATTCTTTTTAGCGTCTACGGCTCCATCCTTCTGCTTGCTTCAGTCGCTTACACTAGCGTTCTGAAGGCTATTGCGCTTCTAATGGCGTTCATGAGTTGTGCTGCCGGGTCACACGTTTGCTTAGAATTATGGAAGTTGTAGTGAATCCAATAATTAACACCTAACGATTATTTTACATTTTTTCATATAACAGTTTTTGGGAAAAGTGTGTTAGAGTTGTATGAGTATTAGTGAAGTGTAAAATCTATTTATTTAAATTGTTTTTGGGTAAGGGCATTGCGGGCTCGAAGTTAGGTGTGGATTTCTTGAACATTTTAATGATGCCGAGGGTCAGTGCAGAGGATTTAGTGGATAGTTCTTTGTAGTTCAGACATTTCATTCATTCCCTCCAACACGCAGTTAAACCTCAGAATTAAATACACTTCTTTTCTTAACAGCATGGTATCTAAGTCGTCCCCACGGGGCGGAGTTTTGATACTTGACAATATTGTCCACTTGGAATCTTTCTCTGTGTGATTCTTCTCTAAAAAATGCTGGACCATTGGGGCGGTCAGCACTTTCCGTTTAATTCTAGACTCATGTTGTGCCAGCCTTTGATTTATCTGCTGGTTGGTTTTCCCAATGTATAGTTTTGGGCAGGGGCAGACAATTGCATAAACTACATTGCGGCTTTTGCAATTAGTGAATTCTTTATAGGACCATTTCGTGGAGTTCAATTCAAACATGGCCCCTTCTATTGTATTGATACAAGAAACACAAGTTCCACATTTGTGGTGACCTACAACTGGTTTCATCTTGCGTAACTCTATTTTGGCTTGAGTGATACCTAGGTCTGCTCGAACAATTTGTTGGCCTATGCTTTTATTTTTCTGGAGCGCAAATAAGGGTTTTTCCATTGGGACTTCGAGATTGGAAATTAAGTGCCAGTTTTTAAGAATTATGGCTTTAAATTTGTTTGTGTGTGGCCAGTATGTTGTCACACACACTAGTCTCTCTAAGGGTTCTTTTTCTTTTTCTTTAGTAGTTCTTCTCTCGGTGTGAACCATGCTCGTTTGATAGAATGTTTCAACATTTTGTTCGGATCGCCCCTTGCTCACAGCTGGTTACATAATGTTATGTTATGTTATGTTATAGGGGGGTGCTTCTATAGCACACGGCTACTCCGAAGAGTGTCCCGGCGCTGTCGGAGCCTCACAGGTCCAAAATGAAGAATGGAAAAGAAAAGGCGGGTCAGCAAAGCGTGGCTAAGAAGGGGCGGTCTTATTGTGTAAAAAGCAGAGTTTTCAGATCATTCCTGAAGGCCAGCAGATTAGGGCTAGATCTGAGGGAGAGAGGAAGGTCATTCCACAGTCTCAGAATGTGCCAGAAAGTCTTCCTATCTGGAACAATTCCTCCTAATCCATAACATTTAGTTGTGGGGGAGATTGGCTTTTAGACTTTGAGGGTGGTAACTTTTGTAGTGGAGTATTGTGTTTTTATCAGTTGTTTTACGAAATAACGTGGTGGTCAGTTTTTGTTCTTGTGGGAAAACTTTTACGTCTAGAAACGTTAAGCGCGTTGGACTGTAGGTTAAAGTAAATTTTATATCTGGATGTCGGGTATTAAGCCACTCGTGGAAGCGGATGAGCATTTCTACCGAACCGTTTCACTGACACCAGATATCGTCAATGTACCGATACCATGTTGTGATTTGCTGTCGGTAAGGGTTGTTTTGGTACACGAAGCGCTCCTCATACAGGGCCATGAAGAGGACCGCCATTTCTGGGGCATAAGGATACCCCATGGCGGTCCCCTTCACCTGCATGTAGAACGCGTCCATGAATCTGAAGTAATTTTTTTTTGTGCAATTCTAGCTAAGTCAATTATAAATTGAGTGAAACTCTTTGTTGCTTTGGTCTAGTCTCAAGGAAGAATTCCATTGCCTCTAATCCTTCTTCCCGAGGAATTTGGGTATAGAGGGAAGTGACATCAAATGACACCATTAGGTCGTGGCTTGCATCAAAAGGACTGCCTTCGATTTTGTTTATAAAACCCAGCCGGGACGCCGCGGGCACCAGACTAGGTTTGCCGCAGAGGACTCCTCACGATCAAATTGATCAGGGAGAACCTCTCCCCACGCCCCGATCCTCTGGACTAGAACCCTTAGCGAGGACTTTTCTTGCTTTCCTGCAGTATATGTAAGTTGAACAACTGCATTTTAACTTTTTTTCCACACACCTTAGCGCTTGTGTTGGACAAGAACCACACGTGGCACTACTTTTTGCCACTCACTACCTGGTCCTGACGAAAGTCCCGCACACTTTTTCTTGGGACTGAAACCTGTAGACCGCTTACACTTAGCCAACTAAGTAGTCATAATTTTTCTACTTGTAGTTGCATCACATACTTTTATCTCACACCCTGGGCCGCCACGAATAAAACATTGGGCAAGGATCCCCAGAGGTGTATTCTATTACCCACCTTCATCCTCATCACACTACTGCACCACACCCGCTCCGCTGTAGTCAGGCGTTGTAGCACAACCAGGCGGCATTCGGCTGCCTGGTTGGACTCCGATGATGAAGCATGACACCAACCAGGTTGGTGTGTGAGGGGTTTATAAACAAACTTTATTGTGCCCAGTTCACAAGCTCATGCTACAAGTGACTTGGAATATCAACCTATATTCCACAACTCTCACACAGTGGGCCAGTCCAAGTTGTTCTCATTATTATATATCCGGGGATGGGACTTGCCCCTTAAAACCCTCGCTCTCTCCAGTGATTAACTACTACTGACTCATCATTTCTCAATTCCCTGATGGCAACCTGTTGTTCCCGGGTTAGATTTCTTTTTGAAAAATTTCTTTGGTTGCCCAACTGCGTGATAGATGTCCTTTTGATGCAAGCCACGACCTAATGGTGTCATTTGATGTCACTTCCCTCTATACCCAAATTCCTGAGGAAGAAGGATTAGAGGCAATGTAATTCTTCCTTGGGACTAGACCAAAGCCACAAAGAGTCCCCACTCAATTTATAATTGACTTAGCTAGAATTGCACTAAAAAAAATTACTTCAGATTCATGGACGCGTTCTACATGCAGGTGAAGGGGACTGCCCTGGGGTATCCTTATGCCCCAGAAATGGCGGTCCTCTTCATGGCCCTGTATGAGGAGCGCTTTGTGTACCAAAACAACCCTTACCAACAGCAAATCACAACATGGTATTGGTACATTGACGATATCTGGTGTCAGTGGAAGAGTTTGGAAGATATGCTCATCCGCTTCCACGAGTGGCTTAATACCCGACATCCGGATATAAAATTTACTTTAACCTACAGGCCAAAGCGCTTAACGTTTCTAGACGTAGAAGTTTTCCCACAAGAACAAAAAATGACAACCACATTATTTCGTAAAACAATTAATAAAAACACAATACTCCACTACAAAAGTTACCACCCTCAAAGTCTAAAAGCCAATCTCCCCTGCAGCCAAATGTTACGGATTAGGAGGAATTGTTCCAGATAGGAAGACTTTCTGGCACATTCTGAGATCCTCACTTGTTCCATTCACCTGAGGCGGAAGCCGGGTGTGGGCGAGTGTCAAGCATAGCGCTGACATACAAGCGGTTTTTAACTTTCAGAATTACTTGATTTTAACTTGTTGTGTTGTGTTCTATTTGCACTTTATTTTAATATAAATAAGCTGACTACTAGCTTCTCTGTTCTCTCTGCTGCTACCACTGCACCTCGCACTTTCAGTCTCCTTGCAGGCACCTGAGGCGGAAAGCCGGGTGACCTTAGTCTTCTCACCATAACTAGCGCTCTTTCCCTCCCTCGCATTTCTTCCTCGCTTGCGCCGCGCTGCCCTGCCTGCAGTCTCCCCAGCCTTCCGGACAACACATCGAGGTGCCTGGGGATTCGCTGGGACCGGCAGGCTCGCATTTCGGTGGCGGCCATCTTGGGGGTAGGCAGTTTGACGGGCGGCAGTCTAGTGGTGCAGACTCGCACCGGAGGCCAGCGACGCCTTAAAACTAAGTGCACTCCCCTCCGCGCAGCGGAGGCGCCTAAGGAGCGCCAAAGGAAAGCCCGTCTGCGCCCGTCAGCATCCCGGAGGCTGCCGGGCACGGGCCAGGCTGGTAGGGCGAGCTCCCAGGATGATCAAATACTCTCGGGATGACCTCCTCTTACTTAGAGATATTACCGGTTCCTGTTCTAAGGTCTTTCCCAAGCCTTCTCGGTCGCTTAATAGGTGTTCGGCCTGTGGCTGGCAACCTGGCCAGGCTCGCATCGCCTCTCTCAATCCTCCCTCCAACAGCACGAGCTGCCTTCTGCTCAACACTAGATCCTTAAGCAAACATGCACTTGACGTCTACAATTTATTGATAGACTCCAGAGCCGACTGCCTGTTTCTGACAGAAACGTGGCTGGGCGAGGGAGCAGGACCTGATATCGCTACTGCCATCCCCCCTAGCCATGTTATCTATAGGAAAGACAGAACCAGTGGGAAGGGAGGCGGTGTTGCCTTGGTCATTGACAGGCGCATCACTTGCTCTATTCTTCCCTCTGATAACATCACGGGTTGTGAAGTTCTTGCCTTTTCCCTCTCCCTATCCCCTCAGCAAGCATGCATAGGGTTGTTGGTATATAGGCCCCCTGGCCCCACGGGCACCTTTTTTGAAGAACTCCACTCCCTGATTTCTACACTATGCCTCAGGTCCAACCACTGTCTGCTCCTCGGCGATTTTAACATTCACACGGACAAGGTGGCCGACTCAGACAGTGTTAAGCTCAATGATATTGTCTCATCCTTAGAGTTTCTTCCTCACCTTCGGTCCCCTACTCACTGTAAAGGACATACATTAGATCAAATCTTTTCTACCGTTCCTGTTGTCCTGACCTCCCTTGCTCTGGTCCTGTGGTCAGACCCCTTCTTAGCAGAATTCGAGATTCCTCTTAGGAAAAAGAGCATTGATGGCGGACAGTGGCGAAAGCGCTCCCCTCCAGAGCTTTCCATCGAGTCTCCCCAGCCATGTTGTTGAAGGCCTTAGAGACCCACCCCTGCCTGTTATCAGGCTCCCTGGAAACGGATCTTGACCTCTTGCAGGACTGGCTGACTCAACGTCTCGCCGACCTTGCTCCCCCCTTACCTTCGAGATTACTTTCTGTGAAATCATCTGCCCCATGATTTTCCTCGGCACTTGCCATCAAACGACGGCAAAGTAAAAAAGCCGAAAGGATTTGGCGCAAACACTATGACGCCAACTCCAAGGAAGCCTACAGGGCAATTACAAGAGACTATCATCACAACATCACTGCCAGCAAAAAGGCCTATTTGGCTAGCAGAATAGACGACGCCTCCAATTCCTGCAAAGAAATCTTCAGGATAGTCAAGGATTTTATCTCCCCTCCCTGGTCGACTCCCAAAATCTCACACTCAGAGTCCTGGATCTCCGAACTAGCTGACTTTTTTGCCAGCAAAATTAGGACTATCCAGACCTCCTTTGGGACCGCAAACATTAACAACCCCTCCATCTCTTGGTCTCTTGATTCCTCCCAGACCTCGACAGCTCCCTCCTTTTGCAATTTTCCTTCACTGTCTCTCCAGTCCTCTTTAGACCTGCTCTCCAAATTAAAATCCGGCTCACCTCTTGACCCTTGTCCTGCCAGATTTCTCGCTCAAATGGCCCCTACCCTTAATCACCTCATCAACCCCATTCTTAACCTTTCGCTCAACACAGGTGTAGTTCCTCAGTCATGGAAACAGGCCCTCATTCTGCCTCTGCTTAAGAAAGCCAACCTGAACCCTGTATCCCATGCCAATTACAGACCCATCTCCCTTTTACCGGCTCTCGCGAAAGTGGTTGAGAAACACGTTCATTCCACCCTGTCCCACTTTCTAGAGGCAAACGACATTCTACATAAATCTCAGTCTGGTTTCCGCTCAAATCTGAGCACCGAAACAGCTTTGCTTGACGTCACCGAAGTGATCAAAGAAACCTTGGACAGGGGTGGAAAAACTTTGCTGGTGATGCTCGACCTCTCTGCCGCTTTCGACACCGTCCCCCACGACCGCCACCTATCTAAACTCTGGGAGGTGGGTCTAGAGGGACGGTGTTTAGCTGGTTTAGATCGTTCCTCTCCAACCGCCAGCAAATTATCTGGGCCCCACCTTTTTCTGCCGCGATGCCACCTTTGGAGGTCGGAGTACCACAGGGCTCAATTTTGAGCCCTTCGCTCTTCAACATTTATATGACCCCTCTGGCGGCACTCGCGGAAGATTTTGGGGCCCAGATAGTGTCGTACGCCGACAACACGCAACTCCTGTTCACCTGTGACAGAGGCCAGGACTTTGATGGAGCAGCTATTCGGGGCTGCCTGGGGGCTGTCTTCGACTGGCTCAGTCCCCACAGCCTCAAATGTAACTCCGATAAGTCCGAAGTGCTTTTCTTCGGCTGCCCCGCAGATCCCAGATAGAAAGATTGGTGGCCTTCCGCCATGTCCCCTCCTGACAGCGACTCTGGGTCTGCAAAAAACCTGGGCATTCAGATCGACAATTGTCTCTCCTTTAGGGCCCACGTGTCTGACCTAGCCGGCAGATGCTTTGCGATCTTGAAGATGCTGAGGAAGTTCTTGCCGCTCCTATCTTTGGAGCACAGAAAGATCACAGTACAGGCCCTGATCGGCTCATGCCTGGACTACTCCAATGTTCTGTACCTAGGACTGCCGGAACATCTTTTATCACGTCTCCAGGTGGTGCAGAACTCTGCGGCCCGTGCCATCTTTGGCCTTACCAGGAGAGCCAGGGCCAGTGAGCTCCTCAGAACCCTTCCCTGGCTGCCCATAAAGAAGCGGATCACTTTCAAGACCCTGACCATCGCCTACAAGGCCCTTCACGGCATAGGTGCCCGCTATCTTCAGAAATGGATCAGCTTCTATCTTCCATCTAGATCCCTGCGCTCTTCAACCCAGGCTAGGGCAGTCACGTCTTTGGTCCGTCGGGCACGCTGTGGGGGCGCTCTTTCAAACATCTTGCCCCCCGACTGTGGAACGACCTTCCTCTCTCCCTCAGATCTAGCCCTAATCTGCTGGCCTTCAGGAAACATCTGAAAACTCTGCTTTTTACACAATAAGACCGCCCCTTCTTAGCCACGCTTTGCTCACTCGCCTTTTCTTTTCCTTTCTTCACTTTGGACCTGTGAGGCTCCGACAGCGCCAGACACTCTTCGGAGTAGCCGTGCGCTATAGAAGCACCCCCCTATAACATAACATAACATAACATTATGTAACCAGCTGAGAGCAAGGGGCTATCCAAACAAAATGTTGAAACATTCCATCAAACAAGCATGGTTAACACCGAGAGAAGAACTACTAAAGAAAAAAGAAAAAGAACCCTTAGAGAGACTAGTGTGTGTGACAACATACGGGCCACACACGAACAAATTTAAAGCCCTAATTCTTAAAAACTGGCACTTAATTTCCAATCTCCAAGTCCCAATGGAAAAACCCTTATTTGCGCTCAAGAAAAATAAAAGCATAGGCCAATAAATTGTTCGAGCAGACCTAGCTATCATTCAAGCCAAAACGCACACTTTGAAAGATGAAACCAGTTGTAGGTCACCACAAATGTGGAACTTGTGTTTCTTGTATCGATACAATTGAAGGGGCCATGTTTCAATTCAACTCCACGAAAGGGTCCAATAAAGAATTCACCAATTGCAAAAGCCGCAATGTAGTTTATGCAATTGTCTGCCCTTGCCCAAAACTATACATTGGGAAAACCAACCAGCAGATAAATCAAAGGCTGGCACAACATAAGTCTAGAATTAAACGGAAAGTGCTGACCGCCCCAATGGTCCAGCATTTTTTAGAGAAGAATCACACAGAGAAAGATTTTAAGTGGACAATATTGTCAAGTATCAACACTCCACCGCGTGGGGGCGACTTAGATATCATGCTGTTAAGAAAAGAAGCGTATTTAATTCTGAGGTTCAACTGCTTGTTGGAGGGAATGAATGAAATGTCTGAACCACAAAGAACTATCCACCAAATCCTCTGCACTGACCCTCGACATCATTAAAATGTTCAAGAAATCCTCACCTAACTCGAGCCCGCAATGCCCTTACCCAAAAACAATTGAAATAAATAGATTTTACACTGCACTAATACTCATACAACTGTAACACAATTTTCCCAAAAACTTTTATAGGAACAAATGTAAAATAATCGTTAGGTGTTAAGCATTATTGAATTCACCACAACGCCCATAATTCTAAGCAAACATGTGACCCGGCAGCACACTTCCGGCAACTCACGAACGCCATTATAAGCGCATTAGCCTTCAGAACGCTAGCGTAAGCGACTGAAGCAAGCAGAAGGACGGAGCCGTAGATGCTAAAAAGAATGATGAAAAACTAAAGGTGAGAGCGAAAATCTGCATCAAAGCACCAACAGGAAAGCCCAAGAAAACGATTAGCGTATAAGTCACAACTCGTTTGTTAAATATTACAGATAAATAAAAGCTCGCGGAACTACTGCCGAGACGTGCCCGTGCAGCAAGCACGAAAACCGTGAAATCGAAGAAAATCTTCACACTGAGTGCAAGTAAGCCCCAAGCCATATTCTACTTGCCAATAGAGCTTAGAACTCGAGAAACAATAATCTAAAATCCGTATTTAACGATCTTTCACAGATACTAGAACAAGCACCCATGAAGTGAATGAGCTATTTAAGAAACAGCGAGTGAATACACGATTACACAACTTCCGCATCAGTAAGTACATTGCTTGATACTAATATGTCTAATAGAAGTTCTATTAAAACAATGAGACAACTGACAGTCCCCATGTCTCTTCCCCCCATGCAGAACTAAGGGTTCGACACAGAAAATAAAAAAGTACAGCCGAAAGAGTTGTTTTGGAACTGTTTAAGGTAACCTTACCGCTGCAGAGCAGAACTTAAATAGATTAATAAAAACAGGAGAACACACTAAATAGATTATTTCTATTTATTGGTAGGTACCCTGTATTGCCCTGAAGAAAAACCTGAAAACACAGAACAGGTTTGGAAACGCGTCGGCATTTTCATGGAATTGTCCCCATACACTCACCAAAGGAAAATAACTTAGCACTGTCTATCTTGATTAGACATGGTAGAATAAGGATAACAACAAGCCTAGTGTGGGAACGATCCTAAAAACTTGAAAACGAATTAGAGATAGGATGACTTTTGTCTAAAAATCCTGGTGTACCAATTTAATCTTGTTAATGATTTATAATTTGTCTGATGTATGTCTCAGTATCAAATGTCTACAATTTATTGTTTATGATTTAATTTTGTTTTAAAATTTACCTTTTTTTTATTTGACATGCTTAAATGATGTAACTCTTCAAAAGTAATAAGGAAGTTGTGATATGAGCAATGGCATAAGTGCCTTAGAATTAACTAATCGAGGTGTGCAGTCTGCTACAGAATAAAGAGAAGCTTGATCAATCCGAGACCAGGTTTCTCTTTTTGTCTTTAAATTGTAGAATGTTGGCATTTTCTTACTTTAGCCATTTGGTGCGTGCTGCCTGCCACTGATACACATCTGGGGAGGGTGGCAGCTGGGCTTTGTGTATTCCCCCAGAAGACCATACACAGTGGGAGCTTAGGTGTGACTTAATTGGCCATCCTGGCAGAATGGAGGGAGGAGCAGGACCCAGCCTCACTCACACTGAATAGGCTGTGCCCTGACACCACACAAAGGGTGAATGCCTCCTTGTAGTGATTCTGGAGCCAGGGAGGACATCTGTGAACTACAAAAGATGTTGTGAAAGTGTCTCCCACTTCGAAGACACACCTGGGTATGAGTAAAGAACATCAGACACTACCGCTTCAATACACTTCTGGATCTTTGAAGTCTCTGCCAGGAAGAAGGCCTGCTATGCCGCTGAAAGGCTGCCACTCTGCTGGACTGCTGCTTTGCAGGACATTTTCCTTGCTATGCTACCCTGCTGCCTGCTGCTCCCCTGCCTGGTTGAGAAGGACTGGACCTCCATCACTTGAACCCAGAGTGACTCCAAGGGCTAGCTGGTTCTGAAGTCTCAGTGACATAAAGAACTTCTAACTTATCTACCTCTGCACCTGGGCTCTGTCATCTGTGAGTCTGCGCTGCCAAGTGGTGTCACCCCGGTTTTGGCCCCCTGGAAGTGAGGTCTAAGGTGCTTGCTTCATCAAAACCCATGCATCCTCTGTCAAACTGGTACACTGGCGCCACTGAATGGATCAGAAGCGGCGCATCACCCCCACTGCATGGACCAGAATCGGTGCATGGCCCCTATTGCATGGATCAGAACCTGCAGATTGCTTCTTTTTGCTCGGAGCAGTCCTAGGGATGCGAACCGTCTGATTTTTTTGGGGCAATTAACTGTGTATGCCAATAGGGCCACTTCCAGAATGGGAATCAGAGGAATGTTGATCATTTGCCCTAATGTGTGGTGTAAGCGTTCCCAGTAGGGCTGCAGTTCAGAACATGTCCAGCTAAGATGTGCGAAGTCAGCATTAGGTGCAGTACATTTACCACAGTTGTGTGGCTTGGACGGGTCACTTCTGTGTGCCATGACAGGGGTGAAATATATGCGGAGTAAACATTTAAACATTCATCGTCAGTTATCGGACACCCCAGTCCCTATGGATTTTTTCGTCTTTTACAGGTTTTAAAGCAGCACAAGTTTTGTATAGATTGGAAAGTAATTGTACGCTATTGGGGTTTTCTATTACCATGTGAGAGGAGGGAACGAGTCTGGCTCGGTAGGGAAAGTATGCGAAGCGGAGCGTAGTGTGGATCAAATGAGGCCAAGGACAAACCTGTCCACGATACTGCCCATTGAAAGTGAGCATCTTCCAATAGTTAAAAAATATAACCCCAGGGTATAAATCTCCCATTTGTTTAATTTCAAATGTAGTCAGGGTGCGCTGTAACAAACGCTTGCCTGTGATTGTGATCCAGCGAGGGTTGGAGAGGGGTAATGCTGGGGAATATAGTATAGTGATACCTGTAAGCCTGCACAGTTTGTTCCACGCCCAACTTGTGGTAGAAACAGTTTGTAAGTCACGGGGGTCTCTAAGAATGCCCGTGGGGAGGACAGTCGAGAGACGCTCAGGGAGAATAAATTCAGCTTCCGGCCACAAATATGGTATCCTGGCGTCTGGATGAAACCAGGAGTGAGTGAAGGAACATTGGGCCACCACATAATACAAATGCACATCTGGGACACTGTATCCCCCTCTATCATAAGGCAATGTGAGGACTGACCACCGGACTTGTGCCTGTTCCCCACCCCATACCAGGCGGGTCGTAAGTGCGCAAAATGTCCCAAAAAAACTATTGGTTAAGGGAATTGGTATATTGTTAAAAAGATATAGAAATTTGGGTAGTACTACCATCTTCAGTATTGAAACTTTGCCCGCAAGCGATAGGGGCAATTTTAGCCACTTGTCTATTTGTGTTTCTAGTGTGTATATAGCTCACTCATAGTTTAGACTTATTATCTGGGCGGTGTCCAAGTGTATATGCACTCCTAATATTTAACTGAGTCTGTGCACCACTCCAGTGGGAACTCCCACTCCCACGGCTGTATGCTTGATGTTAAAGGAAAAATAACTGATTTATGCCAATCAATACCTAAACCTGAGAAGCGACCGAATTTAAGAATTTCTCTGATCAATGGGTCAAGATTATCTTGGTGGTGTCTAACGTAAAGGAACGTGTCGTCCCCATAAAGCGAAACCAGGAGGGGGCCAGTGTTGAATTGTAAACCTATTCGCAGTTGTCTATCCTGAAAATGGCGTATCCAGGGATTCATGGCCAGGATAAACAATAGAGGGGAAAGGGGGCAACCCTGGCGAGTCCCACGGGATAGCTGAAAGGGCTGGGAAAGTGTCCCATTTAGGTGAAGTCTCGCTGTGGGTGTGTTATATAATAAGGAAGTTGTAGCAATAAATCCCATGGGTATGCCCATATGGCGAATGACAGAAAGGAAGAAGGGCCATTCTAACAAATCAAAGGCTTTCTTTGTGTCCAGGAGGATTGCCGCTGCGGGGACTGTTGGGTTGATCCTATCTATTACTGCAGAGAGTGCTCTGAGATTGAGTGAGGTAGATCGGTGGGGCACAAAGCCGGATTGCGCCGGGGATATAATACATTCCATTAGTTGAGACAGCCGGGTTGAGATGACTTTGGCTAATATTTTATAATCTAAATTTAGGAGGGAAAGAGGCCTATATGATCTGCATTGTGTGGGTGAGCTAAAGTGCCATCTTTTTTGCCTTGGTATGCCCCAACTTTTTGCTGAATTGCTGATGTCCTTTGACTGAGTGTGCCCTGGGCTCCTGGCAATCAGGTGCCCAGGCCTGTGTTCCTTCCCTAAAACTGTATTGGAGCTGAAACCCAATTGGCATCTCTGGCCACATGTCAGACCCTGGTAAGTGGTACCCTAGGTACCCAGGGCATTGTGACCAGAGAAGACCCCTAAGGGCTGTAGCACTTATTGTGCCACCCTTAGGGGCCCTGCAACCTGACACCCACACACTGCCTTTGCAGACTGAGTGGCCTGGTGCAGAACTAAACCAAGAGTCAACATGGCACATATCCCTGTGTGCCATGCCCACACACCCACTGCCCTGGCATACATCAGCACCCCTCTAGCTGGGTGCCCTATGCCAGTGGTTGTGGGGACAGGTGCTTGAGCCCTGTGCCCCTCCAGTACCCAGGGCCATTCCTGGGCACTGTAAGTGCAGTGATGCTATTAAGAGCATATGGTGCTGGAAAGTTGTCATTACCAACTCCACAGCACCGTAATGGCTACACTGAAGACTGACACGTTTGATATCAAACTTCTCAGCACATTAAACCCACACTGATGCCAGTGTGGGATATAATGTAAAATGCACTACAGAGGGTGTCTTAGAGATGCCCCCTGAAACCTAACCTACAATCCACGTCTGGTCTGAGAGGCTGCCTAGGCTGCCACACAGCATACATGTTGCTGGACCCTGTGTGGAGAGCCCCCCACTCTCCTGGTCCTCCAACAATTCACATCCTGGGCAAGGTGCTAGGCCTCCTCCCCCAGGATGGGCAGACAGAAGCTTCAAAGGCATACCACCTTTGCGAGCTTCTCCAGACCACTTGCTGTACTCAGCCTACATGAGGAAAGGGGTTGTGCCAGCCTGTGCCAACTCCACCCCTCAGGTGGGAGAGGCGAGGTGAAGCACAACTCCGGACTCCGGCCATCTTGAGGATGGGGAGCCCTGCCCAATTAGAGATAGGCTCCTGCCCCCTCTCCCACAGGAGAGGAGCAGGATAGAGAGTGTACTCAACCCAGGACAGGGACCTATTGGTTCCTCCCCTTCCCCTACCTGTAACGCCCCTAAATGTAGTATTTAGGGGCACCCTGAACCTCCCTTCCCCAGATCCCGATTTCAAAACAAGAAAGAAGATCAAGAAGAAGAAGACCTGCCGTGCAGCTGCTAACAAGAGGACGACACCAACTGACTTGGCCTCGGCCCTACAGGCCTGTTGATCCTTGAACCTGCTCCTGCTAAATCCCGGCGTCTCTTGCGGACAGCAACCTCAAGACCCCCAGAGAACCTGCCTGCCTTGACCATCTCAGAGACTGGGACTCCCATGAGCAGTGGCTCTGCTCAACCAGCAATCCCCCTGGTGCCAGGAAGGAAGCGCGAATCCCATCCACTCTGCACCCGCCAAGCCCGGCCAGTGACCGAGTGGCCCTGAGGACGTCCCCCTACGATTCTGACCTGGAATCCAGTGCCCAAGGACCCTCTTCGATGACCCGGATGATGCCTGCAGACTCAGAACCAGGGACCCCTCCAACCGCGACCAGCAAAGGGTAAGATATCCCGACGTCCAAGGACACCCCTGCACCCGGCTCCCCCGGCCTCCTGTGCCCAGCTACGGGGTGCCTACCTACCCACCAAGATCCCAACTTACCCCTCGAAGTGATGGTCGCTCCAGAAGATCCTCTGTCCTCGATCCTGCAGTCTTTGTTCCTGTTTCAAGATCTCCATTGAATAACATTGAGCACCCGACGGCTCAAAAGCACCCTGCACCCAGCCGCCTGAGTGCCCCTGGCAGTGAAACCTTTTTCCTATCCTATTTGCCTGTTTGCCCTGAGCAAGTGACCAGGAGCCCATCTCCCACAGCCGCATGGCCTGCTAGCTAGCAGCCACCAACCGAAAGCCCCCTGCCTCTCATTGGATAACATTGGGCCTAACTACCTCTGCACCCACCCGGCTTCCCCTGTTCTGCTGAAGGTGTACCAACTGTACCTACCTGACCCTGGGGGACCGCTGAGTCTATGCCCAGAACCTTAACACTGCCAGTCGAATACTTAGCTAAAAGTTGATAACTCACTTTTCTTCTATAGGCTAACATTGACTGGTTTCACTTGGAAATTCGTTTAAGTGTGGAGTTTTGGAACTTTAAAATACTCACCTAAAATCAGCCGAACAACGAATTTCGATTTACTCACCTGCACCCGGCTCCCCCTGGCCTCCTGTGCCCAACTCCGGGGTGCCTACCTACCCACCAAGATCCCAACTTACCCCTTGAAGTGCTAGTCGCTCCAGAAGATCCTCCGTCCCCGATCCTGCAGCCTTTGTTCCTGTTTCAAGATCTCCATTGAATAACATTGAGCATCTGACGGCTCAAAAGCACCCTGCACCCAGCCGCCTGAGTGCCCCTGGCAGTGAAACCTTTTTCCTATCCTATTTCTCCATTTGCCCTGAGCAAGTGACCTGGAGCCCAGCTCCCACAGCCGCGTGGCCTGCTAGCTAGCAGCCACCAACCGAAGGCCCCCTGCCTCTCATTGGATAACATTGAGCCTAACTACCTCTGCACCCACCCGGCTGCCCCTGTTCCGCTGACGGTGTACCAACTGTACCTACCTGACACTGGGGGACCACTGAGTCTATGCCTAGAACCTTAACACTGCCAGTGAAGTACTTAGCTAAAAGTCAATAACTCACTTTTCTTCCATAGGCTAACATTGACTGGTTTCACTTGGAAACTCTTTTAAGTGTGGAGTTTTGGAACTTTAAAATATTCACCTAAAATCAGCCGAACAACGAATTCCGATTTACTCATCTGCTATCGGGAGAGACCTCAGTGCTGCACCCTTTAGCCCAGCACCAGCCCTGAAAGGTAATTTTAACCGTACTTACCAGTAACCTGAACTTTGTTCCATAAGAAATTATTGACTGTTTTTCTGTGAAATGTCTTCAGTGTCGATTTTTGCAAACTACAAATATTCGTTAAAAATGGTACCAACTACCAAAACCTAATTATTTACCTTTTTTAGATAGAGGTACCAGTGCTGAACCTAGGAGTCTATTACTGGATTACAAAAGTAATATGAACATACTTTACCTGTAAATTGAATTTCCTTCCGTAGGATAACATTGGTAATTTCAACTGAAAAAGTTTCTGTCAACTTCTAAAATACAATAATATTCCTTAAAAGTCACTACTGTTACCAAAACGCTTTTACTTAACTGTTTACAGCTCATGTCCCGGAACTGAATCTAGCATCCAGTCCTGTGGTTAGAAAAGTAATCTACAATGTAACTAATTGCATTTAACTAGAAATTCCCATTGAGCTCAATGTTGCATTGTGTTTGAAATTGTGTTGCCTATTGCAACAACCTGTAGCTATTGCATTAAAAAAGCCTATTGCCTATTTGAAAAGTATTTAACTAAAGTAACTCATCCTGAGAAAGTATATTTTGATACCTTGTCGGTTCTAAAATAAAACAACTATATATTTTGATACAAAACCATTGGCCTAGAGTTCCATTCTTGAGTGTGTGAGGCCAATTGCTGACTGAGTGTGTACAACAATTTCTTTACACTGTCCTCTAATACTGCCTTACTGCTCGACCAAGCTACCAGTTTAGAGAGTAAGGTTATATCCAACTTTAGGCTCTGCAATACCTCTGGGGCATGTGGACTCTGTGCACACTGTACTTTACTTTGGTTCAGTATATACATAGCCACTTTTTTACATGTGGTCTTTACCAGGTTTGGGGCATAGAATGATGACAGCCTCCCTGAGTGTGGGGGGAAGCATTTGTGATTCTAAGGCCTGAGCATAAACCTCAATGAGTTGCGGTGAGAGCGGGTCCTTGTATTCCTTGTAGAAATCTCATGTAAACCCATCTAACCCAGGGTCCGGGCAGCATGAAGAGAATCTATTGCACCAATCACGTCCGCATGTGAGATTCCTAACTTAGGAGCATACAGAGTCAAGAAATAGTCCAGAAGCTCATTCAGGATGTCCCTTGTGGCGGTGTGCGTGCGGGTGTCAGATGTGCGTAATTCAGTGATGTATGCCTTGTGATAAGACGGCCTCAGCATCTGGGCCATTACTCTGCCAGGTCTTTTGTCCTCGCCATATCTTTTAGCCGTCTGGTATTTGCCAAAATATAATATTTCCCTGTCAGCTGTTTCCCTGTATTCTGTTAAAAGGGCCAAACGTTGTACCACGGATGTGGGAGGAATGGAATGAGTAGAAGTACAATCCAGTGCCGCAATTTCGTGCTCTAGGAGTGATAGTGTGTTGCGGAGGTCCTTGAGGACTCCCGCATGTTTAGCTATGCATGCACCCCTGATCACGGCTTTAAAAACTTCCCACAGGACTGCCCATCAGTTAATGGAGCCGGTATTAATTGAAAAGTAGTCCTTGATGGCCTTGAACACTTTGTCATGGAGAGCGTGACCAGGAAAGCGCCATTGCCATTCAAAGCCCTCGGGGCGGGGGACTTTTAGGTGCATCATGACCGGAGAGTGATCCGAGTAAGTTCTGGGGAGTGTCTCAGTTGAGGTGCACCAACCTGAAGCCTCAGGGGAGAGTAGCCAGTAATCTATCCTAGTTCAAGTGTTGTGTTGGCCTGAGTAATGTGTGTATTCTGTGAGAGAAGGGTTGCCTTTCCGCCAGACGTCTAGCAATGAGAACTGGTCGCAGAGCTCAGTAAGGGTGTGGCGAGCACATGGCTTAGAGTCTGGAGCCATGGAGATGCTATCTAACCCGAGATTGAGTAGTAAATTAAAATCCCCACCCAGAAGCAAAACCTGTGGTTATACCCTCGCAATTTGAGTATGTAGGGCGTGGGAGAAGTCTGGGGAGTTAGTGTTCGGGGCAATGATACATACCAGTGCAACATTTCTCCCCATCAAGGACCCCTATACAATGAAATGCCTGCTCTTTCCGTGGATGGAACCAAAACTAAATGGACCCTACTATGAATCAAAATGGCTGTTCCCCTAGCATAATTACTTTTATTGGCAAAATATCGATGTGCACCCCAACTGGCTCCGAAGCGGGCTGAGTCTGTCTTGGGAAGATGTGTTTCTTGCAAGTAAGCAATGTCCACATTGTGCCGCGTTAGATAATGGATTACCTGCCTATGCTGCCTATGCTTGCACGTATCGTTAAGACCCCGTACATTCCAGGACATTAGGGAGAGGTCTGAAGGACCTTCTACATTACCAAACCTGGCCATCTGATCAATGCAACATTTACATCACAATAACATGGTGACAATAAACAGGAAATATCGGCAGTGAACATCTCAGCATATAGCAATAAACATATTGTGCAGATATAGTTATCACCCCCATCTCCCACCCAGCCAAACCCCACTTGGGGTAAGGCCCATTCAACAAGAAATACTGAACGTGAAGTATGTCAATCCCAAAAAGCAGTACCCCAAAGTGAACCAAACCAAGCTCAAAGGATACACCATGGGGGGGCGGCAACGCCCAGGCGAGCAACCAGCTATCTCTAACAACAATACAAAATGTGGAACATATTCCCAATATTGCATTTATACAACTTAATGTGTGACATGAAGTCAAATAATCCAGTACCCGAACTGGAAAAAAGGTTGGCACTGGCGTCGTAGCCGCCATGTGGAGGAGAAGGCCCTATACCTGTCCTAGAGTGTTGATTGTTATTCTGTTAATAGGCACGGCAGAACTCCTGCGCCTCAGTTGGATTGTCGAAGATGCAAGCTCTGCCATCCACATTGACCTTCAGTCTGGCAGGATACAGCATGCCATACCTCAGTCCCAGGTTTCTCAGAGTGGGCTTGACTCCATTAAATTTGCTTGTGCATCCTGCACCATTGCTGTGAAGTCTAGGTAAAGTGACAGCTTTGAGCCCTGCCATTCTAAGTCTCCCCACTCCATAGCCATTCTTAGTGCGGCATCACGGTCCCGGAAGTTCATAATGCGCGCCACTATGGGTCTGGTGGGAGACCAGGATTTGGCCAGGGTCCCAGGGACCTGTGTGCTCTTCGAACTACAAAGCCAGGAGTGACCGATTCCTTGCCAAACAGAACAGTTAACAAAGTCTCAACAAACATGTCCATGCGGTCTTTGGCGGTTGTCTCCGAAACACCGAGAATTCGCACGTTGTTGCGTCCACTCCGTGCTTCCAGATCTTCATTTTTAATGGCCACTTCTTTAAGAATGCACTCGACACTCCCCAGACGTTTAACAGATTGTGCAGTTCCATCCTCAATGTCCGATATACAGGCCTTCGCCACATCAAGTCTCCTATCATGTACCTGTATCTTTGCCCCCAGACTGGAGATATTTTTATCAAGGAGGTCAAACTGATTGTCCAATGCTTTAAAACCAGCTCTCATCTCCTGGAGTAAAGATGCTGATGCCTCTGCCGGGCCAGCTGCACGCTCTGCACCTGGTGCAAAGACCACCATGGTGGGGCCTTGTTGTAGAGTCGTGTCTGCCAGTCGTTCGAATGTAATCGTTTTCTGCTTTGGGTCTTTGTGGCTCATGTCACAGCAGAGTAGCGCAGATACCAAATCAACTAATCTTGCAGAGTCAATTGCGGCCTTGTTATTAGCCACACTCCCTGGCCCTTGCTGAGTAATAGGCTACGTGGAATGGCAGAGGCCCGGTTGCATCATAGCGTGCATCCAATCGGTCCGGTGCGGCAGCAGTGGGATCGAGCCGATGACCTATAGCAAAAATGCAACGTCACTGTGTTGTGGGATTCATTTTAGCATGGTACATTAAACCCCCGAGGGAACTGAGGACACTGGGTGAGCGGGACGGCAGTGCCCGCAGGATGTACACCTTCCCCACTGGTATGGAGCGAGCGTCTGCTTAGCTCCTTCTTCAATGGCTGGTCTTATTGGAAACATACACTGCCCCCAGAGCGGTCTCCAAGTGTAGGCAATGGCCGCTTATGTCATCCGTTGAAGTTCTGGCCTTATAGGGGAGAATGTGGGGGGGCGCTGTAACAAATCTTTTGCTTTTGTGGCCGCAGGGGGTAAACTCGGTCCCCCACCCCAGCGCCGCTGCGTGGATCAAGCAGACAATGCTACTGCTGTCAGAGGGCCTCTCACCCTCCGTCTCGTATCTCTGACAGCGCCGCAGGCAGAGACATGCCCCGCTGACGGCCTCCGTCTCTGCAGCAGTCCCGCTGCAGGATAGTCGCGAGCCAGCTTCAGGATGCAGCCGCGAGCAGCGGGCCACTGGGTCAGAAGGAAGGGGGGCGCTTCTCAACACATCTCTGATATCAGCTTGTTCGGGTCCCAGCCGCTACTTCCGGCCCTCTACGCCACGGGTAACAGTCACCTTCAGTTCTCCGGCTGCGCAGCTCACCTTACACTGGGCCACACCCTGGGTCATTCAAGGAGCATTATCAAAGTTCTGGGGCCTCTCTCAACCCCGCTGTGCAGTCGGCAGGATCAGGACACTTTCAGCCTCCCGATGCATCGTGTTTCAGTGCTTCATGTCAGCATTTGTCTCGGGAATACACAGTGAAGCTGGATCCCTCGGCTTCAGAGCCAGGTGGCCATTTTAGTCGCCAGCTTGGCCATGCCCTCGACCAATAATAATATTTAATGGCAGGCAGAGCTATTCCGCCATCATACCATCTTTTAGTGAGCTTGGAGAGGGTGATTCTGGGTATACTATTGTTCCATAATAGGGAGCGTACCTCGGAATCAATAGAGAGAAAATATTGAGGGGAAACCAGAAAGGGGTATTTTGCAAAACTTTGAGAAAGCGGGAAAGTGCCATTATTTTATAAAGTGCAGCTCTACCTAGGAGTATAAGCAGCAAAGATTTCAAATGTTGCACGTTGGTACGGAACCGGTGGAGAGGAGGGATGAGGTTTTGTCAGTGGAAAGTCCCTTCGACCCTGGTAATATATATACCCAAATATCGAAAACCTTTGGTAACTATCTGGGCCTGAGAACTCAAAAGAAGGATCGGTTGCTCACCACTCAAGACATAGACAGAGATTTGTCCCAGTTGATTGTGTAGCTGGAATATTTTTGATAAAGGGCAAAAATATGGAGCATACTATGAATTGAAAACTGTGGTCGGGCCAAATATAATAAAATGTTGTCACATAAAGAGAAATCCTGTCTGTCCAATCCAATGATCAATTAAGACCGCAAATTGAAGGGTCTCCTCTAATCCATATGGCCAGAGGTTCTAGGGTTAGGGTGAAGAGAAGACGCAACAGGGAGCATCCCTGCCTTGTGCCCTTGCCAAACTCAAAAATTGCAGACCGGCCGCCATTCACGGTAACCCGGCAAGCGTACCAAGGATAAAAACCGAGCACCGTATCCATATCTCTCCAACACAGCATACAAGAAAGGCCACTCAAAAATGTTGAAGGCCATCTTAGCGTCTAAGGACATGATCACCGAGTCCTCCTGAATAGTGGAGGCCTGGCACAACACCCCGAACAAGCGACGAAGATTAAGCACAGTATTTCAGGCTGGCATAAAGCCACATTGATCCGGATGGATCAATTTGTGGAGGCATGGGGGGAGATGAAGGGCCATAAGTTTGGCAAATATCTTGAACTCTGGTTCTAAGAGGGAGATTGGTCTATACAAGGAGCGATGATCCGGGGGGCTGTCCGGTCTATGGATGACAAAAATATTGGCTAACCTCTGTGAGGCAGGCAGAGTGCCTTGGGCTACACCTTCATTGTACATGCGTACTCAGAAGGGGGGCAATAACAGGGGCGGTAATTTTATAAAGTTTAATTGGGAGGACACTCAGACCCATGGCCTTCCCGGATTGTAGCATACCAATGGCTTTAGAAACCTCTTCCGAGGTCAAATCTGCATCTAGATCGGACACTTCTTGCGAATCCAACTGTGGCAGAGGCAACGTGGAGAGCAATTCTGCTGCTTCTGTTTGAGTGGAAGTAGACGAATGAGTATATACAATTTTAAAATGGCCGGCAAATGCTTCAGCAATTCCGACTTGATCATGGTGGCGAACACCCTGCAGGTCTAAAATCTCCGCCCCCCATCTATTGTCATATAGTTACTGCTTACCTATATACCGTGTTAAGTTAGCATGAGCTTATTAAATGTTTAAACTCCATTTTTCCTTTTGCTGCTTCTGCACACTACACATAATTGTTGTTTTAGCTTTCAGCCTAGAAGAGCGTTGTGATTTAAAGGAGAATAATATGTTATTGCTCTGATATCAGCTTTGCTTGGTAAACTATGTCTGTACAGTGAGTGCTGAAGCCTCAAGGATAACTTGACACAGTATTGTTGTGAGGTCTGATCTTCGCACCTTCCTAGACATAACATAAATTCAGCTGCTGCCAAAATCTGTCTTTAGGCGCGTTTTATATTGCTTTGCTTAGAGCACACAATACACACTTGATGGTGCTTCGCATGCAGAGAGCTGGTGGAAGATGATGTGATCCTCTGCCACTAAGATCTTGAGGTATGGGGTCGCCCGGCTAAAACCCAAAGAGACCTTCTTAGATATAATATAATATACTAGATAGGGAGGGTGAGAATTAGGTGTTGTTAAACCATATTCATTTCAGCATTTTAGCATGTTGTCACCTTTTGCCTTTTATGGACCAGTCACTATGCTGATAACTTTGCTTCTTATAATATGTTTGCTTGTATTATCTAAGATACTGCGTTTGAGAACACGGCATTAGTAAATAAATATTTCAAATGTGCACGCGTCCTCATTTACTCCACGTTCTGGTTTGAAATGATTGTATAACGAAAGAGTGTTCATTTATTCCACGTGACCTGAGGTATTCTAAGTTCATGTTCTGGTTTGTCTAAACATTGGGAGTGTGTAATGACCAATGAGACACTGTAGCTAGCTCGGTAAGGGGATTTTGGGTACTAAGGTGAGTTTTGGCACACCCTAATTCACTGTGGTTCCAAATCTCTATGCACAGTTCTGTAGGAGAACGGAATCCCTGCTACACTATTGGCCAACTCCCTCTTATTCAACCATGCCAACATGTACATGGCTATTTTTATTTTTAATTAATGTCATGATTTCTTGCTACTCTCCCCCAGCTCTCGCAGAGGTCTCATGAGTCCTAAAGGGATGCCAAGTATTTATTATATAGCTTTATACTAACCATGATCAAAAAAGCGCACTGTCTAACATAACAATTAGTTTACGTGTTGGTATGTTTTTGATATGATAATTTCTGACTGTCATCCTTTTTTTCCCTTACTTACAGGTAGTCGAGACTGAGACTATAACCAAGAGAAGTCTGTGAATAAGCTGACTCCAAAGTGAAGAGAACTAACTGTTAAGTTCTACTGCTCATGCTGTTGACCAACAAGAAGTGAAGCAGATGTTACATAAGAACGGGGCTCCTGCCAAGAAAGTGACCAGTGAGGATCAAATGTCTGTTGTCATCACTCGCATCAAGGCATTATCTATTGTTTGGCTAGGTGTAAAATAGAGCATACCTGTTGCACCTTATCGTGGGCAGGAAAACGTTGAGAAGAGAGTCATCACCCAATAAACAACATTACCACCATCACCAAAAAGAAAGCAGATGTCTCTTAGTTCTGCAGTATTGGCCAAAACCAGTGAGTTCAAAATTGAATTGTCCCTGGAAAATGATGTTTCCCAGGAAACTCAACAGCAATATTAGTCTGCTACAATGCATCTTCCTGAGGTAGGAGCAGAGCAGGCAGTTCAGCTTGCAGCACAACAGGATGTTGTGGCTCATCTTACATGGGACACATACTCTTCAACGTCTCCTCCTGTGCGAAAATAAATATTGCTCTACAACCGGCTCCAAACCCTTCCTTTTGTATGAAGGTGGATTGGAATGGACCCCTGAGTCCTACCATAGTAAACAAGTGAAAAGGAAAGTTTTAAAAGCCTAGTGGCTCTTGCTGCTTTGCCTGTGCTTGCAACATATGTATTTTCCCCACTGAGCAAGTTGGTATGATTATAGGCTGCTCAGTTCTCTGGGACTCAGTCCATAGCTCATTTTCCACAGTGTCCAAGGCCCCAGCAGCCCCAGTGTCCAAGACGGGTGTATTTCCAAACAAACTGATTGGTATTCCCTTGGCTTCCCCCATAGATGTAGTACTGCATGTGCAACAGCTACAGCCTTGGCATGCCGTGCCAAATTTTCCTGCACGTCCATAAATTCTCCCAGTGAGGCCTTGTTTTATTCATTTGATTGCTTTGATGTCTTTAATGTTTTGGTTAATTTTGCCTGCTATATCTTGGGGCACTCTAATCACTGAATATGCAGGTCGAATAGGTGGAGATAAAGGAATAATTTTACTTACTGGGCCCAAACAAGTATCAAAAAGTCACTAATAAAGACACAGTTCGAGTACCAGGATCAAAGGAGCAACCATTCTCCAGGAAACAGCAGGAAATCAGCAATAAAGCACCGGTCCAGGACTCAATGCGAACAAGAAGAAACAATGCTCTGTAAATGACGTTGCTGTACTGTGTCACCGAGGTCATCCCTTTACTTGAGCTAAGGTAAGAATGCATCTGTACACCACATCCCACGGACCCTCTAAAAAGGGAGAGTGAACGTTGCTTCTCCAGGAAGAAATCTGGTTCTGGGCCTCTGTATTTTGTCTGCCTTTTTAGGGCTCTAGCAAGCTCCCCTTGAATATAATTTGCCCCAAAATTATCAACTCATCGGAACGATGCCAAACCGCCAGCATCAGGAGCGAGGAGTGCTAAGAAAATTCTGTTTGAAGCACCATGCTTTGCTCTGCCATTACGTCTGTAGTGGGGAGAACGATTAACAGCGTCCAGCAGCTGCCATCACTCGCTGCAGGAAACACAAGGGTTGAGTCAATCAGTGGCGAAACAAGTTCAGTGGACGCGCTTCCGTGGCAGCATCATCCTTTGCCGCTATGTTTTCGAGTGGAGAAAGGGCGGGGCTTTCACCGGGGCATAAGGGGGCAGGATGATAGGCGGGGTTATGGAACAATATAAAATGTGGTCCAGAGCAGTTAAACTAGGGAAGATAGGCCATTTGCTGAAAAAGCAGAACCAGCATGTTACTAGGGGACGCCACCTAGGCTGCGATGCTGTATATGAGGTGGTGTTGTACAAGTTCCTTGTCTAATTGTTTTTAAGTGGCACTTCAGCACATGTATGCACTTTAAGGGATGCTCCCTCGGCACTCTTCCCTTATCCGTCAGGGATTTGCGTTTGTTTGAAGCCCCAAGTCTACAGTCTGACAGCCAGAAAGGGCTCTGAGGCACTTTGCTCAACACCCGGTCCATCATCAACACAAGACTGAAACCCACAATTTCATTTTTACACTAGTCCTGGACTGTCTTTTCATAACTAAAATGTGGGCTGCAGAGGACTCTATGGTCCCAACATAGTGGACGTCATCACGCCAGGTTACAACTTCTCTAGTCTTTTCCGCCACGGATGCATGGGAGGTGGGCTGGCAGTTATTGCACGGGATGGACTCGGATGTACCTTAGACTCAGTGGCTTTGAATAAAGAGGATACTACAGAGGCTGCTTTTTTTACGGTTAAAAGTTCGGCCCACTATACTTTTTCTAGTCTTCTGGTATAGCCCTCCTGGCTCAAGGGTCAATTTTCTGGAGACCTAGGGCCAGATTGTGGAACCATTTCAGGTACAGAGCCATATTGCCATTCTAGGCGATTTTAATTTCCATCTAAATGACCCCTCTTCTAAAGATACAACCTTATTCCTTAAACATATGTCTAACTTGGTGCTTTCCCAGTTGGCTTGCATGCCTACTCATACTTCAGGTGACACTCTTGATGGTATAATTATGAAAATCTACTTTTGACTGTGTTCATCCCCTTAGCTGGACAGACCATAAGGCTATCTCATTTAGAGTTCCTCTCCCTCATTCTATGACGAGGGCAAGTCTGGTTCCTCCCAAGTTTATAATCTGTAGAAATTTGAGAAAATTACCTCTGCTAACTTGGAACAGGCACTTACATTTTCCAGAGCCAGGTATGGTGACAACTTTGATTATTCTGCAGAAGGCCTTAGATGGATGTATGACGGTACAATGTGTGGTATTACCACATGTACCGTTACAACGCAGGTTTTTCAACGCAAGTCGTTACAACGACTTGCATTGGGGGGCGCTGGATAGTGAATAGTTTAATTTACTATTCCAACTCCAGTCCCCGTGGATAGTAGGGAAGGTGTTGGATAGTAAATTAAACTATTCCCTATCCTAGAGCGCCCTCCAGCAAAAGTCGTTCTAAAACCTGCGTTGTAATGGTACCGCGTTGTTAGGGTTCCGTTGTAAAGGTTGTTCCCCCCTTAGATAGCACCCGTTTAAGGTCAAAATGGTTATCAGAAGTAAACCGCCTGCATCCTGGTTCTCCGCTGAATATATGGGTCTCAGGTAGAATTGCCGCAGACAAGAGCAGAAATTAAGGTATACTTTTGGCTCTGGGAAAATAGAAAAGCTTAAGGCTCTTTTGCTGCGTTATAAGCCCACAATGAATCAACCAAGGTGGCTATTTGTTCTGAAAAATGAGGGCTGCCAATAACTCTTCTAAGCTACTTTTTAAAGTAGGAAAAGACCGGTGTACCTCACCCAAGAGAACTGCATTTAAGGACCGGCTGGACAACAACGCACACAACTGCAAGGAACTCTTCAACATCGTGAAAGAGCTCTCCAACCCCAGCGCCGGAAATAACGACATCACCCCATCGCAAGACCTCTGCAACTCCCTCGCCTCCTACTTCCACAACAAGATCACGGACATTCACAACAGCTTCAGCATTCAACCATCGCACACAACGACCGCAGCAACGCCGCCCACCACCACCCTCCGCGCCTGGACTCCGATCAGCACCGATGACACCGTCCGCATGATGAACTCCATCCACTCCGGATCTCCGACCGACCCCTGCCCTCACCACGTCTTCAACAAGGCCGACGCTGTCATCGCACCCCACCTGAGGGACATCATCAACACCTCCTTCGACACCGCCACCTTCCCGGAGGGCTGGAAGCACGCCGAGCTCAGCGCTCTACTAAAGAAACCTACTGCGGACCCCACCGAACTCAAGAATTACCGCCCCATTTCGCTCCTCCCATTTTCAGCCAAAGTCATCGAGAAGACCGTCAACAAACAGCTGGCCGCCTTCCTCGAGACGAATGGATCCCTCGACCCCTCACAGTCTGGCTTCCGAGCCAACCACAGCACCGAGACCGCCCTCATCGCTGCCATCGATGACATCCGAGCCCTGATGGACAACGGAGTAACAGCGGCCCTCATCCTCCTAGACCTCTCCGCGGCTTTCGACACTGTCTGCCACCGCACCCTTGTGCAGCGCCTCAGCAACGTCGGAATTCAGGAGAAGGCACTGGAATGGATCGTCTCCTTCCTCGACGGAAGAACACAGAGAGTCCGTCTACCACCGTACAAGTCAGAGGCCACCGGAGTCATCTGCGGCGTCCCTCAAGGATCCTCCCTGAGCCCCACCCTCTTCAACATCTACATGAGCCCCCTCACGACCATCGCACGCCAACACAACCTGAACATGATCTCCTACGCCGATGACACCCAGCTGATCCTCTCCCTGACCAACGACCCCGCCGCTGCCAGAGCCAACCTTCACGAAGGGATGAAAGATGTAGCCGAGTGGATGACGACCAGCCGCCTGAAACTGAACTCAGACAAGACGGAAGTCCTCATCCTGGGTTCCAAACCCTCCGCCTGGGATGACTCCTGGTGGCCCCCCGCCCTGGGCACCGCACCCACACCGACAGACCACGCACGCAACCTGGGCTTCATCCTGGACTCCTCCCTCTCCATGACCAGACAAGTCAACGCCGTCTCCTCGTCGTGTTTCAACATCCTGCGCATGCTACGGAAGATCTTCCGGTGGATCCCCACCGAAACCAGGAAGACGGTCACCCAGGCCCTCGTCACCAGCCGACTGGACTACGGCAACGCCCTCTACGCCGGAACCACCGCCAAGCTCCAGAAGAGACTCCAGCGGATCCAGAACGCCTCAGCCAGACTCATCCTCGACATCCCCCGACGCAGCCACATCTCCGGACATCTGAGAGACCTGCACTGGCTCCCCGTCAACAAGAGAATCACCTTCCGTCTCCTCACCCACGCACACAAAGCCCTGCACGATCAAGGCCCGAGCTACCTCAACAACCGCATCAACTTCTACGCTCCCAAGCGCCACCTCCGATCAGCCAGTCACGCCCTCGCCGCCGTCCCCCGCATCCGAAGAACGACAACAGGAGGAAGGTCCTTCTCCTACCTGGCCGCCAAGACCTGGAACTCCCTCCCGACCGGCCTGCGCCTGACCCAAGACCACCTCTCCTTCAGGAAGAAGCTCAAGACCTGGCTGTTCGAGCAGTAGCAGCACCCCCCCAGCACCTTGAGACCCTTCGGGTGAGTAGTGCGCTCTATAAATGTCCTTGATTGATTGATTGATTGACCCACCTATCTCGGGGCTTGGAAATTTATCTCAAGTCCATTATCTGGACAAAATTCTGAATATACATTCAAATTTCGATCTACCAATGAAGAGTAACACCCTGCCTTAATTCACCATTTCTTGCACCCTCGGCTCAATCAGCTTTCTGAATTTCCCCTCATTTGTTTGCATCAAACCAAAGATTTGTTGATGAGTACTAAATGCAGATCTCTATCCGATCCCTGCTCTCCTAAAACACTCCAACTGGCTCCATAACCTACTACTGACTTCCTGCTGGAAGTGTTTACTATGAAACTGCAATCAGTAGTCTTTCCCTCCCTCTGTAAGGAAGCGGTGTCATTCTACTACTAAAAAATAGAATGTGGACCATGAGGAACTTAAAAACTTCCATTTTATTTCCTTGCTTTCAGTGCTGGGCAGGATACTCGAAAAGTTTGTCAACCGGGAATTTGTGAAATTCGCTGAAGTCTATGATATCCTTGATACCTTGCAAATCGATTACAGGAATGGTCACTGTACATTATCTGTTTTCATTGTGGCATCTGCTGCCAGGTTGATCGGGGCGGGGGGGTTGTCCATATTGGTTATTCTGGATTTGTCTGTAGCATCCTTACCAACAGAGTACAAAATGTTAGCTATAGAGGTTTCAAGGCTGAGGCTTTTAGTCTTTCTTCTTCTTGTTTCAGATTCCAGGAACTGTTGAATGCTGATAACACCCAGATCATTGTTTTTATTTCCAACAACCTGACTTCTGTTGCCGAGATGATTAATCATTGCATGTCTATCATTAGTAGGGGGATGAAAACAATGTCCTTAAACGTAATGAAGACAAAACTAAGGTATTGGTGTTTGGCACTGGGGAGTCTGTTTGGTCTAACATCTGGTGGCCAGAAGATTGTGGCCCTCTTCCCACCCCAGTCAAATTAGGGCAAAATATGGGTATTTTATTTAACAATACCTTGAGCTTTGATACCCAGGCCAGCTGTACTACCAGCACCTGTTGTCTTATTATCAGGACCTTGAAAAAGATTTTGCCATATATTCCAGCGGATATGTGCCAATCAGTCCTTAATGCACATCACACCTTGTGACAGAACTATTGTACCTCAATATCAATGCTTCCTGCTTAGCAAACTTCAAGTTGCTCAAAACATGGGTTCAAACTTATCATTAACATCCTATGGCATCTTTCATTCAGAGAAGGGATTTATTCCCTCCACTGCTTACAATTTTGAAAAAGCATACATTTTAAGGCTTTTTGTATGCTTTATTTTAGCTCTGCATGATTAAGGTTCTAGCCTACTCACTTCTCTTTTCCATTGGTACACCCAGAGTAGAGTAGGCTTCTCAGATCATCTGCATGCAGGTGTTGGCTACCATATTTCGAAAAGCCGATGTGGAGGTCTAACTATCTCCGTTGCTGCTGCCAATGTGGAATACCATGCCCGCTCATATCTCAGAAGTTGACTGTTTTGCCATGTTCAAAAAAGTGCAGAAACATAGATTTTCTCTTACCATTTCTCTAGCTCTTTGGGGCTTCTTTGTTTTCTGTTTGGCACTAGGTGTTTTCAGCTAGCGCTTTGATGCTCCCTATAAGTTCCAATAACATCATACAACATAAGGCAGCAGAGTATTTGAGGACTTGGGGTGTTTCTCGCAGGTTTTGGGATTGCTTATTAGGTACATGAGGCACTGCATCGCTTTCTGGCACTTCCTAGCACTGTTAGGCAATGTTTACGTGCTTATGGAAGGAGAAGGGAAATAAAGTCGCTTTGGGGAAATATGATTCACAAATTTTATCTGCACAGAAGGCAAAGTTTAACAGTCTGACACACTTTATGGTACACTTTAGCACTTTCAGATCACATGCTTGCTGACAGAAATAGAAGGGAGGCAGGGACTCAAAGAAGCATATTGAAGAATATTTCATTTGACACTAATGGGGTAAATGATAGAAAGAAATGTGTGCTATTAAACCCTGGATAGGGGAGCACATTCCATTGGTAGTGTTATTACAGGAGACCCATATTCCATCGAACAGGCTAACAAAGTTTACAGTGTTTAAGAAACAAGGCCTGTTATAGAGGCTTTTCAACCGCTCTGGCTGCCCATCGCAAAATCACAATTCCTATAGCTCGAAATTTGAGTGTGGAAGTTTATGACTGGACAAGCGACATGCAGGGCATATGGTGTTGGGATAACTTCTCCATCTCCTTAGTGCGGTTTACTTTTACCAGTTTTTATGCCCCTATAGATGATAATACTAGGCCATATGAGAAGTCCCAGGTAAGATCATTATAGGTAAAGATTTTAATTTTCTGTAAAACTCAGGAGTGGACTCCTCTTTAGATTCTAAAATGCAGCAGAAGGCCAAAATAGTAAAAATCATGCAAAATTATCAAAGGGTCTTCTCTTTTGTTGATCTTTAGAGGGCAACATTCCCAGAAAAGAGGGAATTTACTTGGTTTTTCAGGCAGATTGATTTTTCGGTGTCACAAACAACTTGGGTCTTAAACATCTTCAGATACTCCCCATTGGGTTATCGGATTACACAACTCTTGAGTTGGATATTTTGGGTGAGAGGTGAAAGCCCCAAGTGAAGAGGTGGGTTCTTTAACAACCAGTATTTGTAGTAGGAGGGATGGGTTAGAGTATGTAAGGAAGAGAGCCTAGAGAAAACATGGGTTGGCTACAACAAACTTCAAGTGTGATGCTTTAAATGCTTTACTGCAGGGACAGTTGATATCCAAAGATATTGTTACTTACAAAATGTTAAAGAGGAAAAACTGGCCCTACAGAAACTTGTGCAAGAAGCACCTGATAAATATTCCCAGCAATATTCACAGGAGAATAGAAGAGGACTTGAGAAAGCTAAACGTGCGTTGAGTGACCATAGCTATGCCAAATGCTTTCCATCTAATATGGCTTATATGCAAAATATATACTAGGAGAACAATTATGCTGGGAAGTGTATGGCGTTGCAGGCCCTGAGCAAGCAGCAAAGAATACTATACATTCTTTATAATGCCCCGTGTCAGAGAAACATAGTACAGAGAAGGGAGAGATGAAGGAAATCTTTCTCAGACATTTTTATCAGATTTACAATTATACTCAGGCAGTTTGTAAGGAGGTGCTGGAGACATTCCTGGGGAGGCTAGATATGTCCACACTTTTGGAGGAAGAAAGGCAAAAAAGGTTAGCCCCTTTTCCAAGGAGGAGATAGTGGAGTTATTTAGTAGCTTGCCAAATTGAAAGGGTTGTGGCCCTAATGGTTTTTGGACATTTTAATCGAGTAGCTGCTCCTAGTTGATAATTCTATGTTTGAAGGAGGTCCCATCTCACCCTCCTTTAATCCATGTATTTAGGTCTATTTATTTTTAAAGAAAGGATATCAGAGAATCCAAACTCATATCGATCAATAACATTGCTAAATTTAGACTACAAGATAATTTTGAAATTGCTTGCAAATAGATTTAATGGGATAGCTGCAAAATTGATACACCATGCTCAGAATGATTTCATTACAGGGCATCAGCTAGGAACAAACACACATTAGTTAGTGCAAGCTATTGAGTATTTATCTGTTAATCAAATTCCTGCTGCAATCCTTCTATTGAATGCCAAAAAGGCCTTCGGCCTCTTGATCTGGGAGACTCTTTTTACCATTCTGGAGAGATTTATTATACCCTCCCTGATAAAAATGTATGAGAGAGCAGAGACAAAGATTATTATTAGTGAAGGTTGTCTTTTTTAAAGAAGGTGACGCTTTATTTTCATCTTTAGATGGTAGAAGAACAGCTAATTTAACACTTAGCACTTTGTTCAGTGACATGAAGGAATGTGGCATAGCCCCGCCCCAATGTGTGGGAATACTATATTTCTTATTTTAAACAGTATATGCCTAGATTACATATGAAATAGAAGTCAGCTGGAATTTTTAACACTGAACTGACAAGCTTGATTTTAAGGGAATACAATGTAAGTGATGTTTTAAAGCTCACCAAATCCCCATGAAAAGTGTGCTGTAAGATTCTGCATTTGTTTTTTGTTTTTTTAATCAGATGGATTACTATACGTTTTATTCAGTCCCCTACATTAATGCTGCTACATTATTTTTGTGTTCAAAATAGTTTATTGATGATTATAAGAGAGTAATATATAAAGACAATACAAAAAATATTACCATAGGACGAAAATACCTAAAGCACTGTACAATGTAACATTCAATATATATAAAGAAATTGTGTTAGGTAAATATAATAACATATTGATATGAAAAGAAAAGGGGAGGGAAGGGGTAAATATACAATTAGAGCATAATTATTGAACGGAGCTACTATAATAGAGAAAAACAACATTAATTGAAAATGAAGTCAACCTAGATGACAAAAATAATCATACGTTACTTAATATCTAAATATATAACAACAGGTAACCAGAACGATTGAAAATAAATTGAATTATGAAGGAGTCCCTTCATAGACAATTGAGCACCTCTTCTAGTAAAAAGAACCCACGGCCACCATGCATGAACAGATAAAGAGGAACTATCTTTCCAAAAACAGGTTTCAATGCTGCTGAAATGAGAACATTGAAAAGTTTACATTCTAAAACATTTAAGGTTTGTGATAAAATAAGAGATTTGCAAATCAACATTTTATAGGAAATATCTTCTTGAATGTGGAAAATCTTAGTTATAATAGCCCAAACATCTGACCATAACTTAAAAATTAAAGGACAATCAAACAGCATATGCTGTAATGTACCCGGTTCTAATTTACAATGCCAACAGTCAGCAGAAGGGAGGAGTTTGGCACAAAATAACCGTTAAGGGGTCCATAATCTATTAAATAAAATATAAGAGTTAGTTTGATAGAGGGAAACAAGAAGCCAACCAGATATACCATTACGCCATATATCTTTCCATGTGTCAGTAGATGGATAAAGTGACAGTTCAGTATTCCAAAACATGGATAGCGTATCAATATTGTTACCAAGAGAGTCCGGTAACTTTTTATATAGAATAGAAACACCATGAGAACAAGAAGAAAACTTTTGAATGTACATTGGTAAGTCAGCAGCAACATTAGAGGGAATAGCATCTGGAAAAGAATCTAACATTGAATTACATAAATAGTAGTATTTGGTAACATGGGAATTAGATAAATCAAATTGGGATTGTACATTTTAAAACAAAATGAAAGTATTATTGGTATACACATCTTTAAGATAAAACATACCAGCTTTAATCCATGAAGACCAAAATGTAACATTTCTATTTAGTTTGATAACATTGCTATACCAAAGAGAAATATCTTCAGTAGTATTCATGGGGGAGAGAAAAATTAAGTCTAAATCATTACACATCATTTTAGTAGATTTAATAATGGCTGAATTATGGAAAAATAATGTGGTATTAGACACGGTTATTAGAGAAGGAAGTGGGTGAGGATGTACTAATCATTTCTCAATAAATAACCAAGAATGATTAAACCAAAGTGAACTTTGTTTTAAAATAAAAGGCTTTATGATAAAGAAAAAATCAGGAATACCAAAACCAGCATTACGCTTGGGAATTGTTAGTAGTTTGTAGCCAATACGAGGTGATTTGTTGTTCCATAAGAACTTAGATAAAAATGTATCAATATATTTATAAAACTTCAGTGGAAATTGAGTCTGTAGCATTGCAAGGGTATAAAAAAGTTTAGGTGCTAAAGTCATTTTTATAGTATCCAATCTACCCCCCCCCCATGAGAGATGTAGTGAAGACCATTTAGACATTTTGTCTTTAATATAATTTGAAAGAAAATCACAATTTAAAGTAATTGTTGATTTTATGGATGAAGAAAATAAAATTACAAGATATTTAAGCTTACTTTTTTGCAAATTATACCATTCATGGGAAGCATGTCAGGAGTACAATGTATATTTAAAGGGAAAAATTCAGTTTTATTTGTATTTAAAGTATAACCAGAAGCTGTGGAGTAATGTATTATAATGTTAAGTAAAGGTGGGAAAGAGGACATAGGGTCACTAATAAATAAAAGCACATCATCTGCATATGCAAGGGATTTAACAAGAACATCCTTAATAGTGATTCCTTTAATGTCGTCACATTTTCTAATTAAGGAAAGAAAAGGCTTGATACCAATTATAAATAAAAGAGGAGAAAGTGGACATCCTTGCCTTGTACCTCTAAAAAGGGAAAATTGATGTGAAATATGTCCATTGATAAATAAACGAGCAGTAGGAGCAGAATATAGAGCTGAAACCATACGTATAAAAGAATCTCCAAAATTAAAAGAAGCCAACGTATGAAATAAAAATAGCAAATGAATCTTATCAAAAGCTTTTTCAGCATCCAAGGCTAGAATACCCGAGGGGAGTGGTAAGGTAGAACTTTGTTGAATAACATGAAGTAAAGGTCTGGTGTTATTAGCAAAGAATCTATTTTTCGTAAAGCCGGATTGATTGGGATAAATAACTGAATTCAGAATAGGTCTTAATCTAGTAGCGAGTATTTTTGCATATAATTTACAGTCTTGAGTAATCAAAGATATGGGGCGATAGTTAGAGACTAGAGTGGGATCTTTATCTGGCTTTGGAAGTACAATTATTAACGCTTCTGTGAACGAACCAGAAGTCGTACCTGTGGACCTAAAAAATGTAAAAAGTTGAAATAAATAAGGTAACACATGTGATTGAAATTATTTATAAAATTCTGCTGGTACCCCATCAGGACCAGGAGATTTGTTTTTTTAGGGATTTAATGGCTAATAATATTTCATCTTTAGTGATGGGAGAGTCAAGTCCATTTTTATCAGTTTGGGAAATCTTAGGTAAATCACAGGAAGTTAAAAAGGAGTCAATTAAAGATTCATCATGAAAATCAGGTTTGTTATATAGTGTAGAATAGAACTTCAAAAATTCATTAACAATATCATTTTGAGAAAAAGCAATTCTTCCATGAGAACTTTGGATTGAAGTGATTTGGGTCTTTTTTAATGCGTAAATAGTTAGCTAAGAGTCGGCCAGATCTATTGATGTTAAAGCTAAATCTGGCTTTAGCATTAGAAATTTTAATACCCGCTCTCTTACTAAGGATGGAGTTAAACTCATATCGCAACTTTTGAAGTGTAAATTTATATTGGGGATCATTAGAGGTAATAAAAAGTCTTTCATGTTTCACAATTTGTTTTTGTAATTCTTTAATGGACGCATTGCAGGTTTGTTGTCATGTGCCATAACAGAAATCACTACACCGCTAATATAAGCCTTAAATGCATCCCATCTGTTAATCAAGGAAGTAGAACCTTCTGGATTAAATGAAAAATAATCAGTAATGGCTGATAAATGTTTGGGTTTGTTTTTTTCATTTATTACAACACCAGTATTCATTCGCCACCTAGATTTTGTAGTATATGTTGATTCAAAATTCAAAAGTAATGAAATTGGGGCATGGTCAGAGAAATCAATATTACCAATTGAGGTTCTGTAACAGAATTAATTAAGTGTCTAGAAATTAATAAGCAAATAATTCGAGAATGGAAGCTATGAGGGTTGGAAAAAAAATAAAAGTTTTTTTCTGTGGGAAAATGTAATATCCATATATCTACTAATTTAGTGGTTTGTATAAAAGCTTTGAACGCAGAAAAAACTTTAGAAGGGTGCAATTTAGTAAGAGCGAGTCTATCCAATAAAGGATCAGAAATTATATTAAAATCCCCTCCAACAATTAAAAGAACATTTCCAACCTTTAAGACCTCAAAACAATTAAATAAAACATACTTAAAATATAAAAAAAAAGCTTACATGGTAAAAATAATTATTGTAATGTAAAAAAACTTAGAGAATGTATTGAATAGTGAGAGGGTAAAAATTACTATTCCCACTCCAAAGAGTGCAACAGTAGGGAAAGCTTTGGATAGAGTATGGGTAAAAATTACTATTCCCACTCCAGTGAGTGCAACAGTAGGGAAAACGTTGGATAGCGTAGGGGTAAAAATTACTATTCCTACTCCAAAGAGTGCAACAGTAGGGAAAGCATTGGATAGCGGTGGAGTAAAAATTACTATTCCCACTCCAGAGAGTGCAACAGTAGGGAAAGCGTTGGATAGCGGGAGGGTAAAAATTACTATTCCCACTCCAGTGAGTGCAACAGTAGGGAAAGCGTTGGATAGCTTAGGGGTAAAACTTACTATTCCCACTTCAGTGAGTGCAACAGTAGGGAAAGCGTTGGATAGCGTAGGGGTAAAAATTACTATACCCACTTCAAAGAGTGCAACAGTAGGGTAAGCGTTGGATAGCGGGGGGTAAAAATGACTATTCCCACTCTAAAGAGTGCAACAGTAGGGTAAGCGTTGGATAGTGGGGGGGTAAAAATTACTATTCCCACTCTAGAGAGTGCAACAGTAGGAAAAGTGTTTCATAGCGTAGGGGTAAAAATTACTATTCCCATTCCAGTGAGTGCAACTGTAGGGAAAACTTTGGATAGCATAGGGGTAAAAATTACTATTCCCACTCCAGAGAGCGCAACAGTAGGGAAAGTAATGATTTAATATTAAAATTAAATAAATGAATTATCAATACCAATAAAAAATTAATTAAAAATAATGATCAATTAATAACAATTAATTACCAATTAAAAAAATACCAATTAATACAAATTAATTGCCAATTAATAATTAATTATCAATTAATTATCAATACATATAAATAAAAATAAATATTTACTTTATTACAATTAAATTACTTGCCACCCTATTCCTATATAAACCCACAACCCGCTTCAAATAATAAATAATACAATTAACATAATTATCAATTACTGAATTAATAACAATTAATTACCAATTAATAATTAATTATCACGCAATTAATTATCAATACATATAAATAAAAATAAATATTAACTTTATTACAATTAAATTACTTCCCACCCTACTCCCCTATAAACCCACAACCCGCTACGGAATTGAATTACGCAAAAATTTAATTACATAACATTCATTACTTTAAAAAAATTAAACATACATTACAAAATTAATACATAATTTTAACACATATACTACCATACATAACTCTAAAAGAAAATCGATATTATGGAAATCGATATTTTAAATTCGATATTATGGAAATCGATATTTCCTACCCCAAATTCGATATCCTGGCTAACTATATTTTGGTAATTCGATATTCTGTCCTATCTATATTTTGGAGTCGATATTCTGTCCATTCTATATTTTGGATTCTATATTTTGGTCGTTTACCATGACCCACTGACAGGCAATCACCCCCAATGTATGTTAGCTGGTAACATCCCTGTCTGATCTTTAGCAGAGGTACGTGGTGTAACATACCTTTTCACTCAGTACTGATTTCTAAGCATGGGCGGAAAATTCGTTCAGCTCGCGGAATTTGTGGATTTTCCGCGATTTTGCGATCCGCGAAACTCGCGAAATCGCGGTAAAATCCTCGAATCAGCGGGGACGAATTTTCAGCCAAGCACTTACAGGGTTACAGCAGCAGGTGCAAAAGTTGAAGCTAATTTTGTGTAACCTTTTACAAAAGGGTTACAAAGAAATTAAATTCAACTTGAGCACCTGCTGCTGTAAGCCTGTAAGTGCTTCCTGGCACCTCGTTGCCTACTTGCAACTATTCTCTGACCCTGCTCTAACCCTTGAAGCAGGGTCAGAGAATAGTTACAAGTAGGCAATGAGGCGCCTGTCACGAAAATTAAACCTCAACAGGAAGTACTGACAGATATAAAAACAAGCATTTGCAATGCAATAGATCTCGCATTAGGAAAGTTTGAGCTATTGGTCTTGTAAATGAATTTTTTTTTTATTTATGTGTTGGTTTTGAAAATAGCTAAATTAATAGCTTTGTCATTTACAATGCCAATAGTTATAACTTTCGCAAATGTGACACCTATAGCATTTGTAATGCAACATGTTTTGTATTTACGTGACTTAGCTGTATTGATATTACAAATTACAATGGCTTTTAATTTTTTTAAATAATTGATACTTAAATTAAAGTGATTTTAATTTATAATGGCAATAGCTTAATCTTTTGTAAATAACTTTTGTGAAGATTTTGTTTAGTGTGTTTTATTGTGACGAAAATCCAAGAACAGAAGTGAAATATTAACATCTTTTTGTGACATTTGTAATAAAGTTTGAAACATTGAGAGAACATATTTGAACCAGTTGTTGTTGAATGGTTGCGCAGATTGATGCTGAGGTGGCGCTGAGTGGTGCTGTGGTGGTGCTGAGCGGTGCTGTTGTGATGCAGAGTTGTGCTGTGATTGTGCTGAGTGATACTGGGATGGTGCTGAGTGATGCTGGGGTGGTGTTGAGTGGTGCTGTGGTAGTGCTGAGTGATGCTGTGGTGGTGCTGAGTGATGCTGTGGTGGTACTGAGTGGTGCTGTGGTGGTGCTGAGTGATAATGTGGTGGTGCTGAGTGATGCTGTGGTGGTGCTGAGTGATGCTGTGGTGGCGCTGAGTGGTGCTGTAGTGGTGCTGATTGGTGCTGTGGTGGTGCTGAGTGATGCTGTGGTGGTGTTGAGTGATGCTGTGGTGGTGCTGAGTGGTGCTGTGGTGGTGCTGAGTGATAATGTGGTGGCGCTGAGTGATGCTGTGGTAGCGCTGAGTGATGCTGTGGTGGTGCTGAGTGATGCTGTGGTGGTGCTGAGTGATGCTGTGGTGGTACTGAGTGGTGCTGTGGTGGTGCTGAGTGGTGCTGTGGTGGTGCTGAGTGATGCTGTGGTGGTGCTGAGTGATGCTGTGGTGGTGCTGAGTGGTGCTGAGTGATAATGTGGTGGTGCTGAGTGATAATGTGGTGGTGCTGAGTGATGCTGGGGTAGCGCTGAGTGATGATGTGGTGATGCAGAGGGCAGAAAGGCACAAAAAGCAATCTAACAAAGGGCAGAAGGGCAGAAAAACAAGGGAAAAATTAGTCTAACAGAGGGCAGAAGGGCAGAAAAAAACAGTCTAACAGAGGACAGAAGGGCAGAAAAACAAGGGAAAAACGAGTCTAACAGAGGGCAGAAGGGCACAAAAAACGAGTCTAACGGGCAGAAAGGCACAAAAACGAGTCTAACAGAGTGCAGAAGGGCGCAAAAAAAGAGTCTAACAGAGGGCAGAACGGCACAAAAACAAGGGAATAACAGAGGGCAGAAGGGCACAAAAAGCGAGTCTAACAGAGGGCAGAAGGGCAGAAAAACAAGGGAAAAATGGGTCTAACAGAGAGCACAAGGGCACAAAAAACTAGTCTAACAGGGGGCAGAAGGGCAGAAAAACAAAGGAAAAACGAGTTTAACAGAGGGCAGAAGGGCAGAAAAACAAGGGAAAAACGAGTCCAACAGAGGCAGAAGGGCACAAAAAACTAGTCTAACAGAGGGCAGAATGAATCCCGCCCTGCGTGTTTGTCCACGAAGATGCCACCTTTTTGTGCAATACCTCTACTCAACTGGAGTACTTTCTACTGTCTAATCAGTAAGTCCTCCATCGTTGGCCAAATGTATAGGGGCAGATTTACAATAACTGGCACATCCCCAGGGATGCGCCAGTTATTGTGCGCCGCAGCGCGCCACCCATGGTGCGCCGCATTGTAAATGCGGCGCACCATGTGGCAAAAATGGCACAGATGCATCACGCATCTGTGCTGTAAAAGCAGCGCATTGCTGGAGCTGTGTCGCGCTTGCGATGCAGCTCCAGAAATGCTCTGGGGGGCCTTATCTCCCCAATGCTGCATCAAACCTTGTGCCTGCTTCAAGCAGGCGCAGGGTTTTGACGCAGCATTGGCCTAAAAGTGACTGAGTGAAATCTTGTAGATTTCGCTCAGCCACTTTTAGGAGGTGTTCCTGCACAGGAACACTCTCCCCTGCGCCGGAACGCCTCCTGATGGCGCATGGCTTTACATCGTGACGCATCTCTCAGATGCGTCACGTTGTTAATACCCAGCACCATGGCGCATCTTTTGTGCTGCCGCTGTGTCACAAAAGGTCTCGGTAGAGGATGGCAGTGGTAAACCAGAGGGTGGCAGTGGTGAACCAGAGGGTGGCAGTGATGAACCAGAGGGTGACAGTGATGAACCAGAGGGTGGCAAGGGTGAACCAGAGGGTGTCAGTGCTGAACCAGAGGGTGTCAGTGCTGAACGAACCAGAGGGTGGCAGTGGTGAACCAGAGGGTGGCAGGGGTGAACCAGAGGGTGGCAGTGATGAACCAGTTGGTGGCAGGGGTGATCCAGAGGGTGACAGTGGTTAACCAGAGGGTGGCAGTGGTGAACCAGAGGTGCTGTGATGAACCAGAGGGTGGCAGTGGTGAAACAGAGGGTGACAGTGCTGAACCAGAGGGCGGCAGGAGTGAACCAGAGGGTGCTGTGATGAACCAGAGGGTGGCAGTGGTGAACCAGAGGGTGGCAGAGGTGAACCAGAGGGTGGCAGTGGTGAACCAGAGGGGGGCAGTGCTGAACCAGAGGGTAACAGTGGTTAACCAGAGGGTGGCAGTGGTGAACCAAAGGTGCTGTGATGAACCAGAGGGTGGCAGTCGTGAACCAGAGGGTGGCAGTGGTGAACCAGAGGGTGACAGTGCTGAACCAGAGGGTGGCAGGGGTGAACCAGAGAGTGGCAGTGCTGAACCAGAGGGTGACAGTGGTGAACCAGAGGGTGGCAGGGGTGAACCAGAGGGTGGCAGGGGTGAACCAGAGGGTGGCAGTGATGAACCAGAGGGCGGCAGTGGTGAACCAGAGGGTGCTGTGCCCATACACGACCGTATGGGTAACTTCGCCATGTAAGCGGCCCGCGAACACGCAAAAAGCTCCGCGAACACGCAAAAACCCAGCGAACATGCAAAAAAACAAAAATGCGCAAATTTGAACTAATTTGCGGATTTTGCGGATTGCGAATTCGATTTCCCGCGAATTCGCCGAACGCGAATTCAACAATTTCAGCCATACATACTGATTTCCAACAAGAGAGAGAAAGTGCTGGATCCAAGGTGACATCATCATTAGCCATTGGGAAAAACAACCCTCATTACTCTGATAGAGGCAATCATGGGTTCCAGTAATGCGTACATAAGTAGAACATGAATTCACACCTGCTGTAGCCTAACAGAAGTATGTTACTCTTCATAAGAGTCAGTTTTTGCACTGGAACTGGACACAACATACAATTTGCTTTGGTAGAAGGAGAGATATTTCTGGAATGTAAAAATGCCATTTGAGCAAAATAGAAGTTTCAGAACAGGACCAATTTGCCCACTGTCAATTTCCAAAAATGTCTGAAGAAGATTCACTGAAGGAGACAGCAATGCACACCATTCACCAGACAGTAGATAAAGGGCCTCATTTATGAAAAGTGTCCCATCTTTGCAGTGAAACAGTGATGCAACAGTTTTCAGGACACCCTCCTTCTGGTGCATCATATTTACTGTACAGCGCTCCATGTCACAAGGATTTACAGATACATCAGTGTTCCTGATGTATCTGCAGGCGCAGAATTGGCGCAATGCAGGAGTGTGTCTGAAATAGACTCAACTCCAGCAATATTTATTTTCACATCGGGCAGCTTCACTCCTAAAGCCTGCTTCAAGCAGGCATAAGGATTTGAAGTAGATACACCCTAGAAGTAGCACAGTGAAATCTTATAGATGTCACTGTGTCACTTCTGTGTGGCTCTTATGCGTTGGAATGCCCAACCTGCATACATTATACCTGTCGCAGGTATAATGTAGCGCAGGGGTTTACAAAGTGACACATCTGTCTAAATGCATCACTTTTTAAATATGGTGCAGTGTGGCACATTTTTTACGCCACTACAGGGTCACAAACAATTATGCAACTGCGGTGTGAGGGACTCATAAATAAGGCCCATAGGGACCAGTTGCTATGCTACTGACTGCATGTGCCCCACTTTGCCATGAACTTCATTCAAGGATTTCGATCTGGAGGTACTACGCAGGTTTTTGCCATTCAATGCATTTATTAGCATGAAACAACTGGGCGGGACGCTCTGTGTCTCAGGAAGGTCTGGGCTCGCTGGACGCTCCTCTCTTGGCTCGGCTCCTCTGGTCTGGGTTTCGGCTTTCACGCTTGGCGGCCGAGGGGCACGGTCGAAACGGGAGAGACACAGAAGGGATCAAGCTCGCGGCTTACTCTTCCAGTTCAGACTATGGCCCCGAAGAATCTACCGAGAAGCTCGCGGGCCACAAGGGGGGCTCCGGCCACGGAAGAAGGCTCCGATCAGGGGATCGCCCTGTCCGCCTTGAGTACAGCGCCAAACGAAAATGCATGGATACTGGACGCAAAGGTTCCTGCGAGCACGCCAGCTCTAACCACTGCGATGATCTCACAAACACCGGAGATTGCAGGGAAACAGGACAAGGTTACTCTTCCGTCTGGTAAGCAGCAAATTATTATTCGTCCCTCTTCATTTTCTGCACAGAGAAAAACTTAGTCGCTAAATCCACTAAAGGCAACAATGTAGCTACAGTATCAAAGACTCAGTCAAAAGTAGGTACTTTGGAGAATGAGCGGCGTGATGGGGGAGAAAACCGGAATAAGGATGCGGCGGCTGATATGACGGAGGATATGACGGAGGACACTACAGTCAGCAATTAGGTGGGGGTAGTGACCGATATACTTATGATGACGGCATCTGTGGCTACTGTTGATAAGGAGAAGGAGAAGGAGCTGGAGCTGGAGCTGGTGGATACGGAGCAAGATATAAACAGCCCTGTTCAGGACATAGAAGCCTTGGATCAGATCAAGCTGATGCAGATCGCTGCCTCACAACAAAACTATGATAGCAGCGAAACGGATAAGCTTTCTGTTGAACATCTTTCAGGGAGCACGGAAAGAGCTGAAGGTTCTAATGAAGAATATGAGGAAATAGTCAAAGAAGATGAAGAAGGGTTGGCTGGTTCCCCCGTAGATGCAGTGAGGCAGCTAGCTCGGAGAAAAGGAAGAGGGAAGGCTAAAAGTAAAGTTAAGTACAAAAAAAATATTAATCCCTCCACTCTTTCAACGGCTATTTCATTCTCGAATACTAGAGGTAAACCTATTCTGGATGAGAGCCCATTGCGAAAGTGGATCCAGGCTAAGGGTGGGGTCACAACCATGGCATTACGACTATCAGGAACCAGTCCGACTGAGTCAGCTCACCCATCTCAAGAGGTGAGCGTCAACTCTATTTCTCCCAAGGGCCTCAACAGGTCTCTCATGGCTAGTACTTCTGATACCATCCCGGCAGATGGGGGACATTTGCAGGCCGTAACAAATGGGTGGAGGGGGCTAGTAGTACTGCTAATACTCAAACTACCATTACAACCCCTTCTATGACTGCCCCAAGGTCCGAGGTGAGCGGAAAATATCGTACCAGTGTGCATATTTCTCCAAAACTACTTTCTGATATACCACCCTGTATTGATATCTCGCCTGGCTTAGCACAGTCTGGGAGCCCTTCTCTAGTTCTAATACTTCATACATGGACTGAACAGCGGCAAGAAGCCCAACAATACTTCTTACAACTAAAAGAAGATAATAGTAAGAGGCAAAACTGCTTATTTGAGGTTAACAGTAAAATGGGCGGTATCACTCAAGAAGTAGAAGAACTACAGCAGAGGGTCGTGCTTGTGGAGGAGCAGTCCGCAGGCACAGAGCTAAAGTCTGCCCGTCATGATATAGAGATCCGAGCTCTCCGAAACAAAATTGAGGATATGGAGAACAGACAGCAAAGGCAGAACCTCAGACTCTTCGGTATGCCGTAGGGCTCAGAAGGCTCGGACCCTTGTGCTTCCATTGTCAAACTTTTCCAGCGTGCTTTTCCTGACCTGGCTGACTGGGACTGGGACTCTCAACTGCAAGGAGTTCATAGACTGCCCTTAGTAAAAAGAAACAAGGGAAGTAAATTCCCCCGCTCTTTCTTGATCTTTTTTGGGAATTTCTTACTTAGACAGGCAGTTTCTATGAAAGCAAGACCTAATTCGCCAGTAGTGACAGAAGATGTAACCTTTTTTGTCAGGTCAGATTTATGTAAGAGCACAATGGAGAAGCGCTTGAATCTGCGACAGCTAGTAGATCCTTTTAAGTCAGCAGGGGCTCAGGTTTTTCTACAGGAACCGGCCTACCTTAAAGTCATCAAAGCAGGTCATACGTATTATCTCATGGAGGTTAAGGACGCCAAGATGGTTTTATCAAAAATGACTACTGTATAACTGTGCTTATAATAGGAAGTCTTTGAAATGAATTGGCTGCTGGAGATTAGCTGACTAACTGATCACTGTATCTGGGGGGTCCAAGATTTATATATTTGAGGGTGAGAGTTCTTTAGACAGCTGCACCCTTAGTCAGCTGCCCATCCAGCGGCAGTGGGTGCTAGAGGGGGGTTTTCCCTTAAGGTACGTTGGGGTGGAGGGTAGGAAAGGGTTTAGTGGAGGGTAGGGGGGCGGAAGGGAGGGGAAAAAATAGAAAAGGACAAGACAAGTTTAAATGTGATTGACTTTGTAGATTATAGACTAGTAATGAGGCTGAATGTAAGGAAAGGTGCAGATCGCTTTGACTTAGTAATTATTTACTATGCTGCATTTTAGTTGTTTAGCCTGGAACGTGTCAGGCTTGAATGACAAAAACAAAAGAAATTTGGTGTATGAGGAATTGAAAATGTATGATCCACACCTGGTTATGTTAACGGAAATGCATATATGTTTTAAGGACAAGAAGCTATTAGGCCAACTGGGTAGGAGGTGGTGGCATGTACTACTTTAAATGCTCCTATTCGGGGTGTGGCAATTCTGAAGAAGCGACAATTACGCGGAGAAGTGATTAAATCTGCTGCGGATAATGGGCAATTGCTCAAATGCTTTTGTGCTATTTATGGGCCTAATATTGGTGAGCCACGCATCTTTGATTGGCTGAATATGGAACTACTTGCATGGGAGGGCGAACTCATTTTGATGGTGGATTTTAACTTATATCTTCTATATCAGAACCCCTCCAGACGCTCTGTGTGCTCCAGGCGGCAAATACTTCCAATCGTTTTGAGGGGCCATCCATGCCCTTAATAAACTACCAAAAGATATAAGTACCAACATTCTAACAAGGCTCTTTCGAGGCAACATCATCACGTTGCCCGTTAAGTATTTTTGCAAATTCTTTCTATTTATAAATTAAGCCTATTTTGAGACACGAATGCCACCGACCCTATCAGTTTGTTGTCGGATACAATACAAGGGTCCTCCTTTTTAGATTTATGACGGCGTGAGAAGGTTTCTCAATGCGAGCGGTATCGACCCTCCAGGACCGCCTGTGTTGCGAAATCTCGCAGGAAAGTGGTCTAGCATTGGATTTTGCTGGCTTTCAGCACATGGAGTGCAAAAAACTCCACAAAAGGAGCAGAGTTCCCCTCCCAGGCTTCAAAATCACTTTGTTCAGGCAGAATACTGATTAAAATTAAAGTGCTACCTCTTGCAGTTGCTGCAAAGAATTATTTACGGTATGGTTTTCTTTAAAAAAATAAATTTCTTTTTTATTTATAAACAATCCAAAACATTACTTAATTCATATTTCATCTTCATTCTTTTCAATAATCAAATAAAAAGAAAATCAAGATATAAGCCTAATCAAACACACTCATCCTTCACACATGACACCTTGAAAAACTTTCCAAAGAGAGCATACATTGACATGGCGTATCATCAATATTCAAATATTGTGAGAGTCTGGCTTGGTATATGATGTCCACTAATGTAAGTGGGCACCTTGCACCAGTCCAGGCAACCGTTATGGTGATTTAGGAGGTCTTAGACAACCTTAGAAAGCTATCCAAGAGGTAGCTTTGAAGAGCAGCTTTCAGGCTTAGTCATGAAGGAGTGTAAAGCAGGTTGTTTTACCAGAATGCAACCTTATAGTATAGATTAAATGAAAAGAAGCAGACCAAGTATTTATTAAAATATGAATTTATTATATAATGCTCTCTAGTATGTTCCAATATCTCCAACATGGAGATAAGCACCATGCACTGAATAATTGAACAAAGTAACACAGTAAATAGCATGAAATACACAGTGTGCCCCGGGGGGACCAAGCCATATACTAAGAAAGTGGTATAAGAATTACAACTCATGTCAGGACGATGTCAAGAACACGGAGAATTGCTGGGGACCCACAGAACCAAGTTAAGTAGATAGGGACCTCACGGAGAGCATGTGCAGTGTGTGAACACAACTGCGTGCTCTACACAAGTTTATGTGCGAGTCGCGGTTGGATTTTTAAAGATTAAGGACCCTTCCCAGTGGACCCTGAAGAAACCCAGTGGAAGACAGAAGGTTGGAGAGCCACCCCACCTGTGGATACCCTAGTACCAATGTTACCTACAGCAGGGAAGCCGGGTGCATACATGTGAAGTGGTGTCAGAAACCGCTGTGGAGTACTTCAGGAAAGTGCCGCTGCTGGAAGAGTAGAAAGTGTCCGTGGGAATCCAAATATGGATGCTTTAAGAGGAGTACCTGAAAGCAGAGGAGACAGAGTCTATGTCATTCAGGAATGACCAGGAGGCTTGGAAGACGAATACCCTCTGATGTCAGGTTCTTCAGGGAAGATGATGATGAGCGTGATTCTGCAGCTGTGAGGACCAGATGATGCTGAGGAAGACCAGGATCCAGGTACAAGCTGTCCCACGAAGGATGTTGAGTGCTGAGGGGTTGGTGTCCAGCGGGAGCACCAAGAAGCCCTGGCAAATGCAACCCATGCAGGAAGTCAAAAAGGTGGAAAGTTGGGACCAGCATGGCCAGGGGACTCGCCACAAGCAGGGGAGTCAGGGCAGGCCACAAGCAATCAGGGTAACCCAAAATAAACATGTTTTACCCTCAACTGGACCCACAGGCTGGAGGTACTAGAGTCTTGAGAGGGCCTCAAGCAGCTTACCAAAAGATGCAGGCCACGATGCACACGATGTGGTGTGGCTGAAGATTTTAGTCACTGGAGGTGCTCGAGGTTGGGGCTACTTGGAACCCCAAGATCTTTTAGCAAAGTAACCAACAAGCCTTTGCAACTACAAGTTGAACGCAGTGCACAGGGGTTCATTTATTTCAACTCTCACAGACAGAGTCTGTGGATCTCAGGATCTGCAGACAGGTCGACTTAGTTGTGGTGCCTGCAAATGCAGGGGAGGGACCCCTCCACTCCAATGGAGATTACTTTAGGTGTTTTGGATGCTTCACTGGCCTTGGAAGGTTCCTGTATGATGCACATGCACAGGCACAGATGATGCAGCAGACAGGAAGGGAGACGAAGTCAGGCCCAAATGAAGTACAGCAAAGTCCAGAGTGCCCAGATGGTAGAAGTGCAATGCTGTATGATATAAATCTTATCTCAATCAAGAATCTAGGGACCTACACCCAGGTAAGCCCATAAGTAACCCGGGGAAAGGGCTGGGGAAATTTAGGGGAGGGTCTGGACAGGGGGCAGGTTACTCCCATGTCCTTTGTCCAGTTTCGCGCCAAAGCGGGAGACAATGGCTCAAAGGACTAGTTTGAACTGGACTATGGACAGGGACACCAAATGTGCCCCTTGTGCAGACTTTCTGGTGCTGGCAAGCGCACCCACTAGTACACTAAATCCTGTCTGGGAGGTGGTCACACCTCCCTGTGACAGGATACCTATTGTTCTACCTTCCATTGTTTGCTGTCAGAGACTAGAAGGTTGGTACCGGGAACACTTAGAGCCTAACGGAGGGCTCTTTTACTGCTTGGAATAATACCCCCACACTGTTTATAGTGTGGGGGTATGATTCTAACATGTTTGATAGTAAACATGATATGATTTTTTGCAGCCGTTTTCGAGATGGTCATCATGTAATTAAGCTGTGCCCATCTATATAGTATGTGGATGCTTCACTGACAACCCGGGAGAATGGACTCCGTAGGCTGCAGGGCTGTCCGGCTCATGCAGGGGCAACCTCTCACGTAGAACCAAGCACCCTTCCTTCAGGATTGCAAAAGCCTTCCATAGGGGTGACTTATAGGTATTATGTGCCGTGACCCTTACTTAGATATAGTAAACCTTTATCTTTAGTAAGTGGTGCTTGCATCAACTTACCCAGGCTGCAGTGGCAGGCCTGTAGTTCCATTTTGCGTGGTCACTCATGTGTGGCATAATGCATGCTTCAGCCCATGGGAGACCTCTGGGGTACCTATGCCCTGGGTACCTTAGTAAAATATACTAGGGACTGATAAGGGTACCCCAGTATTCAATCTGGAGTGTACCTCAGTACTCAACACAACAATTTAGGGAGAAAGCAGAAAGACTGGGGTCCTGATTAGTCAGACTAGTCAAAATATAGCTTAGCACTAGGCAAAAAATGGGGGTAGTCATGGAAGTAGATCCTACTTTTCTGCAAATATGCTAGCCTTTGTACAATGTAATCTTTCCCATTTTATCTGGGTACCCTGACAGTTATTCAATCTGTTATATTGACGAGAAACCCAGTAACTTCTCATCGTTCATCAGGACAATCTTATTTTGGCTACGGTCTTTCTCAATCTGGTTCAATGATGTATCTATATGGATCTTGAGCCACACATCCCACTCTTTCTACGATGTTAATTATCTTTCATTCAATTACGCTCCCCCATTCAAATCTTATTCATAAAGAGGTCAAAAGCATATTTCTCACATTTTTATTAACCCCTCATCACCTCTTCACAAATCTGATCTCATCTCCATTAAATACATAATCAATATTATTCAATGCAGATTTAATTAAGAAGAAGACTCACAGTAAGGGCTCAGTAAAAAAGTACTCAATTACTTGTCCATCCTTAAAAGTGGATTATGTAGAATTAATTGGCCCCTTTAAAAGGGGAAAACTCAAATGAAAAGTGTTAGTAAATACAGGTAGTCCTTGATGAGAGATTAATATAAACCATTATAATATTTTTTAGAATTTGATGTATCTATGAAACTGAATGAAGAAGAGATTTGAATTAGAATATGTTTTTTGATTTTGAATAAATAAAAAGAAGTTTAAATTTGTTTAAGAAAGGTTTGATTTAGCAACTGTGATAGTTATCAGTTTAATTTGAATCATTTAGGAGCTTTGCTATCCATACTGTAATTATGCCAACATTGGTTTGAAGGTAACATGTAGAATACTGATATAGACATACTGTTTGAAGAATGTCAAGCATTTATACTGTACTGAATACATGGGTACCTATACAAAGCAATGTGATGCCTAGGTTAAGTACTACATCATTTCATTAGTATATATGTATTTATGAATGAAATGCACACTATCATAATAAGAAAAAAGGTATATATCTGTATATTTGCACAAAGCCATTCGGGCTATAGCTCATAGGTCACCTAATGGATCACATTGTGTATACACAACACTTACATCTGACAACCTACATGAGTATGGAACCATTTCGATTGCAGGGTTGCGGTAAAAAACAATAGCAGATGAAATAATTTTAATAATAACATGACTTACTAGGCGCGCAACGCCCATTGGACTCAAAGGGCTTCAGCCACGCCGTCGTGTGTGGCAGCCCGGGATGAGACAGCTTCCCGGGCACACACACAGCCGCATCCGAGCACTTCACAGGTCTTTTAAAGACCTTTTGCTTGTTAATGAGGTTTTGATGTTCACCCCTGCTTAGAGCCCCTGCAGCTCCACTCTGCCTTTTGCCTGAAGAATCACCCCCGAAATCTTTTTTCCGCCCCCCCGAAAATTTACTCTAGTTGCGCCTCTTACCATTCACTCCTAAGGTTCACTGTTACAGTAAGCTATCATTTCCTGGTGAGCACATGATCTCTGTCTAACAGAAGATGCTTTCTGTGGATGTAGAGCACTTGACAGAGTCTTTGTAGATGAGTCCTCATCTTGACTTGTGAAGGTGGGTTGTTTCGTGCAATATAGTAGCCCACAGAGATTGCTGAGGAGATGTCGGATGCCGGTGTGGAGTTGAGACAGTTTTCAGACACGAAGCAGAGATCAGGTGCATTGCTGTTAAGTAGGACCAAGATTTAGATTGTGTGCTTGCTGAGAGATTGTGTTTTGAGACGCATCCATGTGAGTGCATGGGTACGGGTTTTCTGTAGCGTGTGCTGTTAGGTGGGTGTGTTGATGGTGTTGTAGGTCCTAAGGATAGCTACACTGTTCTAAGATAACAACCATATTGCATCAAATTGCAGATAGACTGAGAGGGAAGGGAACAATCTCATGTACATAAGCCAACCTGTGTGAGAACTGAGGGAAGCTGCACACACTGGCCAACAAATCCTGCTGTTTTAAAGACTAGCAGAATATAGTTTTCTGGGATTGTTGGCAGTAAAACGGCAGGAACTGCTGAAAAAGGGATTGGACTGAATTGTAGCAACATTATGTATTCCATATGCAAAGATTAGAAAGGACAGGTTTTCTGAGGATTTACAGTGTAATCAAGAAATTGTGTTGTTACATCTATTGCTGAATATTTTTATGAGTGAGGATAATCAGATAAGTGATTTTAGTGATCTAATGAATACATATAGATTATTTCACTTATGCTATCAACTCAACTAGGTGATGTGCCCTTTTGTGGTTCTTATATATCTGTTACCCCTTAGGAGTGAAGGAATGATCCTGATAATGGTAGATTTTAACATCTACTTACAAGACACATGTCTTCTAGCCCATGGTATGCTGGACAATGATTTTCTGTTACATATAATCTATCCAGTAATTATGAACGTTGAATGTGGAGGAATGTGGCTCAATGGTTAGAGCGGCAGACCCTGATGCAGAGTTCTGGCCAGGGACCAGGGTTCGATTCCCGCCTCGGTGGGGTCTCGGGCTCAATTTCCTTGGACCTGTTAATTCTTGCCTTGGTGCCTATTCAAATCACGGGCCCCACGCTGCAACTCTGGGCAATAGCTTGCTTAGCCTCCACACCGGCCCCAACATCGCTAAGGATGCCTGGGGGTGCCCAGGAGTGGACACTTTACAGGGAAAGCCAGGAGGGGTTCCACAGCGGTATGAGTATCAGCGCCAGGAAGCCGAATAGGTGACCGTCTGGTGACAGTGCGCTCTATAAGTACCATGACATTTACATTTACAATGCTTGAATGGGCAAAGGGAGTACCTTTTAAATCTCCAGATTGAACATGATATTAAACTACCTAGTGGTAGATTCCTTTTTGATATCGCACCAAACTTTACCTTAGCCAACGCAATTGTGTTCACAGGATTAATTATATGATGGTGATTGTAGTGAACTGGGAATATTATTTGATCTGCAGGTAACAAACATGATTGAAAATGGCCATAATCCCCTATCCCTAATTTTCAAAACCAATGACAGTACTGGTAATCACAATAACTTCCCTAAAATCACTCCAGTGATAGGTAAAATGAATGTTGCGAGCAACAATCACAGAATCGAGGAGATTAATAAATATATGTAAGAGATTTATCCTATTGTTATTCAGCAGGTTTTATTTTTACAGTCCATATATTTGATGCAGCTGTAGACATTGCAACCAAAGTCCAGTTTAGTAACCTATTTAGTGGCATGTTACAAAAAGGGGTAGTGAAATGTCAGCGCCAGCTAAATATCTAATCAAGTAACAACAAAGGGTGGTTTAATACAAATTTGAGTATTCTAGCTCAAACAAAATACATAAATCAGGAAAGTAAAGGAAAGTAAACTCAGACTTTGCATACCTCAGAATGTATATAAAAAATAAGAAAGAAGAAACTTTATTATGCTTCAATACAATGGGAAACTTTGCAAAATGTAACATCAGAGAGATATACTGGAATAGTTTAACCTTTTTCGATTTGAAAGCTGCATTTGACAGAGTAGATACAGTACTTTTTGGGGAGGATCTGGGGTGTTATTTTCCATCAATCTCTCAGGACTCTCACACATGACTCATCATGGCAAATAACATATTTAAAAGATCTCCAGCAAAGAGCTCCCTCGAAGGGTCCATTTAGCATCGCAGTGCCGGCCCAATGAGGAGCTGCCAATAATGAAGCATGATACACAACTGGGTGAATGAGAGTTCTTGCTTCTGATTTATCAGACTCCTCCGACCCGTGCTTACACTAAGGTTCCCCCTTAAGTGATATTATATGAACTGCATACTAATCATTTATGGATAGATTCAGGGAGCATGCATGCTGGACCTTAGCTGCACTCCTAGTTCCTTTTGCTTTATATTAGTTATTGATCAAGGCCTAGTTGAAGAATGTTTCAACTATATTCAGAGAGCACCCCTAATATACAATATGATACCCGACGTAATTTCATAAAATGCTCCAGAGTTGTCTTTTGAAAAGTTAGCAAATGATTTGAATAAGGCTATTTCCTTTTTGGGAAGCCTTAATATGCTGTAAAAACACATTTCAAGCTTTTGTATGAAGCGCCGCAGCTCGTTGATTAGTTTGACTACTTTGGACTACGATTTTGTTATAAAGTAATATGCACACAGATGTTCCAAAAACTAATTTATCTAATACCTCCTTCACATGATTTAGGAGTAATAAGGCACAAATTGGGCCCTAGTCTCATCTCTGCTTCTCTTGTAACTTTTAGCAAAAAAACAAAGCTTTGTAAGATGCTGCAAATTGGAGGTGTATCAATTTAAATCTGCTCTTAGGCCCCAAAATATTTGTTAACATCTATATGCAATCTTCCACAATTAGTCCCTATGCATTTATTGCACTTGGAGTTTGAAGTAACCAATATCACACCTTGTAGAACAATCAAACTACATCTGCTTTGGCCAAAATAATGTACAGACTCAAATGTGTTCCTTTATTAGTGTTCCCTAGAATATCTCCTCAGTTGACAATGTGTGTTAGGGCTTTGTTCTGTAAAGCATATATGTTAAACATTAGTAGATATAGAACTTAATGAGCTGTGAGCTGATCCAGTTTTGATAACCCTAGAAAGCATTTTATTGATTAAGACTAAGAATTTGGAATAACATTCTAGTAGAAGATTTAAATGTTACATGTGAATACTCACACAGTTTGTTTAGCTAACTTCCCTCTGGACAGTTTTAATATGAGTTGGTCTGTTCCAATATTTATGTTTTTTGTGTGTAAGTTGGGTTAGAGTAAACATGAGGTGCGCCTTCTTTTTATTTGCCATTTTGAAAAAAGGCTACGGCCCTCAGTAGGAATGTCCTCTAAATTTCAATGGGGTTGGTACCTCTAGTTGCAGTCCCTATTGGAATTGTGGGATCTGCAGAAAACTTGCAGATGTCTCTGCATTCACACAGTGATTTCAACTGTGTGAAAGTCTGTGGGAAATTAAGGAAGTACCAGTGGAATCAGACTTTGAATTTCTCCCGGTAATTCCACATTTCTTTTGGACCTTCACAGTACATCTCATAATGGGCTGGATCTTTGCATCCCATGAGTGACTAGCATCCCTGGTATACCTCTGGTATTGGTAAATCTGGAGATGGGGAAAAAATTTCCTAAGGATTTTGGGCTAATAGTAGTGAAGCCAAAGAGTTATTTTGATAAAGTGCTTTTTGACATCAATATATGTCAAAGCAAGGAATAACATTTTTTGTCATTATTAAAAACAAGAACTAAGGGATAAACTTGTCAATACTTTGCAGCAGTGAAAAGTCACACAAAGTAATGCAAGTAAGTGCAGCATCTCGAGAAAGTATGCACTTTTTAGTGCAAACATAGCCGTACACGTAAGTCAATTTGTACTTTTCTCTGCCTTGGGATCAAAGAGGTATACAATGGTAGCACATAGGCTTTCCCATGCTACCACTCATTGTTTCTGATGCATGCCCTAGCTACTAAAATTGGTAGGCGGGGCTTTGCAACAACCAATAATGCCTCCTTGAGTCAGGCACTAAGTATGAGAATTGTTTCAATGTTGCCTACCTTTTCACACCATGTCTGCTGCATTTTTTACAGCGAACATTCAATATATGAAAGTTGTAGGGCCTAATTCACAAAGGTAACTTACACTTTGGAGTAATTTACACCTTTGAGTAAGAGTAATATTTTTGGCTATTCATAAAATATATGTGTTTTTACCACCACAAAACACAGTAGTATGTCTAGCACCACACATAGCCAACCACTGGAACTGCAACAGCCTACATGAAAAATAATGATGATAGGGAATTAAAGTAAGCCCCCATAGAAACACCGTTTAATAAGTGAAACAATACTTTTTGTTAAAACATTTTTTATTTTGTTTTAGTTAATTCTATAGTCAAGTCAAGTCAAGTCGGAATTTATATAGCGCACTACATACCCAGAGGGTCTCAAGGCGCTTGAGGAAGGGGGTAGGTTTATTTATCGAATATCCAGGTTTTAAGCTGTTTTCTGAAGGCTAGGTGGTTTTGAGTAAGGCGTAGGTGGGTGGGAAGGGAGTTCCAGGTCTTGGCCGCTAAGTAGGAGAAGGATCTTCCCCCCATGGTGGCTTTGTGGATGCGTGGCACAGTGGCGAGGGCTTGGTTGGACGAACGCAGCTGGCGGGTGGGGGTGTAAAAGGAAAGGCGCGTGTTGAGGCAATCAGGTCCAAGTTCGTATAGGGCTTTGTGTGCGTGGGTAAGTAGACGGAACGATATCCTCTTGTTGATGGGGAGCCAGTGGAGGTCTTTCAGGTGAGCGGAAATGTGGTCTGTGTGGGGAATGTCTAGTATGAGTCTTGCTGAAGCATTTTGGATGTGTTGGAGTTTTTTCTGCAGTTTTGCGGTGGTACCGGCGTAAAGGGTGTTTCCGTAGTCCAGACGGCTTGTAACCAGTGCGTGGGTGACCGTTTTTCTTGTTTCGGTGGGGATCCAGCGAAATGTTTTTTTGAGCATGCGTAGGATGTTGAAGCATGATGATGAGACGGCGTTGACTTGTTTGGTCATCGAGAGTGAGGAGTCCAGGATGATGCCTAGGTTCCGTGCGTGATCCGTTGGTATGGGGACTTTTCCTAGTGCCGTTGGCCACCAAGAGTCGTCCCAGGCGGAAGGGGGTGCGCCTAAGATAAGGACTTCAGTTTTGTCCGAGTTTAGTTTCAGACGGCTGTGCTTCATCCACTCGGCTACTTCTTTCATCCCTTCATGTAGGTTGGTTTTGGCGAAGATTGGGTCTTTGGTGAGTGAGAGGATCAGCTGAGTGTCATCAGCGTAGGAGATGATGTTGAGGTTGTGTTGACGTGCGATGGTTGCGAGGGGGCTCATGTAGACGTTGAAGAGGGTGGGGCTGAGTGATGATCCTTGCGGGACGCCGCAGGTGACTTCGGTGGCCTCTGACTTAAAAGGGGGGAGGCGGACTCTCTGAGTTCTTCCAGCGAGGAACGAGATGATCCAGTCTAATGCTTTTCCTTGAATTCCGATGTCTCTGAGGCGTTGTATCAGGGTGCTATGGCAGACTGTGTCGAAGGCTGCAGAGAGGTCAAAGAGGATGAGGGCGACTGTTTCTTCGTTGTCCGGTAGTGTTCGAATGTCGTCTGTTGCTGCGATGAGGGCGGTCTCGGTGCTGTGTTTGGCTCGGAATCCAGACTGAGAGGAGTCGAGTGATTTGTTGGTTTCGAGGAAGGCGGCGAGCTGATTGTTGATGGCTTTCTCAAATGACTTTGGCAGGGAATGGGAGGAGCGAGATGGGGCGGTAATTTTTGAGTTCGGTGGGGTCAGCTGTGGGCTTTTTCAGAAGGGCGCTGAGTTTGGCGTGTTTCCAGCTTTCTGGGAATGTGGCGGAGTTCAGGGAGCAGTTGATGACGTCTCGGAGATGGGGTGCGATAATGGAGTTTGCTTTGTTGAAGATGTGATGGGGCATGGGTCTGTAGGGGATCCTGAGTGGATGGAGTTCATTAGGCGGATGGTGTCTTCTGTGGTGATTGGGTTCCAGTCGAAAAGGTTATTCGGAGGAGTTACAGGTTCGGAGGTAAGTGAGGTTGACTGGTTTATGGGTTGGTTGTCAAAGCTGTTATGAATTTCGGCGATTTTGTCATGGAAGAATGAGGCTAGGGAGTCGCAGAGGACTTGAGAGGGGGTGATGTCATTTGAGCTGGCGGTGGGGTTGGAGAATTCTTTGATGATGTTGAAAAGTTCTTTGCTGTTGCGGGCGTTGTTGTCTAGTCGGTCTTTGAGTGATGATTTCTTGGCTGTCCGGGTTAGTTGGTGATGTTTGCGGGTTGCGTTTTTGAAGGCGGCTTGGGTGATAGTGTTTGGGTCTTTTTTCCAAGTTTTATCGAGGGAACGACAGAGCTTCTTGGATTTTTTAAGGTCATCGTTGAACCAGGGGGCGTTCTTGCTGCCTTGTTTGATTTGATGTTTTTTCAAGGGAGCTAGTTTGTCGGCGGTTTGGGTTAACCATTGTGTGAAGTTGATGGCGGCTTGGTTAGGGTTAGTTGAGTAGGCCGGGGTTTTTTGAAGAAGCGATGTGGAGATCTGGTCGATGGTGATTTTGTTCCAATTTCTTCGCAGAGTTGGTTGAGGGAGGTTGTGGATCGTGGTCTTATTGTAAGTGAAGTGGATGCAACTGTGGTCCGTCCAGTGGAGGGGTGTGGTGTGCGTGAAGGAGATATGCTTGCTGGAAGTGAAGATAGGGTCGAGTGTGTGTCCTGCATAGTGTGTGGGGGTGTTAACAAGTTGTTTTAGTCCGAGATTGGCAAGGTTGTCCAGGAGGGTGGTAGTGTTACTGTCGTTGCTCTTTTCCAGGTGGAAATTGAGGTCTCCCAGTAGAATGTATTCTTCCGAGGGGAGGGCGTGTGGGGTGATGAAGTCAGTGATGTCTTCGCTGAATCTAGTGCGGGGTCCTGGTGGCCTGTAGAGGAGGGTGCCTCTAAGTGTGGTCTTGGGGTCGATGTGGATCTGGAAGTGAAGGTGTTCGGCGATAGCTAGTTTGTCTTCTGAGCTGGTTGAGACGCGGATGGTGTTCTTGTGGACGATGGCGATGCCTCCTCCTGTTTGGAGGGTGCGGCCCTTACGGATGATCTTGTAGCCGTCCGGGATGGCTATGGTGATGTCTGGAGCTGAAGAGGCATTCATCCAAGTTTCTGTTAGGAAGGCGATGTCAGGAGAGATGGTGTCGAGTAGATTCCAAAGGTCGATGGTGTGTTTGTGAACCGAGCGGGTGTTGAGAAGGATGCATTTGAGGTGGTTGGTATTGGATCTTTGTTTGATGTTTGAGGGTTTGGTGTAGGTCTTAATGCAGCTGAATTTGCAGGAGTGGCAGGTGAAGGGTCCGTGGGTGTGTCCTGGTGCTGCTTGGGCGCAGTTAGGGAATCGGCCGGGGTTAAGTGCTAAGAGGGTGGAGGCGTTGTATGTAATGCGGGTTGGGTGGGTGGTACGGGTGCCAGGGGGTCTGGCGCTGGGCGCGGTCCAGGCGCGGACGGGCGTAGACGGGCTTACCTTTGGCGCACCTTCGGCGCGGCTGCAGCGCGTGGATGCTGCGCGTTGGGACATCTGCCTTAAATGGATAGTGGAGGGGGCGGAGCGTGGGAGGGGCAGCTGGGAGGCGGTCGCGGGGAGGTAGAGGCGGGCCAGGAGAGATGACAACAACAACAAAATGGTGGCTTACAGAGTCAAAACTAAACCGGGGCACAGTCGAAGTAAAGGCAGAGCTATTTCCACACAATTACAGACCAATGGTGGGTCCGGCCAGAAGCGCTATGTAAACAAATGACAAGCAGCTCACAAGTAATTGCAGAAACGAGTTGCGTGCAGAAGCGCGATGTTATTTCAATATGTGCAGAATGCGAAACCAGTATTCAGGCAGCAAATTACAAAGGTAACAGTTCTGTGCAAGAGCGCTGTATGAAATCAATGCAAGCAGCGCTGTATGGAATCAATGCAAGCAGCTAACGATACCAGTACTCGTTCCAGGGCCAAGGAAGCGTGGGGAGCGACCGTGCAGGAGCGAGTCCAGGCGGTCACAGCTGCACAAGGGAGGAGGCGAGTCTGCTATTCGTGGGTGGGAGGGGTAGCTGGGAGGCGGTCGCGGGGAGGTAGAGGCGGGCCAGGAGAGATGACAACAACAACAAAATGGTGGCTAACAGAGTCAAAACGAAACCGGGGCACAGTCGAAGTAAAGGCAGAGCTATTTCCACACAATTACAGACCAATGGTGGGTCCGGCCAGAAGCGCTATGTAAACAAATGACAAGCAGCTCACAAGTAATTGCAGAAACGAGTTGCGTGCAGAAGCGCAATGTTATTTCAATATGTGCAGAATGCGAAACCAGTATCCAGGCAGCAAATTACAAAGGTAACAGTTCTGTGCAAGAGCGCTGTATGAAATCAATGCAAGCAGCGCTGTATGGAATCAATGCAAGCAGCTAACGATACCAGTACTCGTTCCAGGGCCAAGGGAGCGTGGGGAGCGACCGTACAGGAGCGAGTCCAGGCGGTCACAGCTGCACAAGGGAGGAGGCAAGTCTGCTATTCGTGGGTGGGAGGGGCAGCTGGGAGGCGGTCGCGGGGAGGTAGAGGCGGGCCAGGAGAGATGACAACAACAACAAAATGGTGGCTAACAGAGTCAAAACGAAACCGGGGCACAGTCGAAGTAAAGGCAGAGCTATTTCCACACAATTACAGACCAATGGTGGGTCCGGCCAGAAGCGCTATGTAAACAAATGACAAGCAGCTCACAAGTAATTGCAGAAACGAGTTGCGTGCAGAAGCGCGATGTTATTTCAATATGTGCAGAATGCGAAACCAGTATTCAGGCAGCAAATTACAAAGGTAACAGTTCTGTGCAAGAGCGCTGTATGAAATCAATGCAAGCAGCGCTGTATGGAATCAATGCAAGCAGCTAACAATACCAGTACTCGTTCCAGGGCCAGGGGAGCGTGGGGAGCGACCGTGCAGGTGCGAGTCCAGGCGGTATATATACCTCATGTTCAAAATGTATTAAGGCATCAGAACAAAAAGATTATGTTTCTTTTGATGGGACTGCGTTATTTAATTTAAATGTCAGTAAATTCTTCTAATTTAATTTAATATCTCTCCATCAATTAAAGATTATTTTCAAAATTGGGTTAATAGTGTTGTAAAATTTTTTAAGATCTTCTAATTATGAAATAAATATTACAGTTTATTTTACAATAATATTTCATATGAAATATTTTAATATTTACTTTTGAGTTAATAAACGTTTTGGTATTTTTCCTTTTACTTTACCATGTGGAAATCTCCAAACTGACTGTGAAGCCTCCCTGTGGTAATGTAGATGGAAAATGAAACAAAATTGAAATAAATCTTTAATGAATTGAAACAAATTAAATTAAAATAGATTTTCTGAAGACTCAATTAAAAAAAAAATGCCGGCCAAAGAAAATAAAATGTATTATGCATTAAAGATTATTAAAAGTCATGTATTACATTATTGAAAATTAATTTAGCTATACTTTTAAATATTGTTAAAAACATTCTTAAATCTAAAATAGGATATACATTGTTTAAATAATTAAATAATAAATATGCACTAGTTCTATATATTTTATATATTTTATATATTTTCTAACATAAAATTATAAATATTTATATTTAACCTATCTGAAATAATTGAAATCATTTTATTTTCTATGGAGTTGTATATAAATTCCTTACCTCAATTATTTTCGATGGCAGGGTGTTGCAGTACCAGTGGTTTTCAAAGTACGGTCCCGAAATCTCTACTGTTTTACACTTGAATTTTGTGAATATCCAAAAGTAGTAAACTTTCTTAAGAGTAGAAATTCCATAAAAGTGTAAGTTTCCTTTGTGAATTAGGGCTACTTTTTGGCTATTCCTAAAAAGTAAAATAAAGCTAGTCAAAAAGATCAACTTACATGCCTCTACCCTCCAGAAAAGGGGGTGGAACACAATTTAAGAATGTAAATTACTGCTGTCAAAGTAGGGTTAGACCTAACAGCCTTTTCGTGGTCTTCCCCCAACCTTTTTGCCTTTGCCCTCCACTATTTTCTGTAATTGGTTTTATTGGCTTTAGGATTGAATGCAATTCTCTACTGCTAACGAGTGCTAAAGTATGTGTGCTCTCTCCTTTAAACATGGTAAAATTGGTTTACATATGATTGGCAGTTTTTATTTACTTATGTCTGTTGTAGAGTTCAATACCATATACCCAGGGCCTATAATTGCTACTATTGGACCTGTGGCACTTATGGAATCATTGTCTTAAGTACCCCTTTAAATCATGCCCCAGGCCTGCCATTGCAGCTTGAATGTAGTGTTAAACTACGAATTTACCTTGGCAAAATGTCCTCTATGTCAAGCCTTCAACTCCCTAATTATTGTATATAAGTCACCCCTAAGAACCTAATCCCTAAGTAAGCCATAGTGTAGGGTGTATTGTAATTAAAAGGCTGGGCATGTACATTTAGGTTGTACATGTCCCAGTAGTGAAAAACTCCTAAAGAATTATTTGAGTACTATCAGCCTGATTCATCAAGAAAGGAAACAGCGACTCTCAACTAGCGATTCACAGCGAATCGCAATTGGAAAGGCGCAGATCGGAATTCATCATAGATAGCGAGTAATCAAAGCGATTCGCACACGGGCGCTAAAATCGATAGCGAGAAAATGAAATCGCCGAAAAAGTCGCAAAAACCCAGATATTCCGTCTCTATTTAGCGCCACGCAAATCCACATTAGCGACATCTCGCCAGTAGCGAGAACTCACCAACGGGAAGTCGCTTTACGAGCGCCGTGATGACGTCGCAACCAGGAAGCAGGCAGTTGCCACACCCATTGTGAACTGCGAGGCTGACCGCGAGTCTGCAGCGAAACAGAGAGCTCCTACCGGGACACCTCCAAAGTAGCGCTAGTCACCCTTTAGCGACAGTAGCAATGACAGAGGAGACTGCACCAGGGCCCAGTGACACCGGGCGCAAGAGAAAGCTCAAGTTTACCGAGCCGGAGTTGGAGCACCTCATCGAGGGAGTGGTTGAAAACCACGCAAAACTCTTCGGAAAGGACTCCAGGAGGGTGCCAGAGATGGAGAGACGTCGCATCTGGCTAGGAATTTCTGCCAAAGTGAACGCTGTGGGCGTGACACACAGGTCACTGGACGAATTAAAGAAGAGGTGGTACGACCTCCGAGGTCGTGCCAAGGAAAGGGTGGCAGAGAGGCTGGGCGAGACATCTGGTACTGGGGGCGGAGACCCTACTGTCCCTCCCAATACCCCCATGGAGGACCGCGTGGAGGACACCCTCGAGACAGAGGCATGCATAGGTGTCACCAACCTGGACTCATCCCGACCCAGCCAAGACAGCCAAGGTAAGTGGCATGCGACTGCGACCCTGTCCCCTACCAATGGCCATGGCCCTATAGCCTCCCATATGCATTCCAAGTCATACAAACAATGCACATGAGATCATGGCCACAAGCAATGTCGGACATGTAGACTGCCCATAATGTAAAAGAACCCCAAAGCAGCCACACGTAACCCAAAATAAGCTATCGCTAAGCTGTACGTGTGACAGATACATGGCATTAATGTAAGTCCAATTCCCCTCACAGGTGGCGGCGACTACAGCAGCGACAGCGACATGCTGCAGATCGATGAGTCAGAAGAGGATGCGGAGGAGGTGCCAACACCAACACCTCCTGCACCATCAGGCGTAGCCCCACACACCGCAGCCAGGCCAACACCAACAGCTCCAGCACCATCATTGGCAGCACCAATCCCTGCAGCCAGGGCAAGACATACAGCGCCAGCACCATCCGGCGCTGCACCTAACCCTGCAGCCAGGGCGAGACAAACAGCGCCAGCACCATCCGGCGCAGCACCTAACCCTGCAGGCAGGGCCAGACCAACAGCGCCAGCACCATCCGGCGCAGCACCCAACCCTGCAGGCAGGGCCAGACCAACAGCGCCAGCACCATCCGGCGCAGCACCCAACCCTGCAGGCAGGGCCAGACCAACAGCGCCAGCACCATCAGGTGCTGCACCTTTGCCAAGCACAACTCCACCACCCGTGGCACCATCTACTCCTGGTGCATCAACTGCGGTGACTGTGCACACACCCACTGTGGACAGCCAGCAGAGCAGCCATGTCAGGGCTTCCCACCATGACACATCACACAGCGGCAGGAGGGGGATGGCTGTGCGCATGCCAGGCATGAGCACTGAGCGCCGGATGCTACGCATTCACCAACAGCAGGCACGACGGCAAGGGGCCATCCAGCTGCAACTACATAAAATTGCCCGCAATGTGGCCAATGTGGGTGATAGGATTGAGCGCATGGCGGCAGCCATGGAGGCCAACACTGCTGCAGTTATATCGCAGCGCAACTCCGCCCGCCGACGCCACCGGCAGCTCCTAACGCGCCTGACAGCCTACACCCGCTCAAACTACATAATGGGGAATGCCACCTCCCAGCTATCACGACGGTGCCTGGCGCAGCAGCAGCAGCTGATACAATGTGTCGAGGATGTTGGACGGGTGCTGGAGCAGGTCACCACTGCCGTACTGGCACTCCATCCTACTGGTGAAGGCAATGTGGGGAGGGACGACACCAGTGAGTGCGCCTCCAGTGTCAGCAGCTTGTCTGCCTCAATGGTTGGCGTGTTACGCCGCAGCACCAGGCCCACTGCAGGGACACGTGCCGTCCCAGAGGAAGAGCCAGAGCGTCGTTTGGGGGCTGCGCGGCGGAGCCGCAATTGAGTTACTTGCAAGTTGCCTAGATAATGCTGATGATACAAGCATGTCCAGTGGCTAGTTAGGAGCAGTATGGCGCAATACTGCTGCAATATTATGAATGTAGACTTTACGTTATTATTGTGGATTTAACAATAATATTTATTCATGCAACATACATGGGCCTCCTGTCATTTTTTACATTGCCATGCAGGAGTGAATGTTGGGTGAGTGGATTGTGGCCTTCAGAAACTATTCATAGTGATGTGGTTGCGCCGTCTGTGTCCTTCAGCAGGGTTCTCCCCGCGTGCATGACGCACATGTGCTGGTGGACGGTCGTCCCCTTCAGACTCACTGCCAGAGATCTCTACTGGTATCCGGCGCTTGGTTGCAATGTTGTGTAACATTGCGCAGACAGCCACAATGCGGCAGCACACATCAGGACTGTAGTACATGGCCCCACCTGTCTTGTGCAGTATGCGGAACCGGCTCTTGAGTAGGCCGAATGTCCGTTCTATACAATTCCTTGTCCGTATGTGAGAAACATTGTACCGCCGTTGCTGTGGTGTAGCCGGGTTGAGGTATGGGGTGAGGAGGTATTCCCGGAGGGCGTAGCCGCTGTCACCTGCATGTGAGGAGCAGAGGGTGAGTGCCTGTGCTGCGCAGCTACATCATTGCAATGTGTAATTGTTGACAATGTGTACTTACCAAGTAGGTGTCCTTCCCCAAATTCTCCCCTGGCCAGTCGTGTGTGGAGGCCGCTGTGCCGGAATATAAAAGAGTCATGGGTACTCCCTGGGTACTGGGCCACGATGTCAGTTATGATAGTCTTGGCATTGCAGACCATCTGTATGTTGAGGGAGTGGTATGACTTCCGATTCCGGTACATGTACTCCGTCGCAGCTGGGGGGCAGATGGCAATGTAGGTGCAGTCTATGCATCCTATCACAGATGGGAAATGGGCCACATTGTAGAAGTTTAACTTTGTCAAGTCCAGTTCCTGTTGGCTGGTGGGGAATCTGATGTGTCGGTGTAGCTGGGTGAGCATTGCGTCAACAAAACTCCGGAGGCAGCGTGACATGGTGGGCTGGGATATCCCCCCTGCTGCGGCTACTATCCCCTGGAAGCTACCAGAGGCCAGGAGGTGCAGGCTACACAATACCTGTACATGTGTAGGCACAGCATTGGTCCGCCTTGTTGGGTGCTGCATCAGGGGGTCAAGGTCGTGTATGAGTTGAATTATCATGGCCCCATTCAACCGGTACTTCGCATAGATCTGCTCCCTGGTTTGTCCCAGCAGGGTGATCCGCTGGCGGAATATCCTCTCCTGTATTCTGCGTCTCCTCCGTGCTGCTCGCTGTAGCCTTCGCCGCCTGACCACCATGTACATTCCTGGCATTGTGAGACACCAACTGCTGCTGCTGTGTCTCCTTATGTGTGTTTGGTCAGCCCTGTCCCTGTTCCTGATTGGCCAACTGTTTTTCAAAATTTTCGCTAATCACTTTTATGGTTACCACCTGCTTTGGGTTGTCCTTAATTTGCGCGGCGCTAATGGAGATTTTGAGGTTTTTCGCTATTAGAGAATTTTCATGAATTCCGATTGCGCTAGTATTGCGAATTCGCTAAATTTATTCTCTAATTCCGTGCTTTGGCGCTAACCTACTGGGATTCTGAGAATTTATTAGCGAATTCGCAATCTTTGTTTTGCGCTTTGGTTATTTTCTTCATGAATGCCGATTTGGGTAATTGCGGGCGCAATGGCATTTTCGCAGCTATTGCGCCCGCAATTTAGCTTCATGAATCAGGCTGTATGTGTCTTACCTGTTCCATAGCATAACATTGGGTTGCCTTATTATACTTAATAAGTGCTTAATTTGATTGGGAATAGTTAAACATTTCATGTTTGATATATATGAAAATCCTCTTTAATGGTAAAGTTGAATCTAAAAATTACAGTTTTGAAAATGGCACTTTTAGAAATTTGAAGATATGAACTAGAGCGTAATGTTCTAGACAGGGTGTGCATTACCTGGTACACTCCTGCATGAGTGTGTATAAACTATTCATATAGAGTACTTTAAACACTTTACTCCAAAGGAAAACAATTTCCACAAAATAAAATCAAACTAATTCATGATTTAACATCATCTCCAAAAACCAAAATCATTGAAAAAGGTGGATGAGCCATCAACCATTTCCTTCTTGTTGATGTGCTTCTTTGATTCACACATTGGAAAGTAAATCCAAGTCAAAAATTAAATTCCAACACCCTGTATTGTTCTAATCCCAAACAATCAAATACGGTTTGTTCTTCAATCCCAATGCATTTCGGGTGTAAACAGCACCCTTCTTCAGGGATTTCTACAAATAAATATATCATGTTTGACACAGAGAAAATCATGGAACTTTAAATGCAACCTCAATGTTAAGTTAAATGTAAAGTCTTTTACATAATTAAACTTATTAATACATTTAATGTAATGTAAATATATTTAGTCACTGAAAACAAACAAAGGTTAAAGTAAAGTTATACTTAGATAAATATGCCAGTGACAGCATTAACATTTTGAACTAAAACAAACACAGAAAGTAACCAGTTATAATTAGCAGAGCTAACTATAACTTGCACCCCACCATGCCCTGATTATGACCGCACATATTACATCACTCAAGTCTAGAGCTCTGGATTTTATGGTACTTATTTTTCTAACATTTCTGTCTGTATTTATACATATTTATTTTTTTGGCATCTTATTGGTATTTATCTTTTTATGTGCTTTGAGAATAAATGGAGTTGAAAAAATCATATATTTCCATGTTTATTTAACTGATAAACATGCGCTTATACTTTGGCACGTATCACGTTTTAGCAAATAAGCAGGCAAATATAGCAAAACACTACCCCCATAGGCAATTATCAGCATTTTACTACAAATACATATTATCACATGCCTGTATTTAGGGCAACTCAACCTGGTTTTTAATTTCCCATTCTGTCTAGCTATTCCGCTGTTGTCCTGGAATTCACAAACTACAGCATGGTGTTTATCAGTATTTTTATCACAACATGTTCTATAACAACAATTATGACATCACTCATGACATCTCGAATGGCACCATTGATTACATCATTGATGACATCATACAAACTTCTTTTGCACACATTGCTCTATAAATAAATATGGCATGAGAGCTAACTGCTAAATAGCCTTGAATAATATGACGCATCATTAATTCCATCCCAGACACAACTTCTCTAGGTGTAGCAAGCATGTGTTATGTGCAGCATTGAGAAAATAACATACACTTCAGGGGCAGCCTAGTTCAAATTAACAATCAACCCGAGATATATGGGAAATCCTCATTGCATACGATGTTCAATATGTATACAATTGTTCAGAGACAACCAAGTTCCTTAAAATACTCAGCATCTGTTCCAAAATGAATGCTCTACTACGGACAGCTTTCATCTATGCCAAAACCCTGACAGTCACTGAATCTACATTAAAGAATGAAGCTGATATGTGTAGAAAAGTGGGTACTGTAAACAGTGCTCACACTATTGAGAGAGTTTACTCTGCACTATATGGTTGCAGACACTGAAACTCTCATGAGAAATGAGAGCAGTCTACACTCTATGCAACACTTGGCAAAAGGGAACCTATTAATTTAAATAACCAAGGTCTGTAGGTGCAAAGATCATACTACCAGCATCCTTCACACTGCGGTGAAAACGTTACAGATATCCCATGTGCTGAAGCAAAAGAAGCACATGCGCATGTGGGCAGGGAAATAGATAGATCAAAAGTCTCTCCCAGTTGGCAGAAACAGTTTCAAAGCTCCCGCCCACTGGTAGCAGACATTGGGGTTGCTCCCATTTGGCAGGAGTCTTGAAAACACTCCTGCCAGGTGGGAGCAAACACAAGTTTTTCTGCCCTCACCGGTCCGGGGTATGGAGTCCCCTGAGCCTATAAAGGCTCAGGAATGTGGGCTGTGCAGCCCCCTTCCCTTTTGGTTAAGTCAGAGGTCCTGGGGGATGGGTCTCCATGGCATTTTCAAGGCTTTTTTGGCCCCTAGTGTGGGATCCCCAGAGCCTATAATGGTTCAGAGAGTGGGCAGCATGCCCCCCTATCCCCTTATTTGGCGAGTTTCGGCCCCGGGGTGGACACTCTGGGTCCTATGGTATATGATCAAAATATCGAGTCCAAAATATCGAGTAACACAATTATTGACTCCAAAATATAGAATGGACAAAATATCGAATGGACAGAATATAGACATCAAAAATATCGTTTTTAAGGTAAGTAATGTAATATCAATTTTAAAAATATAGAAAGTCAAAATATCGAAGTACATAATATAGGTTATTAAAAATATCGAATTTTTTATAATATCGAATTTTTTAAGTGTTTTGTATGTTAGTATATGTGTGAAAAGTGTATATTTTTTTGCAATTTATTTTAAGTAATTAATTTTATGTTATTTAATTTTTGCGTAATTTAATTCTGTGGCGGGTTGTGGGTTTATAGGGGAATAGGGTGGAGTGCCAAGTCTACAGCAATGCGTAAGCCGCAGTAAGAAACTGATGCATCACCCCTCCCCCGCACAGTAAGAAACCAACACATCACCTCCCCTTCAATAAGGGACCGCCATATCACCACCCCTGCATGGAAGTAAGGAACCAATACATCACTTCCCCTAGAGTAAGGAACCAACGCATCACCTACCCTGCACGTAGGGAACCGACACATCAACTTCCCTGTGGCTGTTTTTGTTCATGATTTTAATGCATTCAAGGTTCTTTGTGTTGAAAGAGTCACATCCTTAGTTTACAAAAAGTCATATTTTTATTACTGTGTTGTGGATTTTTGTTGCTTTGATCTTATTTGGCTTAGGTAAAGATTGCTTATTTTTCTAAACTGTGTGGTGTTCATTTGTAGTGTTTTCACTGTACCTTACTCTGAGTAGGAAGAAGGGTCCCTACTTGGACAATGGTGCAAACCATTGCCAACTAAAATTTGTTTATGTGGAAGTACCCTATCAAGTGTGGTCGGAGCACAGGGAAGCTGCACCGGTAGGGTCATAATGATATCTGGTGATTCGTGTGTACCTGGGCTGCGCCATTTCACAACCTGCAGTTATAATGTGTAATTTTTTGCCTTGTTACATGATAACAAGTATCATTTGTAGAAAGTAACTACATATTATATACAGTGATAGTATAAGGTGTTATTTTCATAATGTTTTATGACGTGTGCAACTTATAAATAGTTATCTTATGGCATTATATGTACAGTTATGACAAGTGCCTAGTTGGCAAAGTGCTTCATGTAATTGTGGTCTAATGTATTTTGTGTAAAATACAAAGGATATATTTTATGTAATTTTCTGTGGAGTCTCTTTTGTGGTGTGCCTAGTGTGTCACTGGGGTGTGTGTGTTGCAAAACTGCTTTGCACATTGCCTCCGTATCAGCCTGACTGCTCTGCCAAGCTACCAAGTAGGTGAGCAGGGGTTATCTTGTGTGTTTAACTCCCTTACCCTGACCAGCCTGGTGGGTTCTGCCTGGCATTGGTGCATATACTAGCCAACCAGAAACCTCATTTCTAAAACTAGGCAATTAATTAATTCCGCATTCCCTCCTTTTTCTTCATTATCACATATTAGAGGACCACAAAATACATGCTTTCTAAGGGTGCACTGTACAAAACCGGCTTCTGTGTTTATTTTAATAATCTATAATGTTATTCATGCGTAATAGAAACTCAGGCCACCCAAAAAGGGCACAATAACAACTGACTTGCCTCTTTAGTTCACTATTGGGGTTGTTGTCAGGGTAGGGGCAAAATGAATGTTTCAAAATTCATATTTGAAAACTATGACTTTTAAATTAATACTGGTGAATGCACTGATATAATTAATTCTACTTAGGTCAAAAGGTTCTGTGGGTTAATTTAGTACACTTTTAACATTTTGAAGAGACTCATAATTTTACACTTTTGCTGAAAGATATCTTTAAACATGAAGGTGTTTTTAAAGTTAAACGCAGGAATCCCAAAGTACTTTGTTTATTTAGCACCAAATAACCTTGAAATAAACCATTACCCGTCTATTTGGTATATTTTTATTGGAAGTGCTCAGTGGAGTAAACAGCAGCCCAGTACTCTTGTTGATCAAGGTGCAACATGTAAAGATCATGTGGCTTCCGGGCCTTACTTTGAGTATCCATTTTGTAAAGAATTATTGATAATCTACTATATGTACATTTCCATAATGTATGCTGTACATTCCTTTTTGGCCTTCAACCAGGTTTACCCCTGTTGCTCAGAATTACCTTAAAGATATGAAAAGACTAGAGTCATTTAGCAAAACCGAAACTAGGTGGCTTAATTTAACGTAGTGGCTGGGAGAGCCTCGACAGAGCGCATCTGAAGAAAATATTCTGGTTACTGCATTTAATTAAACGAACTTGTTCCTGTTCTCCCAAATGCCTCTTCTCTTTTCATTTCTTTAAGGTAAACTCATATCCGAGCAACATTTTGGTGAGCCAGCCAGGATAGATTGGTTTATCGAGCCCAACTGCTGCTGAACGACAAGAAGCCTTGCTCAAACTGATTCACATCTGCGCAAACAAGACCAGTGGGAAGACACCATAATTGATAGAAGTTCTTCTGAATCCACAGGTCTGCCGAAAACCGCTGTCACAAGGTAAGAAACTACTTCTAATCCTTTGTCCCAGCAAGTGGCACATAGTTCATTTTTCCTTAGTCAGCATACTAGCTGTTAGAACCGGCTATTTCTGGTAGGCTAAGGCTGATGCCAAAGCCAGGCAGAAACCGCCATTCTAGTCAGGGCAAGGAAGTCACACGCCAACATAACCCCTGCTCACCCTCTAGGTAGCTTGGCACGAGCAGTCTAGGCTAAACTCGGAGGCGATGTGTAAAGCATTTGCGCCAGCGCACAACAGCAACAACATACTAGGTACCCCACAAAAGAGACTCCACACAAGGTTATATTAAAATAACTTTTGTATTGTCAAAACATATCAGATAGAAATCACACATGTACATTGTGCCAACTGGCACGGCAATATTCACAAGGGATTATTTACAAGACAGGGCCACATGGGCCACTGTCAGAATCAACACTTTGCAGATATAGAAATACTTGTCAGAAATTAGAATAAAAGTATATAAACTTCACTGTAACACAAAGTAACAGTTATAGATCACATCCAGTAACTACTGGGAACAGGTAAGTACCACCTACGCAACCCTAACCCCTTAGGAGACTGTCACGCAGGGGACCAGGACCTCACTAGGACCACCTGTACTAAAAAGAACAACCACCTAAGTATCACACAGCATTTAGGGGTCTAAGACAGATCACAGTACCCATGATGTATGAAACACATTCAGAGGAGTAGTAAAGGAAAACCACCTAAGTATCACACAGCATTTAGGGGTCTAAGAAAGAACACATTACCCATGATGCATAAATATACATTCAGAGGAGTAGTAAAGAAAAACACATAATGCATAAACCTACACATTCAGCGGTGTTAAGAATAAAGCACATGATGCAATAAAATACATTCAGAGGTACCAGAATAATACAGTAGCACAATAGTCACATGATGTCTAAAAACATTCAGAGGTGCAGGAATTAAACATGATGCAAGAAATCACATTCAGAGGTACAGGAACCATACAATTGCGCAAAACCTACACAAGCCACCACCTGTGGCAGTCCCTAGGCCAACTGGCCTTGTTGGGGCTAGAACGCCCTGAGTCTCAATGTCAGGGGCCTAAACGATGCAGGGGCCCACTACTTGCTGGGCCCCTGGGAACACTCACAAGGGCCTAAACGCTGCAGCTGGCACTAAGTGCTGCGCAGCTGGGAAGGCCGGGCACCTCTGTGCCATCTCTATCCCTCTCAGGGACTCACTCTCCATCTTGCGCCTAAACGGTGCAGCTGCCCACTAATTGCTGGGCAGCTGGAGATTCAAAACTGCGCCGGGGCCCTCATGGCCCTAGAACAACACTGCGCAAAAGGTTGGAGCCACACAGGCTCTGAACAAATATGCCCCCTGAGCCTAGCAGGCTCTTAGGACAACTGTGGGGGTCGTTGGAGCCAAACAGGCTCTTAAACAGAACATGGCCCCTCTGAGCTTCTCAGGGCTCACGCACGTTGGGGCGACCCACTGCCAACTGGGGCCGCCCTAGATGCACCAAAGTCCATGGTGCCCCTACGAGCCTCAGGGCTCGCCAACAAGATGAGGCCCCTTGAGCCTCTCTGGGCTTTAGACTACGTTGGGGCGACCCGCTGCCAACCGGGCCGTCCTGACTCTGTGCCTCGACCGGCACCGCACGGAGCTTCCTCCCCGACAGCCCTTCACTCACCGACTCTGCTGCGGGGGGGAGGACTCCATCGTCGCGCCGCTCTCTGCGGCGTCCTCCCGGCGGCCGGCACCTCTCTCGGCGCCTAGCAGGTCCGGTCTCCCTCTCCACACGGGAGACCGGCGACGAGGCAGCCAGGCTTTTCCCTTCTCTCGGGGCTCCCTCTCGACCACGGGAGCCCCGCAACGGCCGCCATCTTCCCCTCTCTTCACACACGCGCCGCTCCAGCCTTTCTCAGCTTCCCGGGGCCGCCTCAACCAGCCAATCCCGTCGCGGCCCCGATGACGAGTCTCCTCTCCTCCTCCAATCACGGCCCGACAGGGGCCATGACGCTGCGCCGCACGGGCCTATCCCGTCGCGGCGTTGGTGAGGGGGCTCGGCTCTCTCAGCCAATGAGAGCGCGGCGCCTTCGGTTCCTCAGGCGCTTCCAAGCCCGGGCGGCGGCGGTGAAAGGGAGGCAAATGCCGGGTGGGCACCGGCTTCTTTAAACAAAGAATAAATCGAGGTAGGCACTCGATCGGCCCACTCCATCAAATAAACAGGACACAATAAAGCGCTCCTAAGCGCTATGGCCAAGGATAAAGCGCTCCTACGCGCTGGGGGGAAATCAAGCGCTCCATAGTGCTAGCAAACAGGCAGAGCGCTCAGGGGGAAGCTCAGCGCCTCCAGGCGCTAGAAATCCAGTTCCAGCGCTATCCACAGGACAATGCAGCTCCTCCATGCTGCCAGAGCCCCAGAGCTTCCCAGGGGGGCAAAGCCAAGTCCCCCCATCAGCCCAGGCAGGCAGAGGGGTCCCCCAGGAGTCCAGGAAAGTCCATCAGGAGTCCAAGGGCTGGGCAGGACTCAGGGATTCCCTGAGCCCAAGCAGCAGCACGCCCCTGGCAGATTCAAGTCAGAAAAACAAGAACACATTGGAAGGGAACACAGCCCCTTCTTATACACAGAAAAGGCTTTGAAGTCTTTTGAAGTCTTTGTGTAAGCGAGCCCCTAAGCCCTGGGTGTATCTGGTTTCCTTCTCCTGTCAGCCTCAGGTCAGAGGTGACAGTGGGCCATCAGAAGGGAGAGCCATCAGGGGTGGGCCGACAGGCACAGCCTGGTTCCACCAGACGCTCTTTCCTCCCCTCCCTAACAGCAGATGGGGGCCTTTCCTCTACGGCTGACTCAGACCCCCTCCTCCGGGGCCCTGCAGACCCTGTCCTACTCAAAACAGACAGTCCATCCACCAGCAGGCCCAGGCATGCCTGGGCCAGGCCCATCAGCCAATCACGTGCCAGCAAACTCACTACACAATTATGCCAACTTCTCAAAGTGGTGCTTCTAGACTAGACACAGCCATGCCGCATATACCATTCTGCAGCATTCCTTACCACGAGTTCACACATATCAAACTCGACCCTGCACTCCCCATGCATCAGGAATCTACCATGGGCATACATATTCCCCATTCATTCCTATGGGAGGGCAGGTCACTCACCATCCATACACAGAGAGCACACGCACTTTACACTGTACCACAGTGAAAAAGTGCGCAGAGGCCTAAAATCACCAATCCAGGTTCCAAAAACAGGCTAGGAAAAAGCAAAAAGTCACAGGGTGAACCTGCCCAAAGGACCGGGTCCAACACTAGCGAAGGTGTGGGTAGCTACAGTTCATGTTTTGCTTGTACCATTAGCCATGAGACAACAGGTACGCCCTTGACCATTGGTGTGTTAAGTAAGGTCACCTATTGATTTTGCTTGGATTGTTCAGCATGACACAGCCAGAACACTCCGGCCCTTGATGTGTTACATAGGGTCTACACATATCATTGCTAGATTTGTCTGCTGAGCCAATATTGCCAGACTATCAGGCTCACTCAGCTCCATGTATTTCAGGGAGCATACCCTCTCATTGGACTGTAGGTGCTAGGAGGGGGCTAATGTTTTTGGACAAAGTAATACTTTTTTTCTGTCAACCTTTACTCTTCGGATGTATGTCGTTACAACGCATGCTTTTTCGATGCATGCCTTTACAACGCAGGTATTACAACGCAAGTCGTTACAACGACTTGCGTTGGGGGGCGCTGGATAGTGGAATAGTTTAATTTACTATTCCAACTCCAGTCCCCGTGGATAGTAGGGAAGGTTTTGGATAGTAAATTAAACTATTCCCTATCCTACAGCGCCCTCCAGCACAGGTTGTTGTAACGACTTGCGTTGTAATACCTGCATTGTAAAGGTACTGCGTGGTAAAAGTTTTGTTGTAAAGGATTTTTCCCTACTCTTCTAGTCTCTTTCAGATGTTTCCATTTTATGCATTTATTGATGTTGTGATATTGCTAATTTTGCAATATGCGGCATGTTTAAATGTATTGTTTTGTTAATGAGTCTCTGCTTTATGAAGTAATAAACACTGTTTCTTAGATCAGAATTTTATGTTTGCTAGCTTACTGTTACAAATCAACTCATACTGCTCTGAACTAAAAATTGCATTTTGTTACAGGTTGTTACTTTTTAATTGAATTTGTTTTTGTCTTTTGCTAAATGTTCTTTTTCTTGATGAATCCAGTTTTATAGAGCTGATAACCAGTGGATTGTTTTCAGTACCACCCTGTGTACACTGTTCCCCACGTTGAGAGAAGAATTTGTAATGTATTTATTTATTTTATTTTGAAAGTTTTATACAGCGCGAACAAGACCCTTGTGGATATCAGAGCGCTTTACAGGTGAATGTCTGGGTTACAGCGTACCTTTCTTTACACATTGGTTAAATGCAGGTCAGAGAGTATATACATAACATCTCGTAAATACAAAGTAATAAGGTAAATCATGTGACTTTCCCGGTGAGTCTGGCTAAAGGTAGATATACTGTCCAGAAAGCCTGGATGGTCCTTTGGCATAAAAAAGTTCAGTAGCGACGGTATGTTTGTTCTCAAAGTTTCTTTAATCCATGATCAGGTGAATATGGCCATGAGAATCGCTTTTTCTTCTTCATTGAAAGATGCAGTAGAGGAATTAAGTCTGGTTTCAGGGAGAAGGCCTTTCCAAATTCTGGGGGCCAACCCGGAAAAGGTTTGGTTATATGTTTTCTTCTTGTTGAATCTTTGCGGTTTCAATAACAAGTTTTCTGCACTTCTTGAGGATCTGATCCCACCAGAGAGCATCAGTTTATGTGCCAAATAACTGGGTGCCTTGTGATGCATGGCTTTGTGAGTCATACATGCTGTTTTCAAATGAATTCTGGCTTCAAAAGATAGCCAATTCAAGGATTTTAGGTCTGGAGAAATGTGAGAACTTCTTTTAGAACCAGTAATGAGTCTCGCTGCAGTATTGATTGCGGCTCTTAGAGGGGCCGTTGTAGCTTTGGGCAGGCCACAGACAGAGACACTTCTATACTCCATTCTAGCTATGACTAGAGCTTGTACTGCCTGCATGAAGTTGTTTTCCGGCAGGAAAGGTTTTAGCTTCCTCATTGTGTTTTTCTGAAAGAATGCCCCTTTTGTTGCTTTGCTGATGTGTTTTTGCATATTGAGGTTTCTGTCAAGTGTTATTCCCAGTGATTTAGCTGAGTCCACGATGGTTGGCAATTGAGTGCAGTAAGATGTTTGATCCAGTCTTGCATTATGGGAACTTGGGCAGGCGGAGCGATTAGAAAGAATTTGGTTTTAGGGCATTCAATTTGAGAAGGTTTTATGCCAATCATGTCTGGGTTTTTAAAGTGTTGTGTTAAGCGATTTGATGTCTTCCTGGGTATGGATCGCATGGAGAATATTGGTGAGTGGGTCCATGAAAAGATTGAACAGTGTCAGGGATAGTGAGGACCCTTGTGGGACTCCTAAAGTTACTGGGATGGGTTTGGACAGGGAGTTGTTTACCTTGAATTGTTTTGACCTGTTTTGGAGGAATGAGGTAAACCAGTTTAGCACTGACCCCGCTAATCCCATTCTGTGTTTCAGAAGATCTATCAGGGTCTCATGTTTGACCGTATCAATGGCTGAAGAGAGGTCTAGCAAGATGAGTAAGTAAGCTCCGCTGAGATCAAGGATTTGTAAAGCATCGTCAATTATATGAGTCATGGCTGATTCAGTGATATGACCTGCTCGGAAACCTGATTGGTATTTGTTAAGTGGGTCAAAGTGATCAATATGTCTTATAAGCTGGAGATAAACACATTTTTCCAATAGTTTAGACAAGGTGGGAATGTTGGTTATAGGGCGGTAGTTGTTTAGATCCGTAGAGTCGGTCGCGGGTTTCTTTAGACACCTGCCCGACTTTGAGGGTGTCCGGGATGCAACCTTGTCGTAGTGAGCTATTTATGATCTTGGTCCAGAGAGGTGGAAGCAGTGGGGTTAAGCCTTTAACAGCGTTTGCAGAGAGAGGATCGGTGAAATAATTTGCCAGATTCAGGGTACTAAGGATTTTGCAAATAGATTCTTCACTGTAAGTAGTAATGGATGACCAGGATGCGTCATTGTTTAGGTTAAACTTTGATGGGATTTGGTGTGGAGCCATTGGAAGGGATGGGGAGGTTTTCATCAGTGATCCAGACTGTAGGATTAGGTCATTGAGAAGGTCATTCTTGATGCTGTCAGTCTTCTGAGTGAAGAAGGAAGCAAATTCTTCACAGTCAGGTTGTCGGCATGCTTTATCTTGTGAACAATGAGGTGTATCCTTAGAATGGGTTTCGATTAATTCAAAAGGTTTTTTGGGGCGATTTTTTGCCTGGTCTAGTTGGTAGCTGAAGAAGTCTGCTTTTGTGCGCTTGATCTTGAGACAAACAAAAACTTGCAAAATCCTTTAAGCAAGTTACCCTCTCCATTATGGAGACTCCACTAAGCCACAGTAGTTGAAGTGTGCTCAGTCCTTCCTTGATAACTTAGAGCTGAGCTAAATGGAGCTTGGCTGCATTTTGAGTAGTAGGAGAAGGTTTCCTTGCACCTGAATAGGGCCTGTCTCCCTTGCACAATGCTGTCTCCACCCCCTGTGGTCATACTGCACAAGTGAGGACAGAACTGGTTTGAAATGGGCTCAGAGACCCTTGCACAAAGAGAAGAATGACAAAACGGGGTATAAGTATCAGATCTTAAACCCCAGAAAGGTAGAACACTTCAGGACTCAAAAGGAACCTTTGCAATGGAGAAGAGCTGAAGAGCTGTGAGGAGCAGTACTGCTCGTTTGCTGTGTGTTGTGTGGGGTTGACCCGCAGTTGCTGTTTCTGCCAAGGAATGCACAAATACTGGAACTATGCTGTGAACCTGCTTGAAGAAGAATCTCCAAGGGCCTGTGTTTGCTGGCCTCCTGTTCTGAAGTCTCAGAGACACAAAGACTTCACCCCCAGCACCCCTGAACTCTGCTACTGAGAGGACTGATCTGCCAAATGGTGCCTATTCCATTTTGGGGCCCCTGGAGGTTGTTCCTGCTGTTGGTAGCTGGAAGAAACCTGAAGAACTTAGAAAATCGGCACATCGCCCTTCTTGCAGCTGATTTTCAAATGCAGCATTGCTATGCGAAAAGAATATGCACGCACCACTGTGGTGCTGCAGAGAAGATGCAGCCCCTGTCATGGTTGCAAGACCTGATGCATCGTAGGATCGCGACTGAAGAAACCATCACAGCGCAATTTGTTGCTGCCGCATCGATTGCCAGTGCACCCAGGATTTCCAACCATTGCACGTGTGCAGCAAGTTTTCCAGAGAAATCATCCATGGACCAAGACTGTCTTGGAGTCAACACATCACTTTACCCTAAAGACCGGATTTGACTCATCACTTTTCCTGCGTGCAGCAGAACTATTACATCTGCACCCCAAAGACTCAGGAACTGAAGCATCTCTTTGTTTCTCCACACTTCGCTTTTTTGCGCCTGTTTGGCAGTGTGAATTTTGCTGCATCTGCAGGTACTTTGCATAGAATCATGTATACACAGTTTTCAACTGACCCATTTGCTTGAAACCTTTGAAAAGTCATATTCCTATTAAATGTATGTTGAATTTTTGTAGTTTTGGTCTTGTTAAGTTCAGATAAAGACACTTTATTTTCCTAAAGTGGTGTCTATTTGTGGTGTTATCACTGTATTACTGTGTGTTTTGAGGACAAATACTTTCCACATTGCCATTGGAATGAGCCTGTCTGCTGGTGCCAAGTTACCAAGGGGGTCAGAAGGGGTTATCTACTGTGTGTATCACCCTTACCCTGACTAGAGTCAAGTTTCCCTAATTGGACAAAGGTAACTTCCTCTGCCAACTAGAGTCCCCGTATTGCTAACAAATCTAAATTGTAAGAATTCAGAACATGTAGTAAAAGCTCTTCATTCCACTGTGGACTCACACACTTGCCATAAAATCCAATTTGATCCATTGAATCAAATCAAATCAAATCAAAATATCTTTATTCGGATTCCATATGTGAAAACCATAAAAGTACATAAAAACACAATAAAATATTTAAAAAAGTCATTTTTCGTTCGTTATAAAGGAATTGTTAAAACTGTTCTACGTCGTTATAAATTTGTGCGGTGCCTGATGCATAGTTTAAGATACTGTGCCACAGATTTTGTCATCAAAAAGTTTTCCAGAAATTGCAATGCTAAGTAGGCAGGGCGACATCTACGAATGTTCAGAACTTTTAGTAGCGGCAGTATCCACCTCCTGCGTAATTGCGTGTAAAATTTACAAAAGAATATAACATGAATAGTAGACTGTGGGGACGTGGAGTCACACGGACACGCTGCAATATTGTGAGTCCATACATTCTGGGTGGGAAATAAAACCAGAAAATGATATATATTAAGCCTGAAACGGGTAAGGAGTAACTTTTCATATTGCGACAAATCATACTGTAAATAAGGTTGGATGGTTGGAACCAACTGTATCATTACGCATTGTTGTACTGAGGGTTTGCCTATTTCACACAACAATCGGAGTTCGGACAAGTGTGACAGACAAAGAGTTTTTAAGTCTTTTTTTTGAGATGTCTGTTACGGATGGAGGATCTTCGAAGAAACTCGGACGGCCAATGTCAGTGAAAAAAGATTTTACATATACCAGCCATTTAATCTTTTTCATATGATCTAATTTCATGCAGTCCTCTATTATTGTTCTTGTGAGGTGGCATTCTTCCGTGGCCCATATTCTACGCCATAGCATGATTGGCTGAATCTTAATAATGTCCGATATATAGTGTACTCCGAGTTCGAGATGACAGCCGAAAGTGGTGGTGCTTTTAGGAACAGCTAATAAAAACTTCAGGAAGGAATTTTCGACTCTTTGGAGTGGCTCCACATTCGTTGTGCCCCATACTCCTGCTCCAAAGGTGGCTGTGCTGATGGATTTTGCATTATATATCTTGATCAATTCGTTAGGTGGTCTTTTCCCCAAACGAAGTGAAAATGCTTTTAGGGCGCCGACAGTTCTTATGAGGGCTAAATTTCTGGAATTGATTGCCTCTCTCCAGTTAAACGCCTCATCAATAGATATACCAAGGTAAGGATAGGTATTGGCTCTTTCAAGAGGTAGGTTATCCACGAAGATTTTTTTCTCTTTTTTCCCTCTATTGCCGACGTGCATAACATAAGTTTTCCTTATGTTTTCCTTATGTTTATATCTCCATTGAATCAAATCTTAGAGCAATCACTTCCGAAGTGGTTAGAAGACATCGATATAGCAGTACACAATTATTCACACTGGCTGGATGCAGCAGCTAGAACGTTGGCGTTGCTTAGAGTGTCAAAGTGCAAGAAAGGTAAATTCTCAGCCCCTTGGTTTTTTGAGGAATTTAGGATCCTTAAACACAGAAAAAAAAGGGCAGAAAAAAAATGAAGTCAAGATTATAACGAAACAGAGAAACTGAAATATAAGTTTTGTTTGGCGGGCTATAAAGCTTTGATAATTCAAGAAAAAGTATCCTATTTTACACCAAAATTGAAGCCACAAAACATTCTACTAAAGAAATATTTCAGACTGTAAGCAAATTGATGGCAGTCTAAACCAATAAACTGGTGGGAATGAATCAAGCATTTTGCAATACCCTAGCTGATTTCTGTCAACGAAAAGGGAATGCAGTGTTTAACAAGTTTTCAGCCAGTGTCACCCCCCCCACACAAAGGATATGACTTTTCTCAAGGTCATATGCTGAGACTGAAATCCTCAGAAAGTTCTCCTCTCCTTCCCTGGAGGAAGTAGTAGCAGTCATTAGATCCACTATGTCCGGGTCGCCTCACGATCCTTGTCCCCCCGATAGAGGCCAAACTAGCTACAGAAAATATTGCCTCTATGCTCTCTGAAATTTTCCTACATATGTTCTGGTCAGGCATCTGCCCCACTCAAAGGTAGTGTGTCTCAGTTTCTCCTCTAATTAAAAGAAAAACTTCTATCGCTTGGATCCTGACTGTTATTGTCCCATTTCTCATCTACCTTGGCCAGCCACATTTAACATAATCATACCTTGGACCCAACTCAGTTTGGATTCCGATGTGGGCATAGTCCTGAGACAGCTCTAATTAAGCCACTGAGGAGGTAAGACTGTCATTGGACCAGTGGGGAACAGCAGTCCTAATTTTACTAGATCTATCGGCAGTGTTCGATACAGTCAGCCTTGGGCTGCTATTTGATCATCTTGTTAAAATCAGCATTAGAGGAACAGCCTTGGATTTGCAAAGTTCTTTCCTCCTCAGGTGAGAACAGTCAGTTGCATTTGGCAAATTTGTTTCTCAATCTTTTTCTTACAGTGCGGGGTCCTCGCTTAGCCTAACCTTATGTTTATATCACCATTTTAGCAAGTTTATTTAAATCCTTTGTAATTTCTCCTACATTTTACGCAGACAACACTCAAATTGTTGTCTCCTTCGCTAGCAATGACAATGGTACTGGGACTCAATTCCACCACTGCATGTTGATGGTCAGTGGGTGCATGGGTAAGAATTGGTTGAAAGGAAACCCTGGGAAGATGGAGGTGCTACGGTTGGGACCCAGGTTTCTTTCTGGACTGCATCTTGGTGGCCGCAAGAATTGGGTACTCTCCCCACACCTGTCAGGAAAGCATGGAATTAGGGAGTCATAATTGATGACAAGCTCACTTACTTAGATCAAATTAGTTCTTTCATTTCTTCCTCCTTCTACATGTAAGGGCCATGAAAAAGATCGGTTCCTATTTTCCTCCAGACCTACAAAAAACCCTAGTCTCTTCTTTTGTACATGCAAAAATAGACTATTGCAATGGTCTGTATATTAATACTCATCGATACCTGATAATTGAGCTGCAAACACTACAAAATTCTGCAGCGCGATTGCTGTTGAGGATGCCAAAATTCCCCTCGGTTTTAAAAGACTACACTGGTTACCAGGTAAAGAATCACCTTTAAAGCCCTCTGCTCTGCTTATAAAGCACTGCATGATTTGGACCCATACTTTCTTTTTTTTTTTTTATTTCAAAATATTTTTATTGAAAATAAATTTTACATATCCATAGAAAAGACATTCTTAATACTTGTACTGGTCTTGCAAGATTGCGGCCTGGCGGGGCCTGAGAGAGGAAAAGGAAAAGAGAAAGAAAAGAGAGAAGGGGGGGGGGGGTATCGTTCCAAGTATGCGTCGAGAGCTTCCCACATATTCTCCTTGGCCGTATGATTTGCCGCCTTTTGCTTGGCGGTGATATTGTCTGCCCCCCGGAGGAAGGTTACCCAGTTGAACCAGCGCTTGAAAGTGGCTTTGCTGGTGTCCTTCCAGTTACCCAGAATCGTTTTCACTGCAGCCGTTAGAAGTACATCGACCAGGTCTCGTACTTCTTTGGACTGGAGTTCTGTTGCTAGGAAGGCGGTGGCTGCCCCGGCTAGTCCTCTTTGTATCTTACTTCCCGTTATTGTGTCTATGACGTTATAGACCTTGCCCCAGAAAGCTTTGACTTTGGTGCACTCGAATAGCATGTGAGATAGATCTCCCGTGGCCCTCTGGCAGTTCCAACATGTGCTGTTATCACTGGCTCCAACCCTCCCTAGTTTCGCTGGTGTCCAGTGCAACCTGTGAAGTAGCCAGTATTTGGTTTGTGCTAGCTGTGGTGTGATTTTGTTTTTGGACGCTGTCATCCATAGTTTGGCTCTTTCTACTTCGTTCAGCTGTCTCTGTATGGTCTCCTCCCAGAATGCCAGCGTCTTGTTGTTTAGGGTTGTGGTGCGTGGTGTGATTAGCTTGTAGATTTGTGCTGTTTGGTGGCCCGTCTTGTTTAAGTTTTGCGCGTATTGTATGATGGTGGGTGTTTGTTTCGTTAGTCCTGCTTTGGTGACAGCTGCTTTTATTTTGAGGAATTCGTAGAACTCCTTGTTAGGTAGGGAGGTTGTCTGCTGTAGTGCCGTGTAGGTGAGTGGGGTGTTCCCTGCCTCTAGTTGCGAAGGCGTAGTGATGCCTCTGCTTCGCCATACCTTGCTGTCTAGTGTTTTCCCTTTGTATGTGACTTTGGTGTTATGCCACAGAGATTCCCATTTGGTGCCTTTGATACTCACTGCCATTTCCCTGTCCACTCTTAACAGCGCTATCTTTGTGTTGTGAATTATTGCGTTTTTGGCTTCTGGGTGCTTGTGGGCCGTGAGGGCCATAATTGGGTCTGCGCCACCCAGAATACACCTTTCCAGGTCCAGCCACACCGGCGTGTAGTCTGGCGTGGGGGCAATCCAGTGCAGACCCTGTTTGGCCAGGGATGCTTTCTGAAAGGCTTTGTAGTTTGTGAGGTTCAGTCCGCCTTGTTCTTTTCTGAGTCTGAGTTTCGCTAGGCTCATTCTTGGTTTTTTCCCTCCCCAGAGGAACATGTTGATGCTTTTGTCTAGGCGTTTGTGGAATTCGGGTGTGAGTGTGAGAGGCAGCATGGAGAGCAGGTAGTTTAGCAGGGGGTGGCTAGGTATGTTCCGCTCTGGGGGCTGCGTAGATGCGGTCAGGTGCTGGGTCACTCTCTGGCTCGTTGTCGCACTGTGGCTGAGAGGCACTGAGGTAATTGTGCCCTTGTTTCTGCTGTCTCTATCAATTGTTTTGCAGATTTGTTGTGCCCTCCTTTCCTCCACGCTGTGGAGTTTGCCTGTTGTGCTATTGTAGTGCTCCTCCTTTCAAAGATGGCCGCCACTATGTTCGCCTTCTTGTGTGGCCTTGGTTCTGCCTATTTGGTGGCTGATGTACAGCGCGTGCATTTACATTTACAGCGGGCCACCTGAATGTCAGTGGGTAGCACCACCTTGCAGCGATGCTAGCGTCAGCTTACTCGCAAGTCTGCGTCCCCGATCTCCGTGCTGTTGTGTGCTTGCGCTATTATGTGGACCGCCCCTCTCAAGATGGCCGCCGCCTTTCTCGCCTTCCTCGCCTCCTCTTCAGGACCGCCACGCTTTGATCGCTGGCCGTCCCTCTGGTACACCCTGGTACACCCCGGCATCCACGAGGCCCTTGTGGGGGGGTGACCGCGATGCTGCGCTTCTCTCCTTCCTTCGCTTGCTCGCTGCGCAGTGCCTGTCGCCGCTCCCAAGATGGCCGCCGCCGTTGGATTCCGTTTCTCTGAGGCTGTCTGCCTCCACGTGTGCTGGGACGTGAGCTTAACCCGGCGATGTTTCGCTTGTGGGACCCATACTTTCTTAATAACAGTTTTAATTGGTACACTCCAGGTAGGACACTACGATAAGCCACTCCCCAATATGCAGTGGTCCCCAGGTTTAAATGAGCTTCAGGGGAGGCAGAGGCTTTGTGATCAGTAGAGCAAAATCATGCAATTCTCTTTCCCGGCACAGTGGAGCCATGCCAAACCTCCTAGGCTTCAGGAAAGCCTTGAAAACCTGGATGTTTAACACCTTCTTTTCCCACTATTTTGCAAAGCAAGCCCCAAGACACCTTGGGACATTCAAGCACTCTAGAAGTTTCTGTAACATAACATAACAATAGCTTTTCTACCAAAGTGTATAAAAGCCAATATAGTTAGAACATCTGCAGTGAGCTATCATGTCTACAGCTGAATGTGTATCAATAAACTACAGAAAAACAGCGACACATCATGTTCAAAATCACCATCTCTTACCCTGCCCGTGTGTCTAGTCTCTTCACAGTTTCGCTCAAAAACAACTAAACAATTCAAAGAATCAGCAAACAATTGCAAATGAGGAGGGGCATGCAAGCGTATACGTGGGCCACTGATGCATATTTGAATGGTGCAAATAAGCACTGAAAATTACAAACATATTTAAATCAGTGAAAGTATATTTAAATTTAGCAATGTAAATTGCCATTCAAACTCGCAAATGATTCTGTCCATACAGAATAAGCAAATCTTTTTTCGAGTAGAGATTCAAGGTTACTTCAAATCAAGAACGATGTTTGTGAATTCAAATGTTTATTTCAATCAGATTTGAGTATGCCCACACATCCCTCGTTTATGCCGAGTGATGCATCACAGCAAGCCAGTGAGAGAGTAAACAAGAATTTGTGCGCAGTGACATGTAGTGGAAAAGATTGAACCCATAAAGGGATATTTCAAAGCGACCATGAGTAAATTTGATGCAAGAATGGCACACTCGTGGTTGCTTGTTGTGCTGAGAAAATACACGTTTATAAACAGTACTTATCGGAAAGGGTTGTTGATGAATACTGAATTAATTGCGCATGTGAAGTTCTGCCAGCTGATGGCCGTGAGTTTCAAACGCTGAAAGATATTAGCCACCACTGACTGTATTACATTCGACACAATTGGTGAAGGATCTGTCTCATATTAGTGAATCGCCTGACTTTACATACATGTATATGGTTGAATTTCATTGTGCTTTCTGACCAGCAATGGATTGACCATTTGTTGTGACTACGATTTTATATGTGACATAATTCTGCCCATTGTGGTGATAAGTAATCGATGAAAACTATTTGAAACTGGAAATATAAATGCACCCTCTGGTGTTGTCATTTATGGAATTACGACATATTGTATTGTGTTATAAATTGCAGTGTGTGCCTACAGAGGATGCCTTCTCCATCCAGACTATGTTGCTCTAAGTCTCCCGAGTTAGGGTAAGAATAACATAGGCATTATCTAACTTGAGCATCGGTCCACCTGTAACACGAGTGAGGTGTAGTTTGTTTGCTATGCATTGTCACAAATGTATATTACACATATTAGAGGGTTTGTCACCTTGCATGTGAACGTATCACCTAAGTTCCTCTAACCTACTGTTCTTTAGTTACTTATAGAATTTGTTTTTCATTTTATTGTCATTGCAGGAACCATTATGACAGGGGTTGCAAGGTATGAATTAAATCTGACAACTTTTTGCCTTGCATTGATCTAATGTAGAAAGTTGAACTAAGGATCTCTTTTGTCCCTGACGAATGCCCCTGACCAGCACTGGTATGTATATTGGCAGAGACATGTTGGCCTAACATGAATAGTTGGGTCATAGCACCCGTTGCCCATCCTTTCTTGTAGGTTTTAATTGTACTCAAGGTACTCACTATTAAAAGTATTGCCCTGGGTATACCTTGAGGTACTTTTAGTCTCTATGGATCCTGTTCTATCCAGCTATTTTTATATGAACTCCCTCTGCATGAGGTTGAGTCCACTTTGGTAGCACGTTCTTACCAGGGTGGGTTGAGGGCTCCTATAATAAAGCAAGCCACAGCTAATGTGTGAGGCTTCCTCATCCAGTCTAAAGGGCACTCTGGGACTTGAAGATATCCTGGTGATTCAAAGTTGATAGGATTCAATTAGGTAGTTGGCCCCCGCTGGCCATCACACCTTTGATATGTTTACATGTCAAAAACTCAACATGACTAATATTGCAGGCTAATCACAAAACATTTTTTAGTTCTGCTACCTCTTGTTCTCCTGGAAAATTAAAATAGAGATTGCACCAACCACTTTTTACCATCATATTATGAAAACCGCATTATTGGAATGTGATTTTGTTGTGTTGTTCTGCTGTTGTTGTTTGCTTTCTGTTTTGACTATTTTGTTGTGATGACTTGTTATGTTTCAATTCGTATTGTAATGTTGTTTTATGTATGGTATTGTGTTCTGTTCTCTTTAACAAATGCTGCTGCATTTTTCCAGCTCAGCATATGCTTTGAAAGTTCCTGTGACAAGCAACCGTGCACCACTGTCTAGGGTGGTAAAATAGCACTACTCCATCCATCCAACAATTTAAGACACCAGTCATTCCAAAACTGTGGTGAGGATTGGGTCTCAACTTAGTGCTCCCTAAGCCCACTTCCTGTGATACCACTCTGTGGGCCAGATGTATGTAGATATGGTCGCAAAATACTGCTCATAATTTGCGACGAGTATTTTTGTGAACAGTTTTTTTTCATGAAACAACCTGTGTTATTAGGGCAGTCCACAGAAAAGACGATTCGTAGTATGTCCAAATTTGTCATGCTCATCAATATTAATGAGGTAGGTAGACATTTGTGACCCACTAGGAATCACAGCCATTACTGGGATGGTGGCCTGCTGAAGTCAGAAGATCACCATGTCTATGATTCCTTTTAAATAAAGTTTTTTGTTTTGTTTTGTTTTTTAAATGCAATCCGGAAGCATTTAAAAAGAGTAAACTAACATTTTTTAAGAGAAAGCAGTGGTGGTTTGCACCACTGCCTACTTAAAAAACATATTTTTTCCAACATTCCCAAAAGGGAACAAGAGGCATATTATCAAGGGATTTATCTCCGCTTTTTTGGCTTTAAAAGCCAAGAAAGCGGAGATAAAATGATCTCCCTATCAGCAACAGGGTGCTAACACGCAAATTTGCATGTTAGCACCCTTTTTCTCTACGCTTCCCCTTGCATCTCTAATGAGATGCAAAGGGGGCGTTCCAGAGAAAAATAATAGGAGAAATGTTGTTAAGCGACATTTCTCCTATTATCAAGGATATCGCTAACCCTGTTAGTGATTTAAAAAGCAGCGCTAACCGCGGTTAGCGCTGCTTTTTTTACACCTGGTATTTTCCTGACTTAGCCATGATATCCTATGGAAGGTGGATATCATCGCTAAGTTTGTGAGCCCCTATCATCAAGCTAACGCCAAACTTCGAGAGATTATCGTTGGTTTTCCAGCGATAATCTTTCATTTGGCAGTTAGCGCGAGGATTTTTATCACTTCTGAGATAAGCGTTGCTGATAGCACGCTATCTCAGTGATAAAAATCCACGCTACCCGGCGATAATTATCCTAGCGCTAAGTGCGCTTAGCAATAATTATCGCTGGGGCTTGGTAATATGCCCCCAAGTCCTTTGGGGACCACTTCCCCTTTGTAACTGGATTACCACCACCTTTGAAGAGGTGGTAAAATATTAATTTTGCTATGAATTTGGTTGCAAAACATTAACACATACCACTGCAAGTCACATCCTAAACTCGCCCCTTCCAAATTAAGTGTCAGTATTGAACCCCACTTGTTAAAGAATCACAATGTATGCTCTATACAGAAGAAAATGCATTTTTGCTTTTGGAAACGGCCCAATTGTGTGACCACAAAAATTCTTCACACATCTGGCACTGTGTGTCATATGGAGTGTCTTTAGGGATAGCATGGGCCCTGCCCTTTGCTGTGCCAATATTGAGTGCAGGGGAGTTACATATTTATTAGTAATGTTTACTGTTTCTTACTGCTAATGTACAGATTTGAATAGCTTCACCCCACAATACAAACAGACTGCCAGTCAACCGCATGAATCATGGGGCAAGGTATTGGTAAACAATTATTTCAAAATGGCATGCCGTCCGTGTATTTACTAAAGTAGTAGGTATAAGTACAATATTCTCACCGGTGCTTTCATTTTACATGCTGCACACAAAGGTGTGTACAACAACGAACACATATTATTTACTAACACTACACCTTCGGCCGTGCTACTGAATGTTACCTCAAAGTCAGTCCTTCCGTTACATTTTAAACGGTGAGTGAAAAGTAACGCGATGTATTTTCTTTAAGTGCAATTTATAGCTCCGAATCACAGAAAAAATGTATTTCAAATCTACCAATTTCACATCGACTGAGTAGTTTCTCGAGTGCAACAATCCATTTGCTCTTCTTTCCCCAGGGCGAAATGTGAGTATGAATGCTGCTTAATGTACATTTCCCCATTTCAGGGTTGAATCATTTGGATGTAACCAGGTCAGGCTGAGCCTGCCTTGGGAAAGGGCGACAGTATATGATGGGACGGAGAAGAAAGGGAAAGGAAAATCAAATTCCACCTTGGTCGACCAATCATTGCTTTCCACGTAATGAGTCCCATTTATATATTGGAATGTATTTATTGACCCCGAGAGAAGTATCCTTATCCGCTAGTTTTTTTAAATGGATTTAGGGAAAAGGACCGTTAGGAGTTCTGCAATGGGAAAGCAAACTATGCGCAGCCGATCGGCATGCATTAGAGCAGATTAACAGAAAGTGAGCAGTATATCTTCCCAACCAAGCAGACACCCCCAGGCACCTCAGGTCAGTGGCTTGACGATGTGAATTATGTTCGAATGTTTTCAGCTCTATTTAATGTCTCCGCAGACAGTGCACCGTTCGAGCATCCTTTGCTGGTATCTGTTCGAAGAATGTGAATGTTGGAAGGTTTTCAGGAGAGAGCATGGCATGTGTAGCCTCACAGACGCCGAGCACAATTTGCAAAACAGACACCGAAGGGAGCACAATCTCAAATTCACTGGGCTCAGTGCAGTTAAAATGTCTGCTGAACTGTGGCCGTGCATTCTGCCTCTTTTCACATCCGCGCACACTATCAGACAGATAATGGATTTGCAAAGTCGGCCGCGATTCAGAAATGTGATTTGGCTGTCATATTTCACGCATGCTGCATGCAAGCAGGTCACACAGATAATGCAGACAACATCTGTAGGCCACGCCGCGGTGCTGTACACGATAATTAAAGCGATGACTTTCTCTGAACAGGGCGACAACAAATTACACAAATGTTGACACACCGATTTTAAATAGCTCTACTTCTTAGAGAGCACCGGCTCTGGTTTTCTTTCTTTAGCAGGCATTCGGTATATTTGCACATTCTTCCTTGCAAAATGATCTTTGTCTAGTAGCTTGCAGCATATTGTATTTAATTTGCACTGCTGTTTAGCCAGCGAAAGGTGCTCTTCTTATGTGTTGGGGTCTCCCAAATACAGTTCTCCCACCTCTATCTAGCAGTAGTCAAGCCCGAGAAAAAATAAGGTTTTGATTTTTATTCTTTTGTATATTTCAAATTGTACGATTTTGGCCGTACCTATATGAGAATGTTAATTCTAAGTAGGTGGGATTTTAGACTGAGGTAGTCCTAATTGATTTTAAGGTTATCAATTGCACCATCAGCATTGCAGTTTTTCTTAATGTTCTTCTGTTGGTCTCTTTTAAAGGGTATTCTGTCATAAGTATAAAAATAAAAAAAACATTTTTTTGTTTCTCCGGAATCTGAAGATAAAATTAAAATAGCAGCAAGCCGTGTATTTTCTCAGGCAGAAATGATGTGTAAAAAATCACGCGTCTATTTTTACCCACTCTTAATCAACACTAGATACCACTGATGAAAAGCATATCACATCCTCGAGAGCACTGGGATTACATGACTCCCGACCCGTTTTATTCCGAGCATAGGTATGACTGGGACATAACACTCCGCCTTTGAGTCTCCAGAGAATATGACCTCGAGAATCTGTGGAGGGTGGTCCTATTGAAGTCAATAGAGAAGAAATATGTTTTGGGGGTGAAGAAAAGATTTTCAGGTGGGTGATCTAATTGGAATTTCCGTTGTTTGAAGAAGAGTCCAAAGAGGACGAACCCTCCAAAAACGTGTGGGGCTTATTTACAAGCCCCTTGCACCACCCGTGCTTCATTTTCCCCCCATATTAAAAGTGATGCATCGGCGGCGCAAGAGGCTTATAAATAAGCCCCTGTGAGTGAGAGGTTTGACAGAAAACGACACCTACCATCTGCAAGACCCATTGTTGCTACACTAGTCCCTGCCAGCCCAAAGAAATTGTATTGCGGCTTTCCATAGAAAAGTAATCCAAGCCACACCATGGGCCTTATTTATGAGGCCTTGGGTCACTTTTACGCCGCTGGTGCATCATTTTTTGTGGCGCACCGGTGGCATAAAAAATGCGCCATGTTGCACCCTATTTACAAAGTGACGCATCTAGGCAGATGCGTTAGTTTGTAAACCACTGCGCCATATAATACCTGCACCAGGTATAAAGTATGCAGGGTGGGCAATCACCCACAAAAAGCCTTGTAGAAGTGGCGCATTGAAATCTATGAGATTTCAGTGTGCCACTTCTAGGATGCCATTGCGTCAATATCTTACGCCTGCCTCACAGTATGTATGCATCAGACTGACACAGGCCCTTTCACTTGGGGCTTGCCCCATGTGAAAGATCACATAGCTGAACCCCACCAGGCCAAAAGTGCCCCACGTGTGACCTCTGGCAGGGTTCTGGGAATGATGTTCCCGTACAGCATCACTTGGATGTTATGCAAGCCTAGCGTGTGCAGTTCCAGTCGATATGCCGGATCTGTCCAGCCACCTTTGTCGTGCAATGTAAGGAGCTGAGTAGCTAAATAATTAAGGTATAGATTTGTCATCCCCGGGCCGCCATCGAAGGGTGGGATCCGGCACTGGGCAAGGGCCAACCGGGACCTCCGCCCCCCCCCCCCCCACAGGAACTTGGTGGCCAAGCTGTCCAGTTCCCCGAACCATGACCGCGAGAAGGATAGGGGCATATTCTGAAGCATGCAGAGGACCCTGGGCTTAACATTAATTTGAAATAAAGCTATTCTGCCCATAGGATTCAGTGGCAGGGCCTGCCATTTGAGGAGATCAGCCCAGTCCTTTTTCACTAGCGGGGTTACATTGAGCGACCAGGCAAGGTCTGGGAGGAGGGCAACCCAGATCCCAAGATATTTGAAGGACTGCCATCGAAGAGGTATTGATGACTGCCAATCAAAGCACTCTCTTGAGAGATGAAGAGTTCAGTCGGAGGCACCAGGGTCCTAATATGCTGTGTCCGCTAAAAATAGCAGAACGTCATCTGCGTAAAGAGCGATTTTGTCCTCCTCCAGGCCGGGCCATTTCCATCCCATGATTTACTAATCGGACCAGATAAGGCAGGCAAAGGGTTCCATCACCAAAGCGAAGAGGAGGGGCGAGAGTGGGCATCTCTGCATTGTGCCCCTCCTGATGGGAAAGGGCTGCGGCAGAGCCCATTAACCAGTATTTAGGCCCGCAGCTTACAATAAAGCGTCTTGATCAGTTTGCAGAAGGAGGCTCCAAATCCCATTTCCATCAACACTACTTCTAGGTACCCCCAGTCCACTGAATCAAACGCTTTTTCGAAATCCACGAGAAGAAGGGACAAGTATGGGGTCAGTTGTTGGTGGTTCGCTAGAGCAAGGTGGCGACATCTAATGAATGCATGAAACCGCACTGGTCAGGGTGGACCAGTTTGGTCAGTTACGGTCATTAGCTGTTGGGTAAGATGGAGGCAAATACTTTGAGCTCCGAATAGATGAGAGAGGTGGGGCGATAGTCGGAGCAATGCTTCGAGGGAGGCTGAGACTTGGGGATGACCACAATGGTGGCCATATCAGTTTCGGAGTGGAACGAGCCCTTACCAGCGCCTCTTGATACATATCTATAAGGTGGGGGACCAGCGTGTCACAGTAGTTTGCTTAAGAAACGCAAGGCTGCACCATATTTACAAAAATATGGTGCAGCCTTGCGTTATGTACAATCATCAGACATAAAAAAACAACCAAAACATTTTGAAACACACATGGTCTACAGTGGTCATGTGCACATGGCTAAACAAAAAACGAAATCACAGTCAGATGTGAGTCACAGCCCACACATAATCATCAGTGAAAGCTGTAATGATACCTATGCAACACAACACACACATTGTAACAAATTCATAAAAAACGAATAGAATTATAAAAATCATAAGCAAATTCTGACATAGTACTTGACTCCCATCCTTTAGGGTACAAAATCCCACTTCGAAAAACCATCAAATGAAAACAGCTGTTAGAACAACAATGTCCACTACAAGGTAGACAGGCATGTACAACTGCCTTGAGTGATTCGTTTGCACGTGAAACTGGTATACATACCGTCTTTGTGGAAGCTACTCCAAAAGAAATCCCAAATTTCAGGACGTTGTGCTCCTTGGTGGGGTGCACCAATATTGCAGATGGGAATGTATCCTGGGGTGTTGATAGGAACCGGTGGTGGCAGCACACCATTTTTATGAGATTGCTAATTCTGAAAAAAAAAGAAAATTCTGGTCCAGATGGAGTGAGATGCCAACTGGCTAGGCTTGTGTAAAGTTCAACTTGGATATAACATCCAGACCCTTGCGGTGACATCTCATAAGCATGTCAATTGCCTCTGGGTGTGATATAGATTATGGTATAACTTGATGTTGTAGTGAGTGTATTGTTGCTGGATCAGTAAGATTTTATTTTGGAATGCCCCTGACTTCACTTGGCACAAGATGGAGGATTGTATGGCTTTTCCTAGGCAGTGGAAATGTATTGCCTGCATTCCTGGAACTTAAGGGAAGAACCACAGGCACTGAAGTATGTGAGGATAGAGGCAAATCTGACCATTCGAAATTCCACAAGGATCTTTCAGGCAGAGATTGCTGATTAGTCCTTCCTTCTTTCTCTTGACATTTGATAAAAGCTGTGAGGCATCAGTATCTGTTGTTAAGACTAAATAACTTTCTAGATAGGGTTTGCCTTTTTATCTTTTCCAAAGTGCTTTTTCATTGAGACTTCATTGTACTCATATTTTGGGATACTCCCACTCCGACCAGCCTCATCCCTACCTGCTGTGAGAGCTGTGAGAGCGATAACCTTTCACAAAGGCTTTGTCCGCACTGTGTCCAGAACATTTTGTTATAAATTAGACCATCACAAATCAGCGCCTGGTCTTTAGATAGTAGAACAATATCCTCTGTCCGGAAAAGCACCATATAATTGAAACACAAGCCACCCCTCTTTGTTCCAGTTGTTGATGGAGAGGAGAGCTCCACAAAACATGCAAAATGTTGCTTCGTTGCAGTGCAGGTGTGAGTCTGAGAGCAATTGTCTGTAAAATGAGAGGACATAATCTGAACTCCGTGCACTTTCAGAAGAGTGGGTGGTTTAGCACCAAGAAGCTTGCCTTCCTGCTCAGAGATGCAAGGATAGTTTATGCCCATGCAGGAGGAGAGACAGTCCTTCAGAAGATGCCCTGCCATGTTCCTGTGTGTTGAGTTTCCCGAAAAGACTACTTGCCATCAAGAGAATCTACAGCACCTATCAAAGCTACAAGAAGTCACTCAACCTCCTTGCTGGGCTTCTTTGTCGAACTGCATGAAATGACAAAAACCCAGAGTCACTATGTGATGCTCATCATTTACACAGAATCCTGTTCCATGACTGCTCCATTGTGCTATATATGAGATAGTAGAGATTGCTCCCTCTCAAAGGCCTGGAGACTGAAACTGCTGAAGATGGGTGATTACTTCTTGCTTCAGTACTGAGATATTAGAGATAGGGCCACTGCTTTGACCCTGTAGTTATTGATAGAGAAGCCATCTGTGAGACTCAAAGAGCACAACAGCTGCAGTCTTGAGCTGCTTTCTCAAAAACAGGTAAACATGAGGCTGTGCTGAAAGGCTAAAAGACGTACTTGCACTAAAGAGATTGAGCAGCATGTTAGCAGAGTGACAATGCTGTCTCTATGGGAGAGTTAGAGATTCAACTATCATATATCCTCCAAAAGTCAAAAAACAACTCACAAAGATTCAATGATTTAGTCAGGGTACACTATGAGCAGGAAACAACATAATAACCTAAGGTATGGGCATATGCAGTATATATTCAATGAGAAAGCCTCACCCACACTTTTGTGGCATGCTTCATCATAGGCACCTCATATCACCCATGATAAGATGATAGTATCATGGTCGACTAGACCTCAGTGTGAGGGAGTGCTTAATAAAAAGTATTCTGGGTTATGGCCTGATCCAGATATTCAAAAAAATGACTTGACTTCAACAGAACAGAAATATCTTTATTAATGGGTACTTTATTTATGATTAAACGAGAAAGTAAAGATGGATGAAAACAGGGTATTATAACCTATTCATCCTTAATGATGCCAACATTTGTCTGCCCATATTGGTGCCAAGACATGGTCAAGGGCTATCATGAGCCTCATGCTCTTCAACTCATATATGACCCCGCTGGTCAACATAGTCAGATCCAACATTCTCAACATAATTTCCTACGCAGATGACATCCAACTCATCCTCTCACTCACCAATGACCCCACCACTACAAGAACCAACTTCCACAGATGCATGTCAAACGTCACCTACTGGATGAAGAATAACTGCCTGCAGCTGAACACATACAAGATGGAAGTACTGATCTTTGGCAAGAGTAGCAACACATGGAACAACTCCTAGTGGCCATCAGACCTAGGACCCGCACCCACTTCCTCCAACCATGCCAGAAACCTCAGAATCATCATTGACAAAAAGCTCACGATGAAATCACAGTTCAATGCCATCTCCTCCGTCTGCTTCCTCACTCTGTGCATGCTACATGAGATCTTCCATTTGCTACCCTTACACACGAGAGACACCATGACACCCGCCCTGGTCACCAGCCGACTGTCGATTCCTCTATGTAGGATTTGTTTCACAGTACAGAGGCTTCAGACCATACAAATCTCCACAGTCCCACTCATCCTCGGCCTTCCATAATGAACCCACATCAAACCCCACCTCAGGAAACTCCACTGGCTCCCCGTATAGAAGAGATGCCAATTCAAGCTGTTGACCCATGCACACAAGGCCCTTCACAACCAAGGACCTGCCTACATTAACCACTGCCTGAACTTCTACCAACTGTCGAGAAAACTACTATCCGCATCCCTTTCACTTGCCCAGACTTCCTGCATTTACTGAAGCAGAAGTGGAGGACGCTCCTTCTCCCACATTGCAGCAAAGACCTGGAACAACTTCCCCACACATTTACGGACAATCACCTCACTTCTGGAATTCTGAATGGCTCTCCAGTCCTGGCTTTTCGAATAAGCCTCCAGGCCCTGCAAGCTCCTGGATTCCCTATCAGGTGATTAGCCACTCTTTATAAACACTTATTGATTGATTGATTGATTGATCAAGTCTAGAAGGATCCCTATTACTAATACTACCTTAAGCATTCATAAATGGAAAATAGATTTTCCTAGCTTCATATTTAGTTAAAATCTACCTAAAAATATGAAAACATTATATTTATGTATGCATATCACTCACTATACATGAATACATGCACATAACATATACATTCAATAATATTAAATACATGCACTATGAAATATCAACAGCAAAGGTTGTTGCAAATCAAGACACACAGTGAGGTTGCACTGAAAAGAAAGACTGTATACATGCTTTATGTGAAGAGGAAAATATACATGTATAACACTACCACACAGAAGTCGTAACTAGTGGATTACCAATACTCAGGCTTGAGTAATGCAAAGACAAAGCCATCACAGTTACTGAAAATTACCCCAGTGAAGCCTGTGACTAACAAGTGACTGTACCCAAAAAATCCATTGTGCAACGACAGGTGAAAGGAAGGGGAATTAGTCACTTTACCAAAAACAAATTGCTAATGCAGCCACATGAGGAACCGTTCTACCATTCAAGCAAAAAATAATGAGCATTTTACACAGCTATGTCAGTAAAGTGACTCAAGGCTAAAGCACAAGACAAACTGTGACACAAATAAAGACAACTTTTAACCAAATGAGAGTGATGGGATATATATCATTTGTTTCATCATCAGCTAAGATATTGTCCAGTGATTCAGCCCATCTGACCTCTCTTTTTTTTTTCTTTTTTTTTTGCAACTTCAAATATTGTACAAAAGATAATAGGAACATTCAAATACATCCACCATAATAAATATAGACAAATTACGGATAATTCATAATATTAATTTAGGAAGATAAAACCTTGCATTATTGCTTAAAATATCATACAACATGAAACCCAAGATCTATATATAGGTGAAAAGCCAGATTAAAAGGAAAAACAGTTCATCATTGAGCATTCCTTATATTCAAGGGCGTAACAAACGCCCCCGCAGGCCCTGCGGTGCGGGGGGCCCCTCTCTCCTCAGTTAATGAAGGGGGCCCCGGCCCCCACCTCAGCTCTTCTGAGAGATGTGAGAGAGGCTTGCAAGCCTCTTTCCCTCGAAAGCAGGTGCAGGCTGCAGCCTGCTCTGAGCCCCTCTCCCCCTCTGACTGAATAGAAACAAAGTATCAACATTGTTTCTCATCAGTCAGAGCTAGATGCAGGCCTGGGTGGGGGCCCCAGAGACAGCAGTCTCCACTGCTCCTCTGAGGCAGCACAGAGCAGGGACCCTGACAAGGAGGGGGGGTGGCCCAGAGAGCAGAAGGCAGCAAAGAGCAGGGACCATGACAAGGAGAGGGGGGGCTGTGGGCCCCAGAGAGCAGGAGGCAGCACAGAGCAGGGACCCTGAAAAGGAGAGAAGGGGCTGGGGGCCCCAGACAGCAGTAGGCAGCACAGAGCAGGGACCCTGACAAGGAGAGGGGGGGCTGGGGCCCCAGAGAGCAGGAGGCAGCACAGAGCAGGGACCCTGACAAGGAGAGTGGGTGGCCAAAGAGCAGGAGGCAGCACAGAGCTGAAGGGTGCAAGGTAGAGAGGAGAATGGTGCAAGGCGGAGAGGAGATGGGTGCAAGGCGGAGAGAAGATGGGTGCAAGGCGGAGAGGAGATGGGTGCAAGGCAGAGAGGAGAAGGGTGCAAGGCAGAGGGGAGAAGGGTGCAAGGCAGAGGGGAGAAGGGTGCAAGGCAGAGAGGAGAAGGGTGCAAGACAGAGAGGAGAAGGGTGCAAGGCAGAGGGGAGAAGAGTGCAAGGTAGAGAGAAGGGTGCAAGGTAGAGAGGAGAAGGGTGCAAGGCTGAGAGGAGATGGGTGCAAGGCAGAGAGGAGATGGGTGCAAGGCGGAGGGGAGAAGGGTGCAAGGTAGAGAGGAGAAGGGTGCAAGGCAGAGGGGAGAAGGGTGCAAGGCAGAGGGGAGAAGGGTCCAAGGTAGAGGGCGACAAGGGTGCAAGGCAGAGGGGAGAAGAGTGCAAGGGGGATGGTGATGAAGTAAAAAATGTGCCCCCCCCCGGAAACATTTCTGAGGACGCCCATGGCAACGCACACTACTTTGTGAGATAGAGTGGAGAGAGAGCGGAGTGAGAGAGAGAGTGGAGTGAGAGAGAGAGTGGAGTGAGAGAGAGAGTGGAGTGAGAGAGTGGAGCAAGAGAGAGAGTGGAGCAAGAGAGAGAGTGGAGCAAGAGAGAGAGTGGAGCAAGAGAGAGTGGAGCGAGAGAGAGTAGAGAGAGAGAGTAGAGAGAGAGGGTGGAGAGAGAGAGTGGAGAGAGAGACAGTGGAGAGAGAGTGGAGAGAGAGTGGAGAGAGACAGTGGAGAGAGAGAGAGAAAGTACTGAGAAAGAGTAGAGTGAGAGGATTGAGAGAGAGAGTGGAGAGAAGAGAGACAGTGGAGAGAGAGTGGAGAGCGAGAGTGGAGAACGAGAGTGGAGAGCGAGAGGGGAGAGCGAAAGGGGAGATTGAGAGGGGAGAGCGAGAGGGGAGAGCGAGAGGGGAGAGCGAGAGAGTGGACAGCGAGAGTGGAGAGACCGAGAGAGGAGAGAGAGAGTGGAGAGAGAGACAGTGGAGAGAGAGTGGAGAGCAAGAGTGGAGAACGAGAGTGGAGAGCGAGAGGGGAGAGAGAGAGTAGAGAGAGAAAGTGGAGAGAGAGAGAGGAGAGAGAGAGTGGAGAGAGACAGTGAAGAGAGACAGTGAAGAGAGAGAGAGAGAGAGTGGAGAGAGAGTATAGAGAGTGTAGAGAGTGTAGAGAGAGTAGAGAGAGTAGTGCTTTTAGAAATTCTTTAATATCACTCGGTTCGATCCTATCATCATTTTGATATAACTTTTGATAGTATTGCCGAAAAACTTCAGCAATTTCGACCGGTATTGTATATTCCTGACCCTCAACATCGATTGCAGTAATCGTATTATAGGACAACTTCTGGCGGGTACTGCTAGCTGTTTTCCCACCCTCTCTCCGTTTTCATAAATTTTATTTTGGTTTGTCTGAAAGGTCTCTGCTGCTCTCTGGGTAAGCCCACTATTAAGCTCTGTTTTAAGAACTAACATTTTGCGCAAAGTAGTTCCACCATCTTCACCCTGCATTATTAAGGTGGTATGTGCTTCTTCTATTTTAGCCAATTCACGCATCTGCTGATAGTTAGCATTGTCTTGTGTTTTCTTGCGCTTGGATACAAATCTACAATCAAAGAATCCCCGTGTCCAGGCGGTTATATATTTTATATATTTTCTGTTAGCATATAGTTTTCTATCAAATGACCTTTCAGAGCGAGGCCTATTGAAGTTGGCTATATCAATTGTGAGGATCAGTGAGTTGTGATCTGAGATTGATATAGAGTACTCTTGTTGTCAGTATATAATCGATCCTCACATACTTATTGTGGGGGTAAGAAAAATAAGTGTACCCGGGGTCCGATTGATGTTTATAATCCCAGATATCTATCAGGTCATAACTACCCCTAAGTTGGTTAATTGCTCTAAAAACTTTAGGTTTACGACCAGTATATATATCTGTTTCTGCCTATTCCCTATAGACCCAAGGGAAACATTAAAGTCCACACAAAGAATTAATGTTCTAGGCCAAGAAGCCAACTCTAATTCCAACTCTTCAAAAATATGTGGGTCGTCCTGGTTAGAGCGATACACTGAGCGAATAGTAATGCCCAGCACTAGTTCTATGATGGCCCACCTTCCCAGAGTATCAACCGCCTTACGTATGGCTTGTCCAAGGAATGTTTTGGCTAAGATGGCTTCCCCACGGGTTTTGGAGGTTTGTGTTGTAAACGCAAGTAGATTATACCCGGGAACCCTCAAAAGATCCCTTTCAGCCCCAGGTAGGTGAGTCTCTTGGAGACAGAGTACATCATAGGAGCTTTGTCTAATTATTTCACATAGGCGGGCCCTTTTCCCTTTATCGTTACATCCTGCAACATTACAAGAACATAGTTTCAACCTCCCCATTGTTGTTTCTTTTCTATTGACGCGTACATAATAGTAGTTCTTCCCATCTTAGTAATTGACACCAAGATTTCAATCTTTTTCATGTTTTTAAGCCAATCTATTCTTATTGTACATTTGAAGTTGCTTTTTTTAATGCTTTTTCCGCCTGCCTCCCCCTCACCACCAACACCCTGTCCCACGCCACCCACCCCCCCCTGACCCCCAGCACCCAAAGTATGGCATTCAGACTCCATCAGAGTCTGTTGTGATGGATATGCGTCTCCTAACCAGTGCTTACATTTAATACACCTGCCACAATAAGCTTGCAGATAAAGAATACGTATATATATATATATTTTTTGTTTGTATAGTTACGTGCATGCAAATTAGACCTACCCCAGTGTTACCTATTTTCCCCCCATCTATCCCCCAAGCGACATACTACAGCGTATATTCAGAGTAATTATCAAAAAGCTTATTCATTCTGCTCATGCTTATATTCTAATTAAGCCCATCAAGATATTCTTTTGCCTTAATCTCCGAGGTAAAGAATTTCATTTGACCCCCATAGATTACTTTCAGTCGAGCAGGATTATTACGGTATGCCTGCGTCTTCTTCTATTGAAAAGGTTTAATCAACTGGCGGAGCCTCCACCTTCTTTCAACAGTTACGTGGCAAAAATCCGGGTGCACAAAATAAGAAATCGTGCCTCTAGTGCTTCTATCTTCGGGTCTGGCTTTCTCAAATATTGCTTGTCTCAGGAGAAAGTTTCCAAAATAAACGAAAATAGCCCGTGGATTCCCCCCAGGTTTCACTGGATGTTTTAAGGTAAGGGAACGCGGTGGGCACGCTGAATTTCCATGTCCCAATTCCAACTGGATAGCTCAGGCAAGGAGTCACGGAGAAGCTGTACCACGAATGAGCGAGCATCATGCCCCTCTGCTGCCTCAGGAACGACTAATACGCGTTGATTGTTTCTTCGTAGGCGGTTTTCGAAGTCCTCCAACTTCCATCTGACATCCGCCAGTTCAGCCTCATGGGATTCAACTTGCTTGTAAGTCGCGGCGAGCCTGAATTTGTTGGTAACAATTCAGGATACCACATCCGTTATTCACTCGCTAAACTTATTGACAGTTCTTGTCAATTTGCGTCCCACCCCTTGCACTTTGCGTAGAGCTGCTTGGGCTTTACGCCCATCTTGAGAGGTCTACTCGCAGTGTGCGGCAATGGCTTGGAGTACAGTGTCAAGTGTTGGTATAGTTGAATCTGATTGTATAGAATAGTTTGGATTCTGTGGGACACTCGGCAAGCCAGATGTGGTAGCAAGCTGAGTTGATGGAGTATAGACCCATGCACGTTCTGCTGCTCCATGATGACTCTTTTTCCGCTTCAGGACAGTTTTTGGGTACCCCTTAGGATCAGTCAGTTTTATGCCATCATCGCTTTCATTATTTAGGTCGGATTTGACCTCATCAGACCATTCAAATTCATCTGAAAATGAAAAGAAGTCACTGGGGTCTTTATCCTGCTCAATGTCAGCATCACTCTCTCTAAACTAACCGGAATTATTAAATTAGCTTTAACGGTGCCTATCACTGTCCTGGACTCAGCTATAGCAGTTCAAGGTGCTAGAGGTTCTTCTACCCCCACCTGATGCTCATTAATCTCTCTAATTCCAGCATCGGCTCTGCTCAACATACTGGATTTATTGCGGAAAATAGCCCCCCCTCGTCTCCAATGTCAGTCCCAGCGTTAATGTCAGGCAGAGAGTTTGGAATAGAGTTTGGAATAGTATTCATATTTGTGGCTGTCACTGGGGGAGAAAATGAGGGGGACATACCTTCCTCCCCGTCGCGTTGTGCCTCCCTATCCAGATTCGTATCCTGCTCCGATATCATACTGCCAGCCTCAGGACTCGTCAATTCACGTCCCCCCGGACATCGGCAATGCCTGGAGCGTCAAAGGCGCTGACTGCTGCGGCACAGTGTTCATCAATAGGCGCCGCGGTGGGATTTTGCACAGCCGGCTCTCCAGACTGACTCTTCCCCCCGTGACCTGGAAGGAGTTTCGCTGGAGTCTTCCGGAGTAGGTCAACTACCAATGGCTCAGCCACACTCCCTTTCCTTGTTGCTTTTCCTGCTTGCTTGGGGATTTTGGAGCTCGAGGTCGCTTCTGGAGTGGTCCCACTGCATTGTTTGCCCGTAAGCTCGCCAGCCTCGCGTTGAGCCAATCTTGCCACTCTAGCCTTGGCAGCGGCCAGCGCTGACGCATTCTTTGGGGGCATGGTATCGTATCCGCCTCCGTGGACCCTCCACTCAGGAATCTCCGTCAGGTAGGCTTTGCTCACTGTTTCACTCTTTGCTTCGGCATGTATCAGCAAGCCCTTAGGTCTCTCCCTCCATAGATACCGGAGCACTATAAGGCCAACCAGGGAGCCTAGTGTCATTAGGTGATTTCTAGTGGGTTTCTTCCCGTCGGAGCAGGTCTCCGCCGACATCGCTGCACCTCTCTTGGTTGTTAAATATAAGTCTATATTACTGTGATGCCAGATATGAGGACGCCTAAAGCATTGTTCAACAAGTTTCACAGAATACAGCGGCCGGTTTACAATATGATTCACTTAATTTGCTTCATCTGCATTCTTCTCACGAAGCACTGGTCTTAGCATACAGTGGTCTCTCACACAACCACCATCTTGCCCCCTATTATTAAAAGATCTGATCTCTCTAAACTTTATACAAATGTAAAGCTATTGTGGCCTACATTATCGAATACTTAACCTGAAACAATACAGAGAAATAGCCAGAGGAATGAAAAATCAATATGGCTGCTATACTTTACAAACTGTTACACAAAGGGACATCAAACAAGAGTGTAAATGCATAGAAAAATGTTGGAGAGAAAATCATGCCCTTGAGATTAAGCTAGAATTTATGTTAACATCAAAACACCTTATTCAAATTGCCAAGGGAGATTTTTAGGGAATTCTAAGAGATGCAAATCCTTTAAAAAAAGTGTTCTCAATTGAGCATTTGCTGGTGAATCCTGGTTGTCGGTCTCAGACAATCTGGTATACATATTCACCTTGGGCCAATTTGGGGGTGTTCTTTGAGGAAAACCTCTCAAACATTATTAACAGATTAGAACAAATACCTACCTCCTGTGCAAGCCAGACCCTGCTTATAGTGAACCACCAGTCTGGAAAATCCTTTCCATGTCTTGGTCTAATTTATCAACACTTTAACTCACACATACACTCTCAATTCTCAGCATATCGTGGGTTTAGTGGTACAATATAATGGCTCGCTTTCTGCAACAGGTATCTTTCTCCTGGTAGACAGCAAAAACAATCAAAAAGTCTGCCCATTTGCCAGACCACTGCCTCCTCAATGATGTGCATATTCACCTTATTTCTTGGATATTTGTTCATAATTAGCTATACATTTCACCTTTCCCTCAACTACAGTTGTAACTAAGAATGACCTTCAAAACTACATCTCATTTGTGGAGGAGAATCTAAGATTTTGACTGAAGGCATCACAAGGTTCTCCAATCAAAAAGCTTTTTTGGTCAAGGTGTAGTTGGACATATAATCATTTGTAATGGTGCTTCATCTAACTTGGTAACCAAATGTCAATGGGTTTCAACACTCCATTATTAGTGGTATAAGAGTTCTCTCACTCTTACAAGATTTCTCACAGGTTTGGAGGTCCTTGATAATCTAAACTTTCCTGATTATCTTGGGATGTCAGGAAATAGATCATCATTGTTAGGAAAGACATTTTATGCTCTATATCCCAATGGGTAGGGTAATCCCCCATAGACGTTTTGCCAACATGTAATTTTTATACAGTTCTTATTAAAACTTGTAAAAGGGAGGTTGATGACAAAGAACAATGATGGAGAAGGAGGCAATGTCTGTAACTTTATATTATTTGCAGATGCACATTTTTCAGGTGCACTTAATCCAGTGTATTGGTATTGGAAGATTCTTCTTTGAATAAACATGCATCCCTTTAACCAGTGCTCTATCCTTATTGTCTTTTACTCTTCTGCAAAATATTTCATTCTTTGTCTTGCCGGCTATGAGTAAAAGCCTGAAATTAGCCATATATCTGTGTTGATCTTCATTCATCACTACAATTCACCTTTTGAGTGTTTATAATTTGTTGAGTTAGTGTGTCATATACGCTTTAGTGTGAACACTCTTTAGCAGGTGTTTGTGTCCATATGTGATTCTGATTGGTCTATTATTAAATTTTGCTTTGTGGGGTGGAAGCAGTCCTCCAATTGTATAACCTTTTCATTGGGTCTGACATTTTTTATGGTGAAGATGGTTTTATTGTCATAAGCTTGCTTGAGTAGATCATTATTCTTAGGAAAATACAGAGTTTTTCATTTATGATTCAAGAAGACTTATTTTATCTTCACAATTGTTGGCAATGTTGCCTCTGATCAAGGAGGCTCTTTGTTGCTTATGCTCTATTAAAATTGAGGTCAAAGTTTGCATCAGTTATAATAGGCTGTTCTGTATTCTGTTCCAGCCTTGAATGATTACATGTAACTGCTTGGGTACTAATGGTGTGACCTCCACTTCAAGAGTGTTCTTCGATAGGTGCTGTTGGCGTGGAGGTCATGTGAAGATCTTCCTCAGCAGCTTGAGAACATTTTTCAATGACGATCAGTGTACCTGGTGCACTGACATAAGTAGCTTGAAAGTGAAAATGAAATGAGCCGATCGGCTCCCAGGGGCTTGAGATAAGCCTCCAAGCACTGATTTCAATGGAAGCGGTGTCCCTGGAAAGTGGAGAATCTCTTCTTTCCAATGGTATGTATCCATAGTGGATCCCTGCCTAGGAATGTCACAGCAGGAAGGAAGTCCTAAAGCAGAAATCTTCCTTCTAGACACCACATATTTCTTTTAAGGGTGGAGAAGCCTCCCCTCCCGCAACAGGGTAGGGCTCTTTACCTTCCCCAGACACAACAATCTTTGTGCATCGAGACAGAAAGTTTGTTTTTTTCTACTGCCAGTATTCCCACCTAAGAGTAGATGGCCAACAAAGGAAATATTATGGTATACTTATAGTAAGTAGTGGGGGTCATGGAGACATCTGGTCAACCCCCACCCAAAGACAGACCTTTCAGTCTTCCCCCTCCCATGCAAATTGGGGGTTTTACACCAATCTTCCCTCTCCAGGAGGGAAAAATCCAACTAGACACCAAGGAAATGTGTTTGGGGAGTATGCCCCATCCAGGCACCAGGATGAGCCCCCACCCTCAGTCTGCCCCAAGGGCAGACTGAGGACTGAGGACAAACTCTTCTGAAGCAGCCCAACGCTATAAGCAACATTACCCAAGTCACCCAGTAACAGATGGGTAGAAAGCCGATTAGACACTATTTAATTTATTTTAGGGGGGCATGGGTTTGTTTGCCCCAATCTAACCCACTGGAGTGTAGCAAGCCCCATACGCACCAAGGATATAACTTTGGGCCCAAAATGGCTGGGGGCTGCCCACCCTGGAATCTGACCAATCTCTCACACCAAATGAGTTATTTCAGTCTTCTTGTCTCTACCAGGGGTACATGAAGGGTTTTGCCCCCAATATGCCCCAGGGGAGATTTTAGATCTGGCGGTCTCTAGTTGGCAATGGTATTCACCTTTGTCCAAATAGGGACCCTTACTTCTAAGCCAGGATAAGGGATAACCCATCTCACCCCCTTGGTAGCTTGGCACGAGCAGACAGGCTTATCTCAGAGGCAGTGTGTTAAGCATTTGTGATTATACACAGTAATACAGTAAAAACACTACAGATGGACACAACACAGGTTTTATAAAAATAAGTATTCTTTATATAGGCTTAACACAAGACCACAAACGACAAAAATCCACAATACTATACTTAAGATTGACTTAAAGATGATAAAAGTTGCTAAGTTCAAGTTGATGATAAATGCAACAAAGTTCTCAACAAAGTACCTGGATGCGAAACGCAAAATGAACAAAAGGCTTGCAAAAGGGGAGCTGTGTCGGTTCCCTAATCCGGGGGAAAGGATGCGTTGTGCCTCAATGCTTGCGCAGAGTAGGGGATGTGTCATGAACCTTACCGGTGCGGGGTTGATGATTAGATTCTCGGCTTGCGGTACGGTTGCGTTGACCAAGATTGCGCAAGATTGCGCCTCGATGCGATGCGATGATTTTGGTGCGATGTGAGAAGATGGCGCACTTGACGCGGCAAAGGGATGACGATGCGAAGACGCCCTGGAAGCCTTGCGATAACTCTGTACTTTGGAGCTGCGACAGGCCCTGCGACATGCTCCTCCAGTGATGCGATGGCGACTCTCTTGATGGTGTCACGCTCCTCCGGTGATGCCACAGCAGGCAGCTTTGACGAGGACACGCTTCCTGGGAGATGTGGCGAAGGCACGCTTCTCCGGCGATGCAATGATTTCAGCTGTGGCGGCATCACACTTCCAGCTCCCAGCGACAAGCAGGTTTTGGAAAACAGAATTCACAGCAAGGAAACTCTGAGGGGAGCTGGAGGTGAAGTCTTTTGACCCTGAGACTTCAGCAGGAGGCAAGCACAGTTCAAGCTCTTGGAGAATATTCTGTAGATAATGAAAGTCCTTAAAAAGTTCCTTCTCCTTTCCTTGGCAATGATCAACCACTGCAGGCCAACCCAGCAAACAGCGCACTAGCAGAGGGGCAGTCGAACTCCTGTAGCTTCCTTGGTTCTTCTCCTTGGCAAAAGGTTTCTTGTTCCAGAAGTGATCTAAAGGTTTTGGGACTGGGTCCCAATATTTATACCCCAAAATAATTTGCTCTATGAAGGCAGAGAGGCCTCTGCCTAGTTCAAACCAGTTCCTGAGCACTTTGTTTACATGACTCCTTTCTTCCTTTCACAGTGCAGGGCAGAGACATCAGCCGCCCCACATGAGGTTGAGCCAGCACAGGGGAGGGAGGGCACAGCTCTGGAGCACTTTGTTGACAAGATTCCTTCTCTCCTTTCACAGTGCAGGGCAGAAACATCAGACACACCACAGGAGGTGGAGCCAGCATTGTAGCGGGAAGCCCCAGCCCTATTCAGGTCCCAGGTGCAACTCCTCCCTCCCATCTAGATGCAGATCTCTCTATTCACCACTGGTCTACCCCAGCCTGTCTCCTGGAATCCCCTAGCCCAGTCACTCAAAACTCCAGACAAGGAATACACAACCTAGCAGAGGCAGGCCTGGACAGTTAGGCAAGAAAATGCCTACTTTCTAAAAGTGGTATTTTCAAACACAGAATATTAAAACCAACTTTACAAAAAGATGTATTTCATCATTCTGAGTTCAGGCATTCTACATTTGAATTTCTACCATAAGAATGCAATCATCTAACTGCCCATTCTATCCTATGGAGAACAGGTAGCCTTGCAATAGTGAAAAACGAAAATGGCTGTAATTCACGATTAGGACATGCTACACACACCAGAGCATGTCCTACCTTATACTTACAATGCACCCTGCCCTTGGGTCTACAATAAGGGTGTCTCATATGAAGCAAAGGGAAGGTTTAGGAACTGGCAAGTGGGTGCACTGGCCAAGTCGATATGGCAGTCACAGACTGCACACAGGCCTTGCAATGGCAAGTCTGAGACACACTTTACAATCTGCTTCTGTGGGTGGCACAACCAGTGCTGCAAGCCCACCAGCAGCATTTGATTTACAAGCCCTCGGCACACATGGTGCACTGTACTAGGGGTTGACAAGTTAATCAAATAACCCAATCATGGAGTCACCAATCAGTACATCAATTTAACATAGGGCGCACTTGCACTGTGGCACTGAATAGCAGTGGCACAGCGCCCAAAGCATATAACCAGCAGAAACATATAAAAACAGAGGAGATAATCAGTAAGAAATGGAAAGGAGACTCACACCAATGATGCCACGTCTAACAGGTGAAGAAAACCCACATGATGCTTGGGATATTTTTTTAAGTAATATTAGGGTGAATGCTGGCTTGTCCTAAAAGTCAGGCTGCAACATCACTCCTACAGCCTTTCTGTTTTCCCTGGGGACTGAAGCAATCCCATAGCAAGAGAGGATACTTTGGACATGATTTTGACTTTAGTGGGTGGGATTTACTCTGTCATAATGACAAAGTGATGAAGCAAAGCTTCGCATATTTTGCGGCTTGCCGAAGTCAAGAACCTCGTTTATGTGTAATAAGGTAACAAAACGTATGTTTTACTAACGTTTATTTTTGTTTAGGCAAAGATTGCGAAGCTTGCCTACGTGTATTTCTAATACATTTAACCCGTGTACTTTAAAATGGCCGCCGCTTGTATTTTAGTTACTGCGCATGCGTCAGCCACACTCACGTGTCCTGACGCGTCTGCAGAAGTGGAGGGAAATTTATGCGCATGCGTAATCCATAGCTGTGCCCATCATGTGGTACTGCTCGTGCCACTGCTCTTGTGTCTGTATCAATGTAGCTAACATTTAAACTGCATAAGTATATTTTATAATGATAAGTAGAAAGTACAAACCCTGTGATGTGTTTTCATGATGACATTATTATGTATTAATTTGTTTTCGCTTACTTTTCATGTACCGCGGGGAATGGGGGTCTGAGTGAAAGGAGAGCCATATTGGAGGTCCCTTCTGCGCCTGCGCAACTTTGGCAGCACAGTAGACCTTGACTGATGGAACATAGCCAGTTGGCAGCGATGGGCGAGATGCTCCTGAGAAAGTCACCTCTGCCCTGCGAGAACAGCGAATGTGGCTCCTTATATGTTACAATGTAATATTGTATTGCTGCTTGCCGTGTAGCTTCTCATGGGAACCCCAATCTTACTAGGCGGTGCCCAAACATGCAAATACAGGCTTGAAATGTTGAATTGTGATTGGTGTGTTACCCAAATTCTACCTTAGGACCAATCGAAATTGAGGGATTCTGACACTTTGCAACATTGGGGGGTGGTACACTGTCCCCAAACTGTATATCTACCCTGGGTTCACCTAGGGAACCGTCCGACTTGTCTGGTTTAGCTGACCTGTCACTGACCCATCGTACTCAATAGGTGACTGAAGATACAGAGCGCTGCGGAGCACTCTGTCCGAATTTGACCATAGACTAAGGTTCTACTGAACCTTAAAGTGCTGGCGAAGCACTTTGCTGGGAGTTCGCTGACCCAATCGGGGTCTTGATCGATAACTGCAGAGCGGGTGGAGCGCAGGCGTTGCTTCCGAACTGTGGGTTCCGGTCCTGTCCTGAGCGGTCCTGTCCTGAGGGTTTGCTGTCCTGTCCTGAGGTCCTGTCCTGATTCCTAATCCGAGGGTATCCTGTCCTATCCGGGGTGTCCATTCTGCACTTGCTGTCCTTTGAGGGGTATCCTTCCTTGAGGGTTTCCTGTCCTTAACTGACCCGTGGCCAGGGTTTGGTTTCCACACCTTTCTAGGTAAATATTGCTCTGAACCTCTTAAATCTTGCACCTTCTGAATTTCTAACTTTTGCTTCAATAAAATTTACCATTGCATATGTTATTTTCCATGTCTTTCCGCAACTATTGAAAGTCATTTGCATTTTTCCATAAGTTTGTTCCTATGTCTTCTCACTTGTTAGAAATTATATTTTGCATTGCAGTTTGTCATTTTCTGATATGGTCTAGAACCTCATTGCCTAGATTGTTTAAAGGCCCGTTCACCTTAAGTGAAGCGTGTTACTCTTTATAGGCCCTCCTGTAGTTATACCTACATAGTCCGCCCATGCTTAAATATTATTGAATAAGCATAGTATCTTCTCGTTACATTTTATATCAGTATTTCAATGATTACTCTGTCGTTATTTCTTTACAGTTACCTCATTTACGTTATCTTGGTTATTGATTGCCTTATATTGATGTACCTTATGAATGAAGCAAATGAACTTTAGATAAACATTTTAAAACTTCCCGTTGTCCGTGGTCATTTCAAACAGTATTTTGAATGTTATTGGTTGGGTTTGTATTTTGCTGCCTTTCCTTTTACAGCTAGCTCCCTGATTCATTGTGGTCATTAGGTTCCCGCATCGGTGGATGGTAAGTCGGGTGCACTGAGAAATAATAGTAGGGAACACACACACAAATTGGTAGAGCTCGTGAAGTCACCTGGTCGATGTATATGGTGATTTGAAAGTATATGGGCCCTGAAGCCGGAAACGGCGAAAATTATTGGTCGGGTGGCCTCGCGCGCTCTATCAGTTTTACTGGTAGCCAGAGGATGGTTAGGGACTAGTTGAGAGTAAGGCAGGGATTAGTTGGACTAGTTGAGTCTGAAGCTGCTAGTATATTGATGCTGCTAGAAGAGCGGCTGTTCTAAGAGACCTGATCATTCTCTTGTGAATACGCTGTTTTGGAATTCATGAATTGCTGTATTGTTATTATTCTTGTTCTTATATTGTTATATGTATTAATCCATGCATTTGTTAACCGTTTAGTTCTGTGTTGTCCGAACTCCCCGGGGAATTGAAAGGGCAAGTGGTGAATAGAATCCATTGTCCTGAGGTCACAGGCTCGAGGAAAGTTAGGTGCAGGTTTAGATAACCGGGAAGCACTAACTAGGGTTTTCTGAATACATGTGTGAATAAATGTCAGTAACGGGGTTCATTGGCAAAATTCCCATAGTGGCGTAACCTAATAAGGGTCACATCGGAAGAGTAGCAGGTTCCTCGGAGCTAGCGTGAAAGCAGAGGGGTCCGCTCGGAAACCTTAAACTCGGAATATATCCCGGAAAGAAGTGGATGAGTTTAGGGGAATAACAGGTTCACCGATGCTAGAGTGAAGGGTAGGCGGAAGAGATCTACCCGCAGCGAGTGAAAAGTAAATGGAAGTAGTTTACTTGCAGTAAAATAATTCTTTCTCTGTCTAGACACTTGAGCACTGTGGCGAATGTGTATTTGTTGTAAAATAACCAAGCACTGAGCACTTTAAAAGAAAGAAAGTTTCCGTTACCTTGTGAAGGGAGGGAGTCAGTCGCGAAGCGCCTCTGACGTCACTCTGTGCCGCGCTGGGATTGGTAGAAGCAGCGGGCGGGTAGCGGAGCTGAGATTGTAAAGGAGGGGTGAGCGCCAGAGCGTGGGAACTGTCTCACGAAGGGGCCGCGCACCCATTGGCGGAGATTATTCAGAGTCGCGCACCCATTGGTCGCACGGATTTCTAAAGCGCGTTCTGATTGGAGGTAGTTTGTAAACAAAGTTTAGCGTAGAAGTCGTATGTGGCACTCGCAGACTACAGGAACTCGACCTGATCCAAGGCACCTAGGGTTTGAAAGGGATCAGTGGAAGACTAATAGATACGATATTATGTACGGAACCAAGAGAAAAATGTCCCTTGTAAGAAAGGTGAAAAATTATTTTAAAACGGACAAACCGATTAAATCTAGAGAAGGTGTTCTTGTCCCACCACCCAATACTCCTGCCTCATTCATGATGTTTGACCGAGGGTACAATACCTGTGTGTGGTTGGAGAATTGGGTGAAGTACACAAAAGATGACGGAGTATTGGCTTTTCCGTTAGATGGTACTTTCAATGGTAGGATCTTATTTAATTTAAGAACTCGGATGAATGAACTGCATCCCAGACCGAGACTAACGCAGTATGAGGCATTAGAGGAATGGGAGATTGAGGCTTTTGAAAGAGAAAGACCCCGAATGGACAAGGGTTTGACCAAGTGGTACCCCAGGCTGAAACAGGAGTCCAGGGATAAAAGGATGAAACAGTGGAGGCAGAGCATGATTGTTGAGGGTCTGTTTCCCATGATGCCGGCATGTCATAACCCTGCAGCGGGTGAGAAAAGTACCGAAAAGTGTAAGCATTGGGGGGCCCCTGGGGAGTCAGATGATGAATTGATAGATGACATCTGTACCAGAAGTCCGCCACCTTATAACGAGGGAACCCGATCTTCCAGTGTAGGAGATGCTCCCCGACGCCACTTCCTCAAGGAAGAAGACAGATCTCTAGGACTGGGAGGGGGTGGTCAAGTATTGCCCTATTTTGAGAAACCCGAACCGGCGGAAACAAGGGATATATATCCCAAAGTGCCCGCAAGCCAGGAAGAAAAATATTCACGTACGAAAGTTTTCTTTCCCAGACCCTTGTATGAAAACGAAGAGAAACCATCGAATTCAGGACTGCCTTTTGTTCAACCTCCATATGAGGAAGAACGCAGGTCCTTTAACACTGGAACTTTATTCCCGAAACCAAATTATGGTGGGGGACCAAGTGAAACGCATCCTACTGCCCCGAGTTTTACTCCTCCATTGACCCCACAGATATTACATGACACGACTTTAAGAAGGATACTAGTGGAAAAGGAGCAAGAGGCCCTAGCTAGACAAAGGACAGAAATAATTCAGAAAATCTCCCAGTTAAATACCAGTCCTGAGGCATTGACTATTCCAGTAACTATTGGACCAGTGGTCCCGTTATACGGAAATGGTCAGGGAAATCCGATTACTCCAGTTATGACCCCAGTCATGGCACCCCCGAGACAGGAACCGATAATCATAGATGATCAGTCCAGTGAGTGCGAGTCTGAAGTTGCGTTCTTGGACTTGCCAAACAAACCGACCGGAAAGGGAATGCAGCAGAGGCATAACCCTTTTAATGCGAAAGAAATTAAATTAGAGTCAGCAACAGGCACTAGGAATGTCTCTCTGGTAACTCCGGATGAAATTGAGAGTTGGAGTCGTGAATTAGAGAAACAGACTCCGCAAACGAAACCTTTAGACCTCTACAAGCTGAGGGTAGAAATAGAAGAATTAATGGCAGGAAATGTGGGGTTGGATCGATTGAATACCTACTCTGAAGAAGAATTGTCGTTTATATGTAAAAGCTTTACAAGGAACACCAGAGTGCTCCACGAAAAACTGACCGAAACCGCAGCTAGTATGGGGGTAGATATCTCGAAATCCAAGCCCTTACAGAAACCGTACAGAGCAGACTTCTCAGACAAAGATATAGAGCACCTGAATGTGGCGGGAAAAAAGTTGCAGATTAAAGAATTATTGGGGGTACTGCAGAAATGGGGAGATGTGGAAAGATGGAGAAGCAGGTGGGCGAAAAAGAGGGAAGAGGCTCGCTCCCGACAAGTGACTCCTGAATTTGCTTTAAGGGAGGTAGAGAAACCTGAGCAGTTATGCCCCATGCGCGAAGTACCTGGAGGGAAATATGTGCATGTCCCCTGGTCTAGACAGGATATTGTGTCCTTTACGAACGATTTTCCAAAATTACGAGAGAAACCAGTAGACTGGTACAGGCAGGTGGAAAGGTTCGTGAAGGTACAGAAATGTCTGTGGAAAGACCTGGATGGGTTTTTCGACATTGTGGTTCCGGTAGATTTATGGACCCAGTGTAAAATAGCCATAGACTGGCCTACTGAAGAGTACCCAAGAAATAAGGAAACAGGGGAGCCATCAAAGGATGTCATGCGAAAATATGAGCAGGTAATTCAGCATTTGAAAGAAAAGGTGCCCGCAAAAGAAACTGATTGGACAAAAATAGATAGAACAACACAGGAAAGGGACGAGACAGTGCACTCCTTCTATGAGAGGTTATTGCAGGTATTTAAAACATACAGTGGTATTGATAACATCGATTTGAAGGACATGACGCACTTTATTTACAGGTTTGTAAATGGTTTAAGACCTGAAATTTGTCAGTGGATAAAAGATAATAAAATCTGTTGGCATACAAAGAAAATGGATGAGGTCCTACGGTACGCTAAGTACTGCGAGGACGAGATGGCAGAAAAGAAAAAGGCCCTTAAGGAAAAAGTGATGTGGGCTCAAGTAAAGCTCGCAGAACAGCAGGAAAAACAATTGAGTAACATGGTTAAAAATGCTGAGAACAAAAGTCCTGGGGGAGGGGGTGGAGGAAAGCCCCGGCCCAAATTTAGCAGGGAAGAGGCTATGAAAAAATTTCCCTGCCACCAGTGCGGCGAAATTGGACACTGGCGAAACGAGTGTCCCCAATTGACCGATGATAACCCCAAAACACCTGATTTAACTCCACAGACGCAGAAAGAAAAACCAAGAAAAACGCAACCCCATGTAAAAACAGTTCAGGTGCCTCGAGCACCCAAGCAGGTATACAGGGGAAAACAGGGAGAGGGTGAGGAGATAGAAGTTTGGGAAAGCGGTGAGAACAGAAATACAGCAACTTCGCAGTATCTGCTAAATGATACCTTCCTTTGTAATGAACAGTACTGACGGGGCCTGAGAGGGGAGGACGAGGAGTGCGTACTTGGCGCTTCCTTGCCGGTCGACCAGTCTGGACCATACATTGAAGGAAAGGTTGACGGAAATGATGTCACCTTTCTGTTGGACACTGGCGCTACCCGTTCTACTGTAAGAACAGTGGACGTTCCAAACCTACCCCTCTCGGGAGAAAATATCCAAGTAGTGGGTGTATCTAATCAATTGATTAGTACTCCTGTTACCGAACCAATGGAGATTTCAATTGGAAATTTTAAACAAATGCATAGGTTTGTCGTCTGTGACACCAGTCCAGTGAATCTACTGGGTCGTGATTTGCTGTGCAAAATGAACTGTACCATCTTTTGCACACCAAAAGGTGTTGAAATACAGACCCCGGATGAAGATGGCATTTATAAACTATTGTTACTTAGACCTGACTCAGAAATTAAAAGATTGACCCTGCAGGATTTGCCACAAGAACTCCAGGAAGCGGTAAAGCCAGAGGTGTGGGATTTCACTGGAAAAGATGTGGGATTAATGAAAGATGTGGACCCCATACAGATAGCCATCAAGGACAATGCAGTATATCCTAACACTAAGCCCTACCGAATGAATGCTGAAGTGAAAGCAGGTGTCACTCTGGAAATACAAAAATTATTAGAAGGAAACATCATACAGGAAGTGATGAGCAGCCCATGCAACTCACCGATTATGGGCATCAAGAAGCCTAGTGGCAAGTATAGGGTAGTGCAAGACCTGAGAAAGGTAAACAAAATTGTAGTTCCTTGTTGCCCTATTGTCCCGAACCCCGCAGTGATATTGTACCAGATTCCTTGGGATGCTGAGTGGTTCACTGTGATTGATTTGTGTCATGCATTCTTTTCGATACCCCTGCACCCCGACAGCAAATTTCTTTTCTCGTTTGCCTTCGAAGGTCACGTGTATTGCTGGAACCGGGTCCCTCAGGGGTATACAGAGAGCCCTTCTATCTTTAATCAGATCTTGAAAAAATGTCTAGAGACTTTGATCTTACCTGGGAACTCTGTCTTAGTGCAGTACATAGACGACCTTCTACTGGCGTCTAAAAGTCATAGGGACTGTGTAGTTGACACCATTGCCCTCCTAAATCATCTGTGTGAGAAAGGGCATAAAGTGGCCCCTGACAAACTACAGTTCTGTGCAAAATCAGTGAAATATCTAGGACACCAGATAGAAAAGGGTGTCAGAAAAGTCACATCAGAAAGAGTGAGAATAATTCAAAAGATGCAGTTGCCCCGTACTCAAAAAGACGTCAGAATGTTCCTGGGTGTACTAGGATACTGCAGGCAGTGGATTCTGGGATTTGCAGTCTTAGCCAGGCCTTTGATAAAAATGACCACGAGAGGAATGCCAGACATTGTAGAATGGGACGATGAAAGCCTAATGGCTTTCACAAGACTGAAAAACTGTCTGTGTACAGCCCCTGCGCTGGGAATGCCAGATTATTCCAAAGAGTTTGCCCTATTCTGTGACACTCGCGATAATTGCGCATTGTCAGTCCTGACTCAAGAACATGGCCCGACCAGAAGGCCTGTGGCCTATTTCTCTGCCACCCTGGACCCAGTAGCTGCTGGGTTACCAGGCTGTCTGAAAGCAGTAGCTGCTACCTGTGCAAGTTTGGAACAGAGTGAGTCCATAGTCATGGGACATCCTGTGACTGTGTATGTTTGACATGGAGTGGTAATTCTATTGACCAGAACTAAAACGCAGTATCTCACCCCTAGTCGGCTGACTAAATACGAGAGGATTCTTGTGGGTGCAGCAAATGTAAGCATTGTTAGGTGCGGTATTCTGAACCCTGCCACTTTACTCCCCGACTCCCTGGAAATGGAAGGGGGGGATGATGATGAACATGATTGCATTGATCTGACAGAGTTCAGCACCAAACCACGCCCAGACATAAAAGAAACGCCATTGCCTGAGCATGATAAAGAGCTGTTTGTAGATGGTTCCTGTCTAAGACATGAACTAGGAGGCCTGAGTGCTGCTTATGCAGTAGTCTCTTTAACAAAAATTGAAGAAGCAGGTTACCTATATAACATCAAGTCTGCACAAGTAGCCAAATTGATTGCTATGATAAAAGCTTGCAAAATTGGGAAGAACCTACGCATAACAGTGTATACTGACAGTCAGTACTGTTATGGAGTTGTGCATGACTTTGGCCAATTGTGGCTACAGAGGGAATTCCTGACTTCCTCAGGTACTCCCATTCGGAATGCAAAAGTTGTTCATGACCTTTTAGAGGCCATCCAGTTACCCAAGGAACTGGCAGTGGTAAAATGCGGTGCTCATAAGAAGAGCATGGACAAAGTATCACTGGGAAACGATTATGCTGATCGAGTGGCCCAATGGTGCGCCAGAGATCACTATATCGTTAATCCTAAACGAGGGGGGATCGGAGCCAGCTGCCAACTTCAAGTGTTTGAAGAAGTGCCTACTTGGGATGAAGTGAGAGAGTGGCAGGAGTCGGCTCCTTGGCAAGAAAGAGAGAAATGGAAGGAGGATGGGTGTAGACCGAGACGTGTGGATGGTGTAATTTTGGGCCCAACTGGTATGCCTGTGTTACCCCGACACTTGCTTGGCACAATGGCAAGATTAATACACGAAGGATCACACATTGGTAGGGATTCCATGATTCTGGTATTTCAACAGACTTGGTACAGTAAGAAGTTCAGGAAAGTAGCAGAGTCCCTCTGCCAGAGGTGCCTGTCATGTCAACAGATGAACCCAGGCAAAAGGACAATGGTTGAACTGAGCAAAATTGGGAGATCCGGGGGTCCCTTTGTAAAGATACAGATTGATTTCATCACCATGCCCCGTTGTGAAGGGAAACGATATGTCCTTGTCATTGTTTGCGTATTTTCAAAATGGGTAGAAGCTTACCCTACTCCCCAAAGTGACGCACTGACCGTAGCGAAGTGTTTACTAAAAGAACTGATACCTAGATTCGGGGTGCCATTCATTATTGAATCAGATAAGGGTGGACATTTTCAGAATGAAATACTGGCTGAACTCTGTAAGGCCTTTGGAATAAGGCAGAAACTTCACTGTGCATATCATCCAGAGGCTTCTGGAATAGTGGAACAAGTAAATGGAACTATCAAAAACAGACTAGCAAAGCTGACTGATGCAACTGGCATGACCTGGGTGAAGGCCCTGCCCCTGGTCCTGATGGGACTGAGAAGTGTTCCTGACCGCAAGACAGGCCTAAGTCCCCATGAAATCATTATGGGAAGAGTGATGAGACAAGCATGGGTGCCAGGAAGCAAACTGTTGAGTATTACTGATGATTTGGTGCTTGAATACTGCAGAAGATTGGGTGACCAAGTGCGTTCTATCTCTCGCCAGATTGGAGACGACGGCATCCTCAATCCAACGACTCCTCTCCACAGCTTGGTTCCAGGAGACTGGGTCAAAATAAAGAAGCACACTCGATCAAGCTGTCTGGCACCAAGGTGGGGAAAGAAACGCCAAGTAATCCTGGTAACAACAACTGCAGTGAAGGTCGCAGGTATTCCCCAGTGGATCCACGCTGGCCACACCCAGAAGGTATTACCAGACAAAGAATTTGAAGAAGAAGGGCATCCAGCAGAGGACTCTGCAGGAGCCAGACCAGAAGCAGCTGACAACGAGCAGCCCAGCACCAGTCAGGCTGCAGGAACAGCAGACGTTGGCCCAGGAGTAGTTGACTACGAACTGCCAAGAATCCAGCCTGCTGAAGAGGTCCAGGAAGCTGAGCCAGGAGTAGCTGATGACGAGCTGCCAAGCATATGGCCAGAAGAATGGATACCGATGATTGATCTGACCGAAGATCCCATCAGAACAAGAGAGCGACTTTGTGAAGGTAGGGAGTGGACTAGACAGGAAAAGCAAGGCACAGGCGAAGAACCTCAGCCGCTTGAAATTCACATCAAAACTGAGGAAGGAGAAGGTCAGACAGGGACAGAACAGGTGTTCGATACACCACCGCTAACACCTGATGTGGATAAGGGAGAGTTTAGAAATAGAGTAATAGTTTGAGCAGAAGAAAATCAAGAGATCGAAGTGCTTGAACAGGATCAGATAGGGTTAGAAGAACGGGTTCAGGAAACAGAAACAGAAACAGAAACAGAGACAATCGAAAGCCAAAAACAAAATATTCCTGAACAGGGCCAGATTAGTAACCAGGAAAAAGAATTTGATGCTAGCCCTGGAACTAGCGAGATAAGGGAAGAAGAAGAAGAAAGTGAAACAGAAGTGCCACAAGCGAAAGAGAACAAGAGGATAAGAGAAGAAGGTGAAGTCCAAGTACCCACTAAGAGACTAAAGAAAAGAAACAACCTTGAGCCTAGGTTCGTAAAGAGACTAAGGCTAAGGATAAAGACGGTGGAAGAAAAACGTGCAGAAGCAAGGAGAAGTGCGCGGATAGCAGAGCAAGAAGAAAACTCTTCCAAAAGAAGGAGTGAACGAATAAAAAGACAAAACAAGAAGTACAAGTCTCCTGAATGGACACTCGTTTTGGAAGAACTTGAAGATCTTGATATAACTGACGTAAGCGACAGAGAGCCCGTCCCTGAGTACTCTGCTGAAGAAGAAGACGAACCACCGTGAATTTGCACAAAGTAAGCTAGCTGTGTAAAGACACAAAGAGGGGTCGAGAACCTTCTTCTGAGCCGAAATGTCTGATTCAACTGTAAATGGTAGACCTAGTTGCAGTCGTTGCAAAACGTGCTGCAAGGTGTGTATATGTAGTATAGTAGTACTGATAGTAATTTGGATAGGACTAACAATCTTTATACCCTTCACTGTAAGTAAAGATACTAACATTGTCCCTACTGAAATTGTAAACACAGACAGTGAGGAGTTGACAACACAGAGTGTAGCAAGACATGAGAGAGCACTGAGACAAACAAAACGAGACTTAGAAGCATCAGATGAGGGAGGACTACATTATCATGGAATTAAGAACAGGACACACTTAAATGTTTTTGCAAACTTGTTAATACACTATGTAGAGACTATGGAAATTGAAGATTGCTATGTCTGCATGAAGCTACCTACTTCTGTGGCTGAAGGCGTGACATACCATCACTTTCCATTGACATATGGAATCTCCTGTAGCATTTTAGCTAGTTTATTTTACAAAAGAGGACCGTTACAGTACTATTACTCTAATAATGACGTAATCTTTTCTGAACTTCCTATACGTGGGAACTTGAATCCTGTACATACCAAAAGCGACACCATAAGATATATGGGAGACTACTTCTTGACTATAGGTAACATTGACATAGCTGATGCACACAGAGATAACTTGACTTGTTCTTTGCGTGAACAGGAAAAGATGTTCCTGAACATGGCAGAGAAAAGAAGAATTAAAATACAAAAGAAGGCTAATGACGAAAGTCAGAAAAAGCCAAAGTGGGCAGAGAACATGGAAGGCACCTCAAATGGTGGGGCGGGACCTGCTCTGTTGCTGGATTTTGAAAAGAAAGGCAAGCTATGTCTTCACCGCGAGAAGACTAGCTATTATAATAATGTTTTCATTGGTTCCAGTGAATGCGAACATAATTACAAGGTAATTGGAGGTTGGGGTTTCAAAAATGGGTCAGAGCCTGTGTTTCCTGGAATTTATTATATTTGTGGGGACAAGGCTTATTTCAAATTGCCGGATCACTGGTATGGAAGCTGCTATTTTGGCATTGTCTTCCCGAAAATATACCATGTGAATGGAAAAGCTGGAAGCAATGAAGATACTAATGGCTTAGTGCGTAGTAAAAGAGAAAGTATAGGTGAAATTATGGGTAGTATTTTCAGTGCACTGATACCTGGAGTGGGAGTGGTTCTGAACACTCACAGAATTTGCAAATTGTCTACTATAGTGGATGTGCTGTCTACGGAAACAGCTCATGGATTTCTGCTGGTCAATACCGAAATGGTTGCGATCAGATCAATGGTTTTGCAGAATCGACTTGCTCTTGACACCTTATTAGCGAAAGAGGGCGGAGTCTGCCGGATGTTGAAGGCGCAACATTGTTGCACTTATATTCCGGATAAAAGTGTACAGATCAAAAGATATGTGAAAAACATTACTAATTTGACAAAGGAACTCAAACCACTCGAGGTTGATAGTGCCTGGAAGAGACTGGTAGATGGTCTCTCCAATGTAGGTCATTGGCTTGCTAGCGTAGGCAAAAGCTTATTGTTCAAGATACTGATGCCAATTGGTATTATAGGTCTTATTATATTTCTCATTTTCATCTGTTGTAAATGCCGTAAGCACACCAAGAAGCACGAGGTAAATGCAAGAGGGTTGAAACGGAGTGTGGATGAGATTGAATTGGAGGAAGTGAATGATCAGATATACAAAAAGGTGAAGACTTCTCACCCTACTAAAACTGAGAGAGAAAAGTTAGAACGATTGCTGGAAGAGATAGAGCTATATAAAGTGTGAAAGAAAGTTGGCATCTGGTTCCATTTTTTGTGATGATAGTAAATATCATCAAAGAGGGGATTGATGAAGCAAAGCTTCGCATATTTTGCGGCTTGCCGAAGTCAAGAACCTCGTTTATGTGTAATAAGGTAACAAAACGTATGTTTTACTAACGTTTATTTTTGTTTAGGCAAAGATTGCGAAGCTTGCCTACGTGTATTTCTAATACATTTAACCCGTGTACTTTAAAATGGCCGCCGCTTGTATTTTAGTTACTGCGCATGCGTCAGCCACACTCACGTGTCCTGACGCGTCTGCAGAAGTGGAGGGAAATTTATGCGCATGCGTAATCCATAGCTGTGCCCATCATGTGGTACTGCTCGTGCCACTGCTCTTGTGTCTGTATCAATGTAGCTAACATTTAAACTGCATAAGTATATTTTATAATGATAAGTAGAAAGTACAAACCCTGTGATGTGATTCATGATGACATTATTATGTATTAATTTGTTTTCGCTTACTTTTCATGTACCGCGGGGAATGGGGGTCTGAGTGAAAGGAGAGCCATATTGGAGGTCCCTTCTGCGCCTGCGCAACTTTGGCAGCACAGTAGACCTTGACTGATGGAACATAGCCAGTTGGCAGCGATGGGCGAGATGCTCCTGAGAAAGTCACCTCTGCCCTGCGAGAACAGCGAATGTGGCTCCTTATATGTTACAATGTAATATTGTATTGCTGCTTGCCGTGTAGCTTCTCATGGGAACCCCAATCTTACTAGGCGGTGCCCAAACATGCAAATACAGGCTTGAAATGTTGAATTGTGATTGGTGTGTTACCCAAATTCTACCTTAGGACCAATCGAAATTGAGGGATTCTGACACTTTGCAACATTGGGGGGTGGTACACTGTCCCCAAACTGTATATCTACCCTGGGTTCACCTAGGGAACCGTCCGACTTGTCTGGTTTAGCTGACCTGTCACTGACCCATCGTACTCAATAGGTGACTGAAGATACAGAGCGCTGCGGAGCACTCTGTCCGAATTTGACCATAGACTAAGGTTCTACTGAACCTTAAAGTGCTGGCGAAGCACTTTGCTGGGAGTTCGCTGACCCAATCGGGGTCTTGATCGATAACTGCAGAGCGGGTGGAGCGCAGGCGTTGCTTCCGAACTGTGGGTTCCGGTCCTGTCCTGAGCGGTCCTGTCCTGAGGGTTTGCTGTCCTGTCCTGAGGTCCTGTCCTGATTCCTAATCCGAGGGTATCCTGTCCTATCCGGGGTGTCCATTCTGCACTTGCTGTCCTTTGAGGGGTATCCTTCCTTGAGGGTTTCCTGTCCTTAACTGACCCGTGGCCAGGGTTTGGTTTCCACACCTTTCTAGGTAAATATTGCTCTGAACCTCTTAAATCTTGCACCTTCTGAATTTCTAACTTTTGCTTCAATAAAATTTACCATTGCATATGTTATTTTCCATGTCTTTCCGCAACTATTGAAAGTCATTTGCATTTTTCCATAAGTTTGTTCCTATGTCTTCTCACTTGTTAGAAATTATATTTTGCATTGCAGTTTGTCATTTTCTGATATGGTCTAGAACCTCATTGCCTAGATTGTTTAAAGGCCCGTTCACCTTAAGTGAAGCGTGTTACTCTTTATAGGCCCTCCTGTAGTTATACCTACATAGTCCGCCCATGCTTAAATATTATTGAATAGGCATAGTATCTTCTCGTTACATTTTATATCAGTATTTCAATGATTACTCTGTCGTTATTTCTTTACAGTTACCTCATTTACGTTATCTTGGTTATTGATTGCCTTATATTGATGTACCTTATGAATGAAGCAAATGAACTTTAGATAAACATTTTAAAACTTCCCGTTGTCCGTGGTCATTTCAAACAGTATTTTGAATGTTATTGGTTGGGTTTGTATTTTGCTGCCTTTCCTTTTACAGCTAGCTCCCTGATTCATTGTGGTCATTATGTACCCGCATCGGTGGATGGTAAGTTGGGTGCACTGAGAAATAATAGTAGGGAACACACACACAAATTGGTAGAGCTCGTGAAGTCACCTGGTCGATGTATATGGTGATTTGAAAGTATATGGGCCCTGAAGCCGGAAACGGCGAAAATTATTGGTCGGGTGGCCTCGCGCGCTCTATCATATTATTTTATATATCATATTATATCATATAAGGATACTTTGGACATGATTTTGACTTTAGTGGGTGGGATTTACTCTGTCATAATGACAAAGTACCCAAACACCACATTTAGAGATGTCTGATGGCCTAGCAAAAATTTATTTCATTGACAGAAACTGCCACAATAGCATTCCTGTTAATGCATTGTTCTCTTTACATCTCAGTGATCTTTGGGAGTGTTTGTACATGTCGTCAATTTTCCTCCATAAATATCATCACACAAAATTCATATCATGATGTATGCCGACAACGTTGTCATCTTAGACCTTACACCTTTCGGCCTTCAAAAGGAATTTATAAGCACTTACAAAATATACAGAAGAAAACTTCCTAGTGCCAAACATAACGAAAATCGTTAAGTTTAGAGGAAGGAAACGATACACAAAATATAACTGTACAATGGGGGTGAAGTTCGCTCAGAAGTCATAAAGGAATATACCTACTTAGTGCGAATCCTTACACAATCATTACAAAATTCCTCTCATTTGCACCACCTGAGTCGCAAAGCAAATGTTCACGTTGGGGCACTCCGGAGATTATATTCCTCCACTGGGCAAAGGCACTTCTCTTTCCTTCTTCAGGTTTTGAGTTCTAAGATCCCACCAATCTTATCGTATGTTCTTGAATATATTCCCATAAGTCAATGGCAACAAATACAATTTAAGGAGGAGAAAATCCTCCAGAAACTGTTGAAAATGCATTAAGCAGTTCCTGTACAAGCTCTACACCTAGAGCTCTCCTTAGTCAGTTCATTTCCTAGAGGAATTACCTACACCATAAAATGGGCATACAATCTAGTACACGCAGAACAAGGCACTTTAAGATCTTTCTTAAAGGCAGAGACTTTTGATCAAGGATCATCAAAGTACGTTTTTAATCAAAACTTGGACTGGGCTCCAACACATCTGAGGCTTTTCCTAAAACATTTAACACCTATGATAATTTATGAATTTGATATTCAACATTGTATTAAATTGCATCATTACAAACTTTATACTGACTATAAGAAATTGCAACAGTATATCTGTTTTAATTTAAAGCATTGAGTCACATGTTTCATTATATTACTTCAGCTCGGGATTCTCCCTTTTAAATCTTTTACTTGTAAATGGACTTCTAATGAAAATGACAGCAGTTCATGTGAGCTCTGCAACGTAGGTGTGCAAGACTTGAAACATGTATTATTTGTTTGCCCTAACTTGAAAGTTGTAAATGCTACAAAGCGATTTTTAAAACCAATTCAAACAAAATGTAATATCACATCTGCTCTGAGCTTGATTTCACTTCTTAAGTCACCTCCTAATGAATTTGTGTGTTACAATCGGTTTACATTTTTAAAACCCATTATTAAATTGTATTAGAATGATTTCCTAGTAACTAACAAAACATTCTAAAAATGCCAGACCTATTTTTACTCTTTTGTATACAGATTTGTTGTTCTCAGTAGAGAACTAAATCAAATAAAATTAACTTGAAACTTGAACTGTCAATGCATTGAATGTTTGACGCAAGGCTCGCTCAACATCACATAGTCATATGGCAATTGCTTTTTATTTTATTTTCAAAGAAGGATTTTCTTTCTGAAAAAAACCTCAATATCTTCCTCCCAATGGGAGTTTTATCCCATGTAATGGGGGTAATTTAGTTGTTTTCACTGCCCCTTACTGTCAGGTTTTAGCTGGCGTTGATGGACAGCAAAAACTTGCCATTTGTTTTTCCTTTTTAAATCGGATAGTTGGACAAATAGCAAAACCTCCAAAGGTCCTTACTCTGTTAAGCTGTCAGATGTGTATGTCGCTGGTGGAGAGAAAGTATTCTCGGCCGTCAACATACTGAAGTTCCACCCAACTCTAACTTAGGCAGGTGAACCTTCACATTGGATCCTTGAATTCTAAATGTGTCCATTTGATTCTTTTGGGTGAACTTTTTATGTGTGGGTGAGTAGAATGGCAGTAAGTCTTAATTTCATATGCCATATTGCATGGCAGCACTATTTGGGCACGGGATCAGCCAGAAACCATGAACATCTAAAAAACAGACATTTTGGAATTCTAGACAACCAGGGAGATCCTGGGTGGTGTGCCTTGTGTGGATCTGATGAGGTGTTCTTACCCACAATGCCCAATGCCCTTCTAACTTCAAACTTTGCAAAAGTACATATTTTCATCACCTTTCTGTGATGGAAATTTCCTGATTATGGGCAGATTCACATAATTCTCACTACCCAGTGTTCCCAGTAGTCTCCCAATAAAAATGCTATCCTGTTTATGTGACCCAGCCTAACCCCTGCCTTCATGACACAGAGCCAGTGACGGAGTCAATGATGGAGTCGGCTGCTTTTGCCCCTCTACGGCAACTAGACAATGCCCAGAGGTGAGTGAAGTCTTTGCTTTCCCTGAGACTTTGTGAACTGGAGGCAAGCTCAGGTACCAGCCCTTGGGGATACTCAGCAACAAGTTAGAGAATATTCAGTCCAGTCCTTTCACTGTCCAAGGCATAAGCAGCAACTGCAGGCCAACCCAACAAAGCAACAGCACAGCAAAGTGACAGTACTCCTTCTGGCAGCTCTTCCAGCTCTTTTTCTTGCCAGGTTCCTTGATTCCAGTGACTTCTAAAGTTCTGGGGTCTGTGCCCCAATATTTATATTCAAAATGATTTCTTTGTTCTCACAGGCAGAGAGTGTCTGTGCTTAGTCCAAACTAGTTATGTCCTCTCTGGCCCAGCTTCCCGGCAGGAGGTGGAGACAGTATTGCCCAAGGCAGACCAGGCCCATTCAGGTGCAAGGAAATCTCCTCCCACTACTCGAAATGCAGCCCAGGTCTCTTCAGCCCAGCCCTGACTCATTCAGGAAAGGCAGGACACACCACAACCCCCCTCAGAAGATGTCTGAAGAGAATGCACTTCCCCAACCCTGTCACTCCAAAGACAGACAGTCAATCCAGAAACCCAGCAGAGCCACACAGGATGGCAAAGTCAGAAAACACTTACTTTCATAAAGTGGTATTTTCAAACACAGAACATAAAAATCATCTTTACTAAAAGGTGCATTTTTACACTCTGAGTCCTGGCATACTAAACTCCATTTCCATATCTTGTTCCAATGGGAAGTTATTCTTATAAGATGTTATAGGTAAAACTCCCATTCTACAGATAGCTTTTCCATAGTAAAAAACAAAATGCACTGTAATTCACTAACAGGACATGCCACACACATCAGTGCATGCCCTACTTTTAACATAGACAGTGCCCTGCCCACAGGGGTACCCTGGGCCTACCTTAGGGGTGACTTATATATAAGAAAAGGGAAGATTAGGGCCTGGCATGATTGTGTACTTGCCAGGCCAACATGGCAGTTTCAAACTGGGCGCAGACCCTGGATTAGCAAGTCTGAGAAACATTTTCAGGGTTACTCATGTGAGTGACACAATTAGTGCTTCAGGCCCACTAGTAGCATTTGATTTACAGGCCCTGGCATGCTCAGTGCACCTAACTAGGGGCTTACTAGTAAATCACACATGCCAATCATGGAAACACTAATCCATAATAACAATTCACAATAGGAGCACTTGCACTTTAACTCGGAACAGGAGTGAGAAAGTGTGCAGAGACACTAAACCAGCAAAAACAGACTCAAAACTGGGAGGCAGAAAGCAAAAAGACAAAGGAAACACGCCAAAAGATGGCAGGTATAACAGGTTGCCATTGTATAAGTAACACATTATTTTCATTATCAATTTGAGATAACCCTTGTCTCTCAGTTGAATGCTCTTGAGCTATTTGCCACCAATTACTTTTAAGAAAGGAAATTTTGCCATCATATCCTCGCACAGTTTAAAGTTTGGTTGCCTGTGCCTGGGTAATCTTGGTCGGATCTCTATTACTCCACCAGACTTTGTCCTTTATAAGTGCCGAGCCTGTGGACACTCTTTCAACACAAAATGGTTTTTAACATTTCAAAAAACCCTTCTTGACCTTAGCGCGATTTCTGATCAAAACCCAATTCCCTAATATCAATGTTAATTCTATGACATGGTATATTTTGTCAAAACATTCTTTAACCTGACTTTGAATTGCTTCAACTCTGGATGCCATAGTCTACCAGTCAGGTGTGCTCTTTTTGCTTACCTCGCTCACCCAGTCAGGTACAAACTGAAGCCCTTAGAAATATTGTGCGTAACATCATAAATGGGGACATACCTGTTGTACTGTTTGCAGTTTCTAGATATGACCAAACTCACACCTGAGAAAAGTTTCGACCTCAAGACCCATGGTGAAAGCTTTTTGCACATCCGCTTTTAGGAGCTTATTCATGCATTCAGCCAAACCTTTGGCGGTAGGTGAGTAAAGTGCTACTCTGAGATGAGTAATAGGAAAACCCCCAAAGAAGTCCTTGATGAGACCTCATATGAAGTGTGTGCTGTTGTCTGTAAAAATGTATTTTGGTGCCTGTTGGAACTGGGGTCACCAGCTCCCTAGGGTAGCATGGCACGAGCGGGTAGGCATCCGAAAGCACATGTGTTAAGCGATCATGCAGCACACACTCACACTGAGACAGAAACCTGGGCATGTAATAAATGACTCCACTCCCAAGCTTGTATAAAAACAAGTAATTTGTATTAAGATAAATAGTTAGATAGATCAGGATCAGGGAAATCATAAATTCATTTAGAATACATGTGTCTTAAAACTTGCAATCAATAACGGATGAATAGATATTAAATAATCAATAAATATTAAATATTGGATCAATAACTATTAGTTAGATAAATAGTAAATATTCAATAAATATCAGATATTAGATAAATACATTTTCAGAAATCCACAGGCCTATCCTTCGCCTTGCTTCTTGACAGCACCTGTAAAAATGCATTAAGGAGACAACCCAATAACATGGCATTTGTTCCTGTAGGTATTTCACACATGTTTCACCAACCATAAATAGGTAAATAAATAACTGTAGGTTTCAGTAAATATAGCACTGTATAGGAGAAAACATGTCATTAGAATAAACATCCCCTAGTGCAGGTTTAACTAGTTCCTTAATTAGGAACAACCATGTTATGCATCTCTCCCAGTAGGAGTAGACATTCCCGAGATCAGGGCTACACAGTTCCAAAACAGTAACATCTCCTTGTGCAGGAATAAACAGGGCATTAAGTGTGGATCACACATTTCATTATGAGTAACATCCCTTGCACAACATTAAGCATTTTAGCAAACCAGCCTGAGTTCAGTGGACTTGGCTTATCCATATAAAACTTTTTAGTAAATGAAAACATTTCTTTAAAGCAAGGAGCACCTCACTCCATAACTGTGGGCATGTGCTCCACCTTTCAACCAACATGAATAAATGTTTCATTAGTCAGCAGACACAGTTCATTATGCGGCTGTTGGCGTTTCCGCCTCCCAGGTCAGAATCAACATTCTAATACCTACATTAAGCAGGCATAACCCTTTTAGCACCCAAGAGTAACCCTGTAAATAAGTTGAGGTTAGTACACTGGGGCAGGGGTGTAATAAAACTTCTATAGTTCAGAATAATCCTGGCTTCAATCAGGAATAACCACTTCAAAACTCTTCCCCAAGCCTAGGTAACATCTCCCTAATCAGGAGTAAACATTACACTAGAAGTCCGGCAGGAATAATAACATTTCCCCAACCATAATTAACATTTCCTTAGTCAGGAATAAACATTTCCGATTGAATAGACATTCCATCAGGGTAGTATCCCTCAAGAAGGGCAACACATCTCATTCGTGCTTGGGTCCCAATTCACTATGCAAGGGTACCCATCTCCTTTAGGTAACACTAACCAGTTCCTCAACTAGGAATCAACTTCTCCTTAGGAGATTATCCCCATTCCAGTTCTCAGCCCCCAGGCCTTTTTAATGTACAGGAGCTCGGTGGGCTGTACAGCAGGGCTAAAAATACACTCCTGGCCCAGTTCAAGGGCCCCGCAGGCCGGTAGGCACTTAACTTCCCCTCTCTTCCACCCAAAGGGGGGGGGGGTTGTACACATTAAGTGGGGCCAATGGGCAAAGTACCAGGGTTTTCCCGGGGAGGGGCGGTCTTAGGACCCTCTGCCCTCCTTCCCGCGGTTTACCTGTCTCTTCGGACCTTCTCCGGGCCCCTTTCGGTGGTCTCAGGCGAAGGGGAGAGCTCCTCCTCCCATCTGGAGCCCTCCGGTTGTAGTTCCTCTTGTCCCCGGGCCTCGCTCTGTCTCCGGGACCCGGGATTCATTCAGGGTCAGCCCTGAGGTAGCTGCAGCACATCGGAGGGGGGCTCTCGCTCCTCCAGCCCCCTCCGTGAGGATTCCGGGCTTGCCCGAGCCTCCTTGCAGCCGGGAGACAATCGCAGGCTTCACTGGGGAAGTGTGGTGCCGGCCGCCAATCACAGCGCGGCCGGCAAGGGGATGCGGCCGGGTAAGCCAATAACGTGATGTGGGGGCACGGCCGATGATGCGGGCGCCCCCGTCACGTGAGCCGGTAGGGGTAGGCTTCTTGGGCCTAATGCGGCCCTCTTGGAGATCATGCTGATAGGAATTTACGAGGCCTACTGCGGCCCAGCTGACATCCATGGCAGATCGTCGGGGCCCGGCACGGCCCTCCTCAGATTCCGGCGGCCCTCTCTTCACGCCAGGGGCCACCGCGGGGGTTTCTACAGTGCTTCGGGCGCTCCAGTGGACTGGGCTGCGGCGGTGACCAGGCCGGCTCAGAGGTAGGTCGAGCGGCGCTTTCTGGGCACAGCGCTCGGCAGATGTAGCGCTTCTGGAATCTCACATAGCGCATCAGTAAGCAGTGCTCTCAGATGCCCACACAGCGCTGGGAAGATGTAGCGCTTGGGGCATTCAGCAGGTTCAAGCTGGTCAGTGGGCTAACGCTTCCCAGAACCCCACAGATGGGCAGAGCAGCTCCACAGAGCACAGCGTCTCAAGTAGAGATAGCGCCCATAAACTTCGCGGCACTTCAGGGCAAGGCAGCAGTTCTGTTAACAGCGCTGACAACACAGCACCACAGAGGCACATCAATCTACAGAGCCCCAGCAGGGGTGGTACAGCGCATTCCTCCTCACAGCGCTTTACAAAGTCAATTACAGCCAGCAAGCGCTTCCCATAGGACACAGCAATTCTTCACCAGTCAAGCGCTTGGAAGGGCAATGTAGCGCTTAAGCAGTTCTAGGTTGGCGCTTCAACAGTAGCTGCTTTAGAATAGAGGCAGCTCACAGGACAAGCCACACAGCAGCGGTAGGTTAGCGCAGGGACCCCAGGTGGCGTCAGGGGGCACAAGGAGCGACACAGCGCCAATACCTGGGTAGTTCCTCAAAAGTCCTGTGGTTGCTTAGTTTCTTCTTGGCGTGATGTTTCTTGCGCCCTTAGTTTAGTTGCTTGGTTTCTTGTTCCTTGAAGGGGGGAATAAATTGGTGGCTGGTGTTCCAAGTTCTTCTCAGCCAATCCCTTCAAGTGGTCCCTGGGGGTTCCCTGCCGCGGGGTTAGGTCAGTGGGGGGGTTACAGGATACCTCAACACTTGAAAGGCAACTCCTAGGCCCTGTCTCTTCCAGTATCATAAGTCCCTGTCCTGACCCTCACTGCCTATCCTCCTGCGTAGGTTCTTCCCCAGGTCTTCCCCTCAGTCTCTCTGACAGGAAAGTTTCCCTCCCTTTCCTTATATACTGCCAGTTGACAGTTGGTAGTGGCAGTTGGTGTCACCTCACCTCTTCCAGAAGGTTCCAGAGGCTTCCAGGAGGTTCCACCATTCTACCTGTGGGCAGGCTGGCAGGCTAAGATGGATACATTGTTTGGAGGGTTCCAGCCAGGCCCTGGCCACTAGAATGCGCCCACTAAACCACGCTGCAGCAGCAGTGGTCAGTGGCAGCCATGTTAGGGGTATAAGTCACCTGCACCTTAACATCAGTTTCACAGTACACAGGGCTTTCCTCACTACACAAGGCCTATACATTGTTGTTACCATGAGGGCATTCTAAATTAAAAGGGGAATAAAAGGCGAAAATTTTTGCGGAAAGGGGCCAAGTCTAAGACATCTCCCCCCCAGCCAAAAGCCAGGGTAGACCGATCATTTCCCTTGATGGGCTTCCCTGCTTGGGGTGGAAAAAAGTGGATGCAGGCCCATTACCACCATGGCATTCGCCAGCTTTTCATCAATCAATCCACCCCACTGGTGTTCCTAAGTGGAGTGCGGCCAGGACGGACCTCTAAACAATTCAGATGTCTCTGGCCCTTGCTCTCTCTGAGTGGGGGGCAGTAGCCCCAGGCCCGTAGTACCCTTTCCACTCTCCTCCTCAACCTAGGGTCTAAACCCTTAAGTTGACCTGGTGACAGGGGTAAGTCCTCCCTCTCCCTGCACCCCCTCCCAGGGTTCCGCACCCTCCCACCTGGAGTAGTACCCCTGAGAGTCACAACAACTGGGGGGATTCTGAATACAGAGGTTCCTCCCGCCAGGTCAGGCAACCCCTGAACCTGGCCACCCAACCCAGGATCTGCGCCCTGTGGCTGGCCCGGTGCCAGAGGAGAGTCCTTCCTCCCTCTGCACCCCCTTCCAGGGTTCCGCACCCTCCTCCCTGGATAGGTACCCCTGGAAGTCACACCGGTAGGGTCAATAGTTACCGGTACCCCACCCTCCAGGTCAGGCAATCCCTGCACCTGAAACCCCAGTCCAGGTTCTAAACCCCGTGACTGGTCCAAACCCCGAACCTCGGGTACGCTGCCACCATGGAAGTACCTGGCACACATGATTCTATGGTCTTCAGCTCTGACTCTGTTAGCTGACGCCTGTGTGCCAGCTTCCTTTCATTCCTTTGCAAGGCTCACATTCTCCCTCTCATGCTCTAACCTTTCTGACGACGCACACCCCCTCTCAGGTTTCTCTGGTGTGGCCGCCTCCCTGGGTGTGACCTGCCCCTCCTGTCCCCATCCCCTCTCCCCTCTGGGTGGGTCCTACCCATGCCCCAAAAGTGGTACGGAGTTCCTTCTTCCCTCCGCCCAACTGGCACCCCCATCCCCTGACAACACTCCAGTACGCCAGGTGGGGACTCAGATAATTCAGGAAAAGGTTCTAGGATGTGGGTGACAGTATAGGTCAAACAGGCCCTGATACACTCACAGGCTAGACAGTGGAGGGGTCAAATACTTAGGCTTGCACACACAATAATTGTGCAGCCTAATTGCTGTGCACCCTGTCCCAATGGAGGGTGCTGCATGGTCACAGGTCCTGGATCCCACCGCTCGACACCAATATGTTGGAACTGGGGTCACCAGCTCCCTAGGGTAGCATGGCACGAGCGGGTAGGCATCCGAAAGCACATGTGTTAAGCGATCATGCAGCACACACTCACACTGAGACAGAAACCTGGGCACGTAATAAATTACTCCACTCCCAAGCTTGTATAAAAACAAGTAATTTGTATTAAGATAAATAGTTAGATAGAGCAGGATCAGGGAAATCAATTCATTTAGAATACATGTGTCTTAAAACTTGCAATCAATAACGGATGAATAGATATTAAATAATCAATAAATATTAAATATTGGATCAATAACTATTAGTTAGATAAATAGTAAATATTCAATAAATATCAGATATTAGATAAATACATTTTCAGAAATCCACAGGCCTATCCTTCGCCTTGCTTCTTGACAGCACCTGTAAAAATGCATTAAGGAGACAACCCAATAACATGCCATTTGTTCCTGTAGGTATTTCACACATGTTTCACCAACCATAAATAGGTAAATAAATAACTGTAGGTTTCAGTAAATATAGCACTGTATAGGAGAAAACATGTCATTAGAATAAACATCCCCTAGTGCAGGTTTAACTAGTTCCTTAATTAGGAACAACCATTTTATGCATCTCTCCCAGTAGAAGTAGACATTCCCGAGATCAGGGCTACACAGTTCCAAAACAGTAACATCTCCTTGTGCAGGAATAAACAGGGCATTAAGTGTGGATCACACATTTCATTATGAGTAACATCCCTTGCACAACATTAAGCATTTTAGCAAACCAGCCTGAGTTCAGTGGACTTGGCTTATGCATATAAAACCTTTTAGTAAATGAAAACATTTCTTTAAAGCAAGGAGCACCACACTCCATAACTGTGGGCATGTGCTCCACCTTTCAACCAACATGAATAAATGTTTCATTAGTGAGCAGACACAGTTCATTATGCGGCTGTTGGCGTTTCCACCTCCCAGGTCAGAATCAACATTCTAACACCTACATTAAGCAGGCATAACCCTTTTAGCACCCAAGAGTAACCCTGTAAATAAGTTGAGGTTAGTACACTGGGGCAGGGGTGTAATAAAACTTCTATAGTTCAGAATAATCCTGGCTTCAAGCAGGAATAACCACTTCAAAACTCTTCCCCAAGCATAGGTAACATCTCCCTAATCAGGAGTAAACATTACACTAGAAGTCCCGCAGGAATAATAACATTTCCCCAACCATAAATAATATTTCCTTAGTCAGGAATAAACATTTCCAATTGAATAGACATTCCATCAGGGTAGTATCCCTCAAGAAGGGCAACACATCTCATTCGTGCTTGGGTCCCAATTCACTATGCAAGGGTACCCATCTCCTTTAGGTAACACTAACCAGTTCCTCAACTAGGAATCAACTTCTCATTAGGAGATTATCCCCATTCCAGTTCTCAGCCCCCAGGCCTTTTTAATGTACAGGAGCTCGGTGGGCTGTACAGCAGGGCTAAAAATACACTCCTGGCCCAGTTCAAGGGCCCCGCAGGCCGGTAGGCACTTAACTTCCCCTCTCTTCCACCCAAAGGGGGGGGGGGGGTTGTACACATTAAGTGGGGCCAACGGGCCAAGTACCAGGGTTTTCCCGGGGAGGGGCGGTCTTAGGACCCTCTGCCCTCCTTCCCGGGGGTTACCTGTCTCTTCGGGCCTTCTCCGGGCCCCTTTCGGTGGTCTCAGGCGAAGGGGAGAGCTCCTCCTCCCATCTGGAGCCCTCCGGTTGTAGTTCCTCTTGTCCCCGGGCCTTGCTCTGTCTCCGGGACCCGAGATTCATTCAGGGTCAGCCCCGAGGTAGCTGTAGCACATCGGAGGGGGGCTCTCGCTCCTCCAGCCCCCTCCGTGAGGATTCCCAGCTTGCCTGAGCCTCCTTGCAGCCGGGAGACAATCGCAGGCTTCACTGGGGAGGTGTGGTGCCGGCCGCCAATCACAGCGCGGCCGGCAAGGGGATGCGGCCGGGTAAGCCAATAATGTGATGTGGGGGCGCGGCCGATGATGCGGGTGCCCCCGTCACGTGAGCCGGTAGGGGTAGGCTTCTTGGGCCTAACGCGGCCCTCTTGGAGATCATGCTGATAGGAATTTACGAGGCCTACTGCGGCCCAGCTGACATCCACGGCAGATCTTCGCGGCCCGGCACGGCCCTCCTCAGATTCCGGCGGCCCTCTCTTCACGCCGGGGGCCGCCGCGGGGGTTTCTACAGTGATTCGGGCGCTCCAGTGGACTGGGCTGCGGCGGTGACCAGGCCGGCTCAGAGGTAGGTCGAGCGGCGCTTTCTGGGCACAGCGCTCGGCAGATGTAGCGCTTCTGGAATCTCACATAGCGCATCAGTAAGCAGTGCTCTCAGATGCCCACACGGCGCTGGGAAGATGTAGCGCTTGGGGCATTTAGCAGGTTCAAGCTGGTCAGTGGGCTAACGCTTCCCAGAACCCCACAGATGGGCAGAGCAGCTCCACAGAGCACAGTGTCTAAAGTAGAGATAGCGCCCATAAACTTTGCGGCACTTCAGGGCAAGACAGCAGTTCTGTTAACAGCGCTGACAACACAGCACCACAGAGGCACATCAATCTACAGAGCCCCAGCAGGGGTGGTACAGCGCATTCCTCCTCACAGCGCTTTACAAAGTCAATTACAGCCGGCAAGCGCTTCCCATAGAACACAGCAATTCTTCACCAGTCAAGCGCTTGGAAGGGCAATGTAGCGCTTAAGCAGTTCTAGGTTGGCGCTTCAACAGTAGCTGCTTTAGAATAGAGGCAGCTCACAGGACAAGCCACACAGCAGCGGTAGGTTAGCGCAGGGACCCCAGGTGGCGTCAGGGGGCACAAGGAGCGACACAGCGCCAATACCTGGGTAGTTCCTCAAAAGTCCTGTGGTTGCTTAGTTTCTTCTTGGCGTGATGTTTCTTGCGCCCTTAGTTTAGTTGCTTGGTTTCTTGTTCCTTGAAGGGGGGAATAAATTGGTGGCTGGTGTTCCAAGTTCTTCTCAGCCAATCCCTTCAAGTGGTCCCTGGGGGTTCCCTGCCGCGGGGTTAGGTCAGTGGGGGGGTTACAGGATACCTTAACACTTGAAAGGCAACTCCTAGGCCCTGTCTCTTCCAGTATCATAAGTCCCTGTCCTGACCCTCACTGCCTATCCTCCTGCGTAGGTTCTTCCCCAGGTCTTCCCCTCAGTCTCTCTGACAGGAAAGTTTCCCTCCCTTTCCTTATATACTGCCAGTTGACAGTTGGTAGTGGCAGTTGGTGTCACTTCACCTCTTCCAGAAGGTTCCAGAGGCTTCCAGGAGGTTCCACCATTCTACCTGTGGGCAGGCTGGCAGGCTAAGATGGATACATTGTTTGGAGGGTTCCAGCCAGGCCCTGGCCACTAGAATGCGCCCACTAAACCACGCTGCAGCAGCAGTGGTCAGTGGCAGCCATGTTAGGGGTATAAGTCACCTGCACCTTAACATCAGTTTCACAGTACACAGGGCTTTCCTCACTACACAAGGCCTATACATTGTTGTTACCATGAGGGCATTCTAAATTAAAAGGGGAATAAAAGGCGAACAATTTTGGGGAAAGGGGCCAAGTCTCACAGTGCCCCTTCTGCATCAATAATTATTCTTAAAAAATTGAGTCAAGTGTCAGTGTTGTGAACACAGATAAAACCAAAATACAGCAATTTAGGAAAATAATCAATCAAAACCATCATGTATCTTTTGTTAATAGGCAGTGACTCACATGGATCTGCTAAATCAAGTGCTACTTTTTGCTAAGCTTTCTCCTCCATATATGAATAGTTGGCTCATGTACCTTCCAGAGCTTATCAGATACCAAGCAGGTGATGCAATTATCATTAAACTTAGAAACTTGAGCTTTCAATGCAGGCTGCAGGTAACATAGATTGATATACTTGTATGTGCTACTGATCTCTAAATGGCCCCTGGATGCCCCCTAAATAATATCATCTCTGATAGTAACAGGAGGCACAAACATATCATTATTTAATGTCACCCCTTCAACAACCAATAGGTCCTCTGAAATCTGTACCAAAGGTCTCAAAGAGGCCTCAACATTATTTCCTTAGGCCAAACTTTCATGAATTTGAAAACAGACTGTACGTGCCATTTTGTATGGAAGCTTCTAACCTCTGTTTATGTGTGGTCAACCCTTTGTTCTGTAATATATCCTCCACAAAAGCAGTCACATTCTCATTATCCTGAAGTGTGTTGGATTCTTCACCTCTGATGTGTAACCTGGAGAGACAGTCCGCTCTTAAGTTTTTCCCAGCAGGTATGTATTTTACTGTAAAATTAAATTCTTACAGCTTTGATAAGAATCTAACACATAGTAATGAGGCTTTCCCTGAATCATTGCCACTCAACAGGTGGAGCAATGGTTTGTGGTCTGTGAATAGATCAAAATGGTGTTTTTTTTCCTGAAATAACTGTGAATAAACAGCTATGAATCCAACTTGACTGGCATCAACAGTTATGATACACTTTCTACCTGCTACAAATGCAGTTAAATCTGGGGCTGAAATAAAGAAATTCTTCACTTTCTGAAAACCTTCTTGCACATCATCACACCGGATATACTTCACTCCTTTGTTGAGCACATTCCTCAAGGGCTGCATAATAAAAGCATAACCTTGTACACATGTTGAATAGTATTTGCTTAGCCCAAGAAAGGAGTGAAGTGTATCTTTGTCACTGGGTGGATGTGCATCTTCAATAGCTTTGATTAATGAATATTTTGGAGAAATACCGTTGGGAGTATTAGAAGGTCCTAAGTAGTCAATATTTTCTCTTACAAAATGGAATATATCGGTGTGAAGAAAGATACCACACTCTTTATATTTAGTGAAATCTATTTCGAGAGTGTGATTATATTCAGGTAAAAACATTGAAAAGTCATTATTTCATCCTGAAATGCTTGTATCCCACTCATACCCTCCAATATATTATGCATGAGGCGTGGAAAAACATCAGCTGCTGAAGCCAATCCAAAAGGGAGTCTGCAAAACTTAAATTCTCTAAAAGGAGCTGTAAAGATATTTAACTCTTGGGACCTTTTATCTAATGGAAATTGGTGGTAAGCCAGCTTGTGAAAAATGTAGAGTCTCCAATGTTGGCAAGTAAGTCTTAAACCATAGCAATCAATGGCAATTTTCCTGTTAAGACTGTGCAGATCAGCCACCAAGCGAATCTCATCATCCTTTTTGCGCACAATTACAATGGGACTTACCCATTCAGAGAAGTCAGTGGATTTGATAATGACATGTCCACCTAACTTCTCTGATATCTTTTTCAATTCAGCTTTAAGACTTAAGGGAGCACGTCTATCTTTGTGTGCAACAGGTATATCATGCCTCTTCAACTTAACTGTGTGCACATATATCTGAATGAGCCCAATCTTAGCAGAATATATTTTCAGTGGGATTAAAATCATCAGTAATGACTAAAGATACAGTTGCTACCCTGACTGGTGCATCAGCACCAGGCACAAGCATAAAACCAAGTTTTGCAAGGTCCTGCCAGCCAGCTTTATTTCAACGTTTGACTGCAACATGGATTTTAGTTGGCATTGATCTGTTAAGAAAAGACACCACTTCCCACTCACATAGCCATACAGCCATTCACACACCCATTCACAGGCCCATACAGCACTCACATAATCACTTACTGACCCATACAGCCTCTTACACACCTACAAAACCACTTACACGTCTACTCACAGACCCACTCACCAACCTAAACAGCTACTCACACACCCAAAATCGAAGGTTACAGGTTAGAGTTAGGAATAAAATTTAAAAACCTTTAAACAAAAAAAAAGTTACAAGGATTTTATAGCTAAGAAATCACAATTAAAAATTGTAGGAATTCACCATTAAAAAACAAGGTTACATTGACGTTATTGTTAGAAAATAGAATTTAAAAATCTTTAAAAATTCACTGGAAAAAAACAAAGGTTACAGGGATGTAATAGTTAGGCTCAGATTTACATGCTCAAAAACCTAGAATGTCAGCAGTTATAGTTACTGAGCTAACTATAACTTACACCCTCGGAATGCACTGCTTATGACTTCACATATTATATCACTCATGACATGGTCAGTGACATCATTGATGAAAATGTTTCTCACATAGCCTCTGTATCTTCTATATACATACAAAGGCAAAAGTGGCAATGGTCAAAAGAGTTTTGTCCTATGACTGAGAAGTCCTGCAAGCATCTTAATAAAACAATGTCTGCATGTTTTCATGACTATAGCTTGGGCTCTTTTTATCATAGCAATATCCATTTTGAGATGCCAGGACTCTATAGGCAAGATGTACTGCACTTCACTGCAGAAGGAAACATGATCTTCCTTAATTACCTAAAGGAATGCATCCAGTTACATGTGCAACTGAACTGTACCACCTATGAACACACAGGTTCTTATCAGAGCTACCCTATTCATATATTATGTGGTTCTTTCTGACTTGCTGTCTTTTCGCCAACTATCACTGTGGTTTCAAATATGGCTCAGTCAGGGGACAACTTTAAATAAACAGTTTTTTAAGGATTGTGTGGCCCTGGACCATGCCAACCATATTCCCTGGCTCAATTATATCAAGGAATGTTCCTCGAGACTGGGAAGAACTGGGAATGTCATGTGTTTGCGACAGTAAGCCTCCAAAGGACGTACTCCACTTCATCATGTTTTATACTTTCTATGAAGTACCCCGGAAGACTTTCATTATCCCGATTTTTTGTAACGTTTAAGTTCAGGCAGGTTTGTCCTGCTCTTATCTTTTTACAAATTATGTCTGGAAATACTGTCTTTTATGTTCTTAACTTCTTAAAAACTGCTGTAAGGCTTCGTGCTAGTTGTGATAAATTGTCATACGCATACGAGGGATAGCTGAGATTTGATACTATTAGTATTATTTTTTGTGCCCAGTTTGTTGTATTGAATTTTATTTTTGCTTTTTTAACATTTTAACATGTAATACACACTTACTTTTTATCAGTATTTTTATGTGTGTGACCTGCGTTTGATGTATTTTAGTAGATTTATTTATAGATAGACCTTTATGTATATACCGTTTTTGACTTTTATGCAAAAACCGAAAAAAGTGATTTGATGATGATGTAGTTCTTTCATGTTGTAGCACCCGTTTTGTGATAGTGATACCTGCTGGATGACACCTGTGCATAGTAGGATGTCTGCAGAAGAGTGTGGGAACACACAAGCCTCTCTGATGAGACCTCTCTCTTGAGAAAAATGTTCTCTACCCCTTCTTACTTTTATTAAATATTTGACACTCCTTTTCATTACAGTACTTATGCCTTATAACCCCCATTAGTAGGTTATAGAGAAAAAGTGGCCTCTACACTGAGATATTTCCACAGTATGACAGGAATGCATAGTAGAGTGTGGAAAATGACTAAATCGGTATACATAAGCGGCGTTCATTTATGTTCACCATAGCCACTGTTGAGCGTAAAGTGAGAATCATGAAACATTGGCCACACCATCTTGTCCCTTTTAGGCCCCATTGCGAAAGTAGGTGGCAGTCATTTTTGTGTCACGACCTCTCTGCCCACTACCAATAGCCTGCGCGCCTCTCCCCCTCACACCCCAGCCTCGCAAGCACTCCCCCGCGCCCCGACAGCCCCCGGTTTCTCCTGCTTGGACCATAAGCGCACCTCTAGCGCGACCCTGTCTCCGAGCCACATCCCGTGCTGAACCCCCTCGCTCTTTCATCTCATTCAAGAACAGCCCCCTTTTTGATAACCTCTTCCTCCCTGCCCGATCGTCCAGCCCGATCCCAGGCCATCACCTAGCCCGATAGATGCTGTTTATTGCCCCCTACAGTAGGACCTCGCCTCACATCAAAGGAGCGGTGGTTAATCACTACCCTCACACCTCCAGATCCGACCGATCGCCCACTCTCCCGTTCCCAGCAGAATGTCCAGCTGCGCGACAACCACCACATGCTGAGGTTGGGGTGGGAACTCTACTGTAAATATGTGTGGGAACGGGGGTGAAGCGGGGATTCTGAGGATGTCTTTCCGTACATCAAAGTATTGACAAGAATGTGTTTTATGTAATAAAGCAATACACCTGTGTATAAGAGCCCAGGCCTCAAGGATGCGTTTAGAGCACCTCGAGGAGATACCCTGTTGTCTGATTTGACGTGTTCTGCTCCGTCGGAATAAACTCCTGTTTCCTGCCTTCTGTCTCCAGCGCCTGCCTCTTTGTTTGGTAATCTCGAATGGTATGAGAGACGGCTAACGCCGGGCAAATACTGAAGGGTTCTTGGTCGAATTCGGCCCTACCTTTCGACAATTGGCGTCCCAAACGTGGGGCCCATCAGCGACGCGTGGATCCAGTGAGAGAGGTCCCAACGACAGAGTGAATGACTGCAACGATCGTGAAGTGCACCTGCCCGATAGACCCTCGTCTGGCAGCCGATCATCCGAACTTCACCGGTTCCGAGCAGACCTCTCTCGAGTGATCTACGGTCCTGACTGGGAACCATCAGGAGTGCCACAGCAATTACGGAGAATAGAGGACGATCAGGCGCTGGAAGTGGAAGACGAGAAGCTGTCCATGCGGTCCGGGTAAGGTCGTGTAAACACGATGAATTGCGAATTGATTGTTTGATTGTTTGAAAATACTAGTATTACTCATTTGATTGTTTCTGAGAGATTCTCTATTTGCAAACAAGCACAGAGTCGCCATACTCTGTTTAGTCTTTGCAGATAGTGAAGGGTAGGTAATGCAGGCCTTTGCCCCCGTTGTAACCCGTTGTGCCTACTTCCCTCTCCATTTGATTGATTGTTATCCAAGCATTTACTGTTTTGGAATTGGTTCTCTTTGGATCATTCTCTATTTACAAAAAAGCACAGAGTCGCAATACTCTGTTTAGTCCTTGTGAATGATGAAGGATAGGTAACGCAGGCTTTTGCCCCCGTTGTAATCCGTTGTGCCTATTTTTATCCCTCATTTGATTGATTGTTTGACCGAACATTGATCGTTCGGAATTGGTTCTCTTTGGGTTATTCTCTATTCACAAATAGGCACAGGGTCGCAATACTCTGTTTAGTCTTTGCGGATAGTGAAGGATAGGTAGTGCAGACTTTTGTCCCCTTTGTAACCCGTCATGCCTATCTTTGCCCCGTTTGTTGGTAGTTGGTTCAGCCCGGACCGTTTATTAGAGGTAGATCATCCGGCTCCACCGGAGGACGCCCCTAATAAAAAGGACATAAATATATATAAAAAATTGCGGGTTAGCCGCTATATCGTGCTAGCAAACAAAAACATAAAAATCGTTAGGAAAACCAAAAGGAATCGAGTAAAATCAGTAGGCCACTGATGGGATCTCTTTTCTGACCTCGCTAAAATAGAAACATTAGGAACAACCCCTCATGAGAAATATGAAACTAGTGAGAAGAATCGAGCTCGACGCCATGATGGCTGCAAGACAACTCGGCTCCACCGCCCACCCCGCCCAAATAACGACAAACCCCATGCAAACATTATAAATATATACAACACTCCAGCAAAGTAACATGTTAAAACTTTTTATTAAACAACTATTTAAAACTTTTTATTAAACAACTATTTACATGGCAGCCGGCTGCAACAACAAACCCAACGCATTCGCCGTCTGCTTAACGCTGTTCCTGTCTCGCCTTCAATGTTGGGCTACTTTGAGCTACTTTTTAGTAGGCTTTGGGCTATAAAAAGTATACAAAAGCCATCAGCCGGCGAGGTAGCGTCGGTAGCGGCCCGTTGAGCGAATAGGCCGGAGGCTACCCAACGCGCCAAGGCCTTGCTGGCAGCCATCGGCCGAAGAGGTCGTCGGGTGGATGGCCCGGAAGCACCACGGCCACGATGTCGTTGTACTGGCCTTCCCATTCGTCCGCCCTGAGGTGGCATCCGGGCGGCATGGGGTGCGCTGGGAGGGAGAGGCGGCGCGAACGAGCCTCCCCCACCTCCCCAGGTGGAGATGCCTCAGCTGCACCCCAGCGCTTTGCTCGGCCAGCTGAGTTGCGCCCGCTCTTGCGGCCCAGCGCTTCACTCGGCCAGCTGAGTTGCGCCCGCTCTTGCGGCACAGTGCCTCGCTCGGCCAGCTGAGTTGCGCCCGCTCTTGCGGAACGTGCCTCGCTCGGCCAGCTGAGTCTCACCCGCTCTTGCGGCACAGCGTCTCATCCACCATCCGGCTGAATTGCACCCGCTCTTGCGGTACAGCGACAGGCGGCTGCCACGGAGCTCACAAAATGGCGGCCGACGCCCCGGATTTGGGCCTGGTCCATTAGAATGGCTCTGGGCTACCTTGGAACTCGGATGCTTGCCTGCTCGGGCATGAGCCCCACTCTTGAAGACGTCCTCTCAGTTTTAAAAATTCTACAAAAGTCACTGGCCCCCGACTCCCGCAGGCTTCCGGTGGGTGCCACCGCCACTGTTGCTCGACTATCCCCCATGGATATGCCACTGCCCCGGGCGATCGCCACCTTATCCACATCTGGTATCGAAGGAAAGACTGATTCAACGTATCTGTGGAGGGATACACCTGCTGTCCCGCTCTCCAGAGTGGCCACAACGTTGTCACAAGATGGTGGTGCTCTCATGCTGACACCGGCCTTTGTCCGAATTACTAAGAGACACTGTAGACTGCCAACTCGATCAGCTCCGGTGGGACCTCAGCGTGACCCGGTAGGAAATATTTTGCCTTCCTCGCCTTTAAGCCGCAGTCCACGCCGCTTGTACTCTCTGTTGGCGCTAACGAACTTTTTGAACTACCGAAAGGGATTCTGGTCCGGCCGCTAGCTGTCGGAGGCATTTGAACTATACTCTGGACCCACCCGGCCACGCCCCAAAATGGCGCCAGTATAGGCGAGACTTGCAACTCCTTATGACGTTTTAGTTACGTAGCCTTGATATTATGGGATATGTATACGGTCCTTGAGCACGTGGCGGGCGGGGAAGGGTACTGACTGGGCATGCGGACAACCCTACTGATATTGGTTCTTATTCACTATTGATTATTGTATTTTCGAAGTAATGCTACTCATGATGCTCGCCCATGGTATGCGTATAAACGATTTTATTGTAACTGATCTTGTTTTACTTTCAATTATAAAATCAACCTTCATTGATCCTGCAACCATTTGTCTCGTTTCAGTTTTTACAAGTAAAATGAAGCAATTTTGGTTATGAAAAATTAGAAAGGCATGGTACATACGAACAATGCGAAAAGAATAGTCAAGATCTGTCGTATTTTTGCATTCCTGCAGCATAAGCAATAGTTAAAAGACTCAGATATTTAGATATATCTATGAATAGGACGATAGACCAGTTCCTCTGGGCTGCAATGCCGAGATGCAAGGTACTGCTTCCCAAAGAAGATAAGTTAGGCACGTGGTAGGTAAAAACATTTTCGTGTTTTTGCGCGCTGATGTGCTTTGTACGCTGTCACTCCCCCCCCCCTTTCTCTTTCTCTGCAGGTTAATATCGGAATTTCAGCTGGAGTATGGAGAAGACCCAGAATGCACCGTGTTACACGCAGAAAGAAGAAGAATTGTATGGTATGAATGCGCGCGTGGGCCCTGATTTGTGTTGTATGAATGCTCATGTGTGGCGCACGCCTGGGTTGACGGACGAATGTTTTTTTGTATGACCGAGGTATGGATCCAGCGGTTGATGGAATAAGGAAAACAAGCCCGAACATGATACCTGCATGTGAAGGACGGAAAAGAATATAGCACTTACTCTACCTAGGAACGACTCTCTCCCTCTCTGGAACTAGTGAATGGGAGAGTGGCCTACGCCAGGAACGTGAAGGGTTATTGTAGTACCTCGGACCCCAACCGATATCCCAAATGAACGCCCTGAATGACGCGCACCAGTGAGTCAACTTAATGTGCAGACTAGATGAGAAAAGTTAAGGATACCCCGGGTTGGGATTCATCCAAAATCCCCCCCTCAGCCCAGAAATTAGGGATATTGTCATGTTTTAGATTCACCCCCTCTTCTTCCATCCTCATAGAAAAGTCAGAATTACACCATCCCACATCCGACAGACACCCCTCCTTTACCTCAACTTGGATCGTCATTTGTTAGATGTTGGAAGACCCCACCGTGAGTATAATCACGACCGGACCAGTGTCCGACCAATTAGAAGGAGTAAGTATTTATTGAAGTGAGGTTACCAACAGAAATTGTCTGGTATTAGGAAGGAAGGAGAACGAAGAGCTCGACCCCCAAATGAATTCAATGGAGTACTGAAAATATGCAACATGCATGAAAAGGATCTTTCGCCAAAAATAGCCCTCTGTTTTATCTTAAGTTTTCGTACTTGATGTATGTACTGTCGCACCCTATCTGGTATTTGTGTATGCGTAAACTATGAATTTATGTTTTCCCTCAGCTTGTGTTTTTTTACGTGAAACTGACCCGTACTGATCTATATGTGTGTGCACTGAATAGCCTATTATTGTACACGTCTCTCTCTCTCTCTCTCTCTCCCTCTCTTTATGTTGTACGTGTACTAATAGCCTATTAGGTACGCACGACGCTCTCTCCCTCTGAGGGCTCCCTCGCTCCCTTTTGAATAAATGACGACACTGTACCTCGCCGGTATGGGAATAATTGACTTTTAGACACGACAGTGTTTGAACAAATTGACAGAAACGAAACGATCGTATTTTGCCTTATTACTGCCTCTCCTTTCTGTAAAATGATGAAACTTAATTGGCTGAGAAAGAAAGGACAGGCGAGACGACTGATGTCCCCTAATCTGACCCTTAATAAGGGAACTATATGTCAGTGGCTTTTGTCTTAAGTACTTTGGTAACACCACCCTCATCGTTCGGATTACCACCGCCCATTGTACAAAAATAGAATGTCCGATACGTCCCCGGTCCTCCAGAATGGTCCCAGTTCTGTACCAGCCGTCCCAGAAAATCTTAAAGACTGTAGCTATAGTCCCATGATAACAGCATTTCACATTCTTTATAAATTAACAGGCCTTGAAGAAACATATAGCTCAACAGGATTTGTTTTAGACAAACGCGAGTCTCTACTGAAGAAGCCGGTTTGAATTCGATAAACTATGTAATTTTTAGATATCAGACTTCTTGCCACGTTCGCAAATATAACAAGAGTAAAACGCCAGACAGACATGTTGTTTGAAAATAAAAAAATAAAAATGCCTCCAAACCTACACCACTGCAATGACTTATGACCGATAAACGCTTCCCCAACTACTTGGGGTTGGGAGAGAAATTAAAGTGTGTAAACGTCTTCCCCTGCCAATTCTCTAAAAATGGTTTTTATACTCATTTAAGGATAACGTGCAGTCATCGGAGGAGAGGGGCCGGATGTGACGCACAGCCTGGCTGCAGATCGGGGAATATCTATGACCTCGACCAAGGTGGAGCCACAGAGCAAAGAGTTGCGGGACAAGGCACCATTCTCAGCGTGGAAAGTGAATGAAAGAAGGGCCGCCCAGAAGCCCCTGCACGTTGATGAGCTCGTGCCGAAAGTCCCAGCCCATTGTGCCCGATTGATTGGCCCACTTGCTTGAAATTTCTGCCCTCCTTGGTCCGTTTCAGATTTGATCCCACTCCACCCTCTCTTCCTTCGGCCTCCTGAAGCACGCCCCCATAACCCCCCCCCTTTTTTTCATATGGAATTTTTGAACTTGACTCGGAGGACAAACACAGGACTGTGGTCCAAGAGCAAAGAATGGCCACACCCTGCAGCGCGGGATCTGAAGTAGAGCTGGACGCGTAGCTAAACCGCCGGTGCTCAACAGCGCCAACGAAAGAGGAAGAACGATGAGAGCCTACCAGTGATGGCTCGCTGTAAAAAGACACTGGACAGACGAACCCTTTTTGAACATTGCCACCCCTTGACTGTCCCTTGTCAGGTTGAATTTCTCTCCCAACCGCTTCATAGCCTTACATCGGTCACTTTTCAATTGTACAAGGATAACTAAGAAGGCGTTAACTCTATACCTTGATGATTGTAGAGCACCAGTTATGCACATGAACATGCTGTTTAGTTCTGATCCCCATGGAATCCAGACCTCAAGTGATAATAGCCCTTATTCTGCCAGAACATTTTCTGTATGACATCATGCTTGTATTCGAACGAATTTCCTACATCGTCTAAATAATGTCCCCGTCTCCAAGGTCTAACGTATGACACAGCTAATGTAATTTTATATGCACTGCCTCCTTGCCTATCCCATTGACTACATGTGGTTCTGTCAACATTTATAGTAGGATTATTTCCATCTGCCCGTAATGCATACGGGCTACCAAAGACCCCAATAGACAGCCCAGCCACATACTTCCCTTATTAGTATAACTAAATGTCAGCTTGTACGTCCTTACCTCAGACATGAACAGAAATGAACTAACTCATGATAAAAACTGGGGACTGTGGAAAATGACTAAATCTGTATACATAAGCGGCGTTCATTTATGTTCACCATAGCCACTGTTGAGCGTACAGTGAGAATCATGAAACATTGGCCACACCATCTTGTCCCTTTTAGGCCCCATCGCGAAAGTAGGTGGCAGTCATTTTTGTGTCACGACCTCTCTGCCCACTACCAATAGCCTGCGCGCCTCTCCCCCTCACACCCCAGCCTCGCAAGCATTCCCCCGCGCCCCGACAGCCCCCGGTTTCTCCTGCTTGGACCATAAGCGCACCTCTAGCGCGACCCTGTCTCCGAACCACATCCCGTACTGAACCCCCTTGCTCTTTCATCTCATTCAAGAACAACCCCCTTTTTGATAACCTCTTCCTCCCTGCCCGATCGTCCAGCCCGATCCCAGGCCATCACCTAGCCCGACAGATGCAGTTTATTGCCCCCTACAGTAGGACCTCGCCTCACATCAAAGGAGCGGTGGTTAATCACTACCCTCACACCTCCAGATCCGACCGATCGCCCACTCTCCCGTTTCCAGCAGAATGTCCAGCTGCGCGACAACCACCACATGCTGAGGTTGGGGTGGGAACTCTACTGTAAATATGTGTGGGAACGGGGGTGAAGCGGGGATTCCGAGGATGTCTTTCCGTACATCAAAGTATTGACAAGAATGTGTTTTATGTAATAAAGCAATAAACCTGTGTATAAGAGCCCAGGCCTCAAGGATGCGTTTAGAGCACCTCGAGGAGATACCCTGTTGTCTGATTTGACGTGTTCTGCTCTGTCGGAATAAACTCCTGTTTCCTGCCTTCTGTCTCCAGCGCCTGCCTCTTTGTTTGGTAATCTCGAATGGTATGAGAGGCGGCTAACGCCGGGCAAATACTGAAGGGTTCTTGGTCGAATTCGGCCCTACCTTTCGACAAGAGTATACAGAGGGACTGGGGTCTTTACTGATGTCTCTCCCTAGGGCAACAAGGGTGTATAGTAGGGTTGGGAAGAAACTGGCATCTCTACTGAGACCTTACCTCAAGATGTTCAGTGTGCATACTAGTTTGTCAAACAGGGACTGCTTTTCCACTGACACCTTACCCCAGGGTAAGCAGTATGCATTTTAGCATGTGAGGAGGGACTGGCCTCACAGCTGATGCCTCTCTATTGCATAGCAAGTCTGAGGGGTGCAAATTAGACCTGTCCCCTATGGAAATAGCCATGTATGTTAGGGTGTGAGAAGAAATGTGCCTGTACACTCACACCTCTCTATTAAGACCTGTGCCTAGAAAACAGATGTGATTAGTAGTGTATAGATATGAGCTGGCCTCTCAGGTGAGACCACTCACCAGACTGATATCCATACATATTAAATTGTGTGCACAAATTAGCATCCACCTGAGAAAGGTACCCCTCTGTTAAATGACAAGTGTACACAGTAGAGTATGTAGAGAGACATTGCTCTTTTAAAAGAGCCCTCCATACTACAATGTGGATAAGACTGAAGTCCCTTCTGAGACCTCACTCTTGCATGACAAGTCAGCATAGTAGTGTATACAAATAATTGGCTTCTCCATTAACGACTCTCTGTGGCACAAAAGATGCACATATTACCACATAGATACAAAAACACACATGAGCACTTGTGCAGTCCCTGGAGAAGGAATTGCCAGTACCAGTCAACATGTCAATAGTGTAATAATATTGAAATCTAAAAATACTAGAAGTACAAACAAATCACTAGTGTATTTAAACTTGTTTTATTACAATATCATAACTTAACAACATTACAAATGAAGAACAACTATATCAACAACCTATATTAACAACTATATAACAAACAATATGATCAACGTCAATCATTTAAAATATCTTCTTCTAGTCTGATAAGTATACATGATCAGTTTTAAACTCCAATCAAAAAATTTATCTGCCAAGTTTATAACTGGCAAACTTTGAAAGAAAATATTTGGCAGACTGACAAAGAAACAGTACAGTACAATCAGTACTGTATGTAGACACATTTAAGGTCCATGTCTCTACAGAGAGTTGAAGGTACTCAGATGGCTCACTCTTCTGAAATATACACTTCTGAAGCTTCTACATCTCTTCCACCTTCTCATACACTACCACTTCAAGTATTATCCAGTCAGGCTGCTATGAATTCAACCTTTTTTAAAGAGGGTTTAATTTCCTCCCTCCATAAGCAAATTATTTGTTCTTGTGCAACAACTACACCTTCCATGATAAGCTTGACAGGACATAAATACTCCTCCAAGCAATAGATTCCTTCCTGATTTTCCACAGAGTTATTTCTCCCAGCATCTTCCAAAATGAAAACGTTTTAACATTTTTGATTCATGTAATTTATCAAATGATAGTTTTCTTTTTGACAATCTCTGTTTTCCATTCTGCTCCTACAAAAAGAGAAAATAACCAAAAAAATAAAAGTTATTTATGTATTTATTTATTTTTATTTAAAAAGTTTTATATAGCGCTGGCCTGCCCCGAATGTATCGGAGCGCTTTACATCCGATACAATGCAGATAATCACAAAAAACAATGATAGGGAAGGTCCGCGACAGAGAGTTCTCCTTCGAGGTCTTGCTCACATAGAGCCTGTGTCTGGGCTCCGACTGCTCCTATCGGTTCCCTAGGGAGCAGTCGAGGAACAAGGTTTTGAGTTGACTCTTGAATTTTACATAGGAGGGGATAGTTTTGATGTAAGGGGGAATGGAGTTCAAGATTTTGGGCGCACTTCCGGCGAAGGATCGAGCTGCAGTTTTCTATTTTAGAGTTTTCAGCGGGATGAGTAGAAGAGAGTTCGAGCTTCTGAGGTTCCTGGCCTGACCGGCTTTTTTGAGTTTAGCCACCAAATATTCAGGTTTGCCTGTGTGCAAGGCTTTGTGAGTGAGACAGGCTGTTCTGAAACTAGCCCTCATTTCCACTGGGAGCCACCTGAGTTCTCTGAGTGCAGGAGAAATGTGGTCGAATTTCTTGATTCCGGTGACCATTCTGGCTGCCGCGTTGAACATTGTTTTGAGGGGAGCAAGATGTGATTTTGCTATTCCTGAGAGGACCGCATTCCTGTAGTCCATACTTGACAATACCAATGCTTCGGTGGCCTGTTTGAGATCATTGGGTGGGATAAAAGGTTTTATTTTGTTCAGTAGCTTTAGGTTAAGAAAGGCGCTCTTTGCTGAGTTCTTGATGAGTATGGACATGTCGAGTTTCGGATCTAGCGTGATGCCTAGTGATTTGACAGAGCCGGCCAGGGTGAGGTTGCCGTTGAGCGCATCAATAGCTTGTAGCTATTCAGCAATTTGGGCGTTCTCCTCTTTGATCGAGATGAGGAGCATTTCGGTTTTGTCGGGATTTAGTTTAGGGTCGTTACTTGGCAGCCACAGTTGGACATCTCTCTGTACGTCATTGAGTCGTTGAATGTCCTTTATGGAGGCAGTTTCCAAGTAGATCTGAGTATCATCTGCATAAAGATGGAAGTGGATGTTGGCTTTTTTGAGTAGTTTGGGGATAGGTTCCATGTAGATGTTGAAAAGTTGCGGAGAGAGCACTGAGCCTTGCGGGTCTCCCTTGTTAACTGGATGAAGGTCGGACGTAAAGTTATATACTGCTGAATAAATGATAACAGTGATTCATCACTATATTGTTTAAACGTTTCTACATTTTTTACCCACAATAACAAGTTTATATCTAGTGTACCATTAACTTGTTAATCTTTTTTCCTGAAAAATTCCACAGTCTCACCCAGTGTATCGTTCCTTTTTTACAGATAAACTGAAGCATGGCATTCCATCTGTGACTGAGCTACACACATTTGCAAGAACAATAGAACACATTTAACCAGGAGTTTATAATTCATACCTGCAATATTCAAATAAGCTGTCCTGAGACACTAATCAAGATCATCCAAAACATAATTTACACAGTTCAAAGTGGCAAAGCAGGTGAATGCACTTACATTGCATAACATACACTTTAGCGATTACCACCTAAATACAAGGTAAACGCTTGTTCCATAAAGATTTACAGAGTAACACATTCCTCTTGCCACACACATGTTAACAGTGAGCAGGATTCACTATAGAAACAGCAATCTTTCCACTGAGTCTTCTAATAAGCATAAAGGATGTGTATAGTAGAGTTTAGAAAAACTCTATGCTTTCTATTAGCACATTCCAGATTTCTTTCTTTCATAATTTGAAAAACACTGGACACCTATACAATTTAAATGGCTTTTGAACGTTTGAAAGCCTACAACTTTCTTTTGTGCTCCTGAAACACTTGTTTTTTTTTTTAACTTGCAGATCAGGGATTATTTTCTAAGGCGACAAGGGGTAAAGACATTGGAGACTTCTGAGATATTGACATGTCTGCATGGCACATCTCGAAGATCACTAATAAGTATTATGTACCAGCATTTTTGCCAGCCTAGAATGGACAGCAGTTCAAAATTGGCAGTAAAATTGAGTAATATCTTGGAGCTAGACATCACTGCTATCACAGTTAATAATGCATTAGAAACATTAGATAAATCAGGACACTCTATCAATCTGACGTTACAGCAATTTAGGATGATTTGTATGCTATATTATACCCTGGAGAGGATTGTTAGATGGGCTCAGATAGATGGAAGGCATGGGGGCAATAGGGGTAAATGTCCAAAATGTGGGCCGACAGCTGCAAACACAGTCCATTTGTTTGCTTCATGCCCTGAGTTGGAGCCTTTTGAATTGGAATGAGGAACATTATGAGGTCTCATTTGGGTCTAGACTACTCTATGACAGTGAAAGAGATCATATTGGGCCATAAGGCGCAAGCTAGCCCCGGCTCAAGCCTCCTCGTCTCTATTATACTTACTGCTGCTCGACTTTTCATAGCAAGGGCATGGATCTCCCCAACGCCCTCTGTGGGGTGAAATGGGGGGCAATCATAAAAGTTATGAAAGGGAGAAGGCTCTGGCTACAGCTAGAGGAATACGCTCTATGAAGAAATGTCATTCTATATGGGGCAGACTTGCACAATATTATTAAGATAAGGGTAACAATTGAATATTTACTCATTTTGCTATACTGTTAATATGTATTTACCTTTGTTGGACTGTAATATTATAAATTAGTTGATTTATATGTTACCTGCATATACTGCTAAGATGCTACACTACAAATGTTAAATGTTTATTGACTACCCGGTTTGACCATAATAAAAATAAAGGAAACAAAAGAAAAACACTGCCTCCTTTACTTACAGCTGCATAAAGGGTGAATACTTAATTTTTATATTCAATATGCAATCTTAGCTGTTATCTCTCTATAGTCTAATGTCCACTTCAAAACATCTATATTGGGAAACATCCACCTTTACACACAGATTTTCACTGAGTAAATATGGAGCAGAATACATTTACAAACAGTAGAGTACCTACAGACACTCTTCAACAGAGTAAAGGTATGTCTTCAATAAGTCAGAGAAAAAGTAGGCTCTCTTAATTTTTTTTCAAATTTTTTATTACTAACTTTCTTAATACCCACAATTATATGTAAAAAAGAACATTACTAAACTCTTTATTAACACACACCATACTTTAAATAAACTATTTTTTTAATTACTGGAAGCTGTTCACTAATTGCAGCTGAAGGCGCCAGTCTCTATTACTTCCAAGTAAAATCACCTCTGCTGAGCACAAGTCAAAGAGATGTTTTCCTCCTCCAAACCACCAAGCACAATCTTCGCTATCTGTGGTTATACAGCCAATTAAATTACAGCATGTTTTCAACCATTTAGTGACAATGTTAACTATAGGTTGACCTGGGAGGCGCTAGAGTGCTGGTTGCAATATGGCCGCCAAGTAGTGAGGCTCTGTAGGCTGGACCACCAATCCGTTCATTATCCTGCAGTTGGAGCACCCATCGAGGCTCCAAATCGTGGGCAGGGGCTTCTAAAGTGCTGCCGGTGCTGCTGAGAGCAGAAACACCCAGCGGGGCGGCACAGGGAATGACATCGGAGTTGGGACGCGAGAGCTGCTGGGAGCTGGGAAGATGGCGGTCCCGTCCTAGTCGGTGCTGTGGCGGTGGACTCAGCCTGCGGCTGGAGACATCTGGCAACCCTGATCATTGCACACAGATCGCTGCACTGCAGTGCGGCCAAGAGGACCGAGGCCGCAAAGACTCCAGCTAGAGATCCAGGTGAGATGAGGAACAGCGAGGAGCATGTCGAGAGACGAGTGCCCCTGGTGCAGCCCAGACCACCAGACTCCGAGGTGAGTGGGGGAGTAACCAGCAAGGGAACCTTCGGCCAGGAGATCACCCGACGGAGGAACTGTGGCGGCAGCTGGGAGGCGGACTGCAGGACATAGCTGCAGGTGGAAACATAGCTGCAGGTGCGGGTCTGCTGAGCCCTTTCCTGGTATTAACTACAGACAGCCAAAGATCTCATTCAAAAAGTGCAAAACCCAGAGGGGAGGAACCCCTCCAGCAGAGGAACAAGCCATAGCAGCCATGTCATCTGCGTTGACCCCGAGCCAAATGTCCACCAGATGTTCACGGACTTGAAGCACTCTCTGTTAGCCATTGATTTGAAGATAGACTCGATGTTAGACCGACTGGACCGGCTAATCAACAAAGTTTCGACCCACGACAAGCGCATCGCGGAGGTCGAACAGCGGACCTCCGCACTAGAAGATGAAGGCACGGTGACCCATGAAAAATTGCTCTGCATGGAGAAGGTTTTGAAGTTCATAAGAAACAAGAATGAGGACCTTGAAGCCAGGTCCAGACACATCAATCTGTGCATTCTCGGAATACCTGAAACTACAGTGATGGCCCAGGTGGAGGACTACGTGGAGGACATGCTACGATCACTGTTTGGTGAGGCTCTATCAGCAATGTGCATCGTAGAGCGGGCCCATAGATCCCTTGGCCCAAAACCTCCTCCGGGGGCCCCAGCCGGCTCATCATTGCAAGGCTTTTAAATTATTGGGACCACGATGTTGTGCTGCGCAAGGCCCGGGAACTTCAGGACACCAGGTATCAGAGCAATTCAGTCACCTTCTTCCCCGACTTTACCCTGTCTGTCCAGGCAGCCTGCCGAGAATTTGTGCCAGTCAAAAGAATGTTAAAACAGCAATAAATCAAGTACTCCCGGCTGATCCCAGCAAAGCTTTGCATCTTTCACTCTGGCAAAACTTCTTTTTTCACAGACCGCAAGCTGGCTGCTAAATCCGCACGCAGCCTCAAACGCTCAAGGCCGGCTGCCTCGGCAAAACAAGAGCTGGTAGCAGAGGACCTTCTTGATGAGAACGACTGATCATTTGATGGAGCCTCATGGAGCAGGCTGTGCAGGGATGGGTTTCTCACCTAAGGGGACTGGACTTAACCCTACGCCTTTTTGAAACTGACATCCATCATGCGCTTGTGGCAGGTAGATGCCCAACATGGTCACCCGACTGAATGAAGGTACGCTCTTTCTGGGCGTCTTCTGTCCAGTCACCCAGCACTCCAATGCTGGGAAGTGCTGTCCCCTCTAGTGCCACACTCTGGGATGAGTACCATGTTGTTGGCCTCTTTTGGCCCTGTTTGGATAGGGGAAATGCTCTCCAGCCATGTTGGGAGGCTGTAGTGGTTGGGGGTGGTTTGTTTGGGTTGTGGGTAACTTGTATGAGTTGCACTGTCTTTCTCCCCTTTTTGCTCTCCCCTCCCTCTCTCCTCCTTCCCCCTCTCTGGCCTTGAATGAAATACTATTGATCCGTGTGTGCAAGGATAAATGGAAGAGCAGGTATGACTGAAAATAAAGACATGACACACACATTAAGGGCAGTTACCTGGGATGTGTGCGGCTTAAATGATGGTGGAAAGGCGTGACAAGTGCCGGCACTTCTCGACTGACATCTGTTCTTGCAGAATTTGCACTTGACGGATGCCAATTGCACCTGTGCGCGGGCTGGATTGGTGGAAAATTTGCAGCGGGCTGCTCCGGCTATGCCAGAGGCACAGCCATCATCTTTATTAAGGGCCTCCCAAGGCATACGCGCACTGTAATAGTCTGCAGTTGCTGGCTTCTGCTCCCCCCTCTGTTGTGCATGGCAACACAAAGATGACTGCAACAGTTGACAAGATGCTCATGCTTAAAGCTGTAGCCTGGAATTGAGGGACCTGAACGATGGCAGAGTGATGCGGTTAGTGGCAGCGCTTCTTAATCAATATGGGGTAGACATTTGTTTTATACAGGAGTTACATCTTATGGGAGCATCATGTTCGCGCCTGTGAGCGGGATGGATGGGTGAAAAGTTTGTGGCGGGATACTCCAACTATGCCGGGGGCACAGCCATCATTCTCAGAAAGGGCCTTCCTTGCCACACGCGCACTGCAATTTGCGATCCCCAGGGCCGTTATGTGATAGTGACGGAGTTCTTGAGGGTCGCCCAGTGCAATATGTGGTCCCAACACTGGCGACCTCCAATTTTTTAGTTAGAAGTGGTGGCTGGTGGATTCTTGTGACCCCAGAACGGTATTATGGGTGGGTGCTTTTAATATGGTTCTCAATTCTGACAGGTCAAGCGCTTCTCGTCAGCTGCAGTCCCGAGCTGCGGTGCAATGGCAGGCCCTTGTGGAAGATCAGGATCTGATCAATGTCTGGTGTCGCAATCATCTAGCCAGCCGAGAGGGGACTTGCGTTTCCTCTGTGGGCCCCTCGTGGTCTTGAATTGACTATTGGCTCATGGGTTTGGCTCTGTGCCCATCTTTCCAGAACCTTATCTGATCATGCCCCAGTGCTGCTAGATTTCACTTTACCAGATGCGCCTACAAGAGTCTTTAGCTGGAGACTTCCCGCTGGTGCCCTCTGGGATCAGGTGTTCCGTGAGGAGATTGGTTCCGCCATCATGGAATACTTTGACACCAATGTTGGCTCCCTGTCCACACTTTGGGAGGCGTTTAAGGTTGTAATCAGGGGTAAGTGTATCGCTAAACAATCTGACGTCCTACTCTTAATTCAAAATGATCTGCGGCTGCTGGAGACTAAGATTCGATCTCTTCAATCAGAATTTTTCAAAAATAGTCGGCTCGTGACCCTCGGGCAGATCAAGGCTAAAATAGTGGAATTTGAGGAGGCTGCGCGCAAAGAGACGATTCAAAAGGGGGTGGTGATGGACAGAGTATCTGAATTAAGCAGAACACTCCTACCCAGTCAAAAGATCAGGGCTTGATCCATCACCGTTTTTTAGCTCACTGCACCATCCCAGTTCAGAACCTGGCTACATGCAAATTAGTCTGACCCTGGCCCAGTGCATCATGGGAACAGGGCAGACCAAACTACCAAGCCAATTCTTTACTGGAAAGGAAACAAGCTTCCGGGGACCGGTTTCTGGCATTACAGCCGTCTTCGGCGCGCAAAGAGACGTGCATTTCTTGAGCAGGGAAGTGCACGCTCGCCAGTTCAGGAAGGGGGAGACCGGACAAGCGAAACCCTTCTGGGTCTCATTAAAAAGCCTGGACCAATGACTATATCTGTGAGTTGCGCACAGATGAGGATCTGGTGGTGGTCAGGCAGGAAGCAATCCAGGCTGAAGGTACTCAATATTCTTCTTCTCTGTATGCGGCATGATAATCGGAGGCCTTCCCTGACCTACTCCCTTTCTTTGACTCCCCTGAACTAGTATGGCTCAGTGATGCACACAGGCAGTACCTGAACAAGTCATATACGGAGGAGGAGGTGATTCGTGTAATCCGGGCCATGCCTTGGGATAAGGTGCAGGGGCTGTATGGCCTTAATCCAACCTTTTACAAGGAGTTTGCACTGCTGCTTGCTCCCCACCTCCTCAATATGTGTGAGGACTCGCCTGAGCGAGGCGTTCCCTCCCCTCCCTACATGAAGCGCTTATTATGACCATCCTTAAGGACACGCTATTGTGTGATTCTTATAGACCACTATCAATGATCAACATAGATAATAAAATCCTGGCTAAGTTGTGGGCCATGCGGCTGCTCCATTTCCTCCCTACCATACTCCGGCCCGACCAATGTGGCATTGTTCCTGGCAGGAGCACTGCCCACAATCTCCGTACTCTCTTCATGATGATGCAGCAGGTTGACCCCTCTCTCCCAGCAACTCCTGTTTTCTTGGACGTTTTCTTAATGTCAATTTAGAGAAATCTATGATCTTTCCTCTCAATGCCACTATGGCTACGTTCCAGTCAGAGTTTCCGCTTAAATGGGCGGACTCCCCTGTGAAGTACCTTGGTATTTGGATTAGTAGGGACTATGAGGAACTGTGGAGATACAATTATGGCAGTATCATGGAGTGGCTGGAGATCTGCTTGCCCCGCTGGAGGGTGCTCCTCCTTTCCCTGGTTGGCCCGATCGCCATTGCCAAAATGGTGGTTTTGCCTAAATTTGTATATGTCTTTGTGAATCTCCCACTCCTTCTTACTTCAGAATTCAAGAGGAAACTCTGTTCCAATCTAGTATCACTTGCATGGGCAGGGGGACAACCTCGAGTGGCCTGGGAGACTATCACACTCCCGTTCAAGCAGGATGGCTTGGGAGCACCTGATTTGGAGCTGTACCACAGCTGCAAGCAGGCCCAATTCAGCTTTCATTGGGTATATCCGACTCTCTTTATGGTGCATCCCGCCCCCGAAAGTGACTTGGCGGACCCAGTTCCGTTACACGTGGCCCTGTTCTGTTGACAGACTCGCCCGAGTCCTGGAATCAACACTGTGAGCTGCACGCTGTGGGCCGGGCAGCAACTTTGTCGCAGGGCACACCTAGATACCTTGTTCGTTCCATTGGTGCTGCTTACTAGACATCCACCATTGCCTTTCACGAATGAGGCATGGGTCTGTCAGCTGCATACGCTGAGGTATGCTTTCTCGGAAGGGGTCTTTATTGATATAGACACCGCAATGGGGGATGAACCTACAGGCCTCTTGATAGACTGACTTATTCCAACTACGAGCAGCGCTAGGAGTGCTCTCTGCTTCATTCCTGATTGCGCCCCCAACTTTCCACTTTCTCGATGCATTTTTAACCCCTTCCATTCTGCCGTCGGCCCCCAGTGCTGCCTTTGGCCAATGGCCGACGTGGCCCCGCCTGTTTTGTGGAAGTGCCGCACTTCCGCAAAATCGCGGCTGCAGTACGTGTTAACTAGCCCCGTAGGCTTATATCATGCATCCACTCTGGCATGCAGTGCAAATCTCCAATTAGCGTTCCCCCTGCCCAACATGAATGGGAGGAAAATCTGGGAACCACTACAAAGTTTCTTACAGGCATACTTTGATGATCCCGTACATACTCCATCAGTGGGAGTGTGAGCAGCTATAATGCCAATGCGTGCTGCCATTGAGAGCCCGCCCCACACGCTAGAGCACCTACTCAATCAGAGAGCTACCCTTCCCTTCCTTCCCCATCCCCCTCATGCTTCCCTATGCTTCTACGCCCCCTCTACTTGCTAATTTCCATCTAAGACCTCTTTCTCTACTCTATCTTCCTCTTATTTTCCTCTATTGTTGGCATGCGGCTGCTGTCACCCGGACTGCTGCATAGACTGGCAAGACCATGTACTGACCCGGAACCGCAAACACACTGAGGAATCACCACTTTTCTCTCTCTGAGGCTTGTTCATTTCACTGTTGTGTGTATACATGGACAGTCTTGTACCCATACATATACAATCTGTTCCCTTGTCCAGGAAGGCGGGTCGCAGCCTGTATTTGTTAAAAATCTATAAATAAAGTTTTGAAAAAAACAACAAAAAAACTATTGGTTTTCCTTAATATATTCTGGTTCTTTTTTTCCGCCTCACTCCATACAATCCTGCAAGACTCTCACAGGTTCATGAAACACCTCGTGGTAGGCTTAGTAATTTTACATGCAGGTTTTGCAAGATTGTTGCAGGATCGCACGAGTCTCATGTAGCAAGCTTCACTCTTTGAAGCTTGTAAACTACTCTTGCAAGACTCTTGTGCGATAGCAACAGAATTTCAAACTCATTAAATATCATACTCCGTTACAAAACTGAATCTCTTTCTCCAAAAAAGTGTTCAAGTATTAATGCCCTTTTCATTGGTATAAAAAACCCCCAAAAGACTCTCACAAGAGAGAAAGGAAAGTACCCCCACAGCTGATTCCATCCACATATTTATCTAACTTCGTGAGACTAATAAGCCTAATATATTAAAAAACAATCTAAGCTGAAGAGACTGATTAATCACTAGGAGTACTAGGGTAAAGAAAGAGAGTGTACATTAAACTTCTCTCTTGGATGATGGGTGTGAGTAGTAGTGCATAAAAGGGACATGCCTTTTCTATTAGACCTCTATGTTAGATGACGGATGTGCATCGAAGGGTGCGTGGAGGAACTGGCCTCTCCACTGAGATCACTCTCTGGAATAACGGGTGTGCATAGTAGAGTGTGTGGAGAGACTGTCCTCTCCACTGGGACACCTTTTTTGGAAGCATTGCAGAGTGCGGTTCCCTTAGGATGCGGTGCAAGCAGCGGCTCATTGACGGAGTCGGTCAAACCAGGGTTGCATTGCAAAGTGAGGCGTTGCTCTCAGCGGTGCTTTCAGGACTCGGAATCCTGCAACGGACTCAATGACAGAGTCGGGTACCCCCTTGGGGGCGTGACCAGAGGAACATGGCGGTAGGCTGACGCCGTCTGCGGGAGCTCCGGTCCGGTCGAGTGATTTCCACCACGTAATGCAGCCTAGGAAAGCATACCAACGGTGAGATGATGCTAGGAAATCTTCTTTTCCCACGTACAATATATCACTGATATCCTCCTTCATTTTTCTTTGCTGCGACTTGAGCCTGCCCGCCCGAGAGACCGAGACCGAGGTTGTGAGACTGGGAGTCCGGCGGTAGGACCGCAGGGGAATCGCCGCCTTCTCTCTCCCTCTCTCGATGGTAGTGGCGGCTGCTTCGGAGTCAGTCGAATCGGCGGCTGAGAAGGGGAAGGGCGTCAGCGCTGTGATCCGAGGAGAACAAGGGCAGGAGCGAAAAACACAGCGGGGATGCCGGGCGAGGCTCTGGCAGAGAGCGAGGACGGCGCTTGCCAGAATTAACCATCGTGTACCTACCAGAGGTGACGCTGTACGGTCAGTGAAAGAAGGGAGGGGGTGCATGCCACGAGTCCAGGGAGGCATACATGAAGCGGATCCTTTTACGGGTGATTGTAATTGTGAGTACGATTTTGGTCTCTGCTTAAGTGGTCTCTCCAGTAAGACACTCAGCTCTGTGACTGCTCTCACACCTCTACAATTGAACTTACGGAGGGTATTGGGCTCTGACATACTGCAAGCTTCTAATTCATTACACGCAGCCCTCCCTAGGGTGGTAGAGACCCCATTCCCTTTAGTGCCAAGAAGTAGTAAGGAGGTGATATCTGCACCCCCCCCCTCTAGCTCCTCCAGTGGTAATTGCCAAAAATAGGTACCAGCTTAGATCTAACTCAGACCTGCAAAAAACAGGACTTTTGGCATCCAGTGTCACGGCATGTCCCGGGGTAGCTGCCTACTCACCTAGGAAAGCAAAGGAGAAGAAGGCAAAGAACCCAAAGGAACCTAAGCGGAGACTACAAAAAAACTGTCCCCCTCAGGGAAAACCTACTCCCTCACTGAGATCTTTCTTTAAAATCATGGAGCAGGCAATTGGCCCCAAGGGGAGTAAGCCACCCACCCCCTCATCTACAGCTATTTCCATTCCTGATGCACAAACCTTGGCTCCAGGTATAACGTCTCAACCGGTGGCCTAAAAAAATAGATATGCAGCCTTGGCATGTGATCCAGATATATTGGGGTCGCCCCCTTTAGATGAGGTTGCATCCAACTCTCAAAGCCCCCAAACTCCTATAGCCACAGTGTCTGATTCGATTGCTCTAGAGGCTACGGATTGGGTAAAGGATGGGGATGACCGCACTCAGGAGTCAGCATCAACATCAGACCTCTCGGGAGCGGGGTTTTCACAACTGGAGTCTCTTCTACACACCATGAGGGGGGATTTATTATCCAAGTTAGCATCTAAATTCGAAATATCAGAGGCCAACCACAAAAGCATCCAAGATCAGTGCTCAAACCTGGAAGCAAAATTAGATGATGTGTGTAAACGAACTAGCGCTTTAGAAGAAGTCTCTTTGCTTTCGGGGGCCTCCCAGCATCATGAGAGGGCCCTGGAGGATCTCAGAACTCAAAACAAAACTCTCCATATGGATGTCGAGAGACTCGAGATCCACTCCAGAAGGAATAACCTAAAATTCCTAAAAATCCCAGAGGGGGTTGAGAATGGGGACGTTAAAGCGCTAATTTGTAAACTTCTCAGAGAGGGGGTTCTAAAAGACAGACCCAATATAAACCTCGAGGCTGAAATTCAACGAGCCCATAGGGACCCTTTCAGAATACACAAAGAGAGGAAAGCGCCAAGAAAGATTCTGGTGAATTTCCTCACCAACACAACAAAAGAGCTATTCTTGGGTAGAGCACTATCAGATACCACACTTCAGATAGATTCTGTTAAATACCTAATCCGGTCAGATGTAGGGAAGGCCACAGCACAAAGACAATGGGAGCTGGGGAACCGAATGCCTGAGTTAAGAAGCATGGGCGCGCAGGTGCAAATGAAGTTCCCTGCATTCCTGAAAGTGGTTTGGAGAAATAAAACCCATAACTTCATATCACCCCACGAAGTTGACTCATTTCTTCTCTTAATGAAAGAAACCCCCCAGTAGAATTCACCAGTGGAACCTGAATGTTGCAGATTACAGGAGGAAAAAGGTATTTCTCTCTGTAGATTGTCTTCTCTTGTAAATACGCACATAAGAAATTTAGGGGTTATTTAGCTAAATATGGTGGGGTAACGGTGAAATAGATGAGAGAGGAAAGGGATGTAGGAGATTTAGGGGTTGAAAAAAAACTAAAAAAAACTCCTTTAAAAGAAGAGAGATAATAATTGGATAGGGAGAGGGAGAAAGCTTGAAATAAAATTTAAAAATAAAAAAAAAAGTACACTAGATTTATATTAAGTGTCTACTTTCCTAGCGGGGAAAACCTCGACCGGACAAGATCGCCTTTGTAGGTATGGTGGGGGGGGGGGGTTCCTCCAGGGAGGTGGGCAGTCAGTTGGGAGGCAGAGGGTAAAAAGGGAAAAATATTCCTCATATGCATACCAAAACACACAGTGGCAACAGAAGGGAGATGGGCGATGATTCATTCGAGGAAATGTTGGCATGGCCCAAATGACCAACAACAAAATTAAAATCATCAGTTGGAACGTCAACGGCTTGAGGGATAGGAGGCAAATGTCAAGGGTTAATGAATATTTGTATAATTCCGGGGCACATGTGTGCCTGCTGGAGGAGACCCATCTAGAGAGGCCAGAATGTGAGTCAGGGTTGGGCAAACGTGGGTGGGATCAAGATATCTTGGGTTCTGACCAAAGTGGCAGTACGAGAGGAGTGGCAATAGTGATCAGAACAAACGCCGGGATCAGAGTAGAGAAGTTCGACACAGATCGTTCAGGGAGGTGGTTGGTAGCATCATTATCATGTCATAATACTCCATTTATATGTGCAGTTTATTACGCCCCCAATCAAGATGCCCCAGCGGCTCTTTTGAAGCTAAAAGCTAGTCTGATGGAGTACGCTGGGCCTGTCATTTTAGGAGGGGATTATAATTTGATTTTCGATGAAAAACTGGATCGCACGTCCAGGGTTAAATTCACACCCCCCAAAAAATCTCGGATGGAGCTTAAAAACATAATTAAAGATTTCAATCTTATAGATGTTTGGAGAACTAAAAACAGCACCAAAAGGGATTTTTCTTTTTATAGTCGTAGATATGGACATCACTCCAGAATCAACTTTTTCCTTTTAGATCAGTCACTCCTTGCCTCAGTAGACACCATATCCTATATCCCAGCCATATTATCAGATCATTCGACTGTTGAGCTAGTAATTCATTTCAAACAGAAGGAATTGCAGAGGAGATGGACTCTAGACAGAGCCCTGCTATTAGAAGAGGGGGTGAGACAAGATTTATTGACCCAGACAGAGGAATTCTTTAGATACAACAACTGCTCAGCAACCCAGCAGGTGATATGGGAGACATTTAAAGCCTTTCTGAGAGGCTTCCTGACGACCCTGCTGATTAGAAGGAATAAACTGAGGAAAAAAAAGAATGAAGAAGACCTTCTCAAGCTCAAATTAAAAGAACAAGAGCTCCAGGCGGCCTCAGTAAATCATTCAAACACTAAACCTCGTCTGCAAAAGGAGCTGGATGGTTTACGGGCTGATTACCAAGCAGGCCTGGATAAGGTTCTTAAAGATAAATGGGATACCAGCAAGCTGCAGAACTTCTCGTATGGGGAGAAATGTGGCCATCTTCTTGCATGGAAATACCGGGTGGACAGGACCAGAAACCAGATTAACAGTCTATCCTTGCTAAGTACAGGTGCAGTCACCCATGAGGATGATTTAATCAGGGAGGAGGCCCAATCTTTCTTTCAAACATTGTATACAGCTAATGTCAACTACTGCCCGCAGAGGGCGGATAGCTGGTTAAGTAAAGTACACCTCCCGCATCTATCTGAGAGAGACAAAATCTACCTCTCCTCCGTCATCAGAGAAGGCGAAATAAGAACTCAGTTTATGAAAATGGTTAAAGGGAAAGCAGCTGGTCCCGATGGACTGCCAGTCGATGTTTATAGGATAGTTCTGGATCAAATTCTACCCACTCTAACAACCCTTTTTAATAAAATCCTCCAAGGTGGTGAGAGGGCCCCAGACTCGTGGGCAGAAGCTACCGTTACCTTAATTTTGAAGCCACAAAAGGATCCATCTAAAATCGAGTCTTATAGACCGATTTCTCTTTTAAACACGGACTACAAAGTATTCGCAGGGGTTTTAGCAGCTAGACTGGCCAAAATATTTAAAACCATTATCCATCAAGACCAGAGGGGCTTCATCCCTGACAGGCAACTCAACAAGTTAACTTTTCAAGCCATCGCAGCGATAGATGTTGCAGTTAACAAGAAGCTCCCTCTGGCATTGGCAGCGGTCGATGCCGCTAAGGCATTCGACCAAGTCGATTGGCTAAACCTGTGGAAGGCTCTGGCTGGTTATGGTTTTCCAAACAACTTTATAACAGCAATAAGATCTTTATATTGCTCACCGCGTGCAAAAATTCAAATCAATGGTTCCCTTACCAACTGGGTAACTATTGCTCGCGGGACCAGACAGGGCTGCCCTTTATCGCCTTTGTTGTTTAATTTATACATTGAGCCCTTTCTTTGTTTGCTTAGATCTGATTTGATATTTAAACCTTTCAAGATAGCTGATTTGGAGTTAAAATTTGCGTTATACGCTGATGACCTACTTATGTTCACCCCAAACCCGGGAGATGCCCTTCCCAGATTAGTAGATCTAGCTGAGGAGTTCGGAGAGGTCTCGGGATATACCATCAATAGAGATAAAACCGAGATCATAGAGTGGAATCAGGAAATAGGGATAGCTGCAGCAAAGATCAGAATGAGATTTCTAGGGGTATACTTGGCCCCAAAAATCGAGGATATCTCAGAAATCAACCTAGATAGAGTCTCAAAGGATGTTTGTGCCCTCCTCCAAAGATGGTCATCTCTCCCTCTAAACATCTTTGGGAGAGTAAATTTAACTAAGATGATCATCCTTCCGAAAATAACGTTCCTATTTAATTCTATCCCTTTATCATTTCACACACCATCCATTAAAAAACTACAGGGCAAACTTGGATCTTTCATCTGGAACTCCAAATCACCAAGAATTGCTTGGAAAAAGCTCAGGAGGACTTTAAAAACAGAAGGGCTGGCCCTTCCAGATCTACTTGTCTATTGCCACGCTTTTCACTTTAAAAACTTTAGACCACTTGCGGGTAAAACTGATGTATCGTCTTTAGGGTTATTATTTAAAGCACTATAGCAAGACATACCACAGGGTGAAGCTTATTTTCTTTTTAAGTATGGGGATCCAAAGTTAAAAAAAAAAAGTCAGACTCAAGACTTTAGGGGCTGCCTTAAGAAACTGGGTATTTATTAGGCAGAGACTGGATATTCTTTACTATGCAGCACAAGGCCCCATTTGGGAATCTCCAGGAACCCCGATTTGTCTCGACGACCAGCTATCTCGGCCCCTGAGGATGGCAGGGTTAGAATGCTGGAGGGACCTGCAGGAAGACTCGTAGCTTCTAAGCTGGGAGGCCTTATCCAGTTTAACCAGAGGAACACTTACCAGATTTAAATATTACCAGTTGTCTGGATGGTGGTCAATGAGATCATGGAACCTTAATAATCCCAATCCAAAATTTGATCTAATCTTTAAGAGTGGCAGGTGGAAAAATCTAATTTCATATTGGTATACAGCCATGTTAGATGCTGATAACATCACAGTGTCAGAGCTACAAAAACTTTGGAACAATGCATCAAATCCTGACAGCGAAATCACGGAGGACCTGTGGACTGACTCTTTTACCATCCTGCAGGCGGTGGTCAAGCCCACCGCATTTAAGCGAAACCATCTCTATACTATGTACAGAGCATATATAACTCCCAAAAAATTAGTTGAGTTTTCCAACTTACAATACTATTGCCCAAGGTGTAGACTCCTTGCTGCAGATGATGTACACTTGTTTGCTGTCTGCCCCGAGATAAGAGACAATTGGGTCAAGATCCAGGATTTTTTGAAAGATGTTCTTCAGTCACAGCTGGAAATTACCACTAGAACTATTCTCTTTGTTCTGAGTCATGGCTATAGTGTTAATGACCCCCACACAAGATTTATTTTTTATGTTATGCTTCTTGCAAGGCGTGAAATATGCAGAGCATGGAAGGACCCAATCCCTTCTACTTTTTCGAATTGTCTAAAATACATCATTCTTACTAGTAAATCTGACATGGCATGCGACCCCACAAGTTTTGGTAAAATCTGGGCGCCTCTCGTGGCTTGGCAAGATAGGTGAAAGCTGAAAGGTCTTCCTGTGATTTATCCTGGGCCCTGTTGGTCTCCCTTATCTCCTAAGTAACACAGGGTGCTAGCTTAGGTGTGAACGGGAGTGGATTGGGAAAGCAGTGGCAACCTGAGGGACCAGGCATGTTCCGCTACGATATTGGTCTTTAACATCAGGACTGGAACAGACTGACCAAATCGGAAGGAGTAGCCTGGTTTTCCTTCAGGAATTTCCAGATTGGTATATGAGGAAAAATAAAAAAATAAAAAATAAATTAAAAAAAAGAGTTGGGTACCCTTTAATTCTGCGGAGACCATCAGAGACGGTGCAGGCTTTGCTGTTCCTGAGACCTCGAGAACAGGAGGCAAGCTCATTTTAAGCCCTTGGAGATCTTTTCTTCAAGTAGGGGACAAAGGAAGCAGCAAAGTCCTTTTCTCCTTTCCTTGGCAGCAAGTGGCCAATGCAGGCCAACCCCAGACAGCAAACAGCACAGGGGCAGTATTCCTCATCAGCTTCTCCGGTTCTTCTCCTTGGCAAAGGATCCTCTAGATTTTCCAGAAGTGATCTAAAGGTTTGGGGTCTGGGCCTCTCTTTATATACACCAAAACCCATAGTTCTCTGGAGACAGAGAGAGTCTGTGCCCAGTCAAAACCAGTTCTGTCCTCACTGGTGCAGCTTCCTGGAAGGAGATGGAGACAGCATTGTTGAAGTCAGAACAGGCCCATTCAGGTGAAATGAAATCTCCTCCCCCTACTCTAAATGCAGCCCAGATCTGTTCAGCCCAGCCCTGACTCATCAGACTTCTGGAGCTGCTGCCCCTCTCCAGCCCCTGTGATCCAAAAGCCAGACATGCAACATACAAACCTAGCAGAGGCACACTGGATGGTTGGACGAGAAAATACCTACTTCCTAAAAGTGGTATTTTCAAACACAGAATTCAAAAATCACCGTCACTAAAAGATGCATTTTAACATTCTGAGTTCATGCATACCAAACTTTATTTTTCTACCTTGTTCCCATGGCCAGGTATGTTTATAAGATGTTATAAACAAACTCCCTTTTCTGTCCTATTGGAACAGGGAACCTTGCAATAGTGAAAAAATAAATTGACAGTATTTCACTATCAGAACATGCCACACACATCAAGGCATGCCCTACCTTTCACATACAATGCACCCTGCCCACAGGGGTAGCTTTGGCCTACCTTAGGGGTGACATATGTAGAAAAGGGAAGGTTGTAGGGACTGGCAAGTGTGTGCACTTGCCAAGTCGACTGGTCTCTCCATGAGCACCTCTTACCAAGGTTACAAGTGTGCAGAGCATGGTGTGTGAAGTGACTGGCCTCTCCCCTGACACCCCTCCACTGGATAAAGCTTCTCTCTCAGATGATTGGTGCACATAGTAGAGGGTGCGGAGGAGCATGCCTCTTCACTAACACCCCTCTCCTAGATAATGGAGGTGCATGAGTAGTAGTGTGTTGGGAGGGACTGGCCTCACTGCTGAAACCTCCGTCAGATGACAGATGTGCCTAGAAGGGTGTGGAAAGAGATTAGCCACTCCACTAAGATGTCTTTCTCAGATGAAAGGGTGTATAGTAGGGTGTTCAGAAAGACTAGATACTCCACTGACAGCTCTCTCTGGGAGGATAAAAGTGCATTGTAGGGTATGGGGAGGGACTGACCTCTACGCTGAGACCTCTCTCTTGGCTGACAGATGTGTGTACTAGTACATGGGACAGACTGCCATAGTAGGATTGTGAGAGGGACTGGCCTCTGTGCTGAAACGTATCTCTTGAATGCCGAGTGTGCATAGTAAGTACAGTGTGGGAACAGACTGGCTTGCCCATTGGCATCTCCCTCTTGGATGATGATTGTGCATAGTAGGTTATGGACAGAGAGTAACGTATTGGCAGAGATACCTTTTTTGGATGAAAGGTGTACAAATTAGGGTGTTGGGAGGGACTGGCCTCTCCGCTGAGACCTCTCTCTCTCAGGTGATGGGTGAGCATAGTAGAGTGTGCGGAGAGACTATCATCTCCAATGTCTTGTCTCTAGACTATCAGGTGTATTTAGTAGGGTGTATGGAGGAACTAACCCATCCACTAGCACACCTCAACACATAGTACGATTTGGGGAGAGACTACCCTCAACACTAAGAACCCATTACTGGTTGATGGGTGCGCATACTTTGATGTGGAGGGAATGGTCTCTCCACTGAGAACTTTCTCTCAGATGACGGGAATGCATTGTCGGGTATTTGTAAGGACTAACCCCTCCTTTAGCAACCCTCCACAGGGTGATAAGCATGCATAGTTATGTGTGGGAAGGTACTAGCCTCACCCCTAGCACCATTCTCTTCAATAACAGGTGTGCGTAGTAAGGTATGCAGAGGGACTGACCTCTCCAATAAGTCCTTTTTCTCAGATGACAGTTTTGCATCAAAGGGGATGTGGAGGCACTGGTGTCTCCAATGAGACCGCTTCTGTTGCATGATGGGGGTTCATAGTAGGGTGTGGGGAGAGACTTTACTCTCTGTTCAGAACTCTTTCCAAGCTGATGGGCATAAATAGTAGGCTCCGATAAATACACAATTCCGTGTGAGTCCCGCAAGAACTTAATTGTTTTTAATACTTAATACCTTAGAGAGCCCCTGCCAAAACATTTAAGGGGACCAATGTCTTTCACCTGCCTCTGTGTATAGCTTTTCATTTGCACAGCATGTGCATTTTTTTTTACAGCAAACTGTTATGGAAGTCATTTAATTTCTGAATATTTAACAGTCAGCCAATAAGAGCACTCGCTCCCGTGGAACTTGTGGGAGTCTTTCGCTCCCACAGGAGCATGAAGGCTCATGGGAAAATGGGTCCATATACCACTCCCAGGACTCCATTCATTAATTTGCACTCCCTGAGGTCTCTCACGAGACCCTCATGGACATAATTGTCCTGATATATAATTATTTTTGATCCTTAATTTCTCAAAAACTACTGAACGGATTTACACTTAATCACAAAAAGCACAATCTGTGAATGAAGGTCTAGCTTTCTGTCAAAGTTTGACTAATTCCGTTCTGCAGTTTTTGCTGTAGTCCAGTCTCAAGAAATCTATAGGAAATGCATGGAGATTTAGCATTTTGGGAACCCCTTTTTTCTCAACCTTCACTTGATGGATCACCCCCAAACTTACCATGTGGAAACAAGTGTATTTAAGCTTGATTTTTAGGTGCTCTTGTGCAGCAGAAGCATATTGTAATAGCATATTGTACATTACCCCAGCTTTATAGATTTAATCAACTATGTATATTTATGTACTAGGCAATGTGAATTGAGTATCTAGTAGCTTTTTAAGGTAGTGTTATACAATTTTAACTCCAAGAGAAGAATTGTATTCTCAAAGTTAATTTCTCTGTGTTTTTTATGTGCAATGAAGGCTCTTAACATAATCAAATTTTACTAGACTGTATATATGCATTTTGCAATTTTATGGTCTGATGAGTGAATAACATTTATTGTATTCAATTGAGTATAAATGTAGCACCTTTATGCTAGGTTTCGGGGAGATTCGTCAAACTGAGCCAAAGTTATCAGCATAAACAAATGCATTTCCTATGGAACAGCTGACCTAACTATAACTACCCAGGGTCGACCACTATTGGGTTTTATATATATAAATATATTCAATGCACAAATGGAGGCTATGCTTGACTCCCGGAGGCTCCTTATGGCAACATGCATGCATGCGCACACATATATAAATTTGGAACTACCTAGAGATGTTTTTTTTTGTATACATATGTGTTTATGTACATATTTATTTGTTTATTTATTTAGTTAAAAAGTTTTATATAGCGCGAACATCACCCTAGAGGGTATCAGAGCGCTTTACAGATGAGTTGCGGGACACATAAGGTAGACAATTGTGAGAGAAAAGCAGCAATATATACAAATAACAACAGGCACATAGTGCCATCCTAGAGGCAGGTAATAGGACCCAATAGTTGCCCAGAAGCAAAAGTAAGAAGCGGTGCGTGAAAGGAAGAAAGAAGACATGTGTGTAGAATAAAACTGGAAGAGTCATTAAGAAACTAGATGAGGAGGAGCAAAACGTGGGCTCAGAGGAGCCACCAGATCAGACTGGAAGGTCAGAAGCTTCTAACTTCAGCGATGTGCTCATAGAAAACACTCGAGCAGTCGGAAAAGACAGAAGTTCTAACTCCATGAGGTGCTCATCAGTAAAGCTTTCACTTCCTTTTTTGAAGGAAAATGTTGATTGAATCAGTCTAGTTTCCGGTGGTAGGGAGTTCCAAATTCTCGGGGCAATACCTGAGAATGAACGATTGGACGTTTTCACTTTTTAAAATTTCTTAGGTTTGAGCAGCAAGGTACTGGAGCTCCTTGAAGAACGAGCACCTCAGGAGAATTCTAGCTTATGTGCAAGGTACAGAGGAGTGTTGAAGTGCAGTGCTTTATGTGTCATACTTGCAAGCTTTAGTTGAATCCTTGCCTCAAATGGAAGCCAGTTTAGAGATTTCAGGTCCGGAGAGATGTGGTCGAATTTCTTGGAGCCTGTGATGAGCCTAGCAGCTGCATTCAGTGAAGCACTGAGGGGGCTAAACTGTACTCGGTAGGCTGCTGAGGGTTGCACTACAGTATTTCAGCAATGATATGACTAACGCATGCACAGCAGATTTGAAGTCATCATGGGGAAGAAATGGTTTAAGTTTCCTAAGGATGCTGAGTTGGAAGTTCGCTACTTTGGTAGATGCACTGATATGATCCTGCATGTTTAGGTTCTTAACCAGCCCTATTCCCAGCATTTTCATAGAGTCTATGATGATGGGTGTGCAGTTGAGAGTGGAGAGATTTTTCAAAAAGTTCTCCATGATGGGGACTTGCTTGGTTGGTGAGTTAAGAAGGAATTCAGTTTTGAGGGCATACAGTTTGAGATGGTTGAATGCTGACCAATTTTGTGTTTTGTGCAGGGTTCTGTTGAGTGTCTTGATATCGTCAGGAGAGGAGATTTTCATGTACAACTTGGTGTCATCTCCATACATGTGATATTGGATGTTAGATGCTTTGAGGATTTCAGTAAGAGGTTCCATGAATAGGCTGAAAAGCGTGGGGGAGAGAGAAGACCCTTGGGGAACCCTCAGGGTCCAGTAACTGGAATTGGATGAAGGTTGATTGGATTTTTCTCCCTGTTATAGAGAAGAGGCAAACCATTTTAGTACTGAGCCTGAGAGCCCCATCTACATTTGAGGAGATTCAGTAAATTGTCATGTTTGTCAGTATCAAAGACAGATGAGAGGTTGAGTAGTATTAAAAGGCAGGATTGGTTCTGGTCAAACATTGTGAGAGCTTCGTTCACTATATGAGTGATGGCTGTTTCGGTGCTGTGGCCCTGACAGAAGCCCGATTGGAATTGATCAAGGAGTTGGAATTCCTCAACATGGTTACAGAGTTGTTCATGAACATATTTCTCATGTATTTCTGCTACAGTCGGGATGTTAGTGATTAGTTGGAAATTATTCAAATGTTCAGGGTCAGCTATAAGTTTTTTGAGAACAGGCAGAACCAGATCCGACTTCAGGCATTCTGGGATAGGACCTTGGAGAAGTGAGGCATTGATAACCTTGGTCCAGAATGTGACTAGAGACCTTTTCATTTATTTAAAGAAATTAGGGGGAAGGGGATGAATAAAGTGATTGGAAGGTTTAAGGGTTGAAAGAATGTTGAAGATGGATGTGTCGTTAAAGGGTGAGAAATGACTCCAAAAAGGCACTGTTTTTAGGGGGAGACAAGGAACACTAAGAGGCTATGAAAGTAAGGAGGAGTCTGAAGAGAGGGCAAGATCGAGCAGGGCAGAAGGTGGCAACGTCCTCACAGCTTGGCTGTGGGCAGGAGGAGAGTGGAGGTTGGTTGGGAGTGGTATTGGATTGTAGCTTAATCAGATCAAACAGCATTTTGGGGCAATTTTTGGCTTTGTCAAGTTGGCTTCTGAAGAAGGTTGCTATCTCCGTTCTCAATGCTTGTTGTATGTATTCCTTCTCAGCCTTAAAATCATAACAAGATCAGTAGGTGGAGAGGATCTCCAAGACGTTATGCTAGTCTCAGGGTGCATCTGTCAGAGTTTAAGCTGTAATTGAACCATGGTTTGGAGTCTTTTTTGGACGTTCTTTTTAGTGAAGGGTCAATTGCACATGGAGTTGTTGTAATGATCAGTGAGTTAGTGGCGTCACACATGCCTGCAGGAGGAGGTAGGGACAGATTGCAACGTGATATGTGCTCATTTATGTTTGCCTTTTGCAATGTTCTTTTCCAGTGTTTTTGTTTCAATGGTTGGACTGTTTTGGTGTTCCATCTTTCTAGCATTTGGAAGGTGATATAGTGATGATCTGACCAGTCACAAGGGACATTAGATTCAAGTTGAATGGCATTGGGATTGGAGATGATTAAATCGAGGGTTGAGCCTAAGTCGTGCCTAGGGTTGTCACAAAATTGAGTCATGTTGAAGTCACCTATGAAGTTTTTGAGACTATTCACCGCTTGATCCTTCGAGTAATTCCAGTAAAGATTGAAGTCTCCCAGGAAGACCTGGGAGCAGTGGAGACCTAAGTTGGACGAGATGGTTTCCATAGCTCGTTCGACCAGAGCGAGGTTGTCTCCCTGATGATGGTAAAAGATGTGCAGGTTGTATAAGTGTCTATGTTTGCTGATAATATCTATGCACAGATATTCACAGGATGAGAGAGTTGCAGAGGGGGACTACTTTGCTGAGAGACAGTTATGGTAGATAAAGGCAATGCCACCACCAGTTCTCTTAATTCGATCAAGTATGATGGTGTTGTGGCTTGGAGGGACTAGGAAGTCAAGGAGGGGACCTGAGGAGTAGTTAAGCCAGCTTTCTGTGAGGTTAAGGAGGTCAAGTTCCTGAACAAGTATGAGGTCACGAGGTCTGTGACAAGTTTCACAGCTGATATACAGTTGAGTAACATGCATTTCAGGTGTGATTTGTAGTGTGTGTAATAGGAACTTGCATAAGGTTAGCAATGTTTAAGGCATTTGAGATATGTCTCAGAGCTCTGTGCAGGTAAGGTGGAATAGTTTGGATGGACTATGATATGTCCTGCTTGTGAATAGTAGCAGCAGGAGGGTTTTATGGGGACGTTTGCGCTGTTCTAGAAGAAACTTGGTAGACAGATTGAGAGGAGTTGAAGGCTCTGAGGGGGAGAGAATGTCCGGTTCAAAAAGGTGGTTTTCGAATCAGATGCATCTTGAGGGGGTGTTAGGGTAGGGAGTGGTTCTCCAGTTCTGGACAGGCGATTTCATCCTAGGGTCACTAGTTAACAGAGGAAGGAGTTGGAGTTTTAGGGTGCAGGTTAGTCTGTTGTGGGATCTCCTGCGAAGACTTGTCGGAAGCTAGGTCAAGGGCCAGATCTAAGGTGGTGTTTATGAGTTTTTGTATGTATGATTTGAGGTTTAGAAGCTCCTGGTTTATTTCCTTAAGTCTAGAGGCGGGACAGGATTGAAGATCAAAGCTCTTGGAGTGGGTAGGAGCAATGTCGTTAGTGAGGGAAGAAATCAGCAAATCCAACAAAAGGGGACGATAAGATGCGGGCCGCCCTCTGAGGAGGATTTCAGGCATTGTTGGTCCGATTGGAGCAGCAATGGGGAGCAGGAATTGGGGTGGTGCAGGAGCTTGGGTGTCAAGGGAGTAAAGTTCAAGAGTTGGGGAATCGCGAAGGAGTGAGGTCTAATACTGTTAATGAGGTTTAGGAGATCTGACTTCAAAGTGGAGAGCGGGTGAGCCTGTGGCGGAGTTATGAATTATCTAGGTTAGTGCAAGGAGGTAGGGGAGTGGCAGAAGTGTTAGAGAAGTAATCAATGCAATGCTATGGCTATCATTGGACCACAACAACCTAGAGTATAGGGGGTGAAGTCTGGGTTGTCGGGAGATGTTGGGTGATACAGAGCAATCTAGAAGCGGTGGAGCTATGGTTAAATGGTGTTGTTCAATGTGGTAGGGATAGTCACCTGGTGATTAGGGCTCAGTAAGGAAAGATCTTGGAGGTCCTGAGGAATGGGGTTAGTGTCAATTGAGTAGCTGGAAGTGTCAATTTGGACCTTTATACTTCATTTTGGTGTCAAAACATAGGTTTTGGGGGTCAAGTAGTCTTATAAAGACAGAAAATATCTCATCAGAACAACCCTTCTGCCATGTTCCAAAATGGCGGCTATAATAGAGGATGAAGAGACATATAAAGAAGTGAAACAAATCATAATGGTTTTTATTGCTTTTATGTATGCACGAAACAATGTTCATGATCTGAATAAGAAAAAAAATGTTTATCACCCCTGTTTTAGATATATATTTAAAGTTGACTTTATTTATTTGCTCCAGCATTTGCACAGCTTGTTGTACATTTGCTGAATGTTGAACATTTGAGAACAGCATATTGACGGGGCATCTTTTTGTAGCACAGGTTTTGAAAGTACATATATGTGTAAGTTCTGCGAGTAGAAGCTTTATACATTTCATAGGTTTTGGCACCCTATCAACATCTTTCCAACCAAATTCACACAGATCTTTCTCTACATATGCAGAATGCACAACAGTTACACATCTTTGATCATATGGAATGCTCTTTTAATGTATCCACACACAGAATATGAATTCTGTGAAAGGTCCCTTAGTGGGATTGATCTCTTGTACTCACTGTACCAAAGATCATCAAAAGTGTGAGAGTCAGAACTCGTTTTCCACACACACAAGGTATTTTTCAACGTCTTTAAAGTCACATTCTTCTCCTGTCTCAGCAAATCCTTTTAGAAACTTCACAGGTTCAGCAGTTAAAGCTCCAAGCTTAATTTAAATTTTTGCTCATAGTGTCATCACCTGTAAGAATATGTGCCTGGAGAAGAACACCTGGCATCTCTGAGTCAAGATATGAAGCAGGGTTAAGTGTCTTTTTCTCGCCTGTTCCATAATATATTCATAACTCTGACAATCCTTGACTTCCAAGTAGCACAATAATACCATCTATGTCACTTGACAGTACATTGACTCGATTAGAACTATTTTGAACAGCACACTCAATATGTGGCACAACACGAATGTCAGCTTCATCCAATTTGGTGTTAAGAACAATACGGCCCGTTCCTTTTGACTATATCTCTTCTGGCACCAACTCCTCATTGACAATCAATCCACTTGCAATAATTGGAACTTTAGTGTTCACTAAAGCATCAGCAAAGTTCTGGTGAGTTAACATCTCCAAATTCAACTTGAATTTTTCATGCAGGCCAGGTCAATTGTTTCACTTGTAGACATTCATCTGATTCTCTCACATCCTTTGGCAGATAGTTCAAGATAACTGTCAAAGACAATGTGCAGTTCTTGCAAGGTGCACACTGACTTTTGTTTCTGTAGAACAGTCTGAACAACCTTTCTGAGGGTTTGCATGCATGAAATCTTCACCTTATAGTCTACATATTGTGTACATATAGTCCACAACATTGGCAGTTTTCCATAAGGACCCCTTTTAAAATTGAAATTCTTCATGTGAACGCTTATTTCAAGGTCTTTTATGAGCTGCGCTTCACTGGTTTGGTTCCAGCATCTCCATCAAATAATGTGTTTGTTGGAAGATCAAACGACAAAATGTCCTTAAAAAATTCACCCCTTTCTTTTGCTACATCCATATTTCTATTTACTTGCAAAATGTGTTTTTTTGTATCCATGCGCTGGTTGCATGAATCTCTTACTATGGCAATTAAAGTGTGGAAGTTGAGCTTTCGTGATTATGTCAAACAGCTTTTTCTCTTTCAATGCAAATCTCTCCTGCTTCAGTTCTGGGTATAATTTCAATCCATGTTCCAGGACATCTAGTAAATGTGTCTTTATATGGTTAGTCCCATATTGTTTGTTTACAAAGTTGTATGGCCACACAGACTTAGCCATTTCAAAGGGGTTTCCTTGCTGTTGCATGAAATGAAGAAGGCTGTCAATATGTTTATTAAAATATTCCCCTATCTATTTCCCACAAGTTCGTGGTGAGGAACAGTTTCACAATAGTCCATTAATTTTGAATTTGTAATCTCTCTGAAAACATTGCTAATAGAAAGAACTTCATGGTAAACTAGCTGCCATTGAGCAACATATTCAGTTTTACGTGTCTGACCAACAATTCCCTTGGAGCTTTAAGGTGATCTCTGGATCGTCTGTTACAGTTACATATTTAAAGCCACAACTTTGAACCTCTCTTCTCTGTCTTTCACCACAAAATGTCTCTGGATACATTTTCTCTAGAGGTATGGTTTATCCATCTCTAGCTTCTTCACTCTTTCCAAATTCCTGTACCCATATCGCAGGCTTATCATGCAATTGAATTTGCAAAACACAGTATTCAGTGAATCCATAGTCTTCACCCCCAGCACCCAATCACCTTCCCCATCAGCATGTACCACGTTTTTCACTACAGCTATCATGTGCAAATCATTTACCCAATACTTTCAAAGTTCTGATTTTTCTTTATATTCTTTGACAAACACTACAAACTGGTTTTTCATGTTTCTGAAATGTTAACTAAGTGTATGGAACATTGCCCGGCTTTGCATTCTGTCTTTTGAATGAAGTGCAACCTGCACCTTGTTCACTTCTGAGATAAAATATGCAAAACCTAATTTGTCATTTTTGTTTCAGAAAGAAATCCAATGCAATGTTTCTAAAGCCTCAGATATGATGAGCATACCTTGTAACAAATGAACATAATGAGGTCCACTCAATACTGACTAGACAGTTGTGCTTCCAAAGATTTCAGCCTCAATAAGTGCATTGTCTATACCACATCGACTGAGATAACTTCAAGCTGAGAATTGTTTTTTAGAGCTTGATACACTTTTAGATAGTTTGTCACTGGAGATGGTATTACTGGTAAAAGCCAAATCTTCTTTAGTGGAACAGTATTCTGAGAGAGCAGACCATGAATTCCAGCCCACAGAGGAACTGAATGTTCTCCAGCCTCCAGTTCGCATCCAATAAGCGATAAGATAAATTCAGCTAAAATCAGCTTTGTTGACCGCAGCATCAAGTTGAAGAACGTCCATGTCCTGAGCCACTTTGAAACTTTCTGTTAGACAGGGATATGTTGATGGCTTGCAGTGATGTTGCACATGTTGGCAAGGCAGTTGGGTTATAAGTTTGCACCTTTGTGTATGCCTACAGCTGACACAGCTTGTTTTTAAGCAGCTACTTCATTGGTACAGTCTTGAGTAAGCACTATTGCAGTATCATGTGTGCTGGATGTACCAGATCAAGTAGAACTGTTTTCAAAATCTAAATTATGAAGTGCAGGAATTAAAAATCCTTTCCTGGTAAGGTGACTTGGGAGTAGTGTGCTGTTGGATTCACAGGATTTTACAGTATGAGATGCTAAGGGTTACTGCTCTGTACTATGTCATTATAACTTGTTGATACACGATCCTATTAATTGAATTCTTTTGCCCTTGTCATAGATTGTGTGGGCAGTCATCATGTGTAGCAGAGTTTTATGTTTGAGGTGCTCTAATTCATAAAACATGATTTAGAAAAGACAGTACATTTGCACAGCATAAGTCTGTCAATTTATAGGATTATCTTCCACTTTTTCACTTATATCTTCAAGTCCATCATCAATGTTGCAGGCTTCTATTCTAAACTTGAGAACTTTAGCTTGCAACAGTTCTGCTTTACTGATATTAAACAATGATGTAAAAAATGTTAAGACAACATCAGGCATTCTTGCTGACTCCCATGATTTGCGGAGCTCTGGGGCATCACACCATTTTTGATTAGGTTCAAAATCTAAGTATTTCTGGATGATTCTTAAAATGGTTCCTTCTGATTTCAATGCATACTGTGATTATATTTTGGCAGCAAGAACTTCGGGAATCAAATCTGCTTAGAACACCATAAGTGGCTCATTCTTTTGGTTAGACTGGCAAAAACAAATTCCCTAATTGTACATTCTTACAAGAAAAGTCTTAATTTCATTATTATGGATCAATGCAGTTTCATCAATGTTAACCATTATTTCTCTGATCTTACTGAGAGTGAACCCTAAGCCAGCACTCAAGAGTGGCTTTAAAACTTAATTTGCTTTTTCAAACAGTGAAAACTTAACTGAAGGCTGGCAGTTATATTGCTGCTAGAAGCTCATTGTACATTCGTATTTTCAAATGTATGCACAAATGCAATTCGGATGGGCCTATAAATCCCCCGTTTTCCTTGCTGTTTAGATCAGCTGCCCAGCTAAACACTTCATCTTGGAAGAAACTAGCAGCAGATAAAAATATGTTTGCCCTTTGAGACTCACATATTCTGTACTTTGTTCCTTCATCAATCCTTTTGGACCTAGTTCCAGCTAAACCATAGATAACACATTGAAGAACTCCTGCTTTTAGATCAGTTGCAAGAGGTGGGCAAGGGGTAGCAATCGACCTTCTAAGTGTATGGGCATTGGGTTTGGTTATCATGGCTTTCTCAGAAGAGTCAGATTCTTGTTGTGATTCCTTGGTTTCTGTTATTTTTTGACAACTTTTTTCCAGGCTTTTTTACCATTGTATATGGCTTGTAGCACCTTTTGTTACAATGATAATATTTTATCACCTTCACCCTTTAATTTCAATATTTTGTGAACTTCGTCTTGATATATTTCTATAGCGTCTCAAACTCTCTTCTGTCCAATTGCAGCTAGCTTTTCTTTTGGATTAGTTTGGCATATGGCAATTTTTTTTGTGAAGAAGTCCTCAGATTTTGTAGCTAGCAATACTCTGTCAGGAGGTAAAGATCTTCTGCTACCACTTGCTTCGCTCATGTTTACAAATTTGAATCAATGGAAAACCTGAAACAAAAACAATAGTTAAATTAGTTACCAATATAATGGCTATAACACATTGTTATAGCGCCGCCATTTTAGAAAATGGCAGAAGGGTTCCTCTAAGGAGCTTTTTCTGTCTCTTTAAGACTACTTTTATAGAGACAGTTTTGACACCAAAATGAAGTATACAGGTCTTCTGACGTATTACCTCAACACTGCAACACATCTGCCATTTTTTAAAATGTCATCCAGAAAAATTTGTCCTGGATTAGCAATGTCTATGCAAGCTAAATTATTTCTCTAATGATACAAAAACACAAATCAAAAAATTAAAGGGGCAGATTTATGAGGCCCTTGCGCTGCAATTGCGTCACTTTATTTGACGCAACGGCGGCGCAAACAATGCGCCCTATTTACAACGTGACGCATCTAGGAGATGCGTCACGTTGTAAAGCCCTGCGCCATAAGGAGGCGTTCCTGCGCAGGGGGGGCGTTCCTGCGCAGGAACGCCTCCTAAAAGTGGCTGAGTGAAATCTATAGAATTTCACTCAGTCACTGTCAGGACAATGCTGCGTCAAAACCCTGCGCCTGCTTGAAGCAGGCGTAGGTCTTGACGCAGCATTGTGAAGATGGAGCACCTCCGAGCCTTGCTGGAGCTGCGTCGCGCTTGCGACGCAACTCCAGCAAAGCGCCACCTTTACGGCACAGATGCGTCACGCATCTGTGCCGTTTTTGCACCATGGGTGGCGGAGCAGCGGCGCATGATAACTGGCGCATCCCTGGGGATGCGCCAGTCATCATAAATCTGCCCCAAAATCTCTGGGCTACAATTGTTTTATGGAGGTATATTAAGGGCCAGGACTATTCCAAAGAGTTGCAACTGTTTCTGAGATAGTTACGGATGTTTTTTGCAAATAGGGTAAGGTTGTAAGTCTCTTTTTTAATCATATTATCAAAGCTCTGATATGTGGAACTTGAAATGAGGTCCGACTATATACGGGAGAGGGCTGACGTCCTCTGCAGGAAAGCAGGCATATCTATTTTCATGGGTATGAAAAAACGCTCTCAGCAGGGTGGGACAGATATTTGTATTTGTATTCAGTGCAGGCATTAGAATCTGTGAGTGGATCAAGATTGGAATTTTCTGCACAGCAGCACTTGAGTTCACACTCTCATGCTGAGATCATGGGTGACTTGATCTCTGTATCTGAAACAGGATGAAACCTCTGCATCAGGAGACATGCTAAACAATTTCAATGCCACTGTTTCTGCCTTCTTAAAGTGCTGTAAATAACGTGTTAATCAACCCGCATTATTGGGGCTCACTATAGTCATCCGTGCCACAATATTGTTTTATAGTCTGCAGATCACACCAGATGTCAACAGCTTATCTTGGTGAGCCACCATGTCAGAGTAAACAGAGAGCACAGAGAGTGGGATTCTGTCCTGTCTTTCTCTTTCTTTGCTGTGTCCTGATCATGGAGAGAACAAACTGAAGAACACAGAAGCGACAGGTTGCATAGTTGCAGTATGTTTTATAAAGGCTGGCTTCGGTTCCAGCATCAGTGAGAAGTGCTAGGATCCATCTATCAGCCATGGACCTAACAAAACCAGAGGAGGCCCACTGCAAAGTACATGGAGGGGGTCCCCCTCCCTGGCCCACTACCTACCACTTTTGCCCAGGGGGGGCCCCGAAGCCCAGTTTCCCGCACCACAAGGACTGCAGGCTTGATGTTAAGCACTGCTGTCAGACAGTTATGGTAAAGAAATATGCTATTAGGAAAATAGGAGGCAAGGCTGACTGACTACAATAAGTTGCAATTAACTCTGAACATTTGGTTTTAAGTTGAAATTAACCCTGAATGCTTGATCTGAAGGTGATTCGTTGACTGTGGAACTATGAGTGAATGGTTTTAATCCCATCTCCCTCACTTTTCCAACAACAGTGTATAACTAGCCAAATATCCTCATAGTGTTTGTTGTTCAACTATGTGTGCATGCCAATATTAAAATAGTCCAAGAAAATGAAAACAAAAAACAAGCATGAATGAATGTAGACACGACCCTACCTACAGCTGCATGGCAATAAAACAACTTTCAGGTTACTCTCTTCTACTGGTGAGACTTAAATGGGCAGAGTGAGTAGAGACAGAGTTATTCCTTCCCAATCTACTGAAGCATAGGTGAAGTACTTAAGACTAAGCCAGGGTACAGGTAGCATCCCTGCAAAAGCGTTCACAAGTCATGAGTTCTGAAGCTGATGCATTAAAAGAAACATGGATAGGAATTTAAAACATTCTTCTGCAGGGATTGTTTGCCCAATACTGCAGAGAAAAAGTTTTTAATCTCATCTCATTTTAAAAATTTTACGACCATCCTCTGACCACCCATGTAACCCCATAGCTCTTAGAGTCAGCACATGCCCTCAACATCCAGCAGGGTCCCTTTCAATAACATAGAGCACAAATGAATGACAAGCATGTCATCAATAGCATATAGTTACACCAAATAGCTAGTAAGAGGCTTAAATTACTGAAAATATCCATTATTCCAAAAGGAATCCAGGAAATCAGAAATGATTATCTGTTCAAAAATTTACAAATTGCATAATGGATCTTCATAAAATAACTTCCCAAACCTAAATTTTCTGTTACCAGGATTTGCCTAATCATTCTTGATTAGGTAGTACATTGTTTGATGTTCAACTAAACCACACAAACTTACAGGATGAGAAGTATCTAATGGTCTAATTATGACCTTGGTGCTGTTGCAGTTGCTCTTTGCCAGTGCAGCAGCAACAAATCCACACAAGAACCACTCACCTGATTCCGAGACTTGTGCAGGCAGACAGTTCTTTTTCCGTTCCCACAATTGCGCCCTAAAAAAGGGCACCACAATGGGAAGTCCATTTCATGCTGGAATTGGGGATGCAAGAAGACAGGTAATGCATCCCATGGCGGGGATGCATGGGGGCCCTATAGAGCCCACTTTGTTTCCCTCTACCAGCCTATTTGTGGCAGGTTCACTGCCATGAAAAGGCTGGCAGTGTAGGAACTCGAAATATGCTTAGCTCAAGTCCCACTCAGCATATTATATTTCCCCTCCGCGCCACCACAGGGGAAGAGCGGTTTCCTGGAGCAACCAGTGGTCCACCGCTGGAATGATGAAGAAAGTCGTAATCCGTTAGTCGTACCACTGTGACCGCAAGTCTGGCTGTCCATGGACCACCAGATTTGTAATCAGGCCCTTAGCTATTAGTGTTATGTATCATAACTCTGTTATGCAAAACAACCCTAGACTCAATAGGCTTGTGGCCACTTACTGTTAGTTATCCCAAATCTGTTCTGTTATAGATTGTGGTTGAGTGAAGGAATATATCCCGTGGGGCAGTGTGTGTGCTATATATATCCTAGTGGGACCTGCTGGACAAAATTCAAGACCCAACATACCTGAATTTTTCTACGATTGATAAAATAATGATCTTTTAATAGACATAGCCACTGATTTTATCTGATACCAAGACACAGTTTACTTTATGTATGGCCTGTATAATGTGGAACAGTAATATTATCAATGCTCGGCTTGGATGAGCAGGTGGCACCCTGGCTCTGCTTTTTCTTTCCTGATTTTCTTTTCCATATTAATTTCACTTTGTTCAATGAGTGCAACTTCAGCAAATCAAGACTACACATCCCAGATTACCCTCTTTGAAGCTTTTCAAAATATAAACCTTACTCTACCTGTGCCTGGAGTTATCTGTAATCGTGAGCCTGGTTAGTTATGAACTCAATATCAGGTAGTGTGCAATTGTTGACTAATTAGGGAGTCTCTTTCAGTTAATGGGATATTGGGGTATTAGCAAGCAATGAATAAAATGAACTCAACTCTTATTGTGTTTGAGTCTGGGTCAAAGCTAATAAGTTTGTATGTATACCAACTGTGGCCAGGCAACACTTTATCACTTCTCGGCATACAAATCAGTTGGTGCCCACAAAAATAATGCAATGTATTCCTTTTATTAAAACAGAATTGATGCTTGGTTTGAAATTGTTTGCAAGTTATCTCGAGCAATGAATGCCATAGCATGGACATCTTCTAGGGATTACCAAGGGCCACAGCTGCGACCGCTGGCTTGCCCTTTGCTACCCCTGGCACTGCCTTTGTGACCCCTGGCCTCAGAGGTGACAAATTCAGTGCTAGGAACCCAGGGGTAGCTGGGGCTCCACTTCCTTTATTTACTGTCAATGTTTTAATATACTAATAGTGAATAAATCAAATATATTATTTACTAATAGTGTAATAAAAAAAAGCTGAAATATGCCACTCCATGGCTGCTTAGGTAAGTAAAAAATGCTTTTAAATGTATGTACTGTGCGTGCTTGCGGGTGAGAGTGTGTTTAAGTCTGAGAGTGTATATGTGTGAATTTGTGTGGATGTGTAAGTATGTGGGTTTGAGAAGGAGTAGAGGACAAAGGGCGTGTGATGTCACGTCCGCTACCCCTGGCATTTCTCTGGGCAAAAGGTGCAGTCAGAACACAACTATCAGAGATACAAAACAAGTTCAGAAGATGCTGGAGGGATGAAGCGGGACAAAAAGAAAAATGCTGGGCTTTACAACTTCTTACCTGCAGTGTTCACATACACTACAATCCAACCTCTTTTTGTTTAAAACATAAAAGAATAGTTTTAAAATTCGACCTTACTATCTTCAGAATAATTTGAATGTCATGTTTCCATCTACTGCCAAAGAATTGTAAAGATGTGCTAGACTATCCCAAAGAAGCGCCGAGGTGCGCAGGTTAAAGTGGTGCATGTGTACTCTCAGTGTCCTCATAATCAACTTATTAAAAGTGTCCTCCTCCTACAGGGAGCTGGAAGGAGGCATAGGAGGTAGAAGTCGATTTTTGGAGTTACTTGTTCTCTTATCCCACCCTTTGTTATTCCACAATAAGATGTGGTGGAGTTACATGTGAGATGCAAGGATAGGGCTGAGTCAATGAAGTACATTTGGGACAATCATGAGGGCAACAAACTCTCCCTTCCAGCCTTTAGATACAGAGAAACATAGTCACAACTGTCATCGAATTTGCAACCATGTGTCTCCACAGCTCTGCCTAATTGAAGTGGTAATACAGGGCCGTTCTCTCCCCAGTCCCACACATGTGCAGCTGTGTTGTATGTACATTTTCAGATAGCCCTCAGTTTTAGGATGCCACTAATTACAGAACTGATGTACACCATGTTCGTTAGATTGAACTGCCTTTATGCAGCAGTTAGCATTCAATGTTTTCAAACCTCTACCAATCTAGTGACTTTATTAAAGGAAGGGTGCAGCCCAGCATCCTGATGAAACAGTAACCACTGCACACCACCACCAGGGGTGCTTCCTACCACCTCGCGGGTTGTTCCTCTTCTGGAATTTCCTTAAAATGTTGTCAGAATGTTTGATGTAAGTATCTCTCGAACGGATTACTTAAATGGATGCTAGGATAGGCTTTTTATGAAGGATTTCTGCAATCTCAAAGCCATTTTCGGACTCAAACAGTAGAATAAAATCACAAGCACTGTTAAAAACTCTACTCTGGGTTTCAGTCGGAGACCTACTTCTAAATGTTAATGAGATAGGCTGCAATTTTGACCCACTGAAATGAAATGAAATGAAAATGGATTTTTAAAGCGCATGGCTGCCCGGGAGCGTCCCGGCGCTGAGGGTGCAGTGGAAATCTGAGGGTAAGCGAAGGGGGGTGAGGAATGAATTTATAATTGTTGTGGGAAAAGATATGTCTTCAGAAACTTGCGGAACTTCATGTGGTTCGGTTCAGTTCGCAGCCAAGTTGGCAGGGAATTCCACAGAGTTGCTGCCACAACCGAAAAACGTCGCCCTCCAGTGCGGGCCTTCTTGACTCTATGCACAGTGGCCAGATTGCCTTGGGATGAACGCAGGGACCTGGTAGTTTTGTAGGGACAGAGTATAGTCCCAAGCATAGGAGGCCCTTTGCCCTGAAGGGATCTGTGGGTGATACAGAGAGCTTTAAATTTGATCCTTTCCCGGACAGGCAACCAGTGGAGAGCTCTGAGTGCTGGTTTTGCCGATGTTCTCTGGGCGGTGCCTGTCAACAGCCTTGCTGCTGCATTTTGGGTACGCTGAAGGATATTAATGGTGGATTCTGGCGCAGCCATAAAAAGGGCGTTGCTGTAGTCTAATCTGGATAGGATAAGACCTTGAATAAGCAACTTTTGGGATTGTGACGGGAGTAGGGGGAGGATCTTCCGGGCTGAGCGAAGTAGGCCCACACAGGTACCAGCCGTCTTTTTGGCCTGTGTTTTCAGGGAGAGGTCTTGCTCCAGCCAGAACCCTAGGCTTTTAAGTTCTTTCTTTGGTTGCGGGAGATCCCCTAGACACAGTGGCCATATGGAGGTGGGAAGGGATGTTATTCGTTGACCCAGAAGCATAAGCTCTGTTTTTGTGCCATTTAATTTGAGTCGTGAGTCACACATCCATTTGTAGATTCCTGCAAGACAATCGTGCAGTTTTTGGAGTTTATCTTTTTCCAGTGAAAGTGAGACGACCATTTGGGTTTCGTCAGCGTATGTGATGGCTTTGATCCCAAAGGGAATGACAACATCCTCCAGGGGGGCCATATACATGTTAAATAGGGTAGGGCTCAATGAAGAGCCCTGAGGGACCCCGCACTGGAGGGGGAAAGGCTTGGAGCGCGCGTTCCCTTCACGTACCTGGAAGGTTCTGTCCTTCAGGAAGGATGTGAGCCATCGCAATGCGGTGTCTCTCACCCCTAGGTTAAGGAGGCGCTGGATCAGGATCCCATGATCTACAGTGTCGAATGCAGCGCTTAGATCCAGGAGGATCAGTAGAGCCGATCCTCCTGAATCCAAGATGCACCTTGCCTCCTCGACCACTGTCAGAAGGGCAGTCTCAGTCCCCTGACCCGGGCGAAACCCTGTTTGCGAGGGGCGAAGTAGATTGTTGGTTTCTAGGAAGGCCGAAAGTTGTTGATTTACGGCCTTCTCTGCGATCTTACTCAGTCCTGGTAAAAGAGAGATTGGTCGAAGGTTTGCAAAATCTTGGGGATCAAGTCCTGGTTTCTTTTGCAGTGCTTTAACTACTGCATGTTTCCAACTAGGGGGAACAACTCCATGGTCAAATGAGGCATTAATAAGGTCAGTGGCCAAAGGCGAGATGGTAGGTCCCACCTGCTGAAGAATGTGAATAGGGGCCGGGTCATTCGGGGATCCACTTTTCATGCCTGTTAGAGCCTTTAAAAAGTCTTCTTTGGATATCTGGTTAAAGGAGTCTAGAGTGGGGCCTATATTTGCGGCAGTAGGGTCCGCGTGGGCATAACTGTCAGATTTTGGCGGAAGGGATTGTAGGATGTTTTTTATTTTGTTCTCGAAGAAAGCTGCTACTTGGTTGCATCTGGTGACCGTGGATTCCTGCACCAAGGGGGGGTTTGGTATTTTGAGTAACTCTTTTACTATTTTGTAGGTCTCCCGAGACGAATTGGAGGCAGTTCTGATTTTCGCTTCGAAGAAAGAGGCATGGGCTGTTTTACGAGCTGATTTATAGGTCCTCATAGCTGTTTTGTATTTCTCTTTATTGAGTGGGGCCCAGTCTCTTCTCCATCTACGCTCCAGGGTTTTGCAGATTTTTCTTAAGTTTCTAAGATCTTGGGAGTACCATGGAGATTTAAAGATTTTACTTTTTTTCTTCAAATTTTTCTTGGGTGCTACTGAATCAAGGGTGGTGGTTAGCCACTTGGTAAAATTCGTGTCAGCTTTCAGGGGGTCAGGGACAGTGAGGGGGGCGGAATGTTCTAATTCCCGGGTCCAGTTCTCAAAAGAGAGTTTGGACCATATTCTCTCCTGGGTACAAAGTGCCTGAACTTGGGGGATGTCTAGATTAGTTTGCCATGTGAACGGGATGAGGAAGCGGTCCGTCCATGGTAGTGGGAGTGGGGGCGAGATTTCTATTTTAGGGATATTAGAAAAAATAGGGTCTAGAAGATGACCTTTAGCGTGCGTAACCTCAGAGTTTTTAAGGGGGAAGTCGAACGCTTTCAATTCTGATAAAAGGTCACCTGCAATTTTATCAGTGGGATCGCCAAAATGAAGATTTAAATCTCCAAGTAGAATAAAATTAGGTGTCGCGGTACATAAGGTGATTGTGGTTTCTAACAGTGAGCCTACAAATTGTCCTAGGCTTCCGGGTGGACGGTATATAAGAATGCCCGGGAGGGTTTTATTTGGCGTAATTTGAAGGTTAAAATGGACGCTTTCACAATCCAAAATTCCTCCCTCTTGTATCCTGCATGTGAGATTATCCCTGTAGACTATGGCTAAGCCACCTCCCTTCCCCTGGGTTCTGTTATGGAACTGTATTAGAAATCCAAGGGGTAACATGCTAACGATATCTGCCTCAGAGTTAGGGGTCAGCCATGTTTCCGTGAGAAATAGTATGTCCAGGTTTGTATCTTGAATCAGCAGGTTGATTTCTGTACAATGTTTAGGTATAGATCTGCAATTAAGCAGGGCTAGGCTTACACGCTCCGGTATCTGGTGCTTGTCTTTCAGAAGAGGGTCAACCTGGGGAGATGGTAGTGGTTCAGGGGGAGTGGTTTTAAATCTGAGTTGTAGGAGTTCATCTCTCGAGTATTTGATCCGTGGATCGGGAGCTAAGGGCATAGTGTCTGGCCCTGAGCCCGGCCTGGCCCGGACGGGCCCAGACGGGCTTGCCTCTGGCGCGCCTCCGGCGCGCCATCGGTGCACCCACTGCGCCCGCCCACTGCGCGTTCGGGATATGGCGTTCATTTTATAGGTGCTGGGCCCAAATCGCCCAGCCACTAGAGCGCTGTCCGCTGCCTATTCCAAAAAAGCGCCCGAAGTCTGCGCCTCGAGGGGGGTGGAAATGGGATTGACCGGGAGCCCGGAAATCGTCTGCCAATTTGCTATTGATTCCGCGGGAGATGCGGCGCAATGCGGTCACAAAGATCGTATTTCCGATTACAGTACAGGTAATTTTTAAATTTCTAGCAAAAGTACAGATAGCGTAATTGCAGTTTTTAAAATAAGTCTAAATGGTTAAAAAACACTCTATACTCCCGGCTTCCGCCTCAGGAGTCCACGCATACCCACTAGGATTCACTTCCATCACAGAGATGGTAGCCTGCTGGTATCAGCAGCCCACCATGTCTGTGATTGCTTTTAAACAAAGCAATCTTTTTCTTCTTAAAATATTGTCTTACTCGTTCCTCTCTGGTTAGTAATACTTCAATGCTGTTTACATACTGTGTCTGAACATTGTTGAACATTTTGTCAATAATAAAGCCTCATTAGCCTTTTACCTACTTATAGTTGGTGAAACATTGCTCATTGTTTAACAATAGCTGAGAAATCATGATATCAGAATTACACGAAACCTTGTTGATTGCTTAGAAACACCAAATAAAAATAACAAGCTCACAACTCTCCTCCTTGCTGACTTCCAGTGCCATACTCTCAAAAAGGAGTAGCATTTGTATCAGCCACTTCACCAGCTCACATTTTTCCACCTCCATCGTCATGGCTTTGACAGTTTTATTGCCTCTCCTTTGAACTGAAGTTCATAATCATTGATAGGCATATACTTATCAAAGAGGCATTGCAACATGCAGTAGATGGGGTTCCAACATGTTGGCACCTCCCGTATGAAGGCTTTAACAGATGCTTTAGGGCTTTGAACAAACAACTAAAATGAGTGCACATTCTTCAACAGGTAAAGTCCACATTTGTAAAGCGCACAATCACCCGTTAGGGTCTCTAGGCGCTGGGGGCCGTCGGGAAGATTAAGCGAGCTATTGCCCAGAGTCACATGGTGCTGGGCTGATCTGCCGCCGGAGCCGGGGATCGAACCGTGGTCCCCAGATTCCAGCGTCGGGCGCCCTGGCCGCGGCGCCACACCTCTCCTGAACAGGTGAACAGTGTAGTTGACTGTTTTGAGAAAGTCATACATAATTAGGTGTATGCATTGAGCTTAACACAGAACTCTGAAAGATCCTCCATCAGCCATGGCTTTGACAATATTACTGTCATTGTCCTTGGCAATGAATGGATGTTGAGACCCCTATTCATAGACTATCAAACTCATTCAAAATGTTGGCAGTTGTATGTGATTTATCCTTGCTGAACATAGCAGCGTTGCATGCAGACAAATGCCCCCAACAGCATTATTCACAGTAAGACCCGCAGTTAGGCCTTGCTTCACTAACTTTAAGGTATCCAGTGTGCAGGGATTTGCATGTAATTTGTTGCTTAGCAACTGGTCCACATGTTTATTATGAGTTAGATGAACAAAAGAGTGCTCTCCTCCACAGTATGGCCAAGTAATTGTTGCACGGGATGGCGCAGCACAGGCGCTGCACAGTGGAAAAGTAGGTCTGCCTTGGAACCTTCTATTTTGGGATATGGGTCTCCACAAATGTAAGAAAATCCTCTCCTTCCACACATAAAGAAGGGAGGAAGTCACGTGTTAACATTTTGGCCAGCTTTCCATTGTATAAATGGGCTTTCTCATGGATTCAGTGGTATGGAAACACCTTGGTAAATATAGCTTTGAATCTTGCTTGTTGTGACTGTTGTCTTTGTGATTCTGCGGTTGCTTTGGGTGATTACTGCACACTATGTTTGACCGTCACATGGCTGCTTCAAATTAAGCTGACATCCTCTGATTCTTTCTATCAAATACCTCCCTCTGTCAGTTGAAAGTATTCTTCTCTCTCACCACCACCAGCTATATCTTTGAGGTGCGATACCCTCATAATTGTGTGTTGATTTTTAAGATGCGCAAGTTGCCCTCCGTTCAAAATGTCCACCTGGCTTACCTTGACAACCCCTTAATTGTTTTGCAACTTGAACATTCTGCGATGTACTCCTGATGTGACAGAAGCATAATCAAATCCAAAACTGGGAAGAAGAATAGGAAAGGGGTGGTGGTTGCTGCAGGTTTTAGGCTCTTAAAAAGATGGAAACATGTGGTGTTGGAGGAACTACATGATTAAAAGCAGGTTAAAAAGAGGTGAGCTATGCCTACTTTGTACCACCCTCCATATTAACAATCACTCACCTGGATTATCCTCACCTTCCTAACATCCAAGGCTTTCAAGAATTGTCTTTTTCCTTTATCTCTATTGGTGGGTCTCTGTTGCTTTCCAATTCATATCCAGATCATTAGAAGGGGTGCTCAAAGAAGATGGCAGAGTGCTCTCTCCTTTTCTTGCAGGAGATCATGAAACTCATGTGTTCAGTAGAAGAGCAGTGAACACATCACCCCCCCCACTGCAACAAGTTTAACTTCGGTTTGCTGCTTTGACAATTCAATTTTAGACTCCCTGCTGTACTTGACTGCAGACACTGCAGTGCTGAAATACATGGGGATTGGTTTTGGTGGTGCTGACATTGATTCTATGTTGATCCTTCTCCCACCCCTTTCCTGCCCAGAGGAGGGTGTAGCCAGTACGTTGCATTTCTAGAAAAATGAGAAGGACTTAATGCCAATGGTGGCACGGGCAACAAACTTCTTCTCCTCTCTTGCCCCTTTCTTGGCATGAAGCTCTGTTTGGTTCCCATCCAGTTTACTTTTATAGTGATTAGCACTTAGCACAAGCAGATGCACTGAGCTGATCTCTATATCAAGAGCAATGTGACAACTCATACACCTGTAGGTAACAAAAATGAAGCAAAAAGCCAGCGAGACTTGTACAATTTAGCTATTGTAATATGTCATCATCACCATAAATGCTCAACAGTACTACACCTTGCAGAAAAAATCTTTTTTTTGCATGATATTACACAGGAATAGCTAACTTGGTGTCCCTCCAGGGCTCGTGGGGATTCCATTGGAGGCGAGGGTAAGCAGGAAAAAATTGACTAATGTAATTAAATAATTTCTGATTCCCTTCCAGGGCCCATGGTGACCTGAAGGAAGGCACGGGGGACAATCAAAAATCTAATAAATAAATTATATCATTGCTAGTGCCCCTGTAATGTCCATAGTAGATCAGAAGGCATGTAAATAACCAATACATTAATGAAATACTTGCTGGTTTCCCTCCCGGTCCCATGGGAGATGGGGAGGCAGGCAAACATTGAATACATTGATGAAAAATGTGCTGGTGCCCCTACAGGGCACATGTGAGGTGGTAAGGAAGGCACAACTCAAATAAATTAATTACATAATTGCTGGTATACTTCCAGGTGTCATGTAATGCTCAGGGAAGAAGTGAGCAGACAAAAAATCAAACAAATAATTACGTAATTGCTGATACCCTTCCAGTGCCCATTGTAGATGGGGCAAGTGCACAGTAAATTAAATAAATTAATTAACTGCTGGTGTCTCCCATTGGACAATGAAGACCTCGTGGGAGGCAGGATGCAGACACAATTTGAATGGCATGGAGAGCAAAGGAAAAATGTCAGCCTGCAACAAATGCACACACTGGCTATAAAAAATTGCTCCTGCCGTATGACCAGCAAAGGAGTCATGGAGAACAAAGGATAAGGTTGTCCTTTTGTGCCAGGAGCCTGCCTAAAGCACCTTACCAGTCCTACTGCAGGGCCGAATTCTCCCAAAACAACAAAGTAAAATGATTAGCAAATCTGTTTTTAGAATTCCAAAAACACCATTCCAGAAATGTACAAAAAAATTGTCGTATTTGTTCTGGATGAAAATCGATTTAGATGTTAAAGGGTGTCACTTGGGAATTTTTAATGTTGTTTGCATTTAGCCTCCTGAACCACCCGGTTATGTTTCATACAAGTGCCCCAATACAGACTCAGGTAGTAACCAAGCCGTCCACCTATATTACCACAGCCTGCCATTACACTACATTACAGTTCCTTGTACTGACCTTTTACCTAGTTACAGTACTGCTAAATTGAGATGGGGTTTTCTCCAAACACTAGCCTCATTCATTATGCATGAGGATTCTCAGAATCTCAGCAGGACGACTACCATTTTCTGCATATTAACTATGTATAAGGGTCATTCCTTCCATCATCATATTCCGACATGACACAGCAAGGTAGAACGCCTGAGGGTACCACTCTGAGTTTATGAACACCATATATTTGCTGAGGCAGGAGAGGAGAAAAAGGACTTCCATGCTGACACCCTGATGCAAGACACTGAGGTTCCTGCATGCAGACACTCCAACTCACAATGGTCTGACATCCCTCGCGGGGTGTCCATCTCGAGACAAAGACGGGGTCCCACAGTCCCTCACTTCAGGTAATGGGGTTGGATTTTCCTAAGGAGATTCTTGGCTCTACACCTACATACATGCTAGGTACCCTTAGGTACATCTAGTTAGGGTCGCAATGTAGGAGTACACATTTTTACTGTCATGTATATTTAAACATGCCTGTATTCATTGTTTTAGAACTATGGTAGGAATTTACCATCATTGGTGCTTATAATCATTTATATCTGTTTCTGTCTTATGGTTGTTTCAGCACACCTACTTTACACTAGAATGACGCTGATTCAAAACGTCCCCACTGTTTATTCAGTGTATCTCTCTGAGACAAAGTGAGCATGAGTGACTGAGGGAAAGGTACTGTACTGTTTCTACGATGCCTAATGGGACAGAGTTGCCATGTTCGATAGTTGCCAATAATTATTCTCTCCTTGCTAAGAGGAGTTTACAGTGGCACTGTGAGCTAGCTGGTATAGAGGCCTACATACCGGGGGTGTCTGGAATCAGTCTGGACACCAACCCCACAGCATATAATGTCTAAACGCGCAGATCCTATATAGGTTTATAGGAACTACACGACAACCCACCCCTCTGTCCATTCAGAGACCTATCCCTCACCTACAGAACGTGGGTCGTCAAGGCAGTATGTTATGGCAATTAGAGAACAGGTTACAAGTTTGGATGATTTCATGCAGGTTGCAGTGGAGTATTTTGAGATCTGAACCATTGAAATTGTGATCCTAATAGGATGATCTGAAATGGTTGTAGTACTTTCATAATTTTCTCATAACCCTATTGAGAATCGCAGGGTTGGGGAACAGAAATCTCAACATCTCCGGGGAAAGCTTTTGTAGTGACTGGTTAAACAGCCAAGAAAAGGAATGCCAGGTTGCACTTTATGAAAAGTTGTGTTAATGATGTTGGTGCATACATTTATATATAGAGGGTTTTGAGATATAGCAGCCATGCTCTAGCAAGTGGGTAAGTTTGCAGGAGAAATGGTAGGTAAATGTGATGAAAATACCTGTTGGTCAGGAGTAAATAATAGTCCAGTGAGTGGCCAGGCCTGCAGGATGACAGATTGTTCCATGTAAACAAACGTACAGTAGGTCATGATGTAGCACTTGTCCAATGAGTTGTCAGGTTTACTGGGTCAGGAGTAGAGGAAGGATGTGATAGATAGCTAGACATCCCTGGTACACCAGGGGAGGGGGATTGGTTGCAGACTAGTCAGAGGACTTGTACTTTGTGGTAAATAAATAATTAATTACCGGTTCTATTTTTCAGGATACTCTAATAACAGATAGCTCAATAAATAAGAGTCAAGATTCGAGGTAGCTGAAGTATACAGGCTTTAATCAGGCATAAAAGGACAGGAACAGGACAGCCTGCATGGGAATAGGATGGCAGCTGCCGGGGGCAGGAATAGGCTGGCTTTTAATAACAGTGCACAATATATATAGTTAAACAAAATACATTACATTCAATACAGTAGGCGTAGCAGTAGGCGTGGTTTGTAGCAGTCGCGAAAGATAAGGCATAAAGTGGGTGTAACAAGAGGCGTGTACAGGGCGTATACATAGACATGTGATGTAAACGTAACAGAATATGTCATAAAAGGGGCGGAAACATGGAGGGGGCTACCTGAGCAGCTGTGACCTCTAACCTAGTGGTGCGCGCAAACTGACAATGACGTGTTACTAGGGAAAACTGGGGGCTATGACTTCTGCGCTAGAAGAGGAGACTAAAGTCTGGAGTGTCAGAGTGACATGTACTCAGGCATATCTGGTATCTGGTGTTTATAGCACATGTTGATAGAATCCAAAAGTTATCAGGGTAAAGGCTAACTGACTCTAAGACTGATGCCTGCATTATTCTACATGTATTGTGTGTGCGAGGAATATTCTATGAATATTAATACAGTATTTCTCTTACATGGAGACATAAAGGCTAGACCATGACGGAAACTATTGATGCGATTCAGTAGCTTAGGAATGCAGAGAAGGAGGGTTGGACTGATAACTAGAAACATAACATATTCTTGGCAGACTGGGAGGCAGAGCCAGGCCGAGCCGGGCACTGCGTGGCAAGAAGTAAGCTAAGGGTCAGGGATGCAGGTGGGGGCTGTATCGCTCCTCGGAGAGGGTTCAGGAGACAGGAGCTGAATCTAAGTCCGGGCCCTTTTGAGGCCTAGAAACGGGGATAATTCAATGAATTAACGTGCACACTGTAAAACGTGGCAACGTAGTTTTACATAGGCCTGATATTCGTTGCTTTCACGAGAACTGGAAACTGGCATACTAGAGATGGACACAACTGTAATTGCGCTGTTAATCGATCAGAGGGGAATACATGCATATCGATCATGCACATATGACATAACATGGGGAACACGTAGGCACATATAACATGGCAAAATTTACTTTTCCACATTCCCTCCTTGTGCCCTACATTTCCATCAGGAAACATCTATATTCATGATACCATCTATCATTTCATATAGCATCATTTGCTCGTCTCGAATTGTCTTGGAACGGGATTTAGGACTAGGAATACAAGAGGTAGCACAAATGCCGCAAATCGCAGGGCCGCATTGTATACAGAGGCAGCAACTGAATATGATTATTACTGCAATACCTAGGAACGACAATACTTTCCATCCCCAGGCAGATACAATACTCCAGAGCCAACCGGACCATGTCCAGGTGCCTGGATTCTGGTGTAACTGATGGGCAATTTTATGAAGTCTGGTTATAGCTGAATAAACAGACGGCGCGTTATTAGGAATGAAAATGCAGCAACTAGATCCGATGACTCTACATGCTCCTCCTCTATCGGCCAGTATGACGTCAAGAACGAGACGATTTTGGAGCACGACAAATCTCATAGCAGATTGCTCTTCAGTTAAGTTACCTAAAGCAGAAGTAGTTTCATTCACTACTGCTTCAAGGGTTCTGGTTAACCTACGGATTAACTTACTATTCTGGACAGGTCCTATAAAGAAGAAGAAACCTTTATTGAAATCTTGATATTGTTCTAGAGCAGTTTCAGTTTGATCGACAATTGGGGACTCAGTCTCCCTTCTAGGTCTGACGTGTACTAGATGTGTGTTTCTGTGATAATCAGATGGGGCTAGAAAAACTGGTGGCAGTAGGAAGGCAATGTAACATGTTCCATCCCAATCGAGGGGCAGACGAACATATGCGGTCTGACCACAAACAAAATAAGAATGACGTGAAACTTTGAAAATAGATTTCCCACTGTCACTATACTCGACAATAGTAGTACAATCACTGTGTCCTACATGTGCGGAACCATTCTTTCTGACACATAATTCGCCTTTAACTGGTAATACTGAAATAGCAGGTAAATCTGGAGTAGTATCAGACTGAACATTCAGGACCATAAAATTCGAAGAATAATTACCCAAATCATATACTTCATTTTCTAGATCTAACCCTGTTCTATGGGAGAGACCTTGCTTGTCTGGGAAACATGTTCTATTCAGAAGGGACATGTCATTTGAAGATGACGTTAACATGGACCATGCTCCACACGAACCATTATGTGAAAACGGATAAGGAAAGAGTGGCAGAACTCCCTTCGGTGTCTGGAAAGGAGGGAGTCGACCACACACCCAACAATTAGTGGCATTGCTGGTCTGGTGTGAATAGTGTAACATTCTTATAAATGTATTATTTCTCATAGCAAGACGATAGGATAACTCGTGAGGAGGCAGATCACTAAATGTGTGCTCTACTGTAGCATTAGAAAACTTATTTACATGAGAAACTGGAAAACATAAATGTAATGCATAACTTGTGCAGGTAACTATAAGACTTAGAAACAATAAGAAACTCAGAAAAACAATACATCGTATAGAGTTTTGACTAACTCTCTCACTATGGGGGTCTATCTCATACATGTCAGATACCTGTCTAACCGTTTCACCCGAGAGGGACTTAGACAATTAAACTGGCTGACTTATTTTACTAGACCGGAGCTTTAACTTATACTCCTGTTGCGGAGTTTTCTCTAACAGGGGAGGCTTGGATTCAGAGTCAATTTTTAGGCAGTCCTTAGAAATGTTCTTGGCAAATGTTTTTATACGCAATCCATGGAATTTCTTGATGTGGGACAGATGGACCCACCCCTTGCGGCCTTCCAACTTCACGGCCGTGCGGGTGGTCAGGAGGACAAGTCGTGGCTGCTTCCAACGAGGCTCCAGCGGACTTGAACGATCAAAGTTCCTTACAAGGACGAGGTCGCCTGGAATGACCTCATGCGGTTTCACTTCGGTATTGTCTGGAAATGCAGCGGCAACCTGGGAACGACAAGAGTGTAGGGCAGACATCAAGGAAGCTAGGTAATCTGTCAACATATTACTGGAAACATCTGTAATACTGCGGGGTCTAGGTGTACCCCACATGTTTGGGGGGCGGCCGAATATGACCTCATAAGGGGACAGACCTGATCTGGAATGTGCGACCATTCTCATGTAGAATAAAGCAACTGGCAGGGCAACTAGCCAGTCTACACCTTTCTCTTTACATGTCTTAGCAATACGGATTTTCAGGGTTTGATTATGTCTCTCTACGAGACCGGCTGCTTCAGGATGGCGCACACAATGGAACTTCCACTGGTACCCTAACAGAAGGGAAACATGTTTCATTAACTCGGATGAGAATGGCTGGCCGTTATCAGAATACACGACCCTAGGGAGTCCATAACGGGGAAAGAATTCACGAACCAACTGCTTGGCAGTGGTCGCGGCGGTGTAATCTGGAACTGGATATGCTTCTGTCCATCTGGACAAAGCGCATACTACTACAAGGACATACTTGAAACCTCGACATCGCTCCATCTGAATATAATCCATCTGGAGGACTTCAAAAGGGTGGTCAGGAGGTTGGAATCCACCTTGTTCCACCGGGACACTTTTACCTGGATTGAATTGGCAACATATCATACAAGTACGGACTTTCTGCTTGGCTGCAGCTCGTAAGTGCTTGTTGAACCAAAGGTTCTGAATACTGTCTAACATAGCTTTTTCTCCTAGATGTGCTGGACTATGTGCGGTATTAATAATGACTTGAACCATAGAGTCGGGGAGAAACCATGTGGCTTTTCCCTTCGTCAACCATCCTTGATCTGTCTGGACCCCTCCTTGTTCAGACCATTTCTTGATTTCTTCAGGAGTAGCATGTAACTGTATGTCTATGACATCTTGTGTAGGGTCCTTAACTGTCATACATGTAATCAGATCTGGAGTAAATGTCTGTGTCTTGTTAACTGGAATGTCTGGTGTCTGAGCTGTAAGCTTGGCTGTTCGGTCTGCTAGATCGTTACCTTGGGAAATGATATCAGTAACTTTCGTATGTGCTTTGCACTTCATGATAGCGATAGCTGTCGGTAAATGTATTGCATCTAACAGAGCTTGAATGAGGAGACCATGCTGAATCTTGGTTCCATGAGAAGTCATGAAACCTCTCTCCTGCCAGAGTACTCCGAAGTCGTGTACAACTCCGAATGCGTAACGTGAATCTGTATATATGTTTACTTTCAGGTTCTTGGCACGTATGCAGGCTTGGGTCAGAGCAACTAGCTCTGCTGCTTGAGCAGACAGGGTGTCAATACGATGTGATTCTATAACTTCGGTGTCAGTGGTCACTGCATACGCGGCTACTAGTTCTCCTGTACTTGTTCTCATACATGAACCATCCACATAAAGTGTCAGGTCGGGATTAGGTAATGCAATGTCTGTCAGGTCTTGTCTTGGCTTGGTCATAGTGTTAACAATTTCCACACAGTCATGTGTGGCAGGATTTGAAGTAACTGACGGTAACAGTGTAGCAGGATTTAGAACGTTGCAGCGTCTGATTTCTATGTGTGGCTGGAACAGTGTCAGTTCATAACCTGTTAAACGTGCAATTGTCAAGTGCTGAGTCTGTGTTCGGTTTAAAAGAACTTCCACGGAATGTGGAACTTGTACTGTCAGGGAGTGTCCTAATACTATGGAATCACTTTGTCTGATTGCTAGAGCTGTGGCTGCATCTGACTTGAGGCACGCAGGCAGAGCCTGGGCTACTGGATCTAATGTGCTCGAAAAATAAGCACAGGGCTTGTATTGTCCTGCTTGATCTTGTGTGAGAACAGATAATGCAGTACCATCACGTTCTGTGACAAAAAGTGTAAAAGGCTTACTGTAGTTCGGTGTAGCTAGAACAGGTGCTTGGCATAAGGCTTTCTTTAATTCATTAAAAACAAGAGTATGTTCCTGGGTCCAAGGGAGGACAGTCGATACGGCTGCCTCCTGTGTCGTTAACTGTATCAGTGGCTTGGCTAGAAATGCATACTGAGGAATCCATTGTCTGCAGTAAGAAGTGAGGCCAATAAAAGCTCGTACCTCCTTCTGTGTCTTGGGCTGCGGAAGACTCGCTATTAGCTGGATACGGTCTGGTGTCAACTGCCTACCCCACTTGGACAGTAAGTGGCCTAAGTAGATCACTTGCTGGACACAGAACTGAAGCTTCGAAGGGGACACCTTGTGCCCCTGCTCGGCCAGAAAATACAGGACTGTAAGTGACGCTCGCTCGCAGTCACGTTCAGAACGGGCTGTGATCAGTAGATCATCGACATACTGGAGCAGGGCAGTGTCAGTTGGCATGTGAATATTGTCTAGTTGTCTCTTAAGTGCTTGACTGTAAATACTAGGACTTTCTGTGAAACCTTGAGGAGCTCGTGTGAATTTATAGCTCCTTCCATTTAAACAAAAACCAAAAAGGTACTGGCTGTCTGGATGAATGGGAACACTAAAAAATGCATTCTTGAGGTCTATAACAGTGAAAAATGTAGCTTCAGAATCAATAGCTGTTAATAGGGATGAAATATCTGGGACTACTGGATACTGGGGTATGATACATTTATTAAGCTCTTGAAGGTCAATCACTAATCGATATACTGGAGGTGCATTTGGATCAGTACGTTTCATGACTGGAATGATAGGAGAATTACATACATTGGAGTCAGTTTCTACAACCACTCCCTGAGCAATAAGCTCGTCAATAATTTTGGATAAGGCTGCTACAGCCTCAGGTGGCAATCTGTACTGTCTGATTCGTGGCAAAACTATACCTTGTTTGAGAGTCACACGATGGGGTGTGATTTGCATAAAACCTACATCAGTTGGACCTTGGGCCCATAAATGCTGCGGTACATTTAGTAGTCTTGGATCAAAATCGCGTAATACATAGTGACCTTTAAAGTCTCTCAAAAACAAACGTATTCCTTCTGGGGAGCAGCAAATTACTGCACCTAATTCTTTCAATGTTTTAATGCCTAACAAATTTTCTGGACATGACTTCGTAAGTAACAAATCAGTAGTTCGGGACAATGGACCAACTTCTAGAGTAACTGGCTTTGAAATCTCGTTAACAATAGGCTTTCCTGAAAATCCAAGGGAAACATTTTTAGAGCCTGAGAGCGGAGCCCCTGGAACCTCGTCATGACTGATAGTAGTCCTACTTGCCCCTGTATCAATCAAAAACTTTCTGTCTTTCCCTAATACTTGACTGTGCACATAGGGACCCTCTTGATCTACAGGTATCTCGATGAGAGGCAAGCCTACCTCCCTCTCTAGGCTGTTTCATGAATACTGTTGATACTCTGGATACTCTGTCTGAGCATACTGGTACATTTGCTGGTTAACATGCTGTGTTGCAGCGATAGGCTGCGGTGCTGGAACTGTCTGTTGTGCATTCTGTGGTGACTGAGAAGTCTGTGAAACTTGTTCTTGTCTAGGCGGACGTGGTCTTTCTTTAGTTTTACCAGTAGCTATGTTGTGTTTCAGAACTGCACACTCGTTTATAAAATGACCTGGCTGTTTACAATAATTGCATGTCCCTTTAACGGGAGCTGCAGGATGACTGGCTTGATTCGGACCCCTCTTCTGACTGTCTTGTGGAACAGATTGTGCAACTAACACTTTCATTTTCGTGTCTTTCATACGTCTCCTCTCGTGTTCTTGCTCTTCCCTGATTCTATTCTGGTGATACTGGAGCATTTGAAGCATTTGGGACGGGGTATTAGCTTGCCAGGTACTTTCGACTTTCAAAACTCGATTTTTAACTTGTGGACTTGAATTCTCGACTAGTTTAGTAACAAAAAGATGAGGGTACGACTCGCTACTTGTCTTCAAACCACTGTTAATAATAAAACATTTTTCAAATCTAGAATAAAAATCACTAGTGTCTTCATCCTGTTTCTGTTTGCATGCTGAGATTGCATCCCAATCTTCCTTTTTCGTGGCTAGTAACCTTGGCAAAACTTGAATCAATAACTCGGGCAATTCTTTACATTTGTCCCCAAGACCGGTACCTGGTACTCGTATTTTATCTTCAGCTTCTAGAGCCGTCCAATCAATCTTCTTCTCTCCCACCTCCCATTCTTTTTCCTTGAGTTTTTACATATACCCCGGCGGGCAACAGGACCTTTAGCATTTTAATTATATCTGGATACGTGTATTCTCCCATACGGAGCATGTCTTTTAATTCTCGATGGAACCCTGCTGGATCTTTGTCGTGACAAGGAATTAATTTCTTCATCTCTAAGAGTTCCATCTTTGTGATGGGGGTGTAAACAAATACTCGTTGCATTTCACCACCCGGTGTCCTAACTGGGTGTACTTCTCGTAACGGATGCTGTCTATCCATGTAAAATGATTTACTTTCTGGAGGTGGGACATGAACAAAATGCGGATTCAGAAACGTTCTATATTTGTGGCGCTGGTCTAGAATGACACTAATTAAATCGGTACCTAAACCTTTCCATCTATACTGGAGTAACTCGTTCAGAACATCATGTAACGGACCTGGATCGGAATGTTGTCCCTCATACAGTGTAATGAGGTGTTGGATCATATACATACCCACCAGTCGCTGCTCGGCTGGGGGCAGTTTCAGAAACATTTGTGCCACTATTTCGTCTGGAAAAGTGGTAGAATCAGTAGTCCATCGGACTGCTGAGCGGGCTAGTTCTTGTTCATGCATGGTACTAAGTTCACTATAACCGATACGTGATTTCAGAATGTGATCGGTAGTTTGAAATACTTGTTCTAGAGAACCTTGTTCTAGTGCTGGAAGGTGAAAAACTTTCTTGTGTTCTAGGCGCGAGTGTCGGTCGGGAAGTCTAGTTTTACCTACATACGCTATTCTGGTGGGATTCTCGTCGTTTACCTCTTCAGTATCAGAGTCGTCTTCTTTCTCGGACACTTGTACTGCTTTGCGTTTCTCGTGTAACCTTATTATTTCCTTACGAATTTTCTTGTACATACTCTCTATACTACTGAGTGTCTTGTGTCTTCCCTCGGCTATATGATCACTCCACTTTGTCAGAACTCTCATTTCGATCGGATCTTTAGTCGGACAATCTTGTTCCCTTACTAAACAATTGATTAGAAATTTTAATAGCATGAGCTGGGTCTCAGCTTTCCTTAGAGACATGATTTCGCCAATACTTTCTGGATCGTCTCCTGTACGGATGAAACGATATATTCTGTCTAGATCTTCTTTCATATTCGGTAGGGTGTCCAAATACTCGGTCACCCGTCTTACACGCAATGAATATATAACCATATTATCATCGCCTGGGACTGGATCATAACGGCATTCGGTAAGAGCTCGTCTGATATCTGCAACGGACTGATGTTTGGGCGTACGCTGTAACGCACGTTCATGTAACTCGACTAATGTTACGCGTTTGTGTGGCGGCGGGGTACCAGGAGGACCTCACCCCGCGGCCCCTAAACTAGAATCGTCGACTGATACTCTTCGTGCTGGCAGGGTGACCGATGTAGCGGGTACTTGTACTACGGGCTGGACCGGGGGTACCGTAACAGGTGCTGTAACAGGTGCCCCGGTGTCTGGAGGAACAGGAATTACATTATTTACAGGAGCTGGCGGAACAGGATTTGCATATTCTGGGACTGTGTCGTCCAAATAGGACGAGAGAAAAATATCAGCTGCGGTCGGTTTGTGACGTAGCTTAATCGGAACTAATGGCGGCGGAAAATTACATGGTGCTTCCGGGGTTGCTTTTGGCAAGCCCTCGGCAAGAAGAGGATACATACCCTTAATGAGGGCATTTCTCTGTCTGTCTGACTGTTCGGCTTTAACTCGTTCACCTATTTCGATTAATTCCCTTTCTTGGGCTCTTTCTAAGGATTCCCTACTTAATTCTGACTTTCTGATTTCTTTTTCGGTTCTTTTATGAGATTCTTTGCGCCATAACTCGATGGCATCTTTCTGGGACTGTCTGGCTTTCTTTTTCCATAATACTTCTTCTACTCGCATGATGCACTCGGCATCCCACGTACCTGATACGGGCCATCTATATTTTTCCTCTAATTCTTTGGTGTACTCTACCCATAAGTCTAGATATAATATGGCACTTATGCCATGCTTATGATACATAAAATGACCTGGACTGTCCCTAGGCGGGACAGGAACTGCTTCCTCGAGCAGACCTTTTCTAGTTTTTAACTGACGTAACTTTGAGAACAGAGGCATAACTTAGGCTGGAGTCTGGACACAATACAATACACGATAAACACAATAATAACTTAAGAAAACAAATCACTCATACCACGACATTAAAAACACATAAAATAACATTTATAATAACAGTTCGGACTGAATATTACCTGGAATACTGAAAACAGAATACATGAATTTCTCGAGAACAGAACTTACTAGAACAGAAACTTACTAGAATGACTAGATGCACTGCTAAAACAGTACGAAACTTACCGGTCCCATAAAGAGACACGTCAGGACCCGCATCCACCTAGGTGGACACTTCGTGTTGGATCTGTGTACCCAAACCCACGGACCAGAGACAAATTAATTGACCCTGTCTAGATACTACCCCAGCAATGGTACTCACCGGGCAGCAAGAACGGAAGGCCTCGGACTGGACTGGACTGCTACGACGACGGACGGACGAACTTCGGACTTCAGTTACAGGTGGGCCTCCGGATACCTCGGACCTTGGACTCTCGGCTTGGGCTCTGGTCGGGACTCGCCGCGTTCCTCCACCGCCTCGTCTGGATGCTGGACCGCAACCTCCGTCTCCTCCGTGGGCCTGAGGGATACTTGAAGCAGAAATATCTGCACGTGGCCGGTATGGTTCCGTCACGGCTGCAGAGGATCAGGGGGCCTGCGTGGCTTCTCCGGCGCGTGGGGAAAGGGCAAGTCCCTATTCGGGCGCCATTATGTGGTAAATAAATAATTAATTACCGGTTCTATTTTTCAGGATACTCTAATAACAGATAGCTCAATAAATAAGAGTCGAGATTCGAGGTAGCTGAAGTATACAGGCTTTAATCAGGCATAAAAGGACAGGAACAGGACAGCCTGCATGGGAATAGGATGGCAGCTGCCGGGGGCAGGAATAGGCTGGCTTTTAATAACAGTGCACAATATATATAGTTAAACAAAATACATTACATTCAATACAGTAGGCGTAGCAGTAGGCGTGGTTTGTAGCAGTCGCGAAAGATAAGGCATAAAGTGGGTGTAACAAGAGGCGTGTACAGGGCGTATACATAGACATGTGATGTAAACGTAACAGAATATGTCATAAAAGGGGCGGAAACATGGAGGGGGCTACCTGAGCAGCTGTGACCTCTAACCTAGTGGTGCGCGCAAACTGACAATGACGTGTTACTAGGGAAAACTGGGGGCTATGACATCTGCGCTAGAAGAGGAGACTAAAGTCTGGAGTGTCAGAGTGACATGTACTCAGGCATATCTGGTATCTGGTGTTTATAGTACATGTTGATAGAATCCAAAAGTTATCAGGGTAAAGGCTAACTGACTCTAAGACTGATGCCTGCATTATTCTACATGTATTGTGTGTGCGAGGAATATTCTATGAATATTAATACAGTATTTCTCTTACATGGAGACATAAAGGCTAGACCATGACGGAAACTATTGATGCGATTCAGTAGCTTAGGAATGCAGAGAAGGAGGGTTGGACTGATAACTAGAAACATAACATATTCTTGGCAGACTGGGAGGCAGAGCCAGGCCGAGCCGGGCACTGCGTGGCAAGAAGTAAGCTAAGGGTCAGGGATGCAGGTGGGGGCTGTATCGCTCCTCGGAGAGGGTTCAGGAGACAGGAGCTGAATCTAAGTCCGGGCCCTTTTGAGGCCTAGAAACGGGGATAATTCAATGAATTAACGTGCACACTGTAAAACGTGGCAACGTAGTTTTACATAGGCCTGATATTCGTTGCTTTCACGAGAACTGGAAACTGGCATACTAGAGATGGACACAACTGTAATTGCGTTGTTAATCGATCAGAGGGGAATACATGCATATCGATCATGCACATATGACATAACATGGGGAACACGTAGGCACATATAACATGGCAAAATTTACTTTTCCACAACTTCCAGGAGGCATATGCCGGTAGGTTAATAACCAGGACTGGTCTGAGAATGGGTAGGCGTGGGATAAGACTAGCATCAGCAAGGGAAAGACGTATTGGTCAGGAAAAAATAGTAAGGTTGCCTATAGTCCTGGCAAAAGACAGAGACATCGAGAGAAGGAAGTTCTCAGAAATTGGCAATATTGTTGTTGGAATGGTGAGTTAGAGAAAAATTAAGTAGGTTTGTGTGTTTAGGGATTGGAGGAGTTAATGTAATAATCTATTAATTGGACACTGTGATAGGGATGAGAATGAGATTTTTGTGAGGTCTGTTTTTCCTGAACAAAATCTGATGTAAAATGTGTCTGTGTCTCTTTTCCCATATCCACCCAATACAAAAACGTAGTCTCCCATGAGCTCATTTGCTTGAAACTGTATACTTTTTGTCACCTTACATTTCCCATAGGTGAAAAAATAGGCACATATCAGGTTACTTATTTTGCTAAAATTGATGGATTGAAATTGCCTGCCTTTTTCGAGTTTCAACCCCTAATGTCAACTGTTTACGCAAGTAAAGTTGTTTATAACAAGTAGAATGATGTGTTCTTACACACCAAGCAGTATTTTATAGATTGTGAGATTTAAAACACGGAGGCCTATTTACGAGATGGTTTGTTTCGCGTTTGCACCACAGAACGTAATACATGCACAACACAAACCTTAAGTGGGATTTATGAAGCCATGCAAGGCCACCTTGCACGGCCCTGAGTGGCTCCATAAATCTGATGTAAAACAATGAAGCACAAATCTCTGCATTGCCTTACTCTGCCCTGGGGAGGTGTTCCCTCTGGGTTGCATGGGTGTTCCCATGAAACTCCCATGGTTTTTGATGCATTCCCAGATTTACCAGGACTGGTAGACCTGGGGATGCAACAAAAGGATATGGCTTCCCAGGAAAGGCGTAACAAGGAAAAATATCTTTATTTCTCCTGTTACTTCCTCTTTCTGTAGCACATATAGAAAGAGGAATATGCTTCACAGGATTGTTTGTGCAGGAAGGTGCCTCTAACTGTGTAAAAACAATCCTGCATACAAACCAGGCACCCTTGCACCATGGAGCAAGAGTGCTTGCATTGACCCTAGGCTGCCAAAGGAGCACCAGTGCAGGAAAAAGGGCAGAATACACCATATTACCTTAAATATGGTGCATTCTTGCCCTTTGCCTGTCATGCAGTGCAATAAGAAAGGTGAATTGCTGCGCTGCACTGCATGACTTTTTTGTAAATATGCCCCAAAGTTTAAAATGTTTTTGACAACAATCATTACTTTTGAATTGTGATTTATATAGCAGTGTATGCATTTAAAGCAACTTCCGAGATGGGAAAATTACTTGACTGGCATAATAATTAAAATGGCTGCCTATATATCTGTGACTTTGTAAAACAACTCTTTAGCTGTAATTTTGCTGATCTGAGAAAGATGAACACCGCGTTTGCCAGACTAGGATTTAAGCTTGTGGTCTGCTGACACCCGTGGTCTTCTTAACGTCATTAGTTACGTTAATGGTCGAATAAGGAACTATGACAACCGTGGTCTTCTCTGGGCAATCATATTGCCCATTTAAAGAAAATGTTGTTAATTAGGTGCTTATGGCAATGAGCAGTCTCAACATTTCTTCACAAGAACAAAAAGGACTTCCACAGGCCATGATTTTACAGATCATATGTAGGATTTTGATTATAACCATATATGTTTTGGCTCCTCTGTAAAGGTGACTTTGGGATTGTTAAACAGATTTTCGAAAATGTACAAAATTTACCTTGAATAGTTACATGTTGCCAAGGTGTTTTGTATTACAATGCCATGCTGCTTGAAAAGATTTTAGGTGTGCAATATTTTTTGCCATTTTCAGTCATTCTATTCCTTGACGATTTAGATACACACTAGTAAAAAATAACGTAACTGTAATGTTTTAACATTACCGTAGTTCACAAATGCTCCCGCTCAGAACACATATTACCGGAATCTGTAGCAGTAATCACCTGGAGAATACGTGGGCTAGTGTAAAGAATCCAAATGATTAGAATAATCATTTGCTACTAACATTTAATATGTAAGGTGCATGCTGCTTCAAGCAGCTTACATTTTGAAACCACAAAGTAAATGAGAAACCAAAGAAAAGCAAAGGTCTTTATTTAACTTAAATTTATTCTGCAGGCATGAAGTGAATTCTAAAATAACTTATATTAGAAAATGTAGTTTTAGCACATAAAAACACTGTTGATTTCACAAAAAAATGCAGGTATCATTTCACAAGGCATAATCATAGCTGTTGCTCTGGCACGTTACACAAAATCCTGAAACTCACGCAGGGTCGAGCTAAATTATTCTTTTTACGTTGTTTTTTCATAGTCTCTATGCTATTAAATGAATTATTAAACCTCAAATTTCATAGCATAGAAAAAGAAAATTGATTGGCGTTATTCCATGTCCTTGATAGTAAGTAAGGCAATCCTTTGTGCAAATACTGTAATATTACAAAGGCAGATTTCTAGAGGAATAAATGTTCAGCAAGACTGTCATTACATATTTGTTGCTTTACATTTTTTGTGACAGTGATATTTTATTTATTTATTTATTTAATGTTTTCTATAGCGCGAACATGACCCAGTGTAGGGTATCAGAGCGCTTTACAGTAGCGTATCATCAAAAGAGTACATTAGTGGAAAAACCAGAACATACGAGGACAAAACCAGTCATTACAGAATCACACTTCAGTATAGCATATCAACATATATACAGTCAATATTTGAGTGACCAAGGCATATCTAAATAACAGGATCATCTTTGTACCAACATTGGATAGCGGAGCACTGAATGCTAGTGAGCAATTTATATATAAGTGATCAAATTATAGACAAGCTGTCGTCCAATCAGTCCTATGGGAGAAATTTGCTCATATAGAATGATTTTGCTTCCTTTTTGAAGGTTGCGATGGATGTGATTCTTCTAATGTTTGGTGGGAGTGCATTCCAAATTCTTGGTGCTGCTCCTGAGAATGCTCGGTCATAAGTCTTTTTCTTGCGGAAACGAGCCGGTTTCAGAAGTAAGTCTGTTTTGCTCCTAGAGGGTCGGTTAACTCCGGAAAGAGTAAGTTTTTGAGCCAGGTAACCTGGAGTATTGTGATGGATTGCATTATGGGTGATGCATGCCAACTTGAAATGAATTCTTGCTTCGAAAGGCAACCAGTTTAGCATTTTCAAGTGAGGGGAGATATGGTCGAATTTTTTTGAACCCACAATCAGCCTTGTGGCTGCATTAAGACAGGCTTTCAATGGGGCCGTTGTGATTTTGGGGAGCCCTGCCAGGGTAGTGCATCCATATTCAATCCTTGAAATGACCAGTGCTTGAACTGCAGTTTTAAGGTCTGTTTTGTTCAGGAAGGGTTTAAGTTTTCGCAAGTAACTTAAATGGAATCTGGCGTTTTTTGCCATTGTATTGATATGTGTTGACATGTTCAGGTTTTTATCTAGAGTAATTCCCAGTGATTTGGTAGAGTCGACAATCTTTGGAGTACAATTTAGGGCAGTGATAAGGTTGATCCATTCTGTTGTTTTTAATTTGCTTTTCTGCGGTGAAATAAGTAGGAATTCAGTTTTCTGAGGGTTTAGTTTCAGATGATTCTTGGTTAACCATTGGAGGGTTCTTGATAGTGCATGGTTCATTGTCTTTATCTCTTCTGTTGATACAACCTTGATGTACAACTGAGTATCATCTGCATACATGTGGAAAGCAATATTTGCTTTTTGTAATATTTCCGTGAGTGGTTCAACGTATAGATTAAAGAGCGCTGGCGAAAGTGTTGATCCCTGTGGAACTCCGATTGTATTATTGGTCGGGCCAGAAAGGGTTTGGTTGACAATGAATTTTTGGGATCTGTTCTCAAGAAAGGAGCTGAACCAGTTGAGTACTGTACCCTCTAGGCCCATTCGGTTTTCCAATCTATCTAGGATTTTGGCATGGTTCACCGTGTCGAACGCCGACGACAGGTCCAGTAAGATTAAGAGGCAGGTTTCATTGTGGTCAAGAGCCAGCAATGCGTCATCTACTATGTGCAAAATTGCGGTTTCTGTGCTGTGGTTTGGACGGAAGCCCGATTGGCAAACATTTAGCAGGTTGAATTCGGAAATGTGTAGACTCAATTGTTGTTGGACACATTTTTCCAATACTTTGGCTAACATGGGAATGTTAGTTACAGGTCTGAAATTGTTTGGCACAGAGGGGTTCTCTGTTGGTTTTTTTAACAGAGGAGTGACTTGTCCTGTTTTAAGGCAGGCCGGGATTTGTCCTTGTGATAGTGAGGCATTTATGATCTTCGTCCAAACTGGGATTAACAGGTGGTTAAAGGTGGACCAACATTTTGCTGGTAGGGGATCGTTGTAATGGTTGTTAGGTTTAGTGGTCGACATGATCTTTGCAATGTCTAATTCACTGATCGCTTTAAAACCTGACCATCTTGCATTGTTTTTAGGTTTCGTTAATTCTTGTTGAACCAGTTCTTCGTCATCCATATCCTTCCTACTTTCCATGTCTTCGGCTGCTTTTTTTAGTTCCCTCTCCAAATCGTTAGCTTTATTTGTAAAGAAGACTGAGAAATCTTCACTATTTAGACTTTTTGTAGTAATAGATGGTGCTACTTTAGCTGATTTGTTAGATTGTTCTTTGAGTAGATCAAAAAGTTTCCTGGGTCTGTTTACAGCATTATCCAGTTCTTTCCTGAAAAATTCTTTTTTTGATTTGATAATGCTTTTATTGTAAGCTTTTCTTGATTGTCTCAGAAGGGATAAGTGGGGCGAGGACGGGTGCTGTCTCCATTTGCGTTCTGATAGTCTCATTGATCTTCTTTCTTCATTAAGGGCATCATTGAACCACGGGTTTTTGACCTTGTCAGTGATCCTTTTCAGTTTTAATGGGGCTATGTCCTCAAGAATAGTTGACATAGATTTGTTATAGTGCAGAGTGAGATCATTGACGTCAACCATGCATTTGGGAGCTTGCAAATCTAATGTACAGCGTGCGGTTATATTTTCCATATTAATTCCTCGAGTGTCCCTGATCCATTTTTTTGGTTTAACCATTTGTGCAGATGATTTGATTTTTTTGAAGGGAATTTCGAAAGTGATTATATGGTGATCTGACCAATCACATGGTGTGATTACAATGTTCTCTATCGCTTTCTCTTTAGCTATAATCCAGTCTAAAATGGATCCTTTAGAATGGGTGGGAAGAAGGCATCCTTGGACTAACGATTGCTCTACCAGGAAGGTTTTAAGGATTGAGATATGACTATCTGTCTGATCTTCCCAATGCATATTAAAGTCTCCTAAGAAGATATCGTTAGACTGCAGATTAGAGTTGGTGGTCATGATTTCTATTAGCTGGTCTAAGAATTTGGTCTTTGTACCTGGAGGGTGGTAGAGTGCATGGAGTTTATAGTTTTGGTTATCAGCTGTTCTAAGGGACATGCCCATATATTCACAAGATTCTAATGGGTCAGCATGAATTTTTATGATGGAGATGTCTGATCTGTAAATACACGCGATACCTCCACCCCTACCTTCCTTTCTGTCCTGTCTCATGATTTGGTAGTTCGGTGGGACTAACATGTCTAAACAGGGCGAAGATGTGTCTGATAACCAAGTTTCAGTCAAGATGGTAACGTCTGCTTCATGGTTAAGAATGATGTCGGCTATGTCAGCCGCATGTTTATTTGCTGAGCGACAATTTAGTAGTATACACCGCATGTGTTTCTGATCATTGGTCCTAGCCGAGACAGACACTTCCGGTACTAACGGCACATTTTTAAGGTTGTTGGCATTAAGCCCTCTTACTTTGGACTGATAGGTTCTGTCCCCATTCGTTGTGATTGTTTTGATTGATTGGATATGGTTTTCTCCTGTCCCATTATGAACAGTTGGAGAAGGTTCATAGGACGATAAAATGGATACAAGTTCACTATTTGACAAATAGTTGAGTTGGGATCGTGGACGGTGAATTCTGTTTGATACCGCCATGGGGGTGGATCTGTGTTTAACTTGTGTTTCCCTCGAGGTAACTTGAAGGACCTCCATTCTGGCAATCCATTTTTCTGATAGGCACAGCAGATTTTTCATATCTTTAATAGCAGATAGCATAGCTTTGTAAGTCTTGCAGGTTTGCGTGCTGAAATCTATAACATCCCCATTTATGAGATGTGGTCTTGTTATTCCGACGTCCGAACTGTGGGGTATACTAGAAAGTTGTTGTGTGGGTGTTCTTATCGAACTGTGGGGTATACTAGAAAGTTGTTGTGTGGGTGTTCTTATCGGATGGCAAGATTTGATTGTCTCTGCAGTAAGTGTCTGTGTATTTTTAAGCCTGGAAACGGGTCCGCCACTCCCTGTAAAGTCATCCTGCGTGTCACTTCCTCTACCAAGATCTACTAGCGATCTATCCACCCGTCTGACCATTCCCATTTGAAGGTCAAGATCATTGTTCAGGCTAGGATGAGAGCAAGACTCAAGGGGATACGATTGATGGGGCTCCTCGTTAGGTAACGTGTCATTTAATGCTAAGGTAGTAACTGACTGTTGAGTTTCTAGAGTCATGGTGGATCTAGTTTCACTATCATTAGAGACATCATCTTCCTGGGAAGATATTTGGGGCTCGATCCTAGGGTTTAAGATAGCTAGTCTACCTTCGCTACCAATTGTATTAGGCTGCGAATTAATAGTTACCTGATATAAAGGTTGAGGTTCTTCATTGGTGTTAGTACTACCAGACGAACTAACTTGACTAGACTGTTGTAATGCACTTTCCCTGCCTATTTCCATCGTATCAGGTGGGTTCCCAAGAGGGACCATTGCTTGAGGGTTCGTATGTAGATTAGGTTTTCTGGACGTGGAACTGCTGATGACCTGATTTTTTAATATAGAGAAGAATCTTTCAAAGCGTTCCAGATCACTGTTGGCGGCTTGAATGAGCACTGTGCCATTTTTATAACATGTAATATTTAATGTTGCTCGCAGTTTTCTAGATGGCGTGATCAGTAACTTAGTTCCATAGGGAATATTCTTTGATTCCTGAATTTTTAGTGAGTTGCTTATTGTATTTTTCCATTTGGCCATTCTGTTTGTAAAGAAAATAAAGTCATTAATGAACACGCCTTTTTTAGAATTGGCAGATGTGTCCAGAATTAAAGTTTCGGGGTTAGTTCTAATAATGTTTTGTTTAAAGCATTTGGACGCATTTTTAGACATACTGGTAGGGTAAATTATTGAGTACGAGTTCGATCCTTCTGGCTTTAGGTGGTGACCTGCCATGTTGTAGACTAGAGAGATTGTGTCTTAATTGACTAAATACTCTTCTGGAGTTAGAAATATACTCTCCCTAGATTCATCAATGGTAAACCGAGCCAGTGAGAGAGAAGAAGTCAATATTTAGTTAAAAACAGAGCATTGCCCCAACCAAAATGGCTGCCAAGATAGAGTCCGGCTGGAGTTGAGTGAAGTCCTATGTCTATGTTAGTGGATCAGCCTCGGTGGTGGTCCTTTGTTAATTTCCACTATACTTAAAAACAAAAACAAAAAACCACAGTCCTTTGTTAGTTTCTACTGAGTTCCTCTAGAAGAAGTCCTCTGTTAATTTCTACCTACATAATTATGATAAAGAGCCTAATATGAAAGAGATGGTGTTAAGGTTCCTTTGAGCCCCTTAGTTCACATCCTGTTCCAGGTCAATGTTTGAGTAATAGAAACCAAAAGTGTCTCACCACTCCCGGGAAAGCTTTGCAGCTCGGCTCACCGATTGTCCCGTGTGCAATCAGACTCCTCGTTTTATTGTTTTCTTTCTTGTTGCCTCATACTCGCTCAATCCACTATTACAGCGTTGCCCTGTCGAGGGACGCTTTGAAAGGAGGGGCGGGACTAGCTCCCTTTGCGCAAGCCGTGTAGGAACAGCTTGCCGGGCTGATTCCTAGCACACCTCTCTTCCCGGTGGCGGCAGCGGCCGCTCCCCCCCAGGCACTTCACCTTCGCCAGACAATCTCTCCCGGTTTTCGGAAATGCTGGGGGCTCCTCCTCGCACCGCTGTTCCTCCGCAGGCATTAGAATGGCCAGGGCTCTTGGGATTGCCCTCCGCCTCTAACTGTCCCGCTTTTACTCTGGTGCTGCGTGATACAGTTACGGGAGTCTTGCTGGACGATTATCGCCTCCGCTTCACACCGCCAATGCCCCTGCCTCGTACCGTCCTCCTCCGCTTCCAACTCCCGGCGGTGAAGAGGCAGGGCACAAGCCGATAACTGATTAGTTTGATGAGCTGAGCCCGATCCTGCCCTTGAAGTCTTCTCTGCCTTCCCTCGACGAACGTGAGTACGCTTGACTCGAAATCCAGTTACTCTCATGTATAACCAGTTTCTCGGTTAACCAATTTGGCGTATTTAGACTTAACTGGGATAAAATCCGCATTCAGATCCCAAGCCTTCGGAGCTCATCTCCCGAGCTCTCTTCCAGCCGCCATATGTTGATGCTTGTACCATTGTATTTTTCTGTTGCATTATTGCATTGTGCTGTTTTTGTGTTATACTGTGATTGTTGTGTTATGTTCTGCCCTTTACATTTTTATTGTGTTGAATTATGTATTAATTATCCATAAAAAAGAAGGAAGACAAGAAAGGTACGGTGTTCCTGAGTGGCAAATAGACCACCCGGTGTGTACTCGAAGTGGTGAGGAGGTGGGGGATGTACGACATTACAACGCGTACCTTTACAACGCGTGCCGTTACTACGCAACTTTTACAACGCAAGTCGTTACAACGACTTGCGTTGGGGGGTGCTGGATAGTAAATACTTTAATTTACTATTCCAACTCCAGTCCCCGTGGATAGTAGGGAAGGAGTTGGATAGTAAATTAAACTATTTACTATCCTGGAGCGCCCCCCAGCGCAAGTCTTTGTAACGACTTGCGTTGTAAAAGTTGCGTGGTAACAGTACCACGTTGTAAAACCTTCGTTGTAAAGGTTGTTCCCCGGAGGTGGGGAATACCTCCTTTCGGACCTAGGACCCTCACACACCCAGCAAGCTAGTTGTCATGCTTCATCATATGGGTCTGCTCCTCGTCGAGCCGGCGCTGCAATGCTCGACAGGCTCTTTATTGGAGATCTTTGTTCCTTGCCGTGTAGGTGCCGTGGGTGTGAGGGGCCTAGAAATGTAGATGTGGTGTGTTGGTTAAAACAGGTAAGGGAATCCTCTATAATTTTTATTCAGGAGATATCACAGCCTGATTAAAACGTAAAAGAAGAAGGGGGGGAGACTCTTTTGATTTAATCTGACAAAAATGACGCCTACAATGTCTCTAAACATTTGGCGATTCCTCAGGACCAAGTGACTGAACAAAACTATCTCTGTTGGCATCAGGAGGGGGGCCACGTGGCCCCCTCCAAAAAACAAAAAAACATGACCAGTCACCGGGGGACGGGGTACCCAGGGCCAAAAGTGGCCCAGGGAAGGGGGTTCACATGGCCCCCTCCAGTATAAATATTATAAATAAAAATAGAGAAAAAGCCATGCCCCACGGGATGTGGTCCCTGAGCCAAAAACGCCTGGGGGGCATTTTCCCGTTTGTTTAAAACATAAAAAATTAAAAAAGGCTTACGCCCTGGGGGATAGGGTACCCAGGGCCCAAAAATTACTAGGAAAAGGGGGATCACACAGCCCCCTTCTAAAAAAATGAATAAAAGAGTAGCCGAAATTTCGCCAAAGACCCCGCCCCTGCCCTTCACCACTCTGCAAACATGCCTCCTGGTGTGTTCTGGGTTGGGGGATTAAGTCCTCTAGAATCTTAAGGGTCCATAGAGACCAACTAGCCCACCAGGTACCTCCAGTAATAAGAATAAAACCGGCATTTATAAAGTGCGAACAGCTACCTCTACATAGGTGTCCCGGTGCTCTAGCAGTGGCGGCATGCCGCAGTGACCAGAAAAGCAGACCCCATGAGGCCCGAGAAACTAACGCAGACTGAAGAGCCAAGTTTTCACAACCTTCCTAAATACTAGGTCTGAATCAATCTGGCGAAAATTAGTTTAGCAGAGAGTTCCATAGTTAGGTAGCTTCCACCGTGAAAGATCTGCCACCAAGCCGAGCTTTCATAAATCATGGAGTCCAGAGCAGATTGTGAGAATTAGATGCTTCTGTTTATAATGACACATCCGGCGTTTCAGATAACTCAGACATTTATCATGAAATGACCAGAAAGCAAAGGTCAGAACCTTAAACTCGATTCTCCTTGCCACTGGCAGCCAGTGTAACGCTTTGATATGCGGAGAGGTGTGATGACGGAATGTACCATGCCTAATCAGTCTCGCAGCCACATTCTGAACCATCTGTAATATTCAGACTAGGTACACTGGCAGGTTCAAATAAAGGCAGTGCATAGGCGAGCCTGGATGTCACAGTGGCATGGACAATGGATTTTGTGGAAATCCTCAGGCAGCAGATCAAGAAATGTCTGCAAATTTCATAATTTGCTGAAATAGGAGGCTGACACCTCTTGGATTTGGGCTGAGAAGGAAAAGATCTGCTTCCCACTGTGGCCCCAGATCTTTTGCAGTAGCTGCTGGGATGGGGGGGAGTTCCCATTTCACCCGGCCACCACAGCTCTGCTGCTGGTTGCCAGGCCTTGCTAACGAACAGCACTTCCGTTTTATCAGCGTTGAGTTAAGCTTATTGTTGTTCATCCATAGAGCAAGATCTTTCAGACAGCCCTTAAAACTATTGAAGGAGTCCTCCGGCTGATCTTTAAAAGATAACTTCAATAGGGCATCGTTGCGTAAGATATCGCATTCACATCCCACTTAGCTATAAGTGAGGACAGCGGACCAGATATATATTAAAAAGTAGCGGTCTCAGCGCCGACCCCTGAGGTACTCCACACCATAGATGTCTGGGTCCCGACTGATGGGGTGGCAGGGCAACTTTCTGAGAGCTATGTTTAAGAAATTACTTCAACCAGGCAAGTGCCACTCCCCCGATACTGATGTCCACCGTGTCAAACGCTACCGATAAATACAGGAGCACCAGCATTGCTGATGCTCCTAATTCCACGGACACTCTCACCGACTCTGCCACCTCTAAGAGGGCGCTCTCAGTACTAAAACCAGGATGGAAGCCAGATTGGGTGTCATGCAGAACGTCATGACTCAATGAAATTAGCCAGTTGTCGCTGCACAATTTTTTCGAGCATCTTTGCTGGAGCTGGTAACAATGAAATAGGTCGGTAATTTCTTAATTCCCTGGATCCGCATTGGGATTTTTCCTGAGGGGGAGGAGTGTGGCATGTTTCTATGAGTCTGGGAATGTGCCAGAGGTAAGAGATGTGTTCCAAATGTAGTCAGCACAGGGCTAATGGAGTGGGCCAGCTCTTTCCACAGCATAGGGGGACACGGGTCATCTGGAGAACCTGACTTGCATCTCAGGATCTCTGCCAATGCATACTACTGAGAGATGGGGAAGAATTCCGAGAGGGAGAGCTCGGACTTAGTACTCCAATTTCTGTTTTTTTTTTATTATTCTCTGTTACAGCTGTAAAGGAGTTATAAACCATCCGAATTTTGCTATCAAAGAAGGCAGAGACTTTTTCACACAGTGAAAGGGAGGGTTGTACTGATTTCTTATTCCCTTGGTTTCAAGAAAGAGTTAACAACCCTAAATATTTCCTTACTAGAATATCAGCATTATTAATCCGCTTTACCACATGGTCCCTCCTTTCCGCTCTCATCAGTTTATACAGCTCTTTCAGTGATTTCTTATATGCCAGTTTAGCCACAACACTGTAATCCACCTGCCACTGACGTGCCAGGCGTTTGCATCTATTTTTTTTTACCTTAAAAGTCTCTCAGAACCAGGGTGCTGAGGGGGATTTCCTCAAGGACTTGGTGACTTTAGCAGGGGCAGCAGACTCCACCGCTGTGGAAATCCATTTCTTTAAATCAAGTTTATCCATATTGGGATCATTTGAAAGCTTTCAAAACTGAACCAAGTGACTCAGCTGTCAGCTTCTTCCAATTTCTTTTTTAAAAATCTTGAGTTTCCCATAGCTGGCTGGGTTTTTCCAAACTAAATGAAAAAGGAAATAAGCAATGATCAGTCTAAACCAATTGGCCTGGGGACTCAGATATTAGGGACGTAATGTTCGAGAACAAAAGGTCTAGGGTATGCCCTGCCTTATGGGTGAGAAGGTTTACGTGCTGAGTCAGATTAGTCCCAATGAGAGATGAGACCAGCTGCGCTGCCTGCACACAGCTAGTGCTCTAAAATTGGAGTACAGTACGGATTTCTGAGCAATACAATTACAGAAATAGGTGCGTAGTCTGGGGGGTCTAGTAACCAGAATTCCTGAAAAAGAGGTTGTAGGACCCATCTTACTGCAGAAGTTTAGCCCTTCTATTACACCCATTTTATGTGGTGCTGAAGAAGGAATATTCCAGGAGTCGTTTAAAATAATGGCTCCCCCCCACATCTTTTTTTCCCTCCCTGTTTTCGCAACAAATTTTAAAACCTGGCGGAATAGCCAGGGCAACTGCTGATAATGTATCCACTTTCAGCCATGGAAACATGATACCCAAATCTTTCTCAGTGAGTAAAATCCATATATCATCAGTATGCTTGGGTAGCAATCTGCAATTGATTAAGCACGCCCTAATCCTGTCTACCTGCATGCTCAGCCTGACTTATTGCATTCCTTATCGCTTATCGTGTTGTTCCCTAGCGCAAGCTTACAACCAATACAATTACTAGGTAAAGCTTCGGTAGCCAGATTTAGAGCATGATCCCTAAGGATTTCCTCAAGGACTTGGTGACTTTAGCAGGGGCAGCAGACTCCACCGCTGTGGAAATCCATTTCTTTAAATCAAGTTTATCCATATTGGGATCATTTGAAAGTGGCGGTTGACTAGCTTTCAAAACTGAACCAAATGACTCAGCTGTCAGCTTCTTCCAATTTCTTTTTTAAAAATTTTGAGTTTCCCATAGCTGGCTGGGTTTTTCCAAACTAAATGAAAAAGGAAATAAGCAATGATCAGTCCAAACCAATGGGCCTGGGGACTCAGATATTAGGGACGTGATGTTTGAGAACAAAAGGTCTAGGGTATGCCCTGCCTTATGGGCGAGAAGGTTTACGTGCTGAGTCAGATTAGTCCCAATGAGAGATGAGACCAGCTGCGCTGCCTGCACACAGCTAGTGCTCTAAAATTGGAGTACAGTAAGGATTTCTGAGCAATACAATTACAGAAATAGGTGTGTAGTCTGGGGGGGTCTAGTACCCAGAATTCCTGAAAAAGAGGTTGTAGGACCCATCTTACTGCAGAAGTTTCGCCCTTCTATTACACCCATCTTATGTGGCGCTGAAGAAGGAATATCCCAGGAGTCGTTTAAAATACTGGCTCTCCCCACATCTTTTTTTCCCTCCCTGTTTTCGCAACAAATTTTAAAACCTGGCGGAATAGCCAGGGCAACTGCTGATAATGTATCCACTTTCAGCCATGGAAACATGATACCCAAATCTTTCTCAGTGAGTAAAATCCATATATCATCAGAATGCTTAGGTAGCAATCTGCAATTGATTAAGCACGCCCTAATCCTGTCTACCTGCATGCTCAGCCTGACTTATTGCATTCCTTATCGCTTATCGTGTTGTTCCCTAGCGCAAGCTTACAACCAATACAATTACTAGGTAAAGCTTCGGTAGCCAGATTGAGAGCACGGATGAGTGCAGACGGGCTTGCCTGTAGTTGGCCCGCTGTCCGCGTCCGCTGCTTGCCTTGGTTCCCATGATGATTATATACTCTCTCCGCTAGTGAAAGTGAGGATTTGGGGGAAGCGCCAAGTCCCTCAACGCAATTGGCCTGAACACGAGGGGACTGGGAACCGGCTATCAACAAAAGTGCAAAGTGCCTTAAGTAAGTTTGATTAAAAAGAGGAAAATATTTAAAACTTTCAAAAGCTGCCCCGCCATATATGCGCTCCAACTGCCACGTCTTCAAGCACAAGTAGCTTAAGCCTTCCGGCGTGCTGCTACTAACCACACTGAGGGATTGCTGAGAGGTGCTCCAAGGCAATGCCCCTTTTTACACCACTCTGCAAACTTGCCTCTGGGCACAACGCAGGTGGGGCGATTAGGTCCTCTTGTGTCCTGAGGACCTCAGGAATGTAGTGGACTTTATACCCCGAGCAGCAGTGCACCTGGAGGCATGTTTTCAGAGCGGTGTAAAAAGGTGGCGTGGCCTCACAACCCTTTCCGCAATCCAGCTATGTGGGGCTTACTAGAGATAACAGGAGGGCTAGTCGGCCCCCAGGGACCCTCAGGAGGCAAGGGGACTTTACCCCCCAACCAAGAGCATACCCGGAGGTGCATTTGCAGAGTGGTGGAGAAAGGGGGCATGGCCTGTGACCACGTTTTAGCAATCCCACTATCTGGGGCTCACTGGAGGTGTCATGTAGGCTAGTCGCCCCCTAACAACCCCCAGCAGCATAAGGAACCTCAATCCCTATCCAAAACCGTGCCAGGGAGTGCATTTGCAGAGTGGGGGGCAAAGGTGGCGTGGCCTGCTTTGAGAACTTGCCAATGCTGCTCTGTGGGACTTACTGGAGGTAATTGGATAGGTTGGTCCCCAAGGATGTCCTTGGGGGCCAATTACCCCTTCTTTTATCACCAGTAAGTCACACAAAGTGGTATTGCTAAGAGGTCTTCGGAGACTACACCCCACTTTCCCCACCACTCTGCAAACGTGCCTCCTGGCACACTACAGATTGGGGGATGAAGTCCACTTTACTCCTGAGGGACTTTGAAGGCCAAGAAGCCCTCCTGGTACTTCCTGTAATTCCTACACAGCAGAATTCATGAACGCTGGTCGGCGGCCCAGACCCCTTTCAGCACCACTCTGCAAACGCAACTACTACATTGTAGTTATAAATTAGCATTTAAAAAACCTTAGGAATTCACCAAAATAAAACATAGGTTTCAGGGACGTTATGGTTAGTAATTAGCATTTAAAAAACCTTAGAAATTCACTGACAAAATGATAGGTTTCAGGGACGTTATAGTTAGTTGTACATTTCACTCGTACACAACCAGAGAAATTTGGTTGTTCTAGTTAGTTGAGCTAACTATAACTCGCGCCCCCGCAATGCACTGCTGATTACATCACATATTACATCACTCATGACATGATCGGTGACATCACTGATGACATCTCAAATGACATCTCTTTGAAGGCTTTGATCAGCTGAAGAACATTAAGGGGTGTGGAAACCCCCCCGGAACATCAGCTCCAGCCGTAGCAAGGTTTATAAATGCTCAGTTCTAACTATAACATCCCTTAAACATGGGTTTTTTTCAGTGAATTTCTAAGGGTTTTTCAATGCTAATTCCTAACTATTACGTCCCTGAAACCTGAAATATTCTCGTGGGATATCTTTAATGTGCAAACACCTGAAAATGAAGCATGAAAATTGCCTTGCAGGAGCAGAACTTGCAAGACTTAATGCAAGTGAAGGTTGTCAAGATGCACAGGCTTCAACATCAAGACCTGTTGACAGGATGCAGAGCATTCTTTCGACTCCTGATTTTGCCAAAGCAGACATTTTTGCCCAACATATAGTACTGTGTTGAGTGTGGGAGAACAGGTTGTCCAAACCATGTTGAACACCATTAACAACCACTATTGTTAATTTTTTTCCCCGAATTAGACACGCTGTTTTGTGCTTGTTTTTTTGTTACAATTTCATGTTAAAAATCTGAAAAACACCCCAAAAATACGAAATAGAAAAAAACCAAAAAAGAAAGTATTATAAAAAAAGAAAAAAAGGTTCTTACGGAACCACCTATTTTGGTTTAAAGAACAAAAAGTATATGTTGTGTGAAAGGGTGAGTTAATGGCTAGAGTCTGCATGATTGGATGAGTGCAAGCATAGTGTTTCACTGATTGGATGAGTGTATGGGTGCAGCCTGAGTAAATGGATGAGTGAATGGGTACTGCCTTATTGAAAGGATGAGTGCAAGTCTAGTGCCTGGGTGATTGAATGAGTGCATGGGTAGTGCCTGAGTAAATGGATATGAGGAAGGGTAGTGCCTGGCTCATTGGATGAGTTCAAGGGTACTGCATGGGTGATTGGATGAATGCATGGGTAGTGCCTGAGTGAATGGATGAGTACAATTCCCGTGACTGGGTGACTGGATCACTGCATGGCTAGTGTGTGTGTGATTTTATGAGTGCATGCGTAGTGCCTGGTTGTTGGATGAGAACATGTGTAGTGCCTCAGTGAATGCTTGAGTGCAAAGGTAGTGCATGGACAATGGAATTAGTGCATTGGTAGTGACTCAGTGAACGGATTGATGCAAGGGTAGTGCCTGGCTCATTGGATGAATAGATGGGTATTGCTAGGTTGATTGGATGAGTGCATGGGTAGTACCTGACTGAATGGTTGAGTGTAAAATTTGAGCCTAGGTAATTGGATGAGGGCAAGACTCATGCATGTGTGATTGCATGAGTGCATTCGTAGTGTGTAGCAAATTGGATGAGTGCATGGGTAGTACCTGAGAGAATGGTAGAGATTATTTGTAGTGTCTGAAAGAATGGATGAGTGCAAGAATAGTGTTTAAATGATTGGATGAGTGCATGGGTTGTGCCTCAGTGAATTCATTCATGAGTGCAAAGGTAGTGCCTGGATGATTGAATAAGTACCTGGGTAGTGCCTAAGTGATTTTATGAGTACCTGGGTAGTGTGTGAGTAATTGGATGAATGCATGGGTAGTGCCTGAATGAATGGATGAATATAAAAGTAGTGCCTGGGAGATTGAATGAGTATGCTGGTAGTGCCTGAGTGAATGGATTAGTGCAATGGCAGTGCATGGGTCATTGGATAAGTGCATGGGTGTTGCCTGGGTGATTGGATGAGTGCATGGGTAGTACCTGAATGAATGGTTGAGTGTAATAGTTGAGCCTAGATAATTGGAAGAGCGCAATACATAAGCATGTGTGATTGCATGAGTGCATTCATAGTGTCTAGTGAATTGGATGAGTACATGGGTAGTGCCTGAGAGAATGATAGAGTTTATTTGTAGTGTCTGAAACAATGAATGAGTGCAAGGATAGTGATTGGATGAGTGCATGGGCTGTGTCTCAGTGAATGTATCAGTGCAAATGTAGTGCCTGGATGATTTAATGAGTGCATGGATAGTGCTTGAGTGAATGTATGAGTGCCAGGGTAGTACCTGGTTCATTGCATAAGTGCATGGGTAGTGCCAGAGAGAATGGATGAGTGCATGGATAGTACCTCAGTCAATGGTTGAGTGCAAGTGTGGTGCATGAGTGATTGGCTGAGTGCATGGGCTGTGCCTGGGTGATGTTATGTGTGCATGGGTAGTGTGTGAGTGATTGGATGAATGCATGGGTAGTTTCTGAGTGAATGGATGAGTGCAAGGATAGCACCTGAGTGATAGGATGCGTGCATGGATAGTGGCTGCATGATTGAATGAGTGCATGTGTAGTGTCTGGTTGATTGGATGAGTGGAAGCATAGTGCCTGAGAGAATGCAAAAGTTTATGGTTTGTGCCTGGGTGAATGCTTGAGTGCAAGAGTAGTGTTTCCGTGACTGGATGAGTGTAAGGGTAGTGTCTTGGAAATTGGAAGAATGCATGCATTCAGCTTGAGTGACTGGATGATTGCATATGTAGTGCCTGAAAGAATGCATAGGTTAATGGCTAGTGCCAGGGTAAATAGATGAGTGCATGGATAGTGGTTTAGTGATTGGATGAGTACATGGGTAATGCCTGGGTGACTGGATGAGTGCATAGGTATTATCTGAGAAAATGGATGAGTGCATGGGTTGTCCCTCGGTGACAGCATGATAGCATGTGTAGGGCCTGAGTGAATGGTTGACTACAAGAATAGTGCTTGAATGAATGCATGGGTAGTACCTGGGGGACTGGACAAGTACAAAGGTAGTGTCTCTGTCATTGGATACGTACATGGGCTGTAAATGAGAGAATGCAGGAGAGTATGCATAGTGCCTGAGTAAATAGTTGAGTGTAAGGATAGTGCATGAGCAATTGGATGAGTGCATGGGTAGTACCTACATGAATGATTGAGTGCAAGAGTAGTGCCTGAGTGACTGGATGAGTGCATGGGTAGTACCTGAGTGAATGCATGAGTGCAAGAATACAGACTGAGTGAATGGATGAGTGCATGAGTAGTGCCTGGGTGATTGGATAAACAATATTAATAATAATCCACATTTGTAAAGCGCCAAACAATTACCCGTAAGGGTCTCCAGGCGCTGGGGGCCGTCAGGAAGATTAAGCAAGCTATTGCCCAGAGTCACATGGTGCTGGGCTAATCTGCCGCTGGCGCCAGGGATCGTACCGTGCTCCCCAGATTCCAGCATCAGTCACCCTGGCCGCGGCACCACATGAGTGGAAGGGTAGTGACTAGGTCATTGGATGAGTGCATGGGTAGTGCCTGACAGAATTCAGCAGTGTATGTGTAATGCCTGAGTGATTGAATGAGTGCATGGGTAGTTCCTAGACAGTTGGATGAGTGTATGGGTAGTGCCTGAGTGAATGGATGAGAGCAAGGGTAGTGCATGTGTCATTCCATAAGTGCATGGGCAGTGTCAAAGAGAGAATGGATGAGTGCATTGGTAGTACCTCGGTGAATCGTTGAGTGCAAGCATAGTACCTGAGTGATTGGATGAGTGCATGGATAGTGCCTGGGTGAATTGATGAGTTCATGAGTAGTGTGTGAGTGATTTGATGAGTGTATGGGTAGTTCCCAAGTAAATGGATGAGTACACGGATAGTACCTGAAAGATTGGATGAGTGCATGGGTAGTGTGTGCATGAGTGGATGAGTGCATGCCTATGAGTGCATGCCTAGTACCTGGGTGATTGGATGAGTGCAATCATAGGGCCTGAGAGAATGCATAAGGTTATGGTTTGTGCCTGAGTGAATGTTTGAGTGCAAGAATAGTGTTTCAGCAATTGGATGAGTAAAAGGGTAGAGTCTGGGTGATTGGACGAATGCATGGGTAGTGCTTGGGTGATTGGATGGGTGCACATGTAGTACCTGAGAGAATGCTTGAGTTCATGGGTAGGGCCTGAGTATTTAGATGCCTGCAGGGGAAGTGGTTTAGGGATTCAATGAGTGCATGGGTAATGCCTAAGTGACTGGATGAGTGCATATGTTTTGACTGAGAGAATGGATGAGTGCATGGGTAGTGCCTCAGTGCATAGTAACTGAGTAAACGGTTGAGTGCAAACATAGTGCTTGAATGATTGGACAAATGCATGCTTGGTACCTGGGGGACTGGATGAGAGCAAGCGTAGTGTCTCTGTCATTGGATAAGTACATGAATAGTACGTGAGAGAATGCAGGAGAGTATGCATAGTGCCTGAGTGAAGTATGAGTGAAGTATGAGTACAAGGATAGTGCTTTGGTGATTGGATGAGTATATGGGTAGTCCCTAAATGATTGAATGAGTGCTTGCATAGTGCCTGGCTGATTGGATGAGTTGCATTGGAAGTGCCTGGGAGACAGGATACGTGCATGGGTAGTTCCTGAGAGAATGCAGGAGTGTATGCATAGTGCCTGGGTGAATCGTTGTGTGCAAGGATAGTGCATGAATGATTAGATGAGTGCATGGGTAGTACCTAAGTGAGTGATTGAGTGCAACAGTAGTGCCTGAGTGATTGGATGAGTGCATAGGTAGTACCTGAGTGAAGGCATGAGTACAAGGATTCAGACTGAGTGACTGGATGAGTGCATGAGTAATGCCTGGGTGATTGGATGAGTGCAAAGTAGTGACTGGGTCATTGGATGAGTGCATGAGTAGTGCCTGAAAAAATTCAGCAGTGTATGTGTAGTGCCTGAGTGATTTAATGAGTGCACAGGTAGTGCAAGGGCAATTGGATGAGTGCACGGGTAGTGACTGAGTGATTGGATCAGTGAATGGGTAGAGCCTGGGAGATTGCATGAGTGCATTGGTAGTGCATTGGTTAGTGGATGAGTGCATGGATAGTACATACGTGATTGGATGAGTATAAGGGTAGTACATGAGTTAATTGCTGAGTGCCTGAGAAGTGCATGAAGAAATGGATAAGTGGAAGAATTCGTGTATGATTGTTGAGATGAGTGCAAAGGTAGTCCTTGGGTGAATGCATGGGTTTATTGATTGTACTTGAATCAATGCATGAGTGCATAGGTACTGCTTGAGTAATTGCAAAGTTAGTATCAGGCACATGCATCAAGAAAAGCTTTTGCGATTCCTTAATTGCGATTATTAAGGAATCGCAATTAGGGATCTCAAAAGCCAATGCATGTAGGAATTGCTATTAAAATAGAGATTCCTAAACATTCCTTAATTGCGACTCGCAACTTGCGAGTCAGAATTAAGGAATTGCTTCCCATTCATTCCTATGGGCCTGCAGGGTCATAGGAATGAATGGGAAATTGCATGCACAATTTGCTTCTACCCATAATTACTCGCAAATTGTGCATGCAATTTCAAGGGTGCACAGGTGTCAAAATGACACCATGTTGCACTCCTGAAATTATGATGTGCACCCATTTTGCGCACACACATGCCCCAAAGGCATGTGTGTCTGAACCCTGAAACCTTGAAAAATGCACTTTAGTGCATTTTTCAACGTTTCTGCAAAATACAGACAAGAGTAATTTCTCTTTATTTTGCGGCCCCAAATAGCGAATTCGCTATTTCTAAGTGCTTCCAGCATTGCATTTAAGGAATCGCAAATTGCGATTCCTTAAATGCAATCACAGTTTAAGAAATCACAATAAATTGCGATATGTTAAATTGTGAGTGCCTAACACTTTAATTCATCGCAAAAGGCATTTTTGTGGGCGCAAACGGCCTATTTTTGCGCATCGCACCATTTGCGCTTGCAAAAACCTTTGATGCATGTGTCCCTATGTGATTCATAAATGTTCTAGTAGTGTGTGTATGAATGAATGATTGCATGTGTATACAGTACATTCCATTGTTTCAAATGTATGCCTATTAGCTGTATAATATACATTTAAAAACTACTACAAATGAGAACACACATCAAACTTCAAAACTGTCAAATTTTCTAATATAATAAAAAGAACTTTCAATACTCATCTGTTCTGTATGAGGAAGAAAACATAATGCATATACTTTCTTGTACACAAATTTATAGAGCACGTAGTGTTAAACAAAAGTATTCTGGTATTTGTAGGTTTCTTTTGATGTACCATGCCACCACAAAGAGGCACATTGAGGTCTTGTGGAACATTGTGACACAAACAACAGAGACCTTAGAAGCGTTGGTAATGTATACTTGCCTAGGGGTAACAGTGTGAGCAGTTGATGAATAATTAAGCTGCTTATTATGTATTCTTATCTGTCAAATAATTTAGATACATCATTCACTATACTGTTTTAGAGTAGTATTATCCTAAAACAGTATTAAAACTGTTTTCAATTTTGAACAGTACCTACTATAAAGAAGAAAAAGAAAAATGGTTATTTAATGATAATATATTAGAGAAATTATAATATTATATTTTTGAGAACACAACATGAATTTAGAATTAGATGACATTGTTCAGTTTCCCTTTTGTGCTGTTCTCGGACTGCACATAACTTAACCATACACAGTGATTTCAATGTAGGATCATCATTGAACAGTGGGGGAAAAAACAATAAAATTGATTGTAGAAAAAACCCCAAATCAGCATACTACATAATTATCAATATGTGTAGCTAAGCGTTTTCCTATCTAAACTATGTTATTCACTTCTTTTATCTAATATAACTATATTATTTATCATAAATACATTTGAAAAAATGAACAATCTGATATACATCTGATATAATCTTGACTACAAATATATAAACAATTTGCTTTTAAACACAATTTTCATAATATAATATCAATTAGGTGAAATAATAATCAAAACACTAATTGTAAACACTAATAGATTACAGTGTTTTCTACTTTCTATTGACATCTTCCCCAATAGGTCAAATGATGTACTCAAATCTTTGGCTGGAAAAATAACGCATAAGAATATGGTCAATGATAAGACAGTCAAGGTATGAATTCCAAGGGGTTATCATTACAATACATCCATCCTTTGTTACACTTTAAATAAACAGTGTAGTGTCCAGACTCTCTACTAGGTCCATCAAGGAAAATACTAGCCACTGTTGTATAAGTTCTTCCTGAAAAATATATTTGACTTCTTTTAAAATCTGTTATTTTTGTTTCCAATTTTCTTACATTTGATCTACAATGTTGTAACATCAAAATTACATATTTTACAAATATTTCTATATGTAATGTAGCCAACATCTCTGATCTACAATGTGAACATGTCATATCCTGATTTGCTGTTTTAACTAATTTTTTCAAAGGTATCGATTTGCAGTCTGTTATTGTTAAGTATAGGAATTGTTCTGATTGTATTTGAGTGGTAGAACTAAATGAAATTATATTTACAGTTATGGTCCCATTTGTAACTTAGCCCAAATAAGTTATAAATCTGTATTCATTCTTGTTCTAATACTCCAAGCATGACCATTTGAAATGCTTGTGCATTGTGTTAAATGTTTAGAGTAAATGTCAATGAGCCAGTACATATATCTAAAAGATGCCTAATGTCAGAAGCAGTATGCATTTTACTTCTGTCACTTACCAACTGTTGAAATGAATGATGTAGTGCAGAACAGAATCTTTTTCCATTATTTCATGATAAAGATTTGGCAAAAGAAACACACATTTAGAATGAAATAATAATAATAATAACAATCTACATTTGTAAAGCGCACAATCACCCGTAAGGGTCTCTAGGCACTGGGGGCCGTTGGGAAGATTAAGCAAGCTGTTGCCCAGAGTCACATGGTGCTGGGCCAATCTGCCGCCGGTGCCGGGGATCGAACCGTGATCCCCAGATTCCGGAGTCAGTCACCCTAGTTGCGGCGCCACACCTCTTCCCTAGAGGGACACTTGATACCATGAACTATTTTCTAACTGATAGCCTACAATCTCATCATCACTTTCCCTTTTTCTTTATGCCTTCTAATTTTTCTTTAATAGTTTCCTTTTTATCAACCTCACTTGAATGTTTGATGTATTTCTGTTTTGGACATAGTATACATGTCTCATATTTAGGATATTCACCTAAATGAAGAGCATAAAGTTTTCTTAAATGATTGTAGTCTCTTACACAATTTACATCAGCAAAAATCTCTTTCTCATCAACATTTATCAAATACAAACCAGACAATGTTCTTACTCAAGACAATGCAACGTATGCCATTCCCTCTTTGAACACTGTACTTCCAATATTTACAAAAGCTCTGTCTATAGTTAACCCTTGAGATTTATGAATAGTTACTGCATATGCTAGAGACAGAGGAAACTCTTGTCTACGAACATACAAGTCTTTTGCAAGCAAAGAAAAGTACAACACAATGCCCAATCTGTCCTACCTCATCAATCTGGTCAAGTTGTATAATCAAAAATTCTATTCCATCTCTCAAAATTAACTAGATCGGCAACATTTCCCATTGCTCCATTTACTAATCCTTCTTCAAATTATGCCACAAAATTACTCTACAATTTTTCCATACACGTAAACTCTTTTCTAATCCTGCAATGTTAGCTACAGGCTTTTCCAAAGAATTTAGCGTGTAGTTTCTCAGTAAGAAGAATTGATCCTCCCTGATGTTCAAATTTGTCAATAGCTTTAATTACCTAAATTTGTTGTTTTTCCAGTTTGAGAACTTGTTCATTAAATGTAGAACACTGTTCCTGTGTGGGCATTAGGCAAACTATAGACTTGTTTTCTACAAGCATATTGTACATTACTTCTGCTGCTCTTTTTTCAGATGTACACAAGTTTCTTAAATGAAGACTTTCTAAAGCTTGTTTACCATGTTCCGTCAACATACTAATTCTTGTATCTTTGAGAATATTTCCATAAACCTTATCACCTGCTTGTCACATAAGGCAATCATTAGGTTTGAGACCATGCACAACTCATCAATGGTTAAAAGTTACAGTTTCTTCAGTACTCTTGAGATTCTAGTTTATTATCATGTACAACAGGAAGCATAAGTACTTGATGTGAAGTAATACCTTTAATGTTATGTGCTGCTAATCCAGCTGGAACTGTTACAACACAAGATAAATGTGATTCTGTAGTTTTGTGTAGATAACTGGTCAACACTTTATTTAAGAAACGTTTTTTCTGTTCCGGCTTGACCACTAAGGTGCAATAGAATAGGTTTAAATGATGAACATTGGCATTCTTTTTTTTGCAGCAAACCATGTTGTACCTGTTGTGTGACTTGCAGATATATTTATTTTTGTTCAATATGTAGTCGATCCTCTAACTTTTCAAACTGAATAACATACTGTTGTGCTTGCTGCCTTAACATTTCTACCTCATTCATGGCTTTTGTTGTTTAATTTTCAATAATTGGTTGTCCCAGTGGGTCTTGAGTCAATGGGCCAGAACTTTGACTGCTTGTGCACTTTCTTCAGCTGCAATAGTACCTTCCTGTTCAATCTCGTCATTTAACATTTGTAGGTGAGTTCAAAACATTTTACACTGAATGCTGTCTTTAGTTGCATTAAAAGAACCTTTCAAAATCTCCAAGTAATTGTATTTAACTACACCAAGGCTTGAACAGTTGAAGAAGTGCTGAATAGAAGAATTCTCTCTTATCTGCATTTTACCAACTGTTTTCTGTGGTTAATAAGATCCCCTTTGACATGTTTTACTAAACATCCATCACATCCAATTACTGCATTTTTTCTTCTTTTACATTTTATCTAACATTCTTTTTAAACCTATATTGCTGAAGTAATTCATACAGACATAGGTTTTCAAGACGTTGACTCCTTTTAGGATAGTATGTATCCAATATATTAGTTTTGACAAAATCAGTGCCTTCTGGCTCATACTGTGCTAAGTATCCAATTTTTTTGAAAGATTTCAATACTCTATTTCGTGTGGAGACAAGACCTAGACTTGTCCAAATAATTCCTCTTGACTTTGACTATAAACTTGTTCAGCTCAAACAACCTGAACATTCATGGGATCCAATTTCTCTATGGGAAAGCATTTTCAAACTGAAGCTCTACAAATTCTTGCTAAGACTCATTTCTGACGAAATTTCATCCCACATTTCCTTCATCGCTATCCTTTCAGATTTTGTAATTTATGATATTACATAGCGTGCAGCAGCAATTGAATTTTCTACAGCGTACTGAGTATCCATGTTTGCATTCCGCATTTTCAAAATATTTGGATTGTAGTTATTAACCAGTTAACCGCGGCTGTTTTTTCATGTCAGTGCGGCCGTTTAAAAAAACAGGCGCGGCTGCGTCGGCCGTTGAATGTGCGCAGCACCAGCCAGGTAGTGCTCCGAACGTTCAACGGCCGACGGCAGCACTTAACGGGTTAATACACTTTGATGCTTCTGTTCTTTTTAAGTTGTATGCATTCTTGGGAGATTTCTGAGTTATGGTATGTCTTACTGCTGAGAAAAAACTATTTACTCTTCCTTTAGAAATTATAGGACGTGGGAATCCAAAACAACATTGTGTATACATTTTCCCTTCTCATTTGTATTGTTGTCAGCAGTGTTTTCAACATCTATGACTTTGAAAGCATAACATTTGTTGCCTCAAGCTATTTTGTCCTTGTTCTCTTGCAGTGGCACATGTAACATACTGTTCAATGAAAGACAAAACAGTTTCATCACTATCTGTTCCAAATGTTGGTGTATTCTTTATCCATAATAGCATGTGCATATGAGGAGCACCTTTATCTTGGTAGTCTTTTCACCAAATGAAATTGGTTACATCTCAAAGATGTAGAATGTTTTTATTTATTGAAACCTATGATTAAATGCCTGCTGATATTTACAGGAACCAAGGATCAAAGTTATCCAGCTGTCTTCAATTCAGTGTTTTTAACATTTAAATGTGCTTTTCATAGGAATTCAAGTAAATCATCCCATGTTACACACCATGTTGGTGTACCTAAGTTTCTTAATATGCATTTAAGTTCACAATGACAACGATTCCAATATTCATTGGAATCAACTTGGCACGCCATCAAATTAATTAACTGAGACTCTAAATGTTCATCTCTTTCTTGAACTTTGTCCATGAACTCCTTTGCTGCAACATGTTGAAGATAAACTCCTGTTTTTAATATATGGTTCACTGCATATGAAAGTGCAGACAAAGTGCTTTCAAACAGAAGATGAAATAAATATGCAATGCACTGCTGAAATCTTGGATCGACACAATACATTCTTGTTGATATATATTCTGAAGCTGGAATCCATACAGCTCACTCATCATATCACCCACCTTCTGCAGTGGGGAATAGCTGTGGAAAACAATGAGATTCTAAACTTTTTTCCAATGCACTCATGGGAGTTCCCTTTGCGTCTTTCATTTGAAATAATTAAATACTATTTCCTATGATTACTTTCGAATGCAGATGATGTATTGTATAATGTTCATACATCTCTTCACTCCTGGACCATGCATTACTGTTTCATCTTGTTAGCATATTACTTGTTCATCAACATTTACACTCTTATAATAAATATTATTCTGTACCAAGTATAATGTAGCCTTTTGAAGTTTAATAAAATCTACAAACTCTTCCCGGTCCTACTCATTGTTGGTATACCATTTACAAGAATAGCTACTGGCTCATCAGTTTCAATATTTTTCTGAGAAGTCGACATTCGTGGGAGGAACATGGCGGCCGCTGTGTGAATGGCCGCGGAGGCTCCCCGTCAAGGCTCCGGATCAACGGTGGAGTTTTGAGGCTTCATGGCCACATCGTGAACCCTGCAGATAGCACAATAGTGTGCGATTAATTTAGAAAGGCGGACCGGGATTTCTGTTTATTTCCGGTGCTTTTTTTGGTTGGCACGCCAGTGTTGTTGTTCCTCCGACGTGCAGCTGCTTCTCTACCCGACGGCCGACGGTATCTGACGGCGTAGCAGCACGCTCTGGTGGCTGGGATGCGGGAGGCGTCTGAGGTGAATAAGGAAGGCGATGCTGGCACGGTCGGCGTTCTAGTGTTTTTGGCTGCAGGATGTTCCCTGGAGTCGGGACTTCGTTTGAATACACCAGGCTCGGGTTGGAGGTTGAAAATAGCTGCGATTGAGTGGAGGAGAAGTGGTTTCTCTGTTTGGGCACTGAATAGAGCAGTTGGGAGAAATTGTGGATTGCAAAGTTTGCAGAGTATACAGAGCATACAGTGCCCGCTGAAGGTAGGAGCTGAGACTAGGGGGGTGTGTAGAGGGCGTAATAAGTTCTTGTACCCAGATCTCTATTTAAATCAGGAGGTTAATGGTAAAACAGAGTTGGTTAAAGAGGAAGGGGGCACTTTTACAAGGCATTACTGGACTGTATGGAGAAGGGAGTGGAATCGCAAGAGGGAACATCATCTCCCAAACTCACAAAGTACTCACTGCGGGCCAGGGTGGCGCATTTAGCTTCCAAAACCTAGTTTACCACATCGAGTATCACCACCGGTGGCGGAGGTAAAACCCATGGCAACCCAGTTCAAGCAGGTCTGGAGTAAAATCCTAACAACTCCTCTACCTAAGCCTAGAAACCAAAGAGAAAATACGTGATAAAAAGCTAACCTTCTCTAAAGCAAAAATAACCCCTTCGCTGAAATCCTACTATCAGGTTATGGCTATGTCCACTACCAAAACATCACCTTTACCACCCCTGTCTACTGAAGTGGGGGAGGGGGAGAAATCAGGCAGTAAATTTGAGTTTAATCCTGAGGCAAACTCTCGGACTAGCAAAGCCCCAGTTATTCTTCCAACATCTGTACCTATTCCAGGGACTCCAGGAACACCAGGAAAATAGAGTTCAAAAGTTAAACAGGCTAAGCAGAGGCCTCATCAAGAGGGTGTCATCAGTTTACAACCAGAAGTGCAGACGGATTTAACGGACTTTACTGGGACATGAGACACTAATCTAGTAGTGCATTCAGATAAAGCCCTCTCTAACAGATATTCGGTGTTGGTACAAAGAGCAGGACCTGATGCAAACATTTTGGAGGACTCTCTCAATCCCGTGGCTGTCCCTGGCCCTGGGCCTGTCCTTGGATCAGCTATGGAGTAAAGCAATGAAGCAGGTACTATTCAGGGGTCTGGAATTGATAAAAACAAGAACAAGGCGGCTCAGGTGATTCAGACGGAATAGAGTGTAGTTACCACGGGAAGTGAAATCAGTCCGAGTTCACCACTAAAAACTCAGGGGGCTCTGACTTCCAGTTCAGCCTCCTGCCCCGATGCACCTACTCATTCTTTGGTGGACATTCTTCTTACCCTGAAAGATGAAATGACGAATAGATTTACCGTGTCAGAGGCGAATCAAGCTGAGTTGGCAAACAGGTTCTTAGTTTCCTTAGGCAAATTAGGCGGCCATTAAGTCTTCTTGTGAGATCTCAGTGGAAAAACTGGAAGAGGTCACCGCAAGAACAGAAGCAATTGAGGCTGAGATCCCAAGGATGAAGAGTGTAATCGAGTCGTCATCTTTCCAGCTTGAGAAGTTAGCTTTGCAAAATAAAGAACTTAAAGAAGATGTGGAGAGATTGGAGAACCATTCACGCAAAAATAATTTGAAATTTCTGAACATCGCAGAAGCGATGGAGGGAGAGGATATAAAGGGTTTTGTGATTTCGCTATTGAAAGCCACGGCCGCGGGAGGGTTCCCGAGTGTCGACCTAAAAAATAAAATTGGTCCTGCATTCTCAAGATTTAAGTACCTGCAGATAAGGTCATGGTTTGAAGCGGAGGCTGGAGATACAGCTGGGAATTGGGAGCTTGAGCAGTTGTTTCAAGATGTTGGTCCAAGGAAAAAGAGGTATCGTTGTGGTACAAAAGTCTCTTAAATGCAGTAGACAATGAGGTCTCCCGACAGTCAGTAGTATGGAGTTATATTCCTCTTCTTCAAGACACTGAAAGTCTTTTTGAATTATCAATCAAATTAATGTATAAATACATAAAGCCTGCGAATATGAAGAAAAGTAATTTTTTTTGTACTAAATAGGCTTTACTATACACCAGCCAAAATTGCTAAATTTGTCTCTTCAGCTGTCGCAATACCTATCTGCCCGAGGTGTTCTATTAGTAGGACAGATGATATTCATATGATCTTTGAATGCGCAGAATTAGTGGTATTCTGGAAAGAAGTGGGGACACTTTAGCAGATATTTTCCAAACACATATTGAGGTCGATCTTTCCCTAGTGATATTTGGTATAAACAACCAGGATCCTAGGGCACTTTCATCCCCGCAGATAGGTCTCCTTTTATATCTTGTGATCTTGGCTAAAAGAAAGATATTCTTTAGATGGAAGGAATCTGCCCCCCACTAGAGAAGGCTGGATTAAAGCTGCCCTAAGAATAGCAAACTTAGATCAAGAAGAAGGTCTTGTAAATATCTGGGCTCCATTGCTCTTATGGGCACGCAGCCTGTACATGGTTAACAACTAAGATTGAGCAATTGGTATTATTTGTCTAATGATTACACCTGTCCTCGGGATAAAGAGGAAGGCCATGGTTGGCTAGGCAAAGGCAGTGAGTCGAGGGGCGCCCAGTACATACATATCGACTTGTTAAGATCTGCCGGAGAAATATATATATTTTTCTGAAAATGTAAAGGTGAATAGACAACTCTTCCTTTGAGACCTTTTTGCACATCTGTTGGTGGCTGCTTACCTGTTGTAGGTTCCATACAAAGTATGACCTGAAATAGGTGTACAGATTGAATAAGAATAGGTTCATCTACATTTATATTTGCAAGATCCTGAGGAATAGGTACCAACTCTAAGTTGTTATATACTGCTTTATGGCATTTTATTTTCTTCAAATTTGTTGTAACAGTACTTACAAATAACTTGATCACTAACTCAGTCAAGCTGGTTCTCAACAAACAAATAAAGGAAAAATTGCTGCCACTTATCATTGTTTATGACTTTTTAAATATAAATTAACATTCCTAGTTTGACTTCTATAGTCAACAACAACTATGAACATAGTTTGGTTTTTCAGATATCACTGTGTTAAACATTATAATTGCTTCTGCAATCTCATCAATACTAATCTCTTTCTTGTGTTCTTAAAAACCTACACTTATCAAACTCTCACTTTGTCTACACTTCTCTTCTGAACCAAAAAACCAAAACTGTATAAAATCACAACCTTACTTTACATCTGATACAGATTCGTGCAAAAGAGATGTGTTCATTTCACTTACACATAATGCAGGAGTTTTGCATAGTAGAGTCCTAATATGTCATTAGATTCCTGTTGCATACTGCAAATACTGCCACAATCCCAGTTATACACAGGAGTTTGTTTTATTTCCTCCACAGCCCTAGCAGCCATTTTGTCTTTTGGAATGGGAGAACCTTTCACCTAATAGCATCAACCACTAATATCAACTGCATGTACTAATGGGCTCAGACCTGGAAGTGTGCTTCCATTTACCAGTAAAAGTTTTACAAAAGTTACTTCTCTTAACCAGTCTTTTTGTTTTTGCTTTTGTCCTTCATAAACACCATTATTTTTATCCTATGTGCTCATTCTCCTCAACATTATTATGAATAACTTTTGTTTAAATTCAAAAGCTTGGTCTAATACACTTTCAATCTGTTGCTTTTTCTTAAAAGCTGCTGACATTCTTTTATATTTTTTAATTTTTTTAAAACATTTTGAATTACTCTACTTTTAAACATTCTTCTTCCTATATCTTTATGCTCTTTTTTCCATCTTGTAATATGCATTCTTTTCCCATAAAATTATGTTATTTGACTATGACAATTTTTGTTTTCCTCTTGATTTGTTGACAAACTATTTTTTTTCAACTTGTTTGACTGTTTTCAATCTTTGTAAAATGATTTGAAGAAACTTTGATTTCTCTTACCAGAAGACTTTTTTTCCTGTTTAACCTTTTGCACTTCATCTAATTTGTTCTTTCCACATTGCTTGAACCCCTTGCATGCGCCGCACATTTTCGCGCTGTGGGGGCGATTTTAAAAGTGGGTGGGATTTGGACGGCCCCGGCCCTCATCAGCACATGGCCACTGTGACACATGATGGCCAAGGGACGTCATGAGCATGCAAGGGGTTAAGTAGTGCTGTTTCTTTTGTTCTCTTCTCTTTTATGTTTTCTTGCCATCTTCAATTTTTATTTCCAAGTAAAGATCTAAAAAACAAAGAATAGTTTCAATATTTTGTTACCTCAATTAATAATTTTAAATGAATTATAAATTAATATTCATAAAAGCCAATTAGTAGTTGCTTACAATTACATTGACCTTCTCTTTATAATAAATAAATATGTAGGATTCCTAACTATGCACATTAGCAAAGCTGTAAATGGTTCAGCGTCTGGGAGAAAACATTTATAAATTACTGTACACTTTCATTTTCTAAATTTCTGTACAAGAAGATGTATGCATTAATGTTTCCTCATTATACAGAGCACCACCATTTTTAACTCTTTATTCTTAAGGTTCTATTATTGATACCTAGGAAAATGATCTAGACTTTAGCGATTAAATGCTGTAGTAAGATTTCAGTGACACATACATAGGTAACAGATCTCTGCTTCTGCGACTGAATTGTGCAGTACCACTGAGAAGATTTGTGCACTTTTATGAGAAGCTACTGTTTTTTTAAACTAGGATCATCAGATGCACAGCATGAGTCAGAATACATGTACAAGTAGACACATACCTGAGTCATGTTATGTTATGTTATGTTATGTTATAACTACTTATATAGCGCTCAGCTGCCCCAGCGAAGGGGCGTCCCGGCGATAACAGCAGCAAAAGGGAAAAGCAGCTACAGAGGCCCAGTAAGACATATACCCGAGAGATATTATTTTTGGGGGGGAAAGAGATGAGTCTTAACTGCCTTCCTAAAGGTCAGTGGGTCGTTCAATTCTCGTATGTGGATCGGTAGCAAGTTCCATAATTTTGCTGCCAGATAGCGGAAGGAGCGACCCCCTGCTCTACAGCGTTTAATGCAAGGCACTTTGACCAAGTGCTGCCCCATGGAGCACAAAGCACGAGACAGGACCTATGGGGTCAGCAGGTTGTTGAGTATTTAGGCGTGGCCAGTTTCAGGATTTTAAAAGACAGACACAGCGTCTTAAATTGAATCCTTTGTGCCATAGGGAGCCAGTGAAGCTTCCGGATGGTGTTGGCGGCAGAGCAGAACTGCGGAAGGCCAACTAGGGCCCTGGCAGCTGTGTTCTGAATACGCTGCATCCGGATGATTTCGGCTTGATTTGCCCCCAGAAGTAGGGAGCTGGCGTAATCCAGACGGGAGAGGATAGTAGACTGAATTATCAGCTGTCTGGTGGATGCATCAAAGAATTTTAGGATAGGTTTAATGCCACGTAAGATGCCAAAACAAGTGGCCGCAGCTTTTTTTGTGTGTCAGCAGAAGCTAAGAGAGGATTCTATCCACACCCCTAAGTTCTTAACCTCATTTCTGGGTACAGGGGTCTTACCTAAGACAGTAGGCTACCAGTGGTGTCCCCATAGCTCGGAGTTCTTACAGACTATCAGGACCTCAGTTTTATTTGCGTTCAATTGCAGGTAGTTAGACGTCATCAAATCTGCCATGGCAGCAAGTCCATTTTTAAACTTGGAGATGTCCAGACTTGATCCATCCGAAAGAGCGACCACTAGCTGCGTGTCGTCAGCGTATGAGACCATAGTAAGGTCCCATTGCCTGGCGACAGCTGCTAGTGGCTGAACATAGAGGTTGAGCAATGTGGGGCTCAATGCCGCGCCCTGCTCAATCGGATGTGCTTGGGATAGGAAATGAGGAGTGGAGACACAAAAGGATCTTCCTGTCAGAAAAGATCTGAACCATTCGAGGGCCAGGTCTGTGATCCTTACCTCCTCCAGGCGACAAAGCGAGACCTCGTGCAAGACCGTGTCAAATGCGGCACTGAGATCCAGTAGGATCAGTGCCGCCATTTGACCAGAGTCAAGCATGGTCCGCAGGTGTTCCACCATCTCAAGGAGGGCAGTCTCCGTGCTGTGGCCGGCGCGGAAGCCATGCTGAGTTGAATCTAGGATGTTGTTAGAATGCAAGAAGTTGGTAAGTATGCTATTAGCATGGGCTTCGGCAGCCTTTGCCACCCAGGGAAGGAGAGAAATAGGTCGGTAATTCTCAGGCTTAGTTGAGTCCAGGGTGGGTTTTTTACGGATGGGAGTGACCCAGTCCTGTTTCCACTTAGCAGGTTGTCAGAACCCCAATACCGAACAAGTCTAGAGACTCATGGCACCCGTACCTGGTCCGAATTGGTTAGACCAAGGGAAACCAAGATGGCCGCCAAGGTGCTCACGTCCCGGTACGGGGTGGCGGTCTAGTCTTTTGGTGCACAGCTGTAGAGCAGGCTAGGTGAGGCGCGAGCGCTCTACGAACTGCACACTTCACCACAGGCTTAGGTCGGAGAAGACGTTCCCAGACACGGTGAAGACTAGAATTAGCATTCCCAAGTATTTTCTTGAAGTTTCTTCCCCTTCGCTTCAAAAGCGCAGCGTAAGGTGAATTTAGGAAGAGACTCAGTGCGCAACTCAAGCACGAGTCAAGAAAGCGGCAGTATTGGAATCAGAGGTGACTTTGAAGTGGAAGTGTACCGAGGTCGTCTAGTTGAGGAGAAGGAGTGATGGAGTTCACCGTTTTCCAAAGACTACGTTCGCATCAAAGTGCTGAATATTCAGAAGAAAATGACGTTGCTGATAGACAGAGATCTACAAAAGACTGAGCTAAGTGAAAGACTCTTGATATAGGTTGTGACAGGAAACTTGAACTTACCAGATATAGAGTCATTGTAGAACTGCCTAAAACAGAAAGATAAACGCATAAAAAAGAGAGTTAGTGGTTTATGGAATAAACCACATAAGGGCAATGATTAAGAAAAAGTGAACATGTATATATATATATGTAAATACTTACCTAAAACGACCTTATTGATTCCAAAATTTCTCATCCTGTAAGAAAGAGAAGAACAGAGTCAAGAGAGTTGGTCGCAGATATCAGACAACACAAGAGAATACAGAGAAATATCAGAACCCCAAAATAAGGAGCAACTCTTCTCGTTAGTGAAGTAAGTGCACTTACTATATCAGGTTATAGAGATAGTGTAGGAAAAGTGAAACAGGTACTGATGTATTATTCTTTTCAATGGTAACAACTAACCAGAGGAGGAAACCAGAATTACAACTAGAACAGAAGAGAAGCTAACGTCCAGCATAGCGAGGGTGGGTGAGATATAAATGCCAATTAGTAAAACAAGGGTAGAAGAGAGTAGAGTTGGTTAGTTATAATTGTGTATTAATTTACAGGTTCCATAGGAAAGACGGAAAACGTTGTATTCATCAGACGGAAGCTGCCAATTCTGGACCAGTCTCTTCTTTGTTTATTATTTTATCCAATTTCCCCGTCCCCCAAGGTAATGACTTGGAGGTTCTGTGAAAAGACCCCCTTGCATTGCTAAGAGGGATTTGGGACCTAGCATCCCTGTTCCTGTGCAAGAACCGGTGAGCCAAAGTGATTCAAAGGTACGAGTTCTGACACAGGTACAGTGGCAGATGAAAAAGAGGCAGTGATTAACTGGCACAAAGGTATCAGACAGAGCGAGGGAGATTCTCTGATCTGAGCAGGCTTAAGCGGATCGGCAGGGGAGCCGGATTTGATTTTCACAAGTAATTTACTGAGTTCTTTGGAGGAGATCTCTGGAAAGACGTTAAGGCACGAGACCGGCCTGGGTCTGGGGGAGGTATACGTGCGGGGGGAGGACACGGCAGAAAAGGACCGATAAATTGCCCGTACTTTCTCCAGAAAGAAGGAGGCTAGTTCTTCACAATGAAATTCAGAAGTGATTGTCGGCACCAAGGCTTTCTTTGCACTAAGATCTTTAAGGACTTTAAATATAAATTTGGCAGGGTTGGGACTAAGTCTGATCTCATGAGCATAATAGGCTGCTCGCGTCTTGCAGATGGCTCTATGATATGCTTTAATTCTGCCAGGTACAGCACTTTTTTCCCGGGTCATAGTCTTTTCTCCAATCCCTCTAAATTCTTTTACATGTTTTCCTCAGCAGTATCAGGGTATCATTGTGCCAGGGGCTGGATTCCTGGAAGCAGCATTTGCTCCAGGTTGCTGGGATGAGGGAGTCGAGTGCCTGGACAATCCAGGCACAGAACGAATCATAATCTGCCTCTACATTGTAGAAGGGGCCTGGGGGGTCTTCTCTAAGGAGATGGTGAAAGTCCTTGAGTTTGATTTTTCTCCAAGGACGCTTAAAGACAATCCGTTCGGTGTTTTTATGTAGTTGTTCTGAAATGGGAAGGGACAGTTCGACCATCAAATGGTTAGACCAAGCTACTGGGGTAGGGATCGTCACCGTGGCAGTCTCTATGTTCGTAAATATGGGATCTAACAGATGGCCTCCTACATGAGTGGGGCTAGTGACCATTTAATGGAGTTGAAATGCCGCTAGATCAGCAAGCAAGCTGCTGATAGTCTGGTCCTGAATAAGATCAAAATGTAGATTTAAATCGCCAAAGATACTAAAATTGGCAGTTCCCATAGCAATTGAGTCGACTGTCTCTAAAAGGGCATTTCTAAAGCCAGTATCCTGTCCTGGAGGATATAGATCAGTAGTCCAGAAAGAGTAAGATGGGAGCTCATGGAGAGGCAAAAGCGGGCACTTTCACAACCTACTATAGTCATTTTATTGAAGAGACAGGGCTAACAAGATTTGGTGATTACAGCAATGCCACCTCCCCTGGATTTTCGATTGATCATATAAATAGAGTAGTCAGGGGGGAGAGCCAAATTAGGCTCGGCAACCACATCATCATTGAGCCATGTCTCAGTCAAAAAGAATATATCAGGGGGTTCATCTATAATGAGGTCGTGTATTTCAGCGTGGTGTTTGACAAGAGATCTTACATTCAACTGCAGAATTTTAAGCCGACATTGGGAAGAAGTATCGGAGGGGATGGGAAGGGGCAGAGGTGTGTGAAGTGAAAACTTACTACACAAGCATCTGATAGGGCCACTCAAAGGTTGTAGTGGGGGGCTCGTACATTGGTGGACTACCGGAAGCACATTTAGCAGAGCTTCTCTCGAGTAAGTGCGTCTTCCTGCGATACGTCGGGCAGCACTCCTGGCGAGAACCGACGTACTGGCGCGGACAGGCACAGACAGGCTTGCGTTTGACGCGCATTTGGCGTGCCGCCGGCGCGCCCGCTGCACGCGTCAACTGCGCTCGCGTTCAATGTCTGTCTAAAATAAGTGTCAGAAGACGTAGAACAACTAGACCGCCAACCAAAATGGCAGGTCAGTGCGTGCTACCGTAAGTGGGTATTTCCGGTCCATGCTCCTCTTTCAGCCCTCCACAACAATCAGCTACAAGGCTGCGGTGGACCGGGACACCAGAGAAGGCAGTAAAGTCAGGTAGGTGTTCAAGGCGAATTAAAAAACAGAACGATAGCTTTTTAAAAACAGATAGGCCCTCCACCCACTGAAGTCAGAAATTTAAACAGGAGCATAAGCGTTACCATGTCCCCCTATAGCAGCAATCAACTAACTGCTTTCAAAATGATGTGGACACTAGTCAGCACCGATTAAATACCGGCGTAGCGCGAACAACTAGACCGCCGACCAAAATGGCGGGTCAGTGCGTGCTACCGCAAGTGGGTATTTCCGGTCCTCGCTCCTCTTACAGCCCTCCACAACAATCAGCTACAAGGCTGCGGCAGACCGGGGCACCAGAGCAGGCAGTAAAGTCAGGTAGGTGTTCAAGGCGAATTAAAAAACAGAACAATAGCTTTTTAAAAACAGATAGGCCCTCCACCCACTGAAGTCAGAAATTTAAAAAGGAGCATAAGCGTTACCGTGTCCCCCTATAGAAGCAACCAACTAACTGCTTTCAAAATGAAGTGGACACTAGTCACCACCGATTAAATACCGGCGTAGCACGAACAATTAGACCGCTGACCAAAATGGCGGGTAGGTGCGCACTACCGGAAGTGAGTATTTCCGGTCCTTGCTCCTCTTTCAGCCCTCCACAACAGTCAGCCACAAGGCTGCGGCGGACCGGGGCACCAGATCAGGCAGTAAAGTCAGGTAGGTGTTCAAGGCAAATTAAAAAACAGAACGATAGCTTTTTAAAAACAGATAGGCCCTCCACCCACTGAATTCAGAAATTTAAACAGAAGCATAAGCGTTACCGTGTCCCCCTATAGCAGCAATCAACTAACTGCTTTCAAAGCACACAGGCCTTTAAACTTGACAGAGTGCACTTCCCATTGTAAGCAGGCACCTACATTTATACAGCCTTCTTCAAGTGTACCTTTCCAGAGACTCATATGAAGTAGCCTAATCCTTCATCCCTCCGCCAACATGTCTTAAAACTTACTTTTCCCTGTTAGCTTCTCTATTCACTGACTGCTCAGAATGTTGGGCCTAGCTAAACATTAAACAGCAACCCTTCCCATGTCACTGTTGTAAATCTCACCATGTTTCCAAAGGCTTCAATGCGTCTGTCTGTGCCTTTTCCTAGTGACATGATACATAAAAAGTAACCTAGAAATAGTAGAATTCCTGTGTTTTAGACCGCATGCTCTGTAAATCTCTATACAACAAGGTGTATGTATTAATTTCTGCTTATAACACAAGGCAAGTGGGTATTCAACAGTCTATTTGAGGGGTTCTGTGACGCCTATATAGGTAAGACATGTCTCCCTCTGCGACCCAATGATGGAGCGGAACTGAAAAGATTGTGCACCTCTTTAAAAAGCTATCAGTTTTTGAAGCAAGCATCTTCAGACACACAGCATGTGTCAGAATACATGTGCAAGTAGACACATACCTGAGTCACGAGAGCACGTAGACCTTTTAACTTGACAGATTGAACTTCCCATTGCAAGCAGACCCCTAAATTTATATGACCTACTTAAAGTGTACCTTTCCAGAGACTCATACAAAGTAGCCTAATCACTAATCTCTCTGCCAACATGTCTTAAACCTCACTTTTCTCTGTCAGCTTCACTATTCACTGACTGCAGAGAATATTGGGCCTAGCCAAATATAAAACAGCAACCCTTCCCATGTCTCTGTTGTAAGTCTCACCATGTTTCTGAAGGCTTCAATGCGTGTGTCTGTGCCTTTTCCTAGTGACATGATACATAAAAATAAATGTAGAAATAGTAGAACACCTGTGCTTCAGACTTCATTCTCTCAAATTGTCTCTAGAAGGTGTATGCATTCCTTTCATCTCATAATACAGGGCACATGAGTATTCAACAGTCTATTTGAGGAGTTCTGTGACACCTATATAGGTAAGACATGTCTCCCTCTGCAACCGAGTGATGGAGCGGAACTGAGAAGATTTGTGCACCTCCATGAGAAGCTATCAGTTTTTAAGCTAGCAACTTCAGACACACAGTAAGTGTCAGAATACATATAAAAGTAGACATATGCCTGAGTCATGAGAGCACTCAGATCTTTAAATTTGACAGAGTGCACTTCCCATTGCAAGCAGACCCCTAAATTTACACGGCATACTTCAAGAGTACCTTTCCTGAGACTCATACAAAGTTGCTTAATCCCTCTTCAAACATGCCTTAAACCCCACTTTTCTCTGGCAGCTGCACTATTCACCGAATACTCAAAATGTTGGGCCTAACTAAACAAAAAACATCAACCCTTCCCATGTCACTGTTGTAAGTCTCACCATGTTTCCGAAGGCATCAAAGGTTGCCCCTGGGCCTTTCCCTAGTGACATGATACACAAATAGAAAACTAGAAATAGTAGGATACCTGTGTTTTAGACGTCATGCTCTCTAAGTTTCTGTAGATGAAGGTGTATGTATTCCTCATGATGCCTTCACTGAGACACTACCCATACACTCATCCAATAAACCAAGAACTACACATGCAGTAATGTAATCACACACGTACTAGTCATGCAGTCATCCATTCACCCAGGTACTACTATTACAGTCAACCATTAACTCAGGCACTGCCCATGCACTCATACAATCACCCAGGCAGTAGTCTTGCACTCATCTATTCACTCAGGCACTATCCATGCATTCATTTAATCACCCAGGCAGTAACCCAAGCACTCATCCAATGAGCAAGGCACTACCCTTGCACTCATCCATTCACCCAGGCACTATCCATAAACGCATTCTATCTCCCAGGCACTACCCATACAATCATCACATCTCTTAGACACTACCGTTGCCCTCAATCATAAACTGAAGCACTACCCATGCACTCACATGCAAAACGTACCAGTGCACTGCACTCAGTGGCCTTTCATAATTCCCTTGTCACTAAACTAAGGATCGTGGATTCGGTAATATTGACAGATACCCTGGGTTTTGGCACTATATTAAAATATCACCCTTATCATGAATAGGAGGCCAAGTCAAATACTCATGATCAAACAGAGGAAGATATATTCAAGGAAATAGTTTTTACACGTTTTTGTAATGTTTATGTGGTGCTATTGATAACTGATTTATACCACAGTACGGTGGTGTTTCCAACAAGTTGATTGGTCATGCGACTGCCATATTTATTGACTCTTTGGAATACACTGTTATATACGGATTTCTCACTAAATGAAGAAATATAACATGACTTTATCGGATTAGGTGACCTCCATAAAAAAGATTTGGTTGGAATTACTCCAGTCCTTCTTGGCTCATGTCCCTATATTCAGTGTGATCTTTGACAGCAGTAAAATGTTACAGTGCATCGGTAGATTAGCTTTCACATCTGCTTCTGCCCTCAACAGATACACTGCACCATTTCTCACAGCAATCTGCGGTACTCAGCTGAGAGTCCTAGCTCGGTAGGGGTCATTTGTATACATCCACTTCCCTCTGAAGTGCGGCCTGAAGCACTTACTCTCTGAAGTGTTGCCTGCACCCAGAGATGCTGTTGGTCCGGAGGGTCACAGGTTCGAGGCGCTACTTGCTCTAAGTATGCAAAGCTGCAGGATTTACGAGGAATCAGATCTCAGCTTGATTATTTTTTAATTTAAATTTTTATTTAGACATCATACAGAAGAAAAATAGCAAATCATACTGATACCAAAAAGTGAGGGATGTCCATATTTACATATACAACCTTTCCCCTCCCCTCGGCCTGTCCCACACCCCCTGGATCCCAAAGAAACTAAATTCAATAAAATTAAGTAGCATATACTTTGCTTAGCCTTTGACTTTAGATTTACATTTCCACGGGGCTAAGTACCTTGCTTATCGAATTGGAGCTCCATAAGTCTTCATCAGCCTTGATCCATCTAGTTATAGGCTCCCAGATTCCAAGGCCTCTGATCCTTGCTTTATTTCCTCTTCTTTTATATACCGCAGTCTCCCACCTATATATTGATAATAGATTCCCCAACCATCCGTGTACTGAGGGAAGATCCTGATCAAGCCAGGCACAAGCCTGGCAGAACCTGAACACCGCCATTGCTATAAATACCATTGTCCGATTCAGTTCATCCGTTTCCTGATTGCTGATCCCCAATAGTATAACCTGGGAGGTAAGCTCAACGGAATGTACCACCATAATATTGAGGCGTTGTCCAATTTCAGCTATCGGTTGGGAAAGCCTTGGGCATGTGGCAAACATATGAACGCTATCAGCGGCTAACATTCCACACGGCAAGCAGTGTCTCCCAGAGGTCCCAGCCCATCTTTAAATCTGAGCCGGAGCAAGATAAAGATTACACCAGGTCTTAAAACAATGCACTTGAAGGCTAGCCAAAATATAAGCTGTCTGGCTCAGCTGAAGGGAATGTTCACACTCTCCTAGCCCATCTTGTAACATTTCTTGCCACCTGTTAATATGTTTGAGAAGATCATCCCCCATCTCCGTAATTATTATTTTATATCTTGTGGACATTAATGGTCATGCCCCCATACCAAATCTAGTAAAGGAATTTTATTGCAACAAGTCATCTTTTTGAACAAAAAATCCCTGAGCTGCCAATATTTAAAAAAGTGGTTATTCCCTATCCCACATTTTTCTTTAATTATATCAAATGAGAGGATTTCCTTGTCTACCATTAGATCCCCTTGGTGAAATACCCCTCTCTAGATCCATATTTTAAAGTAACCGTCCTGGAATATGTCTGGGAGTAACCTATTGTTAACTAGAGGAGAATATCTTTGGATTCTGCCAATCTTCAATTTTTTTCAAAACTGCTGTTCAAACCTTAAACGCACCCAGTAAGACCTTAAATTTGACCCTCTTGAAACAGGCAAAATTGATATGACAAATGAGACAGTGTGTGTGAGTGGAGTGGAGTGGTGTGGAGTGAGTGGAGTGGTGTGGCTCACTGGTTAGAGGCAGCAGACCCGGGAGCAGAAGTCGGCCCGGGACCAGGGTTCAATTCCCGACGCGGCAGGGTCGTGGACCAGGGTCAGCGGACTTGACAATTCTCGCCTCGGTGCCTACTCTAACCTGGGGTCCCACTCGGCAACTCTGGGCATTAGCTTGCCTAATCTCCACAACGGCCCCATCAACGCCGGGGATGCCTGGCTCCACCTTGGGGATTCCCAGTAGGGACCATCCCACAGGGAAAGCCAGGACGGGTTCCCCAGAGGTATACAGCGCCGGGACGCCCCTTTGCTGGGGCAGCTGTGCGCTTTACAAGTATACGACAGTTAACAGTTAACAGACATCCCTTGGCTTCTATGCCATAAATTAGGTCATAGATAGATACTTCTCTTATCTCCCCATAGTCACTTTTTAACAGGTCGGCCATCGGTTTCAAAGCTGCTACCCAATTATAAACTTGAAAATTAGGGACTGACCAAACCCCCGGTCTCTAGGAAAGTCATATATTTTAAAGCCTTGCAAGGACGCTGTCCGGCCCAGAGAAACGACAAAATCAGTTGGTTTAGCTTTAAAAACAAAGATTTATTTATTTCTAGTGGGATAGCTCTTAAATAATACAGGATTATTGGGAGGATGAGCATTTTAATTACATTGCACCTACCAACTAATGTGAGATGTAGATTATTTATTCTATTAGAATCCATCTATATTTTCTGCATCAGTGGCTTCAGATTGATATCAACAATTTCTTCCACATTTGCACTAATCTCTACCCCTAAATACCTAGCACTCCAAACTATTCGAGCATCATCAAGATTCATTTTATCATTCATAACAATTTGAGTTTTATTCTCATTAAGATGGTAACCTGAGAGCTTGCCGAATTGATCAGTCAGATTATTTAACTCCAAGAGAGCATCTTAAGGAGTAGGCGTGATTATAGCTAAGTCAACTGCATAAGCTAAGATTTATGTTTCCCCTCCTCTGGCCAGGTAGCTTGAATCCTTCGGCTCTCCACAATAAGGGATCGATATAAATGGCAAACAGTAAAGGAGAGCAGGGGTACCGTTATCTCGTGCCCCGTGTGGTCCTAATTATATCAGAGGAGACACCCATCAAAGCTATCCTTGCAGTCGGTCCCTGTACATACTTTTAATAGCATTGATAAACCCCTTTCCTAAGCCACATTTTTACATAGTTGCCCACAAGAAGGGCCATGATATCCTATAAAATGCCTTTTCTGCATTTAACAGTATTTAAGCCATAGGGTCTCCCGTTACCTTAGTCTCATCAAAAAGGGCAATAGTCCAGCAAATAAGGTCTACAGTCTCCCTTCCAGGGACAATCCGTGCTGGGAAGGAGTAACCAACTTCTTGATCACCGATGCCAGTCTATTTGCAAGAATATTTACATATGTTTTCGTGTCACTATTAATCAGCGTTATATGACCCAGGTTAAATTACAGGTTTACCTTTTTTCAAAAATACCATTATGTTAGCTGATTTCCAGGTTTCAGGATGTATCTCACCAGATTGGACTCTGCAGAAAATCTCAAACATCATAGCCATTAGTTGAGCCTGAATATTTTTTTTAAATTTCCCTGGTATGAAGTCAGTCCCTACTGCTTTACCAGATTGCAGTGACTCAATCACCACTCTCACTTCCTAGAGTTTAATTGGTTACTCTAACATCCTCTATGTATAATTTTTTATAACATTTTTGAAATGCAGATAAAATAGCTTCTGGGTCATTAACGGAGCCAGTGTCAGGATCTATAATTTCTGTGATACGGGTTTGGACCTTTTTTCTCTGGACCGGACTGCAAGCATATGACCCACCCTTTCAATGCTCTCTCAAAGAGCTTACTCCGCCAAACGAAATATCTTCCAGCTGATTTCTTAAGTGAAATTTCTGTGATTGCAGACCTAGCAATTAAGATCCTTGTATAAGCGATCCCATGGGTCACCACCTTCAGAGAGAAACTTTATTAGATAGGCTTCAGCCTTTTCTAGTACGTCATACAATATATTTAGTATATTCCTCCCCTCCTTTGGTATCTCCCAACCATATTTAGAAGTCTCTCCCCTAATACCCGCCTTTAGGGTGTCCTAGACACATATGACATGTATATTAGTACTATCCAAATTTTCATTGATGAACCTAGGAATCCACCTCTCCATATGTTGTACATAGCCACAATCACCAAACAAAGCCCTATTAAAAGTCCAGAAAGCTTCTTGTGGTTTTTTACGAATATTAATTTCGAGAACCAGAGGGTTGTGATCTGAAATGACTCTGGGATATTTAGTTATTTTACTAGGTAAACAACGTTTATGACTAAACTTTTTTCCCGCATGGAATCACAATGCGATCGTTACAACGACCGCGTTGTGATTCCGCATACCATTACTCCACAAGTCGGAACAACGACTTGCGGAGGGGGGGTGGTGTTGGAATTAAAATCCAACACCTTCCCTAGTGTCCGCACAGACTGGAGTTGGAATAGTAAATTATACTATTCCAACATCCAGCGCCTCCCCCCTCCGCAAGTCGTTGTTCTGACTTGCGGAGTAATGGTATGCAAATCACAATGAGGTTGTTGTAACAACCGCGTTGTGATTCCATGCGAGAAAAAAGACTGTGGGACAAAGACCTATATTCATTTTACTACCATGTGCCAGATTCTGTGATACAAAAAAATTATCTAATCTGACCATTCCTATCTTGTTTTGCCCAGATTTCTGATAACCCATGCAAAACTCTTAATTGAATTAAAGATTTATATACTTCAGGCTTCTGCCCTTGATATATTAACCCAGGATAGTTGGAAACCGAACAGCTCATATTTATATAAAAGTCCCTGCACGTGATGATAAGAAGGGGCCACCCCTCCAATTCAATATTCAACCAATCAAACAGTGCTGGGTCATCTAACACTGGTTTGTAGACCGAGCAGAGAGTAAACAAACTATTGCCTACCGAGCATTGTGTAATTACCCATCTTCCCATTTTATCCGTAGTGCACCATGAAAAACTAGCCAGGCCCCTCCGGGCGAGTATTGCCACACCATTAGTCTTTACATCCTGCGTAGTTCAAGAAATGTATTGATACCCCTTAAATTCCATGACCTTCCTTCTAGCAGCTTCAGTATGTGTCTCTTGAAGGCAAATAATATTGGCCTTCAAGAAACGAATATCCTTATTAATTCTGTATTTTTTAAAAGGATCATTTAGCCGACCGATATTAACACTATCAATGCTACAGCAATTCCCGCTTGGTGCTGAACTCCCTTGAATCCCATTGTTCATGACGAGCTCAGCTCGTCATGAGCACATACGCAGTGTACTGCATGACGAGCTGAGCTCGTCATGAGCATGGAAGGGGTTAATAGAGGCAATTCTGAGTTTCCACATTAAAAGTTGAATGCAATCCTGACACCCTGTGGCTTGTCCCTACTGATATCCTCTAAAAGGCTTAATCCTGGGATATTAAGTGCCTGAGACACTAAATGGAAAAAGCATTACTAGCCAATACATAGCTCTTTTATCCCTTTTTGAGTTCCTGTAAATGTTACTTGGCCTGGATCTCTGATGTGATTACTCTGGAATTCCATTTGTAAATAATCTTAAGTCAGGCCAGGTTAATTAAAAACACTTCACAGCCAAGCTTCCGGAAAGGACCAATCAGCTGGCGAAGCCTCCATCTTCTTTCCACCGTAGTATGACAAAAATCTGGTCGTACAAAAAAAGAGTCTCCCACAGCTGATCTCTTCGCTTTTGGACAGGCTTTCTCGAATATTGCCTGCCGTAAGAGGAAGTATCCAAAAAAGATGAGGATAACTCTAGGTTTTTCATTTGACCCTGTCCTGTTCTTTTTCAGCATCAATATTTACAACAAGGGGTGGTGATGGACAGAGTCTCTGAATTAAGCAGAATACTCTCACCCAGTCAAGAGATCAGGGCTAGATCCAACACAGTTTTTTAGCTCATTGCACCATCCCAGTTTCAGAACCTGGCTGTATGCAAATTAGTCTGTCCCTGGCCCAGTGCATCATGGGAACAAGGCAGACCAGACTACAAAAGCCAATTCTTACACTGGGAAGGAACCAAGCATCCGGGGACCGGTTTCTGGCATTTCAGCCGTCTTCGGCCCGGCTTGCTTGAATCCTGATGGTGCAATGAGCAAGGGACTCACATCTGAGTATACCCTTCCACGCTTAGGGTGGACAAAAATATTTACAACAAGGGGTGGTGATGGACAGAGTCTCTGAATTAAGCAGAATACTCTCACCCAGTCAAGAGATCAGTGCTAGATCCAACACCGTTTTTCAGCTCATTGCACCATCCCAGTTTCAGAACCTGGCTGTATGCAAATTAGTCTGTCCCTGGCCCAGTGCATCATGGGAACAAGGCAGACCAGACTACAAAAGCCAATTCTTACACTGGGAAGGAAACAAGCTTCCGGGGACCGGTTTCTGGCATTTCAGCCGTCTTCGGCCCGGCTTGCTTGAATCCTGATGGTGCAATGAGCAAGGGACTCACATCTGAGTATACCCTTCCACGCTTAGGGTGGACAAAAATATTTACAACAAGGGGTGGTGATGGACAGAGTCTCTGAATTAAGCAGAATACTCTCACCCAGTCAAGAGATCAGGGCTAGATCCAACACCGTTTTTTAGCTCATTGCACCATCCCAGTTTCAGAACCTGGCTGTATGCAAATTAGTCTGTCCCTGGCCCAGTGCATCATGGGAACAAGGCAGACCAGACTACAAAAGCCAATTCTTACACTGGGAAGGAAACAAGCTTCCGGGGACCGGTTTCTGGCATTTCATCCGTCTTCGGCCCGGCTTGCTTGAATCCTGATGGTTTAATGAGCAAGGGACTCACATCTGAGTATACCCTTCCACGCTTAGGGTGGACAAAAATATTTACAACAAGGGGTGGTGATGGACAGAGTCTCTGAATTAAGCAGAATACTCCCACCCAGTCAAGAGATCAGGGCTAGATCCAACACCGTTTTTTAGCTCATTGCACCATCCCAGTTTCAGAACCTGGCTGTATGCAAATTAGTCTGTCCCTGGTCCAGTGCATCATGGGAACAAGGCAGACCAGACTACAAAAGCCAATTCTTACACTGGGAAGGAAACAAGCTTCCGGGGACCGGTTTCTGGCATTTCAGCCGTCTTCGGCCCGGCTTGCTTGAATCCTGATGGTGCAATGAGCAAGGGACTCACATCTGAGTATACCCTTCCACGCTTAGGGTGGACAGAAATATTTACAACAAGGGGTGGTGATGGACAGAGTCTCTGAATTAAGCAGAATACTCTCACCCAGTCAAGAGATCAGGGCTAGATCCAACACCGTTTTTTAGCTCATTGCACCATCCCAGTTTCAGAACCTGGCTGTATGCAAATTAGTCTGTCCCTGGCCCAGTGCATCATGGGAACAAGGCAGACCAGACTACAAAAGCCAATTCTTACACTGGGAAGGAAACAAGCTTCCGGGGACCGGTTTCTGGCATTTCAGCCGTCTTTGGCCCGGCTTGCTTGAATCCTGATGGTGCAATGATAAAGGGACCCACATCTGAGTATACCCTTCCACGCTTAGGGTGGACAAAAATATTTACAACAAGGGGTGGTGATGGACAGAGTCTCTGAATTAAGCAGAATACTCTCACCCAGTCAAGAGATCAGGGCTAGATCCAACACCGTTTTTTAGCTCATTGCACCATCCCAGTTTCAGAACCTGGCTGTATGCAAATTAGTCTGTCCCTGGCCCAGTGCATCATGGGAACAAGGCAGACCAGACTACAAAAACCAATTCTTACACTGGGAAGGAAACAAGCTTCCGGGGACCGGTTTCTGGCATTTCAGCCGTCTTCGGCCCGGCTTGCTTGAATCCTGATGGTGCAATGAGCAAGGGACTCAAATCTGAGTATACCCTTCCACGCTTAGGGTGGACAAAAATATTTACAACATGGGGTGGTGATGGACAGAGTCTCTGAGTTTAGCAGAATACTCTCACCCAGTCAAGAGATCAGGGCTAGATCCAACACCGTTTTTTAGCTCATTGCACCATCCCAGTTTCAGAACCTGGCTGTATGCAAATTAGTCTGTCCCTGGCCCAGTGCATCATGGGAACAAGGCAGACCAGACTACAAAAGCCAATTCTTACACTGGGAAGGAAACAAGCTTCCGGGGACCGGTTTCTGGCATTTCATCCGTCTTCGGCCCGGCTTGCTTGAATCCTGATGGTTTAATGAGCAAGGGACTCACATCTGAGTATACCCTTCCACGCTTAGGGTGGACAAAAATATTTACAACAAGGGGTGGTGATGGACAGAGTCTCTGAATTAAGCAGAATACTCCCACCCAGTCAAGAGATCAGGGCTAGATCCAACACCGTTTTTTAGCTCATTGCACCATCCCAGTTTCAGAACCTGGCTGTATGCAAATTAGACTGTCCCTGGTCCAGTGCATCATGGGAACAAGGCAGACCAGACTACAAAAGTCAATTCTTACACTGGGAAGGAAACAAGCTTCCGGGGACCGGTTTCTGGCATTTCAGCCGTCTTCGGCCCGGCTTGCTTGAATCCTGATGGTGCAATGAGCAAGGGACTCACATCTGAGTATACCCTTCCACGCTTAGGGTGGACAGAAATATTTACAACAAGGGGTGGTGATGGACAGAGTCTCTGAATTAAGCAGAATACTCTCACCCAGTCAAGAGATCAGGGCTAGATCCAACACCGTTTTTTAGCTCATTGCACCATCCCAGTTTCAGAACCTGGCTGTATGCAAATTAGTCTGTCCCTGGCCCAGTGCATCATGGGAACAAGGCAGACCAGACTACAAAAGCCAATTCTTACACTGGGAAGGAAACAAGCTTCCGGGGACCAGTTTCTGGAATTTCAGCCGTCTTTGGCCCGGCTTGCTTGAATCCTGATGGTGCAATGATAAAGGGACCCACATCTGAGTATACCCTTCCACGCTTAGGGTGGACAAAAATATTTACAACAAGGGGTGGTGATGGACAGAGTCTCTGAATTAAGCAGAATACTCTCACCCAGTCAAGAGATCAGGGCTAGATCCAACACCGTTTTTTAGCTCATTGCACCATCCCAGTTTCAGAACCTGGCTGTATGCAAATTAGTCTGTCCCTGGCCCAGTGCATCATGGGAACAAGGCAGACCAGACTACAAAAGCCAATTCTTACACTGGGAAGGAAACAAGCTTCCGGGGACCGGTTTCTGGCATTTCAGCCGTCTTCGGCCCGGCTTGCTTGAATCCTGATGGTGCAATGAGCAAGGGACTCAAATCTGAGTATACCCTTCCACGCTTAGGGTGGACAAAAATATTTACAACAAGGGGTGGTGATGGACAGAGTCTCTGAATTAAGCAGAATACTCTCACCCAGTCAAGAGATCAGGGCTAGATCCAACACCGTTTTTTAGCTCATTGCACCATCCCAGTTTCAGAACCTGGCTGTATGCAAATTAGTCTGTCCCTGGCCCAGTGCATCATGGGAACAAGGCAGACCAGACTACAAAAGCCAATTCTTACACTGGGAAGGAAACAAGCTTCCGGGGACCGGTTTCTGGCATTTCAGCCGTCTTCGGCCCGGCTTGCTTGAATCCTGATGGTGCAATGAGCAAGGGACTCACATCTGAGTTTTACCCTTCCACGCTTAGGGTGGACAAAAATATTTACAACAAGGGGTGGTAATGGACAGAGTCTCTGAATTAAGCAGAATACTCTCACCCAGTCAAGAGATCAGGGCTAGATCCAACACCGTTTTTTAGCTCATTGCACCATCCCAGTTTCAGAACCTGGCTGTATGCAAATTAGTCTGTCCCTAGCCCAGTGCATCATGGGAACAAGGCAGACCAGACTACAAAAGCCAATTCTTACACTGGGAAGGAAACATGCTTCCGGGGACCGGTTTCTGGCATTTCAGCCGTCTTCGGCCTGGCTTGCTTGAATCCTGATGCTGCAATGAGCAAGGGACTCACATCTGAGTATACCCTTCCACGCTTAGGGTGGACAAAAATATTTACAACAAGGGGTGGTGATGGACAGAGTCTCTGAATTAAGCAGAATACTCTCACCCAGTTAAGAGATCAGGGCTAGATCCAACACCGTTTTTTAGCTCATTGCACCATCCCAGTTTCAGAACCTGGCTGTATGCAAATTAGTCTGTCCCTGGCCCAGTGCATCATGGGAACAAGGCAGACCAGACTACAAAAGCCAATTCTTACACTGGGAAGGAAACAAGCTTCCGGGGACCGGTTTCTGGCATTTCAGCCGTCTTCGGCCCGGCTTGCTTGAATCCTGATGGTGCAATGAGCAAGGGACTCACATCTGAGTATACCCTTCCACGCTTAGGGTGGACAAAAATATTTACAACAAGGGGTGGTGATGGACAGAGTCTCTGAATTAAGCAGAATACTCTCACCCAGTCAAGAGATCAGTGCTAGATCCAACACCGTTTTTCAGCTCATTGCACCATCCCAGTTTCAGAACCTGGCTGTATGCAAATTAGTCTGTCCCTGGCCCAGTGCATCATGGGAACAAGGCAGACCAGGCTACAAAAGCCAATTCTTACACTGGGAAGGAAACAAGCTTCCGGGGACCGGTTTCTGGCATTTCAGCCGTCTTCGGCCCGGCTTGCTTGAATCCTGATGGTTTAATGAGCAAGGGACTCACATCTGAGTATACCCTTCCACGCTTAGGGTGGACAAAAATATTTACAACAAGGGGTGGTGATGGACAGAGTCTCTGAATTAAGCAGAATACTCCCACCCAGTCAAGAGATCAGGGCTAGATCCAACACAGTTTTTTAGCTCATTGCACCATCCCAGTTTCAGAACCTGGCTGTATGCAAATTAGACTGTCCCTGGTCCAGTGCATCATGGGAACAAGGCAGACCAGACTACAAAAGTCAATTCTTACACTGGGAAGGAAACAAGCTTCCGGGGACCGGTTTCTGGCATTTCAGCCGTCTTCGGCCCGGCTTGCTTGAATCCTGATGGTGCAATGAGCAAGGGACTCACATCTGAGTATACCCTTCCACGCTTAGGGTGGACAGAAATATTTACAACAAGGGGTGGTGATGGACAGAGTCTCTGAATTAAGCAGAATACTCTCACCCAGTCAAGAGATCAGGGCTAGATCCAACACCGTTTTTTAGCTCATTGCACCATCCCAGTTTCAGAACCTGGCTGTATGCAAATTAGTCTGTCCCTGGCCCAGTGCATCATGGGAACAAGGCAGACCAGACTGCAAAAGCCAATTCTTACACTGGGAAGGAAACAAGCTTCCGGGGACCAGTTTCTGGAATTTCAGCCGTCTTTGGCCCGGCTTGCTTGAATCCTGATGGTGCAATGATAAAGGGACCCACATCTGAGTATACCCTTCCACGCTTAGGGTGGACAAAAATATTTACAACAAGGGGTGGTGATGGACAGAGTCTCTGAATTAAGCAGAATACTCTCACCCAGTCAAGAGATCAGGGCTAGATCCAACTCCGTTTTTTAGCTCATTGCACCATCCCACTTTCAGAACCTGGCTGTATGCAAATTAGTCTGTCCCTGGCCCAGTGCATCATGGGAACAAGGCAGACCAGACTACAAAAGCCAATTCTTACACTGGGAAGGAAACAAGCTTCCGGGGACCGGTTTCTGGCATTTCAGCCGTCTTCGGCCCGGCTTGCTTGAATCCTGATGGTGCAATGAGCAAGGGACTCACATCTGAGTTTTACCCTTCCACGCTTAGGGTGGACAAAAATATTTACAACAAGGGGTGGTAATGGACAGAGTCTCTGAATTAAGCAGAATACTCTCACCCAGTCAAGAGATCAGGGCTAGATCCAACACCGTTTTTTAGCTCATTGCACCATCCCAGTTTCAGAACCTGGCTGTATGCAAATTAGTCTGTCCCTAGCCCAGTGCATCATGGGAACAAGGCAGACCAGACTACAAAAGCCAATTCTTACACTGGGAAGGAAACAAGCTTCCGGGGACCGGTTTCTGGCATTTCAGCCGTCTTCGGCCTGGCTTGCTTGAATCCTGATGGTGCAATGAGCAAGGGACTCACATCTGAGTATACCCTTCCACGCTTAGGGTGGACAAAAATATTTACAACAAGGGGTGGTGATGGACAGAGTCTCTGAATTAAGCAGAATACTCTCACCCAGTTAAGAGATCAGGGCTAGATCCAACACCGTTTTTTAGCTCATTGCACCATCCCAGTTTCAGAACCTGGCTGTATGCAAATTAGTCTGTCCCTGGCCCAGTGCATCATGGGAACAAGGCAGACCAGACTACAAAAGCCAATTCTTACACTGGGAAGGAAACAAGCTTCCGGGGACCGGTTTCTGGCATTTCAGCCGTCTTCGGCCCGGCTTGCTTGAATCCTGATGGTGCAATGAGCAAGGGACTCACATCTGAGTATACCCTTCCACGCTTAGGGTGGACAAAAATATTTACAACAAGGGGTGGTGATGGACAGAGTCTCTGAATTAAGCAGAATACTCTCACCCAGTCAAGAGATCAGTGCTAGATCCAACACCGTTTTTCAGCTCATTGCACCATCCCAGTTTCAGAACCTGGCTGTATGCAAATTAGTCTGTCCCTGGCCCAGTGCATCATGGGAACAAGGCAGACCAGGCTACAAAAGCCAATTCTTACACTGGGAAGGAAACAAGCTTCCGGGGACCGGTTTCTGGCATTTCAGCCGTCTTCGGCCCGGCTTGCTTGAATCCTGATGGTTTAATGAGCAAGGGACTCACATCTGAGTATACCCTTCCACGCTTAGGGTGGACAAAAATATTTACAACAAGGGGTGGTGATGGACAGAGTCTCTGAATTAAGCAGAATACTCCCACCCAGTCAAGAGATCAGGGCTAGATCCAACACCGTTTTTTAGCTCATTGCACCATCCCAGTTTCAGAACCTGGCTGTATGCAAATTAGACTGTCCCTGGTCCAGTGCATCATGGGAACAAGGCAGACCAGACTACAAAAGTCAATTCTTACACTGGGAAGGAAACAAGCTTCCGGGGACCGGTTTCTGGCATTTCAGCCGTCTTCGGCCCGGCTTGCTTGAATCCTGATGGTGCAATGAGCAAGGGACTCACATCTGAGTATACCCTTCCACGCTTAGGGTGGACAGAAATATTTACAACAAGGGGTGGTGATGGACAGAGTCTCTGAATTAAGCAGAATACTCTCACCCAGTCAAGAGATCAGGGCTAGATCCAACACCGTTTTTTAGCTCATTGCACCATCCCAGTTTCAGAACCTGGCTGTATGCAAATTAGTCTGTCCCTGGCCCAGTGCATCATGGGAACAAGGCAGACCAGACTGCAAAAGCCAATTCTTACACTGGGAAGGAAACAAGCTTCCGGGGACCAGTTTCTGGAATTTCAGCCGTCTTTGGCCCGGCTTGCTTGAATCCTGATGGTGCAATGATAAAGGGACCCACATCTGAGTATACCCTTCCACGCTTAGGGTGGACAAAAATATTTACAACAAGGGGTGGTGATGGACAGAGTCTCTGAATTAAGCAGAATACTCTCACCCAGTCAAGAGATCAGGGCTAGATCCAACTCCGTTTTTTAGCTCATTGCACCATCCCACTTTCAGAACCTGGCTGTATGCAAATTAGTCTGTCCCTGGCCCAGTGCATCATGGGAACAAGGCAGACCAGACTACAAAAGCCAATTCTTACACTGGGAAGGAAACAAGCTTCCGGGGACCGGTTTCTGGCATTTCAGCCGTCTTCGGCCCGGCTTGCTTGAATCCTGATGGTGCAATGAGCAAGGGACTCACATCTGAGTTTTACCCTTCCACGCTTAGGGTGGACAAAAATATTTACAACAAGGGGTGGTGATGGACAGAGTCTCTGAATTAAGCAGAATACTCTCACCCAGTCAAGAGATCAGGGCTAGATCCAACACCGTTTTTTAGCTCATTGCACATCCCAGTTTCAGAACCTGGCTGTATGCAAATTAGTCTGTCCCTGGCCCAGTGCATCATGGGAACAAGGCAGACCAGACTACAAAAGCCAATTCTTACACTGGGAAGGAAACAAGCTTCCGGGGACCGGTTTCTGGCATTTCAGCCGTCTTCGGCCCGGCTTGCTTGAATCCTGATGGTGCAATGACCAAGGGACTCACATCTGAGTATATCCTTCCACGCTTAGGGTGGACAAAAATATTTACAACAAGGGGTGGTGATGGACAGAGTCTCTGAATTAAGCAGAATACTCTCACCCAGTCAAGAGATCAGGGCTAGATCCAACACCGTTTTTTAGCTCATAGCACCATCCCAGTTTCAGAACCTGGCTGTATGCAAATTAGTCTGTCCCTGGCCCAGTGCATCATGGGAACAAGGCAGACCAGACTACAAAAGCCAATTCTTACACTGGGAAGGAAACAAGCTTCCGGGGACCGGTTTCTGGCATTTAAGCCATCTTCGGCCCGGCTTGCTTGAATCCTGATGGTGCAATGAGCAAGGGACTCACATCTGAGTATACCCTTCCACGCTTAGGGTGGACAAAAATATTTACAACAAGGGATCAGAAACCTGTGTACCCTCGGCACCTCGGTGTCCCAGTCCCACTGTGCCAACTCAGGAAAGGCACCTTTGAGAAGTCTAAGCACAAAACCCCAAATGTCATTGTCTTTGGCGTTGTTCTCTATGCCACGAAGTCTTAAGTTGTTCCTGCTCATCCTGTTTACAAACTCCTCTAGCTTCCAAAGTACATCACCGATTCTGGTGTAATTTGCTTCAAATTTCAGCTCGGATCCCTCTGCTTCGGTCTCTAATCCCACCACACGCTCCTCAAGTACAGTAGTCTGATCCGAGATTTCTGAACAACATTTTTTCACTTTACGGATCGATCACTGGAGTTTTTTATTCGCTAGCTATGCCCTCTTATGGTCTTGACAGGCCTCAGCCTGCATCTGTTTAAGAGTAGATAATATCAATTCCATGGAGGGAGGAGACTTGATCTTATCCGCGCTAGCCATAGGATAATGGGGGGGGGTTTAGATTAAGTGTCCTCCTCAAATTCTATTCCAAGTTGGATAGTGGAATAGTCCCATTGTAATTGGCCTGCTTGGCTGTTATCCATATTTGATCCGCTGCCTTTGATTATTCCCTTCATATTCCTTCTCTTACATCTAACTGGCATCCTCTTTTGAGTATTCAGTTTTGAAGGGGAGGGGCTACTATCCTCCCCCGTGGTTTCGGGTTCAGTATCCTCTAGTTCGCTCACACTAGTGTGCTCAGATTCATCCGTCAGGGAAAAAATCTGTCTCCATCAGGAGTTCCTACATTGAGGCTGACGGGGTTTGTAGGCACGATTCCAGTATCATCATCACAATCCTCATTACCCAGCGTTCCGGTAGGCTCTGTATTAATAATGCCCATAGTGTTTTTGTTAATTACATGTGAGATGAGAGAGTCTAACACACTTTTCTCCAGTAATGTTTTAAGGGGTGTTTTAACTTAATCTTAGGAGCCACCGATAGGTATCTCAATGCCTAGACTGCCTACCCAGTCCTTGTTGGTCGTCTTGCTCGGTGAGGATTTTGCCTGCATACCGGAATTCCTCCAACCAGAGAACATCCCAGGCACCATCTGTTGTTTGGGCCTCATTGCAGGTCCACAGGATGCTGATCATCAGTAGGCGTCCTGCTGTCGGTTTCCACCATGTCCTGGGAGAGCGTGGGAGAAGCGTCTCCGCCCTTCAGTTCAGCCATCTTCCTAGCTGCTGGGATCCCCTTCACTCCTGCCACGGCGCCGTCCTTTACGAGTTTTTTTGTCCTTGGGGGCATCTTGGACTCGCCTAATACACCCGGTATCCTTCAGGCAGTGACGAGGATCGACAGAGCCTTTGCACGCCAGAGGTATGTGCTACGCTTGATTCATTGTACGCCGATGTGGAAATTGTCCGCTGTCCGTGTTAGCAGTTCAGCAATCCTTAAGCTGTGCTCATACGAAGGCATTAGATATACCATCCAAGTACTTTTTGTGTAACCTCCAGTTTTGAATGCTTAGCTTCGTGAGGTTCTTCTATAACCAGGTTGCTGCATAGCGGGGAAGCAACTCGCACAGCGGTCAAGCAGCCGCCATCTTGCCCCACCAGATATCAGCTTGAATTGCTGTCTCAGCTTGGGGTTCTGCCTACTGTGTGCATATCTAGGTTGGAAGTACTGTCTTCTCACAGTAACAGTCCAGGTTGCAGACAGTGTCTTATTCCAGGCAGGTGGAGGGCCTGTTCTCATAGACGCTGCCTGCTTGGTCTATTTACGAGTTGGAATACCGTTCAGGGTGCAGTCAGGGAACGTATCCCATCAAGATGTGCTGCCAGCACCTAGTGCATGCAGCTGAGATTAAGATGCTCTCTGCCATGTGAGGTACTTGTTCATGTAGGCTGAGGGAGCTGGTGACTCACAGAGTGCCCATACGAACTTTAGCTACTGCCTACTCTGCGATTGTCATCCTAGGCAGCACTTAGTTACTGCCTGCTCCCTGTGGGACACCGAGTAGAGTCGCTGCCTCTTCTCTCTGCCCTGCGAGGCAGAGATTGCTGCCTTGTCCAGTGTGCAACTATTTATGACTCCAGTCTGGCATTCCTGACTGCTGTCTGAGTGCCTCCAGGCTACGGGATCCGCCTCCTTTGTATGCATGGATCCCGCAGAGGGTACTGCCTGCTCCAGAGCAAAAACACAAGAGGTTGCAGCAAGTGTGGTCCCAGCCTGGAGTAGCTCCTTCTCTGCCTGTGACCTGTTACTTCTGTTTTCTCTCTGTGCTCCAGGATAAAGTTGTGGCCTGCTCTGTTTGTGGTCAAAGAGGAAAGTTACTGCCTGTGCTCTTTGAGATCTAATCCTGCTTGTTCGCTGAAGCTCCCAGCTGGTGGTCTTGCTTGCTCTAGTTATGACCCCGGACTTCGACTTCTGCCTGTTCGGTGTATGTAAATACAGCTGGAGCTGAGCTGCAGGCTGAAGCAGTTGTGAGTGTATAGATCAGGCTGTAGGCTGTTAAGAATCACATACAGCCCCTCTCCCTCGCCTCTGGATTGGTTTCCCTTTTAGCTCACATTACCCTGAATGGGGCTGCACTTCACATAGCTGTGCAGCAGTGTGATCACGGATTGCAGTGATGCTGTCTGCATTACACATCAGGGTGTGCCCTGAGAGCCTTAGAATATCTGAATGTGTAAAAGCAACTATAAATCTACAGATCAAAGGTGTTAATCCCTTCACAGTAGCTCATGGGATTAATGCATGTACTGCAGAGATCTGGACCTTTATAAAAAAGGTTCTAAATTGAATATGATGTCTCATAGGATCAATGCACTTGTTGCTTACATCTGAGGCTATTGTGCCAATTACAGGCTAATATGCCCACCTCCCCCAGGCTATCCCCTGGGGCGTGGCCATTTCTTTTCTTTTTTTCTTTTCTTTTATTTTAAAGGTGGGGTGAAGCACGGACCCCCTCCCCAGGTGGATTTCACACCGGTGACCCCATCCCCCGGGGCTTGGCCAGTAGTTTTCTTTTGTTTAAATGTATTTTAAAGGAGGGTGCCATGTGACACCCCTACCCAGGCCAATTTTGGCCCTGGGGAATCCGATCCCCTGGGGCCCCGCAATTTTTTGTAAAAAACTAAAAAAGGAATGCCCCTCCCAGGCCATTTCCTTTGGGACAGCGGGGAGAGTCCAAAGACCCCCCCCCCCAGGTCTTGCAGGTTCCCCGCCTCCTGCTGGAGCCGGCATTGCTTTTGGGCAGTGGGAGCTGCTAACATGCAGGTCCCTCTGCCCAAAAGAAATTCTGTTTTGCTTCATGGATGCTAGAGCATTTTCCATGCTCTCGCTTCCATGAAGTAAAATGGTGTTTGCTATGGCACGCCAAGCCAGAGCAAATTGCAATGTCCCAGGGCTGGGCACCCCTTGACATTTCTGGAGGGTGGTAGTTCCCAGGGGCATGCAGGGCTCCTGGAGGGGGTGCCTCATGGCTCCGCCCATCTTTTGTGTAGCCATGGGATGGTGGTGATCCGCGGGGCCGGGGGTCCACAACGGACCCCGCATATACTTAGTTTGTGCCCAGGGAGGTGGCCCCCTCACACTTCATTTTTAAAGATAGCCCTTGGGAGGAGGCGGTCCCCCAGAAGTTTGCCAGTAGATAGTTATAGTTAAGACCTAGTTTTCATAGGAAAAGCATTTTATGACTTGGCTATAACTTTGGGTGAGAAAGCACAAGACACACAGCTGATGGACGGAATGCAGAGCAAATAAAACATTCTCCCCCAGTCAATAGATGTGGGTTAAATCCATTGTTCTTTTGCTCACCATGCCACCCCGTTAAGACCCAGCCACATGCAAATCAGTCTTGACCCTGTGCCTCATGGGAACAGTCCAGATCAAACTGCCAAGCCAGGTCCTCCCTGGGCTGGAAACAAGCATCCTGGGACCGGTTTCGGGGATAAATGTTTCTTTAGAATTATTTATATAATAACGGTTAGAATTAATTATAAATGTATGATTTTTTAATGTGGTGCTGGCTATTGAAGTCCTGCTTTTCTTTCCGCCTTTGCAACGTACCAGTGGGGATTGAGATGAGCGACGTAATTGCGATATCTGGAGTCACCACGAAAATGGAAAATATGTTTTAGAGATGGTTGTTGTAGAAATACACTAGCAAAACTTGAGTTTTAAGTGTACAATAATTAACCTCCAGTGTGTAAAATACTGTAAAGTCTGTACATATATATGTGTTTTCAGTTTATGGGAAAGGCAAGAGCATCGTGGTTAACGTCATCGCGATGTTCTGAATAGGCTGGAAAACAAAAAAATTGCCTAAAAGATGTTTTTTAAAGAAACTTAGTACAAAATATGAGTTTAAACATGCATTCAAAGAAGTATGTATATAGCAATGTGTATAGGGCAATATCAGAATGTTTTCTTTACATTTATTTTTGGATGTGTTTGTGACCTTTGAATAGCTTCTTTTGTTTTCTGTTTTTGTGATGTGTTCATAGGATTGTGAGCTTGTTGCAAAGATCCCCAAAAACTAAAGGATAAAACCCTTTAGAAAAAGACTTAACAATATTTTGGATACTAGGGTGGCTCTGACAAGAGCCGTTCTGTTGGTTGTATGTATATGGCTGCTATACATGAGACTGGATGCAGAGTTTCAGGTTACTTAGAAACATCCTGCTGCCTTCATCTATAAATTCCTTGCATGTCAAAATACAGGTTGCTGTTATAGATACAGTCCATGCGATGATCTCTGAGGAATGCAGAAACAGTTTTATTAACATGTTTCCCGGCTTTGTCAATCTGTAGACAGAATTGATTTGATCACTTCCATTTCTGTCTTTGGCATATATTAGAGTACACCATGACAGTGTGAGGGAAAAGTGACTTCAGTTCTGCAAAGGTTTCTTTCATTAAGATTTCGAGCCCTACCCCAGTCAATGTGCCTAGGTCATTGCCACCACAGTTCACAATCTTGAGGTGAGGAGCTTGGGAATCAACAATGGATTTAATCAAAGCCGGCAACTGATGAAGCTTTAACCCTCTCTGGCCAAACCTGCACTTTTGGCAAACCCAAGTCGCTGCCACTGCCTCTATTTTTTGCAGCCTCTTTAGCACAATAGATGTAGCTATGGCCAACAATCCATACTGTTAGCATTTTGAAAAGAAGGAGCAATCTTAGGCAGGAGAAGGCTGGAGCTAAATGAGGTAGTTTTCTAAAGGAAAAACAGTTCATATGGAGGTATTTATTTTTATTAAAAAATATATATATATATATTTCATTGGATGCTGTCAGCATGAAAGTGAATAAAGGTAGGCAGTGTGTTGGATGGCTGAGAGAGAAGTCTTATTATAGGCTGAAGTGTAATACTGACATGGAAATGCTTTTGAATCTGTTGCGTAAACCACATCTGCTGTCTCTCATTTGAAAGCAGAATGTTCTTTCTAGAATGTGCTTGGAATGTTTTTCCTACTGATTCCATTGGGTTGTTAGCTACACTGAGCTAAGACTGTATTGGAGAAAGTGTGTTCAAGAGACAGAACATTTTTGGGACAAGTTGAGGAGTGATGACACGATGTAAGTAATTGCAAGTTTTAATTTTCAACTCAGGACTATGGAATAAACTGTTGTGTAGTATTTACATTTCCAGACAAATTAAGCTAGATATTGATTTGAACTTCCGTTTTTTTCGTGAATATTCAGCGATGATTGTGAAAACATTGCAAAAACACAGCAACATTAACCTTGTTTTGAAAGAGAGGGCAAGGGTTAACAGATGCTAACCATTCAAAAGTGGAAATACAGTAGTCTAAAATGAAAGACATGATTTTATTTGTTGCCTTTCACATGATGATAGAGTGGAAAGTTGAAGGGGTTGCTATTTCTGACTTGCTTTGTATGAGAGTGGTGTAAGATTCTTTTGCTTAGTTTTTACAAATTATAATAGTGTCCAAACTATGCAGAAAGAGCTAAAACAACAATATAATATACAAACTGAATTCAGTGGTATGTATATAAATTTTTAATTATTTAAAACATTTACATTACAAATGAAAATGTACATAGGAGTTTGATTAAAAGGAGTATCAGAGTGATGAGAAAAAAATTCATGAGTTGAACTGTATCTATTAGAGGGTATGTATTTAAGAGCTTAGTGGTGAATATTTTGGGAAGAGAAAAATGAATTAGTGCCTGTTTATTACATTGTGTATTTTATTGAAAAATAACAGTATAGTTTTGTGGAAAGTTGCAATGAGGAACTAAGAATGTATTAAATGTGTAAACAACATGTGCAGAATAGATACATCTATCATTTGCATTCTGGGAGTTGTAGTATTTGTTGCCACAATATTAAATAGGAATAGTGTAGTGAGAAAAAAAAGATGAGAACATGTTGTCCATGTGTATTTTAATTAGAAAGAAGTAATACTCTAAGGTATATATTGGTAAGTGTTTGTCAATGCGATTTTTAACTTATATGACCACTTTGCATATGCTTAGATAGTGAGCTATCATTTGTGTGCCTGCACATAGGTATGTTTAGTGGTAAACTTTTGAGTTTACTTAAAGATGCAGAGAGGTATACCTTTTGGGAAAGTTGGTTTGAAGGTGTACATCTATCAAGACATCACATATATGTTTACATGGTGAGCTATTTTTTAGGAAGCTGATGAAAATTTCATGTATATGGTGAGGGTTGTGTTTTGCTTTAAAAATGCTTTGTTTAAAATTGAGAAGGAGTAATTGAGCAGAATGCCTCAATAGTTCATGTGCTAGTTTCATTTTAAGTGTTACATTTATTTTAGATGTGCTGAATGTATGTTTTAGAAGCAGAAGAAGTATTTGAGAAATTATGTAGGTATGCCATTCGCAAAAGGTTTTGTGTATTGAAAATTTTCAAAATGCTGTTTTCCACTTTAAAAACTTACTGATGCATGACATGAACATGCTCAATGGCAGAGCAATGTATGTTTCTAGAGGGCCATGTATGCAATTATATATAAAGTTTGATACCCAGATTTCACTCATACATAGTTCAGAAAGCATGTATATAGTAAAACAGGTAGTTTAATACTGACAGAAGGAGATAAGTGATTATTGTTATGAATTTAATAGGAATGAAGGTACTTTCTCCGTCACTCAGGCAGTATTCAGGTAGTGGTGGAATCACCCAGCCACTACTCAGACAGTCATCAAATCAGTGATTCACTATCCATGGAGTTATTCAATTATCCAGAAACTATACATGCTCTCTTGCAACCAGGCAGGCAGAAATTGTGTAGTTATTGAAGTATGCAGTCACTACATATACATTCATCTAATCACCTAGGTACTAGCTATTGACTAAAGCAATTAACAAGACTGTAACTATGCAATCATTAAAACATTGGCGCAGAACCTATTCAATCATCTAAACACTCAGTTGCAAACCATGCAGTCATTGAAATACTGAGTTATTGAAGCATTAGTCACACACTTGTCGAATCATTCAGGCTCTACTCATGCACTTATCCAAACACCCAGATATGAGTGGGATATGCATGTAAACAAGTAGGCAGTAAGTATGCAAATATGGAATGACCCATGGAGTTATGACATAATCAGTGAATCATCTAGGGACAACTTGTATCTTCAGGGAATCACCTAGGCACTACATATGCACTCATTCAATCATCTAGGGAGTATTGTTGTATTTAACCACAATCCATGTATTTACAAGTTGTACTGAGGAATATGGGTGATAGGTTAACTACAATGGCACTCTCTAGGTAATTGCATGAGTGCATGAGTAGAGCCTGGGTGTTTCATTAGTGCACTCGTAAGCCTCAATATTTTAATGAATGCATAGGTTGTGTGTGGGTATTTAGATGGTTGCATTGTATCTGCGCAAATGTTATAATAAAGGCATAGTCAGCCTTGTAAATCTAGTGTTAAATTTATAAAAGTGTAGAAGGAGAGATGCAGTAAAACAGAAAGAACGAGTTGTGAGAGCAGTTGATAAGGCCTTTGCTTTGAAGAGCAAGCTTTTCATTTTGATTCTAAATAGAATGAAGACTCTTGAAAAAATAGTGTTTGCTTGAGGAGACAAACCAGAAGAAAGGATTAGTAAATAGAAGTAACTGGTGTACAGTTTTTAGTGGACTATGGATATGCACGTCCTGTACAGGGGTTTTATTTAATGAAGAAAGCAAACTCCAGGACAACAAATTAGTTCATGCTATTGCATAACGAGGGCAGTTTTATCAAATGAAGAATAGTAGTCCTAATGCAAAAGAGGTGATGGTATCTAGAAATGTAGAAGAAGGTTTTACAGAAGAGGTACGAGGAAGGAGCAGTCCAGTTACTGTACACAAATGGAATTGTAGCAGTATTTCTAGTATGAAACCTGTATTCGTTGATATATTAAGGACACTACTATGTATCTTTACAAGGTGAAGTTGTTTAAAATTTAAAAAAAAGTTATAGCACTCAACAATGCAAACTTTAGGTAGGAGACTGTATTAAGTAAAAACTCCTGCTTTATGTTTAGGAGAAATGAGTAGGGCACTTTTGCATTATAGTATGGCAGACGCAGAAAAGATTTCTAGTGATGTGCTGTTTCGTTTCTTTAGTCCTAAGCAGGATTCTAGGCAAAATGAAGAGTTGTTAAGAGGAGGAGTTTCAGAACAAGAAACATATATTACAGTTGATAGTTTTAAAAAAGAGATTACAAAATGTAATAAAGGATTTTGTAAAGAGCAGAGTATTTTAGTGTATGTTGTTAATGCACTTACTCGAAGATTTAAACACAGACTATTGATTTATATTTAAAAAGTGAAAAAGTTAAATATGATAACTGGCAAAAGTGAGAAGTGCATGTATTTGTAGCAAGAGGGTTTGACTTGTGTATATGGCAAATTATATGTAAGTAGTGTTACAATAAATTGGAAGGTAATGCAATGAACAACAGATAGATATTAGATGCCCATTTTGTAAGATAATAAAATGCCTACAAATGTAGAAAAACCATGAATGTCAAAAATAAAAAAAAACACATCAACATTTATTATTCTTTCCAGCATTGCGAAGGGTTGTTATGGAGTGCTACTCAGCACTAACTACAACTCCACAATCCATGCAGTATGATGCCATTGGTGAAAACTGTGGAGCCAAATCTTGAAGTTGAGTTTGGACTTTTGAATGGACTCTCTGCTTCAGTGTTTTTGTGCTGCTATTGAAGTCGAGGGTCCTTCACATTTGCATTGCCTTCATGCCGCTCACTTGAACTCCTAAGAAATGTGCAAAAAATATAAAAGGGGAAAAAAACACAATATATCATATTTGGCAACATTTTGAATACCTGTAACACACTGCTCACCAGCAATTCTAACAACACTACAGTCTGTGCTCTACTGGCCATTCTTGACAACTCTGGAGCCATATCTACTGCAGTATTCTGCACCTCAGAAGGGAGTTTCTGACCAGACATTTTTGCTGATGCCACTGAAGTAGATAATCTTCCAGCTTCTCTCTGCTTTAATTGGTATAACATGGAAGTTCTCCCACATGAATATTTTTTGTTTGTCCCTCTACAGAGGGTTTTGTCAGATGTTGTGTATTGCACTTGTTTTGCACCAGTTCTTGATTTCCCATAAGTTTGGGTAACAATAGATAGTTTAAGGTTTGTTTAGAAGTTATGTTGTGTACGTGTACTTAGATGTTGAAAGTTATTTTTTAGAGTGTTGTTTTAAAAAAACTATATGTCGTTAAAATACTGTTAAAGCAATATGTTCCTAAACAGCTAGACTCAAACTTTGTGTAAAACATGTCTATATATCTGTTTTAAACTCTTTCTTTTGTATTTGTGACTACTAATGTCATTGCAACCTGCTGTGTTGCAGTGAAGAAAGAAAATGCATTTTTGATGTAGTTATTTTGACAAATGAAAACAAAGGGGAAAGTTATACTAGTATCTTACTAAATAGCTACACAAACATGTTAGCTCAAATATGTCTATATATGTGTTTTACACTTTGTCAAAAAACACCTATGTGAATATAGGTGAATGGTTAGCACCTAGTATTTGCATTCTGCCATTGGCAAAGGCACTCGTACAGATACTACCTGTGCAATCATCAAGGATGTCCTTTCTGCACCTCACTGCAAACATGCCTCCTGGCATGGTACTAGTTGGTGGATGAAGCCCTCTTGGCTATTAAGAGTATTTAGGGGCCAAGTATCCTTCTTGTTACCTCCAGAAAGTTGTTTACAGTCAGTTTGCTAGGAGGTGTTCTGAGGTTACACCCCCTTCTGCACCACTCTGAAAACACGTCTCCTGGCAAACTACTGGTTTGGGAATAACAGTTGTCTTGTATGCTAAAGGACCTTGGGTATCAAGAAGCCTTCCTGGTAATTTCTATAAGTCCTACGCAGTGGGATTTCTGAGAACTGCTCAGAGATCCTGCCCCATCTCCACAGCATTCTGCAAAGACCATTTTTTCTTTAAAAAAACACGGTAATTCAATGAAAAATCCAAAGTTACAGGTAATTTATAGTGAGGAATTAGCATTTGAAAAACCTTAGAAATTCACTGAAAAAACAAAGGTTACAGGGTTGTTATAGTTAGGAAATAGAATTTAAAAAAAGAAACCATAGATATTCACTAAAAAATACAATGGTTAGAGGGAAGTTATAGTTAGGCTGACATTCGACTTGTACAAACCAGAGGAATTCAGAAGCTAACTATAACTCACACCCCTGCAATGTACTGCTCATGACCTCACATATTACATCACTCATGACATGGTCAGTGACATCACTGATGACATCATCTACAGATTCTCTGATGTACACACTCACACCCCATGTAACATTTCATTCACCCACTGCAACTTCCACACTACTATTATAGAAATCATTGACACACCCATACAATTAATTACATACCCACTCACTGATTAATAGGTATATATACACATCCACTCAGTAAACCATACAGCCAAACGTATACCATCTCACTTACTAATAGAGTCACTGATATAGCCATACAGCCCCCCACTCTGTCAGTCATTCATAGACCCACTCACATACCTCCACACTCACCTATCGAGTCAATCAGATAGCCATTTACTCACCTATAAAGTTATACACATGCCCACTCACTTACTCATGCAGATGCTAACATATAATCAATTACCCTTACACACACACTCACTAACCCATACAGCCACTATCACAATATACAGTCACTGATATACTCCAACACTTACCTATACTGCCTTAAACATATCCACTTACTCACACATATACCACTGACACATCCATTCACTCACTGACTCAGCAATAGACACTCTCAGTCATTTACATAACCCTTTTCTTATACTCAATAACTCATACTCCCACTGACTCATGCACTCACCCATTCATGCAGGCAGTCACTCACCCTCTCACCCACCCACACAGGCACTCATACACACATACAGTTACTCAGAAAAGTGGCCTATCCCACATAACCCACACATGTACCCACTCACCAACCCAAACAGCCACTTTGGTACCAACTGTCAGACTGACACAGACATTCAGACAACCTAGTCAGTGACCCATACATTCATTGAGACACCTTGTCACTCACTTATACAGTCAGTCGCGCACCTACTGAAGCATCGATACTGACACTCATACATCCACTGATTCCTCAATACACCTTGGTATATATAAACATATATATGTATATATATATATATATATATATATATATATATATATATATATATATATATATATATATCACTCATAAACATTTTGAAAAAGCTCATAGTCACTGGATGATGACATTGGTGATATCATCCGTGATGTTATTTGAGATGCCATCAGTAATATCATCATTGATGTCACAGACCATATCATGAGTGAGGTAATATTTGATATCATCACAGTGCATTGTAGGGCAGCGAGTTATGATAAGCTCAGCTAACGATAACAGCTGAATTTCTCTGGTATTGTATGAGTCAAATGTCAGCCTAACTATAACTTTCCTATAACCTGTGTTTCTTTCCGTGAATATCGAAGGTTTTTTAAATGCTAATTTCTAACTATAACGTCCCTGAAACTTGTGGTTTTTCAATTTTCAGTTAATATATATATATATCGGACATCGGGTGTGGAGCGAGGTATTTTATCTCGAGGGGGCAAACACAGTCTCGGATTTGACTGCCCTTACACTCGACCGTTGCTGGAGGGACTGGCTGCTGCGGTTATGGGGGACACAGGGAGGCTCCCGTCGTTTCAGCATTCTTCGAAAAACCCGACTCACCTGGAGCTGGCCCTTACCTACAGTTTTCCCCACTCCCCCACGCCACCTACCTTGCAGCGCCGGGACAGTGCCTGCTGGGATTTGGAGTTCAGTGAACTTAAGACGAACTCCTATTGGTGTGATGATGTCATCAGGGGGAGGGGACACAGTGACCAGCGGGTATTTTACACAGGACAAGTACTATGGGGGTGTTTCCTAACAGCATAAGGCACTGAAGAAGGCAAGTGTGCCGAAATGCATCTGCCGCTGCTGAGAGGTCTGAAATAAAAGATTCCTGCACTGTTTCCCCCTGTCGGCCTCTAATGTTTTCTTTTTGGAGGGATGTTTACCGGATTTATAATTGCGCTTGCCAGATGCGCAATCCAGTTGGCAACGCAGCGACAAGAGTCGAGGAGAAAACGCTGGCATCAAGCTGCTTGCAGCTTTATGGGACTGAGTTATCAGTATCTCCGTCGACCGCCAAGAACGACAGGACATCGGGTGTGGAGTGAGGTATTTTATCTCGAGGGGGCAAACACAGTCTCGGATTTGACTGCCCTTACACTCAACCGTTCCTGGAGGGACTGGCTGCTGTGGTTATGGGGGACACAGGGAGGCTCCCGTCGTTTCAGCATTCTTCGAAAAACCCGACTCACTTGGAGCTGGCCCTTACCTACAGTTTTCCCCACTCCCCCACGCCACCTGCCTTGCAGCGCCGGAACAGTGCCTGCTGGGATTTGGAGTTCAGTGAACTTAAGACAAACTCCTATTGGTGTGATGATGTCATCAGGGGGAGGGGACACAGTGACCAGCGGGTATTTTACACAGGACAAGTACTATGGGGGTGTTTCCTAACAGCATAAGGCACTGAAGAAGGCAAGTGTGCCGAAATGCATCTGCCGCTGCTGAGAGGTCTGAAATAAAGGATTCCTGCACTGTTTCCCCCTGTCGGCCTCTGATCTTTTCTTTTTGGAGGGATGTTTACCGGATTTATAATTGTGCTTGCCAGATGCGCAATCCAGTTGGCCACGCAGCGACAAGAGTCGAGGAGAAAACGCTGGCATCAAGCTGCTTGCAGCTTTATGGGACTGAGTTATCAGTATCTCCGTCGACCGCCAAGAACGACAGGACATCGGGTGTGGAGCGAGGTATTTTATCTCGAGGGGGCAAACACAGTCTCGGATTTGACTGCCCTTACACTCGACCGTTCCTGGAGGGACTGGCTGCTGCGGTTATGGGGGACACAGGGAGGCTCCCGTCGTTTCAGCATTCTTCAAAAAACCCGACTCACCTGGAGCTGGCCCTTACCTACAGTTTTCCCCACTCCCCCACGCCACCTGCCTTGCAGCGCCGGGACAGTGCCTGCTGGGATTTGGAGTTCAGTGAACTTAAGACGAACTCCTATTGGTGTGATGATGTCATCAGGGGGAGGGGACACAGTGACCAGCGGGTATTTTACACAGGACAAGTACTATGGGGGTGTTTCCCAACAGCATAAGGCACTGAAGAAGGCAAGTGTGCCGAAATGCATCTGCCGCTGCTGAGAGGTCTGAAATAAAGGATTCCTGCACTGTTTCCCCCTGTCGGCCTCTGATCTTTTCTTTTTGGAGGGATGTTTACCGGATTTATAATTGCGCTTGCCAGATGCGCAATCCAGTTGGCCACGCAGCGACAAGAGTCGAGGAGAAAACGCTGGCATCAAGCTGCTTGCAGCTTTATGGGACTGAGTTATCAGTATCTCCGTCGACCGCCAAGAACGACAGGACATCGGGTGTGGAGCGAGGTATTTTATCTCGAGGGGGCAAACACAGTCTCGGATTTGACTGCCCTTACACTTGACCGTTCCTGGAGGGACTGGCTGCTGCAGTTATGGGGGACACAGGGAGGCTCCCGTCGCTTCAGCATTCTTCGAAAAACCCGACTCACCTGGAGCTGGCCCTTACCTACAGTTTTCCCCACTCCCCCACGCCACCTGCCTTGCAGCGCCGGGACAGTGCCTGCTGGGATTTGGAGTTCAGTGAACTTAAGACGAACTCCTATTGGTGTGATGATGTCATCAGGGGGAGGGGACACAGTGACCAGCGGGTATTTTACACAGGACAAGTACTATGGGGGTGTTTCCTAACAGCATAAGGCACTGAAGAAGGCAAATGTGCAGAAATGCATCTGCCGCTGCTGAGAGGTCTGAAATAAGGAATTCCTGCACTGTTTCCCCCTGTCGGCCTCTGATCTTTTCTTTTTGGAGGAATGTTTACCGGATATATATATATATATATATATATATATATATATATATATATATATATATATATATATATATATATATATATATATATATATTACCTACTGGCGGTCGCCAGTAGGTATATATAGTTAGGATTTTTTCTCTATGGGATTTTTGAAAATTCTATGTCTAATAACTTTGGCGTTTGTGGACGGAATTGGCTGAAATTTTCAGGAAAATGGCACATTTTGTTTCTGAGCAGCCCTTAAAAATTTGGGGGGGGTTCGTCAAGGGGGGGCCGAGAAAAAAGGGGGGTCCCAAAACGTGTTTTTAACATTGAGTTTTCCATAGGGCGGTTGGCCTCACTTTTAGCCCGAACGGCTGAATGGATTTGCACGAAACTTGGCAAAATTGTAGGGACTGGTAGCCCGATGTGCCTTTTGTAGGTCTCAATATATGTGCTCCAGTGGATTTTGAGAAATTAACGTTTAAAAAAAGATATATATCTGTAACAGCGGACCGGGCAGCGCTCCAGTACGCGTACTTTTCGCGCAACGGAGCTTTGTGAAGCGAAGCTGATTGGTTCTCCGGCGTCTGTAAACATTCCAAACAGTCCGTAGCGGCCGCCATCTTGTCTCTCGGTAGGATCGAGAGACAATCGGAGGCCAAACCGAAGGGGCAAATGACCATAAGGGGGCATAGTAGATCCTCCCTGACCGTTTAGGTTTGATGTGGAGGTTTTAAAAGGGCCCCGCGGGGCAAAAAAAAAATAAATAATAATAATCGAACAGCTGAATGGATTTGCACGAAACTTGGCAAAATTGTAGGGACTGGTAGCCCGATGTGCCTTTGCTAGATCTCAATATATGTGCTCCAGTGGATTTTGAGAAATTAACGTTCAAAAAAAGATATATATCTGTAACAGCGCACCGCTTCGCGTACTTTTCGCGTTACGGAGCTTTGCGAAGCGAAGCTGATTGGCTCTCCGGTGTCTGTAAACATTCCAAACAGTCCGTAGCGGCCGCCATCTTGTCTCTCGGTAGGATCGAGAGACAAGAGGAGGCCAAAGCGAAGGGGCAAATGACCATAAGAGGGCATAGTAGATCCTCGCTGACCCCCTAGGTTTGATGTGGAGGTTTGAAAAGGGCCCCGCGGGGCAAAAAAAAAAAATAATAATAATAATCGAACGGCTGAATGGATTTGCACGAAACTTGGTAAAATATTAGGGACTGGTAGCCCGATGTGCCTTTGCTAGGTCTCAATATATGTGCTTCAGTGCATTTTGAGAAATTAACGTTCAAAAACAAGATATATATCTGTAACAGCGCTCCGCTTCGCGGAGATAAAATTATATCTGTATTACCTAGCTGTTGCTAACACCAGTTAGCGATGGCTAGTAGGAGATAGCGACGATCTTGGGCCCCACTTTGCATGTAAGTGATATTTATCACTAATGACATGCAAAGTGGGCATGCCAAGATGTTAGCGACTGGAAACAGTCGCTAACATCGCTATCTCCTATTATCAACTTTTGGAAATATTCGAGATAAGCGCGAATATCTCCAAAAGCTAGCACCTGCCCTGAGCAGTTCTTAGCCATGTTATCCAATGGGAGGTGGATAACATGGCTAAGAGCATTAGCTCGGTAATGCATGAATATCGCTGAGTTTTCAGCGATATTAATGCATTGCGGTCGTTTTTTATCGTATTTGCGATAAACCTTGATAATAGCAAGGTTTATCTGCGATAATTTCTGACGGTAAAAAAAATCGTTGCTAAGCATCGTTAGGGATAAATATCGCTTAACTTTGGTAATATGCCCCAACGTCTGTTAACGTTCGATTCGAAGGAAATCAGGAAGTGTTGAAAAACATTGTCTGCGCCATCTTGTCTTTTTTCAAATGCCACACTTTTGTCGTGCACGGCAGCCATTTTAGATGCCTTGACCAGACCCACTCTGTGCACGCTGTCGATCCTTAGCATGGCTCCCCACCCTCGCAAGCATCTCCCCCAGGCAGTGGTCACCCTCGCTCTCTGTCTTATGCATGGGTAATAAACCTCCCCCCATCTGCGCTGCTCTTCCCTGAGAATCACACCCTGTGCCCGCCCGACACCTCCCTTTCGCCCTATTCACTACCGCACCCTCTGACACTCCTTTTCCTCTGTGTCCGATTGTCCAGGCTGGTCCTAGGGTATCAGCTAGCCCTGCAGATGTAGTTTATGGCCACAGCTGTAAAGAATCACCCCTCTTCAAAGGAGTTATAGTAGATCAAGGCCCACACTCGATGAGATCCGTCACAGCAGAAGCGTTGCTATTATCTGAAAACCATCCTGTATTGTGATTGGGGAGGGGACCGAGCCTGAAGCGGAAGATTCCAGGGATGACTCTTTGTACATCAAAGTTTTTACAATTATGTGTCACATTAAAAATATATAGCACTCCGACAAAGTAGTAAGATTATAAAACTTTAATAATTTATAAATATATACAAGAAAACAAAAATAGTAATAACATATAAACATTTTTAGGGAAAAACAACGAAGTAGCGGTCGGCTGTGCGAATAGTCCCAACGCAGCACAACGTCCAGATTTCCGGCGTGGGGAGCCGCGGGGGGTGTGTCATCAGTAGCAAACTGTTGTGCGAATAGTTCCAAGGCAGCAGAACGCGTTGAAATCTAGATGACACGAAAGTGATGTCTAGTAAGTTGCCACCCAGCAAATAACGGCGTGGGGCGTCGCGGGGGGTGGGTCATCAGTAGCAAACTGTTGTGCGAATAGTTCCAAGGCAGCAGAACGATGGCACCAAGGTGATGTCCAGTAAGTTGCCGCACTGGTTTTGGTATCCTACAATGCTGCTCCGAATAACGGCGTGGGGCGCCCCGGGGGAGGCGGCGTGAACGGGCCTCTCCAGGTGGAGTGTCATCTGTTGTAGTGGGGCTCCCCTTTACCGTTTCAGTTGCCATTCCGTCCGTTTTTGGTCCACTGTGTCAAAAGCCGCAATTCAGCTGAGTTGCGCCCACTCTTGCGGTGCAGCGATAGGCGGCTGTCACAGGACTCTCAAAATGGCGGCAGGCTGTTTCCTTTTTGGGCCTGGTCCACTGAAATGGCCCTGGGACACCTTGGAAATCGGACGCTTGTCTGCTAGGTCTTGGACCCCATTCTCGAAAGCGTCCCCTCCGCCTTGAGAATTCATCAAAAGTTTTGGGAGCCCCGACTCCTGCAGGCTTCTGGTGGGGAGCGGCTGCCATGATTGCTCGCGGAATGACCACGACGGAGCTACGAGATGGTGGTGCTCTCATGCTGACGCCAGCTTCAGTCTGAAACATCCAGAAACAAGGTGGGGCTTTCATCGTTTGGGAAAAAAAAAAGTTTTCATCCAATGAAAAGTGTTGTTTTTAGGTCATATGATCAAGCCTTCCATCATTAGGAAACCAAAAGTAAAATGAACCAATGAAAAGTTTTATGAACAAGTCACATGACCTGTTATGCGGCATAGGGTATAAAATGCGGAGAAAATACGTTGCCACGTGAGGCGGCGTCAGTAGCGGACCGATGTGCGAATAGGCCGAAGGCAATACAACGCGCCAAGATCCGGATGGCACCGAGCTGGTGTCCAGCAAGTTGCAGCACTGGTGTGGCCATCCTACAATGCTGAAAGTCGGCGTGGGGCGCCCCGTTGGCCTGTGAGTTTGCGTCAGTAGCGGACCGATGTGCGAATAGGCCGAAGGCAGCACAACGCGCCAAGATCCGGATGGCACCGAGGTGGTGTCTAGTAAGTTGCCGCACTGGTGTGGCCATCCTACAATGCTGAAAGTCGGCGTGGGGCGCCCCGTTGGCCTGTGAGATGGCGTCAGTAGCGGACCGATGTGTGAATGGGGCCGAAGGCAGCGCAACAATATTTTCGGAATAGAAGACACCACTAGGCGCTGAGATGCCAAGATCCGGATGGCACGAGGTGGTGTGTAGCAAGTTGCCGCACTGGTGTGGCCATCCTACAATGCTGAAAGTCGGCGTGGGGTGCCCCGTTGGCCTGTGAGTTTGCATCAGTAGCGGACCGATGTGCGAATGGGGCCAAAGGCAGCGCAACAATAGTTTCTGATTGACACCACAAGGCGCTGAGATGCCAAGATCCGGATGGCACCGAGGTGGTGTCATAGTTGAGAGTTCTGAGCAGCGGTTGTAACACTGTCTGAAGCTTATTTGCAGCTGCTGCAGCTTCACTACGCGTCAAGATCCGGATGGCACCGAGGTGGTGTCTAGTAAGGTGCACTGGTGTGGCCATCCTACAATGCTGAAAGTCGGCGTGGGGCGCCCGTTGGCCTGTGAGTTTGCGTCAGTAGCGGACCGATGTGCGAATAGGCCGAAGGCAGCACAACGCGCCAAGATCCGGATGGCACCGAGGTGGTGTCTAGTAAGTTGTCGCACTTCTGTGGCCATCCTACAATGTTGAAAGTCGGCGTGGGGCGCCCCGTTGGCCTGTGAGATGGCGTCAGTAGCGGACCGATGTGCGAATGGGGCCAAAGGCAGCGCAACAATATTTTCTGATTTGAAGACACCACAAGGCGCTGAGATGCCAAGATCCGGATGGCACCGAGGTGGTGTCTAGCAAGTTGTGGCACTGGTGTGGCCATCGTACAATGGTAAAAGTCGGCGTGGGGCGCCCTGTTGGCCTGTGAGTTTGCGTCAGTAGCGGACCGATGTGCGAATAGGCCGAAGGCAGCACAACGCGCCAAGATCCGGATGGCACCGAGGTGGTGTCTAGTAAGTTGTCGCACTTCTGTGGCCATCCTACAATGTTGAAAGTCGGCGTGGGGCGCCCCGTTGGCCTGTGAGATGGCGTCAGTAGCGGACCGATGTGCGAATGGGGCCAAAGGCAGCGCAACAATATTTTCTGATTTGAAGACACCACAAGGCGCTGAGATGCCAAGATCCGGATGGCACCGAGGTGGTGTCTAGCAAGTTGTGGCACTGGTGTGGCCATCGTACAATGGTAAAAGTCGGCGTGGGGCGCCCTGTTGGCCTGTGAGATGGTGTCAGTAGCGGACTGATGTGCGAATGGGGCCAAAGGCAGCGCAACAATATTTTCTGACTGACACCACAAGGCGCTGAGATGCCAAGATCCGGATGGCACCGAGGTGATGTCTAAGTTGCGGACTGATGTGCGAATGGGGCCAAAGGCAGCGTAACAATATTTTCTGTATGGAAGATACCACTAGGCGTTGAGATGCCAAGATTCGGATGGCACCGAGGTGATGTCTAGCAAGTTGCTGTACTGGTGTGGTCATCCTACAATGCTGAAACTCGGCGTGGGTCGCCCCATTAGCCTGTGAGATGGCGTCAGTAGCGGACCGATGTGCGAATAGGCCGAAGGCAGCACAACGCGCCAAGATCCGGATGTCACCGTGGTGGTTTCATAGTTGAGAGGCACTTCATCTGCAGTGGGGCGCCGAGATCCGGATGGCACCGAGGTGATGTCTAGCAAGTTGCTGTACTGGTGTGGTCATCCTACAATGCTGAAAGTCGGCGTGGGGCGCCCCATTAGCCTGTGAGATGGCGTCAGTAGCGGACTGATGTGCGAATGGGGCCAAAGGTAGCGCAACAATATTTTCTGAAGAGAAGACACCAAAAGGCGCTGACATTCCAAGATCCGGATGGCACCGAGGTGGTGTCTAGCAAGCTATGCAGTTGAGTTGTGTGCGCACTTGCGGCGAATAGGTCGAAGGCAGCATAACAATGTTTTCTGAATAGAAGACACCACAAGGCGTTGAGATTCGGTTACCACCGAGGTGATGTCTAGCAAGTTGCCGCACTGGTGTGGCCATCCTACAATACTGCTCCGAATAACGGCGTGGGGTGCCCGAAGGGGGGGGGGGGCCGGCGTGAATGGGCCTTCCTAGGTGGAGGCTCGTCTGCTGTAGTGGGGCGCCCCTTTACCGTTTCAGTTGCCATTCAGCTGAGTTTCGGCTGCTCTTGATGCTACAGCGACAGGCGGCTGCAAGAGGACTCTCAAAATGGCGGCCTGTTCTTTGGATTTGGGCCTGGTCCACTAAAATGGCCCTGGGACACCTTAGAACTCGGACGCTCGATTTTTTTTTCCTTTCCTGTACATGCAAAAAAAGGTAAATGCCCGGTACGTTACACGCTTCATCTGCCACGATGAACTCTCCAGAGGAACCGAAAAAATATATAGTTGTGGTAACTATACCATGCATCGTCATATGGAGAGGTGGCACCAATTAATTATAGTGCTGCATAAAAGAGAGATTTGGAGGAGAACCCCTGACCTGCTAGTACATTCATCAAAGAAGTGGCACTGAGAGCTTCAGAGGCAAGGGAAACGGTCCCAAATATTTAGAAGAACTTTGGAAAGATTAAAATGACATGTTTAGATTGTGGCAAATTAATTTCATGTGGACAGATGAGTGTTACTCTAATAAATACAGCATATGAACATCATCATAGTCGATGGTTGGTAGAGACATTTTGACTATATCCTGGACCTGCCCGTCCTCGCCCAAAATGGCGCCGGAATAAATGGGACTCATAACTCCTTGTTGTGTACTGGTTGCAGAACCTTGAAATCACGAGATACGTATGCAGTTTTGAAGCACATGGCGGGCGGGGACGAGAATTGATTGAATATTTCGACATCCCTATTGATATTAAGTTCTGATGTGTTATTGATTACTGTACTGTTGAAAGTTCGAATTAACGTCACCCATGGTACTTGCCCGCAAATGTATATCTAGATAATTTTATTGTAACTGGCCCTGTCGTATTTTAATTATAAAATGTACGTCCACCGATTCCGTAACTGTTAGACACCTTAGTTCTTGCAACCTAATGGCCCGCCCGTTACGTTCCTCTACAGTGTAAATGTCTATTCATCATATACGATTACAGTTTGCTCCGTGGCAGGCCCACGTGGTTATAGGCTCGTATTTGTATAATGAAATTTTCACAATAAAGGTTTTTAAAAGAAAACATCGTAGTAGTATATACATTGGTAAAGTTTTTAATAATAGTCACTGTTTTAGAATCATTAAAAGGCAAGTGAAATAAAGCAGACCAATTACATGAAGGGTAAAAGGTATAATACGAAGGAACGCAGTAAAGATAAATGGTCAAGGGCTGTTGTGTTTTCTATTCCTGCAACATAAAGTGATCGATAAGAATCTCATATTCAGGCGTATCGGCGACTAAGACAGCAGGTCGACCCTCTTTTGCTCAACGGCTCCGTCATGGGACGAAGAAACGCTCTTTTTCTCGAAAAAAGAATATATTTTACTTGCAGGACAGTTGTAAAATTTCCGGGAAAGTACATTAGCCTGGAACATTATAACATATATTTAAGAAAAAATAATGTTCGGAAGTAATGAAAAGCGTAATTTTTAGGTCATATGACCAAGCCTTTCATCATTACAATAAGAAAAGTAAAATGAACCAATGAAAAGTTTTATTAACAAGTCACATGACTTGTTATGCTTACGTTACGCGCTGCGCGCCCCGGATGACTTCCGGATGCGCTAACGCGGCGCGTCATATGACGCATTACGCGACAACGCAGGTCCAGAATATAGTCAAAATGTCTCCACCAACCAGCGGTCGGAACACAACCCCTTTCAGCAGGCTAAATAGTTCTGTTAAATGACAACAGAAGGGACAGGCAACAAGAACCATCAGTCAAAGATGGGAGGGCTAGTTCTTCTCTACCGGGTTACATTGGGGCGCTACCGGAACTGATCGAATTGGTAGTCTACAGTGTTTCTGGATGTTTCAGACTGAAGCTGGGGTTAGCATGAGAGCAGCACCATTTCGTAGCTCCGTCGTGGCCATTCCGCAACCAATCATGGCAGCCGCTCTTTATCGTTATTTTGGGCGGGGTGGGTGGCGGAGCCGAGCTGTTTTGCAGCCATCATTGTGTGGAGTTCAGTTCATCTCACTAGTTTTGTATTTGTCATGAGGGGTTGTTCCTAATGTTTCTATTTTAGCGAGGTCAAAAAGAGATCCCATTAGTGGCCTACTGATTTTGCTCGATTCCTTTTCTTTTTTTTTACACGATTTTTCGTTATCTGCAAAGACTAAACAGAGTATTGCGACTCTGTGTTTGTTTGTAAATAGAGAATGAACCAAAGAGAACTAATTCTAAAACAGTAAATACTTGGATAACAATCAATCAAATGGAGAGAGAAGCAGGCACGACGGATTACAACGGGGGCAAAGGCCTGCGTTAACTACCTTTCACTATCTGCAAAGAGAGAGTACTCCTAATAGAAATGAGGGGGGGGGCACCATTCAAAGCAGATCAGTGTGCATAAACACGAAAATGTTTTCACTTACCACGTACTTGACATTCGACAGCTTATGATATTTGCTATTAAAAAACCATTGAAATTCACTGAAAAAACCATAGGTTATAGACCATATATAGTTAGGAATTAGCATTTACAAAACCTTGAAAATTCACTGAAAAAAACATAGGTTATAGACCATATATAGTTAGGAATTAGCATTTAAAAAACCTTATTTTACTCACACAAAACCATTGAAATTCCATATATAGTTAGTTGCACTAACTATATATCGCGCACCCGCAATCCACTGCTGATCATGTCACATATTACATCATTCATGACATGGTCAGTGACATCACTGATGACATCACTGATGACATCTCAAATGACATCACTGATGACATCACTGATGACATCTCAAATGACATCACTGATGACATCACTGATGACATCTCAAATGACATCACTGATGACATCTCATTTGACATTACTGATCACATCACTGATGACATCATTCATGTGATAATACGATGAACCTCTTCAGACTCTAATATAACCTTAGATACACTCAGTGTAAACAGACACTCATAGACTGTCACTCATCCATGGAGTTACTCAGACACTTAGTCAGTCATGCAAAGAATCAATCACACCTCCATTTCCTCAACTATACAGTTATACACACCTTACTTATTCAAACATATACTAAAACATATTTACTCCCTTATACAATCCTGGATACAAGTTCACAATGATCCATACAGCCACTCACACATTCACTGGCTCTTATGCACAGTTATTTATATATGTCAACTCTCACATGTACTGTGTTTTACATATGTACTTACTTTGACATGTAGCACTGAGATATCCATTCACTCACCAATACACTCATGCACACAGTCAACCGCCCATACAGCTGTTTCCACATGCACTTTTGAACCCATACATCTAGTCAATCAACTGCTCACACATCTATGCAGAGAGTCATACACCTACCAGCCACCCAGACACACACTCAGTCTCCCATACAAATGCTTGGGCAACCAATCAATAACCCATACAGTTAATCATATAGCTAATGATCAACACATGCAGCAGTTTACAGAACAACAGACATAATGATGCACAAATTAAGACAGTTTAGTCACTAACCCATGCACTCAGTGAGACACATTTAATCAGTCACTCATACAGTCAGCCATGCCCCTACTAAATCCTTCATCAAGACACTTATACATCCACTCATTCTTCAATATGTAAGACATATTTTAACTTTACAGAATTATACAGTCACTGGATGTAGTCATCAGTGATGTCATTTGAGATGTCATCAGTGATGTCATCAGTGATGTCATTTGAGATGTCATCAGTGATGTCATCAGTGATGTCATTTGAGATGTCATCAGTGATGTCATCAGTGATGTCACTGACCATGTCATGAATGATGTAATATGTGACATGATCAGCAGTGGATTGCGGGTGCGCGATATATAGTTAGTGCAACTAACTATATATGGAATTTCAATGGTTTTGTGTGAGTAAAATAAGGTTTTTTAAATGCTAATTCCTAACTATATATGGTCTATAACCTATGTTTTTTTCAGTGAATTTTCAAGGTTTTGTAAATGCTAATTCCTAACTATATATGGTCTATAACCTATGGTTTTTTCAGTGAATATATATATATATTACCTACTGGCGGTCGCCAGTAGGTATATATAGTTAGGATTTTTTCTCTATGGGATTTTTGAAAATTCTATGTCGAATAACTTTGGCGTTTAAGGACGGAATTGGATGAAATTTTCAGGAAAATGGCACATTTTGTTTCTGAGCAGCCCCTAAAATTTTGGGGGGTTTCGTCAAGGGGGGGCCGAGAAAAAAGGGGGTCCCAAAATGCGTTTTTCCCATTCATTTTTCCGTAGGGCGGTTGGACTCACTTTTAGCTTGAACGGCTGAATGGATTTCCACGAAACTTGGCAAAATTGTAGATATTGTTTGCCTGATGTGCCTTTGCTAGGTCTTAATATATGTGCTCCAGTGGATTTTGATAAATTAACGTTCCAAAAAATATATATATCTGTAACAGCGCTCCGGTTTGCGCCCTGGTTCGCGTACCTGACGCGTAACGGAACTTCGCGAAGCGAAGCTGATTGGCTCTCCGGTGTCTGTCAACATTCTAAACAGTCCGGAGCGGCCACCATCTTTTCTCTCGGTAGGATCGAGAGACAAGAGGAGGCCAAAACAAAGGGGTAAATGACCATAAGGGGGCGTAGTAGATCCTCCCTGACCCCCCAGGTTTGATGTGGAGGGTTTAAAATGACCCCGCGGGGCAAAATAAGAAAAAAAATTCGTTTTTTTGGCATGGGGAGCGCCCGGTACGCGCACCGGGAAGCGGTCCGGGGAGCGTAGTATGAGGAAAAAAGAATGATAGACTTTTCAAATATTGTATGTTTATTGATTGTTCTTTTAGTTGTTTTTTATTTTTTATTTTTATTTAAGTAGCAATATGTAGGTACCAATGCAGAGTTAAAAAATTAATATACACCGTCTCCTTTGTAGATATCTTGCATGTTGTTTCAGAAGTTATTGTGGAATATGGAATTCATACCATAGTGTGTCAGGAAAGCAGAAACAATATGGAGGCAGGAGATGATAAAGAGATGTTAAATACACATTGGAGATAATATAGTTGGAGAAAGGAAGTAACTATGAGCAAAATTACTATGTAACATAAAAAAGTTGCACAGTATACTATAAGTATGACTTTACATTATAATCAATTTGGTACTAGTTTATAAATTACATATAAAAATGATTAAAGTCTTGAACAATTTTTGATTATTAAATATAAATTTATTTTTGTGATTGTTTTTCAAAATTTAATAGAACGTCTAACATTTGACTGTCCGAAATGTCGTCATTTTCAGTGAACATAACTTCCAACATTTGAGTGTCCGAAATGTCCTTATTTTGAGTGAACATAACTTGCAACATTTGAGTGTCTGAAATGTCCTCATTTTGAAGGAGGAAATCTACATATTGTACACATTGTAGTAGTTCATGGTCCCGTGATTCATCCATGAATTCAATGTCATTTGGTTCAATGTTTTCTTGATTGGTCTCTGCAAAGACAATTTCAAATGACACTTTTTGTTCTCCTTCCATTTTGCCTGAAATGTGCATAAAAAAATATATATATCAGTAGAGATAGGGCACTGTTGGGATTAATTTTAGATAGGTAGTTTTTAACAGTGAATTTATCTTTGGGCAGTGTATGGTATCAGACTGGAAGTAGAAATATAAAAAAGTGTATGTCATGAAACCTAAGTAAATTCATAATTATACAAGACAAGCCTAAATCCATCCATAACTATAACAGAGAAGTATATCTAAATCTATAACTATTACAGAGGGATAGTATATAACTATCAGAAAAAGTTTATCATATTAACTTAAAGTGCACAATATACTTCAGTTTTCAAAATAACATCTTACCTTTTAAAAACAAGTTTAAGTTGTCAGTGAAAATGCTCTTGCTATGTACTTCAGGAAGTAGTAGTCAAAATGGCTGTGTTTCTCTCTCTTTCTTCATATATATTCAGGTACATAACCAATCAAATGTCAGGTAAAAAAAGTAGAAAATGAAAGTAACATTTTAATTGGTTGTCAATTCCAACACTTCAGATGTGTTTTGTGAAGTAATTTACCTCAGGGTATTTAGAGAGGTCTACAGGCTAAATGGCTAAATGGAATTCCAATCAAATTTGTGAAAATGGTAGGGATTGGTATGTAGTATGAGCTAATCTATATTTGGTGAAACTGTCTCCAGTGGTTTTTCTGTGAATTACTTTCCCACCTTTTTTAAGCGAGCGCTTCACGGTGCGCGCCCCGGTACGCGAACCGGCAGCGTTACGGGAGTCCTCCATTTTGTGTTTCGGTAGAATTGAGATACAAGATGGAGGGCAAATAATGTCCAGAATGGGTAGAAGGGGGCACGGTAGACGTATCCTGACACCCTAGGTTTTCTGAGGGTGGCTGAGGAGGCCCATATGTGTGAAAAAAAAACATTTTTTTTCAAATTTTCGCGCGGTTAGCGTCCAGTGCGCGTACCGGGTAGCGCTCCGGAAAGCGTAAATCGTGAAAATTAGTAAAAAAAAAGTTACATTTAAAATTTGTTTAGAGTGATCATAGTTAGGGTAGCTCTGAGAAGAGCTTTTGGGTATGTGGTAGATTTAGGTACTTATAAGTAGGTACCAATACATAGTCTTAAATTCAGGATGAAAACTCTGTTCCCCTCATCTGAGAAGTGAACTCCATCTCCTCTGTAGATATCTTGCATGTAGTAACGCAAGTTATTGTTGTAGATGGAGCACATTCCATGGTCTCTCATGTAAGCTGAAACAGACTTATTTACATGCTTCCTCGATTTCTCAATTTGTGGACAAAATTGGTTGGACCACCTCCATTTCTGTCTTTGGCATATATTTGAATATACCAAGGCAGTTTGAGGAAAAAGTGCCATCAATTGCTCAAAGGTGTCCTTTAAAAGCATTTCCAGACCTACCCCAGTCAAAGTACCCAAGTCATTTCCTCCACAGTGCACAATTAACAGGTCAGGGTTTGGCAAATGCAAAAAGGTTTTCACCAATGGTATCAATTGGTGACATCTTAATCCTCTGTGACCAATCCAGTTGATTTCCACATTTTGTAAATTGAGGTTGTGTAAATTTCTGTTATCAGCATACCTTTGAGCCCAGTGGATGTAACTATGTCCAACAATCCAGACAGAAAACATGGTGAGAGGAGGTTCTGCTGCAGTCAGATGAAGTGTGAGAATGAAATGGCAGTAGAAACAGTAGGAGTATGTAATGAAAAAAACTGTGGAGTTTCTGTGCTAATGATTCAGTAGCAGTGATTGGTGGATTTAGATTGCTGAAAACAGAAAGTTAGGGTGCATGGATGAGTTCTTTGAAAGATGTAATTTGAATGGTCAAGAAAAAATCATTTTATGAAAGATTGCCATGGATACCCAGGTGTACTGAGAGTTCAGAGTTCAATTGAAACATTGTTGTGTGAACTTGTAAACATGACAGGTCTTTCAGGAGGTGGTTGCTATGGAAAAAAGGCAGAAAGGGCAGAGGGGGGAAGGGTGTTGATTTGAAAAAAGTGAGGGAAGAGTTTTGATTGGGTGACATGAGAGATATGTGTGATGAATTACAGCATTTCAGTGCCATTGTTGGTTGCAGCCTCTGGAGTGCATACCCTTTGCTCTGCTAAAGAAAAATTGGTGTGTGTCTGAGACTGTTTTGAAACTCAAAAAGTATTTGCTAAGGTGAGAAAAGATTCATTTAATTTAGATAGAGAATAGTGGGGCACATGCATCATTCATAGATTTTGCGATTCTTAATTTGCGAAAATTACCGAATCGCAAATTAAGAATTGCAAAATGCTATGCATCATTTTTTTGGCTATTGATTTGGGATTCGGTAAAAATCGCAATTTTTACCGAATCCCAAATAAATAGCGAATTCCTAAGTGCATTTTCGCAAATCCCATTGATTCCTACGGGCCAAAAGGCCCATAGGAGTCAATGGGAAGGCATTTACAAATTCGCAATTTGTTGATGCATTCCAAGGGTGCAGGGGGGGGTCCAAAGGACCCCCACCTGCACCCCTGAAATGCATTTGAAAGTGCATGTTTCACACACACATGTCCTAAAGACATGTGTGTCTGTAACATGACAGTTTAAAAAATGCATTTTTTTTGCTTTTTGACAGATTTTCGCAAATTAACACGAGGGTCAACCTCGTGTTAATTTGCACTTCCTATTTCATTATTCGCATTTTTTTTTTTAAATGATGCATTGCATTTAAGGAATCGCACAAATGCGATTCCTTAAATGCATTCGCATTTTTAAGAAATGCAAAAAAATGCGAATTCTGAAAAAGTGTTTGATGCATCCCAAAAACGTATTTAGGAAGTGCAAACGGCCGAATTTACCGATTCGCACCGTTTGCACTTCCTAAATAGGTTGATGCATGTGCCCCAGTATGCTTTAGGGATAAATTTATGAAGAAAGTTGTGTATTTAAAATGTTGCTTTGTGTCAAGTATTTTACAAATAGATTTAGTTTCTTTGAGTTTCATAGCCATGTTAAAAGTGACGCAAAAGTGGTGGAAGGGCCTTAAAAATACGCTTTCATGTGTGTTAGGGCATTTTAAGTCACTTCCCCATGAATGTGGGTGAATAATTGGTTTACTTGATGTGTTTAAAAACGTTTCTTGAAGTCAATTAGGTTTCTTGATATGTACTGCTAGAGTTTCATAGGCTGCTTGAGGCATATTTACAAGGCCTTTGAGTCACTTTGATATTATTTTCCCCATTTTAATTTAAGTCATTTCTCCGTGGTGCAAGGTCCTTGTAAATACGCCCCCATGTGTGCTTGGCAAATTAGGATTTTGTTTCTTTGAGTTACATGGCCATGTTAAAAGTGACGCAAAAATGGTGCAAGGCCCTTACAAATACGCTTTCATGTGTGTTAGGGCATTTTAAGTCACTTCCCCATGAATGTGGGTGAATAATTGGTTTACTTGATGTGTTTAAAAACGTTTCTTGAAGTCAATTAGGTTTCTTGATATGTACTGCTAGAGTTTCATAGGCTGCTTGGGGCATATTTACAAGGCCTTTGAGTCACTTTAACGTTATTTTCCCCATTTTAATTTAAGTCATTTCCCCGTGGTGCAAGGTCCTTGTAAATACGCCCCCATGTGTGCTTGGCAAATTAAGATTTTGTTTCTTTGAGTTACATGGCCATGTTAAAAGTGACGCAAAAATGGTGCAAGGCCCTTAAAAATACGCTTTCATGTGTGTTAGGGCATTTTAAGTCACTTCCCCATGAATGTGGGTGAATAATTGGTTTACTTGATGTGTTTAAAAACGTTTCTTGAAGTCAATTAGGTTTCTTGATATGTACTGCTAGAGTTTCATAGGCTGCTTGGGGCATATTTACAAGGCCTTTGAGTCACTTTGACGTTATTTTCCCCATTTTAATTTAAGTCATTTCCCCGTGGTGCAAGGTCCTTGGAAATACGCACCCATGTGTGCTTGGCAAATTTAAGTACTGACAGGGTGTGCTTCTACATAGGAGCTGTGTTGTATTTTCAAATTATGACCAGAAAATCGTTTTTAAAAAAAAAGAAATGCTTTATTGTGAGTAATGTACATTGCTCTGTTGCATACAGTCCTCATCTTCTGCGTACTCTTGGATATGCTAGACTACATCTGCACAATGAGATACCTAAGCTGAGGAAACACAGGTGATGTGATTGTGAATTGAGCATAAATATTTGCACGTTTTTCAATTACATCACCTGTGTTTTCTAACATTACGAATCACATTGTGCAGATGAGGTTTAGGTCTGTCCAGGGAGACAGAGGAGGTCTGGCCTTTGTTCAAGAGAGCAGTGGACATGACTCACTTCATTGGTAGGCCTGCACATGTATTATCTCCTCTGTACTCTTCAACAAGCCTAAATTTCATCTGCAACCCTGAGTGGGCCTCACCTCAAACAAACCTCTGGATAGGTCACACCTTATCGTCATCCTGAATCAATCATTTAAAATGTTAGGGGCAAATTTATGATGGCCGTGCGCCTCTTTTGCGCCGCTGTTGCGTCACTTTTGTGACGCAGCAGTGGTGCAAAAGATGCACTATGTTGCAAGATAGGCCTAACTTCATCTGCAACAAGATACCGTCACTTTTACACTGTATACATTTAGGACTGTGTAGGGGGCATTGAGAAGCTGAATCTTCTGTAAGTGTCAAAATTGTTGCATACAGTGCTCACCTTCTGCGTACTCTTTGATATGCTAGACTACATCTGCACAATGAGATACCTAAGCAAAGGAAACACAAGTGATGTGATTGTGAAATGAGCAAAAAAAATTGCACGTTTTTCAATTACATCACCTGTGTTTCCTAACATTACGAATCACATTGTGCAGATCAGGTTTAGGCCTGTCCAGGGAGACAGAGGAGGTCTGGCCTTTGTTAAAGAGTGCAGGGGACATGACTCACTTCATTGGTAGGCATGCACATGTATTATCTCCTCTGTACTCTTCAACAAGCCTAAATTTCATCTGTAACCCTGAGTAGGCCTCACGTCAAACAAACCCCTGGATAGGCCACACCTTATCGGCATCCTGAACCAATTATTTAAAATGTTAGGGCCAGATTTATGATGGCCGTGTGCCTCTTTTGCGCCGCTGTTGAGTCACTTTTGTGACGCAGCGGCGGCGCAAAAGATGCACTATGTTGCGACATATTTACAACTTGATGCATCTAGGCAGATGTGTCACGGTGTAAAGTCCTGTGCCACATGAAACCTGCGTCAGGTTTCATGTGAGCGTTTTGTTGCAGGGTGGGCATTCATTTGCATGAAAGCCCTGTAAAACTAACACGGTGAAATTTAGAAGATCTCACTGAGTCAGCTTTATGGCATTGCTGAATCAAATCCTTACGCCTGTTTGAAACAGGCATAAGGAGTGATGCACCATGCAATGTGTGGCTTGCCCCTGTGCATTGCAGTAGACATGTCGCGCTTACGACGTGATTCCTGCAATGCGCCGCTTTTGCGGCACAGATGCGTGACGCATCTGTGCTATTTTTGCTCAATGGTGCTCCACATTGTAAATGCGGCACATCATGGGTGGCAGAGCAGCGGCGCACGTTAACTGTTGCATCCCTGGGGATGCGCCAGTTAACATAAATCTGCCCCTTTACATTTAAGTATGAGAAGGGGACACAGAGTTGGTGAGGCTTATCCAAGGTTAAGAAGAGATGAGTCCGGTTCACTGAAAACTTGGACATAGGCCTCACCTCCTCAGCATCGCTGGACATGGTTAAATAATATCTGCAAAATGTTACTCTTGTTAAACAATTTTACTATTATAGTCTCTGAGATTTGTCTCTTACTCTGCAACATCTCATTGTTGTTCTCTTTTTTTAAAGATAATGACAACATCAAGCATGAGTGATAATGAGCAAACTGTTGATCTCGATCTTATCATTGAACTTGTCATTGAAACATCAGTGGAAGTAGATCCCTTGGATGATTTAAATCCTGTGGATGATGAAGAATATGATGAGGATGCCGATTTGTCAGAATTGTATGACATAGGGTGGGAAGCTGACCTGCTCGAGCCTATGGAACTATAAATACTTATTTTTAAAAGTTACTGAAAATGAAAAGTAACCATGTTAACCGTTTCATTTAAAATTAAACACAACTTCAAAAACAGCTTGTGTGAAGTGTCTTTAATAAAATAGTCAAATATGCTAATAAAATTAGTTCAGATTCACATATAAAAGAGCACAGGTCAAATGTAGAAGCATTCCATTTCTTTGCTACTATTTGTTAGTTTTAAATTTGCAATGCACTAAAAATTATTGTATGTAGAATTGACAAGTAGTGTGTTAATTTTTTGACGACTGTTCTTGATTTACTGTTTGGTAATAGTGGTTAATAACATTTTTTATTATATTTTACCACAGATTCAACTGCAGATCATTTCAAAATTACACAATGCCTTCGAAGCAAAGAAGGAGAAAGGCTACAAAACGTTAAACACAGCAGCTTACTACATGCTTGCAGCAGTCCTCTACAATAAAAACTTGTCAAGTCACCATAAAAGGTCCGGGTAAGAGAACGAAATCTTTCCTAAGAAACATTTCCAGAAAAAAAAGTATCACTACAGAACATGTTTTAGTCCAGAAAAAGAGAGCCAATTTAAACGGAAAGGAAAGGCCACTCAAAAATGTTACTGCTAGAGCAGGAGATAACTCTGTGGATGGTAGTAGAAGGAAAAATCAGTTTAGGGACATTCGTAGACGAATGTTCCGCAACAGGATAATTGGCAATTTGTTAAAAAATGTTAAGAAACGTCAACAGAAAGTGGCTTTTTATAAGAGAAAGAGAAAGATTGAGAAAATTACTGATCAGGCATTCAAAATTAAGCGAAAGTTATTTATTTTGATAATCAATAGAATTAGGAAACTAAACAAGGTAATTTATGATTTCAAAACAAATAGTAGATGGAAGAGAACAGTTAATCGTAGTAATTTTTGTGAAGTTTTTTCAGGAGAATGGATGCATAGTTCAAGTTGTGAGGCATTTTTTAATGAGGAGAGTTATTTCCAGGATAATGATTTGGTGCATGCAGTTGACACCAGTGGTCGAGCATATGAGGTGAAAGATGGTTGTCCGGTTGAAAAAGAAAAACTTGTGTCAACAGAGGCAGAAGAGGTGTTAGGTAATGAGGTTTTAGGAAGACGTCCTAAGGGACCAGTGTACACCTGGAAGTGTAGTAGTATTTGCAGTGTGCGACAGGATTCCATCAATTTGCTTTGTGATTTTGTACGGACATTTAATAAGAAAACTTTAAAACAGACAATGAAGTTGTTGCAAGAATTAGATCCTTGCAGAGTGAGAGAAGTGACAGGTTTGCATGGTCATTTACTGGCTTGTCTTTCCAGGAGAGTATGCCAGAGTGTTTTTCATCATTTCAGGATGCTAGCAGTGCATCATAATAAAGTGAGGAAATTAGTTAGAATGTTGTATTATGCTAAGAGTCCAGCAATTATGCTTAAACAATTATGCACTGCTCTTTTGCATGGTTCTGAAGTAGATGTGAAGAATATTTGTGAAGAAATTGAGTTTTGTTACTTTGCAAGTAAAGAGAAGAATGTTGAAATTGACCCAGAAGAAGAAGGTAATGTGGAAGAGAGTGTACATGTTTCCAGTACAGATAATTTTCAGAAGGAAATTGCCACGTTTCAGGTGAAATCAAGTGAGAGGCCTAATTTCACTTGTGTGTGTTGTCGACACACTTATTATAAGAATCAGACTAAGTTAGTGGATTTATATGCAAAAAGTGAAAGGGAAAATAATAGTGAATGGAAGGATTTCGCAACATACTTGATGGTAGAAAATTGTTTTGATTTGGGATCGGATCAACGTGTGTGTACTTATTGTTGTAACAAATTAAATCAAAACCAGATGCCTGCTAGAGCGGTTCATAATAATCTGGAATTGGTTGACATTCCTTCTGAATTGAAGGATTTAAATACTTATGAATCTATTTTGATTCAAAGTGTCCATCCCTTTCAGGCTATTGTACGAATGAAGCCAAAGACAGGGAAATTGCCTCCATCAGATTTACAGAGAGGATTAAAGGGAAGAGTTGTTTATTTGCCTCTAGATTTGAAGAAAAACATTAATACAATTGGAGTAGAGAAAGTGGAAGCGGAACCTCTGGTTATCTTAGTTAATGGGGTTCCAACAAAGAGTAAGAAAATCTGGCAAGATTTAGTGGATGTTAGGAAAGTCAAAAAGGCAACATTGTATTTGAAGAAAAACAATAAGTACTACAAGAATGTATATTTTGCAGAAGAGGAAGTAAGTGAAGAAGAGGACAGCGATTTGTGTGCTGGACAAATTGAGAAAGTAGAAGCCTCTAAAAATGAAGAAATATATGAACATTATAGTGTTCATCCTTTGCATTCCAAGGAAGTGATGGGGAATGCTATTGAGTTGTTTCAAATGAAACAAGCCAAAGGGAGTCCCATTAATGTTTGGGAGGAAAGTTTGGAAGCTCGGTGTTTCCCACAACTATTTCCAACAGGTCAAGGAGGAAGATATGATGAGCGACCTGATCAAATTCCTGCTTCTGAATACCGGACTTTACGATTGTATGCAGAAGATCCTAGGTTTCGTCAATGCATTCCCTATTTGTTTCATCTACTGTTTGAAAGCGATCTGTCTGGACTGTCATATGCAGTGAGCCACATCTTGAAAAGTGGTATACAGATGCAAAATATCTCAGCAAGGGACTTATGGATAAAGTCAATGTGCAAGACAGTATTTTGGATTCTCACCTGATTAATCTCATGGCATGTCAGCGTGGTACTAATGAGTACTGGTACCCTCGACATGGAGATTTAAAATGTATGCTGAGGAACTTAGGAACTCCCACATGGTTCCTCACTCTCAGCTGTGCCGAGAATGGCTGGGAAGACTTGCTTGAATTTCTACGAGAGGCAAATGGAAACATTGAAAATATCGAATTCAAGACACCCGGAGAACTGTGCTCTTTGGATCCAGTGAATGTATGCAGGTACTTCAATCATAGATTTGAAGCTATGATGTCTTTCATCATGAACAAGAAAAATCCACCTCTTGGAGAGGTGTTGGATTTCTTCTGGAGAAAGGAGTACCAAGCAAGAGGTGCTCCTCATATACATATGCTGCTATGGATCAAAGATGCACCCAAATTTGGAACAGATCCGGATGACTTAGTGATGAGTTTCATAGAACAGTATTCTATATGTGCTGTTCCAAAGACAAAGGAAGACAAAAGCCTAAGAGAACAAGTTTTACACTTCCAAAGCCATCGTTGTGGAAAGTACTGTCGTCGTAAATTCAGAAACAAGGACAAGTTCTACACAAAATGTTGTTTCAGCTTTCCACGACCGGTGATTTCTAAAGGAAGAGTGAACAGTTTGATGTCATCGCTGCGACATAATGTGACGAGGAAATCACCCAAAAATACATACAATTTGAAAAGAAACAAAGAGTCCAAGTACATCAACGACTACAACCCAGTGATTTTGTCCATGTGGAATGCTAACATGGATATACAGTTTGTGGCTGATAACTGTATGGCTGTGGCTCGGTATGTGACATCTTACATCACAAAAAAAGAAAAGACAGAATTGAAGGATATGTGGGAGGACATTTCCCATGAAAAGAGCCTCAGTAAGAAGTTGTACAGTTTCAGTCTGAAGATGTTGTCGCATCGAGAAATCGGAGCTTACGAATGTTCTGACCGGTTATCTTCAGCAAGTCTCTATGCCAAATCTAAGAGTATCATTTGGGCGAGTCTTGGTCTTGCTTCAACACGTAATCGAGTTCTGAAACCTGTACGGGAAATTGAGTATTTGGCGGAAAAGGAGCCAAACAGTACAGATATTTTGAAGACCAACATGTTGGATACATATTATCCAAATAGAAGCAGTCACCTCGAGAATGTTTGTCTGTATGAGGTTCTACAAAATTACATATTCAAGAGGAACATCAAAGAAGATATTGATAAAGGAGTGTATGCTGTAATTGGAAGTGAGGGATGTCTGGTCAAGCAAAGAAAATGCCAATTGGTAACTCATCGAAAATTGAGTGGCGAATCTCCTGAAAGAAAAGAGTTTTTCTATTTAGCTCTTTTGCAACTTTTCAAGCCTTGGCGTGCAGAAGAGGAACTGCTTGGAGATTTCCTCTATTACAAAGACTCTTTCAATGCCGCCAAGGAGACCATAGAATGTCCTATTTTTCCAAAATATCTAGAAATGTTGAATGCGGAAATCGAGCAGGAAGCAACAATTGCAGCCGACATTGCTAGAGACAGTTCTCAGGACAGTCAGAGTTCTGTTTCATTGAGTCAGGATCCACTAGGAGGACCAGTTATCCAAAATGAAGCTGCCACTGCCATGATTGAAGTGGAAAGAGCCATGGCACATGCTCAGGAGGATGCGGTTAACTTAGAAGTTTTGGAAAGACAACTCAACGTTGAGCAGAGGAAAATATATGACGAAGTTACCAACCAAATTGATCATGGATTAAGTCATGAGAAGAAAGAGTGCTCATGTATGTCGTTGAAGCCTGTCCGACTGTACGTGAGTGGAGAAGCAGGAACTGGAAAAAGTTTCCTCATTAAAGCAATTTCATGTTATTTGCAGAAAAGGACTGAGTCATTGCTGTCTTGTGTTGTCACCGCTCAAACTGGACTGGCAGCACATAACATTAAAGGTATTACTTTGCATCGTCTACTGATGCTGCCAGTGGAGCATGATAACAAATTACAATACCACAAGTTATCTGGAGATGCTTGTTGTGAAGTTTCAAGAGTCTTGAGGAAAATGAAACTTCTTATCATTGACGAAGTAAGCATGGTTTCTAATGTCATGGTTGCCTTTGTGCATTGGAGAATGCAGGAAGTTCTTAAAACAGAGTATGATGTGTTATTTGGTGGCAAACACATCATTGTTTTCGGTGATCTTCTGCAGCTGACACCAGTGAAAGGACAACCAGCGTTTAAACTGCTTACGCATGAAGATACCAGGAAGTGCCTAGGGAGCATTGGCAACGTTAACATGTGGTTAAACTTCAATTATGCTGAACTGCGTGAAAATATGCGTCAAGCGATGGATGAAGATTATAAGAATATTCTACAAGATGTTAGAATCGGAAAAGTGACCGAGCATGGGAAAGAAGCTTTACATGCACGATTACTGTCAAATTTGTATCCAGAAGAAGACATTGTGCCAGAGAATATTTTTCGGAAAATTACTGAGAAGAAATCTGGAATATGTTTGATGCCAACTCTTGCAGAATGTGCCATCTTCAACAACAACATGTTGAATTTAGAAAACCAAGAGATTGTGAAACTGGAAGCTATTGACAGAATAGAGCATATGGGAGCAACAATTATTTTGTCTGAGAATTTGAAATCAAAATTGGATTCATTAGAGAAGACTATATCTAAAACTGCTGGTTTTGAAAAGACTCTGAATGTGTGCTTAAATTGCCGTATCATTTTGAGAAGGAATTTGCATGTTGAAAGAGGTCTGGTAAATGGATCAATGGGTAATGTTGTTGATTTTGAGAAATACAGAAATAGAGATGGAATTGAATTTTTAAAAATTAAATTTGATGGCATTGAGGAAGTACAGTTAATTGGTCGTTGCTCTGCTAGATTTTTGCTTGTAAAAGACTTATATGTTCGCCGTAAGCAGTTTCCTGTTTGCTTGGCATATGCGGTCACAATCCATAAATCGCAAGGTTTAAGTGTAGACAGCGCATTATTGAATATTGGCAGTTCTGTGTTCAAGGAGGGAATTGCATATGTGGCATTGTCACGAGTCAGAACTTTATCGGGATTATACTTGATTGACTGTGATGTCACAAACATTTGTGCGGATCTAGATTGTGTTAAGGAATACAATAGGTTAAGAAGAGAGTATGCGCCACATTTGCCTCAATATCCTTTGTTTGAGAAACGTGTGGTAGGCCGGAAACGAAGAAATGTGACCAATAGTAGGGAGGTTGTAGCAAAAAGACGAAAAGTCGATGAACCTGAAATTATAAGCAGAAAGAAAATGGATTCTGTTGAAGATGTTGTTGGTTTTCAATTTGAAAATAGTTCTGGTGTCAACTGCTATGCTAATGTAGTGGTTAATGTTGTCTTTTCTCTAGAAACTTTAAAAGAACAGATTGTGATCAATTCGGATCAAATTTTTTGCTGTTGACTGAACTCTGTGTTAGAGAAATGTAGCACTGATAGAACAAAAATAGAAAGTGTGTCTGAAATTCGAAATCTGTTAGACAAATGTTCAGGTGAAACGCAATTCTCTCAAAATATTCAGCAAGATTGTCAGGAGTTTTTAATGTATATTCTTGATGTATTGCAAGATGAAGGTGTAGATGTAGATCATCTGTTTGGCCTTTCTTATCAATGGCAGCATGACTGTGAGAACTGTAGGGTATCAAGTACTACTAGTGTAGACTCAGAAAGATTTATATATTTAACTTTGCCAGACAGTAAATCAGTGTCCTTTAGTAAGCTAGTAAAAGCAGCCGATCACAACATGGAGTGTAGCCAATGTAAGTCTGCAATGTTGTCCACATTATTTATACGAACATATGGCCAGTATGTCATTTTAATGTTCCAACGATGTAGGCCTGATGGAACAAAATTGACAACTTTAATTAAAAATGTTGTGGCTTCGCAGTTGTCAATATCAGGAAGGACTTTTGTAACTACAGCAATTATATATCATGACGGTCCTTCAACAACATCAGGACATTACACAGCTTATTTGAAGTCTAGAAACGGCTGGTCATTCTGCAATGATTCTGTTTTAACTTTAAAAAAAAAATTGCCTTTTGACCATAAAAATTCTTATCTGGTGTTTTTACAACCAAAATTTTAGGGAAAGAATCTCGGGATTTGCTCTGAGGAATTTCAAGAGGTTCTAATGGCTCCTACACTATTTGGCCTTGAGGATAAGTGTAGTACAGAGTAAAAAGTTATTTTTGAGTTTTAAGTAGTTCCTGAAAAAAAAGAAGGTTTTCCTACAGAAAGTGGTGGGCACGGATTAGTTAAAGGACAACAGAGTATTTCCCAAAGCAAACGGTGTTCTTACCATAACACTTGACGTCATGGAAAAATAACTGCACTTTGAATGAGTTCAGAAAAACTGTTTCTTTTAATAAGCTAATTCAAGCAGCCAATCAAAACATGGAGTATAGGTAATGTAAGTCTGCAATGCTGTACACATTATTTGTACAAACTTTTGGTTATAATGTCATTTTAAAATTCCAACTATATAAACCTGATGAAAGTAAGTTTTCAACTTTAATTACAAATGTTGTGGCTACACAGTTGTTGATTTTAGGAAGAACATTTGTAACTGCAGCTATTATATGACATAATGGTCCTTTGACAACATCCGCTTATTACACAGCTTATTTAAAATGTAAAAAAAGCTGATGTTTCGGAAATGATTCTTATTTGACAATGAAACAATGTTGCCTTTTGACTTAAAAATATTCTTACTTTCTGTTTTCAGAAGAGAGAATTTTGGGTAGGTAACTGCCTATAATGATTCTAGGAGTTGATATAATTTTATGTACTGTTTTAAATTGCTTTGTGATTAAAAGTGATGTAGAGAATTAAATAATTGTAGTAGTCATAGAGGTAGTGTAAGTGTGCCTCATAGTAAGCAGTATCAGTGTCATAGGAAATGTGGAACATGAGTGAGCAAGAAGGGTGAGATATTACTAGTACAGGATTGTGAAAGTGATCTTCAACGTTTTCTTTCTGAAAGTTGCGGAAAAAGAAAATGACGGGATTTGCTTAGAAGAATTCCAAGAGTTATAAATGGCTCTTACACGATTTGGCCTTGAGGAGAAGTGTGGTAGAGAGCGAGAAGTCATTTATTGTATGTAACATATTTGTCAAAACGATGGAGCTTTTCTTTCAGAAAGTGGCGGGCTGAAAATAATAACAGCACAACAGAGTATAAGCTGTTCATAGGACATCCTTCGACGTCATGGAAAGTAAGTTACTTTTAGGGAGTTCTGATTTCTGATTGGTTATGTTATATGGGTTTTTTATACACAATCATTTTGATTGTGTTTTTTTCCCCGCTGTTATATGATGAATACCTTCAACTCACTGTTTTTAGTGAAATTTGATATATTCTGAGAACAGCAAAAATAAACCATTTAACATGTATAATTAATACTGTACTTTGTATAGTGAATTTTAATTTGTACTCGTCTTATCTCATGCTCACTCATCTTTTACTACCTTCTATCAATCCTCCTTACATACTCACATTGCCTTTTGTTTTATTCTCTTTCACCCTTGCTATCTAACTCCACTTATCTTTCAACCTTTGTTTCCCTAATCCAACTCTGCTTTTTTCTTTTCTCCCTTGCACCATTTTTCAGCTTTTAGACCTTGTGCTTCGCTTGTCTTTTCCATCTTTTCTCCCTTTGTTTTCTAAATTAAATATTTTTGGGTTCTCCTTTTTTGGTGCAATCAGTTAGTATAACTCACCCTCACGCATTTATCTTTCTTTGTTGCCTCACTCAGTCTGTATCTGACACTCTTTCCTTCACTTCCTCTGTCTCCTCTCTCCCTCACTCTCTTTTCCTTATTCACCCTTTCCTTATATAGTTTACCTTACTCACTTTCTTTTAGTAGCTTACACAACTTCAATTTAGTTTTCTCTTTTATCCTTCTTTTGTCACTGAAAGTATCTTCCTTTTTTTTCTCTTACTAATCAACTCTATAACAATTTCTTTTTGTCTCTGACTGTCTATCACTGTTTCTTTCTCTTTTTTCTGCATGTTTATCTCTAACTTTATTTCTTTGTAAAATTGGATGATTTTCAATCTTTTCCCTTGTCTTTTCTAATTTTTAAATACATGTTTTAATATTTTTCAAATTTTTGTTCTTTCTTTCACAGATTGAAAGTATAAAAATAACAAGTGACTAAGTTAACGACAATTATAAGGTAAGTGTTTTGTACTCTTTTCGTTACATTTCTATCACATTTAACTTCTATTAGTTCCACTGCTTCATTTCTTTAACCCTCAGTTTACTGCCTTTGCTACTTCCCTCATTCGTTTCTCTATTACTTACTTACTCTACTCCTTCCACTCCTTTTCTCAGTCCCTCTGTTCTCATAGTTCCTCACTCCTGTTCACTCACTCCGTCTCTATTACTCTTACTATCTCTGACTGATCACTCTTTCACTACTTGTTCATTATGCTTTCTCCCTGTAGTTCAAGCACACTATGTTATTTACATTTCTTTGCTGTTTCAATTATCCCTTTTCTCTCACTTCTGCTTTTCTGCTTTCTGTTTTTTCTCTCTGTTATTCCACATGTTTTAACCTTAGTCACTGTCATACATCTTGTTTTATTCCTATTTACTTTCACTCACTCTTTTCTTAACACTTTCCCTCAGGGTTGTTCTTTTAGTCCGGTTCTATCCCTACCTCTCATTCCACATCCTTTACTGTTTTTCTTCTTAATTTGAACATTCACTCATATTCTCCAAGAAACTCTTGTTTATTCTTCTACTCTCCTTTTTTTCTTTCACTTCCTTATCTATTTTGTGTTTCTCAATTATACCCTCTTACATCTTTTCTTTGGTAAATAGATGTATTAAACAGTATCTCTGTGTTACTCCCTCTAGCTGTCTTTCTTTTAACATTACTCTCTGTTTCCTTCCCATCAGTGATGTCATCAGTGATGTCACTGACCATGTCATGAATGATGTAATATGTGACATGATCAGCAGTGGATTGCGGGTGCGCGATATATAGTTAGTACAACTAACTATATATGCGAATTTCAATGGTTTTGTGTGAGTAAAATAAGGTTTTGTAAATGCTAATTCCTAACTATATATGGTCTATAACCTATGTTTTTTTTAGTGAATATATATATATATATATATATATATATATATATATTCACTGAAAAAAACATAGGTTTTACAAACGATATAGTTAGGAATTAGCATTTAAAAAACCTTTGAAATTCACTGAAAAAACCAAAGGTTTAACACTCGTTATAGTTAGGAATTAGTATTTTAAAAACCTTTGAAATTCACTGAAAAAACCATAGGTTTCACACCAGTTATAGGTAGCTGAACATTTTACTCATACAAAACCATTGAAATTCCCACGTTATAGTTAGTTGGACTCACTATAACTAGTGATGTCATCAGTGATGTCATTTGAGATGTCATCAGTGATGGAATTTCAATGGTTTTGTATGAGTAAAATGTTCAGCTAACTATAACTGGTGTGAAACCTATGTTTTTTTCAGTGAATTTCAAAGGTTTTTTAATTGCTAATTCCTAACTATAACGAGTGTTAAACCTATGTTTTTTTCAGTGAATTTCAAAGGTTTTTAAATGCTAATTCCTAACTATAACGTTTGTGAAACCTATGGTTTTTTCAGTGAATTTCATAGTTTTTTTAAAAGCTAATTCCTTTGTATATCGACTTTGTAACCTACGTTTCTTTTTTTTATTAGCTGTTTTTTACAAATAATAATTATATATATATTTTTTTAAAATTATTTGTTCAGTGTATATATATTTTTTTTATCATTTTTTCCTGGGGCGCTTAGGGTGCGCGCACCGGTAAGCTTACCCGTATCATTTTGACTTGGAGCACTCAGGGTGCGAGCACCGGTAAGCTCACCGAGAGCGCAGCAAGAGCGCTATTTCTGCGTCCGTAAAAAAAAATATGTATGAAAACTAAATAATAATGCAAGACATTCTGTACCATACTTATAAAACAGTATTTTTGATTTTCCAAATGAAAATGATTTAGCATTTCCGTAAAGCTACCAAAACGTCACTCAGGCGCGCCGCGTAAGCGCCCCCGGAAGCGCCTACGTTCGCGCCACGTACACTCCCCCGGAAGCGCCTACGTTCGCGCCGCGTTAGCGCCCCTCGGAAGCGCTCCGGTGCGCGTAGCGTAAGCGCGTCAAGTCATGTGACCTTAAAATAACAATTTTCATTGGTTGCTTTCAGTTTTTTTTTTCCAAAGAATGAAAACCCCACCCTTTTCCTTCACTTCTTCTTTCACTTTGGTGAGAGCAAGACCTCTTTTTTTTCTGCTTATAATCTGTGGATACAACGGCTGCCAGAGCATCCAGCAGCAGTGAGGAATCAGATGGATTCATAGATGAAGAGCCTCCTCAGCCGAAGGTGAAAGAACATTTCATATGGACATTTTTTGATATTCCTGAGGGACATAAAAAAGTAAATGCTCCAAAGGTGGAGTGTAAGATCTGCCATACTGTACTTTCCCGAGGAGACCCCAGAAGGAAGTACAGTTTTGGTAATTCTACCATGATTCGCCACGTCCAGAGAAGGCATCCCCAGAACTATGCCCGGGAAAGTGTCAGGGCTCTGGCACGAGAGGCTCCAAGAGATGGTGCCTCTACTTCAACTGGAAGAGAAACTGCATCGGTGAGGGGGCGACCAGAGCAGCTGATCCCAAATATTCAGCCTATTTTTAATGAGGCCTCCATCAAATGCAAACATTGTGATGCCCTAATTTGTTACGGGGAACAAAGTATTTTGATCATTGCTCGAGCATTAGAGAACCACTGCTGCCATCCCCAGCCCTAATTTTGATTTTTTTTGCTCCTGTTGAGCAGTTTGCCATTCCCTGTTTTTGTTTTTGTTGAAAAAAATGAAAAAAGAAGAAAAAAAAAGTTATTTTTAGAACTACCTCCAATTCTCAAAAAAGAGCTGTATTCTTAAAAAAATGAAAAAGAATAACTGAAGTGGAGTGCAGTGAGAGAGGAGAGGAAAATGAGTGAGAAAGCAAAGAAAGGGACGAGAGGGGAAGGGAAGTAAAGTAGGGGGACTGAAAGAAGGTGAGTGTGGGAGGTGAGTGAGGAGAAGGAGAGTGAACATGGGGAATGAGGATAAGTGAAGAAAATGTAGTAAAGGAAAGGGGGTGTGGAAGGGTAAGAAAAGAGCAGTGATGTTTAGGAAAGAGTGGAGATACAGACTGGATAAAGGCAAGTGAGTGTGAGACAAGGTGAGTAAGGAAGTAAAGAGACAGAGAAAGTGAAAGAAAAAGTGAGAGTAGAAGACTGAGGGCCTCATTTATGAGGCCATGCGTCACTTTTACGTCGCCGGTGCGTCACTTTTTGTGACGCACCAGTGGTGTAAAAAAAGGGCCTTGTTGAGTCATATTTACAAAGTGAGGCATCTAGGTAGATGTGTCACTTTGTAAACCCCTGCGCCACATTATACCTGCGCCAGGTATAATGTATGCAAAGGGGGCGTATTGATGCAAGGAAGGGTCGTAGAAGTGATGCAGTGAAATCTATGAGATTTCACTGCGTCACTTTTAGGACGCCGTTGCATCAAAATCTTGTGCCTGCCTCACAGCAGTCGTAAGACTGACGCAGGCCCTTTCACATGCGGCTTGCCCCATGTGAAAGGATGCATTGCTGGAAAAAAAAATTTTAGTATACATTTTTACACTGTTTTTCCCTGTGGTGCGCTTGAGGGCCTCATTTATGAGGCCATGCATCACTTTTACTCCTCCGGTGCGTCACTTGTTGTGACGCACCAGTGGTGTAAAAATTGCACCTTGTTGAGTCATATTTACAAAGTGACGCATCTAGGTAGATGCGTCACTTTGTAAACCCCTCTGCCATATTATACCTGCGCCAGGTATAATGTATGCAAAGGGGGCGTATTGACGCAAGGAAGGGTCGTAGAAGTGTCGCAGTGAAATCTATGAGATTTCACTGCGTCACTTTTAGGACGGCGTTGCGTCAAAATCTTGCGCCTGCCTCACAGCAGGCGTAAGACTGACGCAGGCCCTTTTACATGGGGCTTGCCCCATGTGAAAGGATGCACTGCTGGAAATTATTTGTGGGTAACAGAGAAAGAGTGAGAAAAGGGGAGTGAGTAAATTAGAGGACAGAGGGTTTGAGAGAAGGAGTTACTGAAGTGGAGCAACAAGAGAAAGGGGAGGCAAAAGAATGAAGGAGCAAAGGATGGGAAGAGAGAGCAAGGGAAGTAAAGGAGAAGGTTTCAAAAAAGGTGAGTGTGGGAGTATGGCTGAGTTATAGGGAGTGAACGTGACAGAAGAGGAGTAAGAGACTAAGGGGACGGAGAGAATGAGGCTAACAGAGAGAGAATGAGGGAAGGGGAATGTAGAAGTAAGAGGACAGAGGGAGTAAGAGAAGGAGTTAGTGAAGTGGAGTAAGGAGAGTAAGGGAAGGGAAAAGAGTGAAGGAGCGAAGGAAGGGAAGAGAGAGGAAGGAAAGTAAAAGAGAAGGTCTGAAAGAAGGTGAGTGTGGGAGTATGGCTGAGTTATAGGGAGTGAGCGTGACAGAAGAGGAGTGAGAGACTAAGGGGACGGAGAGAATGAGGCTAACAGAGAGAGAATGAGGGAAGGGGAGTGTAGAAGTATGAGGACAGAGGGAGTAAGACAAGGAATTAGTGAAATGGAGTAAGGAGAGTAAGGGAAGGGAAAACAGTGATGGAGCGAAGGATGGGAAGACAGAGGAAGGAAAGTAAAAGAAAAGGTCTGAAAGAAGGTGAGTGTAGGAGTATGGCTGAGTTATAGGAAGTGAACGTGAAAGAAGAGGAGTGCAGCGTGATAGAAAAGGAGTGAGAGACTAAAGAGACGGAGAGAATGAGGCTAACAGAGAGAGAATGAGGTAAGGGGAGTGTAGAAGTAAGAGGACAGAGGGAGTAAGACAAGGAATTAGTGAAGTGGAGTAAGGAGAGTAAGGGAAGGGAAAACAGTGAAAGAGCGAAGGATGGGAAGACAGAGGAAGGAAAGTAAAGGAGAAGGTCTGAAAGAAGATGAGTGTGAGAGTATGGCTCACTAATAGGGAGAGAGCGTGATAGAAGAGGAGTGAGAGTCTAAGAGGACGGAGAGAATGGGGGTAACAGAGAGAGTGAGAAAAGAGGAGTGAGTAAGTTAGAGGACAGAGGGATTGACAGAAGCAGTTACTGAAGTGCAGTAAGGGGGGTAAGGGAAGGGAAAAGAGTGAAGGAGTGAAGGATGGGAAAAGGGAGGAAGGAAAGTAAAGGAGAAGGTCTGAAAGAAGGTAAGTGTAGGAGTATGGCTGAGTTATAGGGAGTGAGCATGATAGAAAAGGGGTGAGAGACTAGGAGGACAGAGAGAATGATGCTAACAGAGAGAGAATGAGGGAAGGGGAGTGTACAAGTAAAAGGACAGAAGGAGTAAGAGAAGGAGTTAGTACAGTGGAATAAGAAAGTAAGGGAAGAGGAAAGAGTGAAGGAGCTAAGGAAGGAAAGATAGAGGAAGCAAACTAAAGAAGAAGGTCTGAAAGAAGGTGAGTGTGGGAGTATGGCTGAGTTATAGGCAGTGAGAGTGACAGAAGAGAATTGAGAGACTAAGGGGATGGAGAGAATGAGGCTAACAGAAAGAGATTGAGGGAAGGGGAGTGTAGAAGTAAGAGGACAGAGAAAGAAAGAGAAGGAGTAAGTGAAGTGGAGTAAGGAGAGTAAAGGAAGGGAAAAAAATAAAACAATGAAGTAAGAGAAGAGAGAGGAAAGAAAGTAAAAGAGAAAGCCTGAAAGAAGGTGAGTGTAAGAGAAGAGTGTGAAAAAAGAGAGTAAATGTGGGGATTCAGAATAAGTGAGGCAAGCGCAATAAGGGAACAGAGGTGTGGGAGTATCAAAGAAGAGTAGTGAGGTTATGGAAAACAGTATAGAGAAAATAAATATTGTACATCAAACTTACCTTATAAGTAATGTAAATTTATTATCAGTCAGTCAGTCAGTCAAAATACTTTTATTCGATTTTTGATAAAATCATAAAAAGACAAACGTTTCATACATGTTAATATGCAATGATACCTTTACAGACATAATTTCAAATACATGATCTAGATAAAATTAATTAAAACGTTTTCAGAAGTATTTACAAAGTTCATTCGACAAGACAGTAAATAAGGTCAAATGTGCAAGAAGGCAAAGTGCTGTGCAAAATGACAATGTGGGGCTCGGGGGGTGAATGATCATTGAGTGCTAGCTGATGATTCATGGCTCAATTTAATCCGTGAAGCTGCTGCCAAATAATTACCCATGCAAAACATGGTACGAATGTTAGACATAGACAGAAGATACAGGAGCGCCGGTCTAACTTGGGTGAAGCCAGCCTCCCTCAGCATTGGTAACAAATATTTATTACGGGGAACTGAAAATAATGAGCAGAACATAACAAAATGCTTAGTATCCTGGGTTGAAAAATTGTCACAGGGACAGGGGGGGCTGATTCTGGTCTTACCCAGGATTGGTAGTTACCCAAATGATAATAAATGAGATTAATTCTAAATTTGATCAAAAGAAATCTGTGGAAGGGTCTAGTAACGATGCTGAGGTAAGGTTCCATAGAAGTGGAATTAATTGAGATGTAATGAGACCTCACCGATGGCTTCTGCAGGTCTTTTTCCTCACAAACTAGTCTGGCCAGTGACAAGAACTGTCTCTTGACTAGAACTACGTCAAGGTTACTAATGCGTGAGGGAAATTCAAAAAGTTCCAGTCTATTTGCTCGAAAGACTTCCGCAGGTAGTCCAGCCACGGAATCTTTTTATAATGATCTAAGGACATGACATCCTCCATGATTAAATGGTTCAGAGATAGTTCCTTGTTAAGCCATGTCCTTAGCGAAAAGATCAACGGGGCCAGGCTAAGCCTGTCTGTAATGTAGTCCAAACCTACCTCCGCATGAATGGAATATGTTGGGGTGGAGGTAGGAACAGTCAATAATGGCCGTAACAACCTATTTTCTGCCCTTTGTATGGGCTCTAGCTGGACATATCCCCAGATGGGAGCACCATACATTGCAATAGGGATGCATTTAGTGCTATAGACCTTCAGAAGGGCCTCCATTGGCCTAGCCCCCAATCTTTTTGAGAAGGCCATAAGGGCCCCCGCTGACCTGGCCACTGATACGCTTTTAGCCCTCACCTGGGGGCCCCACGAGCCCCTCTCGTCAAAGAGCACCCCCAGGTAGGGAAAAGTTGCCGTTCTAGAGACTACTTGTCCCTTGCACCTAAATGTTTTTGGCTTCCCTTTGCGTCTATGGGCTCCGATCACCATCGTGTGGGATTTGCCAGCATTAACCTTCATGTCCAACTCGTCCATGAAGGCGCCAAATGCATGCAACAAATTCTGCAGTCCATTACCAGTACGGGCAATGAGGACTGTGTCGTCCGCGTCTAGGAGAGCAGGAATCTTAGCTTCTCCTACACGCGGGACGTCCCTCTCTGACTCCTCAAGGTGGCTCCCCAATCTGTTAATGTATATAGTAAACAGTAAGGGGGCCAATATGCAGCCCTGCCGTACCCCACGCATGGACTTGAACGAGGGACTGCATCTTCCCTCCCTGGTGACCCTGACCATAGCGGACAGGTCCTGGTGAAGGGAAGCCATAAACCTAACCAGGGCCTCGTCTATCCCAATCCTTATTAAGATGGTTCACAACTTTGACCTGTTTACCAGATCGAAGGCCGAGGAGAGATCCATAAACGCAAGGAATAAGGACCCCTCCTTGGCCACCGTGTACTTGGCGATCAGGAGATGCAAATTTGAGCACTGCTCCATTGTCCCCCGCTTCTCCATAAATCCATATTGAATGTTAGCCAACCCGCCACAGTTCTCCATGCTCTCCCTCAATCTGGTTAGCAGGACTCTGCCTAGAATCTTAATCGCACAGTCCAGGAGGGATATAGGCCTGTAACACCCAGGATCGTCACGGTAGCCTTTCTTAAAGATTGGGACTATGATGGAAGTTGCCCATGAGGTTGGGAAGGAGTTACCTATGGCTGCATTAAATACATTTGTCAGGACTTCCGCCCATAGGCCTGGGGAGTGTTTAAAAAAGTCAGCCGGGACCCCATCGTGGCCCGGTGCTTTGTTCTTCATAGTTGCATGAATAGCTTTTTCCACCTCTCCCTTAACAAAAATCATAGGGGTCGTCTCGCGGGCTGCAGGCAAGCTAAGAGTGCAGTCTGCTGGCGCTCCCTCATATACAGAGCTGAAGTGGGTGATCCATTTTTCATCCGAGATCACACAATCCATGTCTGAATTGGTTGAGTTGGAGAAAAACGGCTTGTTTATTACGGACCAGAACTGACTGCTGTCCCGCAGAACATCCATGCTAAGGAGATTCTCCCAAGCTGTCTTCTTAATTTCCTCTCTCCTTGTTTTGAGGGCCAGCTTGTATAGCTTCCTCTGGGAGGCTATGTTGCTTTGGTCCCTTGGTATGTGTTTGAGTGCCAGCATCAGGGATTTATGTGCTTTGGAGCAATTTGAGTCAAACCAACGGCAGTGCTTGGGGGGTCCTGCCCTCGAGCTAGCCGTTAGCTGGATCGAGATTTGACTACAAATAGCTTCAAAGGACCCCGTTATCTCCTGGGCCGGGGCCGTGGTATTTTGGCACACCTCTAAGTGTCCTTTGATTTTAGGTAAAATTTCTAGATAAAAAGTATCGGGCATCACGCTTGACCACTTTAACCTTCTCCCCTGATCCACTGGGCGTAATAAGGGCCGTACCTCTAATGGACGGGGCTTAGGCCCCATGTGCTGCCCCCAAGCTACCTCTAATACTACAGGGTTATGATCGCTATGAGCGGAGACCATTGTATAATAAGAAATTACCCTATTCAAAATCCCTGCAGTCATAAAAATGTAGTCTATAATAGACCCTGGAAATGATCCTTTATAGGTATGGGTTCCGTATTTTCCTTCAGGGGAGTTAGGTTCACAAAAATTATAAACAGCCAAAAGTTCTTCTAACTCCTCTCCAGCCCGGGAATGTTCGAAGTGTGGGCGCACCAACTCTGCTTGCCCCTCAATATGCCTTGTGCCGCAGAGGTCTTTGCACGGGTGAACATTAAAATCCCCCAAAAGGATGAATTTGTGGTTAAAACGTGTATTTTGACTGACTGAGGCTAAGAAGGAATCTAGTGTGGCTATGCTATTATTACCAGAGTCATTATTCCTTGAGTTATAAAAATTGATGTAAAAAGTACTCTTTGTGGGAGAGACTGTCCGTTCAACTATTAGTATATTTGGGGAGGGATTTTTAACCAAGTTCAAGGAACCTTTAAGATTTAGGGAGAAAAGGGTTGAGAGGCCACCCATAGCTCTGCCCGCTCTACTTGGGGAAGCAGCTAGGACGAAACTAGTGAAACCGTCCAACCAAAAACTGTCTGCAGTGTCCCATGTCTCTTGGAGGGCAATGACTTCATACTTAGAGACCAAGCTCACCCACTCCTCGTCCTTGACTTTGGATTTGATCCCTGCCACGTTCCAGCTAAGAAGTTTACATGCTGTGGCCTCCTCCCGGTCAGGCAGACCAGTTAGTGGGATCTGTTTATTGGCTAATGGTCAATCAATACCCTCCATGCCCTCCTCACATAATAGGGGTGCAAAACGATTACTAGTAATTAGCCCGCTACCCGCTGCTGCACCGTCCATCACCTGGGTGTAAATTGGCGATAAGATGGACCCTGCCCTCTGGACACAAGATTGAAGAGGTCCCGCAATACTGTCCCCCTCGGTAGTTGGTTCAATGATGGGGCCATGAAGGAATGGCGATGGCTGGAATAAACCCGCTGTAAGGGGGGGTAAAAGAAACCCAAAGGAACAGGTCTCACGAGGTCCTTTGCTGTTATTGCTGAGCCGTCCTAAAAAAGTTTGTCAGCCACATTGGCCTTATTGAAATTTATGATGACACAGTCCCCCTGAGTAGTCTTTGGTTGTTTTCCAACCCAACCCACCCTCCTTGCAAAGATAAGTGAACCTGAAATGTCTTTCCCGCTGCAAGAGTCAGCACACCAAGTCTTTGTTTTAGATAGTAGGGCGGTGGCGGATTCAGTCTCGCCCTCGTGGAGCGGTGGCACCCCTATGAACACTGCGACCAGGGGAGCGGCTGCCGGTGACAGGGTTAAATGAAACTTACTCGGTACTGGTTTCCTCCTGTGTGGCGTGGTAGGCTGCAACGATGTAGGAGGGGGAGATGTAGTACCTTCCATACATAAGGAGGGAGCAACCAAGGGGTGCTGCCCACCGAGGGCTGTGCCCTCCCCCCTTTGCCCAGGGGCTGGAGAGCTTAAATTTATTCCTTCTGTCTTGCCAGGGCTGTGTGTCACTGGGCACTTCTTAGGCATCACCACGCGTTAGGAATAAGAATTAATAAGTTTGTCCAGCAGTGAACATTTCTTAAGGAGACCAGACAAACATGTGTTCAGTGTGTCGACAATATCCTTTGCAATCCCAACTAGCATAGGCTTAATTCTGGCCACGAAGAGGGCCTCCAGTTGGTCGCCAAGGGGGTCAATGGGTGCGATAGGATTGGTTACATTGTTGTTTTTTTCCCCCTGGCCCGCTTTGGAGGTTGGGCAGCCGGTCGGGGACGCTGAGCTGGATCGTCAGCAGGATGACATGGGGTGATCAATGGTGTCACTGGGGTAGGGTTAGTTAAGATTGTCACCACGGGTTCCAGAGGTATAGAGGGTACCTCGCACGGAAGGCCCTGAGTACTTAAACATGTAGCCTCCATGGAGGGAGTCTCTACTGAGCAAAGGACTGACAGACCCAGTTCTCTTTCGGCAGTCTCAATTTCTTTACTAAGAGCCCCCACCGCAGATGATAAGTAGTACAGTATGGACTTAGAATGTCTAGCCATTTTGGCGTTTTTCCCCTCCTCCTCGCAGTTAGTTGCTTTCTTGCGCTAACCCATTATGATGGATGATAGAGGGGTGGCCCCGCCCCGCCTCGGACTGCCAAAGACTGCCCCGCCCTTCTCCCGGGCAGCTCCAGTGCGCGACTCGCGGGGCGAGAGGCGTTCCTCTCCTTTACGCGCCTCCGGGCGCTCTGCTGACGTCACACTCCACGGCCGCCGGGGGCACCTGGGGATTGAAGTCCTAGCCCTCGCGGCGGTGGTGGAACTGGCGCTGAGGTTCGGGACGCAGTAGTGCAGCTGGCCGTTTCTCTCACGGCGTGTGTGCAGGCGCTGGGTGCTGAGCCTGATGTGACTCGGGCCGTTCCCCTCACAGCCGCAATGAAAAATATCATATTTCCATTAAAATTTATATCTGTGAAAGACAAAAAAAATTAGAATATTTATAATATATATTTTACAATACAAGCAAATGAGCTTGAGACAAAGGAAGTGAAAGAGTGAGAACATAGAGGTAGTAAAGGAAACACTGGCAGAAAGAAACTGAGTAAGAGATCAAAGAAAGATAAGTAAGGGAGTGTGGGTGAGTTTTAGGGAGTAAGGATGACGGAAGAGGAGTGAGAGAGTAACAGGATCGAAAGACTGAAGCTAAGATACAGGGAGTGAGGGAAAGGGAGTGAGGATGTGAGAGGACAGAGGAAGTGAGAGAAGGAGTGAGTGAAGTGTAATAAGGTGAGTGAGAGAAGGGGAATTATTGAGGAAACAAAAAAGAAAACAAGGGGAAGGGGAGTGAAGTAGAGTGACTGACAGCTCAAAAGTAGTGAATGGGAGAGAGGGAAAAGGCAGTGAAGGAGTGGTTAATGAGAATAAGTGAGGAAAGTGGAATATGGGAAGAGAGGTGAGGAAGAGTAAAAAACGGCCAGTGAGGGTGAGTTAAGAGGAGTGATAGAGGGTGGAAATAGGTGAGTGAGCATAAGAGAATGGGAAAATAATATATATTTAATAATAATTGAAAATACAAAATAATTTCAACATCATGTTAAATGGTTTATTTTTGCTGTTCTCAGAATATATTGAATTTCACTTAAAACAGTGACTTCAATAGTACTCATCATATAACAGCCGGCAAAAAAAAACACAATCAAAATGATTGTGTTTAAAAAAAACATTGAATAATTTCTTAAATAATGTAAAATTTTAAAAACCATATCTAAACTCACTTTTGATCCATCCACTTTTCCACGAGGCCAAATAGTATATGGAAAGTCCTTTTCTATGTAAATTAGTCCAGAGTATTCTTCATGTCTCATTTACCCGACTTTCTGAAAGAAAAGCTCCAACACCTTTTACATTATGAAACAAGAGTTTTACTTCCACCTCTAGATTACTTTTTATAAATAATTTGTATAATCCTCACAGCACACACTATATGATAAACATATACTATCTCTATGAGAACTACATGTTTTTTATTATCTTCATCACTCTCATTCAAAAAGTAATTTTGAAGAGCAAACTAAGTTATATTAACTGCTGCAATCTTCATAGGCCAATTACCTTCCCTAAAATTTTGGTTGTAAGAACACTAGGTAAGAATTTAGTAAGTCAGAAGACAAGCATTGTTTGAAAGTCAATTGAGTATCATTACAGAGCTTCCACCCTTTTTGACATTTTAAATAACATGTGTAATGTCCTGATGTTGTTGAAGGACCATCATGGTAAATAATTGCTGCAGTTGTAAAGGTTCTTCCTGAAATTGATAATTGAGAAGCCACAAACATTTTAATTAATGTTGTCAATTTAGTTCCATCAGGTCTACATCGTTGGAACATTAAAATAACATACTGTCAATATCTTCTTAAAAATAAAGTTGATACCATTGCAGATTTACATTGACTACAGACCATGTTTTGATTTGCTGCTCTAACTACATTATTAAAAGACACTGATTTGCAGTCTGATAAAGTCAAATATATAAATCTTTCAGGTTCTACTGTAGTACTACTTGAAAAGGAGCAATTGTCACAGTCATGTTGCCATTTATAAGAAAGGCCAAAAAGATTTTCTACATCTACACCTTCATCTTGCAAAACAACAAGCATATACATAAAAAATTGCTGAATATTCTGTGTAAATTAATTTAGACCAGAACATATGTCTAAAACATTTCGAATTTCAGAAACGCTTTGTATTTTTGTTCTATCACTGCTACATTTCTCTAATACGGAATTTAATAAACAACAAAGTGTTTGATCACGATTTTCAGCAATCTGTTCTTTTACAGTTTGGAGAAAGAAAATAACATTAACCACTACATTAGCATAGCAGTTGACACCAGAACTATTTTCAAACTGAAATCCAACAACATCTTTAACTGAATCCATTTCGTTTCTGCTTACAATTACTGTTTCATCTACTTTTTTTCTTTTTGCTACAACTTCACTACAATTTTTCTCATTTCTTCTTTTTCGGCCTACCACACGCTTTTCAAACAGAGGATATTGAGGTAAACTTGGAACATACTCTCTTCTTAACCTATTATATTCTTTTACACAATTTAGATCTGCATTATTCTTTGTCTCATCAAAATGAATCAAGTACAATCCAGATAAAGTTCTGATTCGAGATAAAGCAACATATGCCATGCCCTCCTTGAACACAGAATTTCCAATATTCACCAAAGCACTATCAACACTTAAACCTTGAGATTTATGAATAGTTACTGCATATGCCAAAGAAACAGGAAACTGTTTTCTGCGGACATATAAATCTTTCACTAGCAAAAAACGAGCAGAACAACGACTGATTTGTTGTACTTCTTCAATACCATCAAATTTAATTTTTATGATTTCAATTCCATCTCTATTTCGGTAATTCACAAAATCCACAACATGACCCATTGCTCCATTTACTAAACCTCTTTCCACATGTAAATTACGTTGTAAAATTATACGACAATTTAAAGATGCATACAAAGTCTTTTCCATACCAGCAGTTTTAGATATTGTCTTCTCTAAAGAATCCAATTTTGTTTTCAACTTTTCTTTCAAAATAATAGTTGCTCCTTCATGTTCTATTTTATCAATAGCTTCCAGTTTCACAATCTCTTGATTTTCCAACTTTAACATTTTGGTGTTGAAGATTCAACATTCTTGCAGAGTTGCCATCAACATATGACAGATTTGTTTTCAGGAATTTTCTTAAAAATATTCTCTGGGAGAATATTTTCCTTTGGAAACAAATTTGAAATTATTTGTCCATATAAAGCTTCTTTGCCATGCTTAGTTAGTTTTCCAATTCTTACATCTTGTAGAATATTTTTATAATCTTCATCCTTTGCCTGTCGCATATTTTGAAGTAGTTCTGCATATTTGAAATTTAACCATATGTTAACATTTCCAATGCTTCCTAAGCACTTCCTGGTATCTTCATGCTTTCAATGGAGTTAGTTGCAGTAGATCTCCAAAAACAATGATGTGTTTGCCTCCAAATAATACATCATAGTCTGTTTTAAGAATTTCTTGTATTCTTTAATGCACAAAAGCAAGCATTACATTTGATACCATGCTTACTTCATCAATGATAAGAAGTTTCATTTTCTTTAGGACTCTTGAAACTTCACAACAAGCTTCTCCAGATAGCTTGTGGTATTGTAATTTGTTATCATGCTCCACTGGCAGCATCAATAAGCGATGTAAAGTAATCCCTTTAATGTTGTGTGCTGCCAACACAGTTGGAGCAGTAACAACACAAGAGAGCGATGACTCCGTTTTTTTCTGCAAATATGTTGCAATCGCTTTAATCAGGAAACTTTTCCCAGTTCCTGCTTTTCCACTCACATACAGTCGGATAGGTACAAATGATGTACATGAGCACTCTTTTTTCTCATGAGATAAACCATGCTCAATTTGTTCTGTGACTTGGTCATATATTTGTCTCTGCTCAACGTTTAGTTCTTTTTCCAAATCTTCTAAGTCAACTCCATCCTCCTGAGCTTGTTCCATGGCTCTTTCAACTTCATCCATGGCAGTAGCAGCTTCATTTTGTATAATTGGTACTCCTAGTGGATCCTGACTCAATGAAGCAGAACTCTGACTATCTTGAGAACTGTCTCTAGCAATCTCTGCTGCAATTGTAGCTTCTTGCCGTATTTCCTCGTTCAACATTTGCGGATAATTTAAAAAAACAGGACATTTTATCGTATCCTTGGTTGCATTTAACGAATCTTCATAAGTAAGAAAATCTCCAAGTAGTACCTCTTCTCTACGCCAAGGCTTAAAGAGTTGTAAAAGAGCTAAGTAATAAAATTCCCTTTAGTCTGGAGAATCACAACTCAATTTTCGATGATTAATCAAATGGCCTTTTCTTTGTTTTACTAGACAGCCTTCACATCCAATTACAGCATATACACCTTTATTGATGTCTTCTGTGACGTTCTTTTTAAAAATATAGGTTTGCAGAACTTCATAGAGACAAGCATTCTCAAGGTGAGTACTTCTATTTGGATAGTATGTATCCAACATGTTTGTCTTCAAAATATCTGTACTGTCTGGTTCTTTCTCCGCCAAATACTCTATTTCTTGTACAGATTTCGAAACTCGGTTTCGTGTTGCAGCAAGACCTAGACTCACCCAAATGATGGTTCTAGATTTGGCATATAGACGTGCTGATGACAACCAATCAGAACATTCTTATGCTCCAATTTCTCGATGCGACAACATCTTTAGACTGTAACTGTATATTTCTTGCTTAGACTCTTTTCATGTGAAATTTCCTCCCACATTTCCTTCAGTTCCGTTTTTTCAGATTTTGTGAGGTAAGACAGCAATAGAGTTGTCAGCCACATATTGAATATCCATGTTAGCATTCCACATGGACAAAATGACTGGGTTGTAGTCATTTATGTATCTGGATTCCTCATTTCTTCTTAGGTTGTATGTATTTTTGTGTGATTTCCTTGTCACAGTATGTCGCAGAGAAGACATAAAATTGTTGACTCTTCCTTTCAATGTTACTGGACGTGGAAATGCAAAACGACATTTCGTGTAGAATTTGTCCTAGGATTTGTATTTTCGACTACAGTATTTCCCACAACGATGGGTTTGAAAGCGTAAAACTTGGTGTCTTAAATTGTTTTCTTCTGTACTTTTTGGAACAGCACATGTAGGATACTGCTCAATGAAACTCGTCACTTTCTCATCTGAATCTCTTCCAAATGTAGGTGCATCTTTAATCCATAGCAGCATATGTATATGAGGAGCACCTCTTTCTTGATACTCCTTTCTCCAAAAGAAATTCAACACCTCTCCAAGAGGAGGATTTTTTTTGTTTGTAATAAAAGACATCATAGCTTCAAACCTATGATTGAAATACCTGCATACATTAACTGGATCCACAGAGCACAGTTCTCCAGGTGTCTTGTATTCAATATTTTCAATCTTTTTATTTGCCTCTCGTAGAAATTCAAGTAAGTCTTCCCAAGCATACTCAGCACAGCTAAGAGTGAGGAACCATGTAGGAGTTCCTAAGTTTCTTAGCATACATTTCAATTCCCCATGACGACTGTACCAATACTCGTTAGTACCACGCTGACATGCCATGAGATTAATTAGCTGAGATTCCAAAATACTGTCTTGCAGTTTGACTTTATCCATAAAGTCCCTTGCCGAAACATTTTGTAGATGTGGTCCACTTTTCAGTATATGGTTTACTGCATAAGAAAGTCCAGGCAAGTCACTGTCAAAAAGTAGATGGAACAAATATGGAATGCATTGACGAAACCTTGGATCTTCTGCATATAATCTTGAAGTCCGGTATTCAGATGCAGGAATTTGAACAGGTCGGTCGTCATATCGTCCACCTTCACCTGTTGGAAATAACTGTGGCAAACAACGAGCTTCCAAACTTTCTTCCCATACACTAATGGGACTTCCTCTTTTCATCTGAAACAAGTCAATAGCATTCCCCATTACGTCTTTGGAATACAATGGATGAACACTATAATTTTCATAAATTTCCTCACTTCTAGAGACATCAACTTTATCTATTTGCCCAGCAGAGACATCAGTGTCCTCTTCTACAGTTGTTTCTTCTTCTCCCACATACACATTTCTATAGTACTAATTATTTTTTACCGAATACAATGTTGCCTTCTTGACTTTCCTAACATCCACTAATTCTTGCCAGATTTTCTTACTTTTTGTCGGAACACCATTAACTAGAATAACCAGAGGTTCCTCTTCTACTTTTTCAACACCAATTGTATCAATATTTTTCTTAAAATCTAGAGGCAAATAAACAACTCTTCCCTTTAATCCTCTCCGTAAATCTGAAGGAGGCAATTTCCCTGCCTTAGGCTTCAAGCGAACAATTGCCTGAAAAGGATGCACACATTGAATCAGAATAGACTCATGGGTATTTAAATCCATCAATTCAGAAGGAATGTCTACCAACTCCAAATTATTATGAACAGCTCTAGCAGGCATTTTGTTTTCATTTAATTTATTATAGCAATATGTACAAATACGTTGATCAGAGCCCAAATCAAAACAATTTTCAACCAACAAATAAGTTGCAAAATCCTTCCACTCATTATTATTTATCTTTTTGCTTTTTACATATAAATCAACTAATCTAGTCTGATGCTTATAATGAGTTCGTAAACAACAAACACGAAAAAATTAGGCCTTTCACTTGAATTGACCTTAAACTTTGTAATTTCATTTTCAAATGTTTCTGTACTTAAAATCTTTACATTCTCTTCTACATTACCTTCTATTACTGTATCAATTTCTGCACTGACCTCTTTTTCACCAAAGTAACAAAACTCAATTTCATTACACATATTTTTTACATCTAATTCAGTTCCATGCAAAAGAGCACTGTTTAACTGTTTTAGTTTAAGTGCTGGACTTTTTGCATAGTACAACCTTTTCACTAATTTCCTCACTTTATTATGATGCACTGCTAACATCCTAAAATGGTGAAAAACACTCTGACATACTTTTCTTGAAAGACAAGCCAATGAATGCCCTTGCAAACCTGTTTTTTCTCTCACTCTACAAGGATCTAACTCTTGTAAAATTTTAATTTTATGTTTCACACTTTTCTTAGTATATGTCCGTAAGAAATTGCGAAACAAATCAATTGATTCCTGTCGGACACTACAAACACTACTACAATTCCATGTATACACTGGAGCCTTAGGACTTCATTTGGTAACACCTCTTCTGTATTTCTAGGCACAATCTCTTCTTTTTCAATCGAACAACCGTCCTTCACCGCATATGCTCGACCACAGGTGTCAACTGCATGCACCAAATCATTATCTTGAAAGTAACTTTCTTTTTTAAGAAATGGCTCAGAACTTGAACTATGCTTCCATTCTCCAGAAAAAACATCACAGAAATTAGTCCGATTAATTACTCTCCTCCACTTACATTTTGATTTGAACACATTGATTATCTTATCAAGTGTACGAATTCTATTCATTACTAAACAAAACAATGTATTTTTCACTTTAAAAAGCAGTCTTTTTTTATACCTCTTTATATTTTTTGAATACATTTGTTACTATTCTGTTGTAAAACATTGGTCTACGTATTTCAGAAAATTGCTTGCTTCTTCTTTTGGTTTACAAAGTATCATCTCCTTTTACAGGTCTAACATTTTTAGAAGGACATCTTGTTTTCTTTAAAATTACAGGTGTTTCATTGTTCTTTCTAAAAAAAACTTATTTTTTCTTGAAATTTCAATAAGTTCCTGAGAACATTTTTAGATTGCTTACCAGGAGCATTTTTCTTTTTCTATGAAGATTTTATTTTGGTTGGTTGTTGATTTTCTTTTTCCTTAGTCCTTAATTTTCTTTTATAATTTTTTTCTGTTCTTGCCTTAGAAGGCATCTTTTAGTTTGTTTGTATAGATGATTATAATCTGTAGTAAAGAAAAAATAACATACATATTACACATCAATTGCAATATGTAAACAATATAAACACTAGTATAAAACAAAAGGCTCATTTACATTACATGTGCTTTGCTTTCTGTCAAAAACGATTAACTAATTAATGTTATGTCTTGTTTATATATAGGTGGTCTGTTTTTGGCCTGTAGATACTTTGAAATAATATCAGCAGAGACACACATACTGCTTGCAGAGAAAGAGATGGTAGATTACATGTAATATGGTGGACATGTGCCTAAGATCACACCAAATCTATTGTATTTTCAATGCTTGTTTACTTTGGTTCCATCAAGAAGGCATTCAGATGTGTCACACATTTGCCATAAATTCTGAATGTTAGCACTCTAGTTGCTCATTATATCAAGCTTCACTCACAGTGTGATCTTAGGCAGATTAATAGGATTTTAGATATAATGTACCATGTCTGTCCCTGCCGACAGTATATGTGACTCTGCCTAAGACCACAGTGATGGGTGAATCAAGCTTCAGTCACACCGACAGCATCCTGCAGCACTGTGAGGCTCGGATGCAGACACTTTCCCTCCGTGAGGCAGTTCGGCTCTGTGAAGTCGATTAATGGAAATACATTAACTTGTATCGCCATCCAGAAGCACTGTGAGGCTCGGATGGACACGCTGTTATCTTCAATATAACGGCTGGTTCCAAATTGGAGTACCACTGCCTTTTAATCATTTGAGGAACAATATAGAAGTTTATTCCAGTGTCCAGTATATTCCGGAGCAGAATTTAAAAAATTGACCGACTTGGGGGTCTTGTGTTTTTTCGCAACACTAAGGTACTGCCCACCATGTCGAACATGAATTAGTGTCAATCGGACATGGATCAATATATGAATAGAAGGACTCCTTTTGAGATGTGGTAAATTCTGATCAGCCTACATCGTTATCCCTATCACAAAGGGGTTATCCAATATCCCCTGGGTTGCCTCGTTTATCCCTTGTCCTGATGAAGACTCGCCATCCCCAGGTCCAAATCACCGTTTGGGAATAAGTCGAGTCGAAACGTCGACATTTTCAATATATACACCTAGGACCACTTATTTGCCAACATTGTAGACAGTGCATAATTTAGAACATCTATGTGTATGTACTACAAATGGTGCTGATTGTAATTATATGAACTCAGTTGTTGGCCAGGTGTTCAATACGGTGAACTTTGTACCCAGTATTGACTGTAAAATTGTGTAAACTATTTCTTAATCACTACTGTGTAATTCCTTTCTCCTTTTTTCATTTGTTTTCACTTTCCGGATCACATCTTTTCTTTTTGCACGCTCCTGTCTTGGGGCAACCTACGTTTTTTATTGACAAAAAATAATGTAAAGAATGAATATAGAGAAATATTAAACTGAAATATATTTTCTTTATCCGTGGTGCAATGTTCTGTTCGAAGATAGAGTCTTTGAGTTATAGATAACATATTGATTATGGTCTCCTACTTTGAATATCGATACTGTGTTAGATTTGATCTAATGATATAATCAATAGGTTTAGGACCACTGTTTGTTTATAATCATAAGTGTCCAGGTCTATACCTTATGGGCCACCCCATTCATGTAATGGTTACAGTGTGATCTTAGGCACATGATCAGAATGTTAAATATAATGTACCATGACTGTCTCTGCCAACAGTATGTCTGACAACGAGGGCGAGATCTATTGCATTTTCAATGCTTGTTTTCTTTGGTTCCATCAACAAGGCATTCAGATGTGTCACACATTTGCGATAAATTCTGAATGTTAGCACTCTAGTTGCTCATTATATCAAGCTGCACTCACAGTGTGATCTTAGGCAGATTAATAGGATTTTAGATATAATATACCATGTCTGTCCCTGCTGACAGTATATGTGACTCTACCTAAGATCACAGTGATGGGTGAATCAAGCTTCAGTCACAGTGTGATCTTAGGCACATGATCAGAATGTTAAATATAATGTACCATGTGTGTCTCTGCCAACAGTATGTGTGACTCTGCCTAAGATTACAATGATGGGTGAATCAAGCTTCACTTACAGTATGATCTTAGGCAGATTAATAGGATTTTAGATATAATGTACCATGTCTGCCTCTGCCAACAGTATGTGTGACACCGAGGGCGAGATCTATTGCATTTTCAATGCTTGTTTACTTTAGTTCCATCAAGAAGGCATTCAGATGTGTCACACAGTTGCCATAAATTCTGAATGTTAGCATTCTAGTTGCTCATTATATCAAGCTTCACTCACAGTGTGATCTTAGGCAGATTAATAGGATTTTAGAAATATGTGTGACACATCTGAATGCCTCTTTATCTTATATTCCATCTCAATTGATACCATTACTGAAATACTTTATGCATCTCCCACACCATTTCATATGGTTTTCTATCTGCTATTCCTATCCCTCTCCATACATTCACTGCTTCCACCCATGCTAAAGGTTGCACAAGGTGCTTCAAAAAAAGGAGCATATTTACAAGTCCAATGAAACCATTACACAATTTCTAAACCAGCATTGAATCCAAGCATAAAAAACAATTTTTAAAGAAGTCTACCTCATAAACACACAGCTAACATTATTTAAAAAGGTAAAAATATAATTCCTTAATTCACACAGACACTCACTGTGATATTTGTCAAAAATCTTTAAGCTCTCTTATCTTTTTAAAAAAAATCATTACTCACCTTTAAAAATGCTTTGGAATATGTAAAACAGTGTCAGTCACAGTCAACAGATATTCTTAAGCAGAATCTCTAATCAATGCTTCCTTCACTGGAGCCTTTCAATAATGGCACAGATTCTTTCTCATTTCAGACCCATATTCTTGTACATAGCCAATAAAAATTGTTCCCACACAAATTAAAAAAAAACTGCATATTTTAATTTGTTGTACATTTCAAGACTTTGAAACTCACATAACATTCACCCATCCCCCAGTGCTCACTCACCAAGTAACCATGGTAACTCCCTCTTAAACCAGCACCCAGTTCACAAGTTCATCATACTATGTTGCAAAAAAATCCATCAAGGCTGTTTGACCTCTCAATCTACTAGCTAATGTAATGCAATGTTTCTTTAAATGACTTTTTCTCAACCATTGAAATGACTTCTTACAAAACAAAAAGCATGCACCCTAATTTTCGGTGGAGATTTTTAACAAAGCTCCAATCATTTCTGGTTATTCATCTGCACTGATTCTCAACCACCTTTTTTCATAATCAAACTGCCATTTCATTTCCACAACTCATCTGACTAGAAGCACCTCTACCTTCAAAATGACAAAAGTCTGGTTTGTGGGTCATAGCTATGTCCACTGGAGTCAAAAATACGCAGCTAACAGAGGTATTTACAATCTTGATTTAACAAATGTGGACATTGTATGGATTGGACAGAGAGGATTGAGGAGTAACCAATTGATACCATTGGTAAAATCCTTTATGCATTTACCACACCCTGATCTTATAATTGTGCACTGTGGTGGAAATGACTTAGGCACTTTGACTGGGGTAGGTCTGGAAATGCTTTTAAAGGACATCTTTGGCCAAAAACTGCCTTGGTATTTTCTAATATATGCCAAAGGCAAAAATGGAACTGGTCCAACCAATTTTGTCCACAGATTGAGAAAGCAATGAAACATGTAAATAAATCTGTTTCTGTTTACCTCAGAGACTATGGTATGGGTTCCATTTACCACAACAACTTGCGGTACAACATGCAAGACATCCATAGGAGAGATGGTGTGCATTTTACAGATGAGGGGAATAGAGTTTTCCTCTTGAATATAAGACTCTGCATTGGTACCTACTTGTAGGTACAAAAAACACCCACTTAACACAACAGCTCTTTTCAGAGCTAACTTACCTCTAAACACTCTACATTATTTTGTTACTCTATTTTTTTACACTGTTTTTCCCCGTGGTGCACTCAGGGTGCGCGTACCGGAGAGCGCACCTGGGAGCGCACCCAGCGCTCACCACGCGAAAATAAAAAAAATTTAAAAAAAGTTTTTTTGCCCTTAAGAATCCTTCTAGGCCCCCCTCAGAAAACCTAGAGGGTCAGGGGGTGTCTACTCTGCCCCCTTTTAATTATTTCACCCTTTCTTTTTCACCTCTTGTGTCTCGATTCTACTGAGACACAAGATGGCGGACCTCCGGACTGTTTTGATTGTTCACAGACACCCGACAGCCAATTCATCTTTCTGCTCGCGCACTCCCGTTGCGCGCCGGGTGCGTTCCTCGGTACGCGTACCGGTGAGCGCTTGGAGCGCGCCTATAGATATATATGTGTTTTTGAAGTTAATTTAAAAAAAAACACTGGATCAATTTTCAGCAAATATAGCGAAGGCACATCTGGGTACCAGACCCTAGAATTTTGCCAAGTTTGGCGTAATTCCGTTCAGCGGTTCGAGCTGTAGACTTGTCAGACCGTCCTATGGAAATTAACATGGGGAAAACACGTTATGGGACCCCCCTTTTTTCTCAGCCCCCACTCCACGAATCCCCCTGAATCTTTCAGGGAAGGAGCGGAGCGGAGCTGGGCAAAATTTTGGAAAATTACACACAAATTCCTCAACCGGCGCCAGAGTTATTCCCAATAGAATGTTGCGGATTTCCTATGGTAGCCAATCCTAACTATGACTACCTACTGGCAACCGCCAGTAGGTAATATATATATATATATATATATATATTCACTGAAAAAACCATAGGTTTCACATTTGTTATAGTTAGGAATTAGTATTTAAAAAACCTTTGAAATTCACTGAAAAAACCATTGGTTTCACACCAGTTATAGTTAGCTGAACATTTTACTCATACAAAACCATTGAAATTCCCACGTTATAGTTAGTTGGACTCACTATAACTCGCACACCCGCAATCCACTGCTGATGACGGCACATATTACATCATTCATGACATGGTCAGTGTCATCACGGATGACATCACTGATGACATCTGAAATGACATCACTGATGACATCACTGATGACATCTCAAATGACATCACTGATGACATCATCTAGTGAAGTTTAAATATGTTTTACATATTAAAGAATGAGTGTATGTATGAGTGACTGGATGAAGGATTTAGTAGGTGCGTGACTGACTGTATGAGTGAGTGATTAAATGTGTCTTACTGAATGCATTGGTTAGTGGCTAAACTGTCTGAATGTGTGCATCAGTATGTCTGTTGTTGTGTAAGCTGCTGCATGTGTTGATCAGTAGCTTTATGAGTGGCTATATGAGTTATTGGTTGTTTGCCCAAGTATTTGTATGTGAGGCTGTGTGTGTGTGTGGGTGGCCAGGAGGTGTGTGACTCTGTGCATACACGTGTGAGCAGTTGATTGATTTGGTGTATGGGTTCAAGAGTGCAAGTGAAAACAACTGTATGGGCGGTTGACTGTGTGCATGGGTGTGTGGGTGAGTCAATGGATATCTCAGTGCTACATGTGCAAGTAAGTATATATGTAAAATACAGTGGATGTGAGAGTTGGCATATATAAATGACTATACATGAGAGCCTGTGATTGCATAAGTGACTGTATCTATCAATGTGTACTTGTATCAGTGATTGTAAAAGAGAGTAAGTATGTGTTAGTCTATTTTTGAATAAGTAAGTTTTTGTGTGTATAACTGTATAGATGAGAAAATGTGAGTGTGATTGATTCTTTGCATGACTGACTAGGTGTGTGAGTAACTCCAGGGATAAGTGGCAGTGTGTGAGTGTCTGTGTAGGTGTATGTGTGCATATGATAGTGTTGTATTGATGAGTGTCTGTATGTATGAGGGATTGTATGTGTGAATGAGTGAATGTGTGTGTAGACCTAGGAATCAGTGAGTGCCTATGTAGTCACTGGTATTGCTGTGTCAATGATTTCAGCAATGGTAGTTTGTATTTAACATTGGGTGTATCAAAGGTTACATTAGAGTGTGACGAGGTGCATCGTGGAGAAGTGTGGCTCAGGGGTTAGAGGCAGCAGACCCGGAAGCTAAGATCGGTCCTGGACCAGGGTTCAATTCCCCGCCTCGGCGGGGTCTTGGGCTAAAAATTCTACGGACTCGATAATTCTCGCCCCGGTGCCTCCTCGACTCACGGGTTCACACTCTGCGACTCTGGGCAATAGCTTGCTTAATCTCCACAACAGCCCCTCGCGGCGGGATGCCTGACTTTCACCTTGTGGATACCCTGCTATCTCACAGGGGAATACCAGGAAGGGTTCCCTAAGCAAGCGCCGGGAAACCCACTGCGGGTAGCTGTGCGCTATATAAGCTCAACTACATTTACATTTACATTACATCGTATTATCACATAGATGATGTCATCAGTGATGTCATTAGTGATGTCATTTGAGATGTCATCAGTGAAGTCATCAGTGATGTCATTTGAGATGTCACCAGTGTTGTCATCAGTGATGTCATTTGAGATGTCATTAGTGATGTCAACAGTGATGTCACTGACCATGTCATGAACGATGTAATATGTGACATCATCAGCAGTGGATTGCGGGCGCGTGAGTTATAGTGAGTCCAACTAACTATAACGTGGGAATTTCAATGGTTTTGTATGAGTAAAATGTTTAGCTAACTATAACTGGTGTGAAACCTATGGTTTTTTCAGTGAATTTCAAAGGCTTTTTAAGTGCTAATTCCTAACTATAACAAATGTGAAACCTGTGGTTTTTTCAGTGAATTTGAAAGGTTTTTTAAATGCTAATTCCTAACTATAACGATTGTGAAGCCTATAGTTTTTCAGTGAATTTCAAAGGTTTTTTAAATGCTAATTCCTAACTATAACGTTTGTGAAACCTATGTTTTTTTAGTGAATTTCAAAGGTTTTTTAAAAGCTAATTCCTAACTATAATGTTTGTGAAACCTATGGTTTTTTGAGTGAATTTTATAGTTTTTTTAAAAGCTAATTCCTTTGTATATCGACTTTGTAACCTACTATTTTTTTTTATTAGCTGTTTTTTATAACTATTAATTAATATTTTTTGAAAAAAAAAATATTTGTTCTATGTATATATATTTTTTTTAAATTTTTTCCTGGTGCGCTCAGGGTCCGCTCACCGGTAAGCTCTCCCGTGAGTGCACCGAGAGCACTATTTCTGCGTTCATAAAAAAAAAATATGCATGGAAAGTAAATAATAATGGAAGACATTTAGTACCATACTTATAAAAGCAGTATTTTTGATTTACAAAATGAAAATGATTTTGCATTTCTGTAAAGCTATCAAAACGTCACTCAGGCGCGCCGCGTAAGCGCCCCCGGAAGCGCCTATGTTCGCGCCGCGTGAGCGCCCCTGGGAGCGCTCCGGTGCGCGTAGCGTAAGCGCGTCAAGTTATGTGACCTTAAAATAACTCTTTTTATTGGTTGCTAACAGTTTTTTTTACAAAGAATTAAATCCCCACCCATTTCCTTCACTTCTTCTTTCACTTTTGTGACTGCAAGACCTCTCTTTTTGCTGTTGGATCTTTGTTGAATTAATATCTTGGATTACCATGGCTGCCAGAGCATCCAGCAGTGAAGATGACTCAGAGGGATTTCTGGATGAAGAGGTTCCTCAGCCGAAAATAAAAGAACACTTCATATGGAAGTTTTTTTTTATTCCAAATGACCAGAAAAAAGTTAATGCTCCAAAGGTGGAGTGCAGGATTTGTCACACTGTCCTGTCACGGGGTGACCCCACAAAGAAATATTCATTTGGAAACTCGACGATGATTCGACATGTCGAGAGGAGGCACCCCCAGAACTTTGCCCTTGAGAGTGTCAGGGCTCTTGCACGAGAGGCTCCCAGTGATGGGGCCTCTACTTCAACCGGAGGACAAACTGCATCAGGGAGGGAGAAATCACAAGAGCTGATTCCTAACATTCAGCCTGCCTTTAATAAAGGCGTTATTAAATGCAGATATTGCGATAAGTTACTTTGCTATGGGGAACAAAGTGTTCTGCTCATGGTTCGAGCATTGGATAACCATCGCTGCCGTTCCCAGCCCTAATTTTGTTTTGTTTTTTGCTCCTGTTGAGCAGTTTCCCACTCCCTGTTTTTGTTGTTCTAAAAAAAAGAAAAAAGAAGAAAAAAAAAGTTCTTTTCAGAACTAACCCCAATTCTCATCAAAGAGCTGTGTTCTTAAAAAAATGAAAAAGAGTAAGTGAAGTGGAGTGCATTGATAAAGGAGAAGAAAATGAGTGAGAAAGCACACAAAGGGACGAGAGGAGAAGGGAAGTAAAGTGGGGGGACTGAAAGAAGATGAGTGTGGGGAAGGAGAGTGAGGAGAAGGAGAGTGAACATGGGAAATGTGGATATGCGAACAAAATGTAGTAAAGGAACGGGGGTGTGGAAGGGTAAGAAAAGAGCAGTGATGATTTGGAAAGACTAGAGATACAGACTGGATAAAGACAAGTAAGTGTGAGACCAGGTAAGTAAGGCAGTGAAGAAACAGAGAAAGTGAAAAAGAAATAAGACTAGAAGACTGAAGGCCTCATTTTTGCACCTGCCTCACAGCAGGCATAACACTGACGCAGGTCCTTTAACATGGGCCTGGCCCCATGTGAAAGGATGCATTGCTGGAGTTGTGTCACTTTTGTAACACACTCCAGCAATGCATCACTTTTGCGATTACAGATACGTCAGAAATACTGACGTAGCTGTAACTTCTTGCGACATAATGTGTCATACATTAAATATGACGCATGAGTAGAAGACTGTAGGTCTCATTTATGAGGCCATGCGTCACTTTTACGCCACCGGTGCGTCACTTTTTGTGACGCACCAGTGCTGTAAAAAATGCACCTTGTTAAGTCATATTTACAAATTGACGCATCTAGGTAGATTTGTCACTTTGTAAACCCCTGCGCCACATTATGCCTACATCAGGTGTAATGTATGCAACAGGGGCGTATTGACGCAAAAAAGGGTCGTAGAGGTGACGCAGTGAAATCTAAGAGATTTCACTACGTCACTTTTAGGACGCCGTTGTGTCAAAATCTTGCGCCTGTCCCACAGCAGGCGTAAGACTGATGCAGGCCCTTTCACATGGGACTTGCCCCATGTGAAAGGATGCATTTCTGGAGTTGTGTCACTTTTGTGACACACTCCAAGCAATGCATCACTTTTGCGCTTACAGATACGTCAGAAATACTGACGTTTCTGTAAGTACTTGCGACATAATGTGTCATAAATTAAATATGAGGCATGAGTAGAAGACTGAAGGCCTCATTTATGAGGCCATGCGTCACTTTTACGACACCGGTGCGTCACTTTTTGTGACGCACCAGTGCTGTAAAAAATGCACCTTGTTGAGTCATATTTACAAAGTGACGCATCTAGGTAGATGCGTCACTTTGTAAACCCCTGTGCCACATTATACCTACGTCAGGTGTAATGTATGCAAAAGGGGCGTATTGACGCAACAAAGGGTCGTTGAGGTGACGCAGTGAAATCTATGAGATTTCACTGCGTCACTTTTAGGACGCCATTGTGTCAAAATCTTGCGCCTGCCTCACAGCAGGCGTAAGACTGACGCAGGCCCTTTTACATGGGGCTTGCCCATGTGAAAGGATGCATTGCTGGAGTTGTGTCACTTTTGTGATACACTCCAGCAATGCATCACTTTTGCGTTTTCAGATAAGTTAGAAATACTGACGTATCTGTAACTACTTGCGACATAACTAAAACTGTAGGGTTTCTTAGAGTCACATTACAAGCCCATTACAGTACATCCTACAAGGTCTAATCATTCTGTAGGTGTATGGCCATCTCCTTATACATTTTGTGCTCATTGGGATGACATGTCCCCATACCTATGATGTGTCTTGATTCACGTTGCCTAAACCTCAATGTCCTGTTGCCCCCCTTCCATTGGGCATTACCTGTTCTATAACATAGTAAGACAGTTTGGTGTAGTCTGAAAAATACTTGACCTCAAAATGTTGGGCGATAGGATACTGTTGATCTCTGTTAGTAATGGACCTCATATGCTTGAGGACTCTTTTCGTCCCCATGGGTGTTGTACTTCCTACGTACCTGAGCTTGCAGGGCATTCCAGTACATAGACAACGTAGGTTCTGCTACATGTGAGGAATTGTGTAATTCTGACCATTCTACTGGTACTGCTGTTCCAAAATTCTTTCTGCATGCGGCTATTTCCACAGGCCTTGCAATGGCCACATGGAAAAAAAACCTGGAGATCTATTTGTCTTTTGTCCGTCTTATTAGAAAGATCACTATGTACTAATAGATCTTTGAGATTGTGTCCTCTTCTGTAGCTTATCTTTGGTCGTGTCGGTAGAGAATTCCCTATGATTGGGTCACCTCTGAGTAAATTCCAGTTGCGGGTGACCGTCTTGCGGATTTGGTTGGAGTGCCCATTAAATGTCAAGATCATGCGGGTATCTATGGTGTCCAGTTCATCAGTGCTGTCTGTGTCCGGTGGGGTCCCTAGTATCGTGTCCCTATTGATTGTTTTCACCCTCTCAATTACTTTTCAGAGAACCCAAGCTGGGTACCCTCTGTCTTTGAATCTCTATATCATTATGGTTTGTTCCCTTAGTAAACCTCCCTGAGTGCTTCAATTCCTTTTGGCTCTGAGCAAATCTCCGTTTGGCTCACAACATGCTTTTGAAATAAAATATCAGCGTGATACGGATTTGGGCTTGAGTATTTTATTCCCGGAGAGGAGGGGACTTTGTTTATATATACATATTCACTGAAAAAACCATAGGTTTCACACATGTTATAGTTAGCTGGTCATTTCACTCATACAAAAACATTGAAATTCCCCTGTTATAGTTAGTTCAGCTAACTATAACTTGCGCGCCCGCAATGCACTGCTGATGATGTCACATATTACCTCACTCATGACATGGTCAGTAACATCACTCATGACATCACTGATGACATCTCAAATGACATCACTGATGACATCATCCAGTCAATGTTTTTTTCTGAAATTTAAATATGTTTTATATATGTGTATCGCAAGGTCGATGGAAGAACAAATGGGTATATAAGTGTCTAAATGGATGATTTTGTTTGTGTAAAATTGATTGTATAACTCTGTATCTTAGTGAATACATAGGTTACTGAGTAATGTTTAAATATGTCAATATCTGTATCAGTCGCTCACTTTGTGTAAAAGTGACAGCATGGGTTGATGAGTAGCTATATGAGTGTGTATATGGGTTATTAGTTGGTTTTTTGAGTATCAGTATGAGTGTCTGTATGGTTCGATGGGGGATATTACTTAGCGCATAGATGCATGAATGAGTGACTCACAGTTTGTATGTCTTTTGAAGACAGCATGTGTGCAGGACTGTATGGGTGGATGAGTGTGCGTATGGGTGTGTTAGTGAGTGAATGACTGTCTCAATAGTGTCTTTATGAGCAAGTACATATGTTTTAAACTATTGTATGTGAGTATTGATGTATATAAGTGAGGATATATGAGAGTGAGAGATTGGAAGAGTTCCTGTATAAATAAGTATGTGTGTCTATAAGTGATTGTTTAAGAGAGTAAGTATGTGTACGTTTCTGTAGAAGTAAGTGTAGTGGTGTGTATAGCTGTATATACAAGTAAATGGATGTTTGATAGTTTATTTGCATGTGTGAGTATGTGTGTGAGTAACTTTATGTATGAGTATAGGTGTGTAACAGGATGTATAGGTGTATGAGTACATACGATGAGTGAGTACAAGTATGAGTGACCATATGGAACTGTTGGTGAATGAGTGGATGTGAATGTAGATTTTGGAATTACTGAATAGGTTGTTCTAACTGGTTTTGGTATTGCCATTGTTTTCAAAATTATACTTTCTATTTTTCAATGTGTGTATCAAAGGTTATATTAGGGTGAGAAGAGGTCTGCTCCTCTTTCACATGGATGATGTCATCAGTGATGTCATTTGAGATGTCATCAGTGATGTCATGAGTGATGTCACTGACCATGTCATGAGTGATGTAATATGTGACGAGAGAGCAGGTTAACCTGCTCTCTCTTCCAAATAGAAAAGCAGTTTGCTATGGTAGGGCGGGAACTGCGAGGCTCCCGCCCTACCATAGCAAACAGCAATGTCCCGGGGGTAGGCACCCCAGGACACTGCAGGAGCTGGCCCTGGGGGGTGGCGGTCCCCATGGCCATCAATGGCTCCAGGAGGGGGGCTGCGTGGCCCCCTCCCATTATTTGTAAAGCCACGGGGTGGTGGTCCCCGGAGCTGGGGGGTCCATCACGGACCCCCTAATTTAAATATTAGAGCCCCGGGGAGGTGGTGGTCCCCGGGGTGTGTGGGGGTCTCAGCCCCCAAACAGGTTTACTTTATTTTAAAAAAAAGAAGCCCCAGGGGGTGGCGGTCCCCGGGGCTGCGGGGGGTCGTGAGCCCCCCGCATACACATCATTAAAGCCCCAGGGGGTGGCCGGCCCCGGGACTAGGGGGGCCCTCTGGGCCCCCAATTAGAAATAAAAAAACATTGCCCCCGGGATTTGACCCAGCAAGGGGCTAATTTACAATAAAGCGGGCTTCGTTTTTTTTTTACTTTTTCACAGCGTACGTGTACCCTACGCGTATACCGTGATTTAAAAAAATTAATAAATAAAGATTTTGACCTTGGGGATCATTGTGAAACCCCCTTAGCAGCCCTAGGGGGTCAGGAAGACCTATAGCTAATAGCAAACTTTTCATGTCAATCTACACACTCAATCTACACACATATACAAATAAATAACAAATCAAATTTATTCCCACATTAAATCAAAACGAAACCCACATTTCTATTGCTTGAACTTTTGAACCCTTTCCAACTGACAAAACTTTCAACCCTACCCCCATTCTGCTTTCTGCCTGTCACCAGAGAAACACTTCAGGTAAGAGTTAACTAAGCACACAGGTGAAACGTTCATCAAACAATGTTGCAAATCAAAACAGCAAGTGTGCTTGACTTGTCAATATACCAGCTTATCTTAAGTAATGTTCTTTTCTATCACTTTTTGTTAACCAATAAATATCAGGATTTTAAAAAACAGAAAATTGCAACCTAGGGGCAGATTTATGATAACTGGCGCATCCCCAGGGATGCGCCAGTTATTTTGCGCCGCTGCTCCGCCACCCATGGTACATCGCATTTACAATGCGGCGCACCATGGGGCAAAAACGCCACAGATGCGTGACGCATCTGTGCCTTAAAGGTGGCGCATTGCTGGAGTTGCGTCGCAAGCGCGATGCAGCTCCAGCAAGGCTCGGGGGTGCCCCATCTATACAATGCTGCGTCAAGACCTACGCCTGCTTCAAGCAGGTGCAGGGTTTTGACGCAGCATTGGCCTGAAAGTGACTGAGTGAAATCTTATAGGTTTCACTCAGCCACTTTTGCGAGGCGCACCTGCCCCGGAACGCCCACCCTGCGCTGTAACGCCCACAAGTGGCGCAGAGCTTTACAACGTGACGCATCTGCCTAGATGCGTCACGTTGTAAATGGGTCATAGGGATGCGCCACGTTTACGCCGCAGTTGCGTGATGCAAACGTGGCGCATTCCCATCATAAATCTGCCCCTTAGTTTTCTGTGAAAAATGTTTTCAAACAGCCAATAATTTCTTTGCTTTTTTCAAAACTGCATCTTATCCACCATTTTAGAAAAACCTTATTTTTCAAACTGCAATTTCATTTACAGAGACCATCTGAGTGCATCCAGACCTCTCTTCAAGATGCTTAGAGTGTGGATAGTGGGACACAGCTATATTTTCTGGAGTCAAAGGTACGCAGAACAGAAAGGATTTCACAAAGACCTTGGTTTACCAAATGTAGACATTAAATGGATTGGACAGAGAGGGTTAAAGTGGCACCAATTGATGCCATTGGTTAAATCCTTTTAACATCTCCAACACCCTGACCTCATAATTGTGCACTGTGGTGGCAATGACATAGGAAATGTTTATGAAGGACACCTTTACCGAACTACCTTTGTCTATTCTAATATATGTCAAAGGCAGAATTGGAACTGGTCCAATCAATTTTGCCCACAGATTGAGAAAGCTAGGAAACATGTGAACAAATCTGTTTCTGCTTTTCTCCGAGACTATAAAATGGGATCCATTTACAACAAAAATCTGCGTTTCAATATTGATGGCATCTATAGGAGAGATGGTGTACATTTAACAGATGAGGGGAACAGAGTCTTCCTCTTGAACTTTAGACTCTGCATTGGTACTTACTTGTGTAGGTACTAAAATCTTATAATAAACACAAGGGCTCTTTTTAGAGCCACCAACATCTAAATACATAAACTTGATAAATATGTGAAAAATATTTTTATTTTTCTTGTTTAGGTACGCGTTCGGGACGATTTAGGAACCTCGCACCATACGTTGTCCGGCCACGCTTGGTACGCGTACTGTAAATTTACCGTAAATAAAAATAGCCTCTATCACTAATTTTTATTATCCCCAGGGACCCCATCCCCGGGCCTCAAATTAAACATTGGGGACCATGGGGGGAACCCCAATGCTCCCACGGTCCCAGCCGGCTACCCGTGTCCTTCCGGCATTGCTTTTTGTCAGGGAGAGCAGCTTACATGCTGCTCTCCCTGACAAAAACAGTCTGCTTTCCTATTTGAAAGAGAGAGCAGGTTAACCTGCTATCTCTTCCAAATTGGAAAGCACTTTGCTATGGTAGGGCGGGAACCACGAGGCTCCCGCCCTACCATAGCAAACAGCAGTGGCGGTCCCCAGGGCCATCAAGGGCTCCAGGAGGGGGGAGTCATTTGTAAAGCCCCGGGGGTGGTGGCCCCCGGGGCTGGGCGAATATTAGAGCCCTGGGGAGGTGGTGGTCCCCAGGGCATGTGGGGGAGTTTCAGTCCCCCCACACAGGTTTCTTTTATTTTAAAAGAACCCCTGGGGGGTGGCGGTCCCGCATACAAAATATTAAAGCCGGGTGGTTGGCGGTCCCCGGGGCCAGGGGGCCCCTCTGGGCCCTCCATTATTATAAAAAAAGAAGCCCCTGGGGGTGGCGGTCCCCGGGGCAGGGGGGCCTCAGAGCCTCCGCACCCTATTAAAATAAGCCCCCGGGAGTGGTGCTCCCGGAAGGTGGGGGGCCCCTCTGGGCCCTCCTTTAGAAACAATCAATCGCCCCGGGTATGCATACCCATGCGTATCCCGCGATTTTTTCAAGAAAAAAAAATGTTGGGCCTTGGGGGTCATTGTGGGACCCCCTAAGCAGCCCTAGAGGCCAGGGTGTTTCTACCCTATCCCCTTTTCGCGTTTTTCGTGTTTCTTTTTCTGATGACTGCCAACACTTCGTGGTTTGGAGTGTTGACAGACACTTTTAAGCCAATTAGCATGCAGCTCGTGCTCGTAATGGTACTCGTACTGTCCTCGGACGGTACGCGTACGGTACAACTTCGGATATATATCTATGATTTTACTGTTGATTTTCTAAGGAACTACTGAACATATTTACAGCATTTAACAAAAAGCGTAATCTGTGAACCAAACTCTACCTTTTTGCCAAATTCCATTCAGCAGTTCGGGCTATAGCCTCACTTAAAGAACCCTATGGAAAATTGAATGGGGAAAACATGTTTTGGGACCCCCTTTTTTCTCGGCCTCCGCTTCACGAATCACCCCAAAACTTTCAGGGAAGGAGCGGAGTGGAGTGCCCCATCTTCTTTAAGAATTTTGTGAAGATTCGTCAACTGGCGCAAAAGTTATTCCAAATAGAATGTTGCGAATTTCCTATGGAAACTAGGTCCTAACTATAACTACATACTGGCGACCGCCAGTAGGTAATATATAGATATAAATATATATTACTGATGAATTTTATCTTTTTAATCATGTTTTTACTGGAGTTTTTACTAGTTTTTCTGGATTTTCTGGTTTTACTGGGTTTTCTTCTGGTTGAGATGTGGTATAAGGTACGGATGGTAAATCATTGGGGAAATCAAGTTGATGATGCCCCTTACATGAGAATGGTAAATTGAGCTTGCTATGATGTGATATTATCAAACTTTGAATTCATCAATGGATTAAGGATCTTCTATCATTTTGCTTGTCAATATACCTTTATCTATTGAATGTTGAAACATTATTATTGTCCGTAATTTAACTGAATTTTCTTTATATTTAACTATATGTTTGTGTATAGTGGTTATATTTATCTTAGCACTTGCTAGTCTAGTATGATATATGGATGAATCTAGAAGGGATTCTATACATGTTTTTTAAGCTGCACTATCTTTGCACTTTGTTAATGCTGCTGTTTGCACTATCCCCTATATATCGACATATGTTATAGACTCTACATTTAGTTTGCACAATGAGTGACCGCTTGAGGTATGGATTAATTGGGCACTTGCCCTTGATTGAGTTTCATCTTTATGTACTGTGTATATTTATATATTTATATTATATACTTTATTGTACATATATGCTCATTAATGAGTTTTATCCTTTGCAGTTAAGCTGAAGTTTAGCATTGACTTATGTACTATTATGTCACTATTGTCAAAAGTATGCTCTTTATGGGAGGAGTTGGTGGTCTCTATCTGCATTAAAAACTCACTGGTTTGTGATCTTATCATGTGATCAAGACCGGGTACCCCCGGTCGAAATGCGTCATGCTGCCAGGTATGGAGAAATAAAGCACTTCATCACTTTAAATCGCGCTCGAATGGTCTGTACCTGTTGAGTGTGAACTGCTTCACTACAGCATTTTGGATTCCAATATATTTATATATATATATATATATATATATATATATATATATATATATATATATATATATATATATATATATATATATATATATATATATATATATATATATATATATATATATTCACTGAAAAAACCATAGGTTATAGACCATATATAGTTAGGAATTAGCATTTACAAAACCTTGAAAATTCACTGAAAAAACCATAGGTTATACACCATATATAGTTAGGAATTAGCATTTAAAAAACCTTATTTTACTCACACAAAACCATTGAAATTCCATATATAGTTAGTTGTACTAACTATATATCGCGCACCCGCAATCCACTGCTGATCATGTCACATATTACATCATTCATGACATGGTCAGTGACATCACTGATGACATCACTGATGGCATCTCAAATGACATCACTGATGACATCACTGATGACATCTCAAATGACATCACTGATGACATCACTGATGACAACATCCAGTGACTGTATTTTTCTGTAAAGTTAAAATATGTCTTACATATTTAACCCCTTCAGTGCTAATGACAAGGGTAACTCGTCATGTAGTTCCCATTGATTTCAATGGAAAGTCAATGGACCTACATGCATACCCCTTAGCAGCCAAGTGGTTAAGAATGAGTGGATGTATAAATGTCTGGATGAAGGATTTAGTAGGTGCATGACTGACTGTATGAGTGAGTGATTAAATGTGTGTCACTGAGTGCATGGGTTAGTGACTAAACTGTCTCAATTTGTGCATCATTATGTCTGTTGTTCTATAAACTGCTGCATGTGTTGATCATTAGCTATATGATTAACTATATGGGTTATTGATTGGTTGCTCAAGTATTTGTATGGGAGACTGAGAGTGTGTATGGGTGGCTGGGAGGTGTATGACTCTGTGCATAGATGTGTGAGCAGTTGATTCACTAGATGTATGGGTTCAAAAGTGCATGTGGAAACAGCTGTATGGGCGGTTGACTGTGTGCATGAGTGTATTGGTGAGTGAATGGATATCTCAGTGCTACATGTCAAAGTAAGTACATATGTAAAACACAGTACATGTGAGAGTTGACATATATAAATAACTGTGCAAAAGAGCCAGTGAATGTGTGAGTGGCTGTATGGATCATTGTGAACTTGTATCAGGGATTGTATAAGAGAGTAAATATGTGTTAGTATATGTTTGAATAAGTAAGGTGTGTATAGCTGTATAGTTGAGGAAATGGAGGTGTGATTGATTCTTTGCATGACTGACTAGGTGTGTGAGTAACTCCATGGATGAGTGACAGTCTGTGAGTGTCTGTTTACACTGAGTGTATCTAAGGTTATATTAGAGTCTGAAGAGGTTCATCATATTATCACATGAATGATGTCATCAGTGATGTGATCAGTAATGTCAAATGAGATGTCATCAGTGATGTCATCAGTGATGTCATTTGAGATGTCATCAGTGATGTCATCAGTGATGTCATTTGAGATGTCATCAGTGATGTCATCAGTGATGTCACTGACCATGTCATGAATGATGTAATATGTGACATGATCAGCAGTGGATTGCGGGTGCGCGATATATAGTTAGTACAACTAACTATATATGGAATTTCAATGGTTTTGTGTGAGTAAAATAAGGTTTTTTAAATGCTAATTCCTAACTATATATGGTGTATAACCTATGGTTTTTTCAGTGAATTTTCAAGGTTTTGTAAATGCTAATTCCTAACTATATATGGTCTATAACCTATGGTTTTTTCAGTGAATTTCATTGGTTTTTTAAAAGCTAATATCTATAGCTGTAAAATGTATTCTTCTTTAAATCCAAAAATATATTTTACATGTTTATTAATAAAAAAAAATGTAATATTTTTTTTGTTTCGCTCCCGGTCCGCGAACCGGAAAGCTTTCCGTTAGCTCAAATTGATGCCGCGACCCGGTCCGCGAACCGGTAAGAAATCAACATCGTGACGCGTCGCGAAAGCGCGATGTATCGCGTTGCCGCGTAATGCGTCTTATGACGTACCACGTTAGCGCACCCGGAAGTGCCCCGGGGCGCGGACCGAGGCGCGAAACGCAGCTCCCCGGAAGCGATCCGCGGCGCGTCGCGAAAGCGCGACGTATCGCGTTGCCGCGTAATGCGTCTTGTGACGTACCGCGTTAGCGCACCCGGAAGTGCTCCGGGGCGCGGACCGAGGCGCGAAGCGCAGCGACCCGGAAGCTAACCGGGGCGCGTTCCGCAGCGCGTAACATGAGCGTGAGAGGTCATGTGACTTGTTAATAAAACTTTTCATTGGTTCATTTCACTTTTGGTTTCATAATCATGTAAGGCTAGGTCAGGTGACCTAAAAATAACACTTTTCATTGGTTGAGAACTATTGTTTTTCCCAAATGATGAAAACCCCTCCTTCTTTCCTCACTCTGACTTTCATCATTGTGAGAGGAAGACCTTTATTAATACTTCAGAAATGGCTTCAGTAGTTGCTTCAGCTGGTGCACCCCCACCACCACCTCCACCTCCTCATGGGAAGAGAGGACCACCTCCCCAGGTCATGACCAACACAGAGGAGGAAGAGGAAGAAATGGAGGAAGAGGAGGGAGAAGAACCACAGTTCTTAGAAGAGTTGCCCCGGGTTTCCCATAAGAAACCCAGTTCCCTCCTGGCCAAAAAAAAGTGAATGCGAGTTATGTCACCTGCCTCATCTGCAAAGATAAATTATCAAGAGGGACGGATAAGAAGTATAGTTATGGGAACTATACTATGCATAGGCACATGACCAGGAAGCATCCACTTAATTACAGCCGGGCGGAAATACGGGATTTGGAGGAAAATCCAACATCAACTCCTGTGGCCAGATCAAGATCGTCAATTTCATTGACACCAGCAGAGGCACGGGAAACTGTGCCAAACATACAAGAGAATTTTGGCCACATGAAACATACTTGTATGCACTGTGGTGCGTTGATAGCATGTGGTAATATGAGTATAAATGCTATCAACCTGGCTTATGAACATCATAATTGCCCTAACCGCCCCCAGTAATTTTTTTTTTGCTCCTGTTGAGCCCTTTTCAATGCCTGTTTTTTGTTGTTTCCCCCCCCCAAAAAAACCCAAAAAAATATAAAATCGTTCAAAAAATACAAAAAAAACAAAAAATGTTCACAAAATACAAAAAAAATATAAAACAACAAAAATATTTTTAAAAAAAGTTCTTTTCAGAACTACCTCCCCTTTCAAAAAAAATTGCTAGAATGTTTAGCACTCTGGCAAGCTCTATTTCTTTTGGTTCGCTTCCCAGTTAGCTTCCCAGTACGCGGACCGGGAGCTAACCCAAAAATGTTTTTAAAAAAAAAAGAGTAAGTATAAGGAAAGTAAACAGAGAGTGATGTTAAAAGAAAGACAGCTATAGGGAGTAAAGAAGAGATACTGTTTAATAGATCTATTTACCGAAGAAAAGACGGAAGAGGGTATAATTGTGAAAAACAAAATAGATAAGGAAGTGATAGAAAAAAAAGAGAGTATAACATTAACAAAGAAGAGTTTCTTGGAGAATGTGAGTGAATGTTCAAAATAAGATTAAAACATGGGGAATAACAGAGAGAAAAAATAGAAAACAGAAAACAAAAAATAATAGAAAAAGATTAATTGAAACAGCAAAGAAATGTAAGTAACATAGAGCCATATCATCAACATAGGCAATAAAAGTTTTGCAGCTTTTATTGGCAGAAATGTGTCGCTAAAGCCGCTTTTGCGGCAGAAAACTGCCGCTAAAACCACTTTTGCACCAGTTTTCTGCCAATAAAAACAGCAATAATTTTATTGGCTGTGTTCATAATATGCCCCTTAGTGTGCTTCAACTACACAGAGAAAGCATTATGAACAAATAGTGATAGAGTGATCAGTCAAAGACACTAAGAGTAATAGAGACGGAGTGAGTGAACAAGAGTGAGGAACTATGAGAAGAGAGGGACTGAGAAAAAGAGTGGAAGGAGTTGAGTAAGTAGGTAATAGAGAAAGGAATGAGGGAAGTAGCAAAGGCAGGAAACTGAGGGTTAAAGAAATGAAGCAGTGGAACTAATAGAAGTTAAATGTGATAGAAATGTAACGAAAAGAGTACAAAACATTTACCTTATAATTGTCGTTAAATTACTCACTTTTTGTTTTTATACTTTCAATCCGTGAAAGAGAGAACAAACATTTGAAAAATATTAAAACATGTATTTAAAAATTACAAAAGACAAGGGAAAAGATTGAAGGACAAACAGTTTTTCAACAACTTTGACACTTACAGAAGCTTCTGCTTCTCCAGGCCCCCTACACAGTCCTAAAGATATACATTTTAAACTAACAGTATCTTGATGCAGATGAAGTGAGGCCTATCTTAAAACATGGTGCATCTTTTGCATTGCTGTTGTCTCAGAAAAGTGTCGCAAGACACTAAAATTTTAAATGATTGCTTCAGGATGCCAATAAGATGTGTCCTATCCAGAGGTTTGTTTGAGGTGAGGCCTACTCAGGGTTGCAGATGAAATTTCGAGTTGTTGAAGAGAATAGAGGACATAATACATGTGAAGGTCTACCAATGAAGTGAGTCATGTCCACTGCACTCTTGAACAAAGTCCAAACCTCCTATGTTTCCCTGGACAGACCTAAACTTGATCTGCACAATGTGATTCGTAATGATAGGAAACACAGGTGATGTAATTGAAATACGTGCAATTTCTTTTGCTCATTTCACAATCACATCACTTGTGTTTCCTTTGCTTAGGTATTTCATTGTGCAGATGTAGTCCAGCATATGAAAGAGTACGCAGAAGTGCAGCACTGCATGCAACAACTTTGACACTTACAGAAGCCTCACCTTCTCCATGCGTCCTACACAGTTCTACATATACATCATAAATGCAAACAGTACAGAATTAATTATACATGTTAAATGGTTTATTTTTGCTGTTCTCAGAATGTATCAAAATTCACTAAAAACAGTGACTTGAAGGTATTCATCATATAACAGCGGGGGAAAAAAAAACCCATACAACATAACAAATCAGAATTCAGAACTCCTTAAAGTTAACTTACTTTCCATGACGTCAAAGGATGTCCTATGAACAGCTTACACTCTGTTGTGCTGTTATTACTTTCAGCCCGCCACTTTCTGAAAGAAAACCTCCATCGTTTTTAAAAACATGTTACATGCAATAAATGACTTCTTGCTCTCTACCACAAGTTTCCACAAAGCCAAATCTTGTCAGAGCCATTTATAACTCTTGGATTTCTTGTAAGCCAATCCCGTCATTTGGCATTTCTGCAACTTTCAGAATTAAAATGTTGAAGATCATTTTCACAATCCTGGAATAGTAATATCTTCCCCTTCTTGCTCAGTCATGTTCTACATTTCCTATGACACTGATACTGCTTACTATGAAGCAGACTTACACTACCTCTATGACTACTACAATTATTTAATTCTCTACATCACTTTTAATCACAAAGCAATGTAAAACAGTAGACAGCATTGCAGACTTACATTCCCTCTACTCTATGTTTTGATTGGCTGCTTCAATTAGCTTATAAAAAGAAATAGTTTTTCTGAACTCATTCAAAGTGCACTTATTTCTCCATGACGTCCAGTCTTATGGTTAGAAGTTATGTCTCTGAACTACACTTATCCTCAAGGCCAAATCGTGTAGGAGCCATTAGAACTTCTTGAAATTCCACAGAGCACATCCCGATGTTCTTTCCCTAAAATTTTGGTTTTAAAAACACCAGGTAAGAGTTTTTAAGGTCATACGGCAATTTTTTTTTGAAAATTAAAACAGAATCATTGCAAAATGACCAGCCATTTCTAGACTTTAAATAAGCTGTGTAATGTCCTGATGTTATTGAAGGACCGTCATGATATATAATTGCTGCAGTTACAAAAGTCCTTCCTGATATTGACAACTGCGAAGCCACAACATTTTTAATTAAAGTTGTCAATTTTGTTCCATCAGGCCTACATCGTTGGAACATTAAAATGACATACTGGCCATATGTTCGTATAAATAATGTGGACATCATTTCAGATTTACATTGGCTACACTCCATGTTGTGATCAGCTGCTTTTACTAGCTTATTAAAGGAGACTGATTTACTGTCTGGCAAAGTTAAATATATAAATCTTTCTGAGTCTACACTAGTAGTACTTGAAACCATACAGTTCTCGCAGTCATGCTGCCATTGATAAGAAAGCCCAAACAGCTGATCTACATCTACACCTTCAGCATGCAATACATCAAGCATATACATTAAAAACTCCTGACAATCTTGCTGAATATTTTGAGAGAATTGTGTTTGGCCTGAACATCTGTCTAACAGATTTCGAATTTCAGACACACTTTCTATGTTTGTTCTATCAGTGCTACATTTCTCTAACACAGAATTTAACAAACTGCAAAATCTTTGATCAGAATTGACCACAATCTCTTCTTTTACATTTTCTAGAGAAAACAAAACATTAACCACTACATTAGCATAGCAGTTGACACCAGAACTGTTTTCAAATTGAAAACCAACAACATCTTCAACAGAATTCTTTTTGTTTCTGCTTATAATTTCAGGTTCATCGACTTTTCGTCTTTTTGCTACAACCTCCCCAGTATTGGTTACATTTCTTCATTTCCGGCCTACCACACGTTTCTCAAACAAAGGATATTGAGGCAAATGTGGCGCATACTCTCTTCTTAACCTATTGTATTCCTTAACACAATCTAGATCCGCACAAATGCTTGTGACATCACACTCAATCAAGTACAATCCCGATAAAGTTCTAACTCGTGACAATGCCACATATGCCATACCCTCCTTGAACACAGAACTGCCAATATTCACCAATGCACTGTCTACACTTAAACCTTGCGATTTATGGATTGTCACCGCATATGCCAAGCAAACAGGAAACTGCTTACGGCGAACATATAAGTCTTTTACAAGCAAAAATCTAGCAGAGCAACGACCAATTAGCTGTACTTCCTCAATGCCATCAAATTTAATTTTTAAAAATTCAATTCCATCTCTATTTCTGTATTTTACAAAATCAACAACATTACCCATTGATCCATTTACCAGACCTCTTTCAACATGTAAATTCCTTCTTAAAATTATACGGCAGTTCAAGCACACATTCAGAGTCTTTTCAAAACCTGCAGTTTTAGATATACTCTTCTCTAATGAATCCAATTTTGTTTTCAGATTCTCAGACAAAATAATTGTTGATCCCATATGCTCTACTCTGTCAATAGCTTCCAGTTTCACAATCTCTTGCTTTTCTAAATGCAACATTTTGTTGTTGAATTTGGCACATTCTGCAAGAGTTGGCATCAAACATATTCCAGATTTCTTCTCAGTAATTTTCTGAAAAATATTCTCAGGCACAACATCTTGTTCTGGATATAAATTTGACAGTAATCGTGCATGTAAAGCTTCTTTCCCATGCTCGGTCACTTTTCCAATTCTAACATCTTGTAGAATAGTCTTGTAAACTTCATCCTTCGCCTGACGCATATTTTCATGCAGTTCAGCATAATTGAAGTTTAACCATATATTGACGTTGCCAATGCTGCCTAGGCACTTCCTGGTATCTTCATGCGTGAGCATTTTGAACACAGGTTGCCCTTTCACTGGTGTCAGCTGCAGAAGATCTCCGAAAACAATGATGTGTTTGCCACCAAATAACACATCATACTCTGTTTTGAGAACTTCTTGCATTCTCAAATGCACAAAGGCAAGCATGACATTGGAAACCATGCTTACTTCGTCAATGATAAGAAGTTTCATTTTCCTCAAGATTCTTGAAACTTCAAAACAAGCATCTCCAGATAGCTTGTGATATTGTAATGTGTTGTCATGCTCCACTGGCAGCATCAGTAAACGATGTAAAGTAATCCCTTTAATGTTATGTGCTGCCAGTCCAGTTGGAGCGGTGACAACACAAGACAGCGATGACTCTGTCCTTTCCTGCAAATAGCATGAAATTGCTTTAATGAGGAAACTCTTTCCAGTTCCCGCTTCTCCACTCACGTACAGTCGGACAGGCTTCAACGACGTACATGAGCACTCTTTCTTGTCATGACTTAATCCATGATCAATTTGCATGGTAACTTCGTCATATATTTTCCTCTGCTCAACGTTGAGTTGTCTTTCCAACTCTTCTAAGTTAACCGCATCCTCCTGAGCATGTGCCATGGCTCTTTCCACTTCATTCATAGCAGTGGCAGCTTCATTTTCGATAACAGGTCCTCCTAGTGGATCCTGACTCAATGAAGCAGAACTCTGACTGTCCTGAGAACTGTCTCTGGCAATCTCGGCTGCAATCATTGCTTCCTGCTCAATTTCCGCATTCAACATTTATACATATTTGGGAAAAGCAGGACATTCTATGGTCTCCTTGGCGGCATTGAAAGAGTCTTCGTAACAGAGAAAATCTCCAAGCAGTTCCTCTTCTGCACGCCAAGGCTTGAAAAGTTGCAAAAGTGCTAAATAGAAAAACTAATTTTTTTCAGGAGATTCGCCACTCAATTTTCGATGGTTTACCAAGTGGCATTTTCTTTGCTTGACCAGACATCCCTCACTTCCTATTACAGCATACACTCCTTTCTCAGTATCTTCTTTGATGTTTCTCTTGAATATGTAATTTTGCAGAACCTCATATAGACAAACATTCTCGAGGTGACTGCTTCGATTTGGATAATATGTATCCAACATGTTGGTCTTCAAAATGTCGGTACTGTTTGGCTCCTTTTCCGCCAAATACTCAATTTCCCGCACAGGTTTGAGAACTCGATTACGCGTTGCAGCAAGACCAAGACTCGCCCAAATGATACTCCTGGACTTGGCATAGAGACTTGCTGAAGACAACCGGTCAGAACATTCGTACGCTCCGATTTCTCGATGCGACAACATCTTCAGACTGAAACTGTACAACTTCTTGCTGAGGCTCTTTTCATGGGAAATGTCCTCCCACATATCCTTCAATTCTGTCTTCTCTTTTTTGGTGATGTAAGACGTCACATACTGAGCCACAGCCATACAGTTATCAGCCACAAACTGTATATCCATGTTAGCATTCCACATGGACAAAATCACCGGGTTGTAGTCGTTGATGTACTTGGACTCTTCGTTCCTCTTCAAATTGTATGTGTTTTTAGGTGATTTCTTCATCACATTATGTCGCAGCGAAGACATCAAACTGTTTACTCTTCCTTTAGAAATCACCGGTCGTGGAAAACCGAAACGACATTTGGTGTAGAACTTGTCCTTGTTTCGGAATTTACGACGACAGTACTTTCCACATCGATGGCTTTGGAAACGCAGAACTTTTTCTCTTAGGCTTTTCTTCTCCTTTGCGTTTGGAACAGCACACGTAGAATACTGTTGTATAAAACTCATCACTGAGTCTTCTGGATCCGTTCTAAATTTAGGTGCATCCTTGATCCACAGCAACATATGTATATGAGGAGCACCTCTTGCTTGGTACTCCTTTCTCCAGAAGAAATCCAACACCTCTCCAAGAGGTGGATTCTTCTTATTCATGATGAAAGACATCATAGCTTCAAATCTATGATTGAAGTACCTACATACATTGACTGGATCCAAAGAGCACAGTTCTCCGGGTGTCTTGAATTCGATGTTTTCTACGTTAGCATTTGCCTCTCGTAGAAATTCAAGTAAGTCTTCCCAGCCATACTCGGCACAGCTCAGAGTAAGGAACCATGTGGGAGTACCTAAGTTCCTCAGCATACATTTTAAATCACCATGACGACGGTACCAGTACTCATTAGTACCACGCTGACACGCCATGAGATTAATCAGGTGAGAATCCAAAATACTGTCTTGGACATTGACTTTATCCATAAAGTCACTTGCCTAGATGTTTTGCATGTGTATACCACTTTTCAAGATGTGGTTCACTGCATATGACAGTCCAGACAGATCGCTTTCAAACAGGAGATGAAACAAATAAGGAATGCATTGTCGAAACCTAGCATCTCCTGCATAAAATCGCAAAGTCCGGTATTCAGAAGCAGGAATTTGATGAGGTCGCTCATCATATCTTCCTCCCTGACCTGTTGGAAAAAGCTGTGGGAAACACCGAGCTTCCAAACTTTCCTCCCAAACACTAATGGGACTCCCTTTGGCTTGTTTCATTTGAAACAACTCAATAGCATTCCCCATGACTTCCTTGGAATGCAAAGGATGAACACTATAATGTTCATATATTTCTTCACTAGTAGAAGTTTCTACTTTCTCAATTTGACCAGCACACAAATCGCTATCCTCTTCCTCACTTACTTCCTCTTCTGCAACATATACATTCTTATAGTATTTATTATTTTTTTTGAAATACAATGTTGCCTTTTTAACTTTCCTAACATCTACTAAATCTTGCCATATTTTCTTATTCTTTGTCGGAACCCCATTAACTAAGATAACCAGAGGTTCCTCGTCCACTTTTTCTACTCCAATTGTGTTAATGTTTTTCTTCAAATCTAGAGGCAAATAAACAACTCTTCCCTTTAATCCTCTCTGTAAATCTGATGGAGGCAATTTCCCTGTCTTTGGCTCCATTCTTACAATAGCCTGAAAGGGATGGATACTTTGAATCAAAATAGATTCATAAGTATTTAAATCCTTCAATTCAGAAGGAATCTCAACCAATTCCAGATTATTATGAACTGCTCTAGCAGGCATCTGGTTTTGATTTAATTTGCAACAACAATAAGTACACACACGTTGATCCAATCCCAAATCAAAACAATTTTCTACCATCAAGTATGTTGCGAAATCCTTCCATTCACTATTATTTTCCCTTTCACTTTTTGCATATAAATCCACTAACTTAGTCTGATTCTTATAATAAGTGCGTCGACAACACACACAAGTGAAATTGGGCCTCTCACTTGATTTGACCTGAAACGTGGCAATTTCCCTCTGGAAATTATCTGTACTGGAAACCTGTACACTATCTTCCACATTACCCGCTTCTTCTTGGTCAATTTCAACATTCTCCTCTTTACTTCCAAAGTAACAAAACTCAATTTCTTCACATATATTCTTCACATCTATTTCAGAACCATGCAAAAGAGCAGCACATAATTTTTTAAGCATAATTGCTGGACTCTTAGCATAATACAACATTCTAACTAATTTCCTCACTTTATTATGATGCACTGCTAGCATCCTGAAATGATGAAAAACACTCTGGCATACTCTCCTGGAAAGACAAGCCAGTGAATGACCATGCAAACCTGTCACTTCTCTCACTCTGCAAGGATCTAATTCTTGCAACAACCTTATTTTCTGCTTCAAACTTTTCTTATTAAATGACCGTACAAAATCACAAAGCAAATTGATGGAATCCTGTCGCACACTGCAAATAGTACTACACTTCCAGGTGTACACAGGACCCTTAGCACGTCTTCCTAAAACCTCATTACCTAACACCTCTTCTGCCTCTGTTGTCACAAGTTTTTCTTTTTCAACTGGACAACCATCTTTCACTTCATAAGCACGACCACTGGTGTCAACTGCATGCACCAAATCATTATCCTGGAAATTACTCTCCTCATTAAAAAATGCCTCACAGCTTGAACTATGCATCCATTCTCCAGAAAAAACTTCACAAAAATTACTACGATTAACTATTCTCTTCCATCTACTATTTCTTTTGAAATCATAAATTGCCTTGTTTAGCTTCCTAATTCTATTGATTATCAAAATAAATAACTTACGTTTAATTTCAAATGCCTGATCAATAACTTTCTCAACTTTTTTTTTTCTCTTATAAAAAACCACTTTCTGTTGACCTTTCTTAATATTTTTTAACAAATTGCCAATTATCCTGTTGCGGAACATTCGTTTACGAATGTCCCTAAACTGTTGTTTCCTTCTACTATCATGCACAGAGTTATCTCTTGCTCTAGCAGTAACATTTTTGATTGGCCTTTCCTTTCCATTTGAATTGTTTCTCTTTTTCTGGACTGAAACATTTTCTGTAGTAATATTTTTTTTACTGCAAATATTTCTTATGAATGTTTTTGTACTCTTACCCGGTGCTTTCTTGTTGACTTGACAAATCTTTTTGTTAGAGGACTGCTGCTTTTTTTCAATCACCTGCTGTCTTTGACGTTTTGCAGCCTTTCTCAGTCTTTCTTTCGTTGGCATGGTGAAATGTTGAAATGATCTGCAGTTGAATCTGTGGTAAAATATATTAAAAAATGTTATTAACCACTATTACCCAACAGTACATCAATAACAGTAATCAAAAACTTAAAACACTACTTTACATTTTTACATATAAGATTTTTTAGTGCATGGCAATTTTAGAACACAGAAATAGCAGAAAAGAAATGGAATTTATAATCATGTTACATGTGCTATCTTATATGTGAATCTGATCTAATTTTATGAGCATATTTTAATATTTTATTGAAGACACTACACATAACCTGTTTTTGAAGGTGTCTTTATTTTTAAATTAAACGGTTTACATTTTTACTTTTTTTTTATTATACATTTTTAAAATAAATGTTTATAGTTCCATAGGCTCAAGCAGGTCAGCTTCCCACCCTATGTCATATAATTCGGACAAATCTGCATCCTCATCACGTTCTTCTTCATCCTCAGGATTTAAATTATCCAAGGGATCAACATCCACTGATGTTTCAATTACAAGTTCAATGATGAGGTCAAAATCAACTGATTGCAGATTATCGCTCATGTTGATGTTGTCTTTATCTTTAAAGAAAGATAACAACAATGAGATGTTGCAGAGTAAGAGACAAATCTCAGAGATTATAATAGTAAAATTGTTTAACAAGAGTAACATTTTGCAGATATTATTTAGCCATGTCCAGCGATGCTGAGCAGGTGAAGCCTATGTCTAATTTTTCAGTGAACAGGACTCATCTCCTCTTAACCTTGGATAAGCCTCACCGACTCTGTGTCCCCTGCACATACTTAAATGTAAAGGGGCAGATTTATGTTAAATGGCACATCCCCAGGCATGCACCAGTTAACGTGCACCGCTGCTCTGCCACCCATGGTGTGCCGCATTTACAATCAGATAGGAGAAAGCTGCGTCAAAACCCTGCGCCTGCTTTAAGCAGGCATAGGTCTTGACGCAACATTGTGGAGATGGGGCACCTCTGAGCCTTGCTGGAGCTGCATCACACTTGCAATACAACTCCAGCAATGCGCCACCTTTACAGCACAGATACGTCACGCATCTGTGCCATTTTTGCCCCATGCTGCGCCGCATTGTAAATGCAGCACACCATGGGTGGCGGAACAGCGGCGCAGGATGACTGGCACATCCCTGGTGATGCGCCAGTCATCATAAATCTATCCCTAAGCTTCTTATCTTGTTACAGATGAACCGCCATATGTATCATCCAACTATTTTGCATTTCCTAAATAGCGAATTTTAAGGAATAAATAGCAATTCTTTACCATTCCTAATTTGCAATGAGCAAATTGCTAATTGCAAATTACCCATTCATTTCCATGGGCCAGGAGGCCAATAGGAATGAAGGTGCAATTTGCGATTAGCAATTAGCTCATCGCAAATTAGGAATTTTTTCAAGGGTGCAGGGGTGTCTCAAGAACACCCTGCTGCACCCCCTGAAAAAGAAATTTGGGGGCATATGGCGCACATACATGCCCTAAGGGCATGTATGGGCGTCATATGGCACCTTTTGTTTTTTGGAAAAAAAGCTTTTTGAAAAGAATTCGCAAATTACCACCAACTAGAAGTTGGTGGTAATTTGCAAATCCTTAATGGCATTTTTTGCATATTTTTTGTTTGATACATTGCATTTAAGGAATCGCAAAATTTGCAAATCCTTCAGTGCAATCTCAAAATAAGGAATAGCAAATATTGCTATTCCTTATTTAGCATCAAACTTGTTTGATACATACCATTTGTCTAATTAGCATTCGCAAAGGCCGAAATTTGCAGAATTTTGATCTTTGCGAATTGTTATTAGCTTGATACATATGTCCCAAGTGAGGCCTGTCTTGCAACATGGTGCATCTTTTGCATCACTGCTGCATCAGTTTCATGTGGCACGTTTTTTTTGCACCATGAAACATCTGCCTAAATGCATCAATTTGTAATTTTGTCGCCTCATAGCAAATCTTTTGCACCGCCGCTGCATCATAAAAGTGACGCACAGTGGCGCAAAAGAGGCATACACCTATCATAAATCTGTCCCTAGCATTTTAAATGATTAATCCAGGATGACGATAAGGTGTGGCCTATCCAGAGGTTTGTTTAAGGTGAGGCCTACTCAGGATTGCAGATTAAAGTTACGCTTGATGAAGAATACAGAGGAGATAATACATGTAAAGGCCTACCAATGAAGTAAGTAATGTCCACTTTATTGCGCCAGTCATCATAAATGTATCCCTAAGCTTCTTATCTTGTTACAGATGAACCGCCATATGTATCATCAAACTATTTTGCATTTCCTAAATAGCGAATTTTAAGGAATAAATAGCAATTCTTTACCATTCCTAATTTGCAATGAGCAAATTGCTAATTGCAAATTACCCATTCATTTCCATGGGCTAGGAGGCTCATAGGAATGAAGGTGCAATTTGTGATTAGCAATTAGCTCATCGCAAATTAGGAATTTTTTCAAGGGTGCAGGGGTGTCTCAAGAACACCCTGCTGCACCCCTGAAAAAGAAATTTGGGGGCATATGGCGCACATACATGCCCTAAGGGCATGTATTGGCGTCATATGGCACCTTTTGTTTTTTGGAAAAAAAGCTTTTTGAAAAGAATTCGCAAATTACCACAAACTAGAAGTTGGTGGTAGTTTCCAAATCCTTAATGTCATTTTTTACATATTTTTTGTTTGATACATTGCATTTAAGGAATCGCAAAATTTGCAAATCCTTCAGTGCAATCGCAAAATAAGAAATAGCAAATTTTGAATTAAGGACATTTTAAGTCATTTCCACATGTGCAGTGTTTTCAAATTTTGATTTGAAAATCGTTTTTAGGGAAAAGGAATGGTTTGTAAATTTATGACAAGGACATAATGGTGTATGCTTCTTTATAAGGCATTTCACTGTCTCTGATGTCATTTTTCCCATATTACATTATAAGACCTTTCCCCATGGAGCACATTCCTTGTAAATATGCTTCCACCTGTGCATGGTGAATTTAGATTTTGACTGTTTGAGTCACATAGCCATGTTAAAAGTGACCCAAAAAAATTGCAAAGGCTTTAAAAAAACACTTTCATGTGTCTTAAGGACATTTTAAGTCATTTCCCCATGGGCAGTGTTTTGTAAGTGGCGCAAAAGAGGCATACACCTATCATAAATCTGTCCCTAGCATTTTAAATGATTAATTCATGATGACGATAAGGTGTGGCCTATCCAGAGGTTTGTTTAAGGTGAGGCCTACTCAGGATTGCAGATTAAAGTTACGCTTGATGAAGAATACAGAGGAGATAATACATGTAAAGCTCTACCAATGAAGTAAGTGATGTCCACTTCATTGCGCCAGTCATCATAAATGTATCCCTAAGCTTCTTATCTTGTTAGAGATCAACCGCCATATGTATCATCAAACTATTTTGCATTTCCAAAATAGCGAATTTTAAAGAATAAATAGCGATTCTTTACCATTCCTAATTTGCGATGAGCAAATTGCTAATTGCAAATTACCCATTCATTTCCATGGGCCAGGATGCCCATAGGAATGAAGGTGCAATTTGCGATTAGCAATTAGCTCATCGCAAATTAGGAATTTTTCCAAAGGTGCAGGGGTGTCTCAAGAACACCCTGCTGCACCCCTGAAAAAGAAATTTGGGGGCATATGGCGCACATAAAAATTAACAACATTCCTTTACCTCAAAAACGATTTTCAAGTCATAATTTGAAAACACTGCCCACAGGGAAATGACTTAAAATGTCCTTAAGACACATGAAAGTGTTTTTTGAAAGCCTTTGCAACTTTTTTGGGTCACTTTTAACATGGTTATGTAACTCAAACAGTCAAAATCTAAATTTACCATGCACAAGTGTAACCATATTTACAAGGAATGTGCCCCACGGAGAAAGGTCTTTTAATGTAATATGGGAAAAATGACATCAAATGTCCTTAAGACACATAAAAGCGTTTTTTGATTGCCTTTGCAGCATGTTTGTATCACTTTTAACATGGCTATGTAACACAAACATTCAAAATCTAAATTTGCCATGCACAGGTGGGAGCATATTTACAAGCAATTTGCGCCACAGAGAAAGGTCTTACATTGAAATGGGAAAAATAACATCAGAGACAGTCAATTGCCTTATAAAGAAGCATACACCATTATGTCCTTGTCATAAATTTAAAAACAATTCCTTTTCCCCAAAAACGATTTTCAAATCATAATTTCAAAACACTGCACATGGGAAAATTACTTAAAATGTCCTTAAGACACATAAAAGCGTTTTTTGATTGCCTTTGCAGCATGTTTGTATCACTTTTAACATGGCTATGTAACACAAACATTCAAAATCTAAATTTGCCATGCACAGGTGGGAGCATATTTACAAGCAATTTGCGCCACAGAGAAAGGTCTTACATTAAAATGGGAAAAATAACATCAGAGACAGTCAATTGCATTATAAAGAAGCATACACCATTATGTCCTTGTCAGAAATATTATAACCATTAATTTTCCTCAAAAACGATTTTCTAGTCATAATTTGAAAAGACTCCACAGCTCCTATGCAGAAAAACACCTTGTCAGTACTAATACTTCACATTTTCTCCAATTACATTTTCTCAAAGAAACAAAATCTATTTGTAAAACACTTGAGACAAAGCAACATTTGAAAAACACAACTTTCTTCATAATTTTCTCCTTAAAGCACACTATTCTCTATCTAAATTAAAGAAATATTTTCTCACCTTAGCAAATACTTTGAGTTTGAAAACAGTCTCAGAAACACACCAATTTGTCTTCAGCAGAGCAAAAGGTATGCACTCCAGAGTCTGCAGCTATCAAAAGCACAGAAATGCTGTAATTCTTCACACATATCTCTCATGTCACCCAATCAAAACTCTTCCCTCACTTTTTTTCAAATGAAAACCCTTCCCCCCTCTGCCATTTCATGCCTTTTCTGCATGGCAACCACCTCTTGGAAGACCTCTGGTGTTTGCAAGTTCACACAACAATGTTGCAATTGAAGTCTGAACTCTCAGTGCACCTGCGTATCCACTGCAATCTTTCATTTAATGATTTTTTATTGACCATTCAAAATACATCTTTCAAAGAACTCATCCATGCACCCTAACTTTCTGTTTTCAGCAATCAAAATCCACCAATCACTGTTACTGCTTCATTAACACAGAAACTCCACAGTTTTTTTCATTTTAAACTCTCATTTTTTCAACTGCCATTTCATTGCCACACTTCATCTGACTGCAGCAGAACCTTCTCTCACCATGTTTTCTGTCTGGATTGTTGGACATAGTTATATCCACTGGGCTCACAGGTATGCTAAGAACAGACATTTACCTAACCTCAATTTACAAGATGTGGAAATTAAGTGGTTTGGCCACAGAGGATTAAAATGTCACCAATTGATACCATTGGTGAAAACCTTTATGCATTTGCCAAAACCTGACCTGTTAATTGTGCACTGTGGAGGTAATGATTTGGGCACTTTGACTGGGGTAGGTCTGGAAATGCTTTTAAAGGACACCTTTGAGCAATTGATGGCACTTTTTCCTCAAACTGCCTTGGTATATTCAAATATATGCCAAAGACAGAAATGGAGGTGGTCAAACCAATTTTGTCCACAAATTGAGAAGTCGAGGAAGCATGTAAACAAATCTGTTTCAGCTTACATGAGAGACCATGGAATGGGCTCCATGTACAACAATAACTTGCGTTACTACATGCAAGATATCTACAGAGGAGATGGAGTTCACTTCTCAGATGAGGGCAACAGAATTTTCATTCTGAATTTAAGACTGTGCATTGGTACCTACTTATAAGTACCTAAATGTACCATAAACCCAAAAGCTCTTCTCAGAGCTACCCTACATCTGATCACTCACAATTATTATTTTACTCTAACATTTTTCACTAATTTTCAAAAAAGTACGCTCCCTGGGGCGCTACCCGGTACGCGAACCGGGAGCTAACCTCGCTAAATTTTTAAAAAAATGTTTTTTTTTCGCACATATGGGCCTCCTCAGCCACCCTCAGAAAACCTAGGGGGTCAAGATAAGTCTACCGTGCCCCCTTCTACCCATTCTGAACATTATTTGCCCTCCATCTTGTATCTTAATTCGACCGAAACACAAAATGGTGGACTCCCGTAACGCTTAAGGTTCGCGAACCGGGGCGCTCAACAGTTCGCGTACCGGGTCGCTCCCTGGGAAGCGCACCATCAAAAAAGGTGGGAAAGTAGTTTACAGAAAAGCCACTGGAGACAATTTCACCAAATATAGATTAGCTCATACTACATACCAATCCCTACCATTTTCACAAATTTGATTGGAATTCCATTTAACCATTTAGCCTGTAGACCTCTCTAAATACCCTGAGGTAAATTACTTCTCAAAACACATCTGAAGTGTTGGAATTGACAACCAATGAAAATGTTACTTTCATCTTCTACTTTTTTTACCTGACATTTGATTGGTTATGTACCTGAATATATATAAAGAAAGAGAGAGAAACACAGCCATTTTGACTACTAATTCCTGAATTACATTGCAAGATCATTTTCACTCACAACTTAAACTTGTTTTTAGAAGGTGAGATATTATTTTATAAATTTGAAAACATTTTCAGATAGTTATATACTATCCCTCTGTAAGAGTTAGACATTGAGAAAGGCTTCTTTATTATAATTATGTATTGATTTAGGTTTCTGTGGTATAATTATGAATTTACTTAGGCTTCTTCACAGGCACTTTTTAATAGTACTACTTCACGCCTGAAACCATACAGTGCCAATAGATTACTTCTCTGTTATAAACTCACAAGTACCTGTCTGAACTTAAACCCAACAGTGTCCTATCACTACTGATATATTTATTTTTTATGCAAATTACAGCAATAAAATGGAAGGTGAGCAGAATGTTTCCTTCGAAATTGTTCTGGACAGCAACAATGAACAAGTTATGGAACCCATTGATGACTTAGAATTCATGGATGAGTCACGGGACTATGAATTACTTCAATGTGTAGAATCTGTCGATCATTTACTCCATTATGATGACGGTCAAATGTGGGAACTTATGTTCACTCAACAAGAGGACATATCGGACAGTCAAATGCTAGACGTTCTATTAAATTTTGAAAAACAATCTGAAAAATAAAATTGTATGTAAAATAAAAAAATTGTTTGAGTCTTTAATCATTTTTATATGTAATTCATAAACTAGTTAAATGTTAGAAATGTTATTAAATTTTGAAACACAATCACAATAATAAATAATTGCTTAAAAAATAAAAAAAATTAAAAAATAATCAACAAAACCAACAATCAATTAACATACAGTATTTGAAAAGTCTATCATTCATTTTTCATTATAGTACGCTGCCCAGAACGCTTCCCGGTTCGCGGACCGGGCGCTACCCACGCAAAAAAACAAAAAAAAAAATTCTTTTTTTTTTGCCCCGCGGGGCCCTTTTAAAGCCTCCACATTAAACCTAGGGGGTCAGGGAGGATATACTATGCCCCCTTATGGTCATTTCCCCCTTTGTTTTGGCCTCCTCTTGTCTCTCGATCCTACCGAGAGACAAGATGGCGGCCGCTCCGGACTGTTTAGAATGTTGACAGACATCGGAGAGCCAATCAGCTTCGCTACGCGAAGTTCCGGTACGCGTAAAGTCCGCGAACCGGAGCGCTGCCCGGTCCGCTGTTACAGATATATATCTTTTTTTTAACATTAATTTCTCAAAATCCACTGAAGCACATATATTGAGACCTACCAAAGGCACATCGGGCTACCAGTCCCTACAATTTTGCCAAGTTTCGTGGAAATCCATTCAGCCGTTCGGGCTAAAAGTGAGGCCAACCTCCCTATGGAAAACTCAATGTTAAAAACACGTTTTGGGACCCCCCTTTTTTCTCGCCCCCCCCTTGACGAACCCCCCCCAAATTTCCAGGGGCTGCTCAGAAACAAAATGTTCCATTTTCCAGAAAATTTCAGCCAATTCCGTCCACAAACGCCAAAGTTATTAGACATAGAATTTTCAAAAATCCCATAGGGAAAAAATCCTAACTATATATACCTACTGGCGACCGCCAGTAGGTAATATTTTACCTAGTTATAGTTAGGATTGTTTTCTATAGGAAATCCGCAACATTCTATTGGGAATAACTTTGGCACCGGTTGAGGAATCTGCCTGTAATTGTCCTTAAATTTGCCTCGCTGCGCTCCGCTCCTTCCCTGAAAGGTTGAGGGGGATTCGTCAAGCGGGGGCCGAGATAAAAGGGGGGTCCCAAAACTTGTTTTCCCCATGTTAATTTCCATAGGGCGGTTGGACTCACTTTTAGCCTGAACGGCTGAATGGATTTCCACAAAACTTGGCAAAATTGTAGGGACTGGTAGCCCGATGTGCCTTTGCTATGTCTCAAGATATGTGCTTCAGTGGATTTTGAGTAATTTAGGTTAAAAAAATATATATCTGGGCGGAGCCTAACCACACATCTGATCTGATTGGCTGTCAGCACTTCATCCAAGAAGTGTTGGCAGCCATCTTGGGACCAATATACATGATAGCATCTCATTAAAAAGCATTGAGGTTAATAGAGGGTTTTAGGACTTTAGTTACATTATAAATAATTTGTTGATGGTACAATACTCATTTTAGGAATTGTGGTGTGTTCTAAGGTGATTTTACCATGTGAAAAAAGCCTTCTGCTGTGATATCATGAATCATGCTTGAAAGAAAACTTATATCTCATGATTTTCCCACAGTGGTTTGGAAGGGGATCTATAAGCTAAACTGAAAGCATATTTTCTGTTCACATTATCTTTCTCAGTCATGTGAGAATGAAGTCTGACATTCTCAGTAAAACATGTACATCCAACAAGGACAGAAACTGTCAGTTGATTCCTTTGTGTTCTACTGCAGCCTCCTAGAGTGTTCTAAAGAACAAATAGAGCGCTAACAGTCCTACTTATTACAAAGGTATAGCACACCTGAAGCCATCGTGATGGGAATAAAGTGGTAACTCTTAAAACATTTAATTTAAAAAGGAACAAAATGAGGGGGTATATTATGCCATAAAAAGTATTATTAGTGCTGCAGAAAGAAAAATGAGGGCACATTTTGAGTGACTTCTCAAATTGTCTTCTATTTCATTAAAACATTCTGACATGCAGTCTCCCAAGATAGCCACCAGAGACAAAAGAGCCCAAATGTAGCCCAAATATCACCCAGATGTAGCCCAAGTATAGCCCAATGACAGACTGTCCCAGAGTGTTCTAAAGAACAACTAGAGCGCTAACAGTTCTACTTATTACAAAGGTATGGCACACCTGAAGCCATCTTGATTGGAATAAAGTGGTAACTCTTAAAACATTTAATTTAAAAAGGAACAAAATGAGGGGGTATATTTTGCCATAGAAAGTATGATTAGTGCTGCAGAAAGAAAAATTAGGGCACATTTTGAGTGACTTCTCAAATCCTCTTCAATTTCATTAAAAAATTCTGACATACAGTCTCCCAAGATGGCCACCAGAGACAAAAGAGCCTAAATGTAGCCCAAATATCACCCAGATGTAGCCCAAGTATAGCCCAATGACAGAATGTCCCAGAGTGTTCTAAAGAACATCTAGAGCGCTAACAGTCTTACTTATGACAAAAGTATGGCACACCAGAAGCCATCTTGATTGGAATGAAGTGGTAAGTCTGAAAACATTTAATTTAAAAAGGAACAAAATGAGGGGGTTCATTTTGCCATAGAAAGTATGATTAGTGCTTCAGAAAGAAAAATTAGGGATCATTTTGAGTGACTTCTCAAATCCTCTTCTATTTCATTAAAGAAATTCTGACATGCACACTGAAACATGCACTTTGAATACCAGCAGCAGACTTCCCTGGTGAGCAGTAGCTTTACTACAGTGATCTAATGAGCAACTAGAGTGCTAACATTCAGAATTTATGGCAAATGTGTGACACATCTGAATGCCTTCTTGATGGAACCAAAGTAAACAAGCATTGAAAATGCAATAGATCTCGCCCTCGTTTAAGTTAAAGCCATTCTGTTTGTAATGAGGTGGCTTTTTAGCTTTGCTTTTATTTGTGTTTTTTAAACTTTTATGTAAATAACATGCATCTGTATGCATATATGTATATGTATGCATGCATTTATATTTGTATTTATATAGATATACAGATATGTTTATATATGTATGTATATATATATATATATATATATATATATATATATATATTCACTGAAAAAACCATAGGTTATAGACCATATATAGTTAGGAATTAGCATTTACAAAACCTTGAAAATTCACTGAAAAAACCATAGGTTATAGACCATATATAGTTAGGAATTAGCATTTAAAAAACCTTATTTTACTCACACAAAACCATTGAAATTCCATATATAGTTAGTTGTACTAACTATATATCGCGCACCCGCAATCCACTGCTGATCATGTCACATATTACATCATTCATGACATGGTCAGTGACATCACTGATGACATCACTGATGACATCTCAAATGACATCACTGATGACATCACTGATGACATCTCAAATGACATCACTGATGACATCACTGATGTCATCTCAAATGACATCACTGATGACATCACTGATGACATCACTGATGTCATCTCAAATGACATCACTAATGACATCACTAATGACATCACTGATGACATCTCAAATGACATCTCAAATGACATCACTGATGACATCTCATTTGACATCACTGATGACATCACTGATGACATCTCAAATGACATCTCTGATGACATCACTGATGACATCTCATTTGACATTACTGATCACATCACTGATGACATCATTCATGTGATATTATGATGAACCTCTTCAGACTCTTATATAATCTTAGATACACTCAGTATAAACATACACTCACAGACTGTCACTCATCCATGGAGTTATTCACACACCTAGTCAGTCATGCAAAGAATCAATCACACCTCCATTTCCTCAACTATACAGTTATACACACCTTACTTATTCAAACATATACTAAAACATATTTACTCACTTATACAATCCTGGATACAAGTTCACAATGATCCATACAGCCACTCACACATTCACTGGCTCTTATGCACAGTTATTTATATATGTCAACTCTCACATGTACTGTATTTTACATATGTACTTACTTTGACATGTAGCACTGAGATATCCATTCACTCACCAATACACTCATGCACACAGTCAACCGCCCATACAGCTGTTTCCACATGCACTTTTGAACCCATACATCTAGTGAATCAACTGCTCACACATCTATGCAGAGAGTCATACACCTCCCAGCCACCCACACACACACTCAGTCTCCCATACAAATGCTTGGGCAACCAATCAATAACCCATATAGTTAATCATATAGCTACTGATCAACACATGCAGCAGTTTACAGAACAACAGACATAATGATGCACAAATTAAGACAGTTTAGTCACTAACCCATGCACTCAGTGAGACACATTTAATCAGTCACTCATACAGTCAGTCATGCCCCTACTAAATCCTTCATCAAGACACTTATACATCCACTCATTCTTCAATATGTAAGACATATTTTAACTTTACAGAAAAATACAGTCACTGGATGTTGTCATCAGTGATGTCATCAGTGATGTCATTTGACATGTCATCAGTGATGTCATCAGTGATGTCATTTGAGATGTCATCAGTGATGTCATCAGTGATGTCACTGACCATGTCATGAATGATGTAATATGTGACATGATCAGCAGTGGATTGCGGGTGCGCGATATATAGTTAGTACAACTAACTATATATGGAATTTCAATGGTTTTGTGTGAGTAAAATAAGGTTTTTTAAATGCTAATTCCTAACTATATATGGTCTATAACCTATAGTTTTTTCAGTGAATTTTCAAGGTTTTGTAAATGCTAATTCCTAACTATATATGGTCTATAACCTATGGTTTTTTCAGTGAATTTCATTGGTTTTTTAAAAGCTAATATCTGTGGCTGTAAAATGTATTCTTCTTTAAATCCAAAAATATATGTTATATGTTTGTTATTAATTTTTTCTTAATATTTTTTTTTCTTCGCTCCCGGTTCGCGGACCGGGAAGCTTCCCGTTAGCTCAATTTGATGCCGCGACCAGGTCCGCGAACCGGTAAACGTTCCGTTTGCGCAACTGCCGCGTTAGAAATCAACATCGTGACGCGTCGCGGAAGCGCGACGTATCACGTTGTCGCGTAATGCGTCTTATGACGCGCCGCGTTAGCGCACCCGGAAGTGCTCCGGTACGCGAACTGAGACGCGAAGCGCAGCTCCCCGGAAGCCATCAGGGGCGCGTCGCGAAAGCGCGACGTATCGCGTTGCCGCGTAATGAGTCTTATGATGCGCCGCGTTAGCGCACCCGGAAGTGCTCCGGAGCGTGAAGCGGGGCGCGTTCCGCAGTGCGTAACATAAGCGTAACAGGTCATGTGACTTGTTAATAAAACTTTTCATTGGTTCATTTCACTTTTGGTTTCATAATCATGTAAGGCTAGGTCAGGTGACCTAAAAATAACACTTTTCATTGGTTTAGAACTATTGTTTTTCCCAAATGATGAAAACCCCTCCTTCTTTCCTCACTCTGACTTTCATCTTTGTAAGAGGAAGACCTTTTTTGATATTTCAGCAATGGCTTCATTGGTAGCTTCAGCTGGTGGACCCCCACCACCACCACCACCTCCTCATGGGAAGAGAGGACCACCTCCCCAGTTCATCAGCAACACAGAGGAGGAAGAGGATGAGCAAGAGGAAGAGGAGACAGAAGGACCACAGTTTTTACAAGAGCAGCCCCGGGTTTCTCATCGGAAAACCAGTTTTATTTGGCAGTTTTTTTCGATCCCTGAAGGGCAGAAGAATGTTAATGCTAGATATGTCACCTGCCTCATATGTAAAGAGAAGTTATCTAGAGGCACCTTAAAAAAATACAGCTTCGGTAACTACACCATGCATCGTCATATGAGCAGGTGGCATCCATTAAACTACAGCCGGGCAGAGATGCGTGACCAGCAGGACAACCCAACAACTCCTGTGGCCAGGTCATCATCACATATATCTTTGACAGCAGCAGAGGCACGGGAAACCGTGCCAAACATTCAGGACAACTTTGTCCATATGAAGTTTACCTGCTTGTATTGTGGTGCATTACTGTCTTGTGGCAATATGAGTATTACCTTAATCAACCGAGCTTATGAAAATCACAATTGCCCTAAACGCCCCAGACACTAATTATTTTTTTTGCTCCTGTTGAGCCGTTTCCAATGCCTGTTTTTTATTGTTTCCCCTCCATCAAATACAAAAAAAAAACATAAAACTGTTCAAAAAATACAAAAAAAACAAAAAATGTTCAGAAAAATAAACAAAATATAAAACAACAAAAACATTAAAAAAAAAGTTCTTTTCAGAACTACCTCCCCTTTCAAAAAAAATTGCTAGAATGTTTAGCACTCTGGCAAGCTCTATTTCTTTTGGTTCGCTTCCCCGTTAGCTTCCCGGTTTGCGAACCGGGAGCGAACCAAAACATTTTTTTTAAAAAAAAAAGAAGAGTTAGTATAAGGGAAGTAAACAGAGAGTAATGTTAAAAGAAAGACAGCTATAGGGAGTAAACCAGAGATACTGTTTAATAGATCTATTTACCGAAGAAAAGATGGAAGAGGGTATAATTGTGAAAAACAAAATAAAAAAGGAAGTGAAAGAATAAAAAGAGAGTAGAACAATAACAAAGAAGAGTTTCTTGGAGAATGTGAGTGAATGTTCAAAATAAGATTAAAACATGTGAAATAACAGAGACAAAAAACAGAAAACAGAAAAGAAAAAATAACAGAAAAAGATTAATTGAAACAGCAAAGAAATGTAAATAACATAGAGCCATATCATCAACATAGCCAATAAAAGTTTTGCAGCTTTTATCGGCAGAAATGTGTCGCTAAAGCCGCTTTTGCGGCAGAAAACTGCCGCTAAAACCACTTTTGCAGCAGTTTTCTGCCAATAAAAACAGCAATAATTTTATTGGCTGTGTTCATAATATGCCCCTTAGTGTGCTTCAACTACACAGAGAAAGCATTGTAAGTAGTGAAAGAGTGATCAGTCAAAGACACTAAGAGTAATAGAGACGGAGTGAGTGAACAAGAGTGAGGAACTATGAGAAGAGAGGGACTGAGAAAAAGAGTGGAAGGAGTTGAGTAAGTAGGTAATAGAGAAAGGAATGAGGAAAGTAGCAAAGGCAGGAAACTGAGGGTTAAAGAAATGAAGCTGTGGAACTAATAGTAGGTGAATGTGATAGAAATGTAACGAAAAGAGTACAAAACATTTACCTTATAATTGTCGTTAACTTACTCACTTTTTATTTTTATACTTTCAATCTGTGAAAGAGAGAACAAACATTTGAAAAATATTAAAACATGTATTTAAAAATTAGAAAAGACAAGGGAAAAGATTGAAGGACAAACAGTTTTTCAACAACATTGACACTTACAGAAGCTTCTGCTTCTCCAGGCCCCCTACACAGTCCTAAAGATATACATTTTAAACTAACAGTATCTTGATGCAGATGAAGTGAGGCCTATCTTAAAACATGGTGCATCTTTTGCACTGCTGTTGTCTCACAAAAGTGTCGCAAGACACTAACATTTTAAATGATTGTTTCAGGATGCCAATAAGATGTGTCCTATCCAGAGGTTTGTTTGAGGTGAGGCCTACTCAGGGTTCCAAATGAAATTTCGAGTTGTTGAAGAGAAGTTCTTTTAAAAACATTAGTTGCCCTCCATCTTGTATCTTAATTCGACCGAAACACAAAATGGTGGACTCCCGTAACGCTTCAGGTTCGCGTACCGGGGCGCTCGCCAGTTCACGTACCGGGGCGCTCCCCGGGAAGCACTCCATCAAAAAAGGTGGGAAAGTAATTTACAGAAAAACGACTGGAGACACTTTCACCAAATATAGATCAGCTCATACTACATACCAATCCCTATCATTTTCACAAATTTGAGTGAAATTCCATTTAGCCATTTAGCCTGTAGACCTCTCTAAATACCGTGAGGTAAATTACTTCACAAAACACATCTGAAGTGTTGGAATTGACAACCAATGAAAATGTTACTTTCATTTTCTACTTTTTTTACCTGACATTTGATTGGTTATATACCTGAATATATATAAAGGAAGAGAAGGAAACACAGCCATTTTGACTTCTACTTCCTGGTGTACATTTCAATTGGATTTTCACTAATCACTTCAACTTCTTTGTAAAGGTAAGTTGTTATTTTAAAAACTGAAGTATATTGTGCACTATCAGTTAATATGGTAAACTTTTTCTGATAGTTATATACTATCCCTCTGTAGTAGTTATAGATTTAGATAGACTTCTCTGTTATAGTTATGGATGGAGTTAGGTTTCTCTTGTATAATTATGAATTTACTTACGTTAAATCACATACACTTTTTTATATTCCTACTTCCACTCTGATACTATACACTGCCCAAAGATAAATTCACTGATAAAACTGCCTATCTAAAATTAATCCCAACAGTGCCCTATCTCTACTAATATATATTTTTTTTATCCAAATTTCAGGCAACATGGAAGGCGAACAGAAAGTTTCATTTCAAATTGTCCTGCAAGAGAGCAGCCAAGAATTAATTGATCCAAATTATATAGAATTTATGGATGAAACTTGGGACCAAGAACTACTGCAATGTGTGCAAGCAGTAGATGACCTCCTTCAAAATGAGGACATTTTACACACTCAGAGATTACAAGCTATGTTCAATGAAAATGACGACATTTCAGACAGTGAAATGTTAGAAATGTTATTAAATTTTGAAACACAATCACAATAATAAATAATTGCTTAAAAAATAAAGAAATTAAAAAATAATCAACAAAACCAACAATCAATTACCATACAGTATTTGAAAAGTCTATCATTCTTTTTTCCTTATAGTACGCTCCCCAGAACGCTTCCCGGTTCGCGGACCGGGCGCTCCCCACGCAAAAAAACAAAAAAATTTTTTTTTTTTTTTTTTGCACTGCGGGGCCCTTTTAAAGCCTCCACATCAAACCTAGGGGGTCAGGGAGGATCTACTATGCCCCCTTATGGTCATTTCCCCCTTTATTTTGGCCTCCTCTTGTCTCTCGATCCTACCGAGAGACAAGATGGCGGCCGCTCCTGACTGTTTAGAATGTTGACAGACACCGGAGAGCCAATCAGCTTCGCTACGCGAAGTTCCGTTACGCGTCAGGTACGCGAACCGGAGCGCTGCCTGGAGCGCGCTTACAGATATATATCTTTTTTTGAACGTTAATTTCTCAAAATCCACTGGAGCACATATATTGAGACCTAGCAAAGGCACATCGGGCTAACAGTCCCTACAATTTTGCCAAGTTTCGTGCAAATCCATTCAGCCGTTCGGCCTAAAAGTGAGGCCAACCGCCCTATGGAAATTAACATGGGAAAAACATGTTTTGGGACCCCCCTTTTTTCTCGGCCACCCCTTGACGAACCCCCCCCAAATTTCCAGGGGCTGGTCAGAAACAAAATGTTCCATTTTCCTGAAAATTTCAGCCAATTCCGTCCACAAACGCCAAAGTTATTAGACATAGAATTTCAAAAATCCCATAGGGAAAAAATCCTAACTATATATACCTACTGGCGACCGCCAGTAGGTAATATATATACATACATACATATATATTAATGCATATGCATATATATGCATATATATATGTGTATATGTGTGCGTGTAGAGAGAGGTAGAGAGGTAGAGGTGTAGAGGTAGAGGTAGAGAGGTAGCGGTAGAGAGGTAGAGAATAGTAGAGAGAGAAGTAGAGAGAGGTAGAGAGGTAGAGAGTAGAGAGTGAGTAATAGAGAGTAGAGAGTGAGTAGTAGAGAGTAGTAGAGAGAGTAGCAGAGAGTGCGTAGTAGAGAGTAGTAGAGTGAATAGTAGAGTGAGTAGTAGAGAGTAGTAGAGAGTGAGTAGTAGAGAGTGAGTAGTAGAGAGTAGTAGAGAGTAAGTAGTAGAGTGAGTAGTAGAGAGCAGTAGAGAGTGAGTAGTAGAGAGTAGTAAAGAGTGAGTAGTAGAGAGTAGTAGAGAGTGAGTAGTAGAGAGTGAGTAGTAGAGAGTAGTAGAGAGTGAGAGAGAGAATAGTAGAGAGTAGTAGAGAGTGAGTAGTAGAGTGAGTAGTAGAGACTAGTAGAGAGAGAGTAGTAGAGAGTGAGTAGTAGAGAGTAGTCGAGAGTGAGTAGTAGAATGAGTAGTAGAGAGTGAGTAGTAGAGAGAGAGTAGTATAGAGAGAGTAGTAGAGAGTAGTAGAGCGTGAGAAGTAGAGAGTGAGTAGTAAAGAGTGAGTAGTAGAGAGTGAGTAGTAGAGAGTGAGTAGTAGAGAGTAGTAGAGAGTAAGTAGTAGAGTGAGTAGTAGAGAGCAGTAGAGAGTGAGTAGTAGAGAGTAGTAAAGAGTGAGTAGTAGAGAGTAGTAGAGAGTGAGTAGTAGAGAGTGAGTAGTAGAGAGTAGTAGAGAGTGAGAGAGAGAATAGTAGAGAGTAGTAGAGAGTGAGTAGTAGAGTGAGTAGTAGAGACTAATAGAGAGAGAGTAGTAGAGAGTGAGTAGTAGAGAGTAGTCGAGAGTGAGTAGTAGAATGAGTAGTAGAGAGTGAGTAGTAGAGAGAGAGTAGTATAGAGAGAGTAGTAGAGAGTAGTAGAGAGTGAGTAGTAGAGAGTGAGTAGTAGAGAGTGAGTAGTAAAGAGTGAGTAGTAGAGAGTGAGTAGTAGAGAGTGAGTAGTAGAGAGTAGTAGATAGTGAGTAGTAGGGAGTGAGTAGTAGAGAGAGAGTAGTAGAGAGTAGTAGAGTAGTAGAGAATGAGTAGTAGAGATTGAGTATTTGAGAGTAGTGGAGTAGGAGAGAGTAAGTAGTAGAGAGTAGTGGAGAATATTCCAAAGTTTGGCACAGCACCACTTGCACAATAAGTCCAATCAAATCATATCACTTAGAGTCCTTATTGAAGCGCTGAATCTTGGTGTATATTCAAAGGCTTTTATTTTCCTTAAGTTTATGTACCACAGCCAGCCGAAACGTTTCGTTCTGTACAACAGAACTTCTTCAGGGCGTTCTTATTTCCTTCAAGTTATGTCGGTATCCTGTTGTCATATAACTAGATATTTCTTCCAAATGTTAGACGAGACGTAAGCACATTCTTATTCAAAGTGACTAGGTATCAATTTTACCCACACAATTCGGGCAGACTTGAGTAATTTATAGCATCCTCAAAGTCAGTATAGGACATGATAATCCAAATCCAAATGTTTCTCAAGAAAAGTCATTTTCAATCATTCGGAATATCGTTGTTTGGGTAGATATGACCCAGGGACCCCCAGTATGCAAGGGGATTAGTCCCCCCTCTGCAAACGCGCCAGTGGCCTGCATTGCAGAGAGGTGTAAAAAGGGGCATAGCCTCATTACACCTCTGTGCAATGCAGCCCCCTGGCGCATACTGGAGGTTCCAGGTGGGCTAGTTGGCCCCCAGGGACCCCTAGTATGCAAGGGGAATTAGTTCCCCCTCTTCAAACATGCACGGGGCTGCATTGCAGAGAGGTGTAAAAAAGGGTGTGGCCTCATTACACCTCTCTGCAATGCAGCCCCCTGGCACATACTGGAGGCTCCTGGTGGGCTGGTTGGCCCCCAGGGACCCCCACTATGCAAGGGGAATTAGTTCCCCCTCTGCAAACGCGGCAGGGGGCTGCGTTGCAGAGAGGTGTAACAAGGGGCATAGCCTCATTACACCTCTGCAATGCAGCCCCCTGGCGCATACTGGAGGTTCCAGGTGGGCTAGTTGGCCCCCAGGGGCCCCCAGTATGCAAGGGGAATTAGTTCCCCCTCTTCAAACATGCACAGGGGCTGCGTTGCAGAGAGGTGTAAAAAGGGGCGTGGCTTCATTACACCTCTCTGCAATGCAGTCCCCTGGTGCATACTGGAGATTCCTGGTGGGCTTTCAGGTCTTATATAGTTAGGAATTATCATTAAAAAAAACTTTGAAATTCACTGAAAAAAACATAGGTTTCAGGCCTTATATAGTTAGGAATTAGCATTTAAAAAACCCATGAAATTCACTGAAAAAACCATAGGTTTCACACCAGTTATAGTTAGGAATTAGCATTTAAAAAACCTATTAAATTCACGGAAAAAACCATAGGTTTGACACCAGTTATAGTTAGCTGGAAATTTTACTGACATAAACCATTGAAATTCCCACGTTATAGTTAGTTGGACTCACTATAACTTGCGCGCCTGCAATGCACTGCTGATGACGTCACATATTACATCACTCATGACATGGTCAGTGACATCACTCATGACATCACTGATGACACCATCCTAGTGACAGAGTGACAGACCTCCTTCCAGTGTAATGTAACCCTTGAAACACATATTCAAAAATAGAAACTAAAATTTTCAAAAAAATAGAGATATCCATACCAGTTACAACAACCAATTCAGTAATACCACCATCTATATACACATCCACTCATTCACCAACAGTTCTATATAGTCACTCATACATATATTCACTCATCATATGTAGTGAAACACCTATACATCCTGTTACACACTGACAGTCATCCAAAAGTTACTCACACACATAATCACACATGCAAATAAACTATTGAACATCCATTTATTTGCATATACAGCTATATACACACTACCACCTTACTTCTAAGGAAACTTACACATACTTACTCTCTTAAACAATCACTTATAGAAACACATACTTATTTAAACAAGAACTCTTTCAATCTCTCACTCTCACATATACTCACTTATATACATCAATACTCACATATACTAGATTAAAACATATGTAGTTATTGATAAAGACACTAGTGAGACAGTCATTCACTCACTAACACACACATATACACACTCATCCACCCATACAGTCCTGCACATATGCTGTCTTCAAAACACATACAAACAGTGAGTCAGTCATTTATGCATCTATGTGCTAAGTAACACCCCCACCAAACCATACAGACACTCATACTGATACTAAAAAAATCTAATAACCCATATACACACACATGTAGCTACTCACCAACCCATGCAGCCACTTATACACAAAGTGAAACACTGATACAAACATTTAAATATTTAAACAATACTCGCTAATATATGTATTCACTAAGATACACTTAATAAGCCAGTTAACCAATCAATTTTTAAAAGAAAAACATCCATTAAGACACTTATTTAAACATTTATTCTTCCATCGACCTTTACATATACATATATAAAACATATTTATTTTTCAGAAAGACACACATTCACTGGATGGTGTCATCAGTGATGTCATGAGTGATGTCACTAACCATGTCATGAGTGATGTAATATGTGACGTCATCAGCAGTGCATTGCAGGCGCGCAAGTTATAGTGAGTCCAACTAACTATAACATGGAAATTTCAATGGTTTATGTCAGTAAAATTTCCAGCTAACTATAACTGGTGTCAAACCTATGGTTTTTTCAGTGAATATTTATATATATATATATATATATATATATATATATATATATATATATATATATATTACCTACTGGCGGTCGCCAGTAGGTATATATAGTTAGGATTTTTTCTCTATGGGTGTTTTGAAAATTCTATGTCTAATAACTTTGGCGTTTGTGGACGGAATTGGCTGAAATTTTCAGGAAAATGGCACATTTTGTTTCTGAGCATCCCTTGAAAATTTGGGGGGGGTTCGTCAAGGGGGGGCCGAGAAAAAAGGGGGGTCCCAAAACGTGTTTTTAACATTGAGTTTTCCATAGGGCGGTTGGCCTCACTTTTAGCCCGAACGGCTGAATGGATTTGCACGAAACTTGGCAAAATTGTAGGGACTGGTAGCCCGATGTGCCTTTTGTAGGTCTCAATATATGTGCTCCAGTGGATTTTGAGAAATTAACGTTTAAAAAAAGATATATATCTGTAACAGCGGACCTGGCAGCGTCCCAGGACGCGTACTTTACGCGCAACGGAGCTTTGTGAAGCGAAGCTGATTGGTTCTCCGGCGTCTGTCAACATTCCAAACAGTCCGTAGCGGCCGCCATCTTGTCTCTCGGTAGGATCGAGAGACAAGAGGAGGCCAAAGCGAAGGGGCAAATGACCATAAGGGGGCATAGTACATTGTCGCTCACCCCCTAGGTTTGATGTGGAGGTTTTAAAAGGGCCCCGCGGGGCAAAAAAAAATAAAAATAATAATAATCGAACAGCTGAATGGATTTGCACGAAACTTGGCAAAATTGTAGGGACTGGTAGCCCGATGTGCCTTTGCTAGATCTCAATATATGTGCTCCAGTGGATTTTGAGAAATTAACGTTCAAAAAAAGATATATATCTGTAACAGCGCACCGCTTCGCGTACTTTTCGCGTTACGGAGCTTTGCGAAGCGAAGCTGATTGGCTCTCCGGTGTCTGTAAACATTCCAAACAGTCCGTAGCGGCCGCCATCTTGTCTCTCGGTAGGATCGAACAGCTGAATGGATTTGCACGAAACTTGGCAAAATTGTAGGGACTGGTAGCCCGATGTGCCTTTGCTAGGTCTCAATATATGTGCTTCAGTGCATTTTGAGAAATTAACGTTCAAAAACAAGATATATATCTGTAACAGCGCTCCGCTTCGCGGAGATAAAATTATATCTGTATTACCTAGCTGTTGCTAACACCAGTTAGCGACGGCTAGTAGGAGATAGCGACCATCTTGGGCCCCACTTTGCATGTGAGTGATATTTATCACTAATGACATGCAAAGTGGGCATGCCAAGATGTTAGCGACTGGAAACAGTCGCTAACATCGCTATCTCCTATTATCAACTTTTGGAAATATTCGAGATAAGCGCGAATATCTCCAAAAGCTAGCACCTGCCCTGAGCAGTTCTTAGCCATGTTATCCAATGGGAGGTGGATAACATGGCTAAGAGCATTAGCTCGGTAATGCATGAATATCGCTGAGTTTTCAGCGATATTAATGCATTGCGGTCGTTTTTTATCGTATTTCCGATAAACCTTGATAATAGCAAGGTTTATCTGCGATAATTTCTGACGGTAAAAAAATCGTTGCTAAGCATCGTTAGGGATAAATATCGCTTAACTTTGGTAATATGCCCCAACGTCTGTTAACGTTCGATTCGAAGGAAATCAGGAAGTGTTGAAAAACATTGTCTGCGCCATCTTGTCTTTTTTCAAATGCCACACTTTTGTCGTGCACGGCAGCCATTTTAGATGCCTTGACCAGACCCACTCTGTGCACGCTGTCGATCCTTAGCATGGCTCCCCACCCTCGCAAGCATCTCCCCCAGGCAGTGGTCACCCCCGCTCTCTGTCTTATGCATGGGTAATAAACCTCCCCCCATCTGCGCTGCTCTTCCCTGAGAATCACACCCTGTGCCCGCCCGACACCTCCCTTTCGCCCTATTCACTACCGCACCCTCTGATACTCCTTTTCCTCTGTGTCCGATTGTCCAGGCTGGTCCTAGGGTATCAGCTAGCCCTGCAGATGTAGTTTATGCCCACAGCTGTAAAGAATCACCCCTCTTCAAAGGAGTTATAGTAGATCAAGGCCCACACTCGATGAGATCCGTCACAGCAGAAGCGTTGCTATTATCTGAAAACCATCCTGTATTGTGATTGGGGAGGGGACCGAGCCTGAAGCGGAAGATTCCAGGGATGACTCTTTGTACATCAAAGTTTTTACAATTATGTGTCACATAAAAAATATATAGCACTCCGACAAAGTAGTAAGATTATAAAACTTTAATAATTTATAAATATATACAAGAAAACAAAAATAGTAATAACATATAAACATTTTTAGGGAAAAACAGCGAAGTAGCGGTCGGCTGTGCGAATAGTCCCAACGCAGCACAACGTCCAGATTTCCGGTGTGGGGCGTCGCGGGGGGTGGGTCATCAGTAGCAAACTGTTGTGCGAATAGTTCCAAGGCAGCAGAACGCGCTGAAATCTAGATGACACTAAAGTGATGTCTAGTAAGTTGCCACCCAGCAAATAACGGCATGGGGCGTTGCGGGGGGTGGGTCATCAGTAGCAAACTGTTGCGCGAATAGTTCCAAGGCAGCAGAACGATGGCACCAAGGTGATGTCCAGTAAGTTGCCGCACTGGTTTTGGTATCCTACAATGCTGCTCCGAATAACGGCGCGGGGCGCCCCGGGGGAGGCGGTGAACGGGCCTGTCCAGGTGGAGTGTCATCTGTTGTAGTGGGGCGCCCCTTTACCGTTTCAGTTGCCATTCCGTCCGTTTTTGGTCCACTGTGTCAAAAGCCGCAATTCAGCTGAGTTGCGCCCACTCTTGCGGTGCAGCGATAGGCGGCTGTCACAGGACTCTCAAAATGGCGGCAGGCTGTTTCCTTTTTGGGCCTGGTCCACTGAAATGGCCCTGGGACACCTTGGAAATCGGACGCTTGTCTGCTAGGTCTTGGACCCCATTCTCGAAAGCGTCCCCTCCGCCTTGAGAATTCATCAAAAGTTTTGGGGGCTCCGACTCCTGCAGGCTTCTGGTGGGGAGCGGCTGCCATGATTGCTCGCGGAATGACCACGACTGAGCTACGAGATGGTGGTGCTCTCATGCTGACGCCAGCTTCAGTCTGAAACATCCAGAAACAAGGTGGGGCTTTCATCGTTTGGGAAAAAAAAAAAGTTTTCATCCAATGAAATGTGTTGTTTTTAGGTCACATGATCAAGCCTTCCATCATTAGGAAACCAAAAGTAAAATGAACCAATGAAAAGTTTTATAAACAAGTCACATGACCTGTTATGCGGCATAGGGTGTAAAATGCGGAGAAAATACGTTGGCACGTGAGGCGGCGTCAGTAGCGGACCGATGTGCGAATAGGCCGAAGGCAACACAACGCGCCAAGATCCGGATGGCACCGAGGTGGTGTCCAGCAAGTTGCAGCACTGGTGTGGCCATCCTACAATGCTGAAAGTCGGCGTGGGGCGCCCCGTTGGCACGTGAGGCGGCGTCAGTAGCGGACCGATGTGCGAATAGGCCGAAGGCAACACAACGCGCCAAGATCCGGATGGCACCGAGGTGGTGTCCAGCAAGTTGCAGCACTGGTGTGGCCATCCTACAATGCTGAAAGTCGGCGTGGGGCGCCCCGTTGGCACGTGAGGCGGCGTCAGTAGCGGACCGATGTGCGAATAGGCCGAAGGCAACACAATGCGCCAAGATCCGGATGGCACCGAGGTGGTGTCCAGCAAGTTGCAGCACTGGTGTGGCCATCCTACAATGCTGAAAGTCGGCGTGGGGCGCCCCGTTGGCCTGTGAGTTTGCGTCAGTAGCGGACCGATGTGCGAATAGGCCGAAGGCAGCACAACGCGCCAAGATCCGGATGGCACCGAGGTGGTGTCTAGTAAGTTGCCGCACTGGTGTGGCCATCCAACAATGCTGAAAGTCGGCGTGGGGCGCCCCGTTGGCCTGTGAGTTTGCGTCAGTAGCGGACCGATGTGCGAATAGGCCAAAGGCAGCACAACGCGCCAAGATCCGGATGGCACCGAGGTGGTGTCTAGTAAGTTGCCGCACTGGTGTGGCCATCCAACAATGCTGAAAGTCGGCGTGGGGCGCCCCGTTGGCCTGTGAGTTTGCGTCAGTAGCGGACCGATGTGCGAATAGGCCGAAGGCAGCACAACGCGCCAAGATCCGGATGGCACCGAGGTGGTGTCTAGTAAGTTGCCGCACTGGTGTGGCCATCCTACAATGTTGAAAGTCGGCGTGGGGCGCCCCGTTGGCCTGTGAGATGGCGTCAGTAGCGGACCGATGTGCGAATGGGGCCAAAGGCAGCGCAACAATATTTTCTGAATAGAAGACACCACAAGGCGCTGAGATGCCAAGATCCGGATGGCACCAAGGTGGTGTCTAGTAAGTTGTCGCACTTCTGTGGCCATCCTACAATGTTGAAAGTCGGCGTGGGGCGCCCCGTTGGCCTGTGAGATGGCGTCAGTAGCGGACCGATGTGCGAATGGGGCCAAAGGCAGCGCAACAATATTTTCTGATTTGAAGACACCACAAGGCGCTGAGATGCCAAGATCCGGATGGCACCGAGGTGGTGTCTAGTAAGTTGTGGCACTGGTGTGGCCATCGTACAATGGTAAAAGTCGGCGTGGGGCGCCCTGTTGGCCTGTGAGATGGTGTCAGTAGCGGACTGATGTGTGAATGGGGCCAAAGGCAGCGCAACAATATTTTCTACAATATTTTCGGAGTAGAAGACACCACAAGGCGCTGAGATGCCAAGATCCGGATGGCACCGAGGTGATGTCTAAGTTGCGGACCGATGTGCGAATGGGGCCAAAGGTAGCGTAACAAGATTTTCTGTATGGAAGATACCACTAGGCGTTGATATGCCAAGATTCGGATGGCACCGAGGTGATGTCTAGCAAGTTGTGCCACTGGTGTGGCCATCGTACAATGGTAAAAGTCGGCGTGGGGCGCCCTATTGGCCTGTGAGATGGTGTCAGTAGCGGACTGATGTGCGAATGGGGCCAAAGGCAGTGCAACAATATTTTCTGACTGACACCACAAGGCGCTGAGATGCCAAGATCCGGATGGCACCGAGGTGATGTCTAAGTTGCGGACTGATGTGCGAATGGGGCCAAAGGCAGCGTAACAATATTTTCTGTATGGAAGATACCACTAGGCGTTGAGATGCCAAGATTCGGATGGCACCGAGGTGATGTCTAGCAAGTTGGTGTGGTCATCCTACAATGCTGAAACTCGGCGTGGGTCACCCCATTAGCCTGTGAGATGGCGTCAGTAGCGGACCGATGTGCGAATAGGCCGAAGGCAGCACAACGCGCCAAGATCCGGATGTCACCGTGGTGGTTTCATAGTTGAGAGGCTCTTCATCTGCAGTGGGGCGCCGAGATCCGGATGGCACCGAGGTGATGTCTAGCAAGTTGCTGTACTGGTGTGGTCATCCTACAATGCTGAAATGTAGTGGGGCGCCCATTTACCGTTTCAGTTGCCATTCAGCTGAGTTTCGGCTGCTCTTGATGCTACAGCGACAGGCGGCTGCAAGAGGACTCTCAAAATGGCGGCCTGTTCTTTGGATTTGGGCCTGGTCCACTAAAATGGCCCTGGGACACCTTAGAACTTGGACGCTCGATTTTTTTTTCCTTTCCTGTACATGCAAAAAAAGGTAAATGCCCGGTACGTTACACGCTTCATCTGCCACGATGAACTCTCCAGAGGAACCGAAAAAAAATATAGTTGTGGTAACTATACCATGCATCGTCATATGGAGAGGTGGCACCAATTAATTATAGTGCTGCATAAAAGAGAGATTTGGAGGAGAACCCCTGACCTGCTAGTACATTCATCAAAGAAGTGGCACTGAGAGCTTCAGAGGCAAGGGAAACGGTCCCAAATATTTAGAAGAACTTTGGAAAGATTAAAATGACATGTTTAGATTGTGGTAAATTAATTTCATGTGGACAGATGAGTGTTACTCTAATAAATACAGCATATGAACATCATCATAGTCGATGGTTGGTAGAGACATTTTGACTATATCCTGGACCTGCCCGTCCTCGCCCAAAATGGCGCCAGAATAAATGGGACTCGTAACTCCTTGTTGTGTACTGGTTGCAGAACCTTGAAATCACGAGATACGTATGCAGTTTTGAAGCACATGGCGGGCGGGGACGAGAATTGATTGAATATTTCGACATCCCTATTGATATTAAGTTCTGATGTGTTATTGATTACTGTACTGTTGAAAGTTCGAATTAACGTCACCCATGGTACTTGCCCGCAAATGTATATCTAGATAATTTTATTGTAACTGGCCCTGTCGTATTTTAATTATAAAATGTACGTCCACCGATTCCGTAACTGTTAGACACCTTAGTTCTTGCAACCTAATGGCCCGCCCGTTACGTTCCTCTACAGTGTAAATGTCTATTCATCATATACGATTACAGTTTGCTCCGTGGCAGGCCCACGTGGTTATAGGCTCGTATTTGTATAATGAAATTTTCACAATAAAGGTTTTTAAAAGAAAACATGGTAGCAGTATATACATTGGTAAAGTTTTTAATAATAGTCACTGTTTTAGAATCATTAAAAGGCAAGTGAAATAAAGCAGACCAATTACATGAAGGGTAAAAGGTATAATACGAAGGAACGCAGTAAAGATAAATGGTCAAGGGCTGTTGTGTTTTCTATTCCTGCAACATAAAGTGATCGATATGAATCTCATATTCAGGCGTATCGGCGACTAAGACAGCAGGTCGACCCTCTTTTGCTCAACGGCTCCGTCATGGGACGAAGAAACGCTCTTTTTCTCGAAAAAAGAATATATTTTACTTGCAGGACAGTTGTAAAATTTCCGGGAAAGTACATTAGCCTGGAACATTATAACATATATTTAAGAAAAAATAATGTTCGGAAGTAATTAAAAGCGTAATTTTTAGGTGATATGACCAAGGCTTTCATCATTAGAATAAGAAAAGTAAAATGAACCAATGAAAAGTTTTATTAACAAGTCACATGACTTGTTATGCTTACGTTACGCGCTGCGCGCCCCGGATGACTTCCGGATGCGCTAACGCGGCGCGTCATATGACGCATTACGCGACAACGCAGGTCCAGAATATAGTCAAAATGTCTCCACCAACCAGCGGTCGAAACACAACCCCTTTCAGCAGGCTAAATAGTTCTGTTAAATGACAACAGAAGGGACAGGCAACAAGAACCATCAGTCAAAGAGGGGAGGGCTAGTTCTTCTCTACCGGGTTAAATTGGGGCGCTACCGGAACTGATCGAATTGGTAGTCTACAGTGTTTCTGGATGTTTCAGACTGAAGCTGGGGTTAGCATGAGAGCAGCACCATTTCGTAGCTCCGTCGTGGCCATTCCGCAACCAATCATGGCAGCCGCTCTTTATCGTTATTTTGGGCGGGGTGGGTGGCGGAGCCGAGCTGTTTTGCAGCCATCATTGTGTGGAGTTCAGTTCATCTCACTAGTTTTGTATTTGTCATGAGGGGTTGTTCCTAATGTTTCTATTTTAGCGAGGTCAAAAAGAGATCCCATTAGTGGCCTACTGATTTTGCTCGATTCCTTTTCTTTTTTTTTACACGATTTTTCGTTATCTGCAAAGACTAAACAGAGTATTGCGACTCTGTGTTTGTTTGTAAATAGAGAATGAACCAAAGAGAACTAATTCTAAAATAGTAAATACTTGGATAACAATCAATCAAATGGAGAGAGAAGCAGGCACGACGGATTACAACGGGGGCAAAGGCCTGCGTTAACTACCTTTCACTATCTGCAAAGAGAGAGTACTCCTAATAGAAATGAGGGGGGGGGGCACCATTCAAAGCAGATCAGTGTGCATAAACACGAAAATTTTTTCACTTACCACGTACTTGACATTCGACAGCTTATGATATTTGCTATTAAAAAACCATTGAAATTCACTGAAAAAACCATAGGTTATAGACCATATATAGTTAGGAATTAGCATTTACAAAACCTTGAAAATTCACTGAAAAAACCATAGGTTATAGACCATATATAGTTAGGAATTAGCATTTAAAAAACCTTATTTTACTCACACAAAACCATTGAAATTCCATATATAGTTAGTTGCACTAACTATATATCGCGCACTCTCTTATACAATCACTGATACAAGTACACATTGATATGCACAGAGTCACACACCTCCCAGCCAGCCACACACACACTCAGTCTTCCATACATCCAGTCATTCTTCAATATGTAAAACGTATTTAAACTTTACAAAAACACACAGACACTAGATGATGTCATCAGTGATGTCATTTGAGATGTCATCAGTGATGTCATCAGTGATGTCACTGACCATGTCATGAATGATGTAATATGTGACATCATCAGCAGTGGATTGCGGGTGCGCGATGGAATTTCTTTTTATTTTCTTATACTTTCAATTCTACATCATACATTTATACTTATAATTCACAATGTCATTTGGGGATAAAATTCTATATTTGTTCATCAGGTGATTTTTATATTCACTATTAATGTTGAGTTTAGTCTTTAGCCTCCTCGTAATGGTCTCAGTGACCTATATATTTATTGGAGGATGAACGATCATTCTGAATTTTTGAGCTCAGTGCTTTCCCATTCTCATTGCATTAGTTCTCTTTGTGAAATTTCCTGATTACTAGTTCATATTTCTTCTTTCATTTTTATCCCCTTGTTGACATTTTTATCCTTCTGATGTTGTTGATTTGATTTTCCTTTCTCTCCTTACAGATGTATATATAGCTCCTCATCCCCGTTAAGACCCAACGGGGTCTTCGTTTTGAATCTTATTATTAGTCTTGATTCCAATCTTCTAAGTTTTAATGTTCTATTTCCTCCTCGTTCGTTTATCGGAATCGTTGCTAGCCCAAAATATTTCATGTTCTCCCAAGTTTTGCCAGGGTGTGTCATCATGTGTTTTGATGTGGCGTAGGTTTGATCCTTGTTTTGTATTGCCCTGGTATGTTCTAGGATTCTTTTCTTGAGAGGGCACGTAGTACTACCTATATACCTTTTTCCACACTCACATTCTAGGCAGTATACTACATGTGTGGTATTGCATGTGATCTTCTCTTCAATTTTGAAAATTTTTCCTTGTGGATCCATGATGTTCTTGATGCTTTTTCCAATCTTACATGCCTTACACGCACTACATTTGCTGAATCCTTTCTGATGCTCTTGGAACCATTCATCCGGGCGTTTGTTGACAAAATGGCTGTTGACTAATTTGTCCGATAACGATGGAGCTTTTCTATAGGAGATTTGTGGCCATTTACCCAGTTGTTTTCCAATATCTGGATCTTTGGTTAAGATGCTCCAGTATTTTTTCAGGGATTTTTGTATCTTTGGACTCTCTTTGCTGAATGTCATGACCATTCTTATTGGTTCCTTTGTAGAGATCTCATTCTTATTGTTCTTTTTCCTTATGAGAATATCAGACCTAGTTATTGCTCTTGCTTTCATTTCTCCTTGTCTGATATCATTATATTTGTATCCTCTTTTTAGGAAGCGTGCTTTCGTGTCTTTGAATTTTAAGTTCATCTCATTTTGTTGGGAGCAGTTTCTTTTCATTCTTATAAATTCACCATAGGGAATGTTTTTCTTTATGCTTTTCGGATGAAAGCTTTTCCCATGTAAGATGCTGTTTGTCGCTGTGCTTTTGCGATGGACAGTTGTTTCAATTTTTTCTGCTTCAACATACACTTTAGTGTCCAAAAAAACAACCTCTTTTGAACTTATACTGTAGGTGAATTTTAACCCAACGTCGTTGTTGTTCAAGATATTAAAATAAGTCAAAAACTCCGCCTCTGTACCATCCCATAGGAGAAAGAGGTCGTCGATAAATCTCAGCCAAAGGGGTATCTTGGCTGTATAGCTGTCGTTTTCTTCTCTCCAAGCTATGGTCTTCTCCCACCATCCCATAACTAGATTCGCATAGCTTGGAGAGAAGGAAACTCCCATGGCAGTCCCACATTTTTGTGAAAAAACCTCCTTATTGAATAGGAAGATATTATTCCTAAGACACATTTCAATCATTTCTGTAATCATGTTATAATAATTCAGTTGAGCGATTGGTTTCTGTTTCAAAAAATATTTTATCGCCTTTAGTCCAATGTCGTGATTGATAGAGGTGTATAATGACACCACATCGATGGTTACTAGCATATAATTATGCTGCCATTGGGTGTTCATCAAGATTCGAAGGAAATCCCCCGTGTCCTTTATGTATGAGGTTAATGATGTAACCATGGGCGCTAATATACTGTCCACAAATATTGAGACATTCTGATACAGTGAGTCACAGCTGGAAATGATCGGTCTCCCAGGCGGGTTGTCTAAAGTCTTATGCACTTTCGGCAGAAAGTACATAGTTGGCATTACCGGAGTTTCATTTTGCAAAAATTTCATCTCCTGTTCGGTTAATAATCCATCTTCTTTCCATTTTTTCAGTTTCAGACTGAGGTCTATAGTTAGATCCTTTAGGGGGTTCTTCTTCAATCTCTGGTAGTTAGTCAAATTATTTAGTTGTTTCATTGCCTCTTCTATATATGCTGTTTTGTCTTGAATGACTATATTTCCCCCCTTGTCGGCAGGTTTGATCTCAATAGTCGTATTTTTCATTAGTTTTTCCAGTGCCTTTCTTTCCTGCTGGCTCAAGTTCTCCTTTGATTGGCCGTGTTTTGTATTGGAAATCTTCTCCAAATCTGAAACTACTAGTTCGTAGAATGTATCCATTCGATTTCCTGGATATAATATCGGGCAGAATTTGGATTTGTCCCTGAATTCACTTTTAGGATGTGCATCTGTCTTGATTCCCATCATTTGCAACATTTGTGTGTCTGTTATTGTGTCTCCTTCTGCCTCATTTGCTAGTTCATAAGCTGTTCGCAAACTCTCAATTTCCTGGATCACCATTTGTGGTTGATTGTCTTCTCCTGTTTGTATCGATTCTTTTTGTTGTTTACTGAAGAATTTGGCTAATTTTAATTTTCTGACGTATTTGTATAGATCTATCTTGGTTTCGATAGGGTCAAAATGTTTTTCAGGGCAAAACGTCAATCCTTTATTTAGTAAGCTTTCCTCAGCTCTGGTCAGGACATGCTTGGATAGATTTATTATCAAATACGGTTCCTTTTCAGCTTCTTCTTCTATTTCCTCACTGTCCGATTTAGTAGGGGATAGCTTCTTTTTTCTACCGAGGCTCCGTCTTGTTTTTCGTCTTTTCTTTGAGATGGTTTGTGTTCTCCACCTCTCCCTCTGTTCATCCCCCTTCCTCTTCCTCTCCCTCTCGGATTTTGTTGGTCTAAATAGACCAATTGCATCTCTTCTAAAAAAGAGGGGCGTTGGCCAGTGCTTTGTTGTCCTTCTCCTTCACTGAAGTCTGTATCAGATTCACTGGCTGTTACATTTAAGGTTGATTGGCTTGGTCTTGTATTTCCCTTGATTTGTTGTTTCAATGTTTCGAAGCGTTTGGCAAATGTTAGAATGGTTCCACTCTCATAATCATGTTCATCGCGTCTGAACTTGCGTTCTTTTCGCTCCGCTACTTCATTTTCATGTCTCTCCAAATTTCTTTCCATTTCTTTTCTTAGTTTTTTCGTATTTTCTTCATCATTGATGGCAAGTATTTTTTCCTCCAATTCAGCAATTTCTTTGTGTAATTTTGTAGTGTCTATTTTTGCATGTTTCACTATTATTCGTAGCATATTTTTGGAGCATTGCATATTATTTTCGCCCCACTCTTCCAACATTTCTGGGGTAGTATCTGGGTGATTGGGTAGAGTGAAGATTCTCAGACCTCTCGGTATTCTATCGCATTCAATATACTTTTCCAGGACTTGCAAACGAAATAATAACACAATAAAAAGCCATGAGATATTCCCCTGCATCGGAAAACCAAAAATAAATTGTTTGTTTATCTTATCATCACGTTACAACTTAAACTAATTCTACCCTTCTTGAAAGCATATTACCAACGAGGATATTCCTTAAATATTAATCATGGAAGAGAGGGCCATGAAGCGCTCAGAAAGAGCAGAGCGCATGTTTCAGAAAGGGAAACAACCAGAGCAAAGGAACAAAGAAAGGGAAAAAGGGAATGAATCAGGAAACCTAAGCCACAAACAACTGTTCGTACAATTAGAAAGAAAACTAAAGAGAGAAATAACAAAAAGCTGGGAAATCATCACCCTGGAAAAGTATATTGAATGCGATAGAATACCGAGAGGTCTGAGAATCTTCACTCTACCCAATCACCCAGATACTACCCCAGAAATGTTGGAAGAGTGGGGCGAAAATAATATGCAATGCTCCAAAAATATGCTACGAATAATAGTGAAACATGCAAAAATAGACACTACAAAATTACACAAAGAAATTGCTGAATTGGAGGAAAAAATACTTGCCATCAATGATGAAGAAAATACGAAAAAACTAAGAAAAGAAATGGAAAGAAATTTGGAGAGACATGAAAATGAAGTAGCGGAGCGAAAAGAACGCAAGTTCAGACGCGATGAACATGATTATGAGAGTGGAACCATTCTAACATTTGCCAAACGCTTCGAAACATTGAAACAACAAATCAAGGGAAATACAAGACCAAGCCAATCAACCTTAAATGTAACAGCCAGTGAATCTGATACCGACTTCAGTGAAGGAGAAGGACAACAAAGCACTGGCCAACGCCCCTCTTTTTTAGAAGAGATGCAATTGGTCTATTTAGACCAACAAAATCCGAGAGGGAGAGGAAGAGGAAGGGGGATGAACAGAGGGAGAGGTGGAGAACACAAACCATCTCAAAGAAAAGACGAAAAACAAGACGGAGCCTCGGTAGAAAAAAGAAGCTATCCCCTACGAAATCGGACAGTGAGGAAATAGAAGAAGAAGCTGAAAAGGAACCGTATTTGATAATAAATCTATCCAAGCATGTCCTGACCAGAGCTGAGGAAAGCTTACTAAATAAAGGATTGACGTTTTGCCCTGAAAAACATTTTGACCCTATCGAAACCAAGATAGATCTATACAAATACGTCAGAAAATTAAAATTAGCCAAATTCTTCAGTAAACAACAAAAATAATCGATACAAACAGGAGAAGACAATCAACCACAAATGGTGATCCAGGAAATTGAGAGTTTGCGAACAGCTTATGAACTAGCAAATGAGGCAGAAGGAGACACAATAACAGACACACAAATGTTGCAAATGATGGGAATCAAGACAGATGCACATCCTAAAAGTGAATTCAGGGACAAATCCAAATTCTGCCCGATATTATATCCAGGAAATCGAATGGATACATTCTACGAACTAGTAGTTTCAGATTTGGAGAAGATTTCCAATACAAAACACGGCCAATCAAAGGAGAACTTGAGCCAGCAGGAAAGAAAGGCACTGGAAAAACTAATGAAAAATACGACTATTGAGATCAAACCTGCCGACAAGGGGGGAAATATAGTCATTCAAGACAAAACAGCATATATAGAAGAGGCAATGAAACAACTAAATAATTTGACTAACTACCAGAGATTGAAGAAGAACCCCCTAAAGGATCTAACTATAGACCTCAGTCTGAAACTGAAAAAATGGAAAGAAGATGGATTATTAACAGAACAGGAGATGAAATTTTTGCAAAATGAAACTCCGGTAATGCCAACTATGTACTTTCTGCCGAAAGTGCATAAGACTTTAGACAACCCGCCTGGGAGACCGATCATTTCCAGCTGTGACTCACTGTATCAGAATGTCTCAATATTTGTGGACAGTATATTAGCGCCCATGGTTACATCATTAACCTCATACATAAAGGACACGGGGGATTTCCTTCGAATCTTGATGAACACCCAATGGCAGCATAATTATATGCTAGTAACCATCGATGTGGTGTCATTATACACCTCTATCAATCACGACATTGGACTAAAGGCGATAAAATATTTTTTGAAACAGAAACCAATCGCTCAACTGAATTATTATAACATGATTACAGAAATGATTGAAATGTGTCTTAGGAATAATATCTTCCTATTCAATAAGGAGGTTTTTTCACAAAAATGTGGGACTGCCATGGGAGTTTCCTTCTCTCCAAGCTATGCGAATCTAGTTATGGGATGGTGGGAGAAGACCATAGCTTGGAGAGAAGAAAACGACAGCTATACAGCCAAGATACCCCTTTGGCTGAGATTTATCAACGACCTCTTTCTCCTATGGGATGGTACAGAGGCGGAGTTTTTGACTTATTTTAATATCTTGAACAACAACGACGTTGGGTTAAAATTCACCTACAGTATAAGTTCAAAAGAGGTTGTTTTTTTGGACACTAAAGTGTATGTTGAAGCAGAAAAAATTGAAACAACTGTCCATCGCAAAAGCACAGCGACAAACAGCATCTTACATGGGAAAAGCTTTCATCCGAAAAGCATAAAGAAAAACATTCCCTATGGTGAATTTATAAGAATGAAAAGAAACTGCTCCCAACAAAATGAGATGAACTTAAAATTCAAAGACACGAAAGCACGCTTCCTAAAAAGAGGATACAAATATAATGATATCAGACAAGGAGAAATGAAAGCAAGAGCAATAACTAGGTCTGATATTCTCATAAGGAAAAAGAACAATAAGAATGAGATCTCTACAAAGGAACCAATAAGAATGGTCATGACATTCAGCAAAGAGAGTCCAAAGATACAAAAATCCCTGAAAAAATACTGGAGCATCTTAACCAAAGATCCAGATATTGGAAAACAACTGGGTAAATGGCCACAAATCTCCTATAGAAAAGCTCCATCGTTATCGGACAAATTAGTCAACAGCCATTTTGTCAACAAACGCCCGGATGAATGGTTCCAAGAGCATCAGAAAGGATTCAGCAAATGTAGTGCGTGTAAGGCATGTAAGATTGGAAAAAGCATCAAGAACATCATGGATCCACAAGGAAAAATTTTCAAAATTGAAGAGAAGATCACATGCAATACCACACATGTAGTATACTGCCTAGAATGTGAGTGTGGAAAAAGGTATATAGGTAGTACTACGTGCCCTCTCAAGAAAAGAATCCTAGAACATACCAGGGCAATACAAAACAAGGATCAAACCTACGCCACATCAAAACACATGATGACACACCCTGGCAAAACTTGGGAGAACATGAAATATTTTGGGCTAGCAACGATTCCGATAAACGAACGAGGAGGAAATAGAACATTAAAACTTAGAAGATTGGAATCAAGACTAATAATAAGATTCAAAACGAAGACCCCGTTGGGTCTTAACGGGGATGAGGAGCTATATATACATCTGTAAGGAGAGAAAGGAAAATCAAATCAACAACATCAGAAGGATAAAAATGTCAACAAGGGGATAAAAATGAAAGAAGAAATATGAACTAGTAATCAGGAAATTTCACAAAGAGAACTAATGCAATGAGAATGGGAAAGCACTGAGCTCGAAAATTCAGAATGATCGTTCATCCTCCAATAAATATATAGGTCACTGAGACCATTACGAGGAGGCTAAAGACTAAACTCAACATTAATAGTGAATATAAAAATCACCTGATGAACAAATATAGAATTTCATCCCCAAATGACATTGTGAATTATAAGTATAAATGTATGATGTAGAATTGAAAGTATAAGAAAACAATAAGAAATTCAACTTTTTTTCACAAATTGGGAAAACACATATAACACTACATATCCCACAATGCATCATAATGTGCTAATGTGGAAGAAATGTATTTAATGTAGAAAGAGACAATGGACTCTTGATAATTTGCACCGTGAACAAGCCCTGCTGGGTGAAACGCGTTGGTGAAGGGGGAATGGCACTGAAATAAATCGTGATTATCTACCAAGCCCGTGGAGTGCGTGTGTTTGTTTGGGCGTCCTTTGATGAGGATATATATATATATATATATATATATATATATATATATATATATATATATATATATATATATATATATATATATATATATATATATACATACATATATATATATATATATATATATATATATATATATATATATATATATATATATATATGTATATATATATATATATATGTATATATATATATATATATATATATTACTTACATGCCACACCTGCTGTCTCTAATAAAGAAAGCCTCATTCGTAATCCCTGCCTGTGGCCTCTTCCTTCCGCGCTGCTGGAGGTTTTTGTTGTATTTGTTCGTGTCAGCCAGAGACACGTCAAGGGGCCCCGCTCTTTCAAGTTGGCTGCCTGCATCACTGGTTCCTGCGCAAGCAGTTTTCGTTTGGTCAAGGTATTGACAAGCGGCAGCCCGCCTCGTGATTCCAGGACAAACCGGGGATACTGCCAGCCAGCAGTCTGTGACTTCACAGAGGGTTTTTGGTTCACTGTAATCATTGCACGACCCGGCGAACCTGCTCTCATTAGGCTGGAGCGTCATGCGGGGACTCGAGAGGTTTTCGAGAAACATTACAAGCTGAAGTAAGAGAGTCCAAAACTGCATGGCGGCACGAACACCAGGATTTACTTGCGGTTACCCCACATCCCACCAGCCCAGGTAAGCAGGTTTCTGGGAGTTGTAGTTTGCTACCCCACTACAGCGCGGTGGATGATCACATGGTTGGGGGTGGCACCTATTCCTTATCAGGGGAGTGGTGCAGGACTATTAAAGTTGGACTTTTCTCACCTCAGTTTGGCAGCGGCAACTGAAGAAGGCGATCCAAAGCCGAAATGCATCATGCCACACCTGCTGTCTCTAATAAAGAAAGCCTCATTCGTAATCCCTGCCTGTGGCCTCTTTCTTCCGCGCTGCTGGATGTTTTTGTTACACATATATATATATAAAAAAAAAAAAAGAATGCCAAGAACGGAACCGTCAACAGCAAGTAAGGTACACTGCATGCTGGGAGATGTAGTACAATTGTGGAAACAGGACGACTCCGTGCCACGTTTTAAAGGTACCCCACACTACTTCAGTGATGGTGAGACTATAAGACTGTGAAAGAAGGGGTTTGTGGGTAACAGCGGCAACTGGGACACTGTGGGCGTCTGATGAAGGAAACCTCCGAAACGCGTCATGCCCTGATGTCTAAAATAAATATGGTGATTTGAATCCTGCTGTGCCTCCCGAATCTGATTCAATCGATGAAGATTTCTGTGGAAAACTATAGCGTGTAAACGGCTTGCACCGCGGAGCGCTGGGCAGGCACTCCCTTAAGTGGTCTAAAAGGGGTCGCTAGCAACGAAGGAGACTCCTGGACCACCCTGCAGTACCGAGGCAGCAGAGTTAAGCTGTAAATTCAGTCCATACTTGAATGGAGGGACATCGTTACTTCACCGGTATCCCCGATGACTCTGCAGCCAAAGAAACCGCGTGGTTGGGAAACGCGGGACAAACATCCCTTCGCCCAGAATCAATACCCCAATCCTCACCTGAAAACGTGTCACACTGTCAGGTCCCAGGTGTCCTCAGGATTGTACGATGCTATATGGGTTCCACCTCTCAACAACCCCTGGGTCTGAATACTAACAGACGCACAGAAGCGGTTAAGCGAGGGATAACAGGAACGGCAGGAAGGGAACGGCAGGGCGAGGAAGCTGAAACGAGAACAAGACACTATGAGCCAAGCCCACGCTGTAGAAACCATGTACACATAGCACCTTGTAATTCCACTAGAAATATATGTATTCAAGCACTTTTTACCTGGAGGGAAGAAAGAGAGTGGCTTTGCCTGGCAATCAGAGTGTAGAACATAAATCACAACCCTAAAATGCAAGAAACTATATGTTATCGTTTTGATACACTGTATGATATCTGTGAACACTGCAAGGTGACATACACGTACCAGTTGTGCAAAATACAGGGCTTCAACAGAGGGCAGAATGGTAATTAGCCAGCCAGGCGAAGCTCATTATACCCCTGTTGTTAGAAAGGTCAAAACAAATACAAGATATCCGTTATTTCCAAACAACCACAATGTCCAGACTTCTAGGTTAACGTCACCAGAAGAGCATGCAGTTATCTGGGGCATCAGGGATATCTCGCTGTAGAAACACTGGACTAAGCATAGACCAGCATGCAAAAAACACTTAACGTACCGAATGCTTCTTCAGTACAATTGCTAAAGACCTGTCGCATGACCTGGGATCTTCCCCGTCCAGTTTAAGCAGATCCGAAGAGTCAAACAATAGGAAAAACATAAATGATGCCACAGCCCGTAGCAATAACGATGAGCAGTCTAATATGAAGGTTCAGGCAATGAACATCCCCAAACTCAGTGCGCTCCAATACGGGAGTCCCAATTTCTAAACATGGAAATGTCTCCGAACAGGAACCCTTTAGGTCCGTCAAGACGAAGCCAAAGAAAAGGCTCCGCCACACACAAGGAGATAGTTCCGCCTAGGATGAGCAGGGCTCTCAGCGGGACACACAAGGAAGCACAACAGCAGCGAGGCCAAATCTCACTAGAAAGGATACACTGGATACTCGCAGGGAAATCAGTATCCTACCGTGTCTTCATTCCGGAACCAGAATAAACGGCAAGGCGTTGTTGTTACCACTCCGGCCTGATGCGTCGCTCTCCTTGCAGGAATCATGGGAAATGTAGTTCTTCCCTGTAATACAAGTCTCGAGGCAGTGTTCAAGACTCCCCACCGCCGTGGGTCGTGACAGTACATCCCACCCCCGAAGAACACTGACAGAGACATGGTTTGAGGGGGAAGCGTTTGTGGAACTGTTTAACATATTTAGGAGCATGAACTCCGGAAGCCGGTTCCCACGAATTCTCCTCATTACCATACCCCTTCCAAGCCACCAAATACCATAATCTGGTGCGGAAAATCTTTGAATCCACGATTCCCCTCACCTCATGTTCATCCTCACCATCAACAGCAACAGCTGTGGGACTGATCCTTTTAACAGAACGTGTGGGTTTGACTAGAGACACGTGAAAAGCTGGATGTATGCGCAAAGACGATGGTAGAGCCAGCTTAACCACCACAGGATTGACCAATTTAACCACTTTGTAAGGACCTATGTATTTAGGATTGAAAACACTGTACCTACGAAAGCGTATGTTCTTTGTGGATAACCATACATAGTCCCCCTTTTTATACACCGGACCATTTTGCCTGTGCTTGTCTACATAGGTCTTGTACCTCGCTTTGGCTCGTGTTAAGTGTCCCTTGACCTTCCGCCAAGTCTCCTATATATTCTGTACTCTTTCCTGAACTTCGGGAACGGGGGAGGCTGAAGCCGGATGATGGAATGGTGTGAAATTAGGGTGAAAACCGTATGTGCTGAAAAAAGGGGCATGTTTAGTGGACCCATGAACAGCGCTGTTATAAGCTATTTCAGCTAACCATAACCTGTCCACCCAATCCTCATTAGTAACATCCACATAGCATCTTAAATACTGTTTCAAGGTTTGATTTACCCTTTCCGTCTGCCCATCTGTTTGAGGGTGGAAACTCGTGGATGTACTGGATGTAATTCCCAATGCCTTACACCATGTTCTCCAAAATCTAGCTGTAAATTGACTGCCCCGATCTGATACAATCACCCTGGGTAACCCATGTAACCTCACTATGTTGTGTAGGATTAAACGAGCTAACAAACTAGCAGAAGGAACTTTCTTGCATGCGACGAAATGTGCCATTTTTGTCAGGTAATCCACTACTACCAAGATGGCGGTACACCCCTGGTCAGCTGGCATGTCCACCACAAAGTCCATAGAAATGCATTCCCAGGGTACATCGGGAGTTGGAAGAGGCTGTAAGAGACCTGATTGTTTAGCGTGTACCGTCTTCATTTGACTACACACCGGACACTCCGCCACCCAAGCCGCGACGCCTTTTTTGATGTTAGGCCACCAGAACTGTCTTCGTATTCTTTCAAGAGTTTTACTGGTGCCGTTATGTCCTGCACAAGGTGCATTGTGACACCACTGGAATGCCTGCTTCCTTAAGGCCTGGATGGGTAACAATAACTGTTTCTGTTTCATGGGGAGACCCTGAACCATCGTCCACTCCTTGTGTTCATTTAACCATTTCTTCCACACGTCCCTCTGAACGTTTCTAATAACACTACGTAGGAACATCTGTGTACACGTGACGCCTATAACCCTCTCTGGATTGATAATGGCCTCTTCCCTTCCTTCTTTAGGTTCGGTCCTGGTGTACTGTCGTGATAAAGCATCCGCCTTTCTGTTATCCTTCCCAGGCCTGTATGTTACAATGAAGTCGAACTCCGCAAAGTGCATCATCCATCGCATCTGCCTAGGTGTCAAATGGCGTGCCGCAGCCATGTATTGTAAATTACGGTGATCCGTATAAACAGTTACGGCATGTCGAGCCCCCATGAGATGATGCCTCCATTCCAGGAAGGCGGTTCTTATCGCCAACAACTCCTTCTCTGCTATTACATAATTCTGTTCAGCCTGATTCAGAGTACGTGATAGGTAGGCCACAGGATGTAATTGGCCTGTGTCGGAATGGCGTTGCGACAGGACCGCTCCCACTGCTGAATCAGAAGCGTCAGCTTCCACTATGAAAGGCTTGTTGGGATCTGCATGCACCAATACAGGTGCCGAAACAAAAGCCTTCTTCAACTCCTCGAAGCTTCTTTGTGCGTCCTCTGTCCAAACAAAGGCCACCTTCTTCTTTAACAGTCTTGTCATTGGGCAGGCCAGAGCAGAAAAGTTTTCAATAAACCTGCGATAGAAATTCGCAAACCCAATGAAACACTGGATGTCTCTCACTGTTTTGGGTGTGGGCCACTCTTTCACAGCCAGAATCTTTCTTTCGGACATTTCTTGACCATTCGGCGTGAGCATCACCCTTAAAAATTCCACAGTGGTAGTGTTAAACTCACACTTACTGAGTTTGCAATACAGCCGATGTTCTAATAAAGTACGTAATACAGTCTTCACATGACCTGCATGTTGTTCTGTGGTGGAGGAGTAAATCAGGATGTCGTCAATATAGACTACGACGAAGCGGTCCAAGTAGTCCTTGAGTACATCATCCAAAAAGAACTGGAAGGCGGCAGGCGCGTTACATAGCCCAAAGGGCATTACAAGGTATTCGTACAGCCCAAAACAGGTTTTGATGGCAGTCTTCCACTCATCCCCTGACCTCATTCTAACTAAGTGATAGGCTCCCTTTAGGTCCAGCCGTGTGAATATCACCGCATCCTTCACCTGCTCCAGTAACACTGTGATGAGAGGAAGAGGGTATTTATTCTTCACCGTAATGGCGTTCAAAGCTCTATAGTCAGCACAAGCTCGAAGATCACCATTGGCTTTGGGAATGAAGAATAACGGAGACGCAGCAGGGGATTTAGATTCTCTGATGAATCCGAGCTCTAATAGCTTGTCTAAGTACGATCGGAGATGCAAGGTCTCAGGTTCAGTAAGTGCATAAACCCGCCCGGACGGTATCTTAGCCCCTGGAATCAAGTCTATCTGGCAGTCAAAAGGTCTGTGTGGTGGTAATGCTTCCGCCTTAGCTTCACTAAACACCTCTGCCAATTCCTGATACTCGAACGGGATTTCCACATCATGTTCGACCGCTGTGGCAATATGATGGATACCAGCCAAAACAGAGGCAGGACTAGGGTTTGCAGGGTAACAGCTCTTTTGACAATACTCTGAGGAGAAATGTAGGTTCTGGCTTTCCCAATCTATTGCAGGATTGTGTTTCCGCAACCATGGAAGTCCTAGGATTACCCCATACTGTGGTGCTTGTATAATGTTGAAGAACAACCTTTCTTGGTGTTCCAAGCACATGGTCATACAGAGATCCCTGGTCTGTAACCTGATAGGGCCTGAATCCAACTTTCGACCATCCACCGCAAAAACGGCTTCAGGGGTTTCTTTTTCTTGTAGTTCAAGACCTAGGCTTCTGGCTTTGGTGAGATCCATAAAACAGCCCGTGGCTCCGGAGTCCAACATCGCTCTGATCCACATCCTCTCATCATTTATATCCAATCCTATGTCTACATAGAAATGTATGGCTTCCTTTGTACCATCTCTGTCCAACGAAGGGATGAACAACTTACTTGAAGGGTTCCCTTCATCCCCCTTCAAGCCTCCTCGTTTCCCGACCTCTTTTCTGAAGTCACCACCGACACCTTCTCGTTTTCGTACTTCGGTTTTGTTCTCGAGGGGCATTCCCGGATGAAGTGCCCCTTCCTACCACAGTATAAGCACAATCCCTTCTTTCTTCGGTATTCTCTTTCCTCCACAGTCAGGGGGGATCTCACTGCCCCAATCTCCATGGGCTCTGGTTTAGAGGAGGATGTTCCATCTGTTGTTCTAGGGTGCTCGTAACTAAGCGTTACCCTGTCCTTCCGCCGATTTTCTCCCCTCCTGTCACTGAGGCGATGATCCAATCTCAGGACCAGGCTAATCATATCTTCACAAGTTCTGGGCTGTGGATCAATTTGGGCCAAGACATCTTTCATCTCTCCAGTTAATCCCGTGTAAAATATGGCTTGTCATTTTTCCTCTGGCCATTCAGTTTCCGCTATCAGCCTTCTAAAGTCATTGAGATATGCTATCAGATCTCGGTTTCCTTGTTTCAATCCTAACAACTCCCTATCTGCCGACAGGGTGGCTGACCTACGGTTGAAGGTTTTCTCGAAGTCCAAACGAAAAGCCTCCCAATCCCGTAATAGAGGATCATCTCTTTTCACTAGTGGTACTGCCCATTGAGCTGCATCCCCCGCTAAATAAGAAATGAGAAAGGCCACCCTCGCATGATTTGTGTTAAAAACCTTAGGTTTGCAAGAAAAATGTAATAATACTTGTGTGAGAAACACTTGCACCTTACTACTATCCCCATTAAATCTTTCCGGAGGGGCCAGGGGTATTGGGGCGGGCACTTCCACCACCAGGGAGGAAGCGGGCTGAGTACCTGCATTAAAGGGATTTCGACTCATCCTATCTACCTGTGCTTGCAATGCAGCAGTCTCAGCTCTGGAAGCCTGCAACTCAGACTGTACCAGTGCCAACGCTGCCATGACATCGTCAATGGTGGACATGGTATCGTACTATCGGGAGGACTAAATTCTTGGGCCGTTTATTCTGTCAGGTCCCAGGTGTCCTCAGGATTGTACGATGCTATATGGGTTCCACCTCTCAACAACCCCTGGGTCTGAATACTAACAGACGCACAGAAGCGGTTAAGCGAGGGATAACAGGAACGGCAGGAAGGGAACGGCAGGGCGAGGAAGCTGAAACGAGAACAAGACACTATGAGCCAAGCCCACGCTGTAGAAACCATGTACACATAGCACCTTGTAATTCCACTAGAAATATATGTATTCAAGCACTTTTTACCTGGAGGGAAGAAAGAGAGTGGCTTTGCCTGGCAATCAGAGTGTAGAACATAAATCACAACCCTAAAATGCAAGAAACTATATGTTATCGTTTTGATACACTGTATGATATCTGTGAACACTGCAAGGTGACATACACGTACCAGTTGTGCAAAATACAGGGCTTCAACAGAGGGCAGAATGGTAATTAGCCAGCCAGGCGAAGCTCATTATACCCCTGTTGTTAGAAAGGTCAAAACAAATACAAGATATCCGTTATTTCCAAACAACCACAATGTCCAGACTTCTAGGTTAACGTCACCAGAAGAGCATGCAGTTATCTGGGGCATCAGGGATATCTCGCTGTAGAAACACTGGACTAAGCATAGACCAGCATGCAAAAAATACTCAACGTACCGAATGCTTCTTCAGTACAATTGCTAAAGACCTGTCGCATGACCTGGGATCTTCCCCGTCCAGTTTAAGCAGATCCGAAGAGTCAAACAATAGGAAAAACATAAATGATGCCACAGCCCGTAGCAATAACGATGAGCAGTCTAATATGAAGGTTCAGGCAATGAACATCCCCAAACTCAGTGCGCTCCAATACGGGAGTCCCAATTTCTAAACATGGAAATGTCTCCGAACAGGAACCCTTCAGGTCCGTCAAGACGAAGCCAAAGAAAAGGCTCCGCCACACACAAGGAGATAGTTCCGCCTAGGATGAGCAGGGCTCTCAGCGGGACACACAAGGAAGCACAACAGCAGCGAGGCCAAATCTCACTTGAAAGGATACACTGGATACTCGCAGGGAAATCAGTATCCTACCGTGTCTTCATTCCGGAACCAGAATAAACGGCAAGGTGTTGTTGTTACCACTCCGTCTTGAAGCTTCCGCGATGTGACGTCATCGGCCTGATGCGTCGCTCTCCTTGCAGGAATCATGGGAAATGTAGTTCTTCCCTGTAATACAAGTCTCGAGGCAGTGTTCAAGACTCCCCACCGCCGTGGGTCGTGACACACACCGGCCTTCCAATGGGGAAATGCAAAAAAAGAATGCCGAGAACGGAACCGTCAACAGCAAGTAAGGTACACTGCATGCTGGGAGATGTAGTACAATTGTGGAAACAGGACGACTCCGTGCCACGTTTTAAAGGTACCCCACACTACTTCAGTGATGGTGAGACTATAAGACTGTGAAAGAAGGGGTTTGTGGGTAACAGCGGCAACTGGGACACTGTGGGCGTCTGATGAAGGAAACCTCCGAAACGCGTCATGCCCTGATGTCTAAAATAAATATGGTGATTTGAATCCTGCTGTGCCTCCCGAATCTGATTCAATCGATGAAGATTTCTGTGGAAAACTATAGCGTGTAAACGGCTTGCACCGCGGAGCGCTGGGCAGGCACTCCCTTAAGTGGTCTAAAAGGGGTCGCTAGCAACGAAGGAGACTCCTGGACCACCCTGCAGTACCGAGGCAGCAGAGTTAAGCTGTAAATTCAGTCCATACTTGAATGGAGGGACATCGTTACTTCACCGGTATCCCCGATGACTCTGCAGCCAAAGAAACCGCGTGGTTGGGAAATGCGGGACAAACATCCCTTCGCCCAGAATCAATACCCCAATCCTCACCTGAAAACGTGTCACACCGGCCTTCCAATGGGGAAATGCAAAAAAAGAATGCCGAGAACGGAACCGTCAACAGCAAGTAAGGTACACTGCATGCTGGGAGATGTAGTACAATTGTGGAAACAGGACGACTCCGTGCCACATTTTAAAGGTACCCCACACTACTTCAGTGATGGTGAGACTATACGACTGTGAAAGAAGGGGTTTGTGGGTAACAGCGGCAACTGGGACACTGTGGGCGTCTGATGAAGGAAACCTCCGAAACGCGTCATGCCCTGATGTCTAAAATAAATAAGGTGATTTGAATCCTGCTGTGCCTCCCGAATCTGATTCAATCGATGAAGATTTCTGTGGAAAACTATAGCGTGTAAACGGCTTGCACCGCGGAGCGCTGGGCAGGCACTCCTTTAAGTGGTCTAAAAGGGGTCGCTAGCAACGAAGGAGACTCCTGGACCACCCTGCAGTACCGAGGCAGCTGAGTTAAGCTGTAAATTCAGTCCATACTTGAATGGAGGGACATCGTTACTTCACCGGTATCCCCGATGACTCTGCAGCCAAAGAAACCGCGTGGTTGGGAAACGCGGGACAAACATCCCTTCACCCAGAATCAATACCCCAATCCTCACCTGAAAACGTGTCACACCGGCCTTCCAATGGGGAAATGCAAAAAAAGAATGCCGAGAACGGAACCGTCAACAGCAAGTAAGGTACACTGCATGCTGGGAGATGTAGTACAATTGTGGAAACAGGACGACTACGTGCCACGTTTTAAAGGTACCCCACACTACTTCAGTGATGGTGAGACTATAAGACTGTGAAAGAAGGGGTTTGTGGGTAACAGCGGCAACTGGGACACTGTGGGCGTCTGATGAAGGAAACCTCCGAAACGCGTCATGCCCTGATGTCTAAAATAAATATGGTGATTTGAATCCTGCTGTGCCTCCCGAATCTGATTCAATCGATGAAGATTTCTGTGGAAAACTATAGCGTGTAAACGGCTTGCACCGCGGAGCGCTGGGCAGGCACTCCCTTAAGTGGTCTAAAAGGGGTCGCTAGCAACGAAGGAGACTCCTGGACCACCCTGCAGTACCGAGGCAGCAGAGTTAAGCTGTAAATTCAGTCCATACTTGAATGGAGGGACATCGTTACTTCACCGGTATCCCCGATGACTCTGCAGCCAAAGAAACCGCGTGGTTGGGAAACGCGGGACAAACATCCCTTCGCCCAGAATCAATACCCCAATCCTCACCTGAAAACGTGTCACACCGGCCTTCCAATCGGGAAATGCAAAAAAAGAATGCCGAGAACGGAACCGTCAACAGCAAGTAAGGTACACTGCATGCTGGGAAATGTAGTACAATTGTGGAAACAGGATGACTCCGTGCCACGTTTTAAAGGTACCCCACACTACTTCAGTGATGGTGAGACTATAAGACTGTGAAAGAAGGGGTTTGTGGGTAACAGCTGCAACTGGGACACTGTGGGCGTCTGATGAAGGAAACCTCCGAAACGCGTCATGCCCTGATGTCTAAAATAAATATGGTGATTTGAATCCTGCTGTGCCTCCCGAATCTGATTCAATCGATGAAGATTTCTGTGGAAAACTATAGCGTGTAAACGGCTTGCACCGCGGAGCGCTGGGCAGGCACTCCCTTAAGTGGTCTAAAAGGAGTCGCTAGCAACGAAGGAGACTCCTGGACCACCCTGCAGTACCGAGGCAGCAGAGTTAAGCTGTAAATTCAGTCCATACTTGAATGGAGGGACATCGTTACTTCACCGGTATCCCCGATGACTCTGCAGCCAAAGAAACCGCGTGGTTGGGAAACGCGGGACAAACATCCCTTCGCCCAGAATCAATACCCCAGTCCTCACCTGAAAACGTGTCACACCGGCCTTCCAATCGGGAAATGCAAAAAAAGAATGCCGAGAACGGAACCGTCAACAGCAAGTAAGGTACACTGCATGCTGGGAGATGTAGTACAATTGTGGAAACAGGACGACTCCGTGCCACGTTTTAAAGGTATCCCACACTACTTCAGTGATGGTGAGACTATAAGACTGTGAAAGAAGGGGTTTGTGGGTAACAGCGGCAACTGGGACACTGTGGGCGTCTGATGAAGGAAACCTCCGAAACGCGTCATGCCCTGATGTCTAAAATAAATATGGTGATTTGAATCCTGCTGTGCCTCCCGAATCTGATTCAATCGATGAAGATTTCTGTGGAAAACTATAGCGTGTAAACGGCTTGCACCGCGGAGCGCTGGGCAGGCACTCCCTTAAGTGGTCTAAAAGGGGTCGCTAGCAACGAAGGAGACTCCTGGACCACCCTGCAGTACCGAGGCAGCAGAGTTAAGCTGTAAATTCAGTCCATACTTGAATGGAGGGACATCGTTACTTCACCGGTATCCCCGATGACTCTGCAGCCAAAGAAACCGCGTGGTTGGGAAACGCGGGACAAACATCCCTTCGCCCAGAATCAATACCCCAATCCTCACCTGAAAACGTGTCACACCGGCCTTCCAATGGGGAAATGCAAAAAAAGAATGCCGAGAACGGAACCGTCAACAGCAAGTAAGGTACACTGCATGCTGGGAGATGTAGTACAATTGTGGAAACAGGACGACTCCATGCCACGTTTTAAAGGTACCCCACACTACTTCAGTGATGGTGAGACTATAAGACTGTGAAAGAAGGGGTTTGTGGGTAACAGCGGCAACTGGGACACTGTGGGAGTCTGATGAAGGAAACCTCCGAAACGCGTCATGCCCTGATGTCTAAAATAAATATGGTGATTTGAATCCTGCTGTGCCTCCCGAATCTGATTCAATCGATGAAGATTTCTGTGGAAAAAAAAAAAATATATATATATATATATATATATATATATGTATATATATATTACCTACTGGCGGTCGCCAGTAGGTATATATAGTTAGGATTTTTTCTCTATGGGTTTTTTGAAAATTCTATGTCTAATAACTTTGGCGTTTGTGGACGGAATTGGCTGAAATTTTCAGGAAAATGGCACATTTTGTTTCTGAGCAGCCCCTGAAAATTTTGGGGGGGTTCGTCAAGGGGGGGCCGAGAAAAAAGGGGGGTCCCAAAACGCGTTTTTCCCATGTTAATTTCCATAGGGCGGTTGGCCTCACTTTTAGCCCGAACGGCTGAATGGATTTGCACGAAACTTGGCAAAATTGTAGGGACTGGTAGCCCGATGTGCCTTTTGTAGGTCTCAATATATGTGCTTCAGTGGATTTTGAGAAATTAATGTTCAAAAAAAGATATATATCTGTAACAGCGGACTGGGCAGCGCTCCGCTACGCGTACTTTTCGCGCAACGGAGCTTTGTGAAGCGAAGCTGATTGGTTCTCCGGCGTCTGTCAACATTCCAAACAGTCCGTAGCGGCCGCCATCTTGTCTCTCGGTAGGATCGAGAGACAAGAGGAGGCCAAAGCGAAGGGGCAAATTACCATAAGGGGGCATAGTACATTGTCGCTCACCCCCTAGGTTTGATGTGGAGGTTTTAAAAGGGCCCCGCGGGGCAAAAAAAAATAAAAATAATAATAATCGAACAGCTGAATGGATTTGCACGAAACTTGGCAAAATTGTAGGGACTGGTAGCCCGATGTGCCTTTGCTAGATCTCAATATATGTGCTCCAGTGGATTTTGAGAAATTAACGTTCAAAAAAAGGTATATATCTGTAACAGCGCACCGCTTCGCGTACTTTTCGCGTTACGGAGCTTTGCGAAGCGAAGCTGATTGGCTCTCCGTTGTCTGTAAACATTCCAAACAGTCCGTAGCGGCCGCCATCTTGTCTCTCGGTAGGATCGAACAGCTGAATGGATTTGCACGAAACTTGGCAAAATTGTGGGGACTGGTAGCCCGATGTGCCTTTGCTAGGTCTCAATATATGTGCTTCAGTGCATTTTGAGAAATTAACGTTCAGAAACAAGATATATATCTGTAACAGCGCTCCGCTTCGCGGAGATAAAATTATATGTGTATTACCTAGCTGTTGCTAACACCAGTTAGCGACGGCTAGTAGAAGATAGCGACCATCTTGGGCCCCACTTTGCATGTGAGTGATATTTATCACTAATGACATGCAAAGTGGGCATGCCAAGATGTTAGCGACTGGAAACAGTCGCTAACATCGCTATCTCCTATTATCAACTTTTGGAAATATTCGAGATAAGGGCGAATATCTCCAAAAGCTACCACCTGCCCTGAGCAGTTCTTAGCCATGTTATCCAATGGGAGGTGGATAACATGGCTAAGAGCATTAGCTCGGTAATGCATGAATATCGCTGAGTTTTCAGCGATATTAATGCATTGCGGTCGTTTTTTATCGTATTTTCGATAAACCTTGATAATAGCAAGGTTTATCTGCGATAATTTCTGACGGTAAAAAAATCGTTGCTAAGCATCGTTAGGGATAAATATCGCTTAACTTTGGTAATATGCCCCAACGTCTGTTAACGTTCGATTCGAAGGAAATCAGGAAGTGTTGAAAAACATTGTCTGCGCCATCTTGTCTTTTTTCAAATGCCACACTTTTGTCGTGCACGGCAGCCATTTTAGATGCCTTGACCAGACCCACTCTGTGCACGCTGTCGATCCTTAGCATGGCTCCCCACCCTCGCAAGCATCTCCCCCAGGAAGTGGTCACCCCCGCTCTCTGTCTTATGCATGGGTAATAAACCTCCCCCATCTGCGCTGCTGTTCCCTGAGAATCACACCCTGTGCCCGCCGACACCTCCCTTTCGCCCTATTCACTTCCGCACCCTCTGACACTCCTTTTCCTCTGTGTCCGATTGTCCAGGCTGGTCCTAGGGTATCAGCTAGCCCTGCAGATGTAGTTTATGGCCACAGCTGTAAAGAATCACCCCTCTTCAAAGGAGTTATAGTAGATCAAGGCCCACACTCGATGAGATCCGTCACAGCAGAAGCGTTGCTATTATCTGAAAACCATCCTGTATTGTGATTGGGGAGGGGACCGAGCCTGAAGCGGAAGATTCCAGGGATGACTGTTTGTACATCAAAGTTTTTATAATTATGTGTCACATTAAAAATATATAGCACTCCGACAAAGTAGTAAGATTATAAAACTTTAATAATTTATAAATATATACAAGAAAACAAAAATAGTAATAACATATAAACATTTTTAGGGAAAAACAACGAAGTAGCGGTCGGCTGTGCGAATAGTCCCAACGCAGCACAACGTCCAGATTTCCGGCGTGGGGCGTCGCGGGGGGTGGGTCATCAGTAGCAAACTGTTGTGCGAATAGTTCCAAGGCAGCAGAACGCGTCGAAATCTAAATGACACGAAAGTGATGTCTAGTAAGTTGCCACCCAGCAAATAACGGCATGGGGCGTCGCGGGGGGTGGGTCATCAGTAGCAAACTGTTGCGCGAATAGTTCCAAGGCAGCAGAACGATGGCACCAAGGTGATGTCCAGTAAGTTGCCGCACTGGTTTTGGTATCCTACAATGCTGCTCCGAATAACGGCGTGGAGCGCCCCGGGGGAGGCGGCGTGAACGGGCCTCTCCAGGTGGAGTGTCATCTGTTGTAGTGGGGCGCCCCTTTACCGTTTCATTTGCCATTCCGTCCGTTTTTGGTCCACTGTGTCAAAAGCCGCAATTCAGCTGAGTTGCGCCCACTCTTGCGGTGCAGCGATAGGCGGCTGTCACAGGACTCTCAAAATGGCGGCAGGCTGTTTCCTTTTTGGGCCTGGTCCATTGAAATGGCCCTGGGACACCTTGGAAATCGGACGCTTGTCTGCTAGGTCTTGGACCCCATTCTCGAAAGCGTCCCCTCCGCCTTGAGAATTCATCAAAAGTTTTGGGGGCTCCGACTCCTGCAGGCTTCTGGTGGGGAGCGGCTGCCATGATTGCTCGCGGAATGACCACGACGGAGCCACGAGATGGTGGTGCTCTCATGCTGACGCCAGCTTCAGTCTGAAACATCCAGAAACAAGGTGGGGCTTTCATCGTTTGGGAAAAAAATAAGTTTTCATCCTATGAAAAGTGTTGTTTTTAGGTCACATGATCAAGCCTTCCATCATTAGGAAACCAAAAGTAAAATGAACCAATGAAAAGTTTTATAAACAAGTCACATGACCTGTTATGCGGCATAGGGTGTAAAATGCGGAGAAAATACGTTGGCACGTGAGGCGGCGTCAGTAGCGGACCGATGTGCGAATAGGCCGAAGGCAACACAACGCGCCAAGATCCGGATGGCACCGAGGTGGTGTCCAGCAAGTTGCAGCACTGGTGTGGCCATCCTACAATGCTGAAAGTCGGCGTGGGGCGCCCCGTTGGCCTGTGAGTTTGCGTCAGTAGCGGACCGATGTGCGAATAGGCCGAAGGCAGCACAACGCGCCAAGATCCGGATGGCACCGAGGTGGTGTCTAGTAAGTTGCCGCACTGGTGTGGCTATCCAACAATGCTGAAAGTCGGCGTGGGGCGCCCCGTTGGCCTGTGAGTTTGCGTCAGTAGCGGACCGATGTGCGAATAGGCCGAAGGCAGCACAACGCGCCAAGATCCGGATGGCACCGAGGTGGTGTCTAGTAAGTTGCCGCACTGGTGTGGCCATCCAACAATGCTGAAAGTCGGCGTGGGGCGCCCCGTTGGCCTGTGAGTTTGCGTCAGTAGCGGACCGATGTGCGAATAGGCCGAAGGCAGCACAACGCGCCAAGATCCGGATGGCACCGAGGTGGTGTCTAGTAAGTTGCCGCACTGGTGTGGCCATCCTACAATGCTGAAAGTCGGCGTGGGGCGCCCCGTTGGCCTGTGAGTTTGCGTCAGTAGCGGACCGATGTGCGAATAGGCCGAAGGCAGCACAACACGCCAAGATCCGGATGGCACCGAGGTGGTGTCTAGTAAGTTGCCGCACTGGTGTGGCCATCCTACAATGCTGAAAGTCGGCGTGGGGCGCCCCGTTGGCCTGTGAGATGGCGTCAGTAGCGGACCGATGTGCGAATGGGGCCAAAGGCAGCGCAGCAATATTTTCTGATTTGAAGACACCACAAGGCGCTGAGATGCCAAGATCCGGATGGCGCCGAGGTGGTGTCTAGCAAGTTGTGGCACTGGTGTGGCCATCGTACAATGGTAAAAGTCGGCGTGGGGCACCCTGTTGGCCTGTGAGATGGTGTCAGTAGCGGACTGATGTGTGAATGGGGCCAAAGGCAGCGCAACAATATTTTCTACTATATTTTCGGAGTAGAAGACACCACAAGGCGCTGAGATGCCAAGATCCGGATGGCACCGAGGTGATGTCTAAGTTGCGGACTGATGTGCGAATGGGGCCAAAGGCAGCGTAACAATATTTTTTGTATGGAAGATACCACTAGGCGTTGAGATGCCAAGATTCGGATGGCACCGAGGTGATGTCTAGCAAGTTGCTGTACTGGTGTGGTCATCCTACAATGCTGAAACTCGGCGTGGGTCGCCCCATTAGCCTGTGAGATGGCGTCAGTAGCGGACCGATGTGCGAATAGGCCGAAGGCAGCACAACGCGCCAAGATCCGGATGTCACCGTGGTGGTTTCATAGTTGAGAGGCACTTCATCTGCAGTGGGGCGCCGAGATCCGGATGGCACCGAGGTGATGTCTAGCAAGTTGCTGTACTGGTGTGGTCATTCTACAATGCTGAAAGTCGGCGTGGGTCGCCCCATTAGCCTGTGAGATGGCTGTTCTTTGCATTTGGGCCTGGTCCACTAAAATGGCCCTGGGACACCTTAGAACTCGGACGCTCGATTTTTTTTTCCTTTCCTGTACATGCAAAAAAAGGTAAATGCCCGGTATGTTACACGCTTCATCTGCCACGATGAACTCTCCAGAGGAACCGAAAAAAAATATAGTTGTGGTAACTATACCATGCATCGTCATATGGAGAGGTGGCACCAATTAATTATAGTGCTGCATAAAAGAGAGATTTGGAGGAGAACCCCTGACCTGCTAGTACATTCATCAAAGAAGTGGCACTGAGAGCTTCAGAGGCAAGGGAAACGGTCCCAAATATTTAGAAGAACTTTGGAAAGATTAAAATGACATGTTTAGATTGTGGTAAATTAATTTCATGTGGGCAGATGAGTGTTACTCTAATAAATACAGCATATGAACATCATCATAGTCGATGGTTGGTAGAGACATTTTGACTATATCCTGGACCTGCCCGTCCTCGCCCAAAATGGCGCCGGAATAAATGGGACTCGTAACTCCTTGTTGTGTACTGGTTGCAGAACCTTGAAATCATGAGATACGTATGCAGTTTTGAAGCACATGGCGGGCGGGGACGAGAATTGATTGAATATTTCGACATCCCTATTGATATTAAGTTCTGATGTGTTATTGATTACTGTACTGTTGAAAATTCGAATTAACGTCACCCATGGTACTTGCCCGCAAATGTATATCTAGATAATTTTATTGTAACTGGCCCTGTCGTATTTTAATTATAAAATGTACGTCCACCGATTCCGTAACTGTTAGACACCTTAGTTTTTGCAACCTAATGGCCCGCCCGTTACGTTCCTCTACAGTGTAAATGTCTATTCATCATATACGATTACAGTTTGCTCCGTGGCAGGCCCACGTGGTTATAGGCTCGTATTTGTATAATGAAATTTTCACAATAAAGGTTTTTAAAAGAAAACATGGTAGTAGTGTATACATTGGTAAAGTTTTTAATAATAGTCACTGTTTTAGAATCATTAAAAGGCAAGTGAAATAAAGCAGACCAATTACATGAAGGGTAAAAGGTATAATACGAAGGAACGCAGTAAAGATAAATGGTCAAGGGCTGTTGTGTTTTCTATTCCTGCAACATAAAGTGATCGATAAGAATCTCATATTCAGGCGTATCGGCGACTAAGACAGCAGGTCGACCCTCTTTTGCTCAACGGCTCCGTCATGGGACGAAGAAAAGCTCTTTTTCTCGAAAAAAGAATATATTTTACTTGCAGGACAGTTGTAAAATTTCCGGGAAAGTACATTAGCCTGGAACATTATAACATATATTTAAGAGAAAATAATGTTCGGAAGTAATTAAAAGCGTCATTTTTAGGTGATATGACCAAGGCTTTCATCATTAGAATAAGAAAAGTAAAATGAACCAATGAAAAGTTTTATTAACAAGTCACATGACTTGTTATGCTTACGTTACGCGCTGCGCGCCCCGGATGACTTCCGGATGCGCTAACGCGGCGCGTCATATGACGCATTACGCGACAACGCAGGTCCAGAATATAGTCAAAATGTCTCCACCAACCAGCGGTCGAAACACAACCCCTTTCAGCAGGCTAAATAGTTCTGTTAAATGACAACAGAAGGGACAGGCAACAAGAACCATCAGTCAAAGAGGGGAGGGCTAGTTCTTCTCTACCGGGTTACATTGGGGCGCTACCGGAACTGATCGAATTGGTAGTCTACAGTGTTTCTGGTTGTTTCAGACCGAAGCTGGGGTTAGCATGAGAGCAGCACCATTTCGTAGCTCCGTTGTGGCCATTCCGCAACCAATCATGGCAGCCGCTCTTTATCGTTATTTTGGGCGGGGTGGGTGGCGGAGCCGAGCTGTTTTGCAGCCATCATTGTGTGGAGTTCAGTTCATCTCACTAGTTTTGTATTTGTCATGAGGGGTTGTTCCTAATGTTTCTATTTTAGCGAGGTCAAAAAGAGATCCCATTAGTGGCCTACTGATTTTGCTCGATTCCTTTTCTTTTTTTTTACACGATTTTTCGTTATCTGCAAAGACTAAACAGAGTATTGCGACTCTGTGTTTGTTTGTAAATAGAGAATGAACCAAAGAGAACTAATTCTAAAACAGTAAATACTTGGATAACAATCAATCAAATGGAGAGAGAAGCAGGCACGACGGATTACAACGGGGGCAAAGGCCTGCGTTAACTACCTTTCACTATCTGCAAAGAGAGAGTACTCCTAATAGAAATGAGGGGGGGGGGGGCACCATTCAAAGCAGATCAGTGTGCATAAACACGAAAATGTTTTCACTTACCACGTACTTGACATTCGACAGCTTATGATATTTGCTATTAAAAAACCATTGAAATTCACTGAAAAAACCATAGGTTATAGACCATATATAGTTAGGAATTAGCATTTACAAAACCTTGAAAATTCACTGAAAAAACCATAGGTTATAGACCATATATAGTTAGGAATTAGCATTTAAAAAACCTTATTTTACTCACACAAAACCATTGAAATTCCATATATAGTTAGTTGCACTAACTATATATCGCGCACCCGCAATCCACTGCTGATCATGTCACATATTACATCATTCATGACATGGTCAGTGACATCACTGATGACATCACTGATGACATCTTAAATGACATCACTGATGACATCACTGATGACATCTCATTTGACATCAATGACCACATCACTGATGATATCATTCATGTGACAATACAATGCATCTCCTCACATTTTAATATAACCTCTGTTTCACCCAGTGTTAAATACAGAGTATAATTTTTGAAACCATTGACACACCAATACTAGTTACTACATACGTACTCACTGATTCCTACGTCTACACACACATTCACTCATTCACCCATACAATCATTCATACATACAATCAATCATCTTTACAACACTATCATGTGCACTCATACACCTATACAGACACTCACACTCTGCCACTCATCCATGGAGTTACTCACACACCTAGTCAGTCCTGTAAAGAATCAATCACACTTCCATTTTCTTGTCTATACAGTTAAACATAGAGCACCTTACATTTTCAAACATATACTAACACATACTTACTTTCTTATACAATCATTGATACAAGTACACATTGATCTGCACAGAGTCACACACCTCCCAGCCAGCCACACACACACTCAGTCTCCCATACAAATACTTGGACAATCAATCAATAACCCATATAGTTAATCATATAGCTACTGATCAACACATGCAGCAGTTTACAGAACAACAGACATAATGATGCACAAATTAAGACAGTTTAGTCACTAACCCATGCACTCAGTGAGACACATTTAATCACTCACTCATACATTCAGTCATGCACCTACTAAATCCTTCGTCCAGACACTTATACATCTACTCATTCTTCAATATGTAAAACATATTTAAACTTTACAGAAACACACAGTCACTGGATGACGTCATCAGTGATGTCATTTGAGATGTCATCAGTGATGTCATCAGTGATGTCATTTGAGATGTCATCAGTGATGTCATCAGTGATGTCACTGACCATGTCATGAATGATGTAATATGTGACATGATCAGCAGTGGATTGCGGGTGCGCGATATATAGTTAGTGCAACTAACTATATATGGAATTTCAATGGTTTTGTGTGAGTAAAATAAGGTTTTTTAAATGCTAATTCCTAACTATGTATGGTCTATAACCTATGGTTTTTTCAGTGAATATATATATATATTACTTTTCACATCATACCTTATACAATAATCCTGCCAACCAGAGTTGCTTGCAAGATTTTATTTTAACATCAACCCAACAAAAAACCCAACGCGTTTCAGCGACACAATCGCCTTGGTCACGGGTGATTAGTTCTTGTCAAGCAGACATTTAAATAAAGATAAGTATACGTGCTCAAAAAACAGTGTGCGTGATTGTGGAACTCAAAAGAGGACTATAACCTTGTCGGCCATCATTGAGTGGTACAACACGGAAATATTGTACTTGATGTCACAATTAATTCTTCTTAATTCTGTATTGTTTTTTTAACATCCTACGAAATCAAGTTCTATTCAATATATTGAAATGCTTCATATACTATATAATTTCATTTATATCACGCGTCCCTGAGTGAATTGTATATAAGCCTTATTTATAAAATCCATGAATCTGCGCATTATAAATTTGCTCTCGATTTTCAGTCTTCTATGATACAAAACAAATTCAAGAGAAATTAACAGTAAAACCCAAGTGAGTGATTGAATATACAGGTATATCAATTAAAAAAACCATAACTTTGTAAGCCCCAATTTGTGACTCAATCTTTCATCATGTTAAATCCATTTCTACATTATCTCATAACATTCAATTTGTAACACATTCTTCAGAGTATAATAATATATTATTTCCTTTAAGGACTAATCCCCAGTGGGTATATATCATGTAGTCCCAAAAATAAGTCAGTTTCTCAGAGCTCTACAATATTTACATATTTTGTCTATCATTTGTCATTCCCAAGTGGGTGTATTTCAAGACTCATGGTTCCAATCTGTGGCGAGTTCGTCTCTTTTTGGACCTCATCTAAAACAAAATCAAACGTATAATGAAGCTTCTCACTAATGTCCAATCTGATTTCCACATTAATTCAAAAAAAGTGTTTTAAAACCATCATATTAATAAAACAGAAGGTAGAGAAGATTTATAGAAATTACAAACAGCAACATCGTTCATTGGCCGTCGCGGCCCTGCCCGCGCAATAGAACGTTCCGCACTAGCGCAGAACGTTCGGCGCAGTTAAGATGTTAAGTCTATGGGGATTTTTCATTTTATTAATATGACTACAGCCCAAACTACGAAACGGAATTACATTAAATTTGGAAAAAAGCTAGATGTTAGTTCATAAAGCCTGCTCTTTGTGATTTGGTATAAATCCATTCAGTAGTTTTATTCAGATATCTAGCTTAAAAACATATAGACATCTGGGGACACCAGTCCTTGCAGTGGACTTGCGGATCCACTTAAAATGTGATTGGCTGCCAAAATTTCAACCAGGAGGTGCTGGCAGACATCTTGGGACTCCGCTTGAAGCTGGGTCTCAGAAAAAAAGTTAAAACTAAAGAAAAGGGGGCAGGGTAAGAATATCCTCATGCGCCAGAGAGGGTGGGGGTCCTTCAGGGACCCCACCAGGTGTAAAAAACACTTTTTTGTCACTTTTCCATGGACTCACGTGTGGATCCCCAAATCCGGTGCAACAGTTTTTAAGAAGCAAGTACTTTACATTAACCCCCTAGTGGGCCAGGACCTGGGGCATGTAAAACATATAGGAGGGGGTGTATCAGGCCCCCTCCTCAGGCTAATCAAAGCCCTGTGGACCGCCACCTCCTCTAGGCATTTCTGATTATGAATGTGAGTGGGTCAACTGGGTCAGCCTGCAGCCCAGCGGCTCCCCACCTCCTCAGGGTATTTATAATCATGAATGCAGGTGGGCCACCAGTCGCAGAGACTGGTGACTCCCCGGGGGTAATTGAAGTATGTTTGGGGGCCTCATGGCACCCCCTGCCCATGGGACTGCCACCTCCCCGGGGCTAATTACAATTATGTGGATGGGGCTCATGCTCCACCTCTACCCCAGGAACTACCACCTCCTCTGGCCACACTGTTTTTTTTCATTTTGAGTAATGCAGGGAGTCCCCTGGGCCTCCCCACTGTCCAGTAGACCACTACATCCCTAGGGTAGAAATGCAATACTTAAGTTGGTCCAATGCGGACCCCTGGCACCAAGGACCACAGTCCTAGCAGGGACAGCGGGGGCCTTCAGGCTCCCCAGCAGTCTCTAACAAAGTGGCCTTTCCCTGGGGGAATAGTGAAAGAAAACATGTAAAAAAAGAAAAGGCCTGGCACTCAAGGACCAAAATTGGCCTAAGACGGGGTTCGTGCAGCCTCCTCCCTTAAAAAAAAATAATAATAATAATAAAAAACATAAAAAGGCAAGCCCCAGGGATAGGGTGCCCCAGGCCCAAAATGGTCTATGGAAATGGGCCTCGTGGCCCCCTTTCTAAAATATATAAAAAAAGCTGGCAACTCGCCGGAGGCACACCTTCTTTCTCCAAAACTCTGCATGCGCCTCCTGGCATACTGCTTGTTACTGGATGAAGTGCCCTTGGCTGCTGAGGGTCCTTAGGGGCCAACCCCTGTTACCTCCAGTAAGCCCCACACAGTGGGATTGCTGAGAGGTGGTCAGAGGCCGAGCCCCCTTTCTCTACCTAAGGGCCTCAGAACTAAAGTGGACTTCTTCCCCCGAACAGTAGTCTGTCAGGAGGTGCATTTGAAGAGTGTTGGAAAAAGGGAACTTGGCCTCGGACAACCTCTCAGCAGTCTACCTAAGTGGGTCTTACTGGGGGTAAAGAACAGGCAAGTTGGCCCTCAAGGACCCTCAAGAGACAAGGGGACTTTTCCCCCCCAACTAGTAGAACACCAGGAAATGCGTTTGCAGAGTGGTAGAGAAAGGCAGCGTGGCCCCCAAAGCCTCTTAGCAGACCCACTGTGTGGGACTTGCTGGACGTAACAGGAGTAGTAGTTGGCCCTGAAGGACCCCCAATAGCGAAGGGTTGTTCATCCCCCTAGTAGTAGTGCACCAGGAGGCAAGTTTGCAGAGTGGTGGAATAAGGGGGCATGATTCCTATCACATCTCAGCAATCCTGCTGTGTGGGACTTACTAGAGGTAATAGGAGGGGTAGTTGGCACCCAGTGACGTAATTGTGGGGCAAATTACCCCTCCTATTATCTCCAATAAGTCCCACCCAGTGGGATTGGTTAGAGGCCACCCCCCCTTTCTCCACCACTCTGAAAAAGTGCACTACTGGTTGGGAGATGAAGTCCACTTTACTCCTGAGGGACCTTAGGGCCCAAAAAGCCTTAATGGTACCTCCTTTAACTCCTACACAGCGGTATTCATGAGTCCTGGCCTGAGGGCCAGCCTCCTTTATCCAACACTCTGCAAACATGACTACTAATTAAAAATACATAAAAAGTCACTGAATTAAACAAAGGTTACAGGGTTGTTATAGTTAGGAAATAGCATTTACAAAACCTTAGAAGTTCACTGAAAAAAAACAAAGGTTACAGTGATGCTATAGTTAGAAAATAGAATGGAAAAACCTTAGAAAGTCACTAAAAAAACAAAGGTTACAGAGACATTATAGTTAGGCTCAGGTTTCATGTGTACAAAACCAGGGAAATTCAGCGGTCATAGTTAGCCGAGCTGACTATAAGTCACCCCCCGCAATGCACTGCTCATGTCCTCACATATTACATCACTCATGACATGGTCAGTGACATCACTGATGACAGGTAGGCTCCAATCCAATTTTACCCTATTGGTTAGGGCCTGCCAAGGAGTTATTCCAAGTCACTTAGTAGTACCAGGTAAAAATGTGGTGCCTCCAGGCACACATTTCAGAACATTCCTTGACCTGAGGAAGAGCAGAAGACTGACCTTGCTGTCTGCCAGTTGAGAAAAACCCTGAAAGAACTGAAACAACTCTTTCTTGTACCCAGCAAAAACAAGTGGACGCCAAGGATTGTAAGTCTGTCAAATCTACAGGGACATAATACCCTACAAGAGGCCTTTGGATGAAATTATCCAGTGGCAACTAGATCTGGACGGGACCCTGCTACATGTCCTCTGCCTGACACACTAACAGTCTCTAAGTGCCTCCACAAAGTTCCTGGGATGCTTTAGAAGAGCACTCCTGTGATAGATTGGGACTGAAAGGACTAAAGTCAGAAGGTAAAATCTTTTAATTGGGCCAACATGGCTGGTATATCCGAACTGCACTCCATTGCGATCAGTGTCAAATTGTGCCTAGGTTCCAGTCTACTACGACCATCATCTATCAGTGGTACTTTGTGCTTCTTGGCGTCTGCTCCTACATAAAACCTAAAAAAATCTCTGGTTCTCCGTATTGGATTTTCTTCATATGTGTATCATATTTTTCATTAAGTTATATTCTATTTTTCTAATTTGGTTTGTGTTGTATATCGAAAGAAGACTCCAAATCCGGTAAGGTTGCAGGTAAGCAGTTTAATACAGCAGACAGAAAAGTAACAGGACCGTAACCTCATCTGGCCAGGTAGTAACTGCCACAGAATGGAATGGCAGACAGTGACACAGAGAGAACTATGCAAGCAGTCTAGAAGGTTGGAGCCAGAGCATGCAGGGAGAGGACAGATAGGGAAAAGCTATGTACAACACATCTCCCTCCTTTGGGAACAAAATGAAAACAAGGGAAAGAAAGAGCAAAATAACAATAACAGCTGTTAATGAACATAGTCACTCAAGTAAGCTGGAGGATGACGGGAACGTGGACACCTTGAGGAGACATTGGAAGAAGAAACACCAGAGGTAGTATCAGAACACTCATGCATATCATCACACGCAGACGAAGGAGCATCGCCACCACCCACCTCCCCCCGTACAGCAGGTGAGTCACGCGACTCGGAGTCTTGTCGAGCAGACAACATATAGCCACTGCAGCCTGTCTCAGAAGGAATAAGATCGGAATCATGGGTATTGGAGACCTCCTTCTGATATAAGGCAACCCTTCTGTAGTTCCACTTAGCACCATTCTCAAGAAGAACAAAATGGGGAAAAGCTTTCTTAACCCGGAAGGGACCAGTGAACTTAGAAAGGCCCTTGGAGCAGCGACCCGGCTTAACCTTGACCAAATCGCCAGTGGAGATGGGAAGAGGGGAAATATTTGAAGGGGAAGAAAGCTTGTTATCATCCCTCAACCAGGAAGGAGTTAGCTTGGACACAGGGGAACGCCCTCGCATCAGTTCAAAAGGGGATTTTCCAGCCTGCCCATGGGGTGTTGAGCGGTAAGCCCAAACCAGCTCTTGTACACGCTCATCAGAAAAACACCCACTAGCAACTGACATCTGTATAACACCCTTGACTAGTCGGTTGACCCTTTCACACAGACCATTGCTTTCGGGATTATAAAGACAGGTGCGGTGATGAGATATACCACATTCACGCAAGAAACAAGCCATTTTGGTAGAGGTGAGCTGGGTGCCGTTATCTGTAATGAGAACTGAAGGATAACCCTCATTCACAAAAACAGACTTGAGGAAAAGAATGGTGGAGTCAGTTGTAATCTCCTTCATGAAACGTACAGTCAACCACTTAGAGAAACAGTCAACAACAACCACCGCAAAACGTTGATTTACGGGCAATTCGCACATAGGGCCAATGAAATCTAAACATATTGTGTGCCAAGGCAAGCTTTTAAAGGAAATGCTGCCAACAGATTGAGAACCAATGACCTTGAGACGCTTCTCTCCTTCCATGCACAAGGAGCATTTGACAACACACTCCACAGCATCACTGTTGATTGAGGGCCACCAGAAATTTTCTTTTACACGCCGCTGAGTAAAAGTTTGACCCAAATGGCCCTCATGAGCTAAACCAAGAATCCTGCCCCTCAAAGAGCTTGGAGGAACATAACGATCGCCCCTCATGAGAACATTTTTCCCACACACAGACAACTCATTGACAACCTTAAGAAAGGGTCTGACAGCTGGTTCCACGGCACTTTCTCTTCTCGCCCCCTTGAGAACAAGATCAACTACAGCTTTCAAAACATGATCATCATCCATGCCTTTGGACCACTCCTCAGCTGAAAAGGAACTCTCACACAAAGACACGACATCATGTAAGGAGGCAACAGCCTTGTCATCGCCCTGTTCACACAAGGAATCCCCGGGGTTGGGAAAAGAAACCGGGAGACGCGATAAACAGTCGGCTTGTACATTCCTCCAGCCGTGAACAAATTCAACTTCAAACTGGTAATCCTGAAGGCGAGAAGCTAACCTGGCCAGCCTAGGGGAGCCCTTGCCTGTACCACCAGGTGCCAAAACATTTACTAGGGGTTTGTGATCCGTGCGAAGAACAAACCGAGAACCCCATAGATATGTTCTAAAGTAGTTAACGCCCCATGCAGCCGCAAGAGCCTCTCGCTCAATAACAGAATAGTTGACCTCAGAGGTCGACAGAGGCCTCGAGGCAAAAGCGACAGTTTTCTCACCACACTTATGTTTCTGGAGGAGAACAGCTCCGAGACCAACACCACTGGCATCAACCATCAAAATAGAAGGACGTCTAATGTCAAAGGGTGTGAGAACACCTGAAGACTTAAGTTCAGTTTTGATACAGTTAAAGCAAAACTCTTGCTCACTCGTCCAAGAGAACTTGACCCCTTTCTTTAGTAAAACTCTTAAGGGAGCAGTCTTTGAGGAAAAATCTTTGATAAACTTAGAATAAAACTCAATTAGCCCCATGAAGGACCTGAGTTGTTCTTTATCTACAGGAGGAGGAGCCAGCTCTATCGCTTCTAAGAGATTTTTCTTAGGCCTTACACCCTCAGCAGAGAGACAGAAACCCAGATATTCAACCTCTTCAACCAAGAACGCACACTTCTCTCGGCGCAACGTGAGACCCGCATCCACAATTCTACCTAAGGCATTGCGTAAAACATCATTGTGCTCCTCCAAGGTATTGCCAAAGATGAGGATGTCATCTTGGAAGAAGATAATTTTATCTAGCCCCTTGAACACTTCAGAAACCATGCGCTGGAAAACACTGGCAGCAGAGATTAGACCAAACGGTAAGCGAGTAAACTGGAAAGTTCCCTCACCCGTGATAAAAGCTGTAAGATGCTTTGAGGCATCATCCAGACGAATCTGGTGATAGGCATGCTTGAGGTCTAGCTTGCTGAAAAACCTAGCTCCCTTAAGGGTGGAAACTAATTCGCCTATATTAGGTAAAGGGAATATATCGGCCACCACACATCTGTTCAAGGAGCGTAGATCCACACAGAAACGAATCTTGTTGTCAGGTTTGAGCGAGATGACAACAGGAGAAACCCATGGGGAGGCTTCAATCGGTTCGATAATACCCCCCTGTAACATCTCATCTAAAACAGCCTTGACCTCAGCCCGCAAGGCAAAAGGAACACGCCGCGCTTTGTGCTGTACGGGAATACTGCCCTCTTTTAACAGTATCCTGTGTGTGTACCCCTGTAGCTCACCCAGTTCCTCACGAAAAACCTGAGTGTGACTGGCAAGTATGTCATCCACGTAACAATCATCCACAACAAGAACGGGATCATCAGCTCTGGGATTGACAATAATGTGTAGATCGTACTGGTGAGAACGACCCAGTATTGCGGGACCATCCACAGACACATAAATCTTGCCCTGGGTTGACCTGTTCTTGAAAACAATCATTGCATTGAAGTAACCAAGGAGGTTAATTTTTTCCCCTTGGTAACCGGATGGAAAGATGTCACAGACCTCCAAATGTTTGTTACCCCAAACCTCATACAACATAGACGAGGGAATGATAGTCCACTTGGACCCAGTGTCAACCATCAAGTCAACGTTTTTTCCATCAACTAAGACCTTTGCTTTAATAATACGCTCCCTCTTCTCATCACACGCGCACACTGAATCATACAAAATCAGTATTTTGTTGACATCACGCTTCAGTTCATTGTAATCACACACCACAGTAACCCTCTGATTGGCTCTATTCTTACACACTTTTGCAAAGTGGCCTATTTTACCACATTTTAAACATTCTTTGTTATTAGCGAAACAAAATTTTGCATCAGAAGAATGAGAATAACTCCCACATCTAGAGCACATTTTAGACACAAACTTGTTACTAGGTTGCGACTGTGATCTACTGAATGGCTGTTGAGACATATTTTTCTTTTGTAATACATAACCTTTCTTTCTGACAATCGCAACAGCAGCAGTTTCATCATCACTGATATCGCTATTAGTTAATTTATAAGATACTTCCGCAACCTTGGTATCCGAACTAGATTTTGATAACTCTTTAATACATTTTTCGCTCTCCTCGACCACCTTAGCAAGATCGATTGCTACCTTCAGAGTAGGGTTCTTAGCGGCCCACAAGCGCTCCTGAATTTTTCTATTGTTGACCTGTACCACCAACTGATCCCTAATATGCTCGTCAGCCATTTGACCGAAGTTGCATTTGACTGACAACTCACGAAGGCGAGCAACAAAGTCATCAATACTTTCGCCCTCAAGTTGTTTATTTTTGTAAAACCTATAACGTTGAAGAATTAGGTTTTCTTCCCTTCCAAATCTGTTCTCCAGTCTGGCAATGGCCTCTTCAAATTCATCCAAAGGTTGTGACGTGGCGGAAAGAACTTGAGGTAAATATTTAAAAAGTCTTTGCCCTTCCTTGCCTAATGTGGTCATCAGGATGGCCTTCTTACGTTTGGCAGAGAAGCCCTCACCATCCAAGGCTTCAATGTAGTCATTAAACATAATGACCCAGTCTTCCCAAGGAGTGGAAGGATTGCCAGGTTCAGTTAGAAACTGAGGAGGAAGAGCGATGTTTATAGATTGCGCCATTACAGACCAGCAGCCAAAACAATATGAATACCAAGCACAGGGAGTTCAGTGTCGCAACGAAAGTACAATTCTTTTGGACTTTGACTAGTAAAAAGATTCAGCGCTGCACTTCCTAGCGTTAGGAGTAATCACCAAATGTTAATAAATATCGTATCATTCTTATGAACTTTGACCAGTAAAAATGTTCGGCGCTGCACTTCCTAGCGTTAATGTTAATGAATAACGTGCTTACTTGTGTGGAAACGTTGCGTGCCAACGACTTTAACTTGAAATGAACCACTCGAGCGAACTGCTCGCATCGGACTGATGAACTGCACAGAGCGGACTGAGGAAGTAAACAAAGATGGCCGCCAGCGTATGTTGTCACGAAGGTCACGTTAATGACCTTGCGTAGACACCACGCAACAACCGGAGGTCCGTGCAGTAGTGCGCAGTCAATGCGCGAGACTCAGCTCGAGACTCCGCTCGTGGAAGCAGATCCAGCAAGACCGTTGCTATGGCCACGCGGGACACACACAAGTGACGTTCAACTCCGTTGCTACGCACCTCAGGCTTGTGACGCTGTGGGTAGCAACCACGGAGGCAAAGAACAAAAACGCTGTTTTAGGAAGTTGAATCCATAAAATCTCGACATCAGACGGTTGCAGAAGGAGAAGACATCGAGAACTCAAAGCGCTGACACTCGTGGATTCGTCGAGGAACGGATCGCTGTTGTAGGATAATCTTTTCTTAGGCTGTAGCAAACATTTGGCCAGATGCTCCCATCCTGAAGTCGCCAAAATGTTGTATATCGAAAGAAGACTCCAAATCCGGTAAGGTTGCAGGTAAGCAGTTTAATACAGCAGACAGAAAAGTAACAGGACCGTAACCTCATCTGGCCAGGTAGTAACTGCCACAGAATGGAATGGCAGACAGTGACACAGAGAGAACTATGCAAGCAGTCTAGAAGGTTGGAGCCAGAGCATGCAGGGAGAGGACAGATAGGGAAAAGCTATGTACAACAGTTTGCCATTTTTGTTGTGTTGCATTTCAACTTTATCACTGTTTTGGTACTGCATAAATAAATGACCCATTTTCCTAAATTGAGCCTGTCTGCTTTGTGCCTTACCTACAGGGAGTTGAGCTCATATTAAATTAGTGATTATAGGGGTTCACTCTGACGAGGGATGTGATTATTCCTTGAGGTGGGCAGTCACCGGCCACAATTAATAATCCCAATTCTTGCATTGATCTTACCCGAAACATAAAAATAATCTGCAATCCAGCCCTGCCAATTCTTTAATTCCAATTTATGAAAGCACTTTATTAAATATTTATGATATGTTTGAAGTATAGCGATTTATACTCAGATACACGACACAGGTGCTAAAATATAAAATATTTAAAAAGCTGCTTTAATATTTCAGCTGATGCTAGTTAGCCGGGACCTGCTGTTCCCTCTCAACTTTGCTGAACTTTTCTATTCACAGTCTGCTGATAGTTCAAAAGTGTGCTTTTTTAAGCGTTTTTACTGACAAGTTTGATGTTCAAACTAACATAAAAGAGCTCTGATGTTCCGATCAAAAGAATACAGCCATATTTTTATTGCAGACCATATTGTTTGTGTAGAATTTCCTTGGGGACTGCCCTTAACGACTCATTCTATAGTTCAATGTGCACTAGCTTTTTTCTCCGGAGCTGCTAATGATATAACAACAATGACAGAACACACTTGGTGGTGAACAATAAGGAGATACATACCATGTACGTGATCAGCAGCGCCAGTCTCACAGCTGGGAGTCATTCTAATGTATGTAAGAAACCTTTGATGTCATAAGGAAACATGTTTACCAGAAAAAAAGAGAGGCTTTTCTGTCTCTGTCGATAATCAGAAAATAAATTATTATGAGGCAGATGGAACTGAAAAAACATATAATTCTCATAAAGAAAAATCTTTTGTTCAAATGAAACTTTGCTACAGTGACCGAAGAGGGTCATATAACATAAATTCTTCAAGGCGCAAAAATTGTTTTTTGAATTGTTTGCGAGTGAAATCTGCTGTGCACACCCTTACAAGGGGCTTTTTCATAAACCATTATTTCACAATCTTTACCAGCGCAGATCAGGGAAAAGGGCGCACTTTGCACATGCAGATATTTAAAGATGCGATTTATGGGGGGAAATTCCTTTGCCCAGATGCAACTTGTCCCATTATTCATGAATATACTTTTTGTGCACCAATTGCTGAGCACACCACAATTACGTAGCTCTCACGTTGCAGTCAGAAAATCCGAAAATGACCGAGAAACATACTGGAATGCCTGTTATCACACATTTTGTTCCCTTAGAGCAGTCATGGTAGGATGAAGGTCAAACACAAGCGAATGGGAAATGGGGGCAGGACAGATTAAAATTCTGGTCAGGTACGTGACAGGTGTATGGATTTGAGAAACTGCTAGCATGAGCAGGCCCTATAAAATATGCCCATGTGATTCATGGGAGCAAATGCAAACAGAGCAGGGGCATGTCTGCTGTTTTAATTTTCCTGAAGCGCCGGACAACATTCTGAGAATGAAGCAGACGGCGACAATGAAGACTCACAGGGCCTTACTGGCCGTACAGGGCATTGTGCGTTTAACCCGTGAGAGTGGAAGGTTGGGGGCTGGCTTTGCAGCTGTGCTGCAATATCGACACCTAGTAACAAAAGCAGCAAGCAAGTGTTTCCAGCGAATGTATGACATACAACGCATACATTTACAATGCATGCCTTTACAACGCAGTTTTTAAATCGCAACATCCTTTACAATGCATTCTTTTACATAGCATGCCATACATCGCATTTTCAGAAACTACCTTTACAATGCATTCCAAACATCGCATTACACCTTTACAATGCATACCATTACAATGCATACATTTACATTGCATTCAAGGTAAGTGTTGGGTAATATAGGGGTAATAATTACTATTCTAACTCCAGTGAGTGCAACAGTAGGGTAAGTGTTGGTTAGTGTAGGGGTAAAAATTACTATTCTAACTCCAGTGAGTGCAACAGTAGGGTAAGTGTTGGATAGTGGAAGGGTACTTTGCATTGTAATGGTATACGTTGTATGGATTTGCGATGTAATGCCTGCGTTGTAGTGACATGCATTGTAATGACATGCCTTGTAGTGAAATGCAATGTAATAGCTGCATTGTAATGACATGCGATGTAAAGGATGTTGTGATGTAATGACTGCTATGTAAAGGTAGTGCAATGTAATGACTGCGTTGTAAAGGTTGTTTCCCATTTCCAGCCACCTGGGTCTAGGCAGTACTTTCCTATGTGCTGGACCGAAAAGAATTGCCTGGGCTGCTTTGAGTTCCTAGTCTGACCTGAAAGACACAACATAAGTAGCATGTAACAACCCTATGTATTACTTTATTTCTTATTGGCGTGCCAGACAACTGGTCTGTTCTCCTGGTGTGGACTCTATCTGTCCTTCTCGAACTTCTTCCTCCCCATTTTCAAGCTCCACCCTTGCAGAGTGTCTCTAGGTGACCAAGGTCCTAGTTTCTTAGTACTTATGTGTTCAGGTCACACCACTACATTACCATCCATTCACAAAGAGTTTCTCATCTCTCTGCTTTGATAGTTATATCCCCTCAATGAGCTAGGCAGGTTTCTGGAGACTTTTTTGTGACGGTCTCAGTGGAACATGTTCAGCAGCTGTTGGTGAGGGATCCGTGAATCTCAGGCTTGATCTCTGTGTTCCGCAGAACTGTTGGGGTTCACAGGTTCCTCATGCTCTTTGTTTCCTGTGGTGCACTTCTTGAAGTGAGAAATATTTCAAGTTATTCTCTTATCTTCAGAGGAGGCAGTGATCATGGTTCCCTTTCGGCCAGTCACTCGTAGAGCTCGGTCATGGTATCTGCTATCTTTCTTCCCCCTTTGCTCTTGTTTAACGAGGACCCAGGCACACTCCTTGACAGTTGCCTCACTGGTTTTATAATGGTGGTCAGCATACTCTTTCATTCTGTCCTTGTTCCGCTAGTCATGATCCAACATCTTTTACCTCTCTTGAACCCTGTGGGAGATGTCTTTTTTGGTCCTCCCAGTTGGGAGTTCTTGTGCACATTATTCTGCCCAACTTAAGAGTAACTGTACATTTTCCAGTAATGCTATGAGCGGTGTTGCAATATTCTCACAGTACTTCATTAAGGGCTTGTTGCCAAGTTTTATTTAGGGTAGCCATTGAATGGGGGCATATTGTCAGTCTTGATGACTTTGGGGATGCTACACACAGCGCACACTTCATCTAGAACTGGGTTTGTCGCTTTGGTAGAAGGCACATCCTGAGCTATTGGAAATTGTGAATAGTGATCCATTATGATGAGTATGTATTTCCCTGATTGCAAAGGACCACAGATATCAGTGACCACATGGTACCTTACATCTTCTAGCAGTTCTCTGACATTTGCAACTGCGCAGGTGGTTCCTCTAAACTGATGACCCAGTATTTTGGGGCGGTCCTTCAGTGTATTTTTAACCATCTGGCTAATGGTAGGAAACTAGACTTGTTCTTGCATGGCTCATTTGGTGGCAACAAAGCCCTGATACCCTTTGTGTGCCATATTCATTACCTCTTTTTGTAGTCTTTTTATTATGACATTCTTCTTGTTCATGACCAGCAATCCACTGTCTGCTACTGCTAACTATTTCTTAATGTGTTGGAATAAGGCTAGTTCTTTGACTTCCAGCCCCTTTCCCTGCTTGTCTTTTTCCAAATGCCTCTATCTATCCAATCTGAAGACTGCACATGACGTCCCAGAGAGTGGCATCTTCTGCAGTGGCTAAGGTGATGGCATCAAGGGTACCTCCGTGAGGGCTTGACTGGTCAGTGACAAAATGGAGATATTCCTCAGCTGGCAAAGCTTGTGTTTTGGTGGACACACAAGTATGTATCCGCATATAGTCAGCCGTGTTCTCATCCTTTCCAGGCTTGTGAATGATGGTTGTAGTGTACTCTTCAAGACGAACACCCAGTGCCTGATTCAGGGTGATATCTTTGCCTGGAGGATTCCAAAGAGTGTTAGTAGGGTTTTGGTGTCCTTAATTGTAGTGAAGGCCCAGACTACTGCAATGCTCTCTTTCTCAGGTTGTGAATAGGCCTTCTCTGTGTCTGTTAAGTTTCAACTGGTATAGACCACAATGTTTCGTTGGTCATTCTCCTTATGGTGTTGGGCCAGTGTAGCTGCCAGCTCTACTGAACTGGAATCTACTGTTAGTTCTGTCTGCCATTTGAGGTTAAACTAAGCCATGTTGGTGGCACTTCCGAACCTTGCTTTGATATTTTTGAATGCTATGCAAACAAATGATCGGCTGAATGCTGAACAAATCAAACACTCTCTTCCAGTCAAGAATTCTGGGTTAAATCCACCATTCTTTTGCTCACCAAGCCAACCCGGTTTGGACTCATCCATATGCTAATTAGTCGTGACCCTGCTCCTCATGTGAATGGTCCAGCCTGAACTGCCGTAAATAAGCACCCTAGGACCTGTTTCAGGGTATCATCTCTCATAAGCCAGAATACTTGAATCCAGTGGCACAGCGAGCAAGGGAACCACATCTGAGCATACCCATCCCACTTAAAAAATGTTACACAAATGATGGAAGGCAGTTCAGGCTGGACTTTTCCCATGAGAGCAGGGTCAAGACTGATTTGCTTATGGCTGAGTCCAAACTAGAATGGCATGGTGAGCAAAAAACAATGGATTTAGGCCCAGATCTCTGTACTGGGGGTGCATGTTTAACAATATTCAGCATTCCATCCATCAATTGTTCTTTTTGGCATCTGTCACCTCGAGTGGGACGAGGATGCCCAGACATGGGGCCTGTGCTCACCATGCCACTGGAGTCAAGCTAGCCTGCCTGATGTGTGATGATACCCCAAAACCGATCTTAGAATGCTTGTTTCTGGTCTAGGGAAGACCTGACTTAGTAGTATGGGCCGGACTGTTCCCATGGGAAGCAGGGCCAAGACTGATTTGCATATCGCTGGGTCAAAACTGGAATGGCATGGTGAGCAAAAAAACAATGGATTTTGGCTCAGATCTCTGTACTGGGTGTGAATATTTGACATTGTTCAACATTCCGTCCATAAATTATGCTTTTTGAAGGGATCTCATTGAACGCCCAGACACACGCCAATGTCCATTTGAAAAGCCACACCTTCTTGGTCAGCTCTTGGAGTAGGTAGCTCAGAGTGACACCGTTTTTTATATATGGAGCACAGTAACTAGCCATCCCTACTAAAGACCAGACATCTCTGGCATCCCTTAGGCGAGGTGTGTCATTCAGGGCTCTGACCTTCTTGGTGTTAGCCTTCATTGCATCCCCAGAAATAATATGTCCATAAAACTTCAATATAGATTTGTGAAATTCATATTTGCCTTGGTTGAGAGTTAGATTGCCATTGTGAAGCCTCTGACATGTGATCCACTGCTTTGTCATGTTCCATGGAGGTACTCTGAACAGAAAATGTCATTGCTATAGTTGAGAGCGTTTGTCACTGGATGAATGCCTGTTCTTATGGCTTCTTGAAAGATCTTTGCTTCCGATGAGACAGCAAAGCTCAGGTGCTTGTATCTTAATATTTCTTGGTGTGTTGTGAAAGTAGGAATGTATTGGGGGCTATCATGTAGTTCATGCTGGTGATATCACTTGTTGCGATTCAACTTGGAGAATGCTGCTTGAATATGAATTTACTTTGAAAAAAAACAAACAAAAGGAGTTTGAAAAACAGGAACAGTTGGCTTAATCAAACACTTCCACTGGGAGCACTGTTACAGAGTCGGGTCTGAGGACTTTCTCAAAGAACAATAGCTTTGAGTGCCTATATATTCATTTGTTGGAGAATCATAAAATAATTTAAGATCCTGTTTAGGGAGAGGAATGTGGGCCTAGTCATGGAGCCATAAATTACTCTCACCCGACGACAAATGCAGGTGGGTCTTTTCCTTGGGTGGGCACAATGAGGGTCAGTGAGTAAAGTGTCCAGATGTACAGCATGTGGAGTGCATCCTTGTCAAGTTTAATTTGCCGGGGCCCACGCCCCTGCTTCTGAGTCCTGATCTTGTCATGTCTCTGCCCCTCCTTCACCAATAAAAAGGCCATTGGTTCTTAGCCTCCCCTCACCTCTGAAGTCGACTTTGGCCCAGTGCCAGTTCCTCTCATCTCCCGCAGCTCTTCCAGTAGATAAACCGGCATTTGACCATGGGTCCTGGGCCTGTACCCATTGAGGTATGGACAGCTTCAGCTTCCTTAAATGGCCACACCCCCTCCACACACCAATCAGCCCTGCTGTGCAGCAGCTGGATCCTCAAAAGCTGTACCACTCACTGGCAGAAAACCAACATGTACCGGAAGGGCTAAATACAAATATGCCAGTTTGCTTTGCACAAAATACCACTTAAAAAAGAATTAGCCAAAAACAAAATAAAGCCTAAGGACACTTAAATCTTGGTGAGAACATGTAAATGCTAGTACAAGGCTGCTATCCCCACTGGCTGTGTGTCCGCTCCAGCCTCCTTAAATTGTCACACCCCCTCCACCCATCAATCAGATGTACAGCATGTGGAGTGTGTGTGCTGTATGTGTGTGCTGTGTCCTGATTGTCTGAGACAAGTGGCATCAAGCTTTATTATGTTTTGGGAATGTACGCCCTTCTAGCCTTGTGCGTTTTTTTGAGGCCAATCTCCCTGGACCATTGTGGTGTTGCTGCCTATCTGTGGGACTAATCTGGGTTTTTCCTGTTGGCGCATTTGTTCTGCTAGTTATGTGCCACCCCACCTGTGATTTGTCAATCAGTTGCCTCAAGCTTAGGGCACTGGACCTGCCTGACCACTTATTTTAAACTCTGGGTTGATGGAGAGTAAGCATGGGCGGATTTTGCGTATTGGCAATCCGCGAACTTGCGTATTTACGGATTCGCAATCCGCAAAATCCGCAAACTCTCGCGAATTTGCGGATTTTTTTTTTGTGTTTGCAAGGATTTCTGCCAGTTCGCAAGGGTTCTGTACCAGTTCGCAATTGCGAACTTACTTGTCGGCTCGCAACGGCCGTGACTATGTTGTTTCTACATCTGGTTCATCATCACAGGTTCACAGCACCCTCTGTTTCACCACTGCCACCCTCTGGTACACCCATGCCACCCTCTGGTGCATCACTGCCACCCTCTGGTTGGTTTATCACTGTAGATTATGGGGGTGAAAAAAAGCAAGCACACCTGCCCTGCTTCAACTGACATGAATTAATTTGGGGTTGATTAATGTGTCACTGAATTTAAACTTCCAGTCTGGCTGGCACCTGCTTCCTTATCTGTAATTTGCTTTCTGTTGCAGTGCACTTTTTTTCACAGGACCTTTGTGGCCTATAGTTGCAAGTAGGCAACTGAACTCTGAAGGGGCCCCTCAGGAAGCACTACAGGGAATCGTTACCAATGATAAGACTGAACTTTTGCACCTGCTGAGTGCTTTCAGTTTTGTCTGTAATTGCTTTCTGTTGCAGTGTAATTTTTTTAACAGGACCTTTGTTGTATACTTGTAGCTATTCTCTGAGCCTGCTGTGAGGGTCAGAGCAGGGTCATAGAATAGTTGCAAGTAGGCAAATGAACTCTGAAGGGGCCCCTCAGGAAGCACTACAGGGAATGGTTACTAATGATAAGATTGAACTTTTGCACCTGCTGAGTGCTTTCAGTGTTGCAAAAATCCAAATAGCCAGCAGCATCCACAAAAAGTAATCCTTCCAGGTCAAGATCCAAATCAAAGTGACCAGCACATGAAGAAAGCACTGGGAGGAGCCAGGTGGACAGGAACAGGAAGTTGGAGACTGTGGGGCTTTTCCTTCCTCCCACCCCCAACCCCCAAAATGGACTCCTTGCAAAGAAAAAGTGCAGGCAAATGTCAACCTGAGGAGTTATTCTGATAAAAATCATAATTTTCAAGGTTTATGCTGCCTGCTGGTGGATTTCTTGTGCGAAATTGCAAATTTTGCAATCTCGCAACTGCGAGATTGTCGCTGCCCGCCGCATCTACATGTTCGCAAGTGTTTACTCCCGCGAAATTGTATAGTATTCTAGTTGGCAAGTGCGACCAAGCAAAAAATCCGCTTCGCGCGGATTTTACGAATTTTCGGCAAGTTCGCGAGAGTTCGCGGATTGCGAATTTACCGAAAATCCGCAAAATCCGCGAGCGGAACGGATTTTATGCCCATGCTTAATGGAGAGGTCTTCTCGGGTGATTTCCACAACAGTGATTCAATTTCATTTTTATCCACACATGAATCATTGCGTACATCAATATTAACAAGAATATCTTGGCTCCATTCATCAGCATGATCATGTTACTTAAATGGTGCCCTGGGTGTCTCTCCCACTCAACAGTGGTATTGGGAACTCTCATGCCCGCGCAAAGGTGCACCTATCCTTTGGGGACGCGTTTAGGTACTACTACTACCGGGGAAATCAGGGAGTCGGCCCAGATGATTTTCAATGATGTCAGCCCTGAGTAGATCCCACAATCCATCCCCCATGGCTTTCTGCAAGTGAAATAGCACTTTCCAGTGGTGTTGAGCTACAGGCTACACTCGTTCATTGATATGCATTCAGTCTTAAACATTTGCCATCTTTTCCAAGCCCACGAATAGCTTAGAGTACTTATTTAAAATTGCCATCTTATCATCCATAGTGTATAGGATTGCCACCAGTTTCAGTTGTTCCACAGTGGGCAAGCTTAGTAAGCAGTCCACTGCTATTGGTCCATGGATTATATGAATGTGGGTTTCCATGCCCCTATCTGTGTATATGAGAATTGATCAGTACTGCCCCTGGCAGACCATTGACTCCTTAGCCATTCAAGAATATACTCACCCACCAGCCTATTGCAGATTTGGCTTAGGATTCATTTTTTCATATTCTGTGATGCCAAAATAATTGAGGTTTCTGTCACTGTCCAATGCGAATTTCACCTGATGGTCTCCCATGTGTAGGTGCCGTCTCACGTATTTCTTTATCCTATCATGATCAGTGACCAGGAGGACATATTCATCGATGTCTCTAGACATGGATGTGAGGGACCTTGACTCATGGAAAACAGAGTGGTTTGATTTGGAGGTGGCTCGGGATATTACACTTGACCTTGAAGAGCTGATGGAGTGCTCACTTTGATCTCTCATCGCCTTTGCATGATGACTGGACTTGGGCTCCTGTTCCCTTTGTGATATGTCCTGTTGTGATGCCTTGCACACCCTCTCGTAATGATTTTCTTTCCCACAACACCTGCATTCTTGTCCCATGGCAATGTAGGTTTCCATGTGGGGATATTCTTGCTCACATTGGTAACAGTCTCTTTTGTTCTTTCTCCTTTTTCTGGGTGCTTTTGACCACGATGGCGGTCCCCGGAATTGGATTTGCTCCAGCGATCTGAACGCCATTTGTCCATATGTCAATTCTGAAGCTGAAATGCTCATTCACACTTCTCTGTCTTCACCTTTTTTGCATGTTTCTCGGCATGATCATCAACTCTGGCTGTCTGTTTGATTTAATCAAGTAGTGTAGTGGGGCGGAGCCTTGCATTTCTACAGTGTTAAGTTAGGATGAGCTTATTAGAAGTTTAAACGCCAATTTACCTTTTGCTTTCTTTTGCACACGGCATACACGTTAGATATTGTTTCAAGTTAGACTGAGAGTTTTGCTTCACATGAGAATAACTTGTTTTTCTATATTGCTAAACTTGCTTTGTAAGCTTAGTCTGAACAATGAGTGCCGAGGCCTTTAAGGTTATATCAACACTGTTGATGTTGTTCGAACTGATCAGCAAACGTTCTAGACATAACATATATGTAGCTGTGGACAGCTCAGATACTGGCGCCTTTAATATTACACTCTGTAGACATGATTGAACACACTTGGAGAAAATTCGTGTGCTGAGAGCTTGTGCAGAACTCAATGTGATTCACTCCTGCTAATCTCTGAGGTATGGGGTTGCCTATGCAAGCCTAAGAGACCTTCTTTAGTTATAAAATAACCTACTAGCAAGGGAGGGTGAAATATAGGTATATATTTAACCTATTTCCATTTAGCATTATAACATGCTTTCTCCCTTTGTATTTTATGGAATAGTAACTATGCTGACAATCTTTTTTCTTCTCATATGTCTGCTTGTATTAGCTAAGATGCTGCACCTGAGATCACAGCGTTAAAATAAACATTTTAAACTTGCTTGTGTCTCCCTTTACTCCCTGTTCTGGACTGGTATGAGAGTATAACGAAAGAGTGTTCATGTTTCCCACCTTACCTGAGGTAACCTCAGTCGCATGTTCTGGGTTGTCTAATCATTGGTGACTTTGCTATAGGACGAAGAGCTAATGAGACACTGATGCTAGTCTGGTAGGGGATTTTGGGTACTAAGGTGAGTTTTTGGTACACCCTAATTCACTGAGGTCCTGATTCTCTGTGCACAGTTCTGTGACTGAGCAGAATCCCTGCAACAGTAGTAACTTTTCTTTAGTAGATGTCGCAGGAGTGTCTCAGACTGGCATCTTTCAATAACTCAGAGGCTGCGAGCATTTTCTATCATGAACGTGGCAAAAGTGCAGTTTTGCACAAGTCTCTTTAGGCTATTGATCAACTGCGGAGCCAGATTGAAGGTTTATTACTCATAATCTATATTTCTTTGTGTAAGAACTTTTTGTTGAGTGCTTCATGCACCAGTTAGTAGGATGAAGTTGACTACGTTTGTAGCTCTTTGATGATCTGTTATGTTATGTCATTACTACTTATATAGCGCCTAATTACCATTGGTCGATTAGCGCTTGTCTAAGGGCTAGCAGCCTGTCACCAGATAATATCTGCCCATAACCTTCAGTTAGACGTTATCCTATCCAAAGGATTTCAATCCCTCTCGGAATGGGAGGAGAATATTTTCTCTTCGCAAACTTTTGGCAACCCTTTCCACAACTGAGGTACCAGGACTGAGAAACCCCGACTTCCCACAGTCAGCTTATTTAAACCGTGGGCAGGTCAGCAAAGGCATAGCTTTTGCTTCCTTTCTCTTAGCGCTGGGGTATACCAGGGGGCCCACTTGCCCTTGTTCTTTACTCTTTCACTCCTGGCCGGGGCCACCTTGTCTATGGCTCTTGCATCCTCCTATAAAGCTCTTTCTCTCCTTGTCAAAGTCCTCAGTATAGCTCAATGGATGTATTGCATCCTTTAATGCCTCCCCAAAATGAGTTTAATTTACTTTTGCCCAATTTCAAATCATCCGCCACTCTGATGGTTGATGCACAGACTAACTAGGCAGGTGTATTGCCAACTTAATCAAGTAGTGGTCTGATCACCCACAAGGTTCAATCTCTGTTATCCTACCAGGCGGCTGAGTAGACCAAATTAAATCTAATGTATGGCCTCTATCATGGACCGGAACCTCAACTAGTTGTTGCAGCCCTAGCATAGCCATCCCTTTCTCTTAACCCATTTGCCTGGCACTCCCTTGGTACCTAGTCCCACCAGAAGTTGAATTCCCCAACCACTACTATCTGCTGGTACCCTGAGCACAAGTCATGAACTAATTCAATGCACAAGTCATTGAACAGAGGAGCGGTCTGAGGTGAGCAGTAGACTACCACCATTACCACACAGGTGGTCTATAGAACACTTTCACCCCCAGGACTTCCACCTCATCCAGACTTTCTGCTCATCCGACTCTGAGGCATGGTGCTTCCGGCTAATCACTGACACCCCTCCTCCTCTCTTTCCGTCCTTTTGGTTATGTGCCAGAATATAACAGAATATCTCGGGCCCTGAGCTGGCCTCTAGCCAGGTTTCAGTTACAGCTAATTCATCTGGTCATTCCTCTTGCAGTAGACAGAAGATTTCAAGGTTGTGTTTCTGAAGGGAGTGTGTGTTCCATACCATAGAACTTAACTCCTTCCCTGGGTCTACCTGCATCCTTGTCAAGTTTAATTTGCCGGGGCCCACGCCCCCTGCTTCTGAGTCCTGATCTTGTCATGTCTCTGCCCCTCCTTCACCAATAAAAAGGCCATTGGTTCTTAGCCTCCCCTCACCTCTGAAGTCGACTTTGGCCCAGTGCCAGTTCCTCTCATCTCCCGCAGCTCTTCCAGTAGATAAACCGGCATTTGACCATGGGTCCTGGGCCTGTACCCATTGAGGTATGGACAGCTTCAGCTTCCTTAAATGGCCACACCCCCTCCACACACCAATCAGCCCTGCTGTGCAGCAGCTGGATCCTCAAAAGCTGTACCACTCACTGGCAGAAAACCAACATGTACCGGAAGGGCTAAATACAAATATGCCAGTTTGCTTTGCACAAAATACCACTTAAAAAAGAATTAGCCAAAAACAAAATAAAGCCTAAGGACACTAAAATCTTGGTGAGAACATGTAAATGCTAGTACAAGGCTGCTATCCCCACTGGCTGTGTGTCCGCTCCAGCCTCCTTAAATTGTCACACCCCCTCCACCCATCAATCAGCACTGCTGTGCAGCAGCTGAACTCTCGAGAAGCTGTACCACTCACAGGCAAAAAAACATATGTGCCGGGAGCGGAAAGGCTAAACACAAATGTGCCCATTTGCTTCCTCAAAATACCACAGAATTTTTTTTTGCCAAAAATAAAATCAAGCCTAGGGACTCTTAAAAATCTTGGTGAGAACATGTAAACGCTAGTACACGGCTGCCATCCCTACCAATATATTTGCCCACCAGGTTGCGCAATGAAATGAACAGTTGCTCCTGATCATTTACCATTTGATCCTCTCATAAAGTCTTTGAAATTATCAAGTCAGTCCTGCTAGCTCAGTCCCAATCCAGATGTAGGAGGTAGTGGCTGTGGGGTCGAGATATGAGACACCCATCATGCTTGCCTTTGTTCGGCACCTTGTGAGGCTACATCAGATGTCAACATGCTGCATGAGCTTTCCAAAGTAATATTTTGCACTTGCTTGTGTCTTCATTATTTAATTTTGAGACATCCTCCCTCAGACTCCTAAAGAAATTAGCAAATACGTCATCTGGACCGGACCTTCAAATGAGTGCCCTCAATATTATATTGGTTTCTTTATATTTCAACCTTTTAGTAATATCATCAATGCAAGAATCCCAGAGTGGCCATATGTACCTTTGATCGTCAACTTGAATTGCAAAAAGAGAGCTTTAGCATTGCTTTTCAAGAATTATGAAACCAAGTTGACTCTGCAAGAAGAACAGAGAGAATGATTTCTAAACCTTAAGAGTTTTATAAGTAACTTAGTACAGGTTACAGGTTCAATCACTCAGCAAAAGTGAAATAAAACTATGCTAAGATCACACCTATTTAAATGATCATGCAGTCTGAATTTGTATATGATCAGGAGAAAGATAGAACATAAAATCACATGCAGCAAGCAAAATATCAACCAAGTAGGTTCTATAAAGGAACTTCACTATTCTAACTTCATGGAGATTTTCAGAACTTCATGCTCTATGCAGAGCGCGGGGTAGGCAAAACTCTGCAAACTTTGCCAGCAGAGCTGAATTCATCACCCACCCCTTTAGTAAACAGGACTGAGTACCTCCATCTTTAAAGACTATAGACTTTTCCTCCATGTCTTCTCTGTAAATTCTGCCTGCGCTTCTTGTGTGTTCATATTCCAGACCCTTCCTACAGTCTTGATGCTAGAACCGTCACTGCACAAGGATTAATAGGCTTTCATTCTGTGTTTCTCTGATGAACAGCAATGGCAAGAAAAAGCAGTTCAGAGTCTTGGAGATATGCAGCAACCGTGGACCCCACCCTGTGTTCCGATTGTATCATTAGGAGTGCATTCAACTCCAACCTTTACTCCAAGTGTATATTTGGGAGTGCAAGTAACTCCAACCTTTGCTCCGAGTGTATCCTTAGGAGTGCAACTAACCACAACCTATGTTCAGAGTTTACACCTGGGAGTGCCAATAACATCTGCCTTCCAAACGTAGAAGGTCTCAGAAGAGACAAATCCTGTTACGCAATGTCGTCTCCGTGGTTGGGACCAGGTGAATGCATTACAGCAATCATAAATTAGCACATTTGATTTTAAGTGAATAGCTAAATTGAGTCGAAACAGTGTGTGACAATTAGAGATTTTAATACTATTGGTGCAGCAGCTGCAGTGGCACTGGGGCCCAAAGCCTTGAACCATGATAACTGCTTTGTTTGTTTGTGCGAGCCGCTACACTTCAACAAGCTGTGCTTTGAATGTCCTCTGACACAACTATCATCCAATCTGAAATTCATGATACTTTCAAAGCTATGATGCAATTATGCAGGCCACAACAAGATACAGAGGACCTCAAGTCACTTTTTTTCCGACATCCCTGTCCATATTTTGAGTTTTATCAAATGGCAAAACATTTTCAAATGAATAAATATATGTTTTCAAACACTGGTGATATACCATTTGTTTTTAATAAAAAAAACATTTCAGAATGCATAGCTGACACATGGTTTTCATATAGCATGCAAGTTGCATTTCAATTGTTTTATTGTGATTATGTGTGCTATTATGTTGTGATTTTTGTGTAGTGGCATAGCTTCCATAAGTGCAGCTGTTGGTGTGGCATTCAGGTCCAGTCTCCTGAGGGTTCCACTGAATACTGGTTTTATAATTCAAACAGCAGTAAGGGCCCCATTTTCTTCCTTAGGGCTCATGACACATAGGCTAGGCAACTGATTTTGTGATATACCTCTGTGAATCTGTATCACAATTAAAACCAAGAAGTGACACCCACATATAATAATAATTATCAGGAAGTATCCCCTTTTAGAATTCCTAGAGAAATGTCCTTAAAACATTCATTACACCCCTGAAGTGCTTTTGGAAGGTCATAAACCTATCTCCCCTTTGTTACACAATCTTACTGGAAACACTTTTAGATACTTTATTTACATTAAATTTAGTGCCCAATTTATATCTTTGCAGATGCTGATGGACCGTCGACTTTTGCCGGTTCATCCATCCGCCATTGGAAGCTTACGGCTTCTGATATATATGTTGGCAGTTTGAGGGACCAAAGTCTGTCAGGGCACCACTGTCACCAATGTGACCAGACTTCTCTGTCGACAAAGTGAAGAGCCAAAAAGCAACAGATGATGGGATAAAAGCCACAACTCCACCCTCACTATCACGATATTGCTTTCTGCTAGTATTACCATGGTGACCAAACCACCATACTTGAGCTGGCAGTGTGCCTCCATTAAAAAGGGATAAGCAACCTCTACAATCCATGATAGTAAAACTCAAGGGTATCAATAAGTAAGCATAGATATGTCATCACATAATGGGGCTAAGCATATAGCACAATGTTTAATATCCTAAATCTCCCGGGGCACCTTACACTTACAATGTGACTATGGAACCCTACTTATTCATGTATACAAAACTTACTTGTTTGAAAATTGAGATGTTTAAACATCATAAGAAAATACAAATGAAGGAAAAAATAGAATTTATCACAAAATGAGATTTCTCTCACAATGAATAACAAATCCAAATGATAGGTGATAAAAAATAAAAGATTGTCTCATACTAAAACTCTGGCCACTTGCTTCCACATAGGAACCTTGCCTCCAGACTCACTGGCACACTAAGGACCTATTGCAAAAGCGGCGTATCTTTCTTCATGAACAGGAAGGAATCCAGGGACCTTTGATTACCAATTTGGAGAGGGGGATATGCCTTTTCCTCAAGGGTTTGAGAGTAGTAGAGGCATTGGGGAAGCCCTAGGAAGGTTGTATGGGGTTATTGTAGGAGGTGTGTGGAAATTAGAGGTTATTCAAGTAGTTGCGGTGGTGGTGGTGGTGGATGTTGTGCAGATAGGTGTGTGTCTGGAGTGCTATGGGGAGGTCTGTTTGGGTGTTTGGATGTGTGTTGTGTTGTTTCTTTCAGTGTAAGTGACCTTTGTGATTGTGATGTCTAATTTCTTGGTGTAGTGGATATTGTTGCCTTGATTGTGTGCTTTTCTGGTGTGTGTTTGGCTGATTGTTAGAAATGTGGGTCTCTAGTTGGCAATGGTTTGCACCTTTTTCCAAGTAAGGGCCCTTCCTTTCAGTCAGGATGAGGTGGATAAACTCCCAAAATAATCCCTGCTCACCTCCTTTGTAGCTAGGCACATGCAGTCACGCTGAACTCAGAGGCAGTGTGTAAAGAAATTGCACCTACCCAACAGTAATATAGTGAAAACACAACAAAAGGACACCCCCCCAGTTTTAGAAAAATAACCAATATATATCTGTGCAAAAAAGACCAAGATGATAAAAAACAACATACAATAATCAAAAAGGGGAACTTTGCAGGTATGATTTAAAAATGCAGTTTCTTGAAGTTGGTAGCCCCGTCCAGTGCTACTGCAGTGCTGAATACAACATAATTCAATAGTTCTGGCCTATCGTGGTGCTGAAAACAACAGACATGCCAGCAGACTTTTAAACAGTACCTTTGGTTACAGCTGACCGCATCGGTGCGGTCTGGTTGTGTCAACCATCGCTGTTGCAATGTTATTGTGCAGGCAGCAGCTCGGTGGCGATCATCCAGCGGCATCGGTGAGATCAGGGCTGCAGTGCAGAGTGAGGTGGTGCTTGTCTTGGTGCTGAGTGATCACGTTGCAAGCAACAGTGTCGGTTGATGGGAGCAGGAGTCAGTCGGCCCAGACTGCAGTGTGCGATGAGGTGGTGTATCATGTAACTTACGAGCGGTGCCCCCAAACCATGGTGCAGTCACAGGTGTCATGGCCAACAAGCAGCAATGTCATCAGTGAGACCAGGGCAGCATACTGGAGTGAGATGGTGCAGAGTGTGGTGCCCACAGGACGTGGTGGAGGCAGCTGCTCGGTGGCGGCAGTGGTCATTGTCATCGGTGAGACCAGGGTTGCGGTGCGAAATGCGGTGGCATCTTCTGCGGTGCCTTCAGCCCACAGAGCCAGCAGCGGTGTCAGTGATGGAGTAGGCTGCTTTCCCCCTCTGTGGCAACTGAAATCGCGGTTCCAGAGGAAGTACCCAGAGGTAGGTAAAGTCTTTCCTGTCCCTGAGACTTTGTGAACAAGATGCAAGCTCTTGGAGATACTCAGCACAAGATAAGAATGTTCAGTTCAATCCTTTTACTACCCAAGGCAGAAGCAGCAAACTGCAGGTCAACCCAGTTGACCAACAACACAGCACCGGAACAGTACTCCTCCCAGCAGTTCTTCCAGCTCTTCTTGACAGGTTCCTTGATTACAGCAAGTTCTAAAAATCTGAGTTCTGGGCCCCAATATTTACACTCTATTTCTCTATGTTGTCTTGGGCAGAGAGTGTCTGTGCTCAGTCCAAACCAGTCTAGTCTTCTCTGGCCCAGCTTCTCGGCAGGAGGCAGAGACAGCATTGTCCAAGGTACACCAGGCCCATTCAGTTGCAAGAAAATCTCCTTCCACTACTCTAAATGCGGTCCAGGTCTATTCAGCCCACCCCTGACACATCCAGCAAAGGCAAGACACACCTTGCCCCCCATTGGCTGTCAGAAGAGAATGCACATCCCCAGCCCCTGTCATTCCAAAGCCAGTCAATCTACAACCCAGCAGAGGCATACAGGATGGCTACGCAAGAAAATACCTACTTTCCAAAAGTAGCATTTTCAAACACAGCACATAAAAATCATCTTTACTAAAAGATGTATTTGTACATTCTGAGTTCAGGCATACCAAACTCCGTTTCTCCATCTTGTCCCAATATACATGTAAAATGTTACAGCGTATTCCCCATTCAATCTTATAGGACAGATAGCATTTGTATTTAGTGTTTGATTACCTACAATCATGACAATTTGGATTAAAAGATAAGGAGACACAATTCATCTTAAATACAAAAGAAAAAAAGACCAAATGTATTATAAGGTAAACATGATTAAAAGTTGTTTTAAAAAATGTGCAAAAAGGTTGCCAATAAATCATTGAAGCGTAATGTCCTTAATGTTCAATATACAACCCAGCCATAACTTTCAGAAAAAACGAACGGGAACAGCATTGGTAAGTGTCTCAGAATGGAACAGACAACACAGAGGACCAAGTATGCACGTAGGTGAACAAGTTAAGGCGCTGATACTTGCAGTCCTTCAGCTGTGAGCTTTTTTGCAGTTTTAATGACAAATTTAGTAAACCGGATACTTGGAGATTATCCTCTTGTTGACGGGGAGGCAGTGTAGGTCTCTCAGGTGGGGGGTGATGTGGCTGCAGTGGGGGATGTCGAGGATCAGACGTGCCAAGGCGTTCTGGATGCGTTGCAGCCGTTTCAGGAGCTTGGCCGATGCTCTTGCGTAGAGGGCGTTGCCGTAGTCCAGCCTGCTGGTGACAGGGGCTTGGGTGACTGTTCTTGTTTTAGTGGGGATCCACTTGAAGAACCTACGAAGCAATCAGAGACTGTTGAAGCAGGAGGAAGAGAAGGTGTTGACCTGCTTAGTCATGGAGAGGGTGGAGTCGAGGATGACCCCTAGGTTAGGTGATAGTAAAACTCAAGGGTATCAATAAGTAAGCATAGATATGTCATCACATAATGGGGCTAAGCATATAGCACAATGTTTAATATCCTAAATCTCCCGGGGCACCTTACACTTACAATGTGACTATGGAACCCTACTTATTCATGTATACAAAACTTACTTGTTTGAAAATTGAGATGTTTAAACATCATAAGAAAATACAAATGAAGGAAAAAATAGAATTTATCACAAAATGAGATTTCTCTCACAATGAATAACAAATCCAAATGATAGGTGATAAAAAATAAAAGATTGTCTCATACTAAAACTCTGGCCACTTGCTTCCACATAGGAACCTTGCCTCCAGACTCACTGGCACACTAAGGACCTATTGCAAAAGCGGCGTATCTTTCTTCATGAACAGGAAGGAATCCAGGGACCTTTGATTACCAATTTGGAGAGGGGGATATGCCTTTTCCTCAAGGGTTTGAGAGTAGTAGAGGCATTGGGGAAGCCCTAGGAAGGTTGTATGGGGTTATTGTAGGAGGTGTGTGGAAATTAGAGGTTATTCAAGTAGTTGCGGTGGTGGTGGTGGTGGATGTTGTGCAGATAGGTGTGTGTCTGGAGTGCTATGGGGAGGTCTGTTTGGGTGTTTGGATGTGTGTTGTGTTGTTTCTTTCAGTGTAAGTGACCTTTGTGATTGTGATGTCTAATTTCTTGGTGTAGTGGATATTGTTGCCTTGATTGTGTGCTTTTCTGGTGTGTGTTTGGCTGATTGTTAGAAATGTGGGTCTCTAGTTGGCAATGGTTTGCACCTTTTTCCAAGTAAGGGCCCTTCCTTTCAGTCAGGATGAGGTGGATAAACTCCCAAAATAATCCCTGCTCACCTCCTTTGTAGCTAGGCACATGCAGTCACGCTGAACTCAGAGGCAGTGTGTAAAGAAATTGCACCTACCCAACAGTAATATAGTGAAAACACAACAAAAGGACACCCCCCCAGTTTTAGAAAAATAACCAATATATATCTGTGCAAAAAAGACCAAGATGATAAAAAACAACATACAATAATCAAAAAGGGGAACTTTGCAGGTATGATTTAAAAATGCAGTTTCTTGAAGTTGGTAGCCCCGTCCAGTGCTACTGCAGTGCTGAATACAACATAATTCAATAGTTCTGGCCTATCGTGGTGCTGAAAACAACAGACATGCCAGCAGACTTTTAAACAGTACCTTTGGTTACAGCTGACCGCATCGGTGCGGTCTGGTTGTGTCAACCATCGCTGTTGCAATGTTATTGTGCAGGCAGCAGCTCGGTGGCGATCATCCAGCGGCATCGGTGAGATCAGGGCTGCAGTGCAGAGTGAGGTGGTGCTTGTCTTGGTGCTGAGTGATCACGTTGCAAGCAACAGTGTCGGTTGATGGGAGCAGGAGTCAGTCGGCCCAGACTGCAGTGTGCGATGAGGTGGTGTATCATGTAACTTACGAGCGGTGCCCCCAAACCATGGTGCAGTCACAGGTGTCATGGCCAACAAGCAGCAATGTCATCAGTGAGACCAGGGCAGCATACTGGAGTGAGATGGTGCAGAGTGTGGTGCCCACAGGACGTGGTGGAGGCAGCTGCTCGGTGGCGGCAGTGGTCATTGTCATCGGTGAGACCAGGGTTGCGGTGCGAAATGCGGTGGCATCTTCTGCGGTGCCTTCAGCCCACAGAGCCAGCAGCGGTGTCAGTGATGGAGTAGGCTGCTTTCCCCCTCTGTGGCAACTGAAATCGCGGTTCCAGAGGAAGTACCCAGAGGTAGGTAAAGTCTTTCCTGTCCCTGAGACTTTGTGAACAAGATGCAAGCTCTTGGAGATACTCAGCACAAGATAAGAATGTTCAGTTCAATCCTTTTACTACCCAAGGCAGAAGCAGCAAACTGCAGGTCAACCCAGTTGACCAACAACACAGCACCGGAACAGTACTCCTCCCAGCAGTTCTTCCAGCTCTTCTTGACAGGTTCCTTGATTACAGCAAGTTCTAAAAATCTGAGTTCTGGGCCCCAATATTTACACTCTATTTCTCTATGTTGTCTTGGGCAGAGAGTGTCTGTGCTCAGTCCAAACCAGTCTAGTCTTCTCTGGCCCAGCTTCTCGGCAGGAGGCAGAGACAGCATTGTCCAAGGTACACCAGGCCCATTCAGTTGCAAGAAAATCTCCTTCCACTACTCTAAATGCGGTCCAGGTCTATTCAGCCCACCCCTGACACATCCAGCAAAGGCAAGACACACCTTGCCCCCCATTGGCTGTCAGAAGAGAATGCACATCCCCAGCCCCTGTCATTCCAAAGCCAGTCAATCTACAACCCAGCAGAGGCATACAGGATGGCTACGCAAGAAAATACCTACTTTCCAAAAGTAGCATTTTCAAACACAGCACATAAAAATCATCTTTACTAAAAGATGTATTTGTACATTCTGAGTTCAGGCATACCAAACTCCGTTTCTCCATCTTGTCCCAATATACATGTAAAATGTTACAGCGTATTCCCCATTCAATCTTATAGGACAGATAGCATTTGTATTTAGTGTTTGATTACCTACAATCATGACAATTTGGATTAAAAGATAAGGAGACACAATTCATCTTAAATACAAAAGAAAAAAAGACCAAATGTATTATAAGGTAAACATGATTAAAAGTTGTTTTAAAAAATGTGCAAAAAGGTTGCCAATAAATCATTGAAGCGTAATGTCCTTAATGTTCAATATACAACCCAGCCATAACTTTCAGAAAAAACGAACGGGAACAGCATTGGTAAGTGTCTCAGAATGGAACAGACAACACAGAGGACCAAGTATGCACGTAGGTGAACAAGTTAAGGCGCTGATACTTGCAGTCCTTCAGCTGTGAGCTTTTTTGCAGTTTTAATGACAAATTTAGTAAACCGGATACTTGGAGATTATCCTCTTGTTGACGGGGAGGCAGTGTAGGTCTCTCAGGTGGGGGGTGATGTGGCTGCAGTGGGGGATGTCGAGGATCAGACGTGCCAAGGCGTTCTGGATGCGTTGCAGCCGTTTCAGGAGCTTGGCCGATGCTCTTGCGTAGAGGGCGTTGCCGTAGTCCAGCCTGCTGGTGACAGGGGCTTGGGTGACTGTTCTTGTTTTAGTGGGGATCCACTTGAAGAACCTACGAAGCAATCAGAGACTGTTGAAGCAGGAGGAAGAGAAGGTGTTGACCTGCTTAGTCATGGAGAGGGTGGAGTCGAGGATGACCCCTAGGTTGCGTGTGTGGTCTGTGGGCGTCGGAGAAGTTCCTAGTGTGGTCGGCCACCAGGAGTCATCCCAGGCCGAAGGGGTGGACCCAAGGATGAGGACCTACATCTGTCAAAGTTCAGCTTCAGTCGGCGATGGCCTTCATTCCTTCATGGAGGTTGGTTTTGGCTGCGTGAGGGTCTTCGGTGAGGGAGATGATCAGCTGGGTGTCGTCTGCGTAGGAGATGATGTAGAGGTCGTGTTGACGGGCGACATGGGCAAGGGTGACATGTAGATATTGAACAGTGTCAGGCTGAGGGATGAGCCCTGGGGTATGCCGCAGATGATTTCGGTGGCATTGGAGTGGAAGACGGGAGGTGGATGCTCTGAGTTCTGCCGGAGAGGAAGGATGTGGTCCAGTTCAGGGCTTTCCCTTGGATTCCGGTGTTGTGTAGGCGTTTGTACAGGGTGTGGTGGCAGACCGTGTCGTAGGCGGCTGACAGGTCTGAGAGGATGAGGCTGCTGTTTCTCCGTTGTCCAGCAGGGTCCTTATGTCATCTGTGGCGGCGATGAGGGCAGTTTCGGTGCTGTGGTAACTACGAACTGGGATGGGTCCTGGATGTTGTTGTCTTCGAGGTAGCAGGTCAGCTGTTTGTTGACGATTTTCTCGGTTACCTTAGCCGGAAACGGGAGCAAGGAGATGGGCCGGAAGTTCTTGAGGTCCTTGGGGTCTGCCTTTGGTTTCTTGAGTAAGGCGTTGATCTCGGCGTGTTTCCAGCTTTCTGGGCAGGTTGCTGTCTCGAAGGAAATGTTGAGGGCTTTGCTGAGATGGGGTGCAATGAATGCGCTTGCTTTGTTGAAGATGTGGTGGGGGCTTGGGTCTAGTGGTTAGCCGGAGTGGATGATCTTCATGATCTCACTGGTGTCCTTGTCGTTGACGCTTGTCCAGGAGAGTAGGTGGTTGGTGTGTGTGGTGGTGGTGGGGGCGGTGGTCGTCGGGGAGGTTGTGGTGTTGAAGCTGTCGTGGATGTTGGTGATCTTGCGGTGGAAGAAGGTAGCCAGTGAGCCGCATAGGTCTTGCGAAGGAGGGATGCCGTTGGCGTTGGAGCTGGGGATGGAGAGTTCCTTCACTATTTTGAAGAGCTCCTTGCTATTGTGTGCGTTGTTGTCTAGGCGGTTCTTGAATGAGACCCTCATGGTGGCTCTGATGAGTTGGTCTGTGGGTGGCGTTCTTGTGGGCTGTGTAGCTGTCCGGTGATCATTCGCGGAGCCAGTTCTTCTCCAGTTTTCGGCATGTTCTTTTGTGAACTAGGTGGCTTTCTTGCTGGTGTGGCTGTTGGAGGGTGTCTTGAGCGGGGCAAGGGTGTTGGTGCAGTCCTTGCAGTAATTAGGTGCGCACAAGAGTTATTGTTATTAGTTATTTCTTGTAGGACATTTTTCAGATATATTTGACAAGCAAGTACCAGTGACCCAAGCATCCCCATTCCAGAGAGACAAATGGTAGAACTTGTTCCAGAACCAGACACCAGGCTTGCTGTGTTTTATCTCTCTCACTCCCATTCACCCCTTCCCCCAGGGATCAAATTGAATTGCAAGTGAATTCCCATCTTGCTGTTCTGGTTGATTTCAGGAGGAGTCTGGGACCAGCAAGCTCAAAGAAGGAACAAACCGGAACTCAGGTGGGTGACTTCATAACAGAGTAGCAGTCTTGAGAGTTTCATTGATGCTGCTTCAAGAGACAGTGCTTTCAATTTAACCTTTTTTTTTGTTTTAGGAAGAAACCCTTAGCGTCCACATAGATGCCCAAATATTTGGACAATGTCACTGTTTCAATTTTAAACATTAAAAAAACCACCTGTCATTCTGCTGCTTTCGTTTCTCAAAGGTGATGGCCTTCGTTTTTAGGAGATTTCAATTCTAGGGCATTACTTGTTGTATGAGAAAACAGCTGGTGAAGTAGTCTCTGTAAACCAACCCACGTGCAGCTGAATAGAACAAGGTCATCTGCTTATAGCAGATTGCTAATTTGGGATCCACCAAGTTAGGGGGAGTGGGAGTTGACATTATCCAATAGGTGTGCTAAATCTGAAATAAAAAGATTAAATAGGAGGGGGACCAACACACATCCTTGTTTAACCCCACAGGAGGTCTGCATTTTTCTTGAAACGTGTGACCCCCCTCACCCAGCTTCAAGTGGATCCAAGAATTTGAGTGATGTTGGATTATGGACTGTAGCAGGTCAAGGGGTATTTGATCGGGTGCCATAACAGGTCCTTGGGCACCCGATCAAAGACCGCTTTAAAATCGACAAAGCAGCAGTGTAGTGACATTTTTGAAGATGCTGCTTTCTCCATAAGTGCAGATAGGGCCAGTAAGTTTCTAGTGGTGCCTGATTTGGCCTCAAAAACAGTCTGGTTAAATGGCAAATGCTGAGTTTCTAACGGCCAGGAAGAACACTCTTTAAGCAATAAGTTAGCATAATATTTAGAGTCTTGGTTGGGACGACTTCCACTGTGCACCATTCACCTAGGATAACTCTGAATTTATCCATTATTGTGGGGAATAAATGATCAGTCCATTTCAATATTTTAAGATTCTCTGTACGTGTTCCAGTTGCTGTGTGGCCGACTGCCGAGTGATGGGCGCAGTTGAAGGATATACTTATTATTTGAGGGCGATGATCACTAACACCCAGTGATGCAATGTAGAAATTTTCTATCAAGTGAAGCATTTAATTACTGCTTAGTGTATAATCTAGAAATGAGTGGGTATCACCGTTTGATCGTGTCCAAGCTGGCGGAGAGTCATAGAAAAATGCCCATTCAGTAATAGCAGGACATGTTGCACACCAGTACTTGTCCTGCCTTTCATATACGCTGCACCCTGCCCACACAGGTACCTTGGGACTGCCTTATCAGTGATTCACTTGTAATAAAAAGGAAGGGTTGGGATTGGCAAGTGGGTGCACTTGCCAAGTGGATATGGCAGTAAAACTATGCTCAGATACTGCAGTGGCAGGTCTGAGGACCTTTTAAATGCCTGCTCGTGTGGGTGGCACAAACAGTGCTGCAAGCCCACTAGCAACATTTTATTCACAGGCCTTGACAATCTGAGTGCAGTTTATTAGGTGCTTACCAGTAAATCAAAATATACCAATCATGGAAACACCAATCCATAATCAAATTTACAGCAGGAGCACTTGCACTTTAACACTGTACAGCAGTAAGAAAGTGCGCAGAGACACCAAACCAGCAAAAACTGAGTCAAAAAGGGGAGGTCAGAAAGCAAAAAGACAGGGGAAACAAGCCAAAAGATGCCTGGTCTAACACTGATGTTGTTTGCTTGTCTGTTGGTTTGATATTTTGTGGTGTATGTGTTGCTGATATTGGGTGCTTATCTGTGGGTGTGTGTTTGGGTGGTGTAAATGTCCTAATGTTCGTTGCTTGCCTGTGGATTTGTCCTTTTGTGGTGTATGTGTTGTTGATTTTAGGTGCTTGTCTGTTAGTTTTTATTTCTGTAGGGATGATGATTTATGTAATGTGTGTTGTGCTGGATGTGTCCTTTTTGGTAACGTTGTGGTGGTGTGGGGGTTTCTGTGGGTATGGTGGTGGGCGTGGTGGTAGTGGTCTTTCAAATAGTGTCCTCTCCTGCATACTTTTTATGTTTTTATATTATTACATAACATTTCTTAAGCCTTATCAATATATACTGAGGGCAAAGAATTATGGTTCCAGCTTGAGGTGGGGTTCACCCTCCTATAAACATTAACCAAATGTCTTACAACCCCCTAAACAGTAAATCCTAGAACAGGTGTCAATTGTTATGTACCAAAAGATGTAGCAATGACAGTGAACATTTGTGACGTTTCAGGAGGAAAAAGAGAAGGTACACCAAACATTGACCAGACAAGGCGACATACATTTTGCTACACCAGCTCAACATGATCTGAGCAATGCTTCTTTCATAAAGCTCTAATAAACATTTAAAATATAATATTTTAGTAGAGCTTTCCATTATTAAACTCATTACAGGTCTACTCGGAATGTATCTGAAACAAACACACATGGAGGGCTTCATTCACAAAAAAATGACACAGCACTGCAAGCCATTTTGCTGCACCCAGCTGCATCATTTTAAAAGCACAGGGATGCATTGTATTAAAAATATGATGCATCTGTGTGCTTTATCCTGCACGGGCACACAATTGGCTGCCATGCACCTGCGCAGGCACCATTTTGTCATGTTGCAAGGGTGCCTAATTTACTGGCATGATTGTTTTTGATCAGGAAGGAAAACCTTCCTGCAAAAAAAACAGTGATTGATGGCATTTTCCTCTTTCTATGCATGCATAGGAAGAGGAAAAACAAGGAGCGATAAAAGCTCCTCAGTGGGCCACACCTACGTTTCCCCTGGGGAGGTGTAGGATTATGACACATTCCCAGCTTTACAAATCTTTGTAAATCTGGGAAGGTGTCCGGTTCCATGAATGCTGTGTGAGAACACCCACAGAAACACCCATGAAATGCCCTTACATGCAGAGGAATGCATAAAAGGGGCTAATATTTAAAAGGCAATGAAAAGTCATGCAGGGTGACTTTACGTAGCCAAGTATATGGGCAGGCACACCGCGTCGCCGATGCAAGACAGAACGTGACCCACCGGCAGCTCAATTGCCTTTTAAATGAGGCCCTTAGTTTTCTTCCTCTGTAGAAAAATGAAAGACGTAGGGGCATGTTTAAAACAAAACATTGGAGCGTGAAGCTGTGCCAAATTTAGCACAGCTGCACTCCATTTTCAAAATGCAGGGACTTGCCTTATTTACAACAATATGGTGCACCCCTGTGTTTTCCCTAGCTCTGGCACTAAAATTAGCTGCCTTGCACCAATGAAGGCACCCTTGCACTTGCACCATAGTGCGAGGGTGCCTACGTTGCAGGGAATGATTGCATGTGTGCAGGATGGTGTTCCTTCCTGCACATAAACAATACACAATGGTGATTTGTTAGTTCTATGTGTGCTGCAAAATACAGCACACATAGAAGTAGCGAATTGTCAATTGTTTAAGTGCACATAAACAATCATTAATGGCAAAAACAAGGAGAAATAAAAGCATTTCTCATTGTTTTCTCATTCTAACCTGTTCTTGCATAGCAGTAGTTTTTTGTCACTGACTCGGATGTAAACATCCTTCCTTGTTAATTTGGGGCAGCTTCAAAAAGCAATGGGTGTTCCTGTGGAACGCTAACAGCAAAAGCCATTTGACCGCCCATTTCATGCTAAGTGATGTATGTAAATAGGCCATATTAATAAGGCGACGTTAAGCCACAAAAAGTGACCTAACACTGCCTTGTAAATATAGAGAAGGACATAGCGCCACCACAAGGTCTCTGAAAGTGAGTGACGTTCTGGTAGCGCTATTGCCTTGTAAATATGCCCCATAAAGCCACGGTGAATAAACATTAGCTTGACTGTTATCTAAGCTGTTTCAGTGGATTAGGAAGTTTTTCTATCACGTCAAGCTTGGCTAGTTCTAGGCGGCGGACTAAATCAACATGGCTTGCTGCAGAGCCAAGACAACCTCATCTTGTCAATATAATTACAATTGTCACTCAGTAAAACAGTTCTTAGATAGATTTTTGTGTTATGTAAGACAAGGAATTGAAAAGAAACAGCTGTACGCGGATGCTGAAATAGAAAACCAAGCATCTGAGCAATGAAAGACATTGCATTTATCAATTGAAATAAATAAATGATTCAGACGTGTTTTATGCGACAGGCTCTAGTGCGACACATACGCAGCTTCTGTCCAAGGCCCCTCTTCTGATTTAGAATTCACTGTCAGTTGATACGTTCTTTTATATCGCTGCAACTTGAATATATTATCTAAACTCATTGTGATTGAAAGTCAAGAATAGCATCACACCCCATTCATTGATTGATTAGACTAAGCTACCATGCTCTCACGCTAGTAGAACCAAGAATGCAAGCTATGAAATGTGATTCCTGTATCTGTTAAAGAATCTCACAATTTGTAAGGATACATTTTGCAAAATGAGTCGCTTCCTCAGCCATAATTTTGTTATTCGTTTCCCTGAAGGATGAAAATTGTCTAGCTAGTGACAAGTTGAGTGACAGTCAATGTGTTTATTTGAATATAGTGAAGCTTTACAATCACACCTCTGCCCAATATTAATAACATCAACAATTTGTACCAGGTCAAATGTACCAGGTAAGCAGAAAAAAAGATAATCAGTAATTAATCTATTAGAGAACGTTTTTTATTCGAAGCACGTATTTATTTCATACCTAAAGTGATAATTTAAGTAAACACGACACACCATTAAAAGGTGTAATCAGAAATTGAATACGTAAATATTACTAATATAGTTTAGCAAAATCTTGCGTGTAGCGACCCCATCAGAGAATGGAACAGTAAGTCAGTGATGTTATACAAAAGTAATGTGCTGTGTCTAGTCAACTCTCGTAATTGTTTTTTTCCACAAATTAAAAAAAAGATACAAGGATCTTGCTGAGAATGCTTTATAATCTATGGCACAGGCTATTCCAAGAATGGAAGATGATCTACTCACAAACCATGACCATCTTGGGGGTACCATGGGGTCCTCGGGGGGAGCGGAGCGCAAACTGTCTCCCCAGGGGACTTTTGCCCGAATGGGACAGCCAAGGGCGCTAATTGGGTAATAGTTGGGGAGCAGCGCGAGCCAGGTAGGTACGTTAGTCTAGGGAAGGCGGGAGCACCATATTGGCGATTTGGTTTTGAGGAGGTTAGGAGTGTTTTTTGTGCGAGGGGAGAGTGGCTGACTAAAAAAAAAAAAAAAAAAAAAAAAAAAGGTATTTACCAGCGATATGGTGTCGCAAGAAGAGCTGAGAGAAGCGCTCCGCGTCATCGCTACAGCAGGAAGGAGCGACCTACTGGTCGAAGGTGCAGAGGACGTCGTTGTCCCTCCCGTCAGGCCGCCGAGGAGAAATGCGGCGAAAGGTGTCCAGCGTGCTGTAGAGGCGTGTCGGCCGCCGCCAGTGTTGGGGAGAGGATTGAAGAGCGAGAGGTCGAAGGCTGTCAGTGACACAGAGCGGCCAGCCGTATTCTTCAGGAGGCCGGAAGACGCACTCGCTTTCTCTGGCGTTGCTGCGGGGGACCAGCCGGTGTGCAGGGCTGCTGGGTGTGTCAAGTGAGCTCACTGGAAGGAGGGCGGTTTTGCCAGTGGGCGGTCCCAAAGGGGAGCTGAGAGCTTAAGGAGAAGGGTGGGGATCGAGGTACAGGAACAGGCTCTCCGAGGCAGCCTAGACCTGCACCGGTAGCTGTTATTAGTGTGCCACAAGAGCTTCCCTTTAACAAGCGGGAGTCTGCAAACATGGTTTCAAGACAAAAGGAGATACATTCCCTGGCACTAGTGGATTATTCAAGCGGCAGTGATGAGGAGAATGCAGAGCAGAATCAGCAGACTAAGAGTCTTGGGGGGCCACGTAGTAATGTGCCGGCATTTTTCATTAGCCGAGAGGCAAAAAGGCAAGGGGGCAAGGAAGGAGTGGGGCAATTTCAAATTGTAAGGAATACTAGGGAAGCTTTTCAAGACAGGCAAGCATATGAGCAGGAGAGGTTGGGTGACCAGGGCACTGGACACAGGGAGCAGGTGAGGGAGGGTTTGCAACAAGGGGGGGAGTCACAAGGGTTATGTGGATTTCATGTATGATAATGGCTTGGAGCATACACGTTTTAACAGGGAATACATTTTTCCTGTGGCGCGACAGGCGCCTGTTGGCTTTCGAACAGAGGAAGAAGAGCTTGGGGATTGTTTAGACGGGCAATGGGTTTGGGTTGAGCATGCTCCAGCCGTGGACAAGAATCACTGCATTTGAACACAGCAAGGTTAAGAAGAAGACTGGCATGGACAGATCATATGGCAGAGCAGCTGAGCAAAAAATGGCAGCCGCTGAGCAAAGTGGTTTCAATGTTGGATCTTCAGCGGATTCACCACAGGCGGGCAGGCCTTTAGAGCGAGGGTCTGCTTTAAATTGGAAAACATATAAGGGGGCGGTGGGGGACAGAGAACGTCCAGGAAGAAGTCAACAAGTTATTTATCCCCAGAGTACGTGGGTAAGGGATGAAGAGGTTGATGCGGATTTTGAAGATGAGGGATGGGAGGAGGATGTTTGGGAAAACTTGGAGGACATATCAAGTAAGAAGGGGGATAAGGGGCAGGGGAGTGGGACAACAAAATCTGCTAAATCATTTCAGGTTGCACGGGAAGATGCGGCACCCTTGGCGGAACAACGGGAGAATCACGAGCGGATATTTCGAACGGATTTTCAGAAGCGAGAAGAGCAACTGCCAAAGGGTAAGCCGCATTGGTGGGGGGCGTGGGACGTCGGAGCAAACAGGGGGGGGGGTGAGCAGCAATTGGGGGAAAAGGGAGTACTGGTGCAGTAGCAGGTGGCGTTTCAAACAACAGGGAAGGAGGTAGGTGGGGGAGGCCAAAGTCAAAGGCAAGAGGTAACTAATGAGGGGACAAATTTACCAAAAAGATTGCCGTATATGGGTTTAGCGATGCCTTTAGGCTCGCATTTGTCAATTAAAACTAAACAGAAGATATGGCAACATGAGTACGTTGATGTTTTTCGATTGCTGCACCGTGATTTGCTAGCAAAGGTAGGTCATAAAGAAGAGGAAATGGAGCTAGCAAGGCGTCCCAGAGTACCCCGCGGTATAGATAATTGGACATCGGCCTTTTTAATATTTGCCAGCATTTATTGTGAGAAATACCCAGAGAGGGCGGTATCAATATTTAAGTATATGGATGTAGGGAGGAAAGCCCACATGCATTTTGGAGGCTTTTCATGGTTGAACTATGATGAGGAATTCAGGGCAAGGATGGGTATGTGTGAGGATAGACCATGGGGAGATATAGACGCTGAGCTGTGGCTTCAGTGGATGTCATCTTCTCACCCTCCGGCAACTACACACACAGCTAGTGGATTGCCAGTGACGTACAGGCCCTTTCTGGGGTGCGCCACCCAGGGAGGGGCAGGTACAATGGCTAGAGGGCAAACAAGTGGAACAGGATCATGCTGGAATTACAACAGGGGTTACTGCAACAGGCCATACTGCCGTTTTATGCATGAATGTTCACAATATGGAGGTAGGCACACCCTCTCTCAATGTTTTCCAGCTGCGCCAGGCGCGCTGGGGCAAAAGTTTCAGGAACAAGGACAATCAACAAGGGGGAGAGGGGCATCACTCCATGCGTTACCAAAAAGCTTTTACCCCAATTAAGTGGGAATTGTTTATCCCTTGGCTGGATAATTACCCAGACAGGACGGCGGCGGCTAAATTGTACAGTGGGTTTAAGGACGGTTTCCGAATAAGCTACCAAGGCCCTAGAGTCAAACGATGGGCAGACAATCTGCGGTCTGCAAAAGAACTTCCAGAAGTGGTGGGAGAAAAATTGGGGGAAGAGGTAAGGTTGGGCAGGGTGGCAGGCCCATTTAGCCAGACTCCTTTTGCTAATTTGATAGTGTCACCTTTAGGGGTCATCCCCAAGAAAAGACCGGGGGAATACAGAATGATACAGCATCTATCATGGCCAGAGGGCATGTCCATTAATGATTTCATTGCAGAAGAAGATACTTCAGTGTCATATACCACAGTGGATGAGGCAATGAAAATGGTCAGAGGGCTGGGAGAGAATGCGGAGCTCGCAAAATGTGATGTTCAATCGGCATTCTGGCTGATTCCGATACATCCTGCAGACTTTGAGTTAATGGGAATGCAATTTGATGGATATTTCTTTTTTGACAAAGTGCTCCCATGAGTCTCCTGTGCTCTCTTTGAATTGTTTAGCTCATTCTTGCAGTGGGTTTTCCAACTGTCATGTATTCCTATAGGTTCTGAATCAATCCCCCTATTCCTGACCCTATTCTGGTTAAACTAACTATCAAGTTAACTAACAGTCAGCCCATGAGGCAAGAACAGCCCCCATGATGCAGATACCGTTATCTGACGCAGTCACACTACGGCACAGGAACGTGTTATCTGATTAGGTCATAACGCTTGAGATCTAATTAGACAAGCGACATTCCTCCAGCCCCTGATAAGGCATACGACGTTCTCATAACAAATCAAACCTATGACAACCTGGAAAATCCGTGCGGCCATTGTTTTGATTTCACAGAGAACTTTAGTAAAGAATGTGCTAACGAGCAAGTCGTATGACATCTTTATTGACGTATCTATGTCCATCCTTACGTCAATCTCGGCACCTTTAAGGTATAAATATTGCCGATCTTGCCCTATGCAAACACACGCGTGGTGACAAGACGGAGCAGCCATACTTGCCGAAGCCGAGAGCAGAAGCAGACCCCGCTGGCAGCAGCCCCGCCTTCCTGACGCGCTGAGAGACGCGCTGCTATCTCAAGCCGAGAGACCCAGCACGGGCGTTTCTGGGCAGCCCTCGCAGGCAGCCTGGAATATCGAGAGCAGAGAAAGAGATACCATTCCTCATTCATCCTAACTTCCAGGTACAGAACTGAATAACCCCTCACAGAGAATTCTTTAGTTATTCACTTGGCAAAAACAAACTTAACTTAAACTGTAACTTTCTATTCCCGCCCACGCATTAGACTTAGGTCAGGTACACGGGGTAGGCGTATTTAGAAACAGCAGTTGAGTACGTTTAGTCAAATGTATATGTGTATGTAAATATATTTTAATCATTTTAAACATCATATGGCTCAGAAACCATATCAATGTTTTTACAGTATTATTTTATACTATTGCTTTTAATGTATGCACTTTACTTAACTATAAGTATTGCAATAATATCGATCCATTTCTCATGTACGAGAAAAGAGACTGATCAATAAATAACACCTTTTTATTGAACACGCCCGTCTCTTCCTTTTCTCTACAATCTGATGAGACTAAGAATGCACGTACTGACTGAGTAAAATAATTGCCTTGTGCTCACACGACTCTCGAGATTGACTCTTGATTAGGGGAGAGCAAAGTTGTCATGTTCTATGGTTGTCAGAAACTAAATCCCTTCTTGTCTAATCAGGGAAGTTAATTCCTCCTTGAACATTCGAGAAAGTTTCTAGCGAACTCTGAGCTACGCTGGCAAACCCAAAAATTAAGTCTAGTATCGACAGTAGTAGACCTAGTTAACGTCTGGTCTAGGCCTTTACTGCTGAAGGTATTATTCCAATGCGCAGAGCCTATTGGGAAAATAGGAGCTACACTACATGGCGCCCAACGCGTTTGGAAAGGGCGATAAAACTAACGTAAGACATTTAGAGTAACTCAGTCGTGCTTTCTCACTCAGACCCCTTTTTCCATTATACTCCAAAGACGTCTGGAGTGGGTGAAAGGAAATATCCTCCAAAACCTCGCAGGAGGGAACTCCTATATATGGTTCTTGGTATAGTCAACGTTGAAGGATAAAAACATTCCCAAAATATTGTGCATCTAATCTCTGTTTCCATAAAGAAACCTGATCTGCAAACAAACATAATACCATCCTGTCTGTAAAATGGCAGAGAGTGATGATGAAAGAGAGGCAGTTAGATTAGCAACTGAACTCGCAGATGCTGATGCTACAATGCAAGCAGCAGACCCGAATATAACACTCATTCCGGTCATTAAAAGGAGATCTATAACCTTAAAACTTATAGAAAATGGACTGACACCTAGAGGTGGCACAGTCATATTCGTAATCGAGGCACACGAATATCGGCAGACAGAGGTATACTATTCATGGATACATTTTCCAGCAGCAAATGCTGTAACAAAGTACTTCCACTATTACAAAGTAGAGGAACCTCCTGAAACGTACACTCCTTTCGAGGAGGTGGAAGTACCACTCAAATTCCAAGAGCATTTGCTCTTATTTGATGGCGCCCTAAAACATAACAATCACATTACAAGGCTCGGTCCTTTAGGAAGACCAGGAGCAACGTGGCCGGTCTTAGCCGGATACACACCACATCCAGACATCGAAAGAATGCCTGCAGCAGAGCTGTTAATACAGCTAAAACAACTACTAAAAATTCATAGACAATTAGTTCAGTATGTAATGCGGACTTCAACAATTCAGCCAGCGATTAAACTTCCACAGCTGACCCCTCACCAGGGGAACACAAATAAAATTACACCACAGAACATCCAATCCTGCCTAGGTAAAGTTCCAGCTAAACGGGAACAGATACCACTCTGGTTGGCACAGAAAATTACCCAAATAGAGGCGGTGTTTCCTGACACCACCCCATTAGAAAAACACAGGATTCTGACTATATGTCTCCCAATGGGAATCGCACCACACATTGAGGACTGTGACACTTGGGGTACAGTCTTTGCTTCCATCTACACAAAAACGCACGGTGTTCCATCCATTTCGGTGATACCAGATGTGCTAAAACAAATTCAAGATGAATACGGTCCAGAACCTGCTTTAACTCTTGGTATGAAATTACTAAAAGACTTCAAGCAGGTCTCGGCTATATTATTAGCCAACATAAAAGGTGAAGCAGCAAACGTGGCGATCCGCCAGAGGTTAAAAGAGACAGATATAGCAGACCAACCAGCTGAAATTGCCAGAATCATAGAAAAATCCTATGAAGAACTAGGCAGAGATAGTCTAGGTGGAATACCAGTAAAACCGCAACTGACTACAAGTCCAGAAAAAATATGTTTTAATAACAATTCACCAAAAAAGAACTGGGATGGAAACAAACAATCCAATCCTAAAGAAAAGAAATTCCAGTCCCGAGGAAGGTCTCCTAGGCGAAGAGAGAAATCTCCAAACCAAAGACAGAGGTCACCGCAGAGTGACCCCTCTGGGAATAGATATAACCTTAGAAATAGGGATAATATTAAAAAACCTGATAGATATCAAGACATTGATACACGTCCCTCTCAATCTTTTCAGACTTCCTCGCAGAAATCGGAAAGAAGAGGACGATCAGAAGAGCACGCCAAGTCCAAAGACAAGGAACCTGCTCAGCTAAAAAAGAAATTACAATTTCCAAAAAAGAAGGTAGCCAGTATCAAGGTAGTTAAAAATGCCGAGAATACTGAGGACACAACTGAAAAACGGAGAATGGGCTCAGACAATGCTAGACAGCGTAGCAGAGGTGAGCATAGCTCGCAAAGTCCTTATGAATCATCTGGAGACAGTGGACACGAATGAATACCTTCAAGTGGAAACTGCAGACACCAGAGTTAGCAAGCCCCACAAGATATACGAGATAACATTACGTACAGAGGGAGATAAGACTAGGAAAATAAGGGGACTATTTTGGGATAACCTTTCCAAGGGTTATGATATCCTTCTAGCTGAAAAAGACTGGCCACCAGAGTTTGTCAGGGAGTGCCCTCATGGCGAAGAAGTAATTATGCCTGCCTTCTCGAATCAAATCCCGATTCATAAAAAATACACACTTGCTAGAAAGTGGGCAGTGGCCTTAGCACCTGCTTTATATAAAAATCATGTAGGATGGGATGAGGACTCCCCTCCTCACAAAATCCAGTTAAAATCACAACCTACTGCACAAAGGCAGTACCCAATTAAGCAAGAAGCTAAAAAACAGGTAAATGAAATACTAGATCAGCTAGAATACCAGGGGGTGATTGAAACTTGCACCTCACAAATGAACAATCCTTTGTTTCCGGTCTCCAAACCAGACAATTCATATCGTCTAGTTTTGGATTACCGACACCTTAACACATGTTGCAAAACCTTTGCAGTGCAAAACTCACACAGTGCTGCACTAATGAATAACATAGTGCGCAAAAAATACAAAACAACCTTGGACATCTCCAATGGATTCTTTTGTCAAAACATAGCACCAGAGAGCAGATCTTTAACTGCATTCTCAGTAAATGGCACTCAAAAGCAATTCTGTCGGTTAGCCCAGGGGTACAAGAACAGCCCGGGGGTATTCTCAGCGAGAGTAACAGAATTACTACAACTATATGATGATGAAGCATTATCTTATGTCGATGACATTTACTTAACAGATGATGACTTGGAGACTCCCTTGAAAAGGGTGAACACCATAATACTTGGGTTCGCTGCAGAGGGTTACAAATTCAACTTTAAAAAGTCCAGAATTGCCCATCTGACGGTCCTATTCTTAGGATATGAGTTATCAAGTGAAGGCAAAAGCTTGGCTGACAATTTCCTAGAGAAATGTGCCGTAATCCAAGCTCCTAAAACACTAAAAAACCTACAGTCAATTCTAGGTTTCCTAAATTTCGGAAGAACATACATTGCAAATTACACAGAAAGGGTCAAACCCCTTTATGATCTAATTAAAACAGACTTTAAAAGATCCAATTGGACTCAAACACACACAGAAATTTTGAGATCCTTACAAACAGACATGCTAATTAAAACAAAATTAGAAACACGTGATAACACACGCAATCTTGTGATTCGAGTCATCCCAGGGAGATGCGGATTCACATACCTGACTTCTAATGAAGGAGAAAAGGTACCAATTGCATTCAAATCACACTTGTACACTAAGGCTGAAATGAAATTTAGCCCAACGGAAAAAATTCTTACAGCAGCACAGACAGCTATAGCAAAAGAACGAGCCCTGGCACAAGGTAAACCAATAATAATCGTGACACCAATACCAGCCTTAGAGGCGGTAACAAAGGCAAGCATTCCAAATGCTAAAGCACTCCATCCAAGATGGATACAATGGGCTAACTCTCTTGCTGCAACAGACGTGGTGTACGAATTTGATCCTTATTTAAAAACACAAGAATTTCTCCAATATGAATTTGAATGTCCTCCGCCAACCGAAATTCTGCCTCTAGATCACTACGGCTGTATAATATATACAGACGGATCAGCACAACCCGCAGTAGGGGGTAAACAAGCTTACAGTGCTGCGTGCGCGATTGTTAAAGGTCGTTGGCACGAAGGGAAATTTAAACCAACCCTCACTAAAACACAATCCCTAGGAGATTGTACAGCTCAGCGAGCTGAACTACTAGCATTCAAGATGGCGCTTGAAAATACCGATCGAGAATTCCCCACACTCATAGTGTGTGATTCGTATTATTGCGTTCAGTCTTACAATGAATACTTGCAGATCTGGCTTCAGAACGGTTTCAAGGATGCGAAAGGTGGCACAATCAAGCATAAAATGCTCTGGGAACAAGTAGCTCTTTTACAAAAAGAACTACCAAAGACTCACGTGATACATACACTGAGTCATCAACGTGATGGCGTTCACGTTGCAGGGAATTCATTGGCTGATGAGGCCGCGAAGGCAGCTGTGCAAACGGCTTCCGTAGCTGCCGTCACCAGGTCAAAAACAAAAATAGACAGCGAAATATTACAAGCTGTCAGCGCTTCAGAAAAGGATTCGATAGAACCACTCCCTAAAGGCTTTCCAGTAAAATACTCATACATAACTGATGCAAACAATGTCCTTTTGCTCAAATCCCTGGAGTGGGGGATAGGGCAATTCCAAACATGGAACATAGGTTAGGACTAATAATAGCGGCACACGAAGGGCTTGCTTCTATCCATGCTGGCGTCTCAGCCACAGTATCATTATTAAAACAGAGATACTGGTGGCCACAAATGAGAAGACAAACGAGGAACTATGTTCTAGCATGTGAAATATGTCAAAAAATGAAAGTATCAACGGTGAGAGGTCCAGCGCAGACGTCCCTTCTAATCTCGGATAAACCATTAGCCTGTGTTTATCTAGACCACTGCGGTCCCTTACAAAGGGATGGTAACTATAAATATATCTTGGTCGCAGTGGACTCATGCACGAGATTCATATGGATGTGGCCCCAGCGAACGGCTGACGCCAGAACTGTTATAAAAGATTTGCGAGTCTTTATCGGCACATACGCAATTGGCATGCTGCATTCGGACAATGGTCCTGCTTTTAGCTCTCGGGCTTATAAGGAGGCCATGGTCAGCATGGGCGTGCAATTGCGGTACTCTTGTCCATTTCACCCTGAGGGGAACAGAATTGTTGAAAGAAAAAACCGTGACATAAAGCAATCTATAACGGCAAAGGTATTAGGTTCGGGAGCTGGGTGGGTCAAACATCTAATAAGTGTCCAACGTAGTCTAAATAACTTGCCAAGAAATTCTCTGAAGGGATTCAGTCCGTACAAATTATTATTTGGAACTAGGATGTTGATCTCTGACCTTGATAGTCAGACTTCAGTGGTTAAAGAAAAAAGCTTTGATGTCAAAGACCGTTTGGCTATTTTGCAGGACTTAAACAAAACAAGAAAAGACCTGAGCAACATACAGTTGAAACAACAGCCAACAACCACTGAAGAATCACCACCTGTCCCAGCAAGACCTGTCTGGATTCCAAAAGTCGGGGATCTAGTCAGGGAAAAGATCGCGGTAAAGAAGGAATTTGGGCCTTCCTACAGAAAAGCAGTTCCTGTCTTGTCTGTCAACGGGACAAGATCAGTTGTACTACCGCCACTTGCTGGTAAAAAGGAGAACCGAGTTGTATCCATCGACCTGGTAAAACCACAACATGTGGCCGATAACAAACAGTAGGCCAAGTGGACTCCCAATAAGTAGCAGAACACCAAGGTTTGCTACCAGCACAGAGGTCCTATCAAAAAGGCTCATCACATTCGAAACGCCTAAAGAAGAACAAGAAGGACTATGCAACAATGCAATAGAACTCAGACCTCTGAAAACCCAAATAAAGACATTTAGCAGAGACACACCAATCTATACTGAAGTACCAAGTGAAAATGCAGAAAACAAAAATCCTGAAGCAATTGGAACAATTGACAGAACTGCATCCGGTTACTTCATCAACTTCGATGATTCCTCTGACGGCTTCAGTGAATCAAAGACACAGCCATCATCAAAATCCTTTAAAGACAAAGCTAAGGAACTTTTGAAACATCTGAAAGAAACATATCTGGTTTCTCCATGGATTGAATTTTGGGTGGGTTTTGGTGCATTTATCCTCATACTTTGGCTCATCATGGTATTTACTTTGGGACGCTTCATTGAGGGAAAATATGCTAAAATGGACACAGCAAGTCAGAACATCAACTTGGTCCTCAAACCACACACATCTTCACACGTCGAGAAAAGAGAACTTTCTTCAGCCAACTTCACAGCCAATCCTATACCTGGTGGGGTAGCCTGGGACAACACTGACTATGAAATTTATGGTCCGGTCGAGATCCTGAAATATCCACACCAAATCAAGATCTCCTTGAGTGACTTTGCAAAACCAAACTCATTTGCTGATGATTGGGACTTCGAAAGTATTAACAACATGATGTCTGACTTAGTAATGTCTGCTAAATTTACAAAACATGATTATTTGCAAGGTTCTACAAATTATGATAGTATGTATTGCTATAACCATTATGGTAACCATTTTTTACATAAATCTGCACAACCTAGAAATGTTTTAAGTTATAATCAATGGGAACATTGTGCTACACCTCCAAAAGGAAGCTCTAGAACCGTATATGACAAATATTCATATTTTTCAGGTTTTAACATAAGTAATGCTGAAACATTTTATTTTAAATTGTCAAACAAGACAGGGATGAAAACCATGATAACCAACACAAAATTGATATATTCAGATTCATTCTTTGAAAAAATGAATACATTTGGATTTGATTATTGGGACAAAAATGTTGATTTGAAAAGTGTTTGGGGTACAAAAGAATGGCAAGTACAGGGTATAGAAGCTTTGTTTAGAGCCTGCATGATCCCAGAACAAATGATATTTTTAAATGACACTGTTCAACAAACCACCTGTCTTGGCTTAGCCAAAATCAAAGATTTAATTAAACCGTCTATTCCAAAGCCAACAATGTTTAGCAATAGCTCTGATACAGATGAAGAAATAGACGTAAACCATATATTAAACCAAAACAGAACACATCCTGATTGGAAACAATGGTTGATCTGGCCCACAGATACAAATAACTGTCAAGATAGATTCCTGAATAAAACACAGGGTTTCAAAATGACCAGGCCAGACCCTAGATATCCCCAAAGACATCACCCAGGGATAATAACAACCTACAGTGTGGGCAAATTATGCCTTCAATGGCTACAAACTTCCACACTGCCTGAAATTAAGCAACACCTAACTTTACTTACTGATGGTGCTGACTTGCGTGATTTCATAATGGGACCACGCAAACAGCGTCAAAAGCGTTTCATAGCAGCCTCTGTATATGCAGCATACAATGAGGCCTGGAAGGTTACTCAAATTGAGACAGCAGAAAGAATACGGGAAATTGACCGTATTAATTTGGAAAAATCACTATCTGTAGTGGACAATGGGTTAATGACTCTGTCCTCCAGAATTTTTTCATTGGACAGCATTGTGTCTTCAGCAATCGATATATTATCGCAAGACTTACTGTTATTACAACATGGTCAGTCACAATTGCGTTCCATTGTACAGCTTGGCTGGACGTTACAAAATCTGCGTTCAGGCTATGTGCCTTGGCGTTTAATCAACACAACGTCACTATTCCAAATCTTTAACCTTACTGATAGACAAATCGGTATGGCGCAAAAGGGTGCTGATTATACAATCTTGAGCATTGAAAAACTAGAAAGATTACCAATGACAATGTCAGAACGACCTGTCAGTGAATGGATAATCCACGGAATCATAAATATTCCAATCTCAACCTTCAGGTTTCAATACTGCCAAAAATATATACAGGCTGGCATGTACGAGACATTGGGAAAGGGGTACCTTAAAACAACTTGGAACCTGCCCTATTCACATGCATGTGTCAGTAATAAAGGACAGAAAGTGTTTCTTAGTGGCAACAATTGTGCTATGTCACTAAGCGGCACGCTTCTGTGTAACGGTATTAGTTTGCACGGAGCCTGTGAAGGGAATTCATACAACCTTTCATGTCACCAGCAAGGCGCACCTGCAACTGAAATAGAACCATTCTTTCAAAGACTCTATAATGGGAGTTACATTCTTATTGTAGACCGCAGATGTTGTAGTCTTATGCCCGGGACTCCTTATCTAGTCACTACGACGGCGAAGGTCAAGTGCTGTGGACGTTCTTTATTCCCCAGCTCCTTTCCAGACAGGGAGGCAAGGGCATGGCCCAGTTTGAAAATTACTTCTATTCGAATAGATACTTTAAGCAGAATGAAAACAGTGCTTCTTCAGACGCCTACAAGGCTCACGTCATCAAAAGAAACGTATGATCTACAAGTCGCAAGGACGACTGCAGAGATACATACATTATTATCAACTAATTCCCCCGTACATTTCGCGGAAATCCTGAGCGAAATCTTAAATATTTCTGATACAATGGGATCTCAGGGGTATTTAAGACAGTATTTTCGATGGCATTAACACCATTCAAAGCCATACTGGGTATTTTTCCAGATTTCGTCCATTCGATTTTTTGGCGGACTTCCCCTGATCCTGGGACTAATTGCAGGAATCCTATTCTTAGTCCTTATTTTTCGTTATGGCAACCCATGTCACAGATCAAACTCTCGCGACAATGGAAGATACGATCCTAGCCATTGGATACCGGGACCGGATATCAAAAATCCTGGGACTCTCCCGGCTTAGAGACCTAAACATGACTTGGTTTCTATCATTTCGACCAATGTGGCAAAGGTGTGTTTTACCTGTACTAAGGTGTCTGCTATGCGGAGAAGAATGCGTGTTAGACACCTGTCTGACGCTACAATCGGATGCGCCAGTGGATGCAGATACACTGTTGGTTCCTACCAAGGTTCACGCTTTGTGCTGCCCTCAAAGGCTGCCAATCCTGATGACGGCATTCCTGGAATCTTCACCACTGCGATTGAAGAGTAGTGAAGTTCAAAATGAAAGCAGCATCGAATAAGGTACGACCTTCTGTCAGCAATGCGAATCAGAATGTCAATGCAGACAATCATGCGCACGAATGCATGGTTACCCCTATTTCCGACTTAGTGGAACTTTCCCATGAAGCTGTTGACAGTTTTTTCGAAAGCCTGAATGATATGATGTTCTCTCCAGAACAGAAATAGAGACTTTTGAGCAAGCTCGCACACGGCGTTCCCTGAATTCGGCCTACAACTTTAAAAATAAAGTCACATGAACAATTCTTCCCACCAGTTCACGGACAACAATTTTTTAGCAGCCCCAAATTATTTTTCACAAATTTTTCGGGACACTTATCTTCTGCTTAAAGTAAGAAACTATTCCTAGAGAACTAAGATTTCTATTTTTAGATACTTTATAAACTTTAGTTGCCCGCTGGGATGTTCACAAATATTTTATTATGTGATGAGATGGTCTCGAACTTCCTTTCTGTATAGCTATATTAAGAGCCATTTCATGTGTATTTCTCAAATACCAAATTAGCAATAATGCATACAAATGCGTGTTTACTTTTGCATTTAATTCATAGCTTAAGTGCATACAATATATATGACTGCAATTTTTCAGTATATTTGAAAATTTCAAAATGCATTTATGTATTTTGGGGTGGTAAGGTATACACTATACTCTATAGTATGTTGTACTATGTTATACTATGCATAGATTAGTAAATATGACCATAGTTAGCGTGGAGTGGGTGTCATGTATTCCTATAGGTTCTGAATCAATCCCCCTATTCCTGACCCTATTCTGGTTAAACTAACTATCAAGTTAACTAACAGTCAGCCCATGAGGCAAGAACAGCCCCCATGATGCAGATACCGTTATCTGACGCAGTCACACTACGGCACAGGAACGTGTTATCTGATTAGGTCATAACGCTTGAGATCTAATTAGACAAGCGACATTCCTCCAGCCCCTGATAAGGCATACGACGTTCTCATAACAAATCAAACCTATGACAACCTGGAAAATCCGTGCGGCCATTGTTTTGATTTCACAGAGAACTTTAGTAAAGAATGTGCTAACGAGCAAGTCGTATGACATCTTTATTGACGTATCTATGTCCATCCTTACGTCAATCTCGGCACCTTTAAGGTATAAATATTGCCGATCTTGCCCTATGCAAACACACGCGTGGTGACAAGACGGAGCAGCCATACTTGCCGAAGCCGAGAGCAGAAGCAGACCCCGCTGGCAGCACCCCCGCCTTCCTGACGCGCTGAGAGACGCGCTGCTATCTCAAGCCGAGAGACCCAGCACCGGCGTTTCTGGGCAGCCCTCGCAGGCAGCCTGGAATATCGAGAGCAGAGAAAGAGATACCATTCCTCATTCATCCTAACTTCCAGGTACAGAACTGAATAACCCCTCACAGAGAATTCTTTAGTTATTCACTTGGCAAAAACAAACTTAACTTAAACTGTAACTTTCTATTCCCGCCCACGCATTAGACTTAGGTCAGGTACACGGGGTAGGCGTATTTAGAAACACCAGTTGAGTACGTTTAGTCAAATGTATATGTGTATGTAAATATATTTTAATCATTTTAAACATCATATGGCTCAGAAACCATATCAATGTTTTTACAGTATTATTTTATACTATTGCTTTTAATGTATGCACCTTACTTAACTATAAGTATTGCAATAATATCGATCCATTTCTCATGTACGAGAAAAGAGACTGATCAATAAATAACACCTTTTTATTGAACACGCCCGTCTCTTCCTTTTCTCTACAATCTGATGAGACTAAGAATGCACGTACTGACTGAGTAAAATAATTGCCTTGTGCTCACACGACTCTCGAGATTGACTCTTGATTAGGGGAGAGCAAAGTTGTCATGTTCTATGGTTGTCAGAAACTAAATCCCTTCTTGTCTAATCAGGGAAGTTAATTCCTCCTTGAACATTCGAGAAAGTTTCTAGCGAACTCTGAGCTACGCTGGCAAACCCAAAAATTAAGTCTAGTATCGACAGTAGTAGACCTAGTTAACGTCTGGTCTAGGCCTTTACTGCTGAAGGTATTATTCCAATGCGCAGAGCCTATTGGGAAAATAGGAGCTACACTACACAACAAGTATGTAGTTCATGGGGATAGCACAGTCCAGGCATTGTGAACTAGCCTTGGAAACTTTTCAGAACATGGCCAGAGAATTTGGGGTACCTTTGGCGCCAGATAAAACAGAAGGCCCAGATACAAGGATTACATTTTTGGGCATAGAAATTGATACAGTAGCGATGATGGCAAGAACAAGTTAGCAGAGATTAGAGCATGTGTCACAGATGTGTTAACGATTAATAAATTGCAGTTAAGGCAGGTGCAGCACTTATTGGGTTATTTAAACTTTGCGTGCAGAGTAGTCAGGGTAGGCAGGACCTTCTGCATACAACTAGGTATGGCCATGTCAGGTGTAACCATGCCTCATCACAGGATTAGACTCACAAAAAGCATGAAAGAGGATTTGAGAATATGGCTGTTGTTCCTCGAAAATTTTAATGGAGTTTCGTTATATTTCATTGAGGAGGGTATGGTTTGGCAGGTACAGCTTTATTCATACGCATCAGGTGCAAATGGATTTGGGATTTTCTGGGATGGACGTTGGTGTGCGGAGGAGTGGCAAGAACTATGGAGGACACAAGGACGTAGTATTGCGTTCCTCGATCTTTTCCCATTATTAGTAGCACTGATGGTGTGGGGAAATGAACTCAGCAATAGGACGATACTATTCCATGTATATAATATAGCAGTGGTTAACCTAGTAAATAGACAGAAAGCGAAAGACCTGAGAGTTTTAAGTTTATTGAGCCTCAGACTGAATATAGTTTTCAAAGCTAAGCACATCCCGGGTGTAAATAACACAATCGCTGATGCGCTTTCTCGTTCCCAGTGGGAAAGATTTCGGTTGCTGGCCCCTGGAGCAGCAGTCACCAAAACACCTATTCCTCACAGCATCTGGGCCCTAGGGGATTGAGGATCGTGCAACTTGTGGAACAGTCTATAGCGCCGGCTACTTGACGGAGTTACATGCTTGCATGGTGAGAGTTTATAAGTTATGGCAAGACTTACAGCAATGTACAAAGCGATGAGATGTCCGTTCTTTTTGTTTTAGATTTTGTTCTAGCCTTAATCACCAAAGGGCTTTCTCATACAACGATCGCTGGGAAATTAGCGGGGGTTTCTTTTTATGCGCAGTTGTACTGGGGTTTTGACCCAATTGACAATGTCCTCGCAAAAAAAATGTTAAAAGGTTTGCAGAGAGAGAAACCCCAACTGTGTAATGTAAGAGCCCCTATATCATTCGAGTTATTGCAGCAATTGCTGTTGAAATTACCAGGATCCTGTTATGATTTTATTGAAGTTAGAATTTTTAGGTTATGCATGATATGGTTGTTTTTTGGGGCACTTAGAGTCTCTGAATTATTAGGTTTAAGGCATGAAACGGGTTTAGATAGCACGGAGGTATTTTTGGAAGAGGATAGACTAAAAATCTGGTTAAGAAAGTCTAAAACTAATCAGATGTGACAGGGAGTTTGGATACATCTAAGCGCTAGTCAAGTAAAAGAGTGTTGTCCTGTAGGTGAGTGGAGAGAATTTAGGTGTGGAAAGGATTTTTCAGATGGGCCGATTTTTGTCCACAATTCTGGGAAAAAACTCACGAGCCATCAGCTGCTGGCGGTCCTGAGGAGGGCGTTATTATTACTGGGAAAGGATCCAACAACATTTACAACACATTCCTTTAGGATCGGGGCTGCATCAGAGGCAGCAAGATTGGGGCTGGGTTGGGGAGTGATCAAAAGGATAGGTAGATGGCGATCAGCTTGCTGCGCGCAATAAGTACGGAAATAAAAATAAAATTTTTTTTTAAAATGGTTACGTTGGTGGTTTAATAAAGTTTTTTCTCTCATCTAGGTGATATTTGGTGTTTGTGTCCTATCAAAAAGCAAATATGGATCATAGGTTATTCTTTCGTCAAGTGGGCTGCGATTTTTGCTGAACACCAGATCTATGGACGAAATCTTGGCATCCCCAGCGATGGACATGAACTTTACTGGTGCGGTAAAGGGGGGGTGAGATGGGAACGCTTATTTCCATTGCTTGCAAAAATCAGGTACGATAGAGGCGGCCCAGAGATATTGATACTCCATTTAGGAGAGAATGATTTAGTAGCATTGTCTGCATTAGGTTTAATAAAGAATATGCAGGTAGACTTAGCGGTGATAAAAAATAACTGGTTAGGTACCAGGTTGGTATGGACAGAATTTGTTTTCAGGAAAAATTGGAGGAATGCACAGAACCAAACAGCAATGGAGAAAGCAAGGAAGAAACGGAACAGAGCTATGAAAATTATTTGTGTGGGTATGGGCATTCAAACCATAGCGCATGATAACATCAGTGGTAGGGAAGGCCATTTATTTAGAGAAGATGGAGTGCATCTAACTCAATTGGGAATGGCCTACTATCTTCTTGAGATAAGAGACATGTTGTCTAAAGAGTTGGATGTTGGTTTGTGGGTATCTTCAGGAGTGGGGGATGAATTAAAAAAAAATGAGATTATGACACCAACTATTTTTGGGTGGGGTCAGGAAAAATCTTGGGCTTTTTCCTGAGTGACAGAATAGGGGGGAGGTCAATGTCTAGAGTGGACTTGATCGTCCTTCATAAGAGAGGGTGGGGGAGGATCAGGATGGGGAAAAGAAAAGGAAAAAAGAAGGAAAAAGTTGAAATATGTTGGAAATATGTGGTGAATTCATGAAATGAAGATTATGGATGGTTTTGGTCAAAACAGTTACAACGAAATTAAGTTTGAAATGATATATAAGGTTTTGGTATAAAGTTCAAAATTGTACAGTTTCGAAGAAAGTATAAAAACAAGTGTTAGTATTTATGATATTTGAGAAATTGCCTGATCTTATCAATAAAGTGACCTTTTCTGCTACAGTGATGTTTGTTTCATGGTCTGGATTATTTTGGGCGATGGGGTCCTCAGGGGGAGCGGAGCGCAAGCTGTCTCCCCCCGGGGATTTTCGCCCGAATGGGACAGGCCAAGGGCGCTAATTGGGTAATAGGTGGGGAGCAGCGGGGAAGGCGGGAGCGCCATATTGGCGATTCGGTTTTGAGGATGTTAGGAGTGGTTTTTGTGCGAGGCCCACCCACCCACCCGAAAAATAAATAAATAAATAAATACATTTCTCTTTGTTTGTTAAAGACAGGATGCCACTATAGGACAGGCGACTTTCTCTAATCTATAGTCTTCAGTGTGGAATAGGGGGGAGGTCAATGTCTAGAGCGGACTTGATCGTCCTTCATGAGAGAGGGTGGGGGAGGATCAGGATGAGGAAAAGGAAAGGAAAAAGAAGGAAAAAGTTGAAATATGGGGTGAATTCATGAAATGAAGATTATGGATGGTTTTGGTCAAAACAGTTACAACGAAATAAAGTTTGAAATGAAATATAAGGTTTTGGTATAAAGTTCAAAATTGTACGGTTTCGAAGAAAGTATAAAAACAAGTGTTAGTATTTATGATATTAGAGAAATTGCCTGATCTTATGAATAAAGTGGCCTTTTCTGCTACAGTGATGTTTGTTTCATGGTCTGGATTATTTTGGGCGATGACTGTTACTAGCATGATAATGCCCGATAGGCAGTGGTGCTTCATCTGTTTTCATGAGTTGTCCTCCTATGTACTCACATGTCGCTCTAGCACCTCTTGAGAAATATGCAGGCATTCTATAATGTTTCAACTCTTTCTCCCTCAATTCATTTACCCTTTCTTGCATGGCTCCTACATTTTTCCATGGATTTTGTTTTATCTTTTTTCATAAAGTCTAGTCCAATGTTTTTGTATATCCATGGCTACCTGAAGGCCTCCCAGTGATGTTACAGACAATTTAATGATAGTAAGACCGGATGGTTCAGTCACCTTAGAGCCAGGTCTTCATAGTTTTATAGAAAGGAAGTTCCCACTCCGTTGAGTGCAGATCCAGGGGTAGGGCTTTCCAATGTTTTGTGCCAAAAACAAGGAGGAACGCCCTCTCCAATGGGATATTTTAATTTTTGGAACATTCAGCAGACACTCTGAAGTGGGACACATTCAGAATTATAAATCGAATCCCCTGGCTATCAGATTATAATCTCTTTCTGATCCATCTCAGGCAACATTTTAAAAAAGACAAACCCAGCAGGTGCATATGTAGGGCTCCTTACCATACAAAAAGGCCAAATTGTTTTTGTACATATATCAGTCACTTTGAGAAACTACTATCAGAAGCTGCCAGGACCAAAAAGGAGACATGTCTAGCTTTCCATTGGAGACTGTGATAGGAATTAAAGGATGTTCTATCATTAGTGGTGACAAGACCCATTACTATGACAGCCTTCATAGATTTAACAGTACAAATGTATGCACAACAGAAAGCACACTGGTCAGAAAGATTGGGTAAATTTAATAGAGCATTGCACCCTATGTTATGTTATGGTAATTAATTTTCTAACGCGCGCAGCTACTCCAAGGAGTGTCCCAGAGCGAGCAAAGGGGACTGAAAAGACAATACCAAACTAAACAAAGAGATGAGTTCTAAGCAATTTTTTGAAAGCCACAGGATCTTTAATATTATGAAGCGCAAGTGGCAAAGCGTTCCAGGCCTGGGCCGCCAAGACAGCAAGAAAACAGCCACCCAGCCTATTCCGATGATAGCGGAAAACCTTTGCCTAGCGGAGAACATAAAAGGAAAACCCTTTCTGCAAATAGGTTGGCACAAGGCCATGCAGGGCACGATGGGCAATAGTAATCAATATAAATTTCACACGGGCCACCGTAGGGAGCCAATGAAGGGAACAGAGATAGCCTTGCACGCTACTTCTTAGAGAAATCTCTCCCAGAAGCTGTGCCACCACATTTTGCACCACTTGAAGTTTGTTAAGAGAGTATTATGGAATCCCCACATAAAGCGCATTGGCATAATCAAGGCGGGAGAGAATGAGCGTGCGGACTACTGTCTCTTTCGCAGCCTGTGGGGGAAGTGGAAGAAATCTTCTCAAGATTTTGAGAAAGCCAAAGATGCACCCAGAAAGTATCTTTAATTGGGTGGCAAAAGATAAGTTATCCTCAAACCAAACTCCCAAGTTCTTAGCAATACTGCTGCTGGAAGATGGTGGCAGATACTCAGATGGCCAGATCAGATCTCTAAAGCCAGGGGGAAAGTTGCTGTACAAGAGTATCTCTGACTTGTCCTCATTGCATTTTAATTGGGTGCCCGCAAGACACTTAAACACCAAGGACAAGCAAAATTCAACAGGGATTCCTCATCCTTTTTCCAGGTGAAAAGTAACTGGGTATCATCAGCATAGGTGATCACCTTTGGCGCCAGCGCCTCAGCCAATATGACTAGAGGAGTGAAATAGATGTTAAACAAGAGAGTAGTTTATAATGCTATTAACCTCAGGATTAACAACCTCCGCTACAGCTGCCATCAATCTGGCAGGACAGGGGTCTGCTGGTGAGCCAGATTTTAGTCGCTAAAAGATTTTCTGTGTACTAGCAGAAAAACCGGGGAAAAATTACCCAGAGAGTGCCTAGGGGAGATGGGAGCAGAGGAATATGACAAAGAATTAGGTGGACGTGGTATAAAGCTTGCTTGAATCACTCAGATTTTGTCCATAAAAACATTAGCCAACATATCACACCAAGCTGGCAGAGGGCATGATTGTGCTATAGGTGACATAAAGCTCTGAACAATCGCAAAGATTTCCTTTAAATTATTTTGAGCTTGATCAATATGAACAGCATAATAGTCCTGTTTAGCTTGAGAGATAGCAGCATAATAGATTTTCTGTCTATATCTAAGCATACCCTTTGCCATCGGGCAATAATCACTGAGATGCCTCGAGCATTCCAATTTTTGACAGTCTTGGTTCAAAAGAGTCAACTCAGCTGTGTACCACGGTTTAGAAGGAGTTTCCCTGGTGCACCTCGCTGAAGTAGGAATAGCGATGGACGACATAGTAACCCAGTTGGTAAATGCCAGAAGACTTCCTTCCAAATCCTGTGGAAAAACAGGCCTACAAACAGTCAAAGCTGATGCAAAATTAGAAGGCTCAATTCTTTTAAATGCTGATTTGTGGGAAGCAGGGCCAGGCAGACTAGCTGAGTCCACCTCCCAGGAGAAAAAGGTCAAATAATGATCAGACCAAGAAACTGGGGGAGGGGGGGTCGTCAGCAGTGATGGAAATATTCGAACAGATAGGGTGCAGAATGTGGCCCCCTTGATGGGTCAGCCGAGTGACCCAATGAGAAAAGTGGGCGAGTTGAAGAGTATTAAAGAACTCTAATGAATCAGTAGAGTTCAACTGATAAAGATGTATATAAAGATCGAACAATATCATACAGTGGGAAAAGCGCAGAGCACGTGCGGTCACTGCCTCGCCCCAAGATTGAAGAAAGGCATTCGCAGGGCCAGGGGGTATATTATCCACAGAGACTGTTAGACCACTGAGTAAAGAGGAGATTGGGGAGACACTGACAGAAAGAAAGACCCTGTCACATAGGATATTGTCTGTACTGTTGATGTGTTGGCTATTTTGTCCATCGCTGACCCCAGAAGCAGGGAAATGGAGCCTCTTGAGTCTAGGAGAGAGACCTAGGATGGGCATCAGCCTCAAGCAAGGTCAATTTTCATATAATTGCACTTTGGCCTTTGATCATAAGGTTTATGGTGGATTCCAGGGCCACAGAATGGTTTATAGATTTTAAATTCCAAATGAAAAAAACAGATTCCACTGTAGAAAACAAAGCATTTTTGGGAACATTTTGACCTCCAGTTTGGCTAAATTGGAAACAGTACCATGTGTAGAAAAGGTATCATTCAACATTATGGATGCTCCAACTTTTCCCATTGTGCTTGGGATCCACTGCCTATGATTAAACATTCCGGGGACAATCCAGTGCATTAAAGAACACGTATCAGTTTACAGTATCCACAACAGAAAAGGAAAGAACAGTTGAAATTAGTAACATTCTAGCTGTTCACAGAGGGTTTCCTTGAAGATTACAGCAAAAAATGGGTAAATGAGGTACCCCCCCATCAAGCTTGTCATTACACTTTGACTTAGTTCCCAGTCCAACAATTCCACCATAGTCAGAGTTATCTATTAACTCTCAAGAAAGACAAAATATTATGTTAGTTCCTTCAGGAAAATAAGGAAAAGGTTTTAATTGGAGTTCTACCTTCCCAGCAAGAGCTCAAATATTCTTTATCCCAAATCAACCGAAGAATTTAGACCATGTATTCATTACCAGCAATTGACTAAGAATGCTAACTGAGCTAGGTCTCCCTTTCTCTGTATTTCTATTTTATTAGGCAAGATCAAAACAGCAAACATATTTTGAAAAAGTGGTCCAGATCCAGGAGGGGAATGAGCGGAAAACAACCTTCCACTTAAATTAGGAACATTGTGAATATTTGATGATGCTATTTGTGCTTTGCAGTTGACCTGCTCTTTTCAGCTTATTGTGCGGAAATACAAGGATCAGTTGAACATCTGTATCAAGATGCAGCTACATGACATTTTGATCTCCTGTGACACTCTCCAACAATGCTAAGTCCAAGTAAAGGAAGTACTGAAACAACTCAGGAAATATTCCCTATATGCCAAATCCGAAGATTGTGTGCTCAGATTTGCTCAAACCTCATCCAAGGCTTCCAGAATTCAAATTATGTTACAGTGAAACAAGTTCATGACTGACCTTGTCATTGTAATACCAAAGAGATCAGGATGTTTGGAATACTTTCTCATTTTATCAAACATTTTCCACAGGATTTATTAACAGTATTGCACACATAATTTGACTCATTAAGAAGGGGTAGCTATTCACTTAGGGATAGGAGCAAGATTTGTCCTTCAGTACATTAAAGGCTGCTTGTAGCCCTGCATCTATTTTGCTATATCCTTATTTACAACCTCAATTTATTGCAGAGACTGATGCCTTATCCTATGCATTAGAAGCAGTTCTGCCCAAAACAATCTATAAATTAGGGTATTTTGGATTGGCACCTTCTATTCAATAATCTTTTTTTTTTCAGTTTAAGAAATTTTTATTGAGTTTTAGCAAAAACACAAACAAAGCCATACAATAATGTAAGTAATTATTAGTTCAAAATGATTTTATTGAATTATTTTGTAAACAGAAGAAATAGACAAATACAATACAAAAAGAATAAATCTTACATGCGAAAATGATGAAATTATGAGAATAAAATGCAATAAGCCAAAACAAAACAAAACAGGAGGCACTGGAGTTAATAAAAAATTTCAGAAACACCAATGAGGAGAAGAAATAAAAGTAAAGAAAAGAAGAAGAGAGAGGGGAGGAAAAAGGGAAAAGACAGAGAAGGAAGGAGGAGGGGGAAAGAAAGAAGCTAGGTGAAAGTTGGGAATATGCGAGAAGAAGAACAGGATATGAACTCACATGGAATGGGTAGAAGAGAGGTAAGAAACAAAGGGGAGCCATAGAAGATCGGATTTGATTTTTAGAGGGACAGAAGAAGAAGAAGCAACAGAAATCCTATGTTCATCACATATGAAATGCCACCAAGTTATAACAGAAATTTTGGAATTATCTTTCCAGCAAGATAGAATCACTTTAAATGCAATAACAATAAAAAAAATCAAGTAATCGAGCATTAGATGAGATCATATCTATATCATCTGATAAAGAACCTAAAAATACATTTGCTAACGAGAATGGTGTAGAACATTTAAACATACGCATGCATATATCCAAGATAGAGTTCCAAAATGAGAAGACAGAAGGGCAGTCAAACAGTTGATGCTTAAGTGTACCTGGTTCGGAGGAACAAGACCAGCATACAGAGGGTGAAGCAGGTGAAGACTTGGAAATACTTACAGGCGTAAAAACAACTCTATGATAAATGAAAAAAAGGGATTGAGTAATGCGTGCAGCAATAGAAACCTTAAATAATTTGGACCATAAGCGATCCCAATCATCAACTGGTATCAAAATATTCAAATCAGCTTCCCAGGCAGTCTCAACAAAGAGCTTAGGACGATCTGAAACATTAGAAACCAGTAATCTATATACATGTGCAGCTTTTGGTTGTTCTAAGGAGAACAAAGGGTAGAGTGGGGACGTGGGGGAAAAGGAGGGTAAAACATCGGGCGGAGAAAGGGACGGATCACTGAAATTATATCGACCACAAAAATATCGACATACAATAATATCGAGGATAAAATATCGAGGGACAAAATATCGACTGGCTATCTTCAAACAGGTAAGTACTAAAATATCGACTCAAAAATATCGAGTTACAAAAATATAGACTGTCAAAATATCGTTTTTTTTAAATTTCTTTAAATTAAGTAAAAACTAATATAATAATACATATATTTAATATAAACTTAGTTAAAATTATTAAATAAATGTAATATTAATAAATAATTAATGTAAATTAAAAAAATATATATAACAAAAATAATACATATATATATATATATAAAAACATATTATTAAATAAACGTATATAATATTTTTACCGTAGCATAGCAAAATGCTTAAAATGTATTGTAACAACTCTAGTGAGTTCAACAGTAGCAAAAGCATTGGATAGCGTAGGGGTAAAATTTACTATTCCCACTCCAGTGGGTGCAACAGTAGGGAAAGCGTTGGATAGCGTAGGGGTCAAAATTACTATTACAACTCCAAAGAGTGCAACAGTAGGGAAAGCGTTGGAAAGCGTAGTGGTAACAATTACTATTCCAACTCTAGTGGGAGCAACAGTAGTGAAAGCATTGGATAGCGTAGGGGTAAAAATTAAGGGTGGGCGTCGTTCGCTAAGTAGCGGTACGCGAAGCTACGCGAAGTGCACTTCGCACTACGCGAACTTCACGTAGCACTACGCGAGCTGCGTAGTAGCATGTTCGCACTGTGCAAGATGAGTTTTCAATGATTGCACAGTGCGGACAAGCATCTGCCACTGTGCAATCATTGAAAACAGCATCTTGCACAGTGCGAGCTGTAGTTTTCTGCTGCTTGAGTAGATTATTACTCAAGCGGCAGCTTTCTCAACGCAAACTGGTAGTTTCTCATTGAGAGCGGTCGCGAGCATGCGCAACCACTCACAATGAGAAACCTTACCTCCCCGCGTTGAAAATCTCGCCGGGATGTCATTTTGCTTGCTCGCGGTCGTGAACATGACGTTCAGGACCGCGAACAAGAAAAAAATGAGCGCTGCACTACGCTACGCTGCACTACGCTTGTTCGCACTGTGCTACGTGAAGCTCGCGTAGTGCGAAGTTGCGCAAACTTCGCAAACTCCGCGAGCGTAGCGTAGTGCTTCGCCCAGGGTTAGTAAAAATTACTATTCCCACTCCAGTGGGTGCAACAGTAGGGAAAGCGCTGGATAGCGTAGGGGTAAAGATTACTATTCCCACTCCAGTGGGTGCAACAGTAGGGAAACCGTTGGATACTGTAGGGGTTAAAATTACTATTCCCACTCCAGTGGGTGCAACAGTAGGGAAAGCGTTGGATAGCGTAGAGGTAAAAATTACTATTCCCACTCCTTAGAGTGCAACAGTAGGGAAAGCGTTGGATAGCGTAGGGGTTAAAATTACTATCCCCACTCCAGTGGGTGCAACAGTAGGGAAAGCGCTGGATAGCGTAGGGGTTAAAATTACTATTCCCACTCCCGTGGGTGCAACAGTAGGGAAAGCACTGGATAGCGTAGGGGTACAGATTACTATTCTCACTCCAGTGGGTGCAACAGTAGGGAAAGCGTTGGATAACGTAGGGGTTAAAATTACTATTCCCACTCCAGTGGGTGCAACAGTAGGGAAAGCGTTGGATAGCATAGGGGTAAAAATTACTATTCCCACTCCAGTGAGTGCAACAGTAGAAAAAGTAAAAACTTAATAAATAAATATAATTAATAGAAATATTATTACCAAGTAAATTTAATTTCCAATACCAATTACTTTTATTTACCAATTAAATTTTATTTAATGGACAATTATTTATTAATTTACAATTTTAATAATGTACATAATTAATTAATTATTATTCAATTACTTCCCACCCTATCCCCCTATAAACCCACAACCCGCTACAGAAAATAATTTACTAGAAAATAATGATTTATCAATTATTCAATTATAATTATTTACCAATTTTTTTAATTATTTACCAATTAATAATTAATTAACAATTATAATTATTTTACATAATTATTTAATTATATTTAAATTACTTCCCACCCTATTCCCTATAAACCCACAACCCGCAACAGAAAATAATGTACTAAAAATTATTTCTTGATCAATTATTCAATTATTATTAATTACCAATTACATTTTAATTAATTAACAATTAATATTTAATTAACAACTACAATTATATTACAGATTTAATTAATTATAATTAAATTACTTCCCACCTATTCCCCTATAAACCCACAACGCGCTACAGATTTATATTACACAATTATTACAAATTATTAAAAACGTACCTTATTTTCGATTTTTTTGTTGTCTATATTCTATCTAGTCGATATTATGTCTAGTCTATATTTTTGATTCGATATTTTGCCTATTAATATCGATATTACTCGATATTTTTGTAGTCTATATTATGTCTGGTCGATATTTTGTCTAGTCTATATTTTTATCTCGATATTATGTCCAGTCGATATTTTGGAATCGATATTATGTCTGTTTACCGAAAGAGACAGTAAGTGAGAGCGAATAGCATCAGTTATGATGGTATACTCCTGTAAACACGAATTAGGTAGTTGATACAGATTTTGCAACTCTTGGAAAGAGAGAATAGAATTATTGAAAAGGAATTGATGTACATAAGAAATCCCCTTTTCTTTCCAGTATTTGTAATAGTAGACTTGCCCTTATATTTGAGGAACTTATTATACCACACAGTGGACGATAAGAAACATTGAGGGGGAGATAAGTCTTTGGAAAAAGTGTCAAGCAGCAGTGACTTAGAGTATTTCAGAACTGGGTGTTTGGACAAAAAGGAACAATTGGACATGAAGACAGCATGTTGAAACGAAAAGTCTTTCAACAAGGAGCATTCAAACACCACCCATCTGGGTACAGGTGAAGTCAAAAAATCATATGCTAAAGTGAAGGATTGTTTTATAATAAAAGCAGAGTGATATAATTTAAAGTTGGGGAAAAGGACACCACCTTCATTTTTAGGACGGATGAGTGTTTGCAAAGCAATGCGGGGGTGTTTATCATTCCACAAAAATTTGGAACATATATAATTCAAACGAGCAAAATATGAGCAAGGGATTTTTATGGGAAGCATAGATACAGTATAAAGAATATGCGGCGTAATCATCATTTTAATAGTATCCAGTCTACCCCACCAGGACAAAAATAAGGGAGACCAACTTTGGAGAATGGACTGGAGTTTATTGACAAGGGAATCAAAGTGAACTTAAGGGTGTCAGCGAGAGAGGAGGAAAACCAAATGCCAAGGTATTTTATTTTGGAAGGGCGCCAGGCAAAGTCTGTGGATTAAAACATGTATCGGTAACAAATGGAATTTAGAGGTAGGACTTCTGTTTTAGAGAGATTAAGTTTGTAACCAGAGATGGAAGAATATAAACAAACTTCATCCATGAAATGTGGTAAAGATGAGACTGGGTCAGCCATATAAACAAGGATATCATCTGCATATGCAGATATTTTTGTTTCAATAGATGCTAATTTGAAACCATGGATATTGGGGTTAGTTCGGATACGTTTCAAAAAAGGTTTGAGACAGAGGATAAACAATAATGGGGAAAGAGGACAACCCTGTCTCGTGCCTCTATTCAAAGAGAAAAACCTAGAAAACTGGTTGTTGACAAAAATACTAGCACGAGGGGAGGAGTAAAGGAGTTTAACTAAGGAAATAAAAAAGGGACCAAAACCAAACCATTGCAAAGACCGAAACATAAATTGCCAGTTGATCCGATCAAAGGCTTTCTCTGCATCCAAGGAAAGAGCTGCAAGGGGAGATTTAAATGATTTACTGTGGGAAATAATATTAGCGAACATACAAGCATTATCAGAGGCCAACCTACCCTTTACAAAGCCAACCTGATCAGTTTTAATCAAAAGAGGGATGAGGACATCTAGGCGAGAAGCAAGAATTTTAGCAAATATTTTACAATTAATCAGGGAAATTGGGCGAAAATTTTTACATTGGGAGTGATCTTTGTCTGGTTTGGGAATTATGATAATGAGGGCTTCCAGGAAGGAGCCAGAGTCTTTGGCAGATGAAATAAATGAATTAAAAAGTTGATGTAATTGGGGCACAAATATGTTATGAAATGCAGAATAAAATTCAATAGGTAATCCATCAGGACCCGGGGCTTTAGATTTTTTAAGGGTAAGAGATGACCTGGAGAATTTCTTGGAGAGAAATCTCTTTCTTTAATTGGGCAAAATCATCTGGGAGTGAAGGTGGAGATGGGAGACCCTCAAAAAAATACGTTAGGTTAGAATCCGAGGGGTGAGTATCATCAGTATAAAGATTGTGATAATAATTATGAAAAACTTCTGCAATATCCTCATCTGAGGAAACTAACTTATTAGTTTGATCATTAATAATAGGACCAATCGTTTTACGTTCAGATTTGATTTTGAGATAGTTTGCCAGCATTTTACCCGCTTTGGTTTGGCCCCCATGGTATTTGGATTTCATTTTCAAGAGGGTGTTACAAGCTTCGACCATAGCAATCTTATTTAACTCAGACTTAGCTTTGATTAGATTCTGAAGAGCATCCTTGGATTTGGAGGAAAAATACGAGTGTTCAAGAGATTTAATAGTCTTGAGTTGGTCTTCATATTTGAGTCTATTAATTTTCTTCTTTTTTGTAACATATGAAATAGTAAATGCTCGGAAAGCAGCTTTGAAAGCGTTCCAATTATTAGGAATAGAGGTGTCAGAAGGGTCATTAAGGAGAAAAAACTCATTAATATAGACCGTAGCTTCCTTAACAAAAGTAGCATCAGACAATAGAAATGTATTGAATTTCCATCGACTGAATTTGGAGGAAGTTAAGGTAATATCAATGGACGCATGGTCAGATAGAAAAATAGATCCAATATCAGACTTTTGGAGTGAGGGAAGGAGTGACTTACTAACCATATTATAGTCTATCCTAGAACGGGTATGATGAACATTGAAAAAAAAGGTATATTCAAGGGTGTCAGGATTACATGTTTTCCATACATCATAAAGGGGACGCGAGGCAATGGCAGATTGGAAACATTTATGAGTCTTATCAGGTTGAAATTTTTGGGATGAAAGCCTGTCTGCAAATGGGTCTAACCATTGATTAAAGTCACCAGCAATTACAATATTTGGACAGTCCATAGTAGATATAAGGATTCTGATATCATTCCAAAATTTGGGATCTGGCCGAACTGGACCATAAATGTTTAATAGAATCAAAGTCTTATTTTGGATCACAACCTGTGCCATTACCCAGCGTCCTTCGTCATCATTTTGAGATGATAAAATTTGGACCGACAACCCTTTATGGAACAAAATTGCGACACCCCCTTTCTTGTTAACCGCAGGAGAAAATACCACTTGACCCACCCAATGACGTTTTAACTTAGAAGATTCAACATCTGTACAATGAGTCTCTTGGAGAAAAACTACTTGAGAATTAATTTTAGACAAATGAGACAATACCTTCTGACGCTTGACAGAATGACCAAGACCTCGAACATTCCACGTCACAAAATTACACATGATGTAAGGTAAGGAAGGGGCAGTACACGTGGGGTGGACACACTGCAGGAAAAACATCTACAAGAGAGGACAAAGCAAAAAAACAGGTTACACCAGGATAAAATACCCTATAGATGTAATGTATGAAAATACAATATGACCAAAATCACTGTGCGAGACAATAAGAACCAAAGAAGCCATAGGGCAAAAAACAGAGACTGTCCAAGGAGAAAGAAGTAGGGGAGAGCCCAGAACGAAGGGAGATCATAGGAAATGAGACAGAAAGAAAGGAAGGAAAGAAGAAAGAAAAGAACAACAGGAAAAAGACAAGAAGACAGATCAAGGCAGAAAAGCCAGGTCTGAGAGGAAAGGAATAGCCAAGACATCGGGGACAAGGAGAACACCAAAGAGGACATGGGTCCCAATGAGCAACAGAAGAGCGAGAACGGACATAAAAAGGAAGAAACCACAAAACCTCAAGGGAGAGGGTGAGACATGCAAAGAGCCAAGGCGGCGACAGAGCAACCAGGTAGCCACAACAAAATCAGGCCTACAAAAGATAAATCAAACAAGAAAGAGGAGGATACATGAACTGAATCACGACAGAACTAAAGCAAACAATAATCACAATAGAATCAAGTCTGCAAGAGAAAATCAAACATTAGTATCCATCTCAGATGAGGAAACAGTTTGTAGATAAGCATGGAGTTTCTCAGGATCATCGAAGGAACGGGTATGTCCATTGTGCGTGATCTTACATAAGCAGGGATGCAGAATACCATACTTAATATTTAGCTGTCGCATTTGAGGACGAAGATTCAAAAATTCTTTCCGTTGGGCATTAGTTGCGTTGGAGAGATCTTGTGAAACAAAAATATTATGACCCGACCATACAAGACGACGCTTAAGTTTGGCAGCTTTAAGCACAGTCATTAGTTCAGTAAATTCAAGAAATAATACAATAATGCCACGAGGCTTAGAAGCATTTGGAGTGAGGCGCCCTAGGCGGTGAGCTTGTTGGATATTCAGAGGATGGGACGCAGGCTGGAGGTCCAGAAGCTCATGTAGGAACTTTCGAACAAATAACAACATATAAGACCCCTCAATATTCTGCGGAACACCATATAAGCGTAGGTTGTTGCGTCTAGTACGATTTTCAAGGAGCTTGAGCATGTGAATCTCTTTTTCCAGTTGGGGAATTTCAGAAGAAGCATCCTGTATATCACTGACTCGTTGTTCTAGGTTTAGGACTTTACCTTCCATAATGACCCATCTCTCCTCAATCTGCATGAGCTTCTCATTAGTGGCAGACATAAAAGGCTGTAGACCCCTCACCTCCTCTAGTATGGAATCCAGAACGGGGTTTGGATAGGTGTGAATAGGAGAGGGGGGGTCATTTTGGGTCTCTTTGGTTTTGTGCCAGTGAGGGTTGATTTGACAGTACTTGTGTCATGAGACATTGCAGCTACTGGATGACGCGGCAGGATGACAGAATCGAGTGACTACTGAAGAGAATGACGTGAAAATCTCAAATGACATGAAGAGAGATTCTCAAAAGCACAGAGTTGAAGGTCACACAGCATATGAAGAATAGAGAAATGACAACTGCAGCACACACCTTGGTCAAATGCCCAGAATCCACATTAGGCTGGAATATACCATCTCCTGAAGGACAAAAGCTCTAAATCAGCGGATTTGCCATGGAGATAGGTCAAAATAATAGAAAAGACAACAAGGTGGAAAGCATTCTGGTGAGTAAGCCAATCATTTTTACAAAGTACGCTGATAATAGTGGCTTTCCCTCTCAGCACTTAAAATGGTGGCCATAACCCCAAATAGGAATACACTGAGGGGAAAAGTCACTGAAATCTCTGTCTGTAGAATAATTTCTGTGCCATACCTTATGAGGAAGAATAAAGAGAAAGTCAGCACACTACTGGCATTTTGAAGCAGGCTGCGTCGACATCCAAGTGAGGCTGACAAGCTGGTGAGAGGACGCGGGCTCGGCGGCTCAAAATGGCGGCCGCCCACGTCCCGTGGATGAAGAAAACTGCCAAAGTACGCTGCGAATGAAAAACGGCATAAAAATCGCCGAAATCGCGTTGAAACGATGCAGCGCATATTCCGCCATGGACAACTCGTAAATTCAGGTGGCCATCGGTGGGGAAGAGGTGTATAAGCAGAGTAGACGCCTGTAGCTCGGCGGAGCTCACGGGAGAGCCGTTGTCACTCAATGGAGCGGAAGCCACGCCCTCTTCTATTCAATAATCTTAACCAAATGAAACTATAGTATCTATGGCTGGGAATCTCTAGCCTTAAAACACCTTTATACATTGAACACATAACATGGAGGAGGTCACTCAAAAGACTATAGTTTGTATGGATCAAGAACAAAATGCATATCTCCAGTTCATGAATGTAAGGCATACTCACTAGTTAATATTATCTCCCCATTTTGCTTATCAGCTCAGTAAACATGATGCCTAATCATCCTAGCTTTTTTGGCCCTTGCTATGCCTCGAATGGATTCAACAATAGAAAGATAAAGGACTTACTATTCTGATGGCAAATGTTCACTCAATCTGTTAAAAACTATATTAATCCGTATGCTACTTTTGCTCAAGCTAAGATCTTGTTCTCGATTAACAGAATTGATTCAAATACTTCACACTCCACAACAGCCATGGTTAGGATTTCTATGGTTTCCATAGTCCAATTACTCAGAAGATCAATGAACTGAGCAATTGAATCAGCTTCTAGAACAATATCAAGGACGCTTTCTCATGACTCGCCCTGCACAGTGAAGTGAATGGCTATGTATGTCAGAATTTGCTCATAACAATTCTTGACCTCTAATGAGTTACATGGCTACTTCCACACTCTACTGCACCTTTGTATTCCACCATTTTATGTCGTCCTCTAGTATTGCCTCTTATGATTTACCATCAGGCTTCAAACATTAACATTTTATCACAACTATAACGTGCTCAAATGCTCAATACTGAAGGCCAAGACCCAATATAAGAGATCATCTGATGTCATCATCAGACTACACTCCATTACAAAACACAAGCAAATTGCTTTCCATGTGGCATCTTTCCACAGGGGGGGGTTTCTTTCTATGTTTTCTTCCACATTCGTGGGTTCATTCTAGATCTTATGATTCTTAGTAGAAGCAGCAGTTTGGCTACAGTTACCTAATAATTGGAGAATCTACCCAGCAGTACACTGCTCAGATATTACACCTACTGGGGTGATGCGCGGAAATCATTCTCCACCCACTTTGGTTGATGTTCCCCCAGGTAAAAGGGATCTATGACATAATATCGACAGACAGAATATCTACATACAAAAATATTGACACAAAAATATCGACATCAAAAATATCGGAGTTATATCTTCATAAAGGTAAGTACAAAAATATCGAAAAAATAATATCGTAGTACAAAAATATCGAAATAAAAAATATTGTTTTTTTAATGTATTAATAATAATGTAAAAATAATTTCAAAATACATATAATTTTACAAATATTAAATAAAAACATTAAAACATATTTAAATAATTATAACTAATACATATACATTTAAAATAAATTAAAAACTCTACATATAAATTAATATATATACTTACTCCACATATTGCAACAGTAGGAAAAGCGTTGGATAGCGTAGGGGTAAAAATTACTATTCCCACTCCAGAGGGTGCAACAGTAGGGAAAGCGTTGGATAGCGTAGGGGTAAAAATTACTATTCCCACTCCAGAAGGTGCAACAGTAGGGAAAGCGTTGGATAGCATTGGGGTAAAAATTACTATTCCCACTCCAGAGGGTGCAACAGTAGGGAAAGCGTTGGATAGCGTAGGGGTAAAAATTACTATTTCCACTCCAGAGGGTGCAACAGTAGGGAAAGCGATGGATAGGGTAGGGGTAAAAATTACTATTCCCATTCCAGAGGGTGCAACAGTAGGGAAAGCGTTGGATAGCGTAGGGGTAAAAATTACTATTCCCACTCCAGAGGGTGCAACAGTAGGGAAAGTGTTGGATAGCGTAGGGGTTTAAATTACTATTCCCACTCCAGAGGGTGCAACAGTAGGGAAAGCGTTGGATAGCGTAGGGGTAAAAATTACTATTCCCACTCCAGAGGGTGCAACAGTAGGGAAAGCGTTGGATAGAGTAGGGGTAAAAATTACTATTCCCACTCCAGAGGGTGAAACAGTAGGGAAAATGTTGGACAGCGTAGGGGTAAAAATTACTATTCCCACTACAGAGGGTGCAACAGTAGGGAAAGCGTTGGATAGCGTAGGGGTAAAAATTACTATTTCCACTCCAGAGGGTGCAACTGTAGGGAAAGCGTTGGATAGCGTAGGGGTAAAAATTAATATTCCCACTCCAGAGAGTGCAACAGTAGGGAAAGCGTTGGATAGCATAGGGGTAAAAATTACTGTTCCCACTCCAGAGAATGCAACAGTAGGGAAAGCGTTAGATAGCGTAGTGGTAACAATTATTATTCCCACTCCAGAGGGTGCAACAGTAGGGAAAGCGTTGGATAGCGTAGGGGTAAAAATTACTATTCCCACTCCAGAGGGTGCAACAGTAGGGAAAGCGTTGGATAGCGTAGGGGTAAAAATTACTATTCCCACTCCAGAGGGTGCACCAGTAGGGAAAGCGTTGGATAGCGTAGGGGTTTAAATTACTATTCCCACTCCAGAGGGTGCAACAGTAGGGAAAGCGTTGGATAGAGTAGGGGTAAAAATTACTATTCCCACTCCAGAGGGTGCAACAGTAGGGAAAGTGTTGGATAGCGTAGGGGTAAAAATTACTATTCCCACTCCAGAGGGTGCAACAGTAGGGAAAGCGTTGGATAGCGTAGGGGTAAAAATTACTATTTCCACTTCAGAGGGTGCAAAAGTAGGGAAAGGGTTGGATAGCGTAGGGGTAAAAATTACTATTCCCACTCCAGAGAGTGCAACAGTAGGGAAAGCGTTGAATAGCGCAGGGGTTTAAATTACTATTCCCACTCCAGAGGGTGCAACAGTAGGGAAAGCGTTGGATTGCGTAGGGGTAAAAATTACTATTCTCACTCCAGAGGGTGCAACAGTAGGGAAAGCGTTGGATAGCGTAGGGGTAAACATTACTATTTCCACTCCAGAGAGTGCAACAGTAGGGAAAGCGTTGGATAGCGTAGGGGTAAAAATGACTATTCCCACTCAAAAGGGTGCAACAGTAGGGAAAGCGTTGGATAGCGTAGGGGTAAAAATTACTATTCCCACTCCAGCGGGTGCAACAGTAGGGAAAGCGTTGGATAGCGTAGGAGTAAAAATTACTATTGCCACTCCAGAGGGTGCAACAGTAGGGAAAGCGTTGGATAGCGTAGGGGTTTAAATTACTATTCCCACTCCATAGGGTGCAACAGTAGGGAAAGCATTGGATAGCATGGGGGTAAAAAGTACTTCCCACACTACTCCCCCTGTAACACACAACACACTACACATACAAAAAAAACACAATTAATATAAATATCAATTAATCAATTAATAACAATTAATATTATTAAATTGATGTAATTATAAATGAACTAATTAACACATATTAATTACCAATTAATTAACAATAAATACAATAAATAAATACAATTTCTTTAATTAATTACATTTAATTATATCACACCCTATTCCCCTATAAACACACAACCCACTACACATAAATAAATCACATCATTTAATCACTTAATAATTATTAATTACCAATTAATTAATTAACAATACCAAAAAATTTAATATATTAGCACATTAACTCAAATTAATTTAATTAACTAATTAATATTATTTAATTACCAATTAATTATTAATTAATAATAACAAAAAATTTAATAAATTAGCACATTAACCATAATTAATTTAATTAACTAATTAATATTATTTAATTACCAATTAATTAATAATTAACAATAACAAAAAATTAAATATATTAGCACATTAACTCTATTAATTTAATTAACTAATTAATATTAATTAATTACCAATTAATTATTAATTAATAATAAAAACAAATTAAATATATTAGCACATTAACTCTAATTTAAATAACTAATTTATATTAATTAATTACTTATTAATTATTAATTAACAATAACAAAAAATCAAATATATTAGCACATTAACTCTAATTAATTTAATTAACTAATTAATATTAATTAATTACCAATTAATTAGTAATTAATAATATTTGAAAAATGTATTAATTAATTAATTATTATTAAATTACTTCCCACCCTATTCCCCTATAAACCCACGACCCGCTCTGATACTAAAACGCAAAATGTAAACAAAATTACAAATTTTCAAACATACATTAAAAAACATATTTAACAAACATATAAACAACATAATAAAATACATAACACTAAACAAAATTTCGATATTAGTAAATTTTGATATGAAATGAAATGAAATGAAATGTAAATGTGTTTTGTAGAGCGCAAAATAGTTGCCCAGAGGCGTCCAAGCGCTATGGGTAGTAGTGTCTGGACAACTGAGCACGTGAGCAGAAAGACAAATTTATTTATTAAACAAAAATGTTTTCAGGTGCTTCCTAAAAGAAGTAAGATCTGAGTTGGACCTTAAATACAGGGGCATACTGTTCCATAGCCTAGCCGCGTTCAGAGAAAAGGAACGACCACCAGATCTTGTTCGTTTGACCTTAGGCAGGACAGCAAGAAAAGCATTGGTGGACCGTAGCTGTCTGCTAGGAATGTAGGGGGTGATTAAAGGGTGACTAATCACTGGGCCAGTTTCCCAAAAAGACTGATGAGCAACACATAGGATTTAAAACTAATCCTATCCCTTACAGGGAGCCAGTGCAGTTTTTTTAACCCAGGTTTAACAGAGATCCTGCGGGGAATTTGAAGCAGGGTCCGGGCCGCACAGTTTTGGATCACTTGCAGCTTCTTCAATGTGAAGTCTGGGGCTCCAAGATAGAGTGCATTCCCAAACTCTAATCTGGAGAGAATCAGTCCCTGAACAATGATTTGTTTGGCCTCAAAAGGTAGCAAAGGGAGGATCTTTCCCAGCATTCTGATGAGGCCAAAACAGGTGGCAGATAGTACAACAGCTTGATGGTCAAGCGTAAGGGACTTATCCAACCAAATACCCAAGCTCTTAATAGCATCCTTAGGGACTGGAGGAGGGCCCAAACAGGCTGGCCAGATCTGGTTGACCGCCGATGGTGCCGAATGGCCCAACAGCATTACCTCTGTCTTGTCCCCATTAAGTTTGAGACAAGACAGGGTCATCCAGCTGCTGACTTCACTCAGGCAACCCACCAGATCCAACGTACCCGCAGGGTCTTCAGCCCGCGTCAAAGAGACCACCAGCTGGGTATCGTCCGCATAGGTTACGATTTTAATACCATATGGACGGACGATCCCAGCTAGCGGCATCATGTATACATTAAACAGCGTCGGGCTGAGTGAAGAACCCTGCGGGACTCCACAATCCAGGGGCCTGCTGGTAGAGAAAGTTGTTCCCTCAAAAACCTGAAAATTTCTATCGGTTAAAAATAAGCTGATCCACTCCAACGCATCACCTTGAATCCCAATGTCCTGGAGACGCTTTAATAAGATTTTATGGTTCACAGTGTCAAAAGCGGCACTTAGATCGAGGAGGATGACTGCCACCGATCCTCCCCGATCCAAGATGCCTCTTGTTTCTTCCAGGACCTCCAATAAGGCGGATTCCGTCCCATGCTTGGGGCGGAAGCCGGTTTGCGAGGGATCAAGCAAATTGTTTTCCTCTAGAAAATTGGTCAGGAGGCTATTAATGTATTTTTCCAGTAACTTACTGGCCCAAGGAAGCAGAGAAATTGGGCGATAATTACTAAAATTGTTAATGTCCATATTGGGATTCTTAACAAGTGCTCTCACTCTAGCCTCTTTCCACACGGATGGAACTGTGTTGGTGGAGATTGAGGCATTAAGTACCTTCAGTATAACTGGAAGGATGGTGTGACTAACAGTCTTTAAGAAGCTCGGAGGGGCGGGATCGCTGGGAGAGCCGGATTTGACCTGAACCATCAAGGTAGCCAATAAATCCAGATGGAGCAGAGGAAAATTCTCCAACACAGGTGACACGTTATCTATTGTGACGTGTTTGGAGTACACAGGAGTGGCTAGATGAGTTGTTGGAAAAGAAGAGTAGATAAGGTCTATTTTATTGTAAAAGAAATCCGCCATCTCATTACAATGAATTTGTAAATTATCACTGTTTATAGGAGGCTGGGGGAGAACAGTATGTTATGTTATGTTAAATTAATTTGTTGAGCGCACTAACACCATTAGGTTCCTTGGCGCTGTTCGGAGAGAGCAGAGAGAGACAGAACTAACATAACAGTAAATAAGAGCTAATTGTATGCTTCAATGAAAAGGTGAGTTTTGAGGGAGGATCTGAAACTGGAATAGGGGGAGGATAGCCTAAGCGGGAGAGGTAAAGAATTCCAAAAGGACGGGGCCAGGAAGGAGAACCTAAGGCCACCGTGTTTCTTCCGCTTGAATCTGGGGACAGATAAGAGGGCCATATGGGAGGACCGGAGGGTACGGGAGGGAACATAGTGATGAAGCAGAGAAGAAATGAAGGCAGGGCCATGACCAGAGAGGGATATGAAGATGATACAACCCAGCTTGAATTTGCAACGAGCAGAGACCGGAAGCCAGTGGAGATCCTTTAAGAGCGGTTGAACATGTTGATCTCTGGGCTGATGATATATCAGACGGGCAGCCTGATTTTGAATCAGCTGGAGTCTCCTAAGTTGGTAAACAGGGATGCCTACATATAATACATTCGCGTAGTCAAGCCTAGACATGACTAACGCAAGTAAGGCCAAAATGAGGGCATCGGTGGTAAGTAGGCGAGAGATCTTGCGAATCTTCCTGAGCTGGAAATGACTGGAGGAGACTACGGCACTAATCTGGGGTGTCATCGATAGATCGTTGCTGATGACAACACCCAGACTTTTTGCTGAGTTGACAGGGCAAGGCGGGGTGCCCAGGCTGGCCGGCCAGAAGGAGGAATGCCATGGATTGGAGGGTCCCCCGACAAGCACCAGCTCGGTCTTGTCGGGGTTAAGTTTCAGATGGTTTGCACCCATCCAATCGCTGATGAAACAGAGGGCATTTTGAAAAGTAGAGATGGATTCGGTCCCGGAGTCAATGGTGAAGACCAATTGAATGTCGTCCGCATAGTTGAATGCGGAGACATTAAAACGGTGAAGGGAACGGATTAAAGGGGCCAAATATAAATTAAAAAGAAGAGGGGAAAGGGAAGAGCCCTGAGGGACACCACAGGTCAGCTCGACTTGAGAGGCGGTGAACTGAGACAGCCTGACGGCCTGATGGCGGTGGGTCAGGAAAGAGCGCACCCAGTCCAGGGCAATGCCCTGGATGACAGCCTCTCTGACACGGTCGACCAGAATATCATGGTCGACCGTGTCAAAGGCGGCTGACAGATCCAAAAGGACCAGGGCCTGACAGATGTTGGTGTCGGCGCCCCTGCGTAGTTCGTCCATCACAGAGAGGATGACTGCTTCTGTGGAATGTGCTGGTCTAAATCCAGCCTGCTGGGGGTCCAGAACACAAGAGTCCTCCACAAAAGAGGTAAGGGTTTGGGTAACGTGAGACTCCAAGACCTTGCTGAGGAAGGGGAGGAGGGAAATTGGGCGATAATTGCTCATGTTGGACTGGTCAGCCGTGGGTTTTTTCAAGATAGCGACCACTTCTGCCCGTTTGAAAGATCCTGGGACCACCCCCATAGTCAGGGAGTTATTTAGAAGAGCTAAAGGGGGGTCCGGGCATGAAGTGAAGGCTTCTCGTAGGGCCGACGGGGGGCAGCAATCGCTGGGAGATCCGGAGGAAACTTTAAACAAGAGGGAAAGGAATTTGTCTTTAGAGATGAGCGGGAGCTGGGTGAGGGTGAAAGTGTGATGGGGAGGGGAAGGAATGGGAGGAGGGGAAGCAGATGGGACGTGGACAGAGATGCTGGTTTTAATTTTGACAATTTTGTCCACAAAAAATTGATTCAGAGAATCACACAGTAACTGGGAAGGGAGAGGAGCGATAGTGACTCTCGCCGGATTAGATAATTCCTCAACAATAGAAAAGATGTCTTTGGACTTGTTGATGGAATTCAAGATCTTATTGGAGAAATAACAGGATTTAGCCCTGGCTATGACAGACTTGTATTCTCTCAGCTGGGAGGAGAAGACAGCTTTAGTCTGCGAAGAGTAGTCTCGGCGCCAGCGTCTTTCGGCCTGACGAAGACTAAGTTTCAGTGCCTTAAGTTCCTCGGTGAACCACCTATGGGCGTCATGATTTCGCCGCGTTAAACACAGTGAGACTCTTAACAATGCGGTAAATTTCCTTAGAATTAGATCTAGCTTCAGTGATCTTTTGTGTGTAGTACCGAGATTGAGCTTCCTTAATCTCAAGTTTGTAGGCCCTGATGGAATTACTATATAGCGTTTTATCTGAATCTATATAGCCCAGACGCCATTTCCTCTCTAACCTTTTGCATTTACGCTTAGTTTTCCTAACCTCCTCAGTATACCAAGGGGCAGAGATCCTAGATCTTTTAGCCCGAGTTGTCTTTACTGGGAGAATGGTGTTTAACGATCGAATTATCCAATTATTAAAGTTATCATTGGCTAGCGTAGGATCTGTGATGGTAGGAGGTATTGTAGCTTGTAGTTCCTCAGTCCACAAATCTACTGACAGTTTAGACCAATTTCGGGCGTCCCGTAATCCGGTCGTAAGGGCAGGAGGTTTGTAAATGTGCCAGATTAACGGGACTAATCGATGATCAGTCCACGGAAGCGCAATAGGGGGCTCTATTACCAGATCCGGGCAGTTGCTAAACACAGGGTCCAGCAAATGCCCTTTCACATGTGTAGGTGAGAGGACACGTTGGGTTAGCTGTAATCCGGACAGACCAGCGATTAGTTCCTGAGCAGTGTGGTCACCAGTGTCCTCAAAATGCAAATTTAAATCACCCAGCAGCGTGAAGTTAGCAGAGGAAGCAGCAAGTTCTGCAACTGCTGAGGGCGCAGAGTCTATAAACTGTCTGGCCGAGCCAGGAGGGCAGTAGACCAATGCTCCAGAGAAGTTTATATTTGGTGACAATTCCACACTAAACGACATGCTTTTACAGTCCAGGGCAGAGGTGGGGGCGCATCGGCAGGTATAGCTATCTTTAAACACTATTGCTAGACCGCCACCTTTCCCAGATGTATGGTCTGCCCTAGGTATTTGATAGCCCTGTGGCAATGCTTGAATGAGATCAGGCTCAGAAGACGAGGTTAGCCACGTCTCCGTAAAAAATACTACATCCGGATTATGTTCATCAAGCAATAGAGATACCTCTGTTTGGTGCTTGGGTAAAGATCTACAATTTACAAGAAACATCCTGAAAGAGTGCAGGGGTTCGATAGTCATAATGTCTTTAAGATCAGAATGGCAGTAATGACAATGGAAAGGCAAATTCAAGGGGCAGTACAAATGGTCACATGTTTCTTTTACAGGAGGTCTCAGGCTGAGCAGCTCGCTGAAGTCATATCTTCTAAAAGGGCCGTGAGAATGGGAAGGGGTCGTGGCCCCTGGCCCCGTCCGGTTGCGGACGGGCGCAGACGGGATTGCCTTTGGCGCGCCCGCTGCGCCCGCCAGCTGCGCGGACGAGATGACAACATCCCTTTATTCAGGTTAGAGGTGGGTAGGAGGCGTCCAACAGCTCGAGCGCCAACCCTGATTCCCCCAATATGATGGCCTCCTAGAGCCCTGCCTCGTACAGCGTCAGCGCTGACTCAGCTGCGCTGGGGGCGGGATCGAGAGCGGGAGAAGTCACCGGTCTGGGGAAGTTAAAACCATTAATGAAGGTAACGAAGGTTTTTAAACAATATTCAAATGCACACAGTTAAAATAAAAGAAACAGCCCCCGGCTCACGCCTCAGGGGTCTATTGCACGCTAGCAATCAGCGCGCATGCGCACTTGCGTCAATTTTATACCTGGCGGGCGGGAGGCGTCCAACAGCTTGAGCGCCAACCCTGATTCCCCCCAATATGGCCTCCTAGAGCCCTGCCTCGTACAGCATCAGCGCTGACTCTGCTGCGCTGGGGGCGGGATCGAGAGCGGGAGAAGTCACCGGTCTGGTGAAGTTAAAACCATTAATGAAGGTAACGAAGGTTTTTGAACAATATTCAAATGCACACAGGTAAAATAAAAGAAACAGCCCCCGGCTCACGCCTCAGGGGTCTATTACACGCTAGCAAGCAGGTATGTTAGTAACATACATACCTTAAAAACGATATTCTGTCTGTCGATATTTTGCACATCGATATTCTAGACCATCGAAATTAAAACATCGATATTATTGTATATCGATATTTTAATTTCGATATTTTGTCTCTCTACCGGTAAAAGCTATCCTAGACCACAGAATCCATCATGGACATATACAGAAAGTGATTGCATGGAGGGAGCATGATGTGTCAGAGTATTCTTGTGAATCTGCGCCTTTTGTTCATGTTCCCAGATTAGCCATGGTTTTATAAGTGCAGTACTAAAATAAGCAAATAATTTCTATCAGCTTCTTAAATTTGGGTGATTTGGAAAGGGGATTGTACCAGGGTTCAAAACAATAAGCAGACTATTTTACACTCTCCTTACCACCTCTCTGTCTCTCACATACACACACATGCATGCATGCACGCACACGCATGTTTAGCAAAGAAAAGCTTTTTGAAACAAGACTGGGCAACAGAGATGAGAAGAAAGTGAAATGGTTGGACCACTAACCAGCTCACTTCTGGGCTGCCTATTCACTTTGGGTTGGCAGCACTAGTATTTAAACCCCTCAACTTAGAATGAAAGCTGCCGGGCAAAGATTGTTTATAGCTTTCCCACTCACTGTTTAATTCATCACCCAAATAACAATTTCTTCACTTTGTTGTTGTCCTCTCCTTTTAGTTCTCTTAGTTCCAAGCTATAGTCCTGCTGGGTTCTCCATGTGTGTGTTTGTATCTCCTGCTGAATCGCCTTTGCCCATCATTGCTAGCCAAGAGATCTCAGCCAGTTCCAAGTTGGTGCAAGGGCTAAACATTTACTCATCAGCCCTAGAGCTTGGTAAGTCAAAATTAAACAGCTTTCTCTATACAGGACATAAAACTATACTAACCTATTTTTAACTTGTACTACTTTTCTCTTGCTGTGCTAACAAAGACAAAGACTCTGTAGTCCAGGTAAAGAACTCTGCACACATAAGTATAAGGAACGTGGAGTCATAAAATTCCACAAGTAGTTTGGAATACCAAAAAGTAGTAAACGCACAAAAGTGTAAGTTTACTTTCATGAATCAAGCCCTTAATGCCTAGGATTGCAGGATTGCAGAGAGAACCATCAGGTCAACTTCTAAAACTCATTGGGCCTAATTTATGAGAAGTGGCGCATTGCTGCGTGAAAGCAGCGATGCGTCACTTCTCAGTGCACACTCCTTGCGACATACCTGATGCATCATATTTAAAGTATGACGCATCATGTCGCAAGGAGTAACAGACACGTCCGTATTTCTGACGTATCTGTAATTGCAAAAGTGACGCATTGCTGGAGTGTGTCACAAAAGTGACGGAACTCCAGCAATGCGTCCTTTCACATGGGGCAAGCGCCATGTGAAAGGGCCTGCGTCAGTCTTACGCCTACTGTGAGGCAGGCGCAAAATTGTGACGCAAAGGCGTCCTAGAAGTGACACAGTGAAATCTCATAGATTTCACTACATCACTTATACTAAGCTTTTTGCGGGGGAACGCCCCCCCTGCATACATTATACCTGACGCAGGTATAATGTAGCGCACGGGTTTACAAAGTGACGCATCTGCTTAGATGCGTCACTTTGTAAATAGTGCGCAACAGGAGGCATGTTTAACGCCGCCGATGCATCAAAAAAAGTGACGCATCGGAAGCGCAAAACTGACGCAAGGCCTCATAAATGAGGCCCATTATTTATAATCTTGGTGACTCCTGTTTCGTCCAGAAAGGAAGATTTACTGTTATTAATGTCAACATTTGACATTAGCTCTTTGATGTTCTTCTACTTAAGGTGGAGAAACTTCTGACCAGGCAAAAGAGCTTAACTAGAACTAGATTATTGAACAAGTCTACATTGGCAGACTTGAAAATGTTCCCTTCTGCCTCTTGCATTGCATTTCACTTGAAGAGCTGGCCATCCACTTACATGAGTAAGACAGTAGCTACATCAGGCACAGTCATAATCCCTTTTTGTGCCAAAATGCAATTGTCCTTGATGTAGAAAAGGTGGCCCGTCCAGTTGTTCACTGGGCATCATTAATTAATTACATGTACTAAGTGAACCCTGCATGCCATTCCAAAAATGCATTCATGCTGTCTGGTATTCTGCAACTGTCTGTCGATAATCTGTGACTTCAATGACTTTAAAGTTCTGTATTTTTTCAATTCAGTTCTTGATAAGTGCATTCATTCTGGTGCCAAGCACAGTAAAATGTTTCTGTGCCATTGAGTGTAATGTCACACTGATAGATAATGTTTTTTCTGGCAGAAAACATTTCAGACACCCTTTCATCCCTTCCTAAGTATCAGTGGTTATCTGAAGGAAGTGTAAAGTCAATGTTATGCGTACACTTCCATCAATCAATCAATTTGGGTTTGTAAACACAGGTAATCACTCGTGAGGGTATCCAGGCATTGAGAGTACCGCTGCATGGTGGCTTTCCTGTGGTGATTACCGGGTAGACCCTGCAGGCTCAGCCCAGCCACCCACGCATGACCTGGAGTCTCTTCTTGAACGACAGGCCAGAAGATTCCTCATCCTCAACCTCATATAAACAGTTGCTCCTCCCATCCTCATTTCTCCTTTTTCTCCTGCTCCCACAATGCAACCACCACCATGCCTCCAATGCTGCCCCGAGGTTCTAGATTATCGAATCACAGTTTTAGTTATAGTTGTTATTTACTATATCTTGTTTTTCTTTACAGATGGCATTGTGTTGTAGATTGTACTGGCCTTGTTTGATGCAACTATCGAGGTGCTGTAATGATAAGTGTATTTTTGTTTTACTTGATGTTGCTCTATACTTAAAAATGCCAATGAAGAAATATTCAAAAAGAGAATACTGCTGCTGAGACCTCAGTCGAACATCCAGGTCTTGAGTCCTTTTCTGAATCCCAGCAGAGAGCATGAGGTCTGTGGATAAAGAAGAAGGATGTTCCAGGATTTCGTAGTGAGGTAGGAGAATGAGCGCCCCCCAATGTTGCTGCAGCAGATCCGGGTGTGTGGCTGAGGTAGAGGAAGGGAGAGTGCAGGTGTCTGGAGGGAAGGTGGAAGTTCAGTCGGTGGTTGATGTAAGCTTTTTAGGTGTGGATCAGCATCTTGAACTAGCATCTCTTCTAAATGGGGAGCCATTGGAGCTTACTGAGGTGGGGGGATGAGTGGGTTCATTTTGGAAGGTCAAGTATTGTTTGCAGTCTCTTGAGGGGGTGTGAGGCAATTCCTACATAGCGTGCATTTCTGTAGTTCTGTTGGCTGGTGACCAGGGCTTGCATGACAGTGAATCTGGTGTTGATGGGGAGCCACTTGAAAATCATGCGCAGCATGCGAAGGATGAGGAGGTAGACGGATGAGACTGCTTAGATCTGTTTTTCAATGCTCAGCTTATGATACCAAGTTTTTGGGCATGGTCTGTCAGAGTGGGTGAATGTCCCAGTTTGGGGGCCTCGAGGTGTCATTCCATGGGGAGGTGTTGTTTTCAAAGATCAGCACTTCTGTCTTGTTGGTTTTGAGTTGTAGGTAGTTGTCTCTCATCCATTCAATGATGTTAATCATGCACCTGTGGAAGTTGGTCAGCATGGTGGAGGGGTCTTCTAATAGTGAAAGGATAAACTGTGTTTCATCGGTGAAGGATATGATGCTCAGTCCATAAAATCTGACAATATTGGCAATAGGAGTGACATAGGTGTTGAGCAAGGTAGGACTGTTGAACGGACCTTGAGGGATGCCACAGATGGTGTTCTTGAGTTCCAAAGTGAAGGGTGGAAGGCAGATACTATGTGTTCTACCTGTGAGGAAGGAGTTGAACCACTTGAGGGTGTGTCCTTAGATTCCAATGTTGTGAACCTTTTGTGCAGGGTGCCTTGTGATACTGTTTTGAATGCTGCTGAGAATTTATTTATTTATTTTAAAAGTTTTATATGGCGCTGGCTAGACCCGGAGGTATCAGAGCGCTTTACATGAGCATCAGATCATAGTTACAGGTTACATCGTTACAAAGGTTACACAGTTCTAAGAGCATGGCAAAATAGTTACTTGTAAGGTCGAGAAAAACAATAAGCACAAAATACGTAAGAGGAAAAGAAGGCAAGGTGAGAGTTTCGAGGGGGGTTGGAGTAGGGGAAGTAGACAGATAAAGAAGGTGGGAAAGAGGAGGGGAGGGGAGGAGGGTGAGAGACACAGCCTGGGGAGAAGAGGGGAAGGGTGACGGGGACACAAACCGGTAGACGAGTCAAGGCAACGTCCAAAGTCCAGTAAGCTGTGATCCCAAGGGAAGTGGTATCCCTTCCCTATCTCTATTGCGAGAGGCTCCCTTTACGCAGTGGACTCTCTCAGAGAGGTCTCTGAGACTCCAAGGCCTACAAACTGGATCCTTCCCCAACAAGGGGAGAGGGAGTGCTTTGGCAAGGGGTGCCATACCATACCTCAAGTGTGAGTGGCTCCCTTTACACAGTGGACTCACTCAGCGGTTTCGCTGAGACTCCAGAGTATAAATATTGGATCTTTCCCCAACAAGGGGAGAAGGAGTGCTTAGTCAAAGGACACAAAGGACAAGGGGTAGGCAGAGTAGCAGGCAAGGGGAGAGATTCAGGGGAGAGAGGATAGGGGCTAGGGAAGAGACAAATAAGGAGAGACGAAAAGAAGTCTGCCTAAAGACCGACTGGGTAGGTGAAGACCACATTTTATTAAAAAATTAAAAAAGCACCGCAAACAATCATCACTTGAGTGTCATTGTTCATGTGAGAATGGTGCATTCCTGGTAGATTTGTACCATGGTTGGTGAGTAAGCACGCTTCAGACCTTTCGATGCTGTTCCTGCTGAACCGCCCACCAATCCCGCCGAAAACGTTTTGCAGGTCGGTTGACTGTGGGAGACCGCCGGGGCTCGCAATACCACCTGGGTCTCCTTGGGGGGCGCAACAGGCCTCCTCAGCTGCCTTCTCCTTCCTACTCCACTAGCAGTTGTGGAGATGATTATTGTTTGAATGGTCATGCCAGTGCGTTGTGTCAGACCCATCTTTCTGACACTTATACACACCCCTGTGCAACTACCTTTCTTTCAGGAACTCTTCCTCACCAGGCAGCCCCACGGGAACAGTCTGCGGGGCCCATTAGGGATTCTCCTAGGGTAAGCATTACTCAGCACAACCTTGTACTTGCCACATATTTATGCATGTAAATATTGAGAAGGAGCGACCTGCATGCCTTGATGTATCCATCATCACCATTTTACTATTGTTCCATGAATAGTTTTTCCATGAATAGTTTTTACGAAACCAGTTTGATATGACTTCGTGCATGAATTACATTGATGCCTTTACTTTACTGTGTTTTAATCAACGTGGTGTGTAGATATTGAAGAGCTGTGATGACCTTGATTTATAGAAATACTGCCACTATTTCATAGAGCTGATTTCTATAATATACCCTTTCTAGGTTACCCCAATTGAGCAGGACCAATCGGCCTGCCACCCCACCGACCCAGAGAGGTTGTATTTCTTATTCTTTCTTTTCACTGTGTAGTACTGAGCACTTTTAGGTCCTGAGGAATTGCCAATTAGGCAAGAAACATGTCGACCAACTTAGAGGGTTGAGGTAGCCCACTGTGTCTAGCGCAGCCCCTACCTCCCCTCCCACCCCTTTTAACTTAGGGAGCCAGCCACGCGAATAAAAGTTTTAGTGGACTGTTACACCTATTTTAAAACCACTTCACTTTCACGACTACACCTCCACCAGTCCCCTCACATGCACTCAACCATTGGCTGGAACAAAAGATTTCCACAAAAGAGCGCCTTTTTGGCGCCCATCAGACATTGCAGCGCCAGTCTGACGAGGAGCAGGAGACCAATGATGAAGCATGACATCTAAACCAACTGGATGTGTGAGGTTTCCTAGTTCCAATAAGGGAACACCCGTCCCCTGTCTTTGCTCTTCTTCCATCCACACAATCCAAGGCCCATCTCCCCTATAGCTAAACCAAGTAGCTCCATCGGGCATCAGACAAAATAGTTCAGTCTCAAAACATTGAGAGAGGAGGGAGGGAGAGACATAAATAGAGTGAGGATGCGGTAGGAGACGATAGGAGAGACGACAGGAAGTGCAACAATGTGGTTCAACAATATACTAGAAGAAGATCAGCAAGTAAACATTAAATCAAACAATCAGCAATACAATTAGGGGAGGAGTGAAAGGCGAGGGAAAGTAGTGGGGGTAGGGGAGGAGAGGGAGTGTGGATAAGGGAAGAGACAACCATAGAGACGAAAGGAAGTCTGTCTAAGGTTCACAGAAAAACAGGGTGGGGACAAAGGGCAAGGGTATGTGAGGGCAGAGGACAGAAGCTGGAAAGAGTCGGAGCGGAGAGGGGGGAAGGTTGCATAAGGTGCATAAGGTTTGAACAGAAACAGGTATGTATCTCCTGCCAGGGGGCTGTATTGTTTTGTTGGAGAATGCGGGCAGAGAGACTCTGTTCATCTCCGATGGGTGAAAAAGCTGGCATAAGCGAGTCCTTTGTTTCTAAGTTTGAGTCTTTATTGGTGGCCATTTTGGGGTCAGGCGGCCCCTTCTCAGTAGTGCGAGCTGGGGCTTTACAACAGTTGCTGCAATAACCCGGGACACTGCGCAGCGTCCGAGGCAGTGAAGAGTGTGTTGCTCAGCGGGTGTCCTGCCCAGGGGAAAAGGAGTGAGGGGTTGACCGGTGCACACCAGTCTATCTTGCGGCTTGGGTCGTCAGTGCACTGCTCAGTGTATGTTCGCCGCAGCACCCAGGTCCTCCGAGGCAGTATGCCCTGAGTGTATGTTCGCCGCAGCACCCAGGTCCTCCGAAGCAGTATGTCCTGAGGGGGGGGGAGACCCCCGGGGAGTGTATAGTCTGTTGACGGAGCAGGGGTCCCGGTCCTGGCCATATGTCCCAGTGGTGAGGGTGGCCGGATATGTGAAGCAGGGAGAGCGGTTATGCCTCCATTTTAAAGTCAGGCAATTCCTGTGGCAGTCCTAGGAGGGGGCATTCAGTTCAACAATGAGGCCTCGCCGGACCCCTCAACCAAGGAAGCGCCGCTGCAGGAGATAGTCAAGAAGGGTCAGGCCCACTTTTTTTCCTTGAGCAATGAGGAATTTTATGTCATCTGCGGCTGCAATCAGGGCAGTTTTTGTGCTGTGGTTGGTGCAGAATCGGGAAGTGCCTAGAAGATTATTATTCTCCAGGTGTTCTGTAAGTTGGTGGCTGATTGCATTCTCAAGGACTTTAGTGGGAAAGAGAAGCAGAGATGAGGTGGTAGTTCTTGGGATAGATAGGGTCTGAGAGCTCAAGGAGCTTCACCAGGAGACACACTGCAGCCTCCACAAGTAGTCCTGGGGGGTGCGAGGAGCTAGCAGGTGGTGGGAGGGCACAAAACTGGAAAAAAATGGCAGGAATGGCAAAAACAAACAGAACAAAATACAACAATAAAATACAATAACAATAAACAGAACAGAAAGTTACAGGCAAATATGGACTATGGCAGTCTAAGTTAATAATGAGCGATCAGCAGCAGTAGGGGAGCGGCACGCTGACTGGAAGGTCAAGGAGCGCCTCCCAGGAACACTGCTGAGACATCCATAAGTAGCCTTTGGAGGTGGGAGGGGCTGGCAGGAGGACGCGGAGCGGGTACAAACGGCGGAAGTAGTGAAAAAACAAAACAGCAAAATGCAACAATCAAATACAATACAATAAGCAGAAGAGAGAGTTTCATGTAACTGTGGAATATGTTAGTATAAGTTAACAACTTCCTTTGTACCCCCAATGAGACTGATAAATGTTTCAACGCATTTTTTGCCCGTGCATTCATCTTGGACCCAGACCCCGTGACTTACCCATATCAAGTGAACAAACGTCACCTCAACAACTTCAGCAGTCATTCAGGGATAGTTTTTCACATAGATGGCCTACAACCAATCTCCCAAGCAAAAACGTGTTTATAATATTATGCCTACAGGATGGTCTTATCTTCTGTGGATGACATCACAAAGGGGGAGGCACCGCACACCAAGAGAGTCATCTGCCTTGCAGAGATAAGTGTGGACATGCCTCGTCACCAAAGTACAATCTGTGTGACAGTAAACGCAGGTGCAGTTACATCGAATACAACTGTATTCAGAACAATTGACAGTGACTAGTAACATTCTGGGTCAGATACTATTCATGTATGTGGCTAGATCAGGTTTGGTAGTGTAGTGTCCTGTAGTGTCCTGCCTAGGAGGATTCAAAATTCACAGAATTATGAAAGTACAAATTTTATTAAAAAATTAAAAAAGCACCGCAAACAATCATCACTTGAGTGTCATTGTTCATGTGAGAATGGTGCATTCCTGGTAGATTTGTACCATGGTTGGTGAGTAAGCACGCTTCAGACCTTTCGATGCTGTTCCTGCTGACCCACCCACCAATCCCGCCGAAAACGTTTTGCAGGTCGGTTGACTGTGGGAGACCGCCGGGGCTCGCAATACCACCTGGGTCTCCTTGGGGGGCGCAACAGGCCTCCTCAGCTGCCTTCTCCTCCTGGACCCTTGGGAAATTTCCCTAACTCTCTCCTAGAAACTACCGCACTTCTTGCTTCCTCATCTGCCAATTTTGTCCTTCTCGGGGACCTCAATATCCATCTTGATGACCCCACCAATGTCGTGGGTGTAGATCTTCTCGAGGACCTCAAATCTTTTGGAATCAATTTGGCCAACTCGGGCGCGACCCATGAGAAGGGCCACTTGCTAGATCCCATACTTTCAAATCTGGACTATCTCAATTCATCTCCGGCTCTTGCCCTGCCTTGGACAGACCATTTTTTGGTGTCCGCAAAGTGGCAATTTGATAGTCCAGTAGCGGTGGCCCCAAGGGTTCAAATCTTGGAAAGAGCCTGGTCGAGGCTCATAGTTGATTCCTGGGCGGCACACCTGGAGGCTACGCTACCCCCTCGGGGAGTCAACCCGATCAGTGCTGATGCCAATTTTTACATCTGGCTCTCGGACTCGTTGGACACCCTCCTTCCAAAAAAGAAACAACTTACGAGGGGGAAGAGAGTGGGTTCGGCGCCTTGGTATTCGTCTGAATTGAGGACCCTGAGGAAGGGATGCAAGAGGCTAGAGCGGTCCTGGAGAAGAGACTGGAGTGAAACGAGCCGGAAACAATATCGTGCGGCTCTGAGCAGTTATAAATCTGCTATTCGGGTGGCAAAATCGGGATTCTTTGAAGAGAGAATAGGCTCTGCGGCCAACTCTTCCAAAGAGTCATTCAGGGTCATAAAGGAACTACTGAATATCCCCGAACCTCAGGTCATCCACGAGGACCCACGCAAAAAATGCATAGAATTGGCCTCCTTTTTTAAATCCAAAATCGACAACATACTGGCTTCCCTTCCCCGCCAGGGGGAGGCTTCTTCCTTGGATGATAACTTCAGTTCCCAACTTAGGATGCGATCAGTGGAGCTGGCCTCTCTCGGTCCGGTCACTACGGAGGAAGCTCTCTCGGTTTTGAGGACCATGAAGAGTGGTTCCCCGAAAGACCCAGCACCTATTAAATATCTTAAACAGGTGGCTTCTACCATCGGCGGCCCAGTGACGGACCTTATAAACTTGTCCCTCACTCAAGGGATAGTCCCCCCCAGTTGGAAAGGGGCGGTGGTTAAGGCTCTTTTGAAAAAGCCTAACCTGGATCCCGCCGACCTCGCCAACTTTAGGCCGATCTCCTTGCTGCCGGGTATTAGTAAGGTGGCTGAGAAGTTGGTAAACAGTCGCCTGTCGGACTTCCTGGAAGCTAACTCCCTCCTGGGCGATTCCCAAACGGGTTTTCGTCCCGGTCAGGGGACTGACACCGCCCTGTTGGCGGTCGTGGAGAATGCAAGGAGCATTTTGCATTCGGGGGGATCAGTGGCAGTGATCCTCCTGGACCTCAGTGCTGCTTTTGACACCGTGGACCATCAGGTGCTTCTCCAACGGCTGTCGGGGGTGGGGGTCACCGGTGTGGCTCTCAAATGGTTTGCTTCCTTCTTGGAAGGTCGGACATTTGAGGTGTGGGAAGGCCATGAAAAATCATCTACAATCCCTCTCCAGTGTGGGGTGCCACAGGGCTCTTCATTGAGCCCTACCTTATTCAACATTTACATGGCCCCCCTGGAGAGTGTGGTACTGCCGCTGGGTATTAAAATCATCAGATTCGCTGATGATACTCAGCTGGTGGTTGGCCTTTCCCAGTCGGCGCATCATCCCGACCGGCTGCACCCGTGTCTGGAGAAGATCTACACGTGGATGTGCAGCTCAGCGCTAAAGTTGAACGGCTCCAAGACGGAACTCATGCTGCTGGGGAACTCCTCTCCATCTTTGTCCCCCAGCAGCTGGCCTGACTGTCTGGGACCGGTACCCACCCCCAAGCAGGAGATCAAGAGCTTGGGGGTGTGGCTGGAGCGGGGCCTTTCGTTTTAAACGCATGCTAAAAAGACTGCTGGCGTGTGTTTTGGCCTGCTCCGCTCAGCCCGGAAGATCTTACCTTTGCTCCCAGCGTCCACTAGGAGGCTTCTCATCCAGGGATTGATCATCTCGCGGCTGGATTTCAGCAACGCGTTATTCCTGGGTGCACCTGAATCTACCCTGAACAAACTGCAGCAAGTGCAGAATGCTGCCGCCAGGCTCTTGACGGGTCTCCCCAGGCGTCAGTCTGCTCGCCCGGCGCTGAGGGCTCTGCATTGGCTCCCTGTTAGGGACAGGGTGAAATTCAAATCACTCTGTATAGCCCATAAAGTTCTGCATGGGGTAGGCCCACCTATTCTGGGGGAGATGGTCCAGCCTTACAAGGCTCCTCGCTCTCTTCGCTCCGACCATCAACATCTTCTTCAGGTCGGGAGGGTGAAGAGGGCTAGAACTGGTGGCAGAAGGTTTTTGATAAATGTGGCCACTTTGTGGAATTCACTGCCCCTACAACTTCGTTCGGAAGCTAGTCTTCTCCGGTTCCGCAAACTTTTAAAGACGTTTCTGTTTTCTGCTTAAACCCTGCATTATTCTTTGGTAGTGTTATTATCTGGCGAGCGCTGGGATGCCTATTTGGTAACCAGGCGCTATACAAAACTCAGAATAATAATAATAATAATAATAATACTCCACTAGCAGTTGTGGAGATGATTATTGTTTGAATGGTCATGCCAGTGCGTCGTGTCAGACCCATCTTTCTGACACTTATACACACCCCTGTGCAACTACCTTTCTTTCAGGCACTCTTCCTCACCAGGCAGCCCCACGGGAACAGTTTTCGGGGCCCATTAGGGATTCTCCTAGGGTAAGCATTACCCAGCACAACCTTGTACTTGCCTACATATTTATGCATGTAAATATTGAGAAGGAGAGACCTGCATGCCTTGATGTATCCATCATCACCATTTTACTTTTGTTCCATGAATAGTTTTTCCATGAATAGTTTTTACGAAACCAGTTTGATATGACTTCGTGCATGAATTACATTGATGCCTTTACTTTACTGTGTTTTAATCAACGTGGTGTGTAGATATTGAAGAGCTGTGGTGACCTTGATTTATAGAAACACTGCCACTATTTCATAGAGCTGATTTCTATAATATACCCTTTCTAGGTTACCCCAATTGAGCAGGACCAATCGGCCTGCCACCCCACCGACCCAGAGAGGTTGTATTTCTTATTCTTTCTTTTCACTGTGTAGTACTGAGCACTTTTAGGTCCTGAGGAATTGCCAATTAGGCAAGAAAAATGTCGACCAACTTAGAGGGTTGAGGTAGCCCACTGTGTCTAGCGCAGCCCCTATCTCCCCTCCCACCCCTTTTAACTTAGGGAGCCAGCCACGCGAATAAAAGTTTTAGTGGACTGTCACACCTATTTTAAAACCACTTCACTTTCACGACTACACCTCCACCAGACCCCTCACATGCACTCAACCATTGGCTGGAACAAAAGATTTCCACAAAAGAGCGCCTTTTTGGCGCCCATCAGACATTGCAGCGCCAGTCTGACGAGGAGCAGGAGACCAATGATGAAGCATGACATCTAAACCAACTGGATGCGTGAGGTTTCCTAGTTCCAATAAGGGAACACGCGTCCCCTGTCTTTGCTCTTCTTCCATCCACACACCGTCTGCTATTCTCTTTCCCGGGGAACTTTGTATTCTGTAGTGTGTGGTTGACTGGACATATACACTGGACCCCGTTAAATATAGTCCACTTGAAGTTCCCTACTTTGTATTGTAATTACAAGAAGTAACATAACGACATAATAAGTGAATCACCTGAGCTACAAGAATTTTTTTCATTTGTAAAAGCGCTGGGAAATACCGAGTGGGTAGCTGTTTGCGCCATATACGCATTTTAACATAACAATTAACATATGTACGTGCACTTTGAAATTCCCCAAATTAGTGAATTACATCAGCATAATTTTAAATTCACCCAGTTCTGGTCCTCCAGGCCGGTGAATTTACATATGCCCGTGGGGTCTTGGAAAATTCTTCCCTTAGCTTCTAATCAGCACCCAGGCAGGCGCGGGGCAGCGGTTCTCCAGGTTCTAGAGAGGGACTCACAGTGGCAATGCTACATTTAAGTTCTTGGATGTTTTTATATAGCTTTTTCATCCAATGTCGTTCTGTTCTCCCTTCTTCCTGAAGTCCAAAATGCATTTGTGGATGATTTCATTTGCATTCGTTAGCAAGTTAAAGACAGCCCTACTGGTTTTGCCAATCCTTGTTTCACAAGTTCAATCTCAGCGAACATTTATTTAAGTATGCCTCAACTTGCTAAAAAGTTGTATTTTTTTAAGTAATGAATAAGTATTTGAAAAAAAAATGCAGGCTAAGTAAGAATATTTATACATCCATCAGGTTGCATGTAAATCGCACAAGACAATCGCTGTTATTCCTTTGAAAATGTAACTATGTCAAGAACTTATTATAATAGAAATTTCTTTTAGCAATTGAGCACTGGAAGAAGGCTTAGGTCTTTTACTGGCAATGAAATGCTGGCTAAACTGGAAATGTCAACTGTTAGCTAAGTTGTAAAGCAAGCATTTAATAATACATGCATAATTATTTTGTTGAGAATCTGAAGAGATATGCAACTGCATTACTTCAGCAAAAGTTTTCTTTTTCATTAAATTAAGTCACTTCAACTGTAAGGAGGTAATTAGAATCAATTTCTCTATTAAGCCCATCTCCTTAATGAGAAGTCAAAGGGGGTTTGAAAAGCTTCTCATTTTCTGGAAGCAAAGAATGGAATATTAAAAATCAAACATCCAGAGATAACATTTCCTCTCTAATGCAATGTGAGTCAAAAATAGAAAAGAAAAAAGATTCCATCCAATCTTCTTCTCTCCATACCAGATGGTATTATGAAAACCCTTTATTTATTCATCAACATCAAAAGCCCTTGCTTTTTTGTTTAAAATGTCTTTATTGAGAGTTTTATCGTTTTGTTTTCGTTACATGGTACATCATTGCATATTCGCCTTTTAGACTTACTTTCACGTTTGCACAAGGTTTCGAACAACTTAAACACATTGCGGAGCTTCCGACACAGTATACATTCTCTAGTTCAGGTAAGAACAACATCTTGTGTGTGGGTATTACCCCTCTAATGAACTGGCGTAAGGTGTGAGAGACTGACCAATGCCAGGTGCACCTATATGTGGGTTTCCGTAGGGGTGCTGGTGGACGTGATGCCCCCCACTCTACTCTGAGGCACCTCAGTGTTTAATGTCATTGTGGGTGCTCCTAGGATACAAGAGCCTACTCTCTGGTATTCGGGGGTAACTATGAACCTTTGGATATTGGATATTGGATATTGGAGGGGTATTTGTAAAGCGCAGACGTTCGCTCCGAAGGGAGCATCTTGGCGCTATGAAAACCTGGGACCAGATCAGAGGGAGGGCAGTGGGGGGTTTAGATGGCTGCTTTAGTCCAGTCGTCAGAGAGATTAAAAATCCATGTTTTAAGGTGTTTCCTAAAGGGTTTCTCTTGCGTCTGGGATCTAAGATGCTTTGGCATACTATTCCAGGCTCTGATAGCTAGGGTGCTGAGAGTTTTTCCGCCTTTGGTTTTTAGGTTGAATTTGGGGAGGGTCATGAGATTTTCTTGAGAGGATCTAAGAATGCGACCCGGAATGTAATGAGGGAAACGTTTCGCAAGGTAAACTGGGCCAGATTTGTGGAAGGCTCGGAAGGCTACAACGAGAATTTTGAATAGGATTCTCTTGTGCAGGGGGAGCCAGTGGAGGGATCTGAGGGCAGTGGAAATAGAGGATTTACGTGGGAGTTTTAAGACCAGACGCGCGGCAGTGTGCAGGACACTTTGCAGTTTTAGTTGGGTGGATTTCTTGGTCCCTGCCAAGAGGCCGTTGCAGTAGTCCACCCGAGAGAGAATGAGGGCTACTGCAATGGTCTTTCTGGAGTCGAGCGGGAGAAAGTCGCAGAACTTTCTCATGGATTTTATAATGCCAAAGCATTTACCCGCCACGGTAGTGGCATGGGAATCAAAGGACAGATCGGAATCGAAGATGACTCCGAGGTTTCTGGCCGATGAAACTGTCTGGGGTGGGGCAGCAGAGTTATCAGGCCACCACAGAGCGGGACAAAAGGATGCGTTCTTCCCAATGGGCAGGATTTCGGTTTTGCTGGAGTTACAGCGAAGGTGGTTGTTATCCATCCATTGAAAGACCGCTGTGAGGCAGCATTTAAGGTTGAGTTCGGCCAGGTTGGAGTTGTCTTCGAGAGGGATGACAAGCTGAGTATCGTCGGCATAAGACGTGACGATTATGCCGAACGATTCTATGAGTGAAAGCAGGGGGATGAGGTATATGTTGAATAGAAGGGGACTTAAAATGGAGCCCTGGGGTACTCCACACGAGATTTTTTTTTCTTTGGATTGGAAGGGGCCCAGTGAGATGGTCTGAGACCTGTCACTGAGGAAAGACCTGATCCAGGCTAAGGCTGAGTGGGTAATGCCGATACCCATAAGTCTGTTTAGCAGTATGGAGTGGGAAATAGTGTCGAAGGCCGCCGTGAGGTCAAGAAGGATCAGGATGGCCTTCTTCCTCTGATCTTGAAGGTTTTTAATGGTGTCGGTCAGCTCGATCAGGGCGGTCTCGGTGGAATGTCTAGACCGAAAACCGGATTGCTGGGGGTGAAGTAGGTTGTGGGCATCGAGGAAGGCCTTAAGCTCTTTATGGACTAATTGTTCCGTGATTTTGCCCAGTGCGGGTAGCAGGGTGATGGGACGAAGGTTAGTTAGATCAGAGGGGGGTTTGTTCGCCTTTTTCATCAGAGGTTTAACCGTACCTTTTTTCCAGGTAAGTGGGACAGAGCCCGATTTGAGGGAGAGGTTGATTATTTCGTTGATGATGGGGTTTATTTCATCAATGATGATATGAAGGATCTTGGGGGGACAAGGGTCAGAGGGAGAGCCTGATTTGCATGAGAGAATCACTTCTCTGGTTTGAGTTAGAGTTACCGGAGAGAAATGAGTGAGGCAATTTGTGGTTGGGCGAGATTTGTCAAGCTCTGAGAAAGAGAACACCGGGGGGGAAGGGGGAAAGTTGATGTGAATGGAGCTTATTTTTTCCTCGAAGTAGTCGGAGAACTTATCGCACAGCTCTTGTGACGGGGGGATCTCCGGTTGGAGGGCTTTTGGTTTGGTAAAACACTTTACTATGGAGAAGAGGGTTTGTTGTTTCTGATTGGCGGCATTGATGGCGTTTACATAGTAGGTTTTTTTAGCTGATTTTATAGTTGAGAGATAATTTTTTCTCAGGAGTATGTAGTTGCTACGGTCGTCGTTGTCGTATGATCTACGCCACTTGCGTTCTGCTTTCCTGCAGAGGAGGTGGGCGGCGGTAAGGTCAGGAGTATACCAGGGTGCTTTGTTTTTCGTTGTTTTTAGGGTGTTGACCTTTTTATTAGGTGGACATCGTTCGGAGATTTCTTGCGAAAGCCATTTGTTGAAAGAAACAGCATCTTTATCGATGTTTCCAGAGGAAGGGGGGGCGTTAGAAGGGGAGAGGGGGTGAGAGATAAGACTTGCCTGCACAGTTTTCCAATTAATGGAGTGAGTGTGTTGGCGGATTGGTTTTTTGCAGTTAGAAGGGAGGACATTGAGAATGTGGAAAGGGATCAGGCTGTGATCCGACCAGATTTGGGGAATGGGGGGTGAGGTGGAGATGGCTGGGAAATTAGAGCAGACACCGTCCAGGGTATGACCAAGGGAGTGTGTGGGCAGCTTGACACTTTGTTGAAGGTCGAAGATGTCCAATGTCTGCAGCAGGTTACTGGTGGAGGGGTCGATCGGTATTTCCAGGTGAAGATTAAAATCGCCCAGGAGGGTGAAGTGAGGGTAGCGGAGAAGGAAATGACCGAGTGCGTCGTTGAGGGAACCGAGGAATTTCGTCGCATTTCCCGGCGGGCGATAGATCAGCCCACCTGAAAAAGAGAGGGTGTGGCTAAGCTTGATGGAAAAACCTAGTCCCTCGGCATCGGTGAGGGGGTCGAGGCAGAATGTGTGGCAACTGAAGGAATTTCTTAAAATGACCGCGACACCTCCACCTCTCCCTTTCAGTCTATCCTGTCTGTGGAAAGAGTACCCTGAAGGGAGGGCGATGGCAATGTCAGGGTTACTGTCTTCAGTAAGCCAGGTCTCGGTGATCATAAGGCAGTCCAAGTTGTGGTCAATAATAAGGTCGTGGATGTCCTGACTGTGTTTACACATGGACCTGGCGTTAATTAGACCTCCGGTGAAACAGGGTTGCGTAGGAGGGGTTGGCTGATTCGTGGCGAAGTTGAGAGTCCAACGACAATTATTACAACTAGTGGGACCAAATGTAGTTGAGAGGTCGAGTTTGCAGGGGCAGTCCGATCTGCCTTGAAGTTTGCGAAGGACATTGGGTGCATACCTGATGCCAAGAGGGTGTTGGGCAGGGGTTCCTGCGCCTGGCGCGGTCTTGGCGCGGACGGGCGCAGACGGGCTTCCCTTAGGCGCGCCTTCGGCGCGCAAACGGCGCTCCCGCTGCGCTCGTCCGCTGCGCGACCTCTGAAAGCACATTTGTAGGGGCAAGGAAGGGGGCGTGTCCTAAAAAGGGGGCGGAGCCAGCGCGCACGCCGCTGGCGATGGCGGCTGCAAGCAGGAAGCAGGAGAGCGCGAACAGCTATTACTATCAGCTGTGCGCTGAGTGAGAGCGAGCACTGAAAAGTGCTTGGTGAATTAAAAACAAACAATAACAACAGTGACACCACACAAGAGCACGAGTGCAGTGTTAAGAACAATTTTTAAAAGAGCAGTGGAGTACCTCCAGAACCCGGCTTTCCGCCTCAGGTCTGGGACAAGGTTTACACTACCGCTAGGAATCAGCGGGATTAAGTAGGATGATCAGGGGGCGTGGCCTAAAAAGGGGGCGGAGCCAGCGCGCACGCCGCTGGCGATGGCGGCTGCAAGCAGGAAGCAGGAGAGCGCGAACAGCTATTACTATCAGCTGTGCGCTGAGTGAGAGCGAGCACTGAAAAGTGCTTGGTGAATTAAAAACAAACAATAACAACAGTGACACCACACAAGAGCACGAGTGCAGTGTTAAGAACAATTTTTAAAAGAGCAGTGGAGTACCTCCAGAACCCGGCTTTCCGCCTCAGGTCTGGGACAAGGTTTACACTACCGCTAGGAATCAGCGGGTTTAAGTAGGATGATCAGGGGGCGTGGCCTAAAAAGGGGGCGGAGCCAGCGCGCACGCCGCTGGCGATGGCGGCTGCAAGCAGGAAGCAGGAGAGCGCGAACAGCTATTACTATCAGCTGTGCGCTGAGTGAGAGCGAGCACTGAAAAGTGCTTGGTGAATTAAAAACAAACAATAACAACAGTGACACCACACAAGAGCACGAGTGCAGTGTTAAGAACAATTTTTAAAAGAGCAGTGGAGTACCTCCAGAACCCGGCTTTCCGCCTCAGGTCTGGGACAAGGTTTACACTACCGCTAGGAATCAGCGGGATTAAGTAGGATGATCAGGGGGCGTGGCCTAAAAAGGGGGCGGAGCCAGCGCGCACGCCGCTGGCGATGGCGGCTGCAAGCAGGAAGCAGGAGAGCGCGAACAGCTATTACTATCAGCTGTGCGCTGAGTGAGAGCGAGCACTGAAAAGTGCTTGGTGAATTAAAAACAAACAATAACAACAGTGACACCACACAAGAGCACGAGTGCAGTGTTAAGAACAATTTTTAAAAGAGCAGTGGAGTACCTCCAGAACCCGGCTTTCCGCCTCAGGTCTGGGACAAGGTTTACACTACCGCTAGGAATCAGCGGGTTTAAGTAGGATGATCAGGGGGCGTGGCCTAAAAAGGGGGCGGAGCCAGCGCGCACGCCGCTGGCGATGGCGGCTGCAAGCAGGAAGCAGGAGAGCGCGAACAGCTATTACTATCAGCTGTGCGCTGAGTGAGAGCGAGCACTGAAAAGTGCTTGGTGAATTAAAAACAAACAATAACAACAGTGACACCACACAAGAGCACGAGTGCAGTGTTAAGAACAATTTTTAAAAGAGCAGTGGAGTACCTCCAGAACCCGGCTTTCCGCCTCAGGTCTGGGACAAGGTTTACACTACCGCTAGGAATCAGCGGGATTAAGTAGGATGATCAGGGGGCGTGGCCTAAAAAGGGGGCGGAGCCAGCGCGCACGCCGCTGGCGATGGCGGCTGCAAGCAGGAAGCAGGAGAGCGCGAACAGCTATTACTATCAGCTGTGCGCTGAGTGAGAGCGAGCACTGAAAAGTGCTTGGTGAATTAAAAACAAACAATAACAACAGTGACACCACACAAGAGCACGAGTGCAGTGTTAAGAACAATTTTTAAAAGAGCAGTGGAGTACCTCCAGAACCCGGCTTTCCGCCTCAGGTCTGGGACAAGGTTTACACTACCGCTAGGAATCAGCGGGTTTAAGTAGGATGATCAGGGGGCGTGGCCTAAAAAGGGGGCGGAGCCAGCGCGCACGCCGCTGGCGATGGCGGCTGCAAGCAGGAAGCAGGAGAGCGCGAACAGCTATTACTATCAGCTGTGCGCTGAGTGAGAGCGAGCACTGAAAAGTGCTTGGTGAATTAAAAACAAACAATAACAACAGTGACACCACACAAGAGCACGAGTGCAGTGTTAAGAACAATTTTTAAAAGAGCAGTGGAGTACCTCCAGAACCCGGCTTTCCGCCTCAGGTCTGGGACAAGGTTTACCTATGAACTACAGGGGAGGGAGAGAGGGGGGTTTGTTGGGGGGTGGGGCCCCGGGGGTCAGCTAAAAGTAAGTATAGTATGGTGATTACCAGTTCATCTGTGAGAAATTTGTGGTTTCTGAGTCGGGGAGGGGGGCTTAAGAGGGGGTCAGCGTCCCTCGCCAGCTGCCGGGGCTCCAGTCTGGTTGAAGGCTAGTATATGCATGGTCTTCCATTTGACACAGTTATTGCATTGTAGTATTTGCTTGCGTTGATGAAGACATGGGTGGAGTCTGAGACTGGGATGGGGTGGTCCCAGGTGAGAGGTCATGCGTTGTCTCCCATGTGAATTGGAACAGTAGCTGTGCCCATTCCATTAAGATGGGATGTTTTTGTGTCCCCTTCACCTCCTCCTCCCTCAATGTTGCCCAGGGCCGGACTGGCTACCGGGCAGTTAGGAATGCTGCCGAGCTGCTGCCTGATTTTACTGCAGTGGGGGCTGATTTCGTCCATGGGAGACCTGCGTGAGCTTCGAAATACGGAAAGCAAAACGAATTTCGTTTAGCTCACGCAGGTCCCCATTAACAAAATCAGCCCCCAGCTCAGCAGCATTCCTAACTGCCCGGTAGCCAGTCCGGCCCTGGTGTTGCCTCCTTCGCTGCCCCCCATTTTTTAACTGCACCTGTCCAGGCTGTCTCTGAGGGTCCCGCTGGTGCTCTCCAATACAAGGCTATTCCCCGTTTTGCTAGGAGTAGGGCTAAGGATGCAAACCTGCACTGCACCTTTTCTGTCTTCCACCTGCGGAAGATCCCCAAGGCGCTCGCCTTCCAAGTGGCAATGTGTTGGAGGTGGACTGTCGCCTCCAGAACCCGATGTACCTCACCCCAGTATATTTGGATTACGGGACAGTCCCAAAACATGTGTTTGAAGTTTGCTGTGGGCATTTGGCACCTGGGGCACATAAAAACTGTGTCGGGTAGAAGCGGTGGAGTTTGTGAGGTGTTAAATATGCACAGTGCAATATGTTGAATTGGATGTTTTTGAACCGCGCGTTCTGTGACACCTTCCTTGGGTACTCTAAGGCCTTTTCTCATTCCAGATCATTATGCACGCATCCTATCTCATCTTCCCATCATTGGCCGAGGGTTAATAACGGGGTAGAAATCAGTTCCCTTATCGCTTTATAATGCCAAGTGACTAGATATCTGCCCCTGCCTGTAGGTAGGATTGTGTGGAGCACTGGGTGCGTCGGCGGTTCTCCGTCGGTGAGATCCCAGGATTGTCGTACACTGTCTACCAACCGTCTGTGCACTAGGAATTGTCCTGGGGGGAGACCATATTAATTTTGCATTTGGTCATATGTCTTCAACTGTCCTTCCTCCAACAGTGCCTCCACCTCTGTCACCTCGCTTTCTGTCCATATCCAGAGGGTTCCGGATGTGAAATGATTCTCCTTCTATGGGAATCCCACTAGCGGGAGTAGTGGGGAGTAAAAAGTCTGGCCCTTTGACATACGGTGGATGCACATCATGCATTTGCGGGCGATCACTACCTGTAGAGGGTATGTACTCTTCAGCCTGGCACCCGGCATCAGTAGCCGCTGAATAGCTGGGAGGGGCACCTGACCATCATTAGTGAATGTCTCCTCCATGTGGCGTTCCGCTGTCCAATGGGACAGCCACTGGATCTGCGCTGCTAGGAAATACGCTTCGAAGGAGGGGGCCCCCAATCCCCCCTGTGCTGTGGGTAAGTAGAGGGTCCGTAGGGCTACTCTGTGTCTACCTTGTCCCCATATCAATGTCGTGAGTAGTGTGTCAAGTTCCTGGAAAAAGGAGCGAGGGGGTATCACCGGGAGTAGAGTAGTCTGGGTACCATTATCATTTTGGCTAGGGCTACATGCCCTATGGGGGCCAAGGGTAGAGTCTTCCAGAAGGTAACTGCTGCTCAAAGCCCTGCCAATATTTTGCGATGGTTCCCCTCCTAGAGATTTTCAGGGGAGTGATACAGTCTCACTCCCAGATAGAGAGGTGCCACAGCACTCCAAACAAGCGTCTGAGGTCCAATGCGGATCTCCAAGGGGTACAGGTGAGGGCTGAGAGGAAACCCAATTGACTTTGAGTCCGGAGAGCTCTGCAAAGTTCTGTAGTATTATCCATATTGGTGTGAGATCTCTTGTAATGTCCCGCACATAGATCAGAAGATCGTCAGCGTACAATGATACGCACTGGACCGTGCCCGATGTCGGAATACCCCAGTCGTCTCCCTCCTGTCTTAATTGGATGGCCAGAGGTTCCACTGCCAATGCGAAAAACAGGGGGGTCAAGGGGCTTCTCTGTCTTATCCCCACTCCACTTGATGTGAATTTGAGATGTACTTTCCTACTCTTACCCTGGTGGTGAGGCCTTTGCAAAGAAGTTGCGTATATGCCATTAGGGTCGGCCCAACGTGTACCTATGGAGGGTTGCGAATAGATATGACCATAAGAGGGTATCAAAGGCCTTTTCAAGGTCTAGAATTAGGCAAGCTGTGCAAGGGAAGTGGTCCCGCGCTCTGTTTTGTATGTGAAATAGCCAACCTATATTCTGCGACACGTTTCGCCTGGGGAGGAAGCCATTTTGGTTTGGGTGGATCAGTTGTTGGAGAACCTGAATATATCTATCCGCTAGTATTTTCCCTATAATCTTGCAATCCCTATTCAGTTTAAGTAAGGTCACCAGGGTAGATTCCCTGAGTGAGCTGGGGAGTTGGCTTCGCTTTAATGCGTCGTCATACATGGACACTAAGGGGCCGATTATGATGGCGGACGGACCTGAGTCCGTCCGCCACCATAGAGTAGGGGGGAACGTCCGCATGGGCAGCGGCGTTCCCCCCGTGAAGATTAGGATGTGACCGCCAGGGTGGCGGTCACATCCTCAATACTTAACATTGCTGCGGGTGCAGCTTCAAGCTGCACCCGCCGCAATGTTAAAAATGCATACTTTGCATTTGTATGCAGAAAGCGGCAGGCACCGCGCAGTGCCTGCCGATCTCTGCATACAAATGCATGGGGGTCCATGTGCACCCCCCACCCCCCCTTCACCTAGGGGGCCCGCAACGGGCCCCCGCAGTGAAGTTCCACATGCTTCTCCACGGCGGAAAATCCGCCGTGGAAAAGCATGTTTTTAAGCATTTCCTAATATGGTGGACGGTGTCTGAGAGACACCGCCACCATATTAGAGCGTTTCCGCCGCGGGACCGCGGCGGAAAAGCTGCGTACGGACTTCCCGACCCCCCTGCCATCCTAATCTGGCGGGGGGTCCTGTGAATCACCGCTGTGGTGAATCCGCATCCTCGGGGCCGGCGGTGGCTTCCGCTGGCCCCGAGGATGCGGATTCACCGCAATCATAATAGGCCCCTAGGTGTGGGGATACCTACCTCTGAAAGGTGGCATAATATTCGATGGGAAACCAAAAGCCCTTGTTGATGGATTTTAAATATTTCCTATCTTGAAAATTAAATGATTGTCCATTCATCGTTTTATACTGAAGAAATTGCTGCACTGATTCGTTGTTTTTTAGACATAAAATCTAGTGGAACCTGAAAAAATAAGGATGTACTACTTTATTGTTGAAATGCAAAACAGTACTGATTCTGCTGGCCAAAAGAATGTATTAAAAAAATGTTGGGTAAAAATGTTCGGTATTTTTTAGAGCAATTCTGAAATTCTTCTTAGGCATTATAAGTCACATTTATGAAGACATATCTTAAGTGCGATTCTTTAGAGATTGAATCATGAGGTCTAGTTTAGCCGAGGAACTTCAATGCCAAAACAGGTTGTCTGATTCTAGGTTAATAAGGCTGCTATGGTAGGAAAAAGATGCCAATCCGGCATGAGAAGTTCTAGATTGACAGCAACTATTTGCAGAAAAATATTCAGAACCAGCATGAAAATGGGGAAACACTACACAAAAGGAAGGAAGGAGTGGAAGAAAGGAAGATATAGAATTTTAGTGGAATGAGTAACAAAAGCATAGCTTAGTCCACATAATTTTTCAAAGTTTTTCCGGTCAACTGCACATTACTCCTACGTTTGTCTTCCTTGTCCCTACTTTTTGCAAGGTGCGTTTTTACCCTGAGGCAGATAACTCTTCACATTATACATGGAAAGACGGTTGTTTACCCTTCTCCATCTAGTGGAATTAGCCATATATCAATTAATTACATGTCAATTGATTGATCAACTATGTTAACTATGATATTAACCAGTTATCTATAACTTTGGTCATCTGGTAATGCCCACAAAACGTCACCTGAAGATAGTGATCCTGTACTCTGAGGAGACCAGACCCTTTTATGTTGTGTGTTCTGAGGTGAACATTTAATTTCTCTTTATTTAGTCTTCTGTTTTACTTATTTTTTCCCTCTACGTTTCTATGCTATCCTTTAGCCAGGGTGCCATGACATTGCATTGAATAAGATCTTCAAGGCCAAAACAGGTTGTTTGATTCTAGGTTAATAAGGCTGCTATGGTAGAAAAAAGATGCAAATCCGGCATGAGAAGGTCTAGATTGACAGCAACTATTTGCAGAAAAATATTCAAAACCAGCATGAAAATGGGGAAACACTAAACAAAAGGAAGGAAGGAGTGGAAGAAAGGAAGATATAGAATTTTAGTAGAATGAGTAACAAAAGCAAAGCTTAGTCCACATAATTTTTCAAAGTTTTTCAGGTAAACTGCACATTACTCCTACGTTTGTCTTCCTTGTCCCTACTTTTTTGTGAGGTGCGTTCTTACCCGGAGGCAGATAACGCTTTACATTATATATGGAAAGACGGTTGTTTATCCTTCTCCATCTAGTGGAATTAGCCATATATCAATTAATTACATGTCAATTGATTGATCAACTATGTTAACTATGATATTAACCAGCTATCTATAACTTTGGTCATCCACTAATGACCACAAACCCTCACCTGAAGATGGTGATCCTGTACTCTGAGGAGACCCTTTTATGTTTTGTGTTCTGAGGTGAACATTTAATTTCTCTTTCTTTATTCTTCTGTTTTACTTATTTTTACCCTCTGTGTTTCTATGCTATCCTTTAGCCAGGGTGCCATGACATTGCATTGAATAAGACCACAGTCTGCCCTATAGTTGTGGATTAGCTATGATGGGACAGGTCAAGTGGTGCTGCAGTGATTATGATTTTTATCTTCTTTGTCTTAGAAACCTTCTTTCTCCAGCCCCCGGTAGTGATGTTTCTCATTAAAACTTGTGGGAGCTGTAGAATGTATAGCACACATGCTGGAAAGGGCTGAAGTAGAGTATAGGATGTAAATACATTAGGAGTGCTCTGCTATTTCATTGTTGACCTGTTGTTTGGGCTAGGAACAATTTTTGTTTGTTGGTCTGGCTCGTACACATTGTGGCAGCAGATGTGTTAATTGTGTTTAGAGCACTGCTATTTTTCTATATTTCAATTTTTAAAGGATAGGGATGTGTGACTGTTAAATCAATGTTGTCTTCTGTATTCAAGATGACCCAGAGGCCAGCACGGTACAGGGCCTTAGAGATGGTTTGGAGGTAGCAGGTCCTAGTGAACAGAAGATGGTGGTGGAAAGAACTCCACCCTCAGGGGATGATTACAGCTCGACCCGGAAATGCTCCATCCGAAGGTCGGAGCCTTTCCGGGAAGGATCTTGGTTTACTTTCCCAATGCCAGCATTTTGACCGGTCATTCTGGCTGGCTTTGATGGGCTCAAGGAGCCCGTCGGCCAGTTGCCTGCCGACCTGTAATCCCAAAGGGCGGTCTTTCCACCATTGTGATTATGATGCGTGGTTTCCGGCAGGGTTTCCATGCCAGCCTTTCTGACATTGAAACCCTGTTGGAAAGCATGTGTTGGGATCTTTGCAGGGCGCCCTTGTGAGCTCAACGTCTGGTTGGTGGCTGAGGGGGCACCTATGGTGTCCCCCTGTCAATCCCAGCACCCTGTGGTGCTCAAGCTGCCTGGCACGGGGTGCAGGAATTGACACAACCTACCATTTCCCTAAGGGAGCATGTACTATGGCTGCTTTATGGCTGTAATACATGATTCCATAGGGAAATGTCGGAATGCTACCAAACACTGTTCCGTCGCATCCTCATCAGAAGGTCGGGTCAGCCCAACATCATAATAGACCACTCAGTGTCAGCCAATCTTGGAAATGTTTACAGTGCAGCCGCCTTCTTGAAACCAACACCACCATTTGATACCACCAAAAATCTGAAACTTGGCAACAGATGGAATGCCTGGATAGAGATGTTTGATGATTTCTTTGATGTGATAGAAGAAGCAGATAATAAGATTATCAGGTACCTTAAGAATCTTGATGGTGAAAGTGTAAAAGAATTATTATAAACAATTGGTTCATTCGGGTAAAATAGGTATTTACTTATCTCATGTTGGCACACACTATTATTCATTCATTATCAACTGAAAGATTCAGAATAGGATTATTAGAGAGAAAGAAATGAGAATGAGAATCCAAGCAATTATCGAGTTATAACGATATTTTATAAATTATAATCATCTATAAATTCATTCATTTATAAGCGTACATAAAGTCCAAAGGCTGAAAGTGCTGTACATTAGTGGGCAGGAAGTGATATTCGTGACAATTGGTGCTCAGTGTAATTGATGCCAATACAATTTACAATATATACAATGATATTCAAACAATTGTGAAGAAAAGGAGGGGAAGGGAGGGATGTGACCAATGTTGAGAATGGTTAATATGGTCTGTACACTCCAGGCGTCAGTATTAGGTACAGAATCCTAAGAAAGAATGGGCCACTGTGATATTGTCGACATTTCAACCCTTGTGTAGCGCACTTGGGGCGTCTAAGCGGGTCTTCTTCAGGACTGTGCGGGGTAGGGTGGGGGAGGGAAGCAGCATACAGATTAAAAGAACAACTTGTCAGGTATGGATTCTCATTAAAATAGGCCTTGGAAAGAGCCTAACAAATTAGATCACTCACCTCCTAGTAAGCCCAGCCGGGCTAACCTTGAGGAGATCGTGCAGCAATGGTGATTTCTATTGCAGGATAGCAAAAGGCCTAATTAGTGCTACTGCGGGTTGGGTGCATACATCATGGTTATGTTAGCTCCACCTGGTAGTATATCCAAGGTTCTTTCCTCTCAGTGGTATTGTATAAATTTGCCCACGAGAGTTCATAAAGCCCTTCAAACTTTTTGGAGGTCTGTGGTTTTAAATTGATTTCCCAGCTAAAATTAAAGGGGAAAACAGAATGCGTGATGTGGGGGCGTAATTCAGAGAATCACGAGTAAATTCATTCGAGCCAGCGCGTTATTTGTTGACCATCGTGTTTTAAAGTAAATGATGACTTTCTTAAAGGGGAAAACAGAATACGTGATGTGGGGGCGTAATTCGAAGCATCACGAGTAAATTCATTAGAACCAGCGCGTTATTTGTTGACCATCGTGCTATAAAGTAGAATGCCGGCTCTAGCGGGAGGAATTCTCACCTCCTATTTATGCTGATGAAATCCAACAACGAGACAGAAGTGCGGGAACCGGAAGCGAAGAGCTCTTGCCCGGTTTCGCTTTCCAAATTGTGCTGTAAGTGTTCCGTGAAGACTGGATATATCCAGTAAGGAACGTCAGCGAGGACGTTATCGGCGCGGGCGCGTCTGTAGTTGCTAGGCGACCATGCTAAGAGTCTTCATCTGACGCTGCAGTCGGTGCCACCGCACTGTACACAGTAGCGTCACTAGTTGCTAGGTGACTGATATGCCATTCCTCAAATGTGACGTAACAGCAGTGAAAAAGGAGGAGGCAATGTCGTTTGGATATCGCAAGCCATATTCAGGGTGTAACATGGCAATCACCCCACCGGTGATGCACTAATTCAGTCATGCGCAAGCCCGGTTGTGTGTAAATCGGACGGGCAGTTCTGAATTGAGAAGCCACACATAAATAATAAAGTGGCTACCTGTAGGCATAGATGTGACATGGCATTAACATTACTGGAAGTGTAATAAGTTAATTCCTGCTTGGTAAAGTAGCGCTATTACATGTACAATGAATGGGCATTATCATCTGAAGAAAACATTCATAGATTATGAAATCATACATAACAGATTACTGTGGAAAGTTGATCGTTCATACAAAATAGACATGAGATGTTATAAATCATCTGTAACACGCTGTACACTGTTAAAACGTACTATAAAATGATGTACGGTCCCCAGAGTAAATGTATATACCTTGTGATTTTTCTTAACATTATTACCAACTGCGTGTCACAGAATGAACCAATTGTTTATAATAATTATATGACTGCCCAGGTTCATAGGGATACTGGGTTACCCCATTTGTGATTTAGCTTGAAAGTGTAAAAGAAGCCATGAAGAAAATGATGTGAGCTGATGAAACTACTTACAGTCAAATCAAAGCAGCCTTGAATCTCAATTTTATATCAATGCCGAACACAGATTATTAAAGGCACATCTTCTGTCAAGGACGACAGAAATCTGGTGAGATCATCAACTAATTTGTTAAGAGACTAGTTAGGCCCAAAAAACAATGCATGTTCAAAGAAATTATTGATGAGGAAGCTACATGCCTCAGAGTGATTGACAAATGTTTGTCAGACTCGTTCAGATGATGAATGCTGATAGAAACGCTTATTCTGATTCAAGTTTTCATGGGTACCAGAGCTGAAGAGCATGCAGATAGACAATCTGCTGCCATGGAGGCTGGATGTGCCCAGTGTGAGTCAGTTATGAATGTGGAAAATAAGCCAGAGCACACAGCAGAGGGACGCAGATTGATTTCACCACAGAAAAAGAAGTTGTCCTTCAGGTGTGGATTTTCATATCCACACATAGGTAAATGTCCTGCCATTGGCCACATCTGAAAAGGTGAAAGAGAATTGAAGGCTTGTAATCTATGGAACTTCCTGTGATCAAAAACCACTCAACCCCCCTAAACATGTCAGGGTTGCCAATGCATGCATGGGAAAGAATTGCATTGACTTATTTGGTCCTCTTGACAAAGAACATCACATGATGGCGATCGTTGATGAATACTCCCATTTTTCATTGAAAAAATAAATCTCTCATTTATGACTCAAGAGAGAGTCATTGAGAGATTACACAGCATCTTTGCAATATGGGTGTTCCTGTCCTCTTAAAATCTGACAACTGCCCAACTTTCAACAGTCAAGGATTTAGAGGCTTACTCATTTATCTTAATGTGAAGCATCAGAAGAGCACACTTCTTTGGCCCCTGGCCAATGGCATTGTCAAACATTTTCAGAAGTACTCTTAAGAAAGCTGTCCCGTGTGCTGATCTAGAAAAGCTTGACCTAATATCAGTCTTAAATTTGACTCTTCCAGTTTACCTTTTGATCTTCCACTGTACCACAGGTGAAAGCCCTGCAACTATGATGTTCGGGAGAGCCATGTTGAACAAGTTACCACTGTAGAAATACTGAGGAAGAAACCAACATGAAAGGAAAATCAAGGCCTATGAAGATAAGTGGTGACATGCAAAATACGTTACGTTCACTAGAGGAGATCAAGTGCTTGATTGTCAGTATAGAAAATGAAAGTCTGGTGCTCTGTTTGATGCTGAACCATTTCATTTTGTAACCAGCAAAGGACACATGTTGACTGCCTTATCTCCTGGGAAATCCATTACGCAAGATTCCTCTAATTTCTGACATGTGGCTCATCGCTGCTCAGGCACTGATGCCAATGTAGACACTGGATCTGAAAGAACACTTGAAGACCCCCTGACTGCTGCTGTTTCTACATCACCAACACCTGTCATGGAGATTACTACTGCTTGTCCCTACTTTCCAAAGACACAGGTGGGATCAAAGCACTACAAAACTCATTGAAGAGATTATGTATATATTTGTAAAAAAAAAATCTTTACTTCCAGAGGGGAAGTTGTAGTGTTGTGTGAGTTTGCAATGATGGAACCCTTGTGACTCCGGATGGACTCCATAGAACTATGACGTAAGCATTAGAGAATAATGAAGTGAATTCAGGTTAAGAATGTTGAGTTCATGGTTACACGCAGAAGAATACAGACGTGCTACTCTAAGCTCTATGTATGGCATAGTCAGTGGTGAGTACTCCAGCTGCTGTGTGAAATTTCTATGGTGAGGTGGATCTTTAGTGAGGTATCTCTTTTTATCTGCATGTAGCTCTTGAGGTATCTTCCCTTTTCTGTTCCACAGTTGCCATTTTGGGCTAGCAATATCCCAACTCTGTCATTCAATTTTCCGAGTTTCTATCTTTTCTGAGTCATGGTCAGCTTTAATGATGAAGGTGACTATATGAGTAGTACCTAGGTGAATGAATGCGTGCATGAGTCCTGCCTGATCCACTGGATGAGTGTGTGAGTAGTGTCTGATAGATTAGATGAGTATGTTAGCAGTGACTGTGTGGTTGGATGAGTGAATGAGTGCTGTCTCAGTGACTGGATTAGTGTTTAAGTAGTGCTATGCAATTGCATGAGTAGGAAATAGCTGATTGTATAAATACATGAGTAGTGTCTTGGTAAATAGATGAGTGTGTGAGTAGTGCATGGGTAATTAAATGAGTGGAAGAGAACTACCTTGATGATTAGATGATTGCATCGATAGTGCTTCTGTGATGACATCAGTGCATGAGTGGTGCCTTTGTGATTGCATGAGTGCTTACAAGTTAGGATCATCATCTTCACAACACAGCTCAGACTACATGTACAAGTACAGACAAGGCTAGCCTTCCTACTAAGAAAAGAATATAAATGTACCATCACCCCCTTGTCCATACTGGATTGTGAAAGAATCCTATTCTCAATCACCCTCTCATCTACACAGAATTTCTCAAGGGTTTCAATTTACTGTCCACCAGGTCTCTATGAGTAGTTCTTAGATAATTTAACAGACAACCTGTCCAGCCTGCTGGTGAAGAAAACACACATAACGATCCTAGGAGACCTACATTTTCATCTTGAGGATGGCAGCCCCGCCTATACCCAAGCCGTGGTCAGAGCACTTCTTCATTACTTTCTCTCTCAACTTGAGGGAAGATGGAAAGATAAATGCCCAACCCGCAAAGGTGTCTCAGGGGAGGAACTGGGTGAAGCTTAATCGAGAGGCATGGAAGGAATGCTGAACTGCCTCTGCCCCCGGGAACCAAGGAAATGTCGAAGAAGCTTATTCCGGTTAAGAAAATGGGTTAATCGTTCATTGGACAGGTTGGCCTCAAAAACAACCCTCAAACCTAAAATGTCAGTTAATGCGACCCCTTGGTTCAATGCACAACTGGCATTATTAAAGAAAAACTGGAAAAAACTGGATAGAGAATGGAGGCACAATTACGACCCCTTACTCAAATTTTCCTATAAGACAGCCATCCGGATCTACCAAAATAACCTTAAAGATGCCCAAGCGAAATCTTTTGAGCTATAGATCAGTCAAGCACAGAACTCATCTAAGGAACTCTTCAAGTTTGTCAAATCTCTAACCTCCATAATGGAACATTCATTCTCCGCAGGCCTCTGAAGGAAAATGGAAGGACTTAGCCTCTTTTTTTGCCCAAAAAGTTATTGACATCTAAAGTTCCTTTCATACTGGGAACAGTACGAGCTCACGTCAGTTTGAGAATGAAAATACTATCTGCCAAGAAGGCAATCCGGGATGGAGCCCCACCCAGTCGGTTCTCACCTGCCTCTCATCTACCTACATAGATGGGGGTTATAGCTGATGGAGAGCATTAAATCAGGCTCTCCACTGGATCCATCCCCACCACATGTGCTGTGGACGGTCATGGAGACCATGCTTCCCTCTTTGGTCAAAATTAACTATCTCTCATTAAAGGAAGGTTTATTCCCAAAAGCCTGGAAACATGCAGTAATTGGAACACTTTTAAACGAAGACAACCTGGACCTGTCGCAATTAGGAAACTACTAACCAATCTCACTCCTCCCACTAATGGGCAAAATAACAGAGAAACAAGTTAACGGAGCTTTAACAGAATTCCTTGAAACTAATCACTGTTTCCACCCCACTCAGATGGGCTTTCATGATCAACACAGCACGGAATCGGCCTTGCTGGTTGCAGTGGAAGAACTAAAAATGGCTTTGAATCAAGGGAGTTCAGCAGCTATATTGCTCCTTGATCTTAGAGGCCGATTAGGATGGTGGGCGGAACCTCATGCATGGCTATTGCTGCTTCATTTTCAAGAATTGGTTGTCCAAGTGGATCTTGAGTCAATGGACCGAAATTTTGAATGCTTTGTGAACTTTCTTTAGCTATTTCAACCGCAATAATTCCTTCCTGTTCAATCTCATCATTAATCGTTTTTTTTTTAAATAATTTGGAAATACTGTAAACTGAATTGCATATTTTATTGCATTGAAAGAATCCTCATAGCATTCAAAATCTCCAAGGAATTCTGTTTCATTATGCCAGTGCTTAATCGGTTGCAGAAGTGCTAAATAGAAACATTTTCTCTTTTCCGGGGTTTTACAACTGAGTTTTCTGTGGTTCATAAGATTTCATTTGGCATGTTCCACTAGACATTCTTCACATCCATTTGCTGCATACTCTTCTTCTTTATTTCCTTTAACATTTCTTTTAAATCTGCAGTCTTGAAGTATTTCATACAGAAATAAGTTATCAAGAAGCGGACTCCTTAATGATAGTATGTATCCAACGTTTTAGTTTTGAAAATATCAGTGCTTGCTGGCTCATACTTTGCTAAGTATTGCATTTCTGAAAAGGATTCTAATCCTCTGTTCCATGTGGAAGCTTAGGCTAGGCTTACTGAAATGATTCCTCTTGACCTTAAACACGAACTGGCTGAGCTCAGGTGATCCAAACACTCATAAGATCCTATCTTTCTATTGGAAAGCATCTACGAGCTAAAGCAGTACAATTTCTTGCTGAGACTCTTTTCTCTAGAGATTTCTTCCCACATTTCTTTAATCTCTGACTTCTCAAATTTTGTAATATACAATGTGGCGTAATGAGCAATAGCAATTGAGTTATCTGCAAAAAACTGAATATCCATGTTTGCATTCCACATTTTCAAAATGACTGGGTTATAGTTGAAGCTTCTATTCTTCTTAAGTTGTATGTATTCTTGGGAGATTTATTTTATGTCGTACCACTGTCAAAAGGCTGTTTACTTGGCCTTTAGAAATCACTGGTTGTTGGAATCCAAAATTACATTTTGTATGGAATGTCCCTTTATATTTTTATTTCTCTAAGCACTTTTTTACCACATTTATTACTTTGAAAGCATAACACTTAGTGTCTCAATCTGTTTTCTCCTCCTCCTCTTGGGTTGGCATATGTAACACACTGTTCAATGAAAGACAATACAGCCTCATCAATATCTGTTTCAAAATGTTTTGTGCATCCTTAATCAATATTAGTATGTGAACATGAGGAGTATCTGAGGCTTGGTACTCTTTTCACCAAAAGAAATCATTTACATTTTCAAGAGGTGGAATGCTTTTATTGCAGATAAATTACATAATAGCTTAACCTATGGTTAAAATATCTGCAGACATTTGCTGGATCCAAAGAACAAAGATCTCCAGCTGTCTTCACTTCAATGTTTTTTGTATTTGAATTTGCTTCTCATAAGAACTCAAGTAAATCCTTGCATGCTTATACAGCATAACTAAGTATTACAAATCAAGTAGGGGGACCTAGGTTTCTCAACATGCATTTTAGTTCACCATGGCGAAGATACCAATATTAGTTGGTTCCACCTTGGCACGCCATTAAATTTAGTAGGTGACAAATCAAATGTTAATCCCTTTGTTCAACTTTATCCATTAGTTGTCTTGCAGAAATATTTTGTAGATTAATTCCTGTTTTTAATTTGTGGTTCACTGCATATATCAGTCAGTCAGTCAGTCAATCCACTTTATTCGATTAATTAAAATCATAAAAGTACATTATTAATTCAACCAAAATTAGGCTAGTCCACATTTAAAAAGATTTTCATAAATTAATTGTGCATTATTCCCTATCCATAAAATAGCCTAAATAGGTAAAACAATTAAAATCATGCTGTGATAGGCCGAATAGTTATACAGTTGATAATCTGACACCTCTTTTTTGTTTGATACGTACAGCGGCTACAAGAAAACTAGCAATGGCAAACATATCCATGGGGTTACTTAAGATTTGACGTTGAAGCAAAGGAGGTCTGACCTGCAAAAAAACCTTGCCAATCAAAATAGGGTTTAAAAACTTCCTACGAATTTCATTAAAAAGGTTACAAAACATCATAAAATGCATAGTGTATTATACACATTGGCAGGGAGCTGCATCCTCAGGTTTAGACCACACAGGGAACTCACCCAGAGTGAAGTGGATCAAATTAAAACAGAACCTAGTCAATAACCAGCGATGAAAGGCCCTATTCACCAATTTCAGATAGGGTTCAATAAGCAGGGTAGATTTGGTAAAAAAACATGAGCCCTAACTAAGGGCTTCTTGATTTCCTGTTTTTCCCGTTCCGTCCACAGTAACTTCATAAAATTCATCTTGACCCACTTTACATCTTCCTTATAAATTCTAACTGGTGTTTCAAATAGTTCCGGTCACCCCAATTTAAGTAGCATGTGCTTAACATAAGACAACCACTTACTTTTGCTAGCTTTCTCCAGTTTGACACAATCCCGAAGGATTTGATGATTCAGGGTCAATTCTGGATTAAGCGAAGTTTTAAGCCAACACAATAGCAGGACGGTTCTCATAATGTCCGAAACATAACCTTGCCCCAATTCTTGATGTATGGAGACAATTGTGGTTGACTGGGGTACAGACAAAAGACTACGCAAAAATGTATTTTCAACTTGCTGCAATCCCTCCTGCTGTTTAAAACCTCATATTGAAGAACCATAGGAAGCAATGGCAAGGCACTTAGAGGAATATACCTTAAGGATAGCTTCCACTGGCCTGGCCCCCAGGGGCTGGGCAAACCCTAACAGGGATGATGTAGATCGAGAAGCTGCATTTTTTTTAACATTTCTCACATAAAACTCCAAGGTATGTAAAAGAAGACACCCTAGTCACTTCCACCCCGTTACAATAAAAGGCCTTAGTTTTCCTGTAGTTTTTACAGGTATTCATAATATGGGATTTCCCGGTATCAATAATCAAGTCCAGTGACCTCATATAAGCAACAAATGCGTCCAATAGCCTCTGTAGGCCCATCACGGTTCGTGCTAAGAGTCCGTGTATAGGAGAACCGGAACCATACATTCTCCTACGCGTGGAATATCCGGGCTCACCTCTGCAAGGGATTTGTCCAAAGCATTAATGTATAGGGTGAAAAGCAAGGACGCCAATATGCACCCTTGTCGGATGCCCCTCTCTGATTTAAAAGGCCTAGTGCGTTTACCATCCTGCCAGATCCTAACAGACGCTAAAATGTCCCGATGGAAATCAGCCAAAAAATAAATTAAACACGGCTCAATCCCCATTTCTAACAAGATACTCCACAGCCTCGACCTGTTAACCAGGTCGAACACTGAGGATAAGCCAATAAATGCCATCTGGAGAGATCGTTCTTTAGCTATTGTATATATATTAATTAATAAATACAAGTTAAGACATTGATCCATGGTGCTTCTACATTTCCTGAATCCATATTGTTAGTTGGATAGGGTCTTGTTGTTATCAGCCCAGTCAGAACTTTTCGCTAAGACCACCTTACTTAAGATCTTTACCGGTGAATCAATCAGTGATATGGGTCTATAGCACCGTGGATCCCCTCTCTGGCCTTTTTGAAAAACAGAAATATTAGTTGAATGGCACCAGGAAACAGGAAACCCTTGCGACCCAGAGGCTTTAAAAACATTTGCCAGTATTTCCACGCAAAATTTGGGATCATATTTATATAAGTCTGCTGGAACTCCATCAGAGCCCGTGACTTTATTACTAGAGGTCTCCTGTATAGCTCTCTCAATATCCACCACAGAAAACACAAATGGCGCTACTTCCAAATGAGGAAGAAGCCTTGGGGGGGAATATGATGTCTCAACGGAGCCATGGATTCCTTGGAAATGAGCCAACCACTGTTCTTCAGTAATATTATTATCCTGTTTGTAGTTTTCCAATTCTGAGAAGAACGGGTTATTAACTATTTCCCAAAATCTGAAACTGTCCTTCAAAACCTCCACAGATAAAAGAGCATTCCATGCCTCTGTCTTAATCTCAGTCTTTCGTGTTTGGACAGCTAATTTATACTGCTTCCGTAGGCTCGCTATCCGGGCCTTATCACGAGGTACACTTTTCAAGGTTAAAATAAGCGAGCGATGTGAGCGGGAGCACTTTCATCAAATCACCTTTTCATATGTGTTCCTTTTGGTCCCAAAAGCAGTAAGAACCTCACAATTTGAGTTTGAGGAGTCAGCACATATTGCAGGCTCCCTTTGCACCTTAGAACACAAGACTTTAAAAAAGGAGTCTGGAGTGGCTTGATCCCATTTTAACCTCCTCCCTTGATCCCGAGATAACAATACATTTCTATCCAGATTTCCCCCTACCTTATCCATAAAACCACAGCTGCTATCCAATACCAGTACAACAGGGTTATGGTCACTGAAGGAAGACACCCTGGCATTATAAAACTCTACTTTATCTAATAACTGAGGGGACAAACATATATATTCAATGATGGTATCACTACTCCTTGACTTAAATGTTGGACAACGTTCTAGGGAGTTAAAAAAAACTGGTTCAAAGAGATTGGCTTCTGCCAAAAGAGTTTCCAAAGCCTCCCTCTGAGAGGAGTGTTCAAAGTGAGGGGTCACCGAGTGATAATGCCCTAACTCATCCTCAATAAAACAATTCAGGCCACACAGATGTATATTAAAATCACCCATGAATACCACATAATAAGAAGTGGATTGATTTAGTTTATAATCATCTAAAATAGAATTAAAAAAACAAAAATGTTGATTCCTAAAGTCAGATTCCCCAGAATTATAAAAATTTACGAGAAATAGCTCTGAGTGATAAGGGGAACAAACTTCAACTGCCAGACAGTTTGGGAAGTCTACCTCAATCCTTTTTAAGAAGCCCTTTAATTTAACAAAAAGTAAGAGGACCAGGCCACCAATTGCTCTACCAGCAGATGCTGGACGAGCAGATTGAAAATGGGAGCTAAAGCTGTCCATCCAAAAATTTTCCCCAGTGTCCCACGTCTCCTGAAGCGCTATTATATCTAATAAAATCTAGCCAAATTGGTTCATTTTTTTTACCTAAGACCAGCAATATTCCAACTTAAAATAAGGCATGTAGTCAAAATTTCTACTCCTGTAGCCTCAGTCCCAGAACTATAAGGGGGCAGTTCCGACGTACACTCAATCTTCTCCTCAAGACAATAGTTGCCATCCAAGTGTGTCAATGATGAGAATCTATTTGAGAGGGGTAGGGTTTCCACAACAGCCCGAGACACATACGTTTTCTGAACCAAAGATACTTTCCCCCTAGAACGTTTTGCTGAGCAATTACTTGATAGGTACACTTTTGGGGATGGACAGTAATTTCTTAGTTCATTATAATATGGGAAGACAACTCGGATTGGCCACCACAATAAATGTCACACCAATGTTTTGTCTTACATAGCAGGGCCGCCGTTGATTAGCTATCTGAATTGCTAAGGGGTGGGACCCCTACAAGGATTGCCACCAAAGGGGTAGCTTCTGGTGGAAGACTTATCCTACAGGCATTATGAATTAGATTATTGTCATGGAAAGCCCCCCTCCTGGTTTTCGACAGGGACTGATCCAAGAGTGGAACATTAGCTATGCTAGAGGTAGTATGGGAACGATTCTCCCCCTCTGCAACTCCCGGAACTAATCCCCCTGCTCCCAGCAGTATTAGGATTTACCTGTTCCCTTAAAAGACATAGCAGTTGTGTTTCATCAGATACCCTGACAGCTTATTGGGCACGAGGTAGGGAGGGTGACTGGCTTAAAACTAGGAGAGACATGTGACAAAACAATTGAATTACTTATAAAAGAGTTCAGCTTCTCACATTTTTTCTTCATGTCCGCCACCCATAGGTTCAAAGTCTCTATAATATCTTTGGCTATACCAGTTAACATAGATTCGAACTTTGCACTGAAAACATCCTCTATCAAGTTCCGCAATAACAATTGTGTGGCTTCATCCACCTTAGCCGTCACCTTGGAAGAATTTCTTTTTACAGCTTTCTGCCGCATACTGGATTTTCTAGCACCACCTTTTCCCTCTGCAGGCGCCCCCTTAGCTGCCCTCAAAGAGCTCTTCACACCCACAGAAGAGGCTGTAGGAGAAGCAACCTTATTCACAGAGTTCTGAGCTTCACTACTTGTTTTAGGAGTATTAATCAGGACAAGCGGGTCCAATGGTAGTGGGAATTTAACCTGTTGAGCATTGATCGCATTTGCACTCCTATGAGTTGAATTTTGGCTAGTTGCCAGTCCCAGCTGTTGTTCAGCATTTGCTATCTCTACATTTAAAGCACCCACAGCCGAAGTCAAATGAGAGATAATGAATGGTGTCTTCCTTGACATTTTAGCTTTTAACCCACTCTGATCTTGACTCTCCATATATTTTCGCTTACCCATGACAGGTTGTTAAGGGGGTGGCCCAGCCTTGCCTCCTCCTGGCTCTGACGGGTGCAGATGGGCTCGCCCTTGGTCCGGGCGCCTCCCGTGTTGGTGTGTACCTGTGGGCGTCTTATCGCTGAGCCTTGCGGCTCCTGGCACTCGGCGTAACATCCCCAGCAGGCGCCTCCACCAAAGCCTGCTGGGAAGTGTAGTGCGCGCCCAGAGTTAATGCCATGAAGCCGTTCCCCTCACGGCTGTTGTAAAGGGCTGCTGGCAAGAGGCTATTACCACTATGGGTCCAAGCAGGATAGTCTTGGCCCTGACATTGAGTCTTCACTTCGGCAAGGGCATCCCCTGCATATGAAAATCCAGACAAATCACTCTCAAAGAGAGGATGAAATAGTTAGGCAATGCTTTGCCGAAATCTTGGATATTCACAGTATAATCTTCATGACAGATATTCAGATGCTGGAATCCGTACAGGCCGATCATCAAATCATCCACAATCTTCACCAGGTACCATGTATGAAAAAAACTGAGCTTCTAAACTTTTTTCCCATATACTCATTGGAGCTCCTTTTGCTTCTTTCATTTAAAATAATTCATTAGTGTTTCCAATGTTTTCTTTTGAAGGAAGAGAATGTTTGGTATAATGTTTATGAATCTCTTTACCTCTGGATTTGTCCACTTTTTAATTTTGGCCAGTTGAAACTACTGTTCCATCTTGAATGTATTTTGTTTCTTCATCAACACTAATATTCTCAAAATAAATATTATTTTGTATCAGGTATAATGTTGCATCTTATGAGAGTCTTGTGAGATCTTATGGGGAGAAATAAAAAAGGGCCATGGCTCTTCCAAAAGTTACCATTGTTACTACATGGTTGAAAAAATGCTGAGAATGTGGAAAATTGGCAGCGATCAATGTTAACATTTAGCTGAAGCCATCTTGTTTCCGGCAGCCATTTTGTCTGCCATGTGCTCACCACGTGCTGTTTCCTTCTTAACTGTCGTTTGCCCTTGTGCTCTGCTGAAAGGACTGGCTATACTTAGCCTCTGTTACTCTGCACATGCTTAGTTGAGCTTGTAGCTGCCCATGCATCTGTTTTAGTCTGTACCTGTCAGTTTTTTTTACCAAAATCAGCAACTGCTAGCTCCTCCCTTACTGTTGACTGTGCATTTCTGTATGACCATATATGTATGTAACTCTCCTATGTGTGCTTGTACCAGCATTTTTTGAGCTCCTGTGTGGGTATAAAAGACCAATGGTTCTTCTACTCCTTGTGCTACTTCATGTACTACTGGACGGTGTTGTGTGAATGTAGTTCCAACTCATGAGGTTTAATAAATATCTCTTTTTATATTTCAGTTTCCGTGCCAACTTCTATTTCCTGGTCTGGGGACTTGCGTGCGGAGAAGGGCGAACCCTTAGCACTGGTAGGCCTGGCTGAGACCCACCTCTACAGATTGGCTTCCAACCAGTGGGGCTCATCGGCGACTCGGATGCCCAAAGGAGTGTCAAAACGGAGGATCGGAATCTCGCTGCGGACGATTGCACCCAAGGAGACCCACATCTTGGCAACCACAGCGTTTTTTCTCTCTTTCTGATCTGACCCTCCAGGCTGTGCTGGTCCTCGACAGATCTTTTCAGGTGTTTGGTCAATTCAGAACTTGGCAGTTGGTATCTGGAGACCTATACTTGGTAAGGTCGTTTGTGAGAAAGTGAGAGAAGTGCACCGGCTGCGAAGAGAGAGTTGAATGTGATATGGAAATTGAAATTGGGCAATATATGGGAATGTGATGGGACTATGTATATATAAATTGCATATTATATAGGCAGGTAATGAGGAGGCGTTTCTCTAATTTGTAAATTATATGTAACAGCACATTTTGTGTTAAGTGCCACTGCTATATAGTATTGTATATATTACTATATTCTTGGGCATGCCTGTTTTAAGCACCTTTCGTAGAATGTGTTGTTTCTGTGACCGTACCGATGTGGAGAGGAATCAATTGGCTCCCCCCGAGGGAATGCCTAATATGGACATGTATATTAAAAATGGTCTTTCTTCTATAATGGACAACACATTATGATGTAACAGTTACCCTTATGATGATTTTAGTGGTCTTAGACAACCGTAGAAACCTCTCTAAGTGGGAGCTGTGGAGAGAAGCCTTCAGGCTTAGTCCAGAAGGAGTGTAAAGCAGCTTGTTTTACCGGAACATAATCTTATAAGTATAGATCAAGTGAAAAAGAACCACACAGTGTATTTATAAAAATATGCATTATTATAAGACACTTACTAACTCATACAGATATCTCCCAGCTGGAGAAATACACAATGCACACAGTACTTTGCAATAGAAACAGGTAAGTAGCACAGAATACACAGTGGTCTTCATGGGGAGGCCAACCCATATACTAGAATAGTGGTATGCAAACCACTAATCGAGTCAAGACAATAGTCAGAGGACGTAGAAGTGCTGGGGACTCAAGGCGAGTATCTAGAAGTGGTATAAACAAAATGAGAGAGTAAAGGGATTTGATCCACCGGAGTGGACGGGAAAATACTCCTGTTACCCTGGGTTAGGTATCTTAAATTAACAAAAAGAGGAGTACCACCTGAAAAAATGCTCACAGAGCGATTTCGGCGGGATGGTTTATTTACAGAAAGAAGAGAGTCCTTCTTTGTCTTTTAATAACCCCTCACTCACCGACCTGGTCGGTGACATGCTTCATCATCGGGGCCACCTCGATGGCCGAATGCCACCAAGGTGTGCTACAACACCTGAAGTACAGTGGAGCTGGTATGTGAGTGATGAATGTAAGAAAAAAGGAAGTAGGTGTGTTCAAAATTGTCCTGGTATGGCTTATTTTAGAAAAAAAATTATTCTTAAGACTACTGGACAATATTAAAATATGTGTGTAGATACAATAATAGGTATGATTATGACCAAGTGTATCTGGAAGATATGTGGAGGGTCTACATGTTTCAAACCGTAATTGGAATTACCGGTTTTTCTTCAGGACCAAAGCAAAGAAATGGGTGGTCAGGGTACGCTAACACCCTGCCATACCGTCATTCCTTTGTGCCTAAGTAACAAAATTTGCGTTACCCGGCAAAACAATGAACAAAAAATAACCCGGTGGTGGTTATCCTAGAATAAAAAGACCTGTGGAGACAAAAGATATCAATCACAAGAAAAATCGTTACGTGCCTGCAACGTAGTGAAGTGACGAAATATCATGTCTTTATGCTTCATGATTCATCCCACACTGAATTAATGCAGACTAGTACAGTGCATTAAATCTAGGGTGCAAAGTGCTGCTCGGATATATAAGAATCGAATATTGGCGTAATTCAGCCAGATTGGCTTCCTAGCACACCTATCAATGGTAGTGTGCTTGGTGAAAAAGATAATTTAATTAATCACACGCATCCCAAGGCTCTCGGTGCGTGACTATGCAGCAGTCACATCATTCTAGGTGAAAGGCATAACAAAGTGTTTTTATTCCCTCATGATTCAACACAGGACAATACACAGACAAACACAACAGTGAACACACAGTAGAAAGGCTTACTCCTAATGAGGGGTCATTGGGCAGCACGAGATTTAGAGGGAAGGGAGGCCTGTGTTCGAAGACATATTCTGCAAGGCAAAATGAAAAAAGGGGCAAGGCTGAGTACCTGGGTGGGTGCTCGAAAAGTTCGAGTAAAGAAACGGAGCACTTCGCGTTTCCTCGTAGAGCAGGCAGTATTTACTTACAGTTTCGCAGGTCAGGTAAAGCATTGTACCTATCGAGCCCCTCCATGCGCCCGTAATGAGAGCGAGTGCTAAGCCGGCAATAAGACGGCCGCCATCGCAGTTGTGGTGGGCGTGGTGGATTATGCGTGATGACGTCACACAGAGGGTACAATACGGAAGCCTCACAGGGACAGTCCGTGAAGTTGCCATGGTAACGCCGCCGTCAGTAGAACAACAGAAAGGCGGCGTCACTAGTATCTTTAGTATTGAACACTAAGGGGCAATCTAGTGCGTAGCTGTTATCGGTAAAAAGAGACAGAGGGCAAGTACTCCGTATGGGTGATAACCACGAAAAAGGGGAAATGGTATTACAGAGGAGCCCTTCACTTGGGGGCTGGTACAAAAAGCATTGCGCATAGCGCTGGGTTAATAACATTAGAAGGGGGACTGGTGGTATGTGATATTAAACATAACAGAATCCCAGAGGGAAATAATTGGACAGTAGACTGATAAACATATCAGAGATTATGACACAGTCCTAAAGGGAAATAGTTGGGCAGCAGACTTGTGACCTATGTACCCACGGTGTATGATAAGCCTAGGTGCAGAGGTAATATTGAGAGCAGGAACATCACATAACGTTTGCCCACTGTATAGTATCATTCAGACCATTGATATGGGTAGATAGTCTATAGACCCATCTTTGTTCTTTCTCATAAAGACGTTTCTGTAGGTTTGGCCCAGGAGGTAGTTGTTCAATGATAGTCCATATCATGTCATTAGGTGTATGGTTCTTCTCTATAAAGTGGTCCGTCAGTCTGGTCGCACTTTTTTTTGCAGCGGATGGTATTTATTTATTTATTTATTTATTTAAGCAATTTTTAGAGCGCGCAAATACCCAAGGGTGTCTCGGCGCTATAGTTGCAGAACTTCCTGTGAATCGGGGAGTATTCAGGCTGGGAACAACCAAGTTTTTAATTTTTTCCTGAAATTGAGCAGTGTCGGCGCAGTTTTAATGTGGAGGGGGAGCGTGTTCCACAACTTGGCTGTAGCGACAGAGAAACGTTTGTCTCCCCAGTTAGCTCTTCGTGTTCGAGGGACTCTTAGTAAGTGGGCTGTGGATGAGCGTAAGGTTCTAAGGTGTTCGAGTGGCCGGAAGGCTTGTCTTAAGAATAGAGGGCCATGGTTGTGGATAGCTTTGTATGCTATGCATAGAGCCTTGAATTTGATCCGGCTTCTCACCGGCAACCAGTGAAGCTGTTTGATGTAAGGGGAGATAGATGCAAACCTGGGAATGGATAGCAGTGTCCTGGCTGCCGCGTTTTGCACTGTCTGCAGCTTGTTGAGGACTTTTTGTTGTGCGTTTAGTAGGAGGGCGTTGCAATAGTCTGTTTTAGAAAAGACTAGTGTGCTGACTAAGGTTTTGCCTGCTGATGGAGGGAGATAAGGGATTTGTTTTTTAATCTTTTTTAGGGTGTAGAAAGAAGAGGAGACCACCGAATTAGCATGTTGCTGGAAGGACATCTTGTTATCGAAGATGACACCCAGGTTTCGTACCTTGATCACTGGTTCGGGAGGTTGTCCCATCTGAGATGGCCACCATTGCGGGGACCAAGTAGGTTGCAGCCTCCCGAATGTCATCACTTCTGTTTTATCAGAATTCAATTTTAGACAATTGGATGACATCCAGGAGCTTATTGCCTTCATTCCGTTTTGGAAATTGGCTGCTACAGAAGTGCCGTCATTGTATACAGACAACACCAGTTGGGTGTCGTCAGCATATGTAGTGAGTGAGATTCCGTGGGATTTTATGACCCTCGCCAAGTCCGTCACATATATGTTGAAGAGTGTCGGGCTTAGTGAGGATCCCTGCGGTACTCCACAAGGTAAGGAAAAAGTCTGAGAGATGTAGTTGCCTATCTTCACTGTTTGTGGGCGGTTAGACAGAAATGAAGCAAGAAGATGGTCGATCAAGGTGACATGATCGACCGTGTCGAATGCTGCGGAGAGATCTAGGAGTATCAGAATCTCTGAGCCTCCGTTGTCCATAGTGGACCTTATCTCATCCGCTGCTTTTAGGAGCGAAGTCTCTGTTCCGTGGCCCTGTCGAAACCCAAACTGGGTGTCGTCCAGCAGATTGTTGTTATGTATGTAAGTTGACAACTGGATGTTCATGATTTTTTCAAAAATCTTGGCAGGGAACGGGAGACATGCGATGGGCCTGTAGCTAGCGGGGAGGAGGGGATCTAGGGTAGGTTTTTTTAAAAGAGGTTTAATAGTAGCTTCCTTCCCGACAGAAGGGGAGATGCCCATTTTGAACATTGCATTACAGATGGTAGATAATGACGGGGCAATAGCTTCAGAGATAAGATTACAAATGCCCGGGGGGCAAGGATCAAAAGGTGAACCCGATTTGGTTCGGGTTATTAAGGGTTGGATGAGTTCTTGCGTGGTGGCTTCAAAAATTGAAAAAGCTGGGTTAATTTCGGCGGTAGATTGCGGAGTGGAAGTGAGTGATGAGTCCGGGGAGAAAGTGTTGAAGATAGCTCTAACTTTATCTTCGAAGAAATTGGCCAAGGCATCTGAGAGAGCCTGTGTTCCTTCTGGGCAAGGTGCAAGGGGGTTGGATAGGTAGCTGACCACCTGAAACAGTTTACCTGTATTGTTTTTGGCCTGATTGATTTGGTTGGTGTAGTAAGTGGATTTCTCTACTGTTATACATTTTTTGTAGTTTGATAGAGCATTTTTGTATGTAGTCTTTTCGCAGGGATTGAAATGGCGACGCCACTGCCTTTCTAGATTCCTGCAGTATTGTCTCTGTAGTCGGAGAGATTCGGTGAACCAAGGAGCGGAAGGGAGTTTTCTAGTTCTGTGAGAAATTTTGCTAGGTGCTAGCTTGTTACAGGCTGTTTTTAGTTTGTTCAGGTAATTAGCGGAGGCTACTATGGGATCTTGTTCATTTGGCAATGGGCTGTCTCGCATTATCTGTGTGAGAAGGTCCAGATTAATGTTTTTCCAATCTCTAAATTTCGTAGATGTAAAGGTGTAGACGGGGGATTGTTAGAGTTGGTTGGAATAGAAAAACATAAGGCCGCGTGATCTGTCCAAACTAGAGGGACAACCTTTGGGATGGCAATCTTTGAGTTGCTAGTAAAAAGTCTGTCCAGTGTGTGTCCCGCTCTATGTGTGGGCTGTTTGACAATTTGTAGAAGACCAGCTGCCTCAAGGTCATTAATTAGAGTTACCGTATCAGGATCGTCTGAGGCTTCAAGGTGGAAATTAAAGTCACCCAAGATGGTGAAGTGGGGTGATCCTGCTGAAGCCTCAATGATGTTATCTAGAAACGAGAGGAATTTGGATCTGGATCCTGGTGGGCGGTAGATTAATATGCCTTTGAATGATGTTCTACCTGAGAGGCCTATAGTAAAGAGGAGTGCCTCGCACTCAATGTAATTTAACTCTGTTGTAGTTATTTTGAAGTGGTCTTTATATATAATTGCTATTCCACCCCCTTTCCTTTTTGGTCTGTCTAACTTGCAGACACAGTAGTTGCTGGGCGTAGCATCTCTGAAATCAGGACCGGATGATTCGTCCCCCCATGTCTCAGTGACAAACAATATGTCTATTTTCTGTGGGTCTATGAAATCAGCGATTTCAAATTTGTGTTTCGGTAGAGACAGTACATTTATGAGTGCCGCTAATACCTGAGGGGAAGAAGTTGTGGGAGGAGCAGGTATATTCTGAATACAAGTGGGACAGTTGAGTGGTCCTATACAAGGATTGGCATAGGTAAAGTGAGGTGGGGTGTGAGCTGCCTCTGATCTGGGTCTGATGCTTAGGAGTTGGGCAGAGGTGTACGCTAGTGGCGCTGTGCTTTGAATGGGCCTATGAGGAGGTGATGAAGGGGGGGTGGCCCTAGGCCCGTCTCCTTCGGCGCGCAATCGTCACGCCCGCTGCGCTCGTCCGCTGCGCTTCCTGAAAAAACACATACTTATAGGAGGCAGATTGAGGGAGGGGGGCGTGGCCTATCCGGTGGGCGTAGCCTGTGTCCTAGTAATGGCGGCGGGAGGGTAAACAAACACTCACCGGTGGCAGCGTTTTATTCAGCTGACCTCCGGGGTTCGTGGCAATGCTGAGTGCTCTGATGGTGAGTGCAGCAAGTTATTTTAAAAAACACACAAACAATATACAGTTTAAAATAGTGATTCCGCTCTACTCCCGGCTCAAGCCTCAGGAGGTTCCTCAATTACAATGGGCAGCGCTAGTATTCAGCGCGCTTTGTACCGAGTGGCGAGGGAGGGGGGCGTGGCCTATCCGGTGGGCGTAGCCTGTGTCCTAGTAATGGCGGCAGGAGGGTAAACAAACACTCACCGGTGGCAGCGTTTTATTCAGCTGACCTCCGGGGGTTCGTGGCAATGTTGAGTGCTCTGATGGTGAGTGCAGCAAGTTATTTTAAAAAACACACAAACAATATACAGTTTAAAATAGCGATTCCGCTCTACTCCCGGCTCAAGCCTCAGGAGGTTCCTCAATTACAATGGGCAGCGCTAGTATTCAGCGCGCTTTGTACCGAGTGGCGAGGGAGGGGGGCATGGCCTATCCGGTGGGCATAGCCTGTGTCCTAGTAATGGCGGTGGGAGGGTAAACAAACACTCACTGGTGGCAGCGTTTTATTCAGCTGACCTCTGGGGGTTCGTGGCAATGCTGAGTGCTCTGATGGTGAGTGCAGCAAGCTATTTTTAAAAAACACACAAACAATATACAGTTTAAAATAGCGATTCCGCTCTACTCCCGGCTCAAGCCTCAGGAGGTTCCTGCGGTGTTCGCAGATACGTTGCTTGATCTTACGGGTAGTCATTCCTATGTATTGTTTTTTGCAAATATATTCAATCAAATAAATCACATTATTGCTGTTGCAGTGTGTGTGAGCAATTTGCCTCCATACTTTTCCTGGTTCAAGGTCCAGTGTTTTTGTGTTTTGTGATTCTGCAACAGCAATAATGTGATTTATTTGATTGCTCAATACTAAAGATACTAGTGACGCCGCCTTTCTGTTGTTCTACTGACAGCGGCGTTACCATGGCAACTTCACGGACTGTCCCCGTGAGGCTTCCGTATTGTACCCTCTGTGTGACGTCATCACGCATAATCCACCACGCCCACCACAACTGCGATGGCGGCCGTCTTATTGCCGGCATAGCGCTCGCTATCATTACGGGCGCATGGAGGGGCTCGATAGGTACAATGCTTTACCTGACCTGCGAAACTGCAAGTAAATACTGCCCGCTCTACGAGGAAACGCGAAGTGCTCCGTTTCTTTACTCGAACTTTTCGAGCACCCACCCAGGTACTCAGCCTTGCCCCTTTTTTCATTTTGCCTTGCAGAATATGTCTTCGAACACAGGCCTCCCTTCCCTCTAAATCCCGTGCTGCCCAATGACCCCTCATTAGGAGTAAGCCTTTCTACTGTGTGCTCACTCTTGTGTTTGTCTGTGTATTGTCCTGTGTTGAATCATGAGGGAATAAAAACACTTTGTTATGCCTTTCACCTAGAATGATATGACTGCTGCATAGTCACGCACCGAGAGCCTTGGGATGCGTGTGAGTAATTAAATGATCTTTTTCACCAAGCACACTACCATTGATAGGTGTTCTAGGAAGCCAATCCGGCTGATTTACGCCAATATTCAATTCTTATATATCTGAGCAGCACTTTGCACCCTAGATTTAATGCACTGTACTAGTCCGCATTAATTCAGTGTGGGATGAATCATGAAGCATAAAGACATGAGATTTCGTCACTTCACTACGTTGCAGGCACGTAACGATTTTTCTTGTGATTGATATCTTTTGTCTCCACAGGTCTTTTTATTCTAGGATAACCACCACCGGGTTATTTTTTGTTCATTGTTTTGCCGGGTAACGCAAATTTTGTTACTTAGGCACAAAGGAATGACGGTATGGCAGGGTGTTAGCGTACCCTGACCACCCATTTCTTTGCTTTGGTCCTGAAGAAAAACCGGTAATTCCAATTACGGTTTGAAACATGTAGACCCTCCACATATCTTCCAGATACACTTGGTCATAATCATACCTATTATTGTATCTACACACATATTTTAATATTGTCCAGTAGTCTTAAGAATAAAAATGTTTCTAAAATAAGCCATACCAGGACAATTTTTAACACACCTACTTCCTTTTTTCTTACATTCATCACTCACATACCAGCTCCGCTGTACTTCAGGTGTTGTAGCACACCTTGGTGGCATTCGGCCATCGAGGTGGCCCCGATGATGAAGCATGTCACCTACCAGGTCGGTGAGTGAGGGGTTATTAAAAGACAAAGAAGGACTCTCTTCTTTCTGTAAATAAACCATCCCGCCGAAATCGCTCTGTGAGCATTTTTTCAGGTGGTACTCCTCTTTTTGTTAATTTGAGTATCTAGAAGTCCCACGGAGGAAGTGTGCAGTGTAGGAACACAACCACGTTCTCTGTACAAATCCACGTGTAAGTTGTGGTTGCAATTGTAAAGAAAGAGGACCCTTCTCAGGGGACCCTGAAGAAACCCTGTGGAAGACAAGAGGTTGGATAGCCACCCCACCGGTGGATACCTTGGCACCCGGTTTCCTGCTCCAGGGAAGCCGGGTGCATAGGTGTGAACTGGCATCGGAAACCGCTGTCAAACTCAATGGGAGACTTCAGTAAGATGCTGCTGCTGGAGATGCTGAAAGTATATGGTGAAACCCAAAGGTGGATTCAAGATGTAAAGAACATGCAAGCAGAGGGGACAGAGTCTATTCCACTTGGGAGTCATCTGGAGGCAAAGAAGAGGAATGCCCACCAATGTCGTGTTTTTCAGGATAGCTGATGTGACCTTGGAACGGCAGCTGTGTGGACTAGGCAATTCTCTGTATGACCAAGAGCTGCACCTGAGCTGTCCCACAACAAATGTCGAGAGTTGAGTGGCCGGTGGCCGACAGTAACACCAACAAGCCTTGGCAAATGCAACCAACCTGAAACTTGAAAAAGGTGCAATGTCAAGACCAGCAAGGCCCAGGAGACTCACCGCAAGAAGGGGATTCAGGGCAGGTCCTGAGCAATCAGGGGAGTCATGAGAATTCAAACAAGACCCACAGACCGGAGGCACTGGAGTCGTAAGTGGACCTCAAGCAGCTTACCAAAGAAGCAGGCCCACGGTGCAAGCAATATGGAGTGGTCAAACATTCTGGTCACGGGAGATGCTTGAGGTTGGGGCTGCTTGGAGCCCAAAGATCTTTATGGAATGAGGTCAACAAGCCTTTGCAATGGCAAGTCAACGCGGTGCACAGGGGTTCGGTTTCTGTGGCTCTAACAAGGGATTCTGGACTCAAACTTAGTGAGAGGACAGGGTAAGCCTTGTTGAAAGTGGAGAATGCACCACCTGTGTTGCTGAGACTTTTGTAGTCCACGGGAGCCCAGGATTAGTAAACCAGTCAGCTTTGTTGCGGTGCCAGCAGATGCAGGGAAGTGACTCCTTCACTTCAAGGGTAATTCCGTCAGGTGTCTTGGATGCCCATGGGCCCTGGAATGTTTCCTGTATGGGCACAGGTACAGACGTTGCAGCAGATGAGCAGGGCAAAGAGATCAGGTGCAGCAGGAGTCTACCCGGTTGCAGCCTTGATGCCCAGAGCAAAGTCCAGTGAATTTCAGACGGTCGAAGTTGAAGTGGTGTCTGAATGGAATCTTGTCCTATGATGAATCTATAGAACCCACCCTCAGATAAACCCTTAAGTACCCTAAGAAAGGGGTTAGGGTGATTCATGGTTCCCTCCCAGGAGAGGGGTTTGACACTAGAGAGGATACTCCCATCTCCTTTGTCCAGTTTCGTACCAGAGCGGGAACCAATGTCTCCCTGAGCTGGTTTGAACTAGACTATGCAAGGAGGGTACAAAATGTGCCTTTCAAGCAGACTGAGTGGCGCTGGCAAGCGCTAATACCCAGCCCCAATACACTAAACCTTGTCTGAGAGGTGGTCACACCTCCCTGTGACAGGATACTTGTTGTTCTGCCTTCTCCTGCTCAAGCATGGCTCAGCAACAGGAGGGCAGAATCATGTCTCTGGTTGACAGCAACCATGTTGTACTTTCTGGGTTTAGAAGACTGGTACTGGAGCACTGAGGACCTAACAGGAGGCCTTTAAAGTGCTTGGAATAATGCTTGGTGTATGATTCCAACATGTTTGCACACAATAGGGTTTACAGCCAGTTTTGAGATGGTCATCGCCTAATGACGCAGGGCCTCTCTATATGTTATATGGCTGTCTTACTTACAACCCGGGAGATTGGACTCCGAATACTGTAAGGGTGTCCTGCTCATACAGCGGCACCCTCACACTTAGAACTTAGTACCCAGCCTTCAGGATTTAAAGGCCTTCTGTAGGGGTGACTTATAGTTTTTAAGTGCAGTGACCCTAGATATATGGAAACCTATATCTTTCATAAGTGGTGCTAGCACCATCTGACACAGGCGGCAATGGCAGGCCTGTAGTGACAGTTTGAATGATTCCCTATAGGTGGCATAATACATGCTTCTGCCTATGGGGGACCTCTGGGGTACCTATGCCCTGGGTACCTTAGTACCGTATACTAGGGACGTATAAGGGTTCCCCAGTATCCAATCTGGGGTACACCTAAGTACTTATCATACCAATTTAGGGGAGAAAGCATAGAGATGGTGGTCCTGACTAGGAGGATCCCAGTTAGACTAGTCAGAAACAGCATAGCAGCAGGCAAAAAGTGGGGGTAACCATAAAACTAGATCTTACTTTCCTACACTGCTGATTTGCATAATAGTAGTATTAAATTTAAATATTATTACCATATTGTAATGTTGACTTATATTGGCAGATCCGTCTTCAGGGAGTGCAGAAGTGCTGCTGCACGTATATATATTACCTACTGGCAGTTCCCAGTAGGTAGTTATAGTTAGGACGAATTATCCATAGGAAAACCTCAACATTCTATTGCCAATAACTTTGGCGTTGATTGATGAATCTTCTTGAAATTGTCCAAACATTTGGCCAGCTCAGTTCCGCTACTTCCCTGAAGGTTTGGGGGTGATTGGTGAAGTGGGGGCCGAGAAAAAAGGGGGGTCCAAAATCCTGTTTTCCCCATGCAATTTCTCATAGGACCTTTAGCCACAGCTACCGCTCGAACGGCTGAACAGAATTACACCAAATTTGGCAGAGAGATAGTCCTCAGTTCTGACTTGTGCCTTTAGCATATATGGTGTCAATTTGTTCAGTAGTTTTTTAAAAATTATGGTTAAAGTCATTTATATATCTATGGGCGCGGAGGTTCTGCGCATTGTGCGAGGATTGGCCTCGTAGGATAAGCGCACCATTCCGATCACGCGCTGAATTCTAACTGGCTGTCAAGCAGTTGTAAACATTCGAAACCATGAACTGTTGGTAGCCATTTTGTGCTTCGGTAGAAGCGAGGGTGAAGAAGTCTGTGAATTATGTTGGCAAAATGTGAACAGGGGCAGGTTAGACATACCCTGACCCCCTAGGCCTGCTCAGGGGGTGAAATAGGGATCCGTAGGGCAAAAAAAGTAAGAACAGTTTTTTACAAAAAAAGTCGCGAGATGCGTGTAGGATTCGCGCATTTGGTTGCTGAAAAAATGAAGCATGCATTTTTTAGATATATATCAAGCTTATGTGTATAGATGTTGGGTGGTTCTACAAAGAGCCCTTGTGGTTATTGAGAGATTTTAGTAATTACAAGTAAGTGTCAAGTACCTGAAATCCAGAATCTGAGTTTCTGCTGGAACCGCTGCTTGTTCCTCTTACCGCAAACCTGGATACCAAGGTCACCTGGACTTCGGCATCCAAGTGGGGGGAAAGGGGATTGGGAATAAGAGAGAAACACACCACGTCTGCTTCTGTTGCTCTGGTCCGTTCTTCTCTTGTCTGCCTCTTTCCTTAGTCTTTGTTTCTGAAAAAAACAATTGCACTAAACACCTTTTCTTATGCTCTCACTGTACCATTAACCTTACTCCTATATAGGTACCTGTTCTTGCAGAGTGGCTAGCTGTTCTCTATTTCTGTTGCATTAGCAGAGGATGCTAGCCTCTTGTAGAACTATCTATGAAATACAAAACACAATTACCCTACGCTCTAATACCTATTACTGCTTAACTCTTAGAATTCTAATTACCTTCTAACACCTCTTTTATCTCTTATAATTTCTTTCTTTTCTTTATTAGGCAAGTTGGTATTTAGATGCTGGAGACGAAGAGATGACTTCCCTAGAAGTGGTAAGTATTATTATATATATAAAATCACACATACATGTTGAATTTCATCTGTCTTAATATCTTGTCTGCTCCTGTAATTAGCAATGCTCTTCTTTTCTTCTTACTGATATACTCTATACTCTTGTACTGGGAACGATATTAACTTCATATCAAATTCTCACAGTCTCTTATATAGCACAAAATTGTCCTTAAGTAATGGACTCAATACTGCTCCAACTCAATTCCCTTGAACATGTAGGGAAATAATTTTTTAGCCTTCATTTTAATGCTTTTTCTTAACCTTCACTCAGGAAACTGGAACTCGAGCTTTCTCCAGAAATAGCAAACTAAACTGAAACACTTACCGCAGCCACGGTAGAATGACGGTGGAGGAAGTCCAAATATACTCACAGACCAGAAATTTAAGTTTGGGAAAGCCGCTGCGCACTGGAATTGAAACGGGCGAAAAGACGCGACCGTTTTCAGCAAAATCTTCATTGAAGTGTGCAGTTCCACGGAATTGGAACCGCGAGTTCAGCTGAGGAGAGTGCCGCGGCAAAACAACTTGACCCACAACTCAATGAAGAATTACGGTGGCCATCTTGGAATTCGGCCTACACATTGACTGCAGTCTTTTCCTAAACCAGGCTGAACGTCCATCTGCACAAAGTCTTTTTGGACCCAAATAACGTCTTGGAATGATCTTAGCCCTTGAAGAGAGAAACTGAGAGCCACACTGGGGCCTAATTTGTCCGGACCTGACAGTTACCCCCACCAAAACTCCTCCTAGCATCTCACTTGGCTTGTCTGGGTGTCTCTTGTGAAATTCCTTAATTAGTCTACGAGCTGTAACATTGGCCTTAGGTTCCCAAGTTCTTTACTCTGGACCGAAACCCTTCCAATCAATTAGATAGTAAAGCTTCCATTTCGTAAATTCGGAATCAATTATTCTCTGAACTTCAAACTCCTCTTCAGACTGAATTAGGACGGGCTTGGGAGACTCTTTCTTCCTCAAATTTGGCGGAATCCTCCTGACTAAAGATACATGAAACACTGAATGCACCTTAAATTTCCTAGGAAGCTGGAGCTGCACACTAACTGGGTTTATCATCTTTTCCACCAAATAGGGGCCAATGAACCTAGGCAGAAATGTATGGCTTCCCTTAATACGTAAATTTCGTGTGGAAAGCCAAACCTTTTCTCCAGACTCATAAATTGGACTTGGACGACTTTTCTTATCTGCTTGTTTCTTATAGGAAGCCTTAGCCTTGATCACATTCTCAGTTGCCTGTTTATAAACCTTCTTTAGATTCTGTACAATTACCTCAACTGCTGGTACATCACTCTCCTGCCTTCCTACATATGTATTTGGATGTCTACCTGAGTTCAAATAAAAGGGGGTGTATCCAGTACTAGAATGTTTAGCGTTATTATAGGCAAATTCAGCTGCCCAAATTATATCTGGCCACTCTCCTTCATGATCCATCAAGAATAATCGCAGGAACTGCTCCAATTCTTGATTCACTCTTTCAGTTTGGCCATCAGTCTCGGGTTGAAAACTGGAGGACAAACGAGAGTCAATATCCAATCTTTTTAAAAATGACCTCCAAAAACGAGAGACAAATTTGGGACCCCGATCAGAAATTACAACTTTTGGAATTCCATGCATTTTTACCACATGCTGAGTAAACAAAGAAGCCAATTGAGTAGAATTTGGAATGGACTTTAACGGGACAAAGTGACTCATCTTAGTAAAATGATCCACTACCACCCAAATGACAGAAAACCCCTGGCTGGAAGGTAACTCCACGATAAAATCCATGGACACAGTGTGCCAGGGATACGGAGCTGGAGATAAAGGGTGAAGTAAACCTTGTAGGGCCATTCTAACTGACTTTCTTTTGAAACACTGCTCATAAGAGGCCACATATTGTCCCACCTGAGCTTCCATGGACGGCCACCAAAAATCTCGTTGCACTAACTCCAAGGTCTTCTTCACACCTTTATGTCCTGCCAACAGGTCATCATGAGAATGCTGTATGATCATGGTTTGAATCTCTTTATTGGGAATAAAAAGTTTTCCTTGAAAATACGGTCGACCATTCCTTACTTTCCAGTCTTCACCTTGTGTGACCCATTCTTCGAGATTAAATGAAGCCAATTCCTGATCCAATCATCTTTCCAGATCTGGAAATGAAATTACACCAATGATTCTTTCTTTGGGAATTATCAACTCTTCTTTCAATACTGGAGATTCTTCATTTGTTGCCAACCGTGATAAAGCATCTGCCTTACCGTTGGCAGAACCAGGTTTATAAGTCAACTTAAAGTTTTAGTCTGCAAAAAATAAGGACCAACACAACTGTCTGGGGGTCAGTGTTCGAGCGGACTTTAAGAATTGGAGATTTCTATGATCTGTAAACACTGTCACTTTATGTCGAGCACCCAACAAGTAATGTCTCCATTCTCGAAAGGCGTCCTTGACAGCCAATAACTCCTTATCAGCTATGGAATAATTTACTTCAGCTGGAGTTAACTTCCGGAACGATAAGCAACTGGATGAAGCTGACCGTTTGTCTTATCTCTCTGAGATGAGATTCCCCCAATAGCCAGATTGGAAGCAGCAACTTCAACAAAGAAGGGTTCCTCTGGATCCGGATGCATCAACACTGGAGCTGTGGAAAAAGCTTCCTTCAATTCACAAAAGACTTTTTCTGTGTTCTCTGACCACTCAAATTTTACTCCCTTCTTTAGTAATCGAGTAAAAGGAGCCACGTTCTCAGAAAAGTTTTAGTTGAAGCGTCAATAAAAATTGGCAAAACCAATACAACTTTGCACTTGTTTCGCACTTTTAAGAGAAGGCCATTCCCTTATCGTCTTCACCTTGGAGTCATCCATGGAAACTCCCTCTGGGGAGAGAACAAATCCCAAGAATTCCACATGTTCCGAATTAAAAACACACTTCTCCAACTTGACATATAATTGATGATCCAGAAGCTTCTTCAGAATTGTTCGAACATGTTGAATATGCTCCTTTACCGTTTCAGAAAATATGAGTATATCATCAATGTAGACAACCTTAAAATGATCCAGACACTCTCGCAGTACATCATTAACAAAATGCTGAAATGCAGCAGGAGCATTGCAGAGACAGAATGGCATTACTTGATATTCAAAAAGACCCACCCTGGTTTGAAAGGCGGTCTTCCATTCGTCTCCTTCAGCCATCCGTAACAAATGATAAGTCTTGGAATGATCTTAGCCCTTGAAGAGAGAAACTGAGAGCTACACTGGGGCCTAATTTGTCCGGACCTGACAGTAAGTACTGATGCAGAGTCTAAAGTTCATGAGGAAGACTCGATTTCCTTCATCTGTAAAATGTACACTATCTCTTTAATAGATGCCATGCGTATTGAAACGCCGATTGTTGTGGTATATGGACAATATTCTATAGTCTCGTGGAAAAGTAGAAAGATTTATTCACATGTTTATTCACTTATCTGCGCAGATCAGTTGTTCCAGTCTTCCCCTGTCTCGATGACTGGTTGTTGAAGGCGGGCTTGCCCCAGACAGTCGTCTCCCACCTCCAGACTACGGTTGAACTCTTGCACCTGCTGGGGTTGTCCATCAACGTGCCGGAGTCGCACCTATGCCCCTCTCAGAAGCTCCACTTTATCGGAGCGGTTCTGGACTCGGTGCAGTTTTGAGATTTTCAAAGCGGGTTCGGGATATTTAGGCTCTGATTCTGATCTTTCAGCTTTTATCCCGGGTCTCAGTTAGGTTGACGCTGCGATTCCTGGGGCTGTATGCCTCCTGCATCCTAGTGGTGCATCACGCAAGGTGGCATGTGAGTAAATATAAACATAGGCCACACAGTTTGCCTCCCGTAATACACAAATTTACACAAATTTCAGGGGGTGGTGGTTCCCAGGGCTTGAGGGGGTCATTGAAGCCCACATACTTGTAATGTTGTGGGGGGTTGGACGCGAAAGTGGTGCAAGGAGGCTGTAAATCTGGTACACAGTCTTTTGTTTTACTTTGCTTTCCTTTCTGTGATGTAGAAGATCCTGGGTAAATATAACGGTTTTTGTACAGCCATTAACTTTTAACCCTACCCCCAAACGGCTTTCTGCCTGTTACCATAGTAACAGTTCATGGAACACTTACGTGAGCACAGAGGTTAAAAGTTCACCACACTATGTTGCTAATGAGTTAGCCTCAGAATTATACTTCAAATTATAAATATAATTTCTATTGATGTCTGCTACCCCCACAAAAAAACAGACATAAGTACTTTTTTTTATTAACTTTTATTAAAACAATAACTGGAATTATAACTAAAAGATAACAATACAATATATATCTAGAACTAGAATTAACAAAAAAATATAATAAACAACTTATAATATGGACTCCAAAAGAAGTAATGTAGTTAATCTGCAAAACAAAAAAGAAAATTAGGGTTTAAAATTAGATTGATGTGACGAAATGAGGTCAAACATTACAAGTCAAAGTAACACTTGACGATTTTTATATTTTTTTAAATGTTTGCAGGGTGCCTGAAACGCTTCCACTGGCATTGTACATGCAGACTTTGCTCCACCCTTTTTTATAAATTTTTGCAGTTTGAGATATAACGTCCTACCTCTGTTATTCATCTCCTACTTTCTCCTTTCAAATTCTCTTGTAGAGACCTTAACAACAATTAAAGGGAACATTTTCTGCATATTTTTAATAATGCATTTGACACAATGCATAGTGACACCGTATTTATGTATTGAATGTTCTGAAATTAATTTTCACAAGTCTTAAAAAGGTGAATGCAAGAAAAGTTACTTACCGCATATGCAAGACTGCTTTCAAGAGGAGACCCCAAAAAAGAGGACTGGTGTGGAACTGTAAAATATGCGGAAGCACTTGCAGACTAAGAATCCGGTCAACTTTGCAAGGGAAGAGTTAAGGAGATCGAGAGAGGCTTCTCCTGCTTCATGAGGAGGCCCAAGTACCAGTGGAGAAACACCTCTACTGCACAGCCTAATATTTGTCCCTAATTAAGAAACCTTTAAGAAAAAAAGTAAGAAGGTTGGGAGCTCTGTATGCCATCCTAATACCTAATCATCCTTTAGTAATATAGTAATACAGAGATCTACCCTGTATCAGACCTATCCGTACAAGTGTGAATTTGAGATTATCTGCCACCGAAAAGCCCTCAAGCACTTATATCCGTTACTTTTTAACTTCGTCAAGTAGTCGTATTGTGAATATTTACCTTAATATTGTCCGTTAAAAATGTGTGAATCTCTCTGGCTTCATAGTTCATGCCATATTTGAGACATGGGTGAAATGAACTTGAACAGGAGGATATACTTTCTTCAAGTTTGGTAACTTGCTGCTGACTTATGTAAGATTGTGGTAACTGAAAAGAGTTAAAAATGTATATGTAATACATATGCCCAAGCTTAATTTTAATGTTCATAAAAACAATTTTTCTCAATAGGATTGGGGATGAAAAGTAATCATCAGAGGTTATATCTGGACAGGAAAATAGGAAATAGTTTTGCATTATACAAAGGTTAGGCCGAGATTGGTCACTCACTTCATTCACAAACTCCTGGGCTTGATCTGATAGAACCCTTTTTGGACTTCCAGGATCAAGAAACTCAGAAATAAATAGCAACGAAATTTAAAAGAAGATTTAAAAAGAAAAGAAAAAAGTGTTACTTTGTATTCGAAGTACAGGCTGAAAACGTGTAACGAGCATTTAAATGAGAAATTGGTTTAAAAAAGAAACGTCTATAAGACTATCACAATTCAGATTTATATTTTATAAAAATATTTATAGAAGCAATAAAAATTATAACTCATACATTGCTCATTTTTAAATTACATAGTTGGGCAATAAAATCGGGAGGACATGCTTTTCTTACGTATGGTTGAATTCTGAAAATAGGAAATAGAGTTAAAAAAGTATATGTAATACATATGCCCAAGCTTAATTTTAATGTTCATAAAAACAATTGTTCTCAATAGGATTGGGGATGAAAAGTAATCATCAGAGGTTATATTTGGACAGGAAAATAGGAAATAGTATTGCATTATACAAATGTTAGGCCGAGATTGGTCAATCACTTCATTCACAAACTCCTGGCCTTGATCTGATAGAACTCTTTTTGGACTTCCATGATCTAGAAATTAAAAAAAAAATTAAAAACTACATTTTTACTTTGTATCTGAACTACAGGCTGAAAACGTTTAACGAGCATTTATATGAGAAATGGGTTTCAGAAAGAAACGTCTATAAGACTATCACAATGCAGATTTATATTTTATAAAAATATTTATAGAAGCAAGAAAATTATAACTCATACATTGTTCAATTTTAAATCACGCATTTGGGCATTAAAATCCGGAGGACATGCTTTTTTTACGTTTGGTTGGTTCCAGAATGCCTACGAATGCTAGGAAAACATGACAATAACACAGTTATCCGTCTGCAAACACATGAAATACACAAATACTTATCTCAAATTAGTTTTTGATCATGAAAGGTTGAAGACAAACCTGATAACTCCATTAGGTCCATTGCAATTTTAGGCTGATAACATATGGAGAGCAGTCAGTGAATCTGGTGTGTCGAGTTGTTCACCACCACGTGGTATAGTGTATGGGCAGGACAGCTTGTGGCGACCAGTACGTCTCATGGTTGAGATATCTTTATAATGAGATAGAACAAGGGGCAAATTAAATTTAAGGTTATTAAAAAACATGGAGAGTGTGCTAAAATGCAACATTGACCAATCAATTACATGTGCAGTGAATGGGGAGGAAGCAGCACGTGGCGCACTACTTAAAAAATTATATTCAGCAGGATTAAGTGATTTGCCCAGAAACATCGCCTACCAAGGCAAAATATTTAAGTTATAAGAGGTGGAAACTGTGCTAAAATGCACCTTTGCCGAAAACTTTACTTTTGAAATACATGGAGCACGTGACGCACTACTTACACGGGAAAAACTACATTGCATTCCCTTGAACAGCATGTAGCATACTGCTGTAGGAGCGGCAACGTGGCGCTTGGCAAATTAAACAAATGCACCGGGATTAAGTGATTTGCACAGAAACACAAGTTACAAAGTCAACTTTAACGGTATAAAAAAGCAGGAAAGCGTGCTTAAAAACAGCATTGCCAAATCTTTCATAAATTTGCATTTACGCGGTATTTAAAGATTGTTCAGATTAATTAATTTAATTACTCTTAAAAAAGTGCTCACCTACAAGAAGTGGATACGAACACTCTCAATGGCTGTGACTGCGGAATAGGAAAAGTTCAAGAAGGTTGGCAGCTTATAAATGCTTTGCAGAAGGATGATTTGTTGAGCACTGAGTGTGAGAGCTGTGATTGGGCATGTTGTAATTTAGCATGCACAAATAAAATGAAATATGTTAGGGGTACATAGCCAGATGGTGGGACATATTGTGCGCATGCGTAACATTAACACGGATGCGCTACTGCAAACATGCATGCGCAAAGTGAAGACAACTCCTATGGGGTACATACATAGATGGAGTTCGGATGTCCCCATGGTCTTGAAGTGGCTTCAGGAGGGGGGCTTGCAGCCCTCCTCCATGAAATAATAATATATAATTAGCCATGCCCCGGGGGCTGGGGACCCCAGTGCCCGAAATTGGACACGGGAGGGGGGCCAAGTGGCCCACTTCCCATAAAAAAATTGAATACGTATACTCCGCTTCTTGTCATCGTACCATAAGCCCACCCTTCCGATCACGCGCTGAAGGCTAATTGGCTGTCAAGTGGTTGTCAACATTCGAAACTAGAAACTGTTGGTAGCCATTTTATGACTCGGTACAAGGGAGGCAGAAGAAGCGTGTGAAATGTGTGTGAAAAACATGAAAAGGGAGACGGTGGACACATCCTGATCCTCAGGGGGCCCCACAAGATCTCCAAGGGCCCCTATTTATTTATTTTTTGGGGGGAAAATCACGGGGTGTGCGTATGATCTGCGCACTCTAGCAATATTTAAAAAAAGAGACGCGGGCTTCCGCGCATCTTTGGTAATTTGCATTCTTTCAACTGTTAGAGGAGATGCAGCAGTGCTGTATCCAGGATCCACCACAGAGTAAGAAAAGGTAACGATAACACTATTTACCTGCTAAGTAAATTTCTACCCATAGAATAAAATTGATGTACTTTTTAAGAAAGTTAAAGAAAATTATTAAAATAATAACCTCAGATAATATCTTGTCTTAATATTTATATTAAATATATATAAATAAGTTTTTCAACATTGAAAAAATCGTGGAAGTCGCGCACCCACCGCGTCTGATGTGTATATGACGTCACGCACTACCACGCATCCGTCACATCGCATTATACGTACATCTTGCATATGTGCAAGGCGTAACGCACAAGGCGCATAGCAACCGTGTGGGAAACGTTGGGATGTCATCAGTGATGTCATCCGTGATGTCACTGACCATGTCATGAATGATGTAATATGTGACATCATTAGCAGCGGATTGTGGGCTCGCGAGTTATAGTTAGTACAACTAACTATAATAGGGGAATTTCAATGGTTTTATACGAGTGAAATGTGTAGCTAAATATAACACTCCTAAAACCTATGTTTTTCAGTGAATTTCTAAGGTTTTTTAAATACTAATTCTTAACTATAACTTATCTGAAACATATGGTTTTTTCAGTGAATATATATATATATATATATATATCCATTCAACAAAGAGGAGCCCTTGTGAGGAAAGCCAACAGGTTCGTAGATTACGTGATTCTTTTATTCAAACAGCTGCGGAGAAACCAGGAATACAAACTCCCATCTGCATACAAAGTCAAAGCCAGACGCGTTTCTGGAACGGATGTTCCCTTCATCAGTGGCGTAACTTGCTGCTAACAGCGGTATCAAAGTTCTGCACTCATTTTATGCCGAGCACCTGCCCCAGTGGGCAGCAGCCGCAAATATCCATTCAACAAAGAGGAGCCCTTGTGAGGAAAGCCAACAGGTTCGTAGATTACGTGATTCTGGAACGGATGTTCCCTTCATCAGTGGCCACGCAACCTTTAAAAGCGGCGAACTTGGGAATCAGCTGTCCGTCAACCCACTGGGGTAAGAGTTATAATCATTAGCTGCACAGCGGATCAACTCACTGGAGTAATATGCACTACTGACACTACGAGTACCAGAAGGCCAGAGTGCTAGCCACGCCCACTGGGGCAGGTGCTCGGCATAAATGAGTGCAGAACTTTGATACCGCTGATAGCAGCAAGTTACGCCACTGATGAAGGGAACATCCGTTCCAGAAACGCGTCTGGCTTTGACTTTGTATGCAGATGGGAGTTTGTATTCCTGGTTTCTCCGCAGCTGTTTGAATAAAAGAATCACGTAATCTACGAACCTGTTGGCTTTCCTCACAAGGGCTCCTCTTTGTTGAATGGATATTTGCGGCTGCTGCTCGGTCGCGAGGGAAACCCACCGCATGACAGCGGGCCCGAGATGTGGCCAGAAGGCTCCATCTATGTCACGGGAGGTTTGCTGTGATCAAACAACCGTTAAAAGCGGCGAACTTGGAAATCAGCTGTCCGTCAACCCACTGGGGTAAGAGTTATAATCATTAGCTGCACAGCGGATCAACTCACTGGAGTAATATGCACTACTGACACTACGAGTACCAGAAGGCCAGAGTGCTAGCCACGCCCACTGGGGCAGGTGCTCGGCATAAATGAGTGCAGAACTTTGATACCGCTGATAGCAGCAAGTTACGCCACTGATGAAGGGAACATCCGTTCCAGAAACGCGTCTGGCTTTGACTTTGTATGCAGATGGGAGTTTGTGTTCCTGGTTTCTCCGCAGCTGTTTGAATAAAAGAATCACGTAATCTACGAACCTGTTGGCTTTCCTCACAAGGGCTCCTCTTTGTTGAATGGATATATATATATATGTAGTACTATGAATATAGTTTCTGCTACAGAGAATTGTTAATGAAGAAATCAATCATTTGAATACCTAAGTATGGTGACATCTCACTAGAGAGATCAGTCCTTGTTCTCACTGTAGTATACAGACATCTCATACAACAGAGGGGTTTTGGCACAAAGGCCAGCACACTCTCATATTCTATTGTGCAGTGCTATCAGCTGGTGGAGATGTGATAGTGGAGAGGGCAGTTCTTTTTCACATGTGACTATATATGTTTGTGACTCTGGAGAGAAGTTTCCGCTGAGAAGTCTGTCCTCGTCCACATTCTATAATGCTCATTGTCCCCATGGGGAGAGATCTGATGGTGCAAGTTGTCCTGAAGATAAGTTTTAGTGCAGAAGGCAATGTTATCCTGTACTCTGCTCTATATATCTGTTATGTTGGGAAGAGCTGTTAGCGGGCAGGCAAATCTAATACCACACCCTCATATATACAGTTATTACCCTGGGCAGACGTTTCAGTGGGGAGGCTAGTACTTGTTATCCTCAGTATCGAATAGTGAGGTCTTACATGTGAGGTGAGTACCATCCCCGCCCTGCTTTTCATTCTATTGAGGTTGTGGAAACGTGTGAGTGGCGAGAAAGTGTATCTTTACATCCTACTCTACACACTACAGACCTTCACGCACGTTCTCACTGGAGAGGCTAGTATACACAGTTGTTAAGCTGTGGAGAGATGTGATTGGTATAGCAGTGTCTCCTTACACCCTACTGTGCAATGCTGTTATACTGTGAAAAGGTCTCATTTGAGAGTCTACTTTCTTCCCACACCTTAGGAATGAGGATTATAAGGCAGAAGTACTTTAATTAAGAAAAGTATACATTCTTCCTCTAAAAGAAAGTTTACAATCTCACAAGACTCTTGAAGGATCGTAAGAAAAAGTAGTGATTGAACTTTTACTAATAATAATAAATTGATTGATAGTAAATAAATGAGTCTCAAGGTTCACTAAGTACCAATGTTCATCTCATGCAGTTAAACATGTCAGGTTTTTTCATAAATATAAGTGATTTATTTTTTCTTCTCAATTATATAATAGACTGCATTTTTTAAACACACACAATGTTACTGTTCAGGTATATATAAATTATACATACTACATCAGGGCACATTCAGTGTTGGTACAATGTCAATTATAAAAACTACATTCTCGTGAGAGTCCTGAAAAGCAAAACAGGATGCACTGCCCACTCAGACTGCTCACAATGGATTGCCTGCCTGGATCTCACAAGAGTTTCTCAAGAGCTTTGGAGAAGAGAAAAAAGGGAAATAACAATTAAGGGTAGCTCTGAAAAGAGCCATTTTGTTAACTGTTTTGAACAACTAGAATCATTGAATGAGTTTTCAAACATTTTTAACATTTTTTTGTATTTTTTTTAAAGGATCGGACAAAAACATAAAAATGAAGGTGTTAAATAGCATCTCCTAAAAAAACAAAAAGGAGAAAAAGGTAAAAATAAAATGATCAAAAAACTACTGCCTAGGGAGACACGTGTGCTCTTGGGTAAGTTTGTCCTGGCCAGAACTGCTTGTCTCAGATGAAAAATTATCTGCTTGCATCAGTAGCAAAATAGCACTTTATTTAAAGAAGCAGGGGTATTATCCATCTGTGGGGTATTGTCTATCTCTGTGGTAAGAACCTGTGGAGTCACACTATTTCTCCTGGTGTAAAAAATGTTAAAGACCCAATAGCGTTGCCTACATCCAAAGCATGAGCGAACTCTGCCCATGCAAGTGTTTGTGGATGCATACAACTTAATTGTGTCCACATCACTGTGATACTCATACTACACTGTTTATTTCTGCTGCCCAGGCTTACCTCTTCGCTGCAAAGTTTATAGGTCATGTACTTCACAGATACCTTCTTGGCACCGCCCCTTATTTCAAAGACTTGTTTTATTGAGGATTCTCAGTGGGGGGCTGAGGTGGTGCAAAAGTCCCTAGCTGTTCATCTGAATCAGAACAAGTCATAAGCACTGCATGACAGAGGCACAAGTTATAGTTAGTGCTCATAACTATAAATGTTGAATTTCTGTTTTGTTTCTTGTTCAAAACTTTAGCGTTAATGCTGACATGGACAAATACATCTAACTGTAATATTGCTTTTACCTTTGTTTTTTTGTGAATATATATATACACATCTATGCATGTGTGTTCTATATATTAGATATTATCATAATTACAAAATGTATTTATTTATAATAAATTTGACACTTTAATATCGATTGGATTGTTATTTCATGCATCAGCATCATGTCAAGATTTACCACGTTAAGATGGTGTTTGTGAATCATTTTTAATGAGCCCTTTTGCATAGATTTTTAAAGAGGTTATAAGGGTGACAGCTTCGGGTGCGCCTGATACTGAAGAAGACGACTGCCGAAACGCGTCTATTTGCTGCGGAGTTCGAAGAAATTCTTCATCAACGCATTACTTTGTGCGTATTGGGCATGATGAAAACAAAGCGTAATATTACAGACACACCCTGTGCAATAATGCACCCGTCCGCGAGTGCAAGGACGGAGGTGTACACACAGGAGCTTTGGTCTTTGCTTCCATGCACTGCCGCAAGAGGATTTCCCTGCAATTGAAACTACATGTGTGTGGTCATGACGGATATGATGAGTTTTGAGCTCGGATCCGATATGGACAACTGAACGGAGATCAGCTTACGTTGCTTCGGTAAGCAATCAAAGAACTGTGACTAGCATATTTATTCCTCGCAAAGCAGTAGGAAGAGGGGGGAATGCAGCGGTACTTATAAGCTGATTGTAATGCTTTGGTGAAATAGAGGATAATGTTCAGTGAATCAGAGCATCGAGAAGCGGCACTAGATATATTTAAAAAACATCCTGCAACAAGTGCAGTGAGCAACAGTAAAACAACACAGGTCATTTCTTCAAAATGTACAGCTCTTGAAAGGACAAATGAGCATGAGATATGCAAGTGGTGGGAGGCTAATTCTTTGCAAAGTTACATCTATGCCAATCGGTTCCCAAGGGGACTTAGGATATATACAGTCCCTGCCTATGTAAACCCTGACCCATTACGGTTAGAAGACTGGGCAGAACACACAGCAAATCCATGGCAAGGAATGCTCAGTATTTTAGTTAAGTTTGCCTGGAGTGACAGAGAGAAAGCACTTAAATATATTCAGGCCCTCGAGGATGAGATCTTGAATGATGAGGATAAAACCAAACTGGAAGAACTGAAGGAATTGATGAAAAAACTGTTGAGGAATTACGAACAGAAAATTAAACAGTGAAAACAAGAGAAGTTTGAGAGAGATGAGAGAGGTTACGTGCAAGGCCGATTTCTGACTTTTGCCAGAAAATTCAATGCACCAAGAAGGGAATTTCAAAAGAAACAAACTTCTTCAAGTGGAGACCTCAAATTCTGATGTGATAGACAACAAACAGTCAGGCAAAAAAAGTGGGAAATCACTTGGCGCTTTGGAACAAAAGCCCCCTTTTTATGAGAAGTCTTGTTTGATCTGGCAGTCCTGGCACAGGAGCAACAAGGGCAAACCACTGGGTCTAAAAGTACAGACAGACAAGAAGAGGTGGCGAGTGGCAGAAGAGATTACAACAGATTACTGCATGTGACCAGGAGCAAGAGATTCAGAAGAGAATCTGACTACCATGAATCCAATTCCCAAAATCTTATCGAAAAGTGAGGAATCTGTCTTGAAAATAAGTCTATCCTTTTATCCCCACAAAAATTGGAGTACACACAGACATGGATTGATCTATTTAAATTTACGCACAATCTGAAACTTCACAAATACTTTAAACTGAAACCTACAATGGGTAGACCCAAGAAATCTGGGAGACAACCATTGGCAACAGATATCCTAACAGGGGAGGATCTTGATACCATGTGCATCTTAGAGGATTCGAGAGCAGAGGGTCAACAATCAGAGGGATGTGTTCCCCTGACATCAGGACATATGGAGATAGCAGGAATAGAGCAAAGTGCTGGCAACACTCACTTCAACCCATTATCGACATTCGTACCTCAAATGCCACTAGATGCCAGTGATGTGTTTGTAGAAGCTGTCAATAAGGAACTGCTGTTATTGGGATGTAAAAATAAGAACCTTACCTGCAAAGTTAGGGAAAAGAATAATTTTACCAAAGACCAATGGCAAGCATTGATAGTCTCCAGAGCAATAAATCTGTTGTGTACAAACGCTCGGATAAAGGGGGTAACATTGTGTTACAAACCAGTAAAGATTACAATCAGGAAGCATTGCACCAACTCTCTGATGCCAAGTTTTAAGAAAATAATCTTGAAAGGAATACCATCAAAGCATCACTGACTACCATCAACTAATAAAGAAATGGCACAAGAGAAGTCTATAAGAAATGGATGAGTGTCTGTATCTCCGCTGTCTGAATCCCATAAGTGCAACCTTTTACCATCTACCCAAAATTCATGAAGATCATCAACATCTGCCAGGGTGGCCAATCTTATCTTCATGAAGGTCTGGCAGCAATACAATTGTTTTTAAAATGTTGTCCTCCGAGATATACTGAACATAATACCATGTTGCTTGAAATGATAGACTTCTGTCTTAATACCAATATATTTCTCTACCTTGATCAGCACTATAGACAATCCTCTGGTACAGCGATGGGGGCCTGGCCCCCAGCTACGTAAATTTATTCATGGGCTGGTCGGAGAAGCAGGTGGCCTGGTCGGAAACCAATAGTGCAGAGGCAGCAAGGATATTTACATGGTATAGGTATATTGATGACCACTTTTTAATTTGGATAGGCTCTGTAGAGTCAGCAAAGACATATATTAAGGTCCTGAATACCAACCAGGTCAATCTCAAATTAATGGGAGAAATTAGTTCAACCTCAGTGAACTTCCTAGACCTGGTGGTTTATGTATCAGATGGAACTCTGTGCACAATACTCTACAGAAAGCCCACGGTGGGAAATTCTATACTCCACGCCACCAGTGGTCACCTGTGCAGTCTCATTAGCAGTATTCCTTATGGATTGCTCCGAAGGATTAAAAGAAACAACACAACAGACTGTGACTTGCAGAGGGCAGCACAGGCCAGCATAACGAGATTTGGCTATCAAGGCTATGGCAGACAGATGTTGGAAAAAGCTCACAGAAAGGTCAATATGGTACCTAGGTGTGAGATATTAAAAGACAAACCAAAAGTCATCAAAGAAATAGGCAAATTTAGCCTAATGACAACTGTCTCAGATAATTCTGAGCAGTTAAGAAAGATAATGCAGAAGAAATGCCATACGTTAAAAACTGATACAATCATATGACAGAATATGCCATCAAGACCCATGATAACTTTCAGAAAGGCACAGTTTCTAAAAGACAGCCTGTGAGTAGCCACTATATTAAGGGAAAGGCAGGTGCAATTCAGAAAGACCAACATGGCTTTTGCCCATGCGGAAAGTGCAAAGCCTGTCAAAACAGTAAACAAAAGCACTACCTACACAGTACCAGGGTTGGACAAACCTAAAAGGATTGGCAAATTCCTAACGTGAAGTACGCCATATACAGTCTACTGTCTGGTCTGCCCATGTCAGTTAAAATACATTGAGTGAACCATTCATCCAACAAATATCTGCATATTGGAGCATATGAAGGCTATTGCCAAGAAAGACGCAACCTATGACATGACATTGAAGTTTACATTATGATAGCAAAAGGGATCTTTTGGCATATTTCTGCCTAGATCATGTAGCCATTATTCCCAGAGAAGGGGGTCAAATTCTGAGGCTCAGGAGGCTGGAGTCATGTTACATCATAGACATACAGACCAAGACTCCACTAGTGTTGAACAGCAATGAGGAGTTGTCGGTCGACTTAGGAGAAGGCAGCTAGAGTAATGGCATTAATCTCTTGATATATCTGGTTTTGCTGGATAATCATTAGATTGAGTAACTGTACAATGTACCTTTCTTCATTCTTTCTTTCTTCCTCTCCCCCTACATTTTTCCTTTTGCTTTCCCGTTTGAATTATTTCTTTCAGAATTCTATAGATGACACTGTTGACCGGATACACCTGTAGTCGGAAACAGAAGGGGCTCTACATATTGGATAATCCATGTGGCAATTGACAATGTTGTGCATGCTGGGAACATAAGTAAGGAGATAATGATACATATCTGACAAAAGCGGCTGATTATTCCACTCAGGGTTCAATAATGAACGTTAATTAATTTCCTGCTATGTTAATACTTTCTGCAGGGAATAATAACATTACGCAAATACGGCGTTGCTTTTGGAGAATGAAAGTATTTTTTTGTATTATGTTTATGAGGATGACAAGCCCATCCAGAGCATAATTGTTTTATCTCTGATATTACGACAATTACAAAATGTATTTACAATGAATTTGACAGTGTGATATCGATTGTTATTTCATGTACCAGAATCATGTCAAGATTTACCACATTAAGATGGTACTTGTGAATCAATTTTAATTAGCCCTTTTGTGTTTTTGTAAAGAGGATATAAGGGTGACCGTTTCTGGCATGCCTGATACTGACAAAGGCGACTACCGAAACGTGTCTTTTTGCTGTGGAGTTCAAATTAATTATTCACGAACTCACTTCCCATGAGTGCATTACTTAGTGAATATTGGGCACAATGAAAATGAAGCATATATATATATATATATATATATATATATATATATATATATATATATATATATATATATATATATATATATATATATATCATATATATATATATCATGAGTGATGTCCCTGACCATGTCATGAGTGATGTAATATGTGACATCATCAGCAGTACATTGCACGCGCAAGTTATAGTGAGTCCAACTAACTATAACGTGGGAATTTCAATGGTTTTATGCGAGTAAAATTTCCAGCTGACTATAACTGGTGTGAAACCTATAGTTTTTTCAGTGAATTTAATAGGTTTTTTAAATGCTAATTCCTAACTATAACTGGTGTGAAACCTATGTTTTTTTCAGTGAATTTCATAGGTTTTTTAAATGCTAATTCCTAACTATAACTGGTGTGAAACCTATGTTTTTTTCAGTGAATTTCAAAGGTTTTGTAAATGCTAATTCCTAACTATATATAGGGCCTCAAACCTATGAAATGTAATATTTTTTATAATGAATCCTATATTGTATATTTATATAATACTATTTTTTTATAAAAATTAAAAAAAAATTTTTTTTGCCGTGGAGCGCTCCCGAGGCGAGTACAGGGGAGCGCCCTGGTCAGTGCAATTTTGCGGCACCCCCCGGGGCGCGTACCGGGGAGCGTCCCGTTACCGCTATTGCTGCGAACAAAAACATCCTCGTGACGTATCGCGTAGCCACGTCCGCGTGATACGTACGGCGTAAGCGCGCCCGGAAGCACCCACGCGCATACGAACGCGCTACGGGGGCGCGCCCAAACATCATCGTGACGTATCGCGTAGCCGCATCCGCGTGATACGCACGGCGTAAGCGCACCCGGAAGCACTCGAGCGCATATGATCGCGCAACGTAAGCATCCGATGCGCTTACGCAATGCGCCCCGGGGGCGCGTAGCGTAAGCGTGTCGGGTCATGTGACCTGAAAATAACACTTTTTATTGGTGCAGAACAGTTTTGGTTTCCAAATGATCAAAGCCCGGGTCATGTGACCTGAAAATAACACTTTTCATTGGTCCAGGACATTTTTTTTTCCAAATGATGAAAGCCCCCACCTTTTTTCCTTATTCGGACTTTGTCCTTTGACTGAGGAAGACCTGTTTGGAGATCTGTGACTAATATTTCGTACTTTAAAATGGCTACAGTAGCAGCAGCAGCTGGAGCATCTGCACCACCACCACCACCACCAAGAGGACCACCACAACATCACATTGGTGGTCAAGAAGAAGAAGAGGAGGAGGAGGAGGAGGAGGGGAGTAGGACATTCCTGCCAGAAGACAATACCCCATATTGGCCAAAGCAGCACAACAACTATGCTGCGGCAGAGGTAAGAGAACTGGCCAGTAACCCTCCACAATCTTCACCCAGCACCTCCAAAAGAAAGCAACCCACTCCATCGGGACCAGAGACAAGGGAGATGGTCCCAAACATACAACCACAGTTTGGTGAATTCAAGATCACTTGTATTTTTTGTGGTAAGACCATCACCTATCGTGAGCAGAGCATAAAGCTCATCAAACGTGCTGGTGACAACCACAATTGCCGTTTACAATTCCCTGTTTTTTGTTCCTCACCATAAAAATAACCAAAAAAATATAAAATATTTCATGAAAGCCAAAAAAAGTACAAAATGTTCCAAAAAATATAAAACAACAAAAAGAAAAAAAAAACAGTTCTTTTTAGAACTACCTCCAATTTATAAAAAAAAGGCTAAATTTTTTTTTAAATCTGTCATTCTTTTTTCCCCATGGTACGCTCCCCGGTGCGCGTACCGGGCTTTCCCCCAGCGAAAATCGAAAAAAAAAGATTTTTTTTTTTGCCCCGCGAAGCCCTTTTATGGCCCCCACATCAAACCTATGGGGTCAGGGGGGGTCTACCCTGCCCCCTTTTGGTCATTTCCCCCTTTGTTTTTGCCACCTCTTGTGTCTTGATCCTACCGAGACACAAGATGGCGGCCGCTCCGGACAGTTTGGAATGTTGACAGACACCCGAGAGCCAATCAGCTTTCCGCACGTGAACTCGCGTAGCGCGCTGGTACGCGCCCCGGTGCGTGTACCGGGGTGTGCTTATAGATATATATATTTTTTTGAACCTAAATTACTCAAAATCCTCTGAAGCACATATCTTGAGACATAGCAAAGGCACATCGGGCTACCAGTTCCTACAATTTTGCCAAGTTTCGTGGGAATCCATTCAGCAACTGAAGTTGCTGTGTGCGACGTCCTTTGTACCAAAAAAAAGAAAAAGAAAAAAAAAGAAATATATATATATATATATATATATATATATATTCCCACGTTATAGTTAGTTGGACTCACTATAACTTGCACGTCTGCAATGCACTGCTGATGACGTCAAATATTACATCACTCATGACAGTGTTTTTTTTTTTTTAAATTGATTGGTTAACTGGCTTATTAAGTGTATCTTAGTGAATACATGTATTAGCGAGTAATGTTTAAATATTTAAATATATGCATGAGTGATGTAATATGTGAAGTCATCAGCAGTGCATTGCAGACGTGCAAGTTATAGTGAGTCCAACTAACTATAACGTGGGAATTTCAATGGTTTTATGCGAGTAAAATTTCCAGCTAACTATAACTGGTATGAAACCTATGGTGTTTTCAATGAATTTCAAAGGTTTTTTAAATGCTAATTCCTAACTATAACTTGTGTGTAACCTATGGTTTTTTCAGTGAATATATATATATCAAATTTCTATGGCAAAATGAAACCCCTCATTTTGTTCCTTTGCAAATTAAATGTTTTAAGTGTTAACACTTTATTCCAATCAAGATGACTTCAGGTGTGCCATACTTTTGTCATAAGTAAGACTGTTAGCGCTCTAGTTGTTCTTTAGAACACTCTAGGATATTCTGTCTTTGAGCTATAGTTGGGCTACATCTGGCTGATATTTGGGCTACATTTGTTTTTTTTTGTCTCTGGTGGCAATCTTTGGGCTACATTGGGCTACATTGGGCTACATTTGGGCTCTAACATATTTATAGCCCAATGTAGCCCAATATATATTTTTTCAAAGTAAATTTTCGTAAAAATCACTGGAGCATATATCTTGAGACATAGCAAAGGCACATCGGGGTACCAGTCCCTACAATTTTGCCAAGTTTGGTGGAAATCCATTCAGCCGTTCGGGCTAAAAGTGAGTCCAACCGCCCTATGGAAATTAACATGGGGAAAACACGTTTTAGGACCCCCCTTTTATCTCGGCCCCCGCTTGACGGATCCCCCCGAAACTTTCAGGGAAGGAGCGTAGCGCAGAGAGGCAAAGTTACGGAAAATTACAGGCAGATCCTTCATTCGGCGCCAAAGTTATTCCCAATAGAATGTTGCAGATTTCCTATAGAAAACAATCCTAACTATAACTACCTACTGCTGATGCTGGGAGCATGGGTGTCTTCCCCCAACTTGAGTATGCTTACAGTGAGTGCATCCTGCAAGTGGGCAACTGTGAACCTTTATGTATATCGGCCGACCCGGTCGAGGGAAGCACCGCCGCAGAAGCTAGCGGTCCCCGCTGCTGGCGCCTTGTTCAGCGGCTCTTGGACTGATGAGCACAAAATTTGAACGGGGAAGAACTTCCGCCTACGCCCCTGGGATGTTTTACAATTTTTTGTTTGAAAGGTCTGCCTACAGCCCACTTGGGTTTTATTTGATGAACTATCAGCCCCAGAATGCATTGTGATGTTGAAACTCACCTGAGTATGATTAACGATATAGAAATAAAGGAGGGACAAATGCTGATGGTTCTGTTGCGGGCAGTCTTTCATTCTGCAGAAAAGCCTTTGAGGAAGGGAGTGATCCTGAAACGCGTCAGGCTCTGCTGATGCTGGGAGCATGGGTGTCTTCCCCCAACTTGAGTATGCTTACAGTGAGTGCATCCTGCAAGTGGGCAACTGTGAACCTTTATATAATATATATATATATATATTTTTTTTTTTTTTTTTTTTTTTTTTATTCAACAAACGCTGAAGCTTCTCAAGATGCACTTGACAGTGCATCTGCCATTCAGCATCAAGGTTCAACCCGCCCCAGCCATCCAAGTTCATTGTATTGCCTGACGCATTTCTGTGGCCAATGTAACACTTCATCAGCGGAATTTCTCCTGAACGCAATGAAGCGCTCTTATTCTATTGCATGCTGATTGGTTGAAAAACCCCTCATGGGTACAACTGCGTATTTAATTTCTTCATACAGCATGCTGGGATGTGTAGTCACTTCGAGCTTTCATTGAATACCTATAGTAGGTTCCAAAGCGTACAGATTGCAGAGAGTCAGTGTAACGGGGCGAGGCGAAGCGACAGCGAGGGGTGGTGGACCCCCGGCAATGACCCCGTCCTACCTCCTTCATTCCAGACAGACACCTGGGACACCGAACAGGACGACCTCACAGATGAAGAACACGGCGCCTTTAACTGGGAATTCAAGGAGGAGGAAGCCCCGCCTTCGAGGTACGTCAGGGACGCCGGATTGGATAAACAGGAGGAAGTGATGTACCTGGCGTGTGACATCACCCAGGAGGAGAAGGCGAGGAGCGTTGTCGGAGAGCGGAGGAGGGAACCACTGAGCCACGAAGAAGTGCAGCGAGAGGAAGGAGAAGCGACCCACGGAGAGCCAGGAACCCAACGACCCCGTGAGCCGCCGTGCCACTCTCCCGGGGGAGGAGCGTGGCTAACCCAGGTACGGGAGCGTATGGCAGCTTGGGTGGGCAAGCGAGTGTGAATAGTGTATAAAGCCCCGTGTTTGACCCCCTCGTCTTCCCATCCTCTCGTTTCCTTATACCCGCGTATATCCCTCACTGTCTGTCCGGACCCGTCACCCTTCACCCTGCATATCTGTACAGAGATACACCGGTGACCCCCTCCAGCCACTGCACATGGTCCCAAGGGCATACCCCAGTAGGCGATAACACTAACGGCTCCCTCTCTGTTGGTTTTCCTTGCATGGGTCCCCGGAGCTCAGAGACTCGTCAGCCCGACCAGACCAGGGGACGCCGTCACCGGAAACATCATACCTGAGCCCTTCAACACCCGAACGCCACGACGGATCCCAGCCAGTTTGCCAAAGAGAGACTCACGCTCAGAACCAGGAAGACTTTGATGTTACCCCAGAGACGTCTAATACCAAAAAAGCCTTCTTTACCCACACGACCCGGTGTTCCTCTAGTTCCTGTCCCGCAGCCTGGTATAGTGGAAACCCCAGAACCCCAAGCCCAGGTTACAGTGGTGTCAGAAGTGGGATCTACTCCCTCAGAACTCGACCCAAACATGGAACAAGTCATACAGACATTGATAGAAGGTCAACAGAAATTGGAATGGGCCGTCAACCAGCAAATAAGCACCGCGGACGCAGACAGAGCGCTCTTCCGCAGCACCATGACGCAGCAAATGGACAATCTCCACAAAGTGGTGCAGTCACCAGGGGCCCCCGTGGCGCTAGACAGAAGGCCCACAGGACCCCATCCATCTGGTGTGGCCCTACAAAAGTACGTCGTAGGAGAAGATCCAGACGCCTTCCTTGTCAATTTTGAAAGAGCCGCCCGCGCCTGAGGTTGGCCGGAGGAGAAATGGCCTTTCTTCCTAGCGCCCTTGTTGATGGGCGAGGCCCAGACAGCGTACCAGGTTGCGAACCATGCGGGCACATCCACGTACAACGAGATAAAGGGGGTGATCCTGGACCACCTGGGAATGGATGCCGAGGCATACCGCCTCAGGTTTCGGAAGGAGAAAGGAGTCCCGGGGGAAAACCCGAAAACCCTGTATTTGCGTCTCAAAATGGCAGCTGAAAAGTGGCTAAGGCCAGACATTAGGAATAAAGAAGACGTGATGACAAGCATAGTCCTTGAACAATTCATGGAGGCGCTCCCATATGGTACTCAACGATGGTTGAGACAACATCCTGGACTGACGGCTTCTCAGGCAATAGAGATGGCGTCCAACTATACGAGGGCAGCCCCGAGATCCTACCCGTGGGACACAGAGAAACCCACAAAAAACCCCAACCCCTCTCGTCAAGACAGAAAAAAAGAAGACCGTCTATGAACCCCTGAAGCCAAGGCCTTTCCGCCCGGATGTGACCCCGTTGAAAGGACCCCAGTGTTTCGAATGCGGGGAGTGGGGCCATATAGCACGGTTATGCCCCCGAAAGAAACCCAGTGAGGAGCCCATGGACGTCGGATATATACCAAAAGCAGTGATGTACTCCGCCGAAATGGGACCATCTTATTACGTAAGGGTGCGGGTGAACCACGTCATGGTGAAAGCCCTCCTTGACTCAGGGTGTAGACAATCAGTCATCAGGGAAAGACTTCTAGAACCCTCTCAGATAGGGAAAGAAGGGGAAGTACATATACGGTGTGTTCACGGGGACGTCAAGACCTATCCCGTTGCACGGATCACTATTCACCCCATAGGGAGGGAACCATGCACCGTGAAAGTAGGGGTACTAGGGTCCCTGCCCGAAGAACTGATTCTGGGGGTTGACAATCCGCAGTTCCTGGCCCTGTTTAAACGAGAGCTAGATAATCATCCAGCCGGGGCATACTTGTCTGCCGAACCATGGGTTCTAGACAAGGGATTCCGATTTGCACAAGCGAACGACCCTACCCTCTTGAATGCGTGGGAGGCTGCCCATCTGGCACAAACAACAGACGACAGGCTAAAGTACCCCAGGTTTAGCATAGTGAATGATCTGCTATACCGCGAAGGCAAGGAGGGAGACCAGAGTCAACTGGTGGTGCCAAAAGACTTTAGAGAGCAAATATTGTTCTATGCCCACACCCACCTGACAGCAGGGCACAGCAGGGCCGAAAAGACCACCCAAAACATCTTACGGTTGTTTTTCTGGCCTGGCATATATAAAGAGACGGAGGCGTATTGTCAACACTGTGAGATGTGTCAGCGGAAAAACCTGACTAAACCCCCATCAGTACCGTTACAGCCCCTGCCCATTATCGGCAATCCATGGGAACGCGTGGGTATGGACCTCATAGGGCCCTTACCACGCACCTCCCGAGGACATACCTATGCCCTTGTGGTGGTGGACTATTCCACCAGATTTCCCGAGGCGTTTCCGTTAAGCACCCCAACCACCAAGAACATAGCTGAGAAGCTGGTTGAATTATTTTCACGAGTAGGGTTTCCCCGGGAAATCCTAACAGATCAAGGGACACCCTTCGTGTCGCAGATGATGAGGGAGGTATGTAAGACTCTGGATCTCCATCACATCTGCACCTCAGCTTATCACCCCCAGACAGACGGGCTGGTGGAAAGATATAACAGGACCCTCAAGAACACCCTAAAAAAACTGTTGAGTGCCGAAAACAAGGATTGGGACAAAATGCTCCCGATAGCTCTTTATGTGGTAAGGGCACAGGTCCAGAGCAGCCTCGGTTATTCGCCCTTCGAGCTCATGTATGGCCGGCAACCGCGGTCCCTTCTAGAGATCACCCGAGAGACATGGGAAAGAGAGGAGGCTACTGAGCAACGGTCTCTGCTGGAGTACACACAGCAGTTACGGTCTCGTTTAGGCAAGTTGCGTGATCTGGCCTATTCGAACCTACAGTCGGCCCAACACCACCAAAAGAGCAACTACGATAAAGGGAAACGATGGAGAACGCTGAACAGAGGGGACTGGGCTTTAGTGCTGCTCCCGTCTTCTACGCAAAAATTCAGGAGTGAGTGGAAGGGTCCGTACCAAGTGCTTGAGAAGTTCGGCAACACCACTTATAGGTTGCGTATGTCACCCAGTCGTAAGCAGACCTTCCATATAAACCTACTGAAAAAGTGGTTGGGACCAGCTCTCAGATCGACTAATCTGGTGCTACCAGAAAGTAGCACCGAGTCAACCCTGGGTTCCTTGCCCATCAACCCAGAGCTCATCGACTCGGAAAAACAAGAGTTGCTTGACATACTCCGCCGGTATTCACATCTGTTTTCAGATACACCCGGGTGCACCCACCTAGCAGAACATGAGATACAAACAGACAAAGGGCGAATGGTAAAACAAAGAGCATATCGCATTCCTGCCGCAAAAAGGGCGGATGTACGTCATGAAGTAGCAAGCATGTTGGAACTTGGGGTCATCCGACCATCAAAGAGCAGCTGGTCATCCCCCATTGTTATGGTCCCCAAACCGGATGGGTCCACCCGGTTTTGTATGGACTTCAGGGCACTGAACGCCATTTCCACGTTCGATGCATTTCCCATCCCCCGGGTGGACGAATTGATAGAACGAATAGGGGAGGCCAAATACATAACGACTCTGGACCTGACGAAAGGTTATTGGCAGGTACCCCTGAGGGAGGAGGACCGCCACAAAACCGCCTTTGCCACAGAGGACGGGCTTTTTGAATTCAATGTCCTTCCGTTCGGCCTCCACGGGGCACCTGCCACGTTCCAAAGACTCATGAATAAAGTGTTGGCACCCCATAGGAGGTACAGTTCGGTATACCTAGACAACATCGTCATCTTCAGTCACTCCTGGAAAGAGCACCTAGACCACATAACGAACGTACTGGCGTCTTTGGGTGAGGCCAGGTTGCATGTCAATGCCAAGAAATCAAGAGCGGCTTACCCCAAGGTGAAATACCTCGGGTTCATGTTGGGAGACGGGGTGATTGCACCCCAGGAGGAGAAAATCAAAGCGATCACTGAGACACCTTTTCCTTCCAATAAAAGGGAGCTCAGAGCATTCCTAGGCCTCATGGGCTACTATCGTCGGTTTATTAAAGACTTCGCCGAGATAGCAAACCCCCTGACCAATCTCCTACAGAAAAACGTGAGAAACGTCCTACCGCGTCCTCCCTCCGATGACGCCAGGAAGGCCTTCCTTCAACTGAAGAAAGACATAACCACCAGCCCAGTGCTTATGCCCCCTGACTTCGGAAAACCCTTTTCCCTTGCGACAGACGCTTCCGAGTCAGGTATCGGTGCAGTACTTTCCCAGGTGGGGGATGACAACGCCGAGCACCCCATATTGTACATAAGCCGGAAACTACATCCGAGGGAGCAGAAGTATCCCACCGTGGAGAAGGAATGCCTCGCTATTCGGTGGGCAATTGACAAATTGAGATATTACCTGGAGGGGAGGGCGTTCACTCTCTACTCAGATCACGCCCCTTTACAGTGGATGCACAGGAACAGGACCCAGAATGCCCGCGTCCTGCGATGGTTTTTGTTTCTTCAACCCTTTTCGTTTACGGTGGTGCACCGCAAGGGGAGGGACAATGGGAACGCTGATTTCCTTTCTCGCATGCCCCTTCTCCCCGATCGGGAGAATCCAGGGGGGGAGGAATGTAACGGGGCGAGGCGAAGCGACAGCGAGGGGTGGTGGACCCCCGGCAATGACCCCGTCCTACCTCCTTCATTCCAGACAGACACCTGGGACACCGAACAGGACGACCTCACAGATGAAGAACACGGCGCCTTTAACTGGGAATTCAAGGAGGAGGAAGCCCCGCCTTCGAGGTACGTCAGGGACGCCGGATTGGATAAACAGGAGGAAGTGATGTACCTGGCGTGTGACATCACCCAGGAGGAGAAGGCGAGGAGCGTTGTCGGAGAGCGGAGGAGGGAACCACCGAGCCACGAAGAAGTGCAGCGAGAGGAAGGAGAAGCGACCACGGAGAGCCAGGAGGCCAACGACCCCGTGAGCCGCCGTGCCACTCTCCCGGGGGAGGAGCGTGGCTAACCCAGGTACGGGAGCGTATGGCAGCTTGGGTGGGCAAGCGAGTGTGAATAGTGTATAAAGCCCCGTGTTTGACCCCCTCGTCTTCCCATCCTCTCGTTTCCTTATACCCGCGTATATCCCTCACTGTCTGTCCGGACCCGTCACCCTTCACCCTGCATATCTGTACAGAGATACACCGGTGACCCCCTCCAGCCACTGCACATGGTCCCAAGGGCATACCCCAGTAGGCGATAACACTAACGGCTCCCTCTCTGTTGGTTTTCCTTGCATGGGTCCCCGGAGCTCAGAGACTCGTCAGCCCGACCGGACCAGGGGACGCCGTCACCGGAAACATCATACCTGACCCGTTCAACACCCGAACGCCACGACGGATCCCAGCCAGTTTGCCAAAGAGAGACTCACGCTCAGAACCAGGAAGACTTTGATTTTACCCCAGAGACGTCTAATACCAATAAAGCCTTCTTTACCCACACGACCCGGTGTTCCTCTAGTTCCTGTCCCGCAGCCTGGTATAGTGGAAACCCCAGAACCCCAAGCCCAGGTTACAGTCAGTTAGAATCCTTGGTAGGATCTGGATGTGATGGGAACAGGCACTTTTCATCAAGACACACTGTGCTGGAATCCGGAGCAGGAAGGTTCCTCTCCCTCAGCCTCTCATTCCTTTGAGATGGTGCATCTTGCACGGGACTGAACTCGTGTCATAATTTAATCCAACAAACACCAAAGCTTCTCAAGATGCACTCAACAGTGCGTCTGCCATTTGGCATCACGGTTCAGCCCGCCCCAGCCACCCAAGTTCGTTGTATTGCCTGAGGTGTTTCTGTGGCCAACGTCCACTTCATCAGAGGCATTTCTTCTGTACGCGTTGGAGAGCTCCTATTATACTGCATGCTGATTGGTTGAAAAACCCCTCATGGGTTCAACTGCATATTTAATTTCTTCATACAGCATGCTGGGTCGTGTAGTCACATCGAGCTTTCATTGAACACCTATAGTAGGTTCCAATACGTACAGATTTCAGAGAGTCAGTTAGAATCCTTGGTAGGATCTGGATGTGATGGGAACAGGCACTTTTCATCAAGACACACTGTGCGGGAAAGCGGAGCAGGAAGGTTCCTCTCCCTCAGCCTCTCATTCCTTCGAGATGTTTCATCTTGCACGGGACGGCACCTGTGTCATAATTTTATCCAACAAACGCCGAAGCTTCTCAAGATGCACTCGACAGTGCGTCTGCCACTCGGCATCACGGTTCAGCCCATCATAGCCATCCAAGTTTGTTGTATTGCCTGACATGTTTCTTTGGCCAATGTACAACTTTATCAGGGGCATTTCTCCTGCACGCATTGGGGCGCTCTTAATATACTGCATGTTGATTGATTGAAAAACCCCTCATGGGTTCAACTGCGTATTTAATTTCTTCATACAGCATGTTGGGATGTGTAGTCACATCAAGCTTTCATTGAACACCTATATACATATATGGGAACGGTATATAGATGACATATTGATTACCGGGAAGGAGCTGAAACCAAAGGCAGACATTTCCTAAGATGGTTGAACAGCCAATACCAATTTTTGAGATTCACAAGCACAATCTCAAATGAAAAACTTGTCTTCCTTGATCTAAACATATATGCAAAAGAGGGAAAACTACCAATTACTACTCGTTTCAAAGAAACCTCCAAAAACTGCCTACTATTGTACAACAGCTTCCACCCTCGACATCTACGCGATAACCTCCCTCATGGGCAATTCCTACACCTATGAAGGAACTGCACGGAAATCGAAGATTTAAAAAACACTCAAACGATCTGAAAAAGAAACTGGAAAAACGCCAATATCCTAAAAAGGTGATTGATAATACATACTGAAGGAAGTGCAACAATTGTAGAGACGGCCTTTTGGAACCCAAAATCCATAAGGAGGACAAGAACTGCCCATTATGTATAACAACTTTCAACACAAACTCCAATGGAATCACAAAAATAGTAAACAAACACTGGTGAATTCTCAACAGTGGAAGCATCAATCTACCAAAATCTATCTTCTCTCATAGAAGAGGTAAGAGTATCCATGATTTGGTGGTGCACACCAGACCAAAAGAAAGAAGAGAAGAACAAACAATGCAAACCATTTCAATGCCCCAATCTCTCGGCATCATCCCTGCGGAACGTGCAACGTGTGCAAACTAAGTAGGGAAAGCAAAGAAATCTTGTACCATGATGGAACCAAATCGGACCAAAAAAGTTTCACAACATGCAATTAAAAAAATGTGGTTTATCTGACACGTGCCCGTGTCTTTTGTAATACGTAGGAATGACCACACACCCTGTGAAGGTAAAAATAGGGGAACATAAAAGTAACATTAAATGCAAAAAGAGTACCACCAAAATGGCAGCCCATTTTTTGGAAAAAGCCCATAAGTGAGAAGATCTCTTGTGGACAGTAATCAAACAAATCCAAAATGAAAAGTATTTGTTCGAAAAAGAAGAATGGTGGGTGTTCCATTTGAAGACTCATGAAAAAGGCTTGAACAATGAGATTCCTCTCTGATGTATACAAAATCTAACACAGGAATCCTCTAGCAATTAATGATCAACCAAAAAGTTGCCAGACTCATAAGGAGTATACAGTACTACAATCAGGGGCCCTTGACCCCGCCAGGTAGGTCGCTCCCCCACCACACACCCCCGCCTGTGTTCTCCTGCCCGCAGCTGCTGCTGGTAAGTTCACACCTCTGCTTGCTGTCTCTGTGCCCTTGCCAGCTGTCCGCCTCGCTGCCCCCGGTCTTTGTCCGTCTCCCTTTGCTTCTTGCCCTTTTTTGCCTTCTGTACCCCTTGTGTGACCATGACTCTGTGACCTTTGTGCCTTCTGCTCCCCTCATGTGCCCCTGATTCTATGCCCATTTTTGCCTTCTGTGCCCCCATTTCTGTGACCATTTTGCCTTCTATACCCCGTGTGTGCTGTACCCCCCTTCTCTCGCCCTCTGTTCTCCCCTACCGGTTCCCACAACAGCATCCCCTGCGGCCCAGTCCCCCTCATCCCCCATTGGCCTCCTCGCTCCCGCCTCCCAGCTGCACCTCCCTCCCACCCCCCCATCTATGGCAGATACCGCACGGCCGCGCTGACGGTGCGCCTGTCCGCGCCTGGACTGCGACCAGGGCCAGAACCACTGGCCCACACGGATGCAACAACACCCGACTAAGCTACGATGCCAGCACGCTCCACGCACTCAACACAGGCCGAGTACACACCTGCTACTGGGCCACCCCGAAGCGCACCCAAGGACCCTTCACCTGCCAAAGCTGCAGCTTCACCAGAATCTGGCCAACCAAGATACCCAATTACCTCAATTGCATCCTCCTCAACACCCGCATCGACTGCAAACACGCCGTAGAACTTTGGGACCTTCTCGACTCCACCACCCCCGACGTCGCTGTTCCTGACAGAGACCTCAGCACTCTACATCACCATAGCCATCCCAGAAGGCTACAAGATCACCGCCATTGTCCACAGGAACACTCTCAGGGGCAGATGTATCATCCAATTTTTTTGTCGCAAACGCTGCAATTCGCAAAATAGCAGCGTTTGCGACAAAAAAACGGGATTTGAAATGTATCATGCAAAAAGCCTCGCAATATTAAGGAATCACAAATTTTGCGATTCCTGAATATTGCGAGGCTTTTAAGAAATGGCAAATTGCGATTTCTTATTTGAAATGTATTAAGCATTTGAGTGTGGCGATTTTTGACTAAGAATTCGCAAATTACCACCAACTTGTAGTTGGTGGTAATTGGCGAATTCTTTTCAAAATGCACTTTTTTAAAATTCTAAAGGTGCCATATGACGCTCATGTGCGCCATATGCGCACACATGTCAAATTCAGGGGTGCAGCAGGGTGTCCTTAAGACACCCTTGAAATTATTCTCAATTTGCGATTAGCAAATTGCTAATCGCAAATTGAGAATAATTTCACATTCATTCCTATGGGCCTCTTGGCCCATAGAAATGAATGGGAAATGATTCTTTAATTGCGATTAGCAATTTGCTAATCGCAATTAAGGAATGTTAAGAAATCGATAAAAAATAGCGAATTTCTACATACATACCATTTTGCACTTCTCAAATAGTGATTCCTTATGAATCGCTATTTGAGAAACGCAAAATGGTATCTTGATACATCTGCCCCTCAGCGTCTCAACCAACACCGTCACCCTCAGCACTTCCAGTTCCACACCGACCCCAACACCACCCTCAGAGGAACCCTTGTCTACAGACCCCCCCGGACCCCGACCACAGTTCATCGACTCCATCGCCGACTTCATCAGCACGCACGCCCTCGCCTCCACTGACTAAATCCTCCTAGGAGACCTGAACTTCCACCTCGAGAACAACAACAATGCCAACTCCCCCACCCTGATTGACAACCTCACCAACCTAGGACTCAGACAGCTCGTGACAACACCCACCTACGTCGCCGGCCACACGCTCGACCCCATCTTCACCGCAAGCCCCCAAGTCTCCTTCAACCACACCAACGAACCCCACTGGACAGACCACCACTGCATCCACTTCACCTTCAGGAAACCCACCACACACCAATGCACTCAACAGAGGCCTCGACGCTGCTGGAGTAAAGTCACTGAAGACCAGCTAACCGCTACCCTCACCCAGAACCTGCCCGCCGACTCCACCAATCCCAACACCGTCGCCCGCAACTTCAGACAATTGATTGACGACTGCGCCAACACCCTCGGCCCGCTCAAGACACCCTCCAACAGCCACACCAGCAAGAAAGCCACCTGGTTCACCGAAGACCTCCAGGCCCCCAAACAAACATAAGTAACAAGGAGAGAGATAGGGAGAGTATACTGACACTCTTGTTCCCCGGTCAATAGTCAATGATCAAAAGAAGAGTGTCTAAGGAGGTTAAACCATCCTTGGGAGCACAAAAAACAGCCACACTGGGATGTTGAAGAAGGCCCTCACTCACCACCTAGTGATGACATGCTTCATCATCGGGCCCCACCAAAGAGACCGAGTGTCTCTTTGGTGTGCTGCAACGCCAGATTTACTGCGGAGCGGGATGGTGAGTATAGGGCGTGTTGATTGCAAAATGAAACTTAGTGAGTGATGGGTGAATTAAAATGGTCTGTAGTGTATCTGAGATAATAATTTTATTAAATGATCACTAAAGACACGAAATGTTAAAATATGTGAGGAAACAGTCCACTATAATTGAGTGGTAGGTTCCTAGAGAGTGGTCGACATGTTTCTTGCCATCGAAACGGTGTTAATTTACCTGGCAATTCATCAGGACTGTGTGTGATAAACCCTGGCGGTATGGGCAATCTAAGGCCCACCCTTACCTAGGGGCGTGAGTGTGAAAATTAAATAAAAAGTGAAAAGTGCAAAAAAATTAGGAATGATTGGACTATTCCTAATTACTCCTGGTTTAGGAGGCTTCTACTTATCGTTTCTGCACCTGAAAAATAAAAGGACAGAGACATACAGGTAGGACAAACATAAACACTCAGAATTACTCCTGGTTGTTCTTAGTTGTTATTGTAAATATCGTGCTCCAAGAGTGAATAACATACTATCTGTGGTAGAATAGCGCTATGGTTAACACCACCTATTAGCCCTGGGTACAGAAGAGCTATGAGAGGTGCGGTGTCCTATTCGTGGTGTAGGCTAGTAGTGACTAAGGAATTAAAATGGTGAAAATCTTCAGCAGAAGATCGTCAAACCAGCGATCAATGCAAAGAATAATGAAAACGATCGCAGTCAAGTTAAAATGTCTCACTTTGTAGGTGTTAGGAATAAACACCATGGGTCACAGGAGGGGGGTGGGAGCGTATTCGGCACACCCTGTTAAATGGCAAATCAAAGGAAGAAAGACATCAGGACAATGCAAAACCACTAGGTATGAGTGCGATCGGTACTTAGCTTTGTGCTGCAAGCCGGTTCCAACTTACGCCCTCGACGCTCAGCACCCGCAGTCTACCTACGTCACCCTCGAACCGGACCCCGACGATAATGAAACGGGCTCGGTTCACTGTTTAAAACCAGAGTAGCGAGGCGGTGAGCACTTCCGGGTGGGCGTGGGCTCGTGACCGTCAGACTCGCGCTACCAATCGGAGTGATCTGAGGCAATGACGGGGAGTCACGTAGGATGTTGGTTGCTAGGTAACATGGGAAAACATTCTGCGCGCTGCACGCGGAAGTGTTAGTGGTCTGACTCGCGTTACCAATCGACGCGCTCGTGAGGCGCTGATGGTCTCTCACGTGGGAAGGTGGTTGCTAGGTTACCAGGGTAAACATACCGCGTTGTACACGGGGAAATGTTAAGTTACGTATGGTAGAGGCGCGACACAGATTTGGAGCATCACGGAAGATGTGAGGTACTCCATTAGGTAGATATTAGTAATACATCTCAGTTGTTGGAAACATAGGCAACTCATTAGTATTAATGGCAGTGAGATCCGCGTTTCAGTTATTGAATCTACATCTGGGTTTCTAAACTAGAAGACAATGGATTCACAACCTGTGGTGCTTGTAGTAGGTATCTATTAGTAGATGGTAACCAGATGAGACAAAAATTAGAGAGGTTGTCACCAGGCTGTGATGGTGAAAAGTAGGTAGCCATGGTTGTACACCCAGATGTCACCAGTTTGTGGTTTACATTGTATAGCGCCTATAGATTCAGAATTATAGTTAGGACTCTATTCTGGTTCACTTCATCACAGCATTCCAAGGAATATCATCGTTAAGTCCTAGGAGGTGGGTAGACAACCTGTATACCCACCTTTGTTCTTTTTCAAATAGAAGGTTAGAGATGTTGGTGCCACCAATCACTTGCTCAATGACAGTCCATCGCATGTCATTAGGGGTGTGGTTATGTTCCAAATAATGGCGGCTAAGTTTGGTGGTCAATTTCTTGCACCTGATGTTGGAGCGGTGTTCACCTATCCTCTGTTTGACTTTGCGGGTCGTCATTCCTACGTAACGGAGGTCGCAGGGACAGGTGATCAAATAAACAACATTCTGAGTGTTACAGTTTGTATGACTTTTTTGTGTCCATATTTTACCTGGCTCAAGCTCAAGGGTTTTAGTGTGTGTCGTGAGATGACACACACTGCAGTTAGTGCATGGGAAATGTCCACTGATTTTCGGGAGACCCCAGATTTCTGTAATCGATCTTTCCAAGGTAGATGTCCCAATCCTGGGTCGGGTATGCACGAGGGAATCCCTCAGACTGCGTCCTTTCTTAAAGGAAAAAAGAGGTTTCTCCCAATCTGTTTTTATGCTGGACACAATGCGCCAATTTTTGTTAATTGATTTTTTCATATAGTTCGACATTGTGCTGTATGTGGTTACACAGGTCAGCGGTATGGTCTGGTTGTCGGTAACTCTATCTTCAAGGAGAGATTCTCGTGGCTGATTACGGGCCCTCTTGTAGCCTTTATTCAATATCTGGGTAGGGTAGCCCCGAGATTTGAGTTTTTCGGTTAGGTCAGCAGACTGGCTCTTAAAGTCTTGGAGATCAGAGCAGTTACGTCTTAACCGCAGATATTGTCCGTATGGTAGGTTTTCTTTGAGGGGTCTTGGATGGAAACTTGTAAATTCAAGTAAGTTATTACGAGCAGTGGGTTTTTGGTAGGTTTTTGTTGTAAGTTTGGTCCCAGAGATCTGGATCCTAACATCCAAAAACGTGACCTCTGTTTTGCTCAGTTCAGAGGTGAATTTCAAGTTGGTGTCCAGTGTATTGATCCAACGTAGAAAGTCCTGTAATTGTTCATCATTGCCTGTCCAAATTAGTAGGACATCGTCAATGTAACGTCTCCATATTTTGATGGAGGACGTAAAGGGGCCATTGGGTTGTGTGATATGTTTCGCCTCAAAATCCGCGACGTACAGGCCTGCCACACTGGGGGCAAAAGTACTGCCCATAGATGTCCCCGTAGTTTGCAAGTAAAGGTTGTTTTTATAGGCTAAGAAATTCTCCTTCAGTGCTATAGTGGTGCAGTCTAGTATGAAGGTTTTGGATGCCTGAAAATCCCAGTTTATAGAATCGAGGGCCGTCCCCAGGACCTTGATGGTATCGTCCTGGGGGATGCTGGTGTATAGACTCTCAATGTCCAATGTCACCAGTGTGACTGTGTCTCCACTGAAATCAAGGTTTTGGAGCAGTTGAAGTAGACTTTTAGTGTCCTTTAAATAAGTTGGGGTATTTTGCACCAGGGGTTTGAGATAATGATCACAAAACCGTGAGAGTGGCTCCAACAGAGAGCCAATACCGGACACGATTGGGCTCCCTGGTGGTGGTAGCCGGTTTTTGTGTGTCTTAGGCAGAGTGTAGAAGTATGGTATTATGCTTTCGCTTGTGTACAGAAAATCTGCCTCATTTTTAGAGAGTTCACCATTCTCCTCCGCTCTTTTGACCAGATTGGTGATCCGGGCTCTCAGGTCGTCGGTGGGGTCTTGTGTTAGGGGGGTGTAATTTTTCTTGTCTTGTAGGAGTACTTCACATGCCATCTCATAATCAGTTGTATTTTGGATTACTAATCCACCGCCCTTGTCGGCTGGTTTTATTGTGATCTTTGGGTCACTTTGTAGTGATCTTAATGCCTGGTATTCTTCTGTACTGAAGTTGCTGAAGGATGGAGTGTCCTGGTAGGTATCTAAATCCAGGAATACTGCCTGCTCAAAAGCAGTAATGGCGGCTGGCACTGTCTGAATCGGAGGGTTAAAAGTAGCGCTCAGTCTTAAACCTGTGTCACCCTTTCGAAGTGCTTCATTTGGGTCTTCCTTACCCTCAAAAAAAGCTTTGAGTTTCAGTTTACGGAAGAACGCTGCAAGCTCGCAGTGCAGCTTAAATTTGTCAGGGCGGGCAGTTGGTACGAAGCCGAGACCTCTCTCTAAGACTACAGTTTCTGTTGGGGACAGGACTTTATCAGACAGATTGTTAATAAGGCTCATATTCCGCTCGTTCCTGGCTGTTGCTCCCTGTTGCGGGTGTGATTGCTCACTGCATCGTCTGTCTCCCAAGACACATGGTTCGTAGGCTGACCCAAGCCTCTTCTCTTTACCCTTCCTCTCCTGCCCTGGTCTAAAAAAGGCTGGCGGTATTGAGGTTGGTAGTTGGGAGGTGGGAAGAATCCTGGGTTCCAGCCCATCATCGGGTATGGAGGTTGGTGAAATGGAAATTGGTGGCTCAGTGCTGGCATCTGAGGTGGTACTGGCCATCTCTGGGGCTGATTGTGGAAGTTCTGTTGGCCACGGTTGTTTCAATTGCCCCTATTCCCTCGTCTTCTTCCTTGTTTGAATGACCCTGTACTAGAGCCACTGCTGTTGGATGTGTTACAATCTGACTGGTCATCATTATTAGGATTCTGAGAGGGTGGAGTATATGTTGCACTAGAACATGGATATACTTTCTCATATTCAAATTTTTTCAGATCCTTCTGAAATTTATTAACTTTAGCTTGTGTCAAATTGTCCTTATACTCATTTACCTCCTTATTTAACTCGTCCAGTTTTTTCTTGTAACCAGTAATTGTAGTTTTGAATTTAGACTCAGTTTCCTGTATTTCAATTAGTAAGGCATCGGAGAGTCTTAAGGCTGTCTTTATGATCAGGACAAGCCAGTCGCGGGTACAATGCCACGCAATCATGGCCCATTCCTTTCTGAACGTAGCGTCATTTAGAAAGATTCGAGGAGCATTTGTAACGAGTAATCCTCGTGGTGCTATGTTTTTAAGAAGATATTGTTTTAACATTGTACCATGGAGGATAGTGCGTATTCTGTCTCGTTTGATTTCAGTGAGTTTGTCCCACTCTGAAGTATGTGCTAATACCTGTGAAATAGCTGGATCAGCGAACAGATCAGAGTCAGACAAGATGTTAGCTATTTCTGACTCAGAATATGTTAGTCCTAAGTTTGCCATGGTAGACCCTAGATATTTGCTTGAGACAGAAAGGAAAATAAAATTCTTAAAAGAGCCAGGAATGCGCTCAATAAGAAAAGCTTTCTTCAACATCCCAGTGTGGCTGTTTTTTGTGCTCCCAAGGATGGTTTAACCTCCTTAGACACTCTTCTTTTGATCATTGACCCCAAACAAACATGCCCAAAATTGGAGAAGAACTGGCTCCGCGAACGATCACTGGACAGCTACACAGCCCACAAGAACGCCACCCGCAGACTAAGGGTGGGCGTAGGACGCGAAGTAGCGCTACGCGAAGCTACGCAAAGTGCACTTCGCACTACGCGAACTTCACGTAGCACTACGCGAGCTGCGTAGTAGCATGTTCGCACTGTGCAAGATGCATTTTCAATGATTGCACAGTGCGAACAAGCATCCGGCACTGTGCAATCATTGAAAACGGCATCTTGCACAGTGCGAGCTGTAGTTTTCTGCCGCTCGAGTAGATTTTTACTCGAGCTGAAGCTTTCTCAACGCGAACTGGTAGTTTCTCATCGAGAGTGGTCGCGAGCATGCACGACCACTCGCAATGGGAAACCTGACCTCCCCGCGTTGAGAGTCTCGCTGGGATGTCATTTTGCTTGCTCGCGGTCGCGAACATCACGTTGAGGACAGCGAACAAGCAAAAAATGACTGCTGCACTTCGCTATGGTGCGCTACACGTGTTCGCACTGTGCTACGTGCAGCTCGCGTAATGCAAAGTTGCGCAAACTTCGCAAACTAAGCGAGTGTAGCGTAGTGCTTTGCCCAGGGTTACCGCAGACACCATCAGCTCGTCAGAGCCGCCAAGAGGGTCTCCTTCACGGACCGCCTAGATAACAACGCACGCAACAGCAAAGAGCTCTTCAACACCATGAAGGAACTCTCCAACCCCAGCTCCAACATCAATGACATCCCGCCAACGCAAGACCTGTGCGACTCACTGGCCACCTTCTTCCACCGCAAGATCACTGACATTTATGACAGCTTCAGTGCCACAACCACCCTGACAATCACCACCCCCACAACCACCACCCACACCAACCGCCTGCTATCCTGGACCAGCGTCAATGACGAGGACACCATCATGAACACCATTCACTCACCACATATTCAACAAAGCCAGCACAGCCATCGCAACCCATCTCCGGAGAATAATCAACATCTCCTTCGAGACACCAACTTTCCTGGACAGCTGGAAGGAAGCAGAGATAAACGCCTTACTCAAGAAACCGAAGGTGGACCCCAAGGACCTTAAGAACTTCCGACCCATCTCCCTGCTTCCATTCCCGGCAAAGGTCACCCGGCGAAGCCACTTGGTTCACCGAAGACCTCCAGGTCCCCAAACAAACATGCCAAAAATTGGGGAAGAACTGGCTCCGCGAACGATCACCGGACAGCTACACAGCCCATAAGAATGCCACCCGCAGACGCCATCAACTCGTCAGAGCCGCCAAGAGGGTCTCCTTCAAGGACCGCCTAGATAACAATGCACACAACAGCGAAGAGCTCTTCAACATCATGAAGGAACTCTCCAACCCCAGCTCCAACATCAATGACATCCCGCCTTCGCAAGACCTGTGCAACTCACTGGCCACCTTCTTCCACCGCAAGATCGCAGACATTTACAACAGCTTCAGTGCCACGACCACCCTGACAACCACCACCCCCACGACCACCACCCGCACCAACCGTCTGCTATCCTGGACCAGCGTCAATGACGAGGACACCAGTAAAATCATGAACACCATTCACTCCGGATCACCATTAGACCCATGCCCTCACCACATATTCAACAAAGCCAGCACAGCCATTGCACCCCATCTCCGGAGAATAATCAACATCTCCTTTGAGACAGCAACCTTCCGGGAGAGCTGGAAGGACGCCGAGATAAACGCCTTACTCAAGAAACCCAAGGCGGACCCCAAGGACCTTAAGAACTTCCGACCCATCTCCCTGCTTCCATTCCCGGCGAAGGTCACCGAGAAAATCATCAACAAACAACAGACCCGCTGCCTTGAGGAGAACAACATCTTGGACTCATCCCAGTCCGGTTTCCGCAGCAACCACAGCACCGATACTGCCCTCATCGCCTCCACCGATGACATCAGGACCATGCTAGATAATGGAGAAACAGCAGCCCTCATCTTCCTGGACCTGTCAGACGCCTTCCACACGGTCTGCCACAACACACTACGAACACGCTTACACAATGCCGGAACCCAAGAAAAGGCCCTGGACTGGACCACATTGTTCCTCTCCGGCAGAACTCAGAGCATCCACCTCCCCCCCTTCCGCTCCAAAGCCACCAAGATCATCTGCGTCGTACCCCAGGACTCTTCATCAGCCCGTTGCTGTTCAACACCTACATGGCAACCCTCGTCCACGTTCCCCGACAACACGACCTCAACATCCTCTCCTACGCCGACAACACCCAGGTGATCATCTCCCTCACTAAAGACGCTAACACCGCCAAAACCAACCTCCACGAAGGAATGAAGGACGTCGCTGAATGGATGAATAACAGCCGACTGAAGCTGAACTCAGACAAGATGGAGGTCCTCATCCTCGGCCCCACCCCCTCAGCCTGGAAAGACTCCTGGTGGCCGACAACACTGGGAACTGCACCAACACCCACCGACCACGCACGCAACCTAGGGGTCATCCTCGACGCCACCCTCTCCATGACTAAGCAGGTCAACGCTGTCTCCTCATCCTGCTTGAACACCCTCCAAATGCTCCACAGGATCTTCAAGTGGATCCCCACCGAAATGAGAAAAACAGTCACCCAGGCCCTCGTCACCAGCAGGCTGGACTACGGAAACACCCTCTACGCAGGAACGTCGGCCAAGCTCCTAATACGGCTGCAACGCATCCAAAACACCTCAGCACACCTGATCCTCAACATCCCCACCACAGCCACATCACCCCCAACCTGAGAGACCTGCACTGGCTCCCCGTCAACAAGAGGGTCATTTTCAAGCTCCTCCTCCTTTCACGCGCACAAAGCTCTCCACAACACCGGCCCAGCATACCTCAGCAGACGACTCAGCTTCTATACCCCCACCTGCCAGTTCTGCTCCGCAGGCCTCACCCTAGCCACGGTCCCTTGCATCCAAAGAACGACCGCCGGCAGCAGATCCTTCTCCCACCTCACCGCCAAGACCTGGAACACCCTCCCCACAAAACTACGGCAGACCCAAGACCTACTGGCCTTCAGAAGACTCCTCAAGACCTGGCTCTTCGATCAGTAGCAGCACCCCTCCCCCCCCAGCGCCTTGAGACCCTAACAGGTATGTAGTGAGCTTTATAAGTGTCTTGATTGATTGATTGATTGAATCACCCCCTTAACTAATACTGAACAAAGAGGAGGTTTAGACCCTTGGAAACTATTTTTCTTCCATTTTCTTCTTCTAGTTAGAGAAACTATATGTTTTGAAATCTGAGTGTACACACACTCAATTTTTAAATACACATGGTTTTTGCTTTTCCATCCTCATCCTCTGACAGGAAAAATTTTCCAGTCAACATTGTTCCAGTTAATATTTTTCCAGCCTCTAGTGTTTTACTGCTGGGATTTATTATTTACCCTTTTTACCATTAGGTTTTCCATTTTTCATATTTTGGCCCCTGTGTTTTTTCAAAAAGCCTACAAACATAAATGCACCTCTGCAATGACTCCATCCGTGCATCTGTAGTGCAAAAAATTGTTTTTCTTTTTTGTTTAATAATTCCTTTGAATTAAACCTCAATTTGGCCCCTTTTGAAACTCCTCCCAAAAAAGCCTCATACCAATAAATGCTTGCTTTTTTAACCGATCAGTGTTAATCTTTCTGACAGGAAGTGGATCAAAATGAACCCTGTTTTGGGTCTATTTGCCGGCGGCCATCTTTAAAATGTCATGGTCTAGCGTTTTTATAACCGATTCAGTGTTGATCGTTCCAACAGGAAGTGGATAAAAATGAACCCTGTTTTGGGTCCATTTACCGGCAGCCATCTTTAAAATTTTAAGGTCTAGTGTTTCCAGCCACACCTGTTTCCTATCAAGCATGCCTCCTTGCACTTTAAAACACCGGGCTCTGGCAAACCTCAGTTACATTCCGACGAGCCACGAGAAGTTACTTCCTTTGATGATCTTGCTGCTTCCAGCATGTAAGTAGGACAATGGCATGTCCTTAAAAAAAGCTAAAGAGACCATGCTTGTTTGTTTAGAAATGACTCCGGCATTAAAATCTTTTTTTAAATACCTACAGTGTCTATTTGAAGGAGGCTTACACCGCTCGTGTAAGCTCATGGAGCGATAACGATTAAATTCAAAAGTATATATTATTATGGCAGGTCCTTTTGAGAGCATGAATACCATTTTTTTTAATAAAAAGACACACCATGAGATCACAGTTTAAAAATTACGAGTGCACAGACTTTTGCCAAACATCTCCCAATTTATCAAAGGATCATCATGGGAGTATAAATGTGAGTGTTCAGTTGCTGTGAACATCAAACTGTAACCTCCTTGGGGTTCAATAGGAGTGTACAAATACTTCCTTAATGGATGAAAGTATTGTAACAAAAGATGTATCTTGCTAGGAGATACATATGTATGAAAGAGTGTTGAATAAATGTGATACTGGGCACTAGAAATCCCAAGGAGTGTTCTTTAAGATGATTTATGAGTAGAGGATACTTACCAAATGGTACCATTACCTACAACAGGGTTGCTCAAAAGAAATATATCACAAAAAATCTTAAAACTTTCCACATGATGGTGATGTTAATTGATAAAGTGATAAATGATGAAAGCCATGATTTATCCAAAATATTTTCTTTTCAGGTTCTTAAGATATACAAGTGGTTTTCTACTCCAAAAACAGGGAACAAAGGACAGTGTTTATGAACATGTATTCTATCACCCATTGAGGTGATACAGGGATTGTTTTGTTTGGTCCTGCGGTAGAAAGCCAAGGGGATGGTTTCTGAAACATGTCGACCTTGTAGGAGGTGACTCATTACAGAACACCATCTACACCGCCCCATTTTTACTATTCTCAGCCAGGGAAGACAATAAAGTATTTTGTTCCACTTGCCAGAGAATTTTTAACCATTTCACATTTTCTTTTTATGATCCCACGCAATATACTTACTCTCCAATCACTGAATATAGTGCTCCTGCGTCTACGTAATTTGTAGCATGCCCCGTCCTGTAGAGGGGAGGGAAGACCCCAATGATGAAGCACAACACTGCACCAGTTTTCAGTGTGTGAGGGTTTTTTTGTAATTTTGTGAAACATTGCCCTTCCCACAAATTGAGAGAAGGAGCTCTAAACACTTCAATACATTAAAAATAGCAGCACACACATGGGTGCATATATATTTACATAATACATGGTAGAATACCTATGTTGGATAATAAGAAGTGGCACGTTGGCCACAGAAACGCGTCAGGCAGTACAACAAACTTGGATGGCTGGGGCGTGGTGAACTGTGATGCCGAAAGGCAGATGCATTGTCAAGTGCATCTTGAGAAGCTTCAGCGTTTATTGGATAAAAAAAAAATATGTATATATATATATATATATATATATATATATATATATATATATATATATATATATATATATATATATATATATATATATATATATATATATATATATATATATTCACTGAAAAAACCATAGGTTTCAGGCACGTTATAGTTAGGAATTAGCATTTAAAAAAACTTCTGCTAAAAGTATTTTTCTTCTCCGATATACACATTTTTATAGTACTCATTATTTTTTATTAAATACGTCGCCTTCTACACTTTCCTAACATCCACAACTCCAACCAGATTTTCTTACTCTTAGTAGGAATGCCATTAACTAGAATGACTAGTGGTTCATTTTCTACACACTCTACACAAATAGTTTCAACATTTTTCTTTAAATATAATGGTAAATATACAACTCTTCCTTTTAATCCTCTCTGTAAATCTGAAGGAGGCAATTTACCTGTTTTAGGCTCCATACGAACAATAGCCTGAAACGGGTGCACACATTGAATGAAAATAGACTCATAGCTATTTAAATCTGTCAGTTCTGGAGGAATAGCAACCAACTCTATCTTATTATGCACAGCACTAGCAGGCATTTTATTCTCATCTAATTTGTTATAACAATTAAGTATGGGCGAAATATGCGAATTTGCGGTCCACGAATTCGCGCGAAATCGAATTCGCGATACGCATAATCCGCGAATTCATGCGACTTTGCAGATTTTTTTTTGCGTGTTCGCTGGGTTTTTTGCGTATTCGCGGGCCGCTTGCAGCGCACCAAACGTGAAGTTACTCATGCAGTCGTACATGGGCGCAGCTATCTTGTACGCGTTGCGTATTTCTGTTTCCGGGCACTATTGGCAAGCTCGCGTTGTGTGCGGCCTGCTATTACGAGTTCGCGTGCGTTTTTGCGTGCTCGTGGGGGAAACATCGCGCAAACTTACCCAAGCGGTCCTCAATGGGCGCGGCCATCTTGTTTTTCATTCATTGCTATGGTTCTGGGCATGGTTTTTCTATCCTCTTTCAATCTTTGCAATCCTTTGTTTCTTTGAACTTTTTTTTGCTCTTTTTGCTCATTATCTATCTCTCTATTTGTCTAGATCTAAATTTTGTGTTTTTGTTACTTTATAACTACTTTTTTTGTTTAGCTCTCTCTTTTATTTTATTTCTTTTCCCCCCCTATTCTTTTCTTCTTTCGCCCAGCACCATGGCAAAGGGATCCGGGAAAAGCAAGGGGAAGGGTCCCGCACCCCGTACCCGGCTCCCATGCGGGCGATTGAGGGGGGAGGATGTAGTGGCCAGGGAGGTTTTTACCGTGGTGGAGGTGGCCGCTCTGATATTTTTTGTTCTGCGCCACCTCCCTAAGACCGTGGCAGCAGGGGGCAGGCCCGGTCAAGGGTATGGCCTCCGGGAGCATCACCAGCAGTGGGATAAGGTGTGCCGGGCCATGCGGAGGGAGTCGGGGGTCCAGCGCACCTATGACCAAGCGGCGCACCGGTGGGCCGATGTCCTCGACCGGGAGCAGGACCTGCTCCACCTGCTAGGTGTGGAGATCCCTGGCCTTGGTGAGTAGCTATTTAATAACTACTTTTTATTCTTCTGCTCTGTGTTATATTGCTAATATATGTTTCCCGAAGAGCAAGAATGCTGTCTATTCGATTACATTGCAGGTAAAATAGTGTTTAAATAGCTTCTGTGATTGCAGGTGCTCGCCTCCTCAGTGGCGTTGCTACTATGCTTACTTGTTTGCAACTTTGTGCTCATTTGGCCTGAATATGTATGAGTGTAGTACTTTACAGAACTTCGTAATGCTAGAGAGACTAGAGACTCAAGTCTAGTAATTCCTTTGTACTCCTACTGCCACTAAGAAGAAGAGATAGTGATGAATTGATAGGTTGAGTATATTATTACTTGTTATTAGTATTAGGACATTTTTTAGTGCTCTGTAATCATGATGACGGACTGTGTCTGTCACGTCGCGTGCTGCTGAGTGCTGGCAGTCATAGTAGAACCTTTTTGTTGTTGGTTTAGTTAGTGATTTACATAACTTTCCAAGTAGATGGTCTGTGAATTCAGCAATACTGTACTAGTATCCTCCTAGTTGACCAGATCAGATAGGTCAATACATGTAGTGCAATTGTTGGTAATTTGTTTCCCCGAGATAATTTTAGATTGTGGTCAAAGAAATCAAATATTTCCAAAAAACAATCACCCATGTTTGTGTTTATTTCATGATCATCAGCACCTCCCAGGGGCAAGGCAGCAACATCCCAGACTCCGGCGGAACAAAGCGGGCAGGAACGGTCCTCTGCAGGCTCTTCCGCTGGCCCCATTAAGTTGTTCTGTTGTTAATAAAATTATACTTCCCTAACTTTTACAGCTCCTATTCATTCCAAACTGTTTCCTAATTCTATTTTTTACAAAATAGTCTTTGATCTTCTTGTGGACTGTTTCTACTTTCTTATCCTGCCTCTCTACCATCACTCTCTGTGCTACTACTATTTACTATTATTTATGAGCCGGTCTGTGTAGGTAGCTAAGCTTGCCCATTCGGCAAACGGTGTAAAACAAAACTCTGATCCAGCAATAGCTCTAGAGGCACTCAGTGCAGTCCTCTGGGTTGCCCTTGCTGTCTATTCCAGTCTTCTTAATGTTAGTGCTTTGACAATTTCCAACACCAAAATGTCAATGTCCACCAAGAATAAGCTAGTAGTTGGCTTTTTGATTTGATAATAGCACATACCATACCACTAGTGTTTCAGGGACTATTCTGCACATACAGAAGTATGGACAAGAGAAATAGGACATTGTTGATGATAAGTGCAGTTCGACTTTCCACATACCTCAGTCAGAAGTAACTGTGCGGGACTCGGAAGCCCTCACCTTGTTGGAACTTCAAGTCCTCCTGGTGGTGATGAGGAGTAGTTGGTTCTGTCTGTAATTATAAAAATATTGCACGTTAAAGAGCAAGCATTCATTAGTTGTTCCAAAAAGAGTTGCATGCTATGGATAAGCATATAAGTTAACACCCTCCCAAAATCGTGACTTCTTTTCAGTCCCAATAATTAAAAATTGTTTAACATTTTCTCTTCCATTACGAGACGAAGTAGGGGGTGGTGTATTGCATCTAAAAATATGACATGCTTTTTCTAGGCGTCACAACATCGGATGCAGCACTTGCCACCACCAGTGCCGGGGCCAGCAGCGCGGATGGGTCCACTTAAGCGGCAGATGCGGCGGCGCCACCAGGAGGAGCTGCGGGGGATGGCTCAGCAGCGGCGGACGGTGGTAAGTTATTATTATACTCCTTACTTATTGACATTTTAGAGTAGGTTCGCAAAGGAGTGTATGATGTACTGTACAGTAGACAGTGCACTACTACAAGTACACAGTACTGTTAAGAACAGTTACTGATTTAGAACTACATTTTTTTAGCCAATCACAGAGACGACAGTCACCCTTGACTTAGCAATAGCATTAGCGGCGGTAGTTCTGGAGTAAGCAATGGCCCCCTCTATTTGACTTCAAATCAGCTGGGAAACTTTTATCATGAAGCCAAGTCATATCAGATGAAATTGAGGGATGTGATGAACGAAAAGGGAAAGAATTTAGGGGCATATTATCAAGGACCGGTGTTAAGATTATCGCCGTTTTATCAGCAGGAAACTGCTGATAAAACGGCGATAATGGGCTTGGTAATATGCCCTTGTTAATTCCAATAGAAGCCCATGTTAACACAAGAACATGGGCTTCTATAGGAATTAACAAGGGCGTATTATAAAGCCCATTATCGCCGTCTTATCGGCAATAATTTTAACACTGGTCCTTGATGATATACCCCATAGGGTCTATGGAAGGACGAGCGAGTCGTAACATTTATGACTAAAGAATGATACGTGTTTTTGAATGCAGGCAGATGTGGCTGATAGGAAGGAATCAGATGCATATCTGCTTGAAGCAAGGATGGTTGGAGGAGAAAGAAAAAATGACTGCCTGTGTGGGTCAATCAGAAAATTCATGTGTGGTGTGCATTGCAATATATCATTTTGGTGAAACTCAAATGCAAGTCAAGACGGTGGTTTACCAAATAAAATGAAAAGGGTGTTATTTGGTTGTTGAGAAAAAGTAAAGTTGTTACAGTTGAGACATTAAGAAGAATGATAGACATTTACTTTGGAAGCCTGGATGGTATCTTCTTCTTCATACATAGCAGAGGTGTATGTAGAGCAGACGCTCAGTGCCTGAAGAGTGTTACTTTGTTCGAACAGCATGTCCGTGCCAGAGTAGCAAAGCAGAGGAAATCCAAATACTACAAGTTGTGATTGTTCAGAAACTCTCCCTTGCCTAAAGTAACAGTACAGTAGTTTACTTTGCAAGCACAGCATATATTGGGTATGTATTGTATAGTTGACAATGATATCAAGTCAAGTCTCTTCCTCCGGCAATTATGGTTACCATACTCACTCCCTATGTTCATAATTTTCTTTCTGCTGTGTTAATCATGGGTGGACTATCGCTGTTGTTCACACAATCTATCACAACAAAGCACCTAAAGTCATCCATCATATAAGCAAAGAGATCATGTGATCGGCTGGATACATGATCAGAAATGAATAATCTTCATTTTCCTTTTGTAGTACTGAAGGCCCAGGGGGGGGCAGTGCAAAATATAAATTACATTGAGCAGTAGCCCTTGATGTAACCGAGTATGGCCAGTGCCACCCCTATACAAAAGTAAGAGCTTCCCTATCCCCACCTGCATGTACTGTTTAAAGTAATGCAGGTAAGTCTGCGTCATCATGGCTTGTGTCTCTTTTTCTTGGGTGCAAGCTGACTGAGCTGGCATTATGCCGGCTACCACAAGTTCACATACAAGTAATTTATTTCGCAAAACTGGAGAAAAAAAGAAGAATACTGGTGTACTCTCTGACTCTCTGACTATGTATTGAGTCCATAGTGCTGCCTGGTAGTAGAATTCCTGAAACTCCCAATGGTACAGGCCTACAAAGACGGCGGAAAGATACATGCCAAAATGTTATACTGTGCTTGCAAATTGCTAGTGTTACTGTGAGACAACTTTCTGTTGAATTATTTTGTGTTATTGTTAAAGATTATTGGTTACATTATTTTTCTTTCTTTCTTCATATCGATGCTCCCAAAAAGCTCACCAGAAAGCAGATGGCTTTCCGGGCCAGGGCCCGGAAGCTGGAGGCCATTAGGGTGGAATATTGCCGGCTGTGGGCTCGGGAACAGGAAGAGGGGGCGTCAACAACCTCCTCCAGCACTTCCCTCGTGTCCACCAGCCAGCAGCCTCCAGCACGGCGCCGTGCTCGGACAGCCCTCTGTCGCCGCTCAGCTGCAAGAACACCAGCAGCGGGCCCCCCCAGAGCCCGGAAGGCACGCATGCGCCGCCTAAGCCTAAGAGTGGACTACCTGGAGCGGAAGGTGGATGACCTTGAAAAACAGCTGCGGTACCTCCGCAAGGAGCGGCAGGACCGCCTGTCCAGACACCGCCGGAAGTGACTGTGACCCTTGCCCCTTTTTTAAAGACTCTTGGGGGTGGGAATCGGGAGTTGGGGATTATTTGGGACTAGTGGACTATTTGACATGGACAATTGTTTGGGTTAGGGAGGGGTGGGACTAGTTTATTTTTGTTAGGGGAAATATATCATTATTCATTTTACATACTTCAACATACTGTACGCGTTGATCTTATTTTGTGGGGTGGTGGGCGGGGGTTACAGAACTTTTGGTTTCCTCAAACTTACCAGCATGAATTATCTAAAATGTCCAAAAATGTTCAAAAGTGCCACTAACAGAGTTAGTGAATTCAATTGGCCTACTAGTACTTAGTTTACTAGCACTACTGTCAGTCTCTCCTCCGAGTCCAAGCCCATTATTCTACCTCCCCAAAATGCTTATCTTACCTGTGATTCGTGTTTGAGAATAGAGCTAGGCACAGCGCTGGCTGCATGGCAAATGGCGATTTCGCCATCCCGGACCAAAATTCCGTTGTTGTGGTGTTAGTAGGAGTGGTACCACACTAGCAGTAGCAGCATATGAAAAACAAAGTAAAAAAATTAGACATTGAGTGGCTTGAGAGGAGTATTAGAAGGAACAGTATGCTGAAGATAAGTATGGGGAAAAAAGATTTGCATGGATGATTATGGCTACAACAAGAACAGTGAAACAGCAGCATAACACAACAATTCTTCTTGACATGTAGGAGGATGATGTTGACGATGGATCCAATCGATGGTGGGCCTGAAACTCAGAATTTATTTTAAAATACTCATTGCTGTTTTTTTAACCAGAATTACAATATCCTAGGATTCATCTAGCTGCCTTAAAATTGATTTGAGGAGGTTGCTTGCACCGTATCCTCCCCAGCAAGTGTGTGGAATTATTATTGTAATTTACTCACACCTCAATGAAAACCACACACCCAGGTACACGCAAGTGAGCTAAAAAGGAAAAACTTTTTCACCATGGATTTTCTCCAAAACACTTGCATCCGATATTAGACCTTCCCAGCAGTGCCCCCAGACCCCTCAACCCACCCCCCAAAAACCTAGAACCCCCCCAAACAGCCCCCTAAAAACACGCAAGTGAGCTAAAAAGGAAAAACTTTTTCACCATGGATTTTCTCCAAACCACTTGCATCCGATATTAGACCTTCCCAGCATTGCCCTCAGGCCCCTCAACCCACCCGCAAAAAAGTATAACACCCCCAAACAGGCCAAAAGCAAAAATGGAAAATGTCACACTTGGAAAGTTTGAGGCCTACCTAGTCAAAATCACTCCAAACGCGCTCTGCAGCTAGGCCCTAACACCCCTTTTCCACCATGGATTTTCTTCAAACCACTTGCAATCGCAATCAAAATTAGACCTTCCCAGCAGTGCCCCCAGACCCCTCAACCCACCCCCCAAAAACCTAGAACCCCCCCAAACAGCCCCCCAAAAACACGCAAGTGAGCTAAAAAGGAAAAACTTTTTCACCAGTGATTTTGTCCAAACCACTTGCATCCGATATTAGACCTTCCCAGCAATGCCCCCAGACCCCTCAACCTACCCGCAAAAAAGTAGAACACCCCCAAACAGGCCAAAAGCAAAAATGGAAAATGTCACACTTAGAAAATTTGAGGCCTACCTAGTCAAAATCAATCCAAACACGCTCTGCAGCTAGGCCCTAACACCCCTTTTCAACCATGGATTTTCTTCAAACCACTTGCAATCAAAATTAGACCTTCCCAGCAGTGCTCCCAGACCCCCCAACCCACCCCCAAAAACCTAGAACCCCCCAAACAGCCCCCCAAAACACGCAAGTGAGCTAAAAAGGAAAAACTTTTTCACCATGGATTTTCTCCAAACCACTTGCATCCGATATTAGACCTTCCCAGCAATGCCCCCAGACCCCTCAACCCCCCGCAAAAAAGTAAAACACCCCCAAACAGGCCATAAGCAAAAATGGAAAATGTCACACTCAGAAAATTTGAGGCCTACCTAGTCAAAATCATTCCAAACGCGCTCTGCAGCGAGGCCCTAACACCCCTTTTCCACCATGGATTTTCTTCAAACCCCTTGCAATCAAAATTAGACCTTCCCAGCAGTGCTGCCAGACCCCCCGATCCACCCCCAAAAACCTAGAACCCCCCCAAACAGCCCCCCAAAAACACGCAAGTGAGCTAAAAAGGAAAAACTTTTTCACCATGGATTTTCTCCAAAACACTTGCATCCGATATTAGACCTTCCCAGCAATACCCCAAGACCCCTCAACCCACCCGCAAAAAAGTAGAACTCCCCCAAACAGGCCAAAAGCTAAAATGTTAAATGTCACACTTAGAAAATTTGAGGCCTACCTAGTCAAAATCACTCCAAACGCGCTCTGCAGGTAGGCCCTAACCCCGCTTTTCCCCCCATGGATTTTCTTAAAACCACTTGCAATCAAATTAGACCTTCCCAGCAGTGCTCTCAGACCCCACGACCCACCCCCAAAAACCTAGAACCCCCCCAAACAGCCCCCTAAAAACATGCAATACTGATAGGCCTCAGTTTAAATTGTGCCAAAACGATGTCTGCAACTAGGACCAAACCCCCCTTTTCCACCATGGATTTTCTTCAAACGACTTGCAATCACAATCAAAATTAGACCTTCCCAGCAGTGCCCCCAGACCCCTCAACCAACCCCCCAAAAACCTAGTACCCCCCCAAGCAGCCCCCCAAAAACACGCAAGTGAGCTAAAAAGGAAAAACTTTTTCACCATGGATTTTCTCCAAACCTCTTGCAATCGCAATCAAAATTAGACCTTCCCAGCAGTGCCCCCAGACCCCTCAACCCACCCCCCAAAAACCTAGAACCCCCCCAAACAGCCCCCTAAAAACACGCAAGTGAGCTAAAAAGGAAAAACTTTTTCACCATGGATTTTCTCCAAACCACTTGCATCCGATATTAGACCTTCCCAGCATTGCCCCCAGGCCCCTCAACCCACCCGCAAAAAAGTATAACACCCCCAAACAGGCCAAAAGCAAAAATGGAAAATGTCACACTTGGAAAGTTTGAGGCCTACCTAGTCAAAATCACTCCAAACGCGCTCTGCAGCTAGGCCCTAACACCCCTTTTCCACCATGGATTTTCTTCAAACCACTTGCAATCGCAATCAAAATTAGACCTTCCCAGCAGTGCCCCCAGACCCCTCAACCCACCCCCCAAAAACCTAGAACCCCCCCAAACAGCCCCCCAAAAACACGCAAGTGAGCTAAAAAGGAAAAACTTTTTCACCAGTGATTTTGTCCAAACCACTTGCATCCGATATTAGACCTTCCCAGCAGTGCCCCCAGACCCCTCAACCCACCCCCCAAAAACCTAGAACCCCCCCAAACAGCCCCCCAAAAACACGCAAGTGAGCTAAAAAGGAAAAACTTTTTCACCATGGATTTTCTCCAAACCACTTGCATCCGATATTAGACCTTCCCAGCAATGCCCCCAGACCCCTCAACCCCCCGCAAAAAAGTAAAACACCCCCAAACAGGCCATAAGCAAAAATGGAAAATGTCACACTCAGAAAATTTGAGGCCTACCTAGTCAAAATCATTCCAAACGCGCTCTGCAGCGAGGCCCTAACACCCCTTTTCCACCATGGATTTTCTTCAAACCCCTTGCAATCAAAATTAGACCTTCCCAGCAGTGCTGCCAGACCCCCCGATCCACCCCCAAAAACCTAGAACCCCCCCAAACAGCCCCCCAAAAACACGCAAGTGAGCTAAAAAGGAAAAACTTTTTCACCATGGATTTTCTCCAAAACACTTGCATCCGATATTAGACCTTCCCAGCAATACCCCAAGACCCCTCAACCCACCCGCAAAAAAGTAGAACTCCCCCAAACAGGCCAAAAGCTAAAATGTTAAATGTCACACTTAGAAAATTTGAGGCCTACCTAGTCAAAATCACTCCAAACGCGCTCTGCAGGTAGGCCCTAACCCCGCTTTTCCCCCCATGGATTTTCTTAAAACCACTTGCAATCAAATTAGACCTTCCCAGCAGTGCTCTCAGACCCCACGACCCACCCCCAAAAACCTAGAACCCCCCCAAACAGCCCCCTAAAAACATGCAATACTGATAGGCCTCAGTTTAAATTGTGCCAAAACGATGTCTGCAACTAGGACCAAACCCCCCTTTTCCACCATGGATTTTCTTCAAACGACTTGCAATCACAATCAAAATTAGACCTTCCCAGCAGTGCCCCCAGACCCCTCAACCAACCCCCCAAAAACCTAGTACCCCCCCAAGCAGCCCCCCAAAAACACGCAAGTGAGCTAAAAAGGAAAAACTTTTTCACCATGGATTTTCTCCAAACCTCTTGCAATCGCAATCAAAATTAGACCTTCCCAGCAGTGCCCCCAGACCCCTCAACCCACCCCCCAAAAACCTAGAACCCCCCCAAACAGCCCCCTAAAAACACGCAAGTGAGCTAAAAAGGAAAAACTTTTTCATCATGGATTTTCTCCAAACCACTTGCATCCGATATTAGACCTTCCCAGCATTGCCCCCAGGCCCCTCAACCCACCCGCAAAAAAGTATAACACCCCCAAACAGGCCAAAAGCAAAAATGGAAAATGTCACACTTGGAAAGTTTGAGGCCTACCTAGTCAAAATCACTCCAAACGCGCTCTGCAGCTAGGCCCTAACACCCCTTTTCCACCATGGATTTTCTTCAAACCACTTGCAATCGCAATCAAAATTAGACCTTCCCAGCAGTGCCCCCAGACCCCTCAACCCACCCCCCAAAAACCTAGAACCCCCCCAAACAGCCCCCCAAAAACACGCAAGTGAGCTAAAAAGGAAAAACTTTTTCACCAGTGATTTTGTCCAAACCACTTGCATCCGATATTAGACCTTCCCAGCAATGCCCCCAGACCCCTCAACCTACCCGCAAAAAAGTAGAACACCCCCAAACAGGCCAAAAGCAAAAATGGAAAATGTCACACTTAGAAAATTTGAGGCCTACCTAGTCAAAATCAATCCAAACACGCTCTGCAGCTAGGCCCTAACACCCCTTTTCAACCATGGATTTTCTTCAAACCACTTGCAATCAAAATTAGACCTTCCCAGCAGTGCTCCCAGACCCTCCAACCCACCCCCAAAAACCTAGAACCCCCCAAACAGCCCCCCAAAAACACGCGAGTGAGCTAAAAAGGAAAAACTTTTTCACCATTGATTTTGTCCAAACCACTTGCATCCGATATTAGACCTTCCCAGCAATGCCCCCAGACCCCTCAACCTACCCGCAAAAAAGAAGAACACCCCCAAACAGGTCAAAAGCCAGAATGGAAAATGTCACACTTACAAAATTTGAGGCCTACCTCAAAATCACTCCAAACACGGTCTGCAGCTACGCCCTAACTCCCCTTTTCCACCATGGATTTTCTTCAAACCACTTGCAATCAAAATTAGACTTTCCCAGAAGTGCTCCCAGACCAACCCGACACACCCCCAAAAACCTAGAACCCCCCCCAAACAGCCCCCCAAAAACATGCAATACTGCTAGGCCTCAGCTTAAATAGTGCCAAAATGCTGTCTGCAAGTAGGCCCAAACCCCCCTTTTCCACCATACATTTTCTGGAAACCACTTGTAATCAAAATTAGACCTTCCCAGCAGTGCTCCAAGACCCACCGACCCACCCCCACAAATCTAGATCACCCCCAAACAACCCCCTAAAACATGCAATACTGTATATCCAAAACATGGCAAATTGCGCTGTTCACAAAAAATTGATGTTTTCAGCACTTCAACTATTTCGATCCTCTTGAAACTTACCTGGACACTTGTTCCAGCAATTCACAAGAATCTCAGCAAGGCAGAACAAAATCGAACCACTGCCCTCTTTGAAGAAGAAGAAGAAGAAGAAGGTCTACGACTAGTTTTCACTTGTCACCCAAACACACGCTCCCGCAAAACACCAAAAAAGGCCAAAATTCTGCCAATTCTGAAGCACAGAATGCCAAGCCCCCCTAAAACCTTGCCAACATCATTATGAATGAGCCTGCATTGGGCCCTGAGCCCTAGACTCAGCGGGAACCCTACCAACTTAAACCCAAAAACCCTAGTAAATCGCTCTGAAGCCTTAACCCTAGATATGCATTGTCTGTCTGTGTCAAAGAGCCTAGGTATGCTACATCAGGATGCTTCACTCAGTGGTGCCTGCCTTGACCGTCTGCATGGCCCTGCCGCAAGCATGGGCCAAAAATCCGTTCCGCTCAAGAATTTGCAAATTTTCAGTAATTTCGCAAGATTCGCGAAAAACCGAAAAACAGCAAATTTCGCAAACATAACGGATGTTTGACCCAAGCTTGAGGCAGGGCCATGCAGACGGTCAAGGCAGGCACCACTGAGTGAAGCAACCTGATGTAGCATACCGAGGCTCTTTGTCAGACAGACAAAGCATATCTAATTGTATGCAGCAAGCCACATAGCCCCAATTTTATATGAACTGCTGTCTGGAGTGGAGTGGACTCTGACTGGCATAAAAACAACAGTACACTGCCTCGCCCTCGACCAATACATACCACGAATAGACAGACATGTAGTTTTGCTGTAGTAGTTGTTGTAGACTGGTTTACCTGTTTGCCACTCACGAATTGGCCATAGTTCTTCCGTAAACCGACGCTGCGGATCCATCCATCCCAGTGAGTGAGTGTAAAGAAAAAATATATATTATTTAATCAATCATCATGTTATATTGGCAAGTGAGTCCACTCCAAGGACATTTTGCATATCGGAAAATGCAACATAGTGGCCCCTGAAGTTGAAGTACAATTTGAATTAAACAAGGTAAAAAAAACAGAGTAGTAGACATGAGTTACAATTACTGTGTAAAAGATTAAATAATAACTAAGACAGACATATATTTCATTTCATGCACAAAAAACAAACAGCAATTGGTTTCATCAGAGCCAGACAGCCATTGCTGTCCACTGCATGCCATATTCTCATTATTCATTACCTGTTCTACTTTTTGTCCGCATCTTCTTCGGAAAGTGAGGGCCCACAGGGCAGCCTCTCCTGTTAATTTCAGAAGTAATCAGCCAGCATGTAGTCAGTCAGTAATTTCAGTCCCACTTGAGGGGACTCGTCTACGAAGACAAAGATTCTTTCTTCTTCGTAATCCATCCATCTGCCTTGAGGGTAATGGATAGGGGGAGTCTGGAGGAGGAGGAGGATAGAGGAGCATGATTGAGTTGTGAACTTGTAAACCTCAGGAATGCAGACTGCGGCACCTTCAAATCAATAAGGAAAATAAGATGAAGACAGTGCTGCTGATGGACTTGTTGTGATTAGGTGATTAGAGCTTTGTTGTGGTAAAAGTTGCAAAAAAGAGAAAGACACACAGGAATAAAAGTGAATAAGGACAAAAAAAAAGGAAGTCATTTTCAGGCCTCAGTGTCAGGGAAGTAGAGCTCGTCCTCAAACTCTATAAATTGAGACAGGAGTAGGTCAGCTAACAGAGAAGAACTTCCGTCACCTAAGTCGGTGTCCTCTTCTTCCTTCGTGCATTCACGTATTTTGTAATCTGGTGGTATGAAGTGCTGATTCATCTTGATCAGTGTTAACCTCCCCACATTTTTGGGCGAGAGGAGGGTCGTTTTTGAAGTTACAATGGCACCAGTAGCACTGAAAACACGTTCAGAAGACACTCTTGCGAGTGGGCAAGACAAATAATTTAGAGCCAGGTTGGTGATCAGTGGCCATAGAGGCCTTTTCCTATACCAATACAGCAATGGGTTCTGATTAACAAAGACCTCTGTTGGGTCATCCAGATAGGCCTGCACCATCGACTCAAGGATCTCCAGGGTTGCTCCACTTTGCGTACCATCTGTGGCCTTTGCAGCACTGGAAGGAGCAAACCCTTGATGAGTTAGCCAATCGGCTTCCGACAATATTATGGCTGGGCCTGGTGCAGGTGAGGATGATGATACGGTTGCTGGTGTCGTTAACGGCTGTGACGGAAAGTGACTCCCTTCGAACCACAGATTCAGAAGTGGAACTTGACGCCGGATGGCCTGCTGATTCAGTTGTACTTCTGCCGGCTCCTTGAATTTTCTGCCGCTCTTTTTCGAACCGAGTGGCTAACAAAGCTAGGCAAAGTTTGTACTTTGAAACATCTGCTTCATCAAAAGGAATGAATGCTTTGCTGGCCTAGCATGACCAAAAATGGGATAGCTTTGCCCAAAGAACAGTCCTCCCTGCTGACTTCACACGTGAAGACTTCAAAAGGATGAAGCAGGTCTGTCAGGCTTGCAAATAGCTTCCATTCCTCCAGCTCAAGTCTCATGTCTTTCATAGTAGAACCCAGTTTATAGACATAACCATGTATTACCCCCCACTGCTCAGACAGACGCTCAAGCATGTAAAAGGTTGAGTTCCAACGTGTTGCCACCTCCTGGATGAGTCCTTTGACTTTGTTTTTAAACAAAAAGAATCCACTCGTGCGGTGGCAGGTGTATCCTCCTGTGGTGGGGGACACCCTAGTTGTTCGGATACCCCTCACACACCAACAGGCCCCTTGGTGTCATGCTTCATCATTGGGGTATCGCACCCCTCTACAGGGTGCGGCGTGCTACAACCTACGACTATGTGGGAGCACTTACAATGACTATGTGTGGTGTGAGTGAGGATTTTTTTGTGAGTGCGTGGTGGGGTTAGTTAGTGATGTTAAAAAGTACCTGGCTCGTGGAGCTACAAAAACTTTATTTGGCCCCCGGGCTGGTGCTGTTAAAATTAGGTGTGGGATGTATGGCATGCAGAACAATGTGCATCACATCCTTTTTGTGTGTGTCAACATGTTTCGGTTTGAAAAAACCTTCTTCAGGACTGGGGTACACAAATCCCCACCTTACTCACGTTTCTCTACTTTTTGACGATTATTAAAAGCTACAAAAAGTGAAATATATAGTGCAGGTAAATCTATGTACCTAACAGTACGCCGTTCAGTAGCTGACCTGTAAAGAGAAGAGGATAAAACATTTTTTGTGATAGTCCGCTTCTTCAAAAGACCGCAGCTTTTGTGACCAGTGTGTACAGGTAGCAAAGGTGTGGCTACAAAATCTAGACAAAAATTTGTCATACTATAGGTGAAAATGTGTGCCTATAGTGATTTAAAAGGAAATAGAACAGACCAGACTCACAAACATTGAACATAAAACACACACACTAGGTAAGGCGAGTTCATATAGTGTCACTTTATGTGGTCATAGCACTAATCAACCGTTGTTTAAAATAAAGTGAGAGCAGAATATTTAGTAGCCCACTATTCATGTAACATACTGTTTCTTGGGGCTCCAATTACCCCATGAGCCAAAATCGGGTCGTAAGGGTCCCTCGTGCTAGTCTGCTACCTGGAGGAAAAGTAAGATTCAGAGTGTTGCCATTACTTACATTCTAGTCTGGATAGTAGCGCTGCTCAGGACGCCCTTACTTACGAGTGCTGCAAGTTAATTCCTTCTGTCCGACCCTTACGCGGCTCCGCTGCAGTGTCAGGATGGTGTTGGTAGGGCTATGTATACCCCTTCGGTTCAGGATTAGTTGGATAATTGATGTATCCTGTACAGCCATATATGGGTTTTTGTCGGTTCTAATAAGTAAGGGCGTCCTGAGCAGCGCTACTATCCAGACTAGAATGTAAGTAATGGAAACACTCTGAATCTTACTTTTTCTCCAGGTAGCAGACTAGCACGAGGGACCCTTACGACCGGATTTTGACTCATGGGATAATTGGATCCCCAAAAAACAGTATGTTACATGAATAGAGGGCTACTAAATATTCTGCTCTCACTTTATTTTAAACAACCGTTGATTAGTGCTATGACCACATAAAGTGACACTATATGAACTTGCCTTACCTAATGTGTGTGTTTTATGTTCAAAGTTTGTGAGTCTGGTCTGTTCTTTTTCCTTTTAAATCACTATAGGCACAAATTTTCCCCTATAGTATGACAAATTTTTCTCTACATTTTGTAGCCACACCTTTGCTACCTGTACCCACTGGTCACACAACCTGCAGTCTTTTGAAGAAGCGGACTACCACAAAAAAATGTTTATCCTCTTCTCTTTACAGGTCAGCTACTGAACGGCGTACTGTTAGGTACATTGATTTACCTGCTCTATATATTTCACTTTTTGTAGCTTTTAATAATCGTCAAAAAGTAGAGAAACGTGAGTAAGGGGGGATTTGTGTACCCCAGTCCTGAAGAAGGTTTATCAAACCGAAACATGTTGACACACACAAAAGGATGAGATACACATTGTTCTGCATGCCATACATCCAACACTTAATTTTAATAGCACCAGCCTGGGGGCCCAATAAAGTTTTTTGTAGCCCCACGAGCCAGGTACTTTTTAACATCACTAACTAACCCCACCACACACTCACATAAAAATCCTCACTCACACCACACATAGTCATTGTAAGTGCTCCCACGTAGTCGTAGGTTGTAGCACGCCGCTCCCCGTAGAGGGGTGCGATGACCCTGATGATGAAGCATGACACCAAGGGGCCTGTTGGTGTGTGAGGGGTATCCAAACAACTAGGGTGTCCCCCACTACTGGAGGATACACCTGCCACCGCACAAGTGGATTCTTTTTGTTTAAAAACATTAGCCAAGGGAGAACAAATCCATTTTCGACCTAATCTCTCTCTCCCCCCCCATTGTTATTGATAGTGAGTCATTTGACTGCCAGTCTACGTTCATGTTGAATTCTCCTCAGCTGTTTCCGGGCCTTAAAAGAATGGCTGAAATGTGTGTACATTCTTCGGCAGGTGGTCAGTAACTTGCTGACTGTGTTTTCTTTTTTCAAGAAATCTTGCACCACGATGTTAATACTGTGCCGCAAACAAGGCACTCTGAAGTACTCACCATCCTACATGGCATTAACTATATTACTGCCATTATCCGTGGAAACATAACCAACTATGCGATTTCTTGGATTCAGCCATTCATAGACCTTCCTTTCATACTCGTCCAAAAGGGTAGGTGCAATATGAGTTTTCTCCATGGCAAACATGGCTACTGTTGCATGTTTCCGAGTAGCTTGAATAACTGTGTCCGTGTCAACACCTGCTTTTAACTGGTCTTTAACCCCTGCAAAAGAGACCCAGTGTGCAGTGATGCACATGTAATCAAGGGCTTGGCAACTGGTCCAAATGTTGTCAGGTGGATAGTGTGAACATCACTCTTCAGAATAGCTGCGCTAATCACCTCCAGCACATCTTGATGTAGTGTTGGAACAGCAACCCTGGCAAAATAGGACCGGCTAGGAACCTTCCATTTAGGGCAGACTGTTGCCACAAATTCTAGAAAACCCACCCCTTCCACGAAAGAAAAAGGGAGAAGGTCCAGCGCTAGCATTTTAGCCATCTTTGCATTATACAGACATGCCGTTGGGTGGTTGCATTCAAATGGCTCATCCAACCCAAACATGCTTCTAATGGTGGGCTGGACCGTTTTACGTGATGATGATGATGCAGACTTCTTCAAACCAGTTAGGCTCACTGATGTACTTTTTTGCATTGGTGTCTCTCCCAGACTCTTAGTGTGCCTCATACATGTTGCAGGGGTAGAGGGTGTGGGTGCTACCACTTCAGTGCTGCTGTCGGGGGTACTGGGTGTACCAGAAAAACTGTTGGTTGGTTCTTGACTTCCCCCCTGCACAATCAGACCCTCGTCAGCATCAGATGCAATGTGAATGGATACATTTGGATCAGTTATACCTTTGGCTTCCCGGATGTTCCTTAGGTGCGCCTCCCACTGGATAGTGTGGTGTTTTTTTTAGATGGCCTCTCTGGCCTCCGGTACCATAGTTGGTACCAAGCTTACCCCGACTAACTAATATTTTACAAATCGAACAAACGACCATGTTTTCCGCATTTTGAAGCTCCAAACTGGGGCCTGGAGATGTCTGCTGGTGGTGGAGGTGCTAATTTGAGTTTCAATGCCAGATGAAGTGGAGGATGGGCGTGGCTGAATTCGTTTCTGTTGTTCACTTACAGCACCACTACGTGAGGTAATGGAGGTCGAGCTGGATGGAGGTCCCTGTCGGCCCTTCTGACTAAAATATATGGAAGCTGTAGGTCGTGTTGGTGCTGTAGTTAACTGCGTTGGTGGTGGTACCAGTGCCACGCCGCCCACATCCCGTTCAGCAGACATTCAGGATAGGGTGAAAATGTCTGTCTGCCGCATGCCCGCTGGGGCTGGAGTGACAACTGTGATGACTGGGTCGTCGTCAGACTGTTCATCAGCAGCAGAAGACACCACTTCTTGTTCGTCGTCATCACCCATAAGTCGAAGCCTTAAGGGAACCTTCCTTTTAGGCTTAGCTACCTTTGTCGGCTCATGGCGTGCCTCACTCTCAGACTGCATTGGTGGGTTCCAATCAAGATCAAGGTCATCAGAATGAAGGGGGCTTGAAGAAGAACTTGTAGTAGTAGTAGTAGCCCTCCCTGACCTTTTTCTTGATGGGGATCTGGAAGACAATGGATCATCATCAGGAGGAGTGGCTTCCTCGGATGATACCTCCGCTTGAATATCAATTTTCTGATGTGCCACTACTTCTGGAGGAACAAGCATTGTAGGCAGTTGTGCCGCTCCATGAACCTCTAGTTGCACCTCTCCATGCACCTCTCCATGTGCCTCTCCTTGCGCCTCTCCTTGCGCCTCTCCATGTGCCTCTCCTTGTGCCTCTCCTTGCATATGTACTTGAGCCTCACCTTGCACCTCTCCTTGCCCATGTACGTACTCTTGTACTAGTTGCACCTGTGGTTGTCGTTGCGGCTGTGGTTGTCAGCTGAGTTACACCCGGCGTTGATTGGATGGTACTTTCTTGTGATGAGCCAACATCACTGGTCGATGGTGATTGAGAAACTAAAGTGGCTGCCTCAGCAGCACTCATGGTCTTGGACCTAACTTGGGGTGGCAGCACTGAGCCCAATGAAGCGGAGGTGCTGCTTCCAGCTTGGTCCCCGGCGGACACCGCTGCTGCTGCTGCAGGCATAGGTTTTTTTTCCCAAAAAAGGTGTCGGTGGGCCGACCAGTCTCCTTGGTAGACGGTGCCACTTGCTTCTTCTGCTCCTTCTTACTGGCAGTGGCACTGGCAACTTTTTTCGCTGAGGCGCTACAGCCACCTTACTTTGTGCCCATCTTCTTCAGATGTCAGAACAGTAGGCCCCAGTTGCACGAGTTGCAGAGTTGTCTTGTCTGTGGCCACACGTGACGTTGTGCTGCACACACCGCTACATGACTTCGTCCTGGCACTGGTGGTTCTCTTGTGCACCTAAAAGCAAAGGAAGCCAGAGGAACATCAGTTAAACACCCCAAAAAGTTGAAAAACACACAGAAATCACCACAATCCAATGCCATCCATGCCCTTAATGATGTTTAAATTCAAGACACACCATAGAAAGTCTAGGTCCATGCACCACTGACTACCCCTGGGCATAACGGTTGAAAGCAAGGCAAACTGGGTGCAGGCCTGAGCACACTGCCTGGCTTCAAAATGGCCCCTTGACCCCCACCACATGGCCAGGCCCTGCCTGTACCAGGCATCAAAATGGCCCCCACCCACATGGCCAGGCCCCAACAGCATCCAAAATGTCGAAAAAACACACACAAATCACTACAATCCAATGCCATCCATGCCCTCCATGATATTTAAATTCAAGAGGCCCCACACAAAGCATTGGTCCATGCACCACTCACTACCCCTGGACATAATGGGTGAAAGCAGGGCAGGCTGGGTGCAGGCCTGAGCACACTGCCTGGCTTCAAAATGGCCCCTTGACCCCCACCACATGGCCAGGCCCTGCCTGGACAAGGCCTCAAAATGGAGCCGACCCACATGGCCAGGCCCCAACAGCACCCAAAAAGTAAAAAAACACACAAAAATCACCACAATCCAAAGCCATCCATGTCATCTATGATGTTTAAATTCAAGACACCCCACAGAAAGACTAGGTCCATGCACCACTGAGTACCCCTGGGCATAATGGTTGAAAGCAAGGCAAATTGGGTGCAGGTCTGAGCACACTGCCTGGCTTCAAAATGGCTCCTTGACCCCCACCACATGGCCAGGCCCTGCCTGTACCAGGCCTCAAAATGGCCCCCACCCACATGACCAGGCCCCCAAAACACCCCAAAAAGTCAAGAAACACACAGGAATCACCACAATCCAATGCCATCCATGCCCTTAATGATGTTTAAATTCAAGACACCCCACAGAAAGACTTGGAACATGCACCACTCACTACCCCTGGGCCTTCTGGCTAGTGTGGGTTTACAGACTCCCCAAAATTTAAAAGAAAATCACATATAGTGAGTTAAAATTCAATGACATAAATGAGATTTAAGTTCAACAAAACTCACAGAAACAGTTGTATCATGCACCCATGACTAACCCTGGGCCTAATGGATACTGTGGCTACCCACAATATATTTTTGTAAACGTTGTGAAAAAGTTTTAAAATTGTAGTTGCAGCAACTGCAATGCCCCAAACAAACAACACCAACTTACTTGTAAAATCTCAAATCCAAAAGTGATCCAAAAACTCCAAAGTCCAAAAAGTCCCCAAATACAAATATCCAGCAGCATCCACAAAAAGTAATCCTTCCAGCTCCAGACCCAAATGAAAAGTGACCAGGAGATGGACAAATCATTGGGAGGAGCCTGCTGGACAGGAACAGGAAGTTGAAAACTCTGGGGCACTTCTTTCCTCCCCCCCCAAAAATAGACTCCTTGCACAAAAAAGTGCAGCAAAATCTCAATCTGAGGAGTTATTCTGATAAAAATCATCATTTTCAGAAGGTTTATGCTGCCTGCGGTGGATTTCTTGTGCAGAATTGCAATTTTTGCAATTTCGTGAAAGCGAGCTGTTCAAATCTCCCTCCGGAAGTCAGCTGCACGTCGCATCTACGTGTTCGGCATTGTTTACTTCCGCGATGCGTGATTGCGGGCCCTTATGACGTACTCAGGTTGTCAAACTCTTGCTGTGCAGGATGGCGGGCCGCGATGACGTAATCGGGGTCAAAAAACTCTCGCGCGATCACGCAGCAAGATCCAAAATGACGCAGCACACGCAAACCGGGAGAAAAATAACTCGGCGAACACAGAATCACGGTAAGTCAACGCCGCGCGCTAGATATTGTATTTTTCACGTGCGACCAGCAAAAAAATCCACCAGCTTGCGAATTTGCAGATTTTTGGGGAAAATTCGCACAATTCGCGGACCGTGAATTTGACAAAAATTCGCAAATTCCGCAAACGAAACGGATTTTACGCCTACGCTTAATAACAATATTTACAAATACACTGATCCGAACCCAAATCAAAACAGTTCTCTACCAACATATAAGTTACAAATTCCTTCCACATACCATTATTTTCTCTTTCACTTTTTAAATACAAAGCAACACTCCTAGTCTGATTTTTATAGTGAGTTCACCGGCAACAAATACAAGAATAATTTGACCTTTCACCTGAAATCACCTTAAACTTTGTAATTTCACCTTCAAAAAATTGTCTACAACTATGTTTAACATTCTCTTCAACATTTTCTTCAATTAATGTCTCAGTTTCTGCATTCTCTTGTTCAGGACGAAAGTAAAAAACTCAATGTCATCACAAATCTTCTTCACATCTGAAAGGGACCCACGCTAAAGAGCACTGTTTAACTCATTTAATTTTAGTACTGGACTTTTTGCATAATACAATATTCTGACTAACTTCCGCAATTGAGTATGATGTACTGCTAACATCCTGAAATGATGAAAAACACTTTGACATACGTTTCTAGAAAGACAAGCCAGAGAATGACCTTGCAAACCAGTTTTTTTTTTAACTCTGCAAGGGTCTAGTCCTTGCAACATCTTAATCTTTTGTTTAACACTTTTTTACTATATTCTCATAAGAAATTACATAAAAGATCAATAGATTCTTGTCATACACTACAAATACTACTGCAATCCCAAATGTACACTGAGGCTTTAGCATGTCTGCCTAGAACTTCATCAGCTATCACTTCTTCTGCATTTCTGGGAACCATTTTTCTTTGTCAATTGGACAACCATTTTTTAACCTCATAAGCTTGACGACTGGTGTCAACTGAATGCAAGAAATCATTGGTGTGAAAATAACAATCTTCATTAAAGAAAGGCTCTGAACTTGAACTGTGTTTCCATTCACCCAAAACAAAAAAAATCACAAAAATTAGTTCAATGAATTACTCTTTTCCTCTTACTATTGGCCTTCATTGAATGGATTGGTTTATCTAGTGATCAAATTCTGTTTAAAACTAAAATAAATAGTTTTCTTTTTACTTCAAAAGCCTTTTCAACAATGGATTCAATATGCTTCTTCTTTTTATAAAATAGTGATCTCTTTTTATATTTGTTGAAATCTTTCAGCAAATTATGTACTACTCTATTATTAAAAGAAAATGTGTATCTCTTCATATTGATTTTCTCTTCTTTTACCATATGTCGAATTTTTTGATTCTACATTTGCTTTTTTTCCTTTTCCTTTTTTCTTTCTTATTATTTCGATTTTTGTGGTTGAAGTGTTGTCACTGGTTTCAACATTCTGTACATTCTTTTTCAGTCTAGAAACATTTGTAATACACTTCTTAGTAGTTTTACCAGAAGATGTTCTCTTTTTGACCACATTATGTTGCTCATCCAATTCTTCAAGTAACTCTCCTTTAGCTCTCTTTTTATCTTTCTACATTTTTCAGGCATGATAACTTTATTTTAATGATGATAAACAATACCTGTAAAAAATAAACATAAATAAATGTATATTACTAATCTTATAAATTATACTTTTCTATTATTATGCAAACACATTCTATATAGATACTGACAGAGGAATTGTATACCTTAAATACAAGTGTGAAAGTGGTTACTCTACACAACATGCATAGTGCATAGGAGTTTGAAGCACTCCATGCCCTAAAGCCTGGCTCACTGTATGAGTACATGCATACTAACTGAATAATTGGAGTAGTACAAGAAAAGACACTGGGTGAATGTGTAACTGGTTGAGTTTTACTTTACTGAATGGATTAAAACATAGTACTGAAAGATTCACTATGGCATTCTAAGAGCAGTGACAGGGTGTTTGCTGCAGTGTAGGTATACTGACAAGAGAATTGTAGGCCTGAAACACAACTGTAAAGATGATTAGACCAGTACATGCATAGTGCATAGGAGTTTAAAACAGTCCATATCCTAAAGCATATTTTTTTTATAAAAACAAATGGAGAAATGTGCGCAGGGTGCATGGAACCGCCGTAAAAAAAATAAAAACGAAGTACAGGCTCCTGTGCTTGTTTAAAAATTAGCTACCTGGGGAGGGCCAGATTCCGGGGTCTGAAATATAACATTTGATTGGGGTTCAGAGGGGCCCTGTAGCCGGAGGACCGCGATTCCTCGGTGTTTCAAAATAAATGGGTGGGTGGACTTAAAGGTACTCTCCAATAAAATACTTGGTTGGGAGGGGCTTAAAGGGCCTTTCCAGCTCCGGGAATGGCTACTCTTCAAGGCTTTGAAAAACAATGTGTCAGATGGCTCAAAGGTCCCTCTAAGCCCCGGTGATCCCCACCCTCCTGGGCTTTTTATATTGTAGGAGAGAGGCCGCGTGGCCCCCTTTCTGGAGCAGTCGAGGGCCTTGGGGAACACCACTCCCCAGGACCGGCTTCTACTGTTTCTCGGGATGCCTACACCAGAGACACTGCTGTTTGCTATAGCAGGGTAGGAGTCAAAGTTCCAGGTCTGTCATAGCAAACTTGACGTCATATTAACAAGTGCCATTTCGCCGCATTTAGAAAAAAAAAAGGTGAAAATTATATCGCCCTATTTAGTAGATGACGATAAGATGCATTAATACATGTTAGCAGCCGTTTGGTAACCACTAGCCTAGCATCTCCAATGAGTTGCAATGTAGGCATTCCCAGAGGCAAGTTAGGTTTTCCTATGACATTAGAACATAGAAGAGGGGAGTACGACAATAGCGGTGTATTTACAAGGTAACCCTGCACTTGAGGAGCGATACCAAAACTCTCGCTAATTGCAGTTGTTGCAGTATCCTAACATGTGCTCTGAAGTAGACTTAAGCATGTTAAATATGGTAAGTGGATTGATACTTGATAACTTAACAACAATAAAAACTTTTAAGCACTTATATGCCTGCAAACACATGACGTACTCAAATGCTTCTCTCACAATTTTCCCAAATACACACTGACTCACAGTGTGATTCTAGACAAATAACAGCATCTTTTCAATTTACCAAAAACCATTTACTAGTCTGCAACAAGTGAGATGACTGTACACATCCCACGGAGCAGATATACTAGAAAGTGCAGCAGCGCGGCACTGCAAACCCTTTAGCTGCGCCAGGCTACTGCATTTTCAGAGCACAACAATGCAACATATGCACAATGATATTTCACATTCCTGTGCTCTCCCCTGCGCTAGCGCAGAAACAGCTGCCATGTGTCGGCGCAGGCACCCTTGCACCATGGTGCAAGGATGCCTGTGCCATGGGGAGATTGCTTTTCTAAATGAAAGGTCCACTTCCTACACAAAAGCAATCACTGCACACATTTTCCACTTTCAAAGCATGCTGTAGAATATAGCACACTTTGAAAGAGGAAAAAACGAGGACAAAAGAAAACATTTCTTCTCGTTTCTCTTGCCTACGCCACCCCTACACTGACGCAGTTCCAGTTTTACGATTTCTCATAAATCTGGAAATGCATCAGTAAAAATGGGTGTTGCGTGGGAACACCCACAGCAACACCCATGTCACGCTCTTGACACGCAAAATGTTGTGTGCACAAGGGTGATATTTACAAGCACAGGTTAAGTCTTGAAGGGTCACTTTACCTGTGCTTGTAAATATCCCTTAGCAGGCTGTACCACCGGTGCATCACGAAAAGTGATACACTGGCTTCGCAAGGGGCTTGTAAATCTCACAATGTAATTCTAGACAAGCAACACTACTACCTGGATTTTACCAGGAAAAACACATTAATTATATTAAAAACAAAAACCCCACATAAAACTCTTCACAAATTACTAATTTACCTTTCAAATTGATTTGTTGATTAAGAAGAATGTCAGTAACACACCAGATTTTCTTATACAGAATCTCTGTACTGTACTACTCAGCAAAACCCCAAAAAAATGACAAAGTTTCCCTCTCATTCTGCGCACATATACATGTAAATATCAAATCATATTGCTTCCCACATTAATTCAAAATCTAACACACATTTCTATTGGTTACACATTTCAGCCTTTTCCAAGTGACATAAGTTTGAACCCTACCCCCACTCTGCTTAATGTCTGTTACCATAGTAACAGTTCATGGAACACTCAACTCACCAAACAGGTCACAAGTTCAGCACACAATGTTGCTAATCCAAACAGCAAGTGTGTTTGACTTTTCAAACCAGCCAATCATTTATATTCTTTTTTCAAAACTGCACCTTATCCACCATTTTAGAAAAATCTTACTTTTCAAACTGCCATTTAATTTACAGAGATCATCTAAGTGCATCCAGACCTCCTTTCAAGATGCTTAGAGTGTGGATTGTGGGACACAGCTATATTTTCAGGAACCAAAAGTACGCAGAAAATAGAGTCATTGACAAAGACCTAGATTTGCCAAATGTAGACAATAAATGGATTGGACAGAGAGTGTTAAAGTGGCCCCAATTGATGCCATTGGTTCAATCCTTTTTTACATCTCCAACACCCTGACCTCATAATTGTGCACTGTGGGGGCAAACACCTAAGCACATTGACTGGGGTAGGTCTGGAAATGCTTATGAAGGACACCTTTGGAGAATAGATGTCACTTTTCCCCAAAACTGCCTTTGTAAATTCTAACATATGCCAAAGGCAAAAATGGAAGTGGTCCAATACATGTTGTCCACAGATTGAGAAAGCTAGGAAACATGTCAATAAATTTGCTTCTGCTTTTCTCCGAGATTATAGGATGGGGTCAATTTACCACAACAATCTGCATTTCAATATGGATGGCATGTATGAGGACAGATGGTGTACATTTTACAGATGAGGGTAACAGAGTCTTCTTCATCAACTTTAGACTTTGCATAGGTACTTACTTGTAAGTACCAAAATCTCTCAATAAACACAAGGGCTCTTTTTAGAGCCACCCAAAATCTAAACACATAGGCTTAATGTATATCTGAAAAATATTACTTTTTTTCCCTTGGAGTCGCACACCTGATGCGTTAGAGTCATGCACCCACCGCGTGCACAGGGAGCCATAGCAAACATCAGTGGTGTTCCCGGGGACTAGAGGGGCCTTTGGGCCCCCTCAACCATTTTTGAAACAGCCCCAGGGGTTAGCGGACCTTTGACCCCTCCCACTCATCTATTTTGCTTGTGGCGTGGCGGTGGAGCCACCCCCGCCACCCATTAATGTTTTAGCCCCAGATGGTGGCGATCCCCAGGGCTAGGATGCCCCTCTGGGACCCCATAAAATGTAAAACTTTTGCCCCCGGGCTTTGGCCCCCGGTAGCTAATTATTAAAGCCAGCGCTTTGCTTTATTTGCTTGTTTATGGCAAGATCAGCGAACTTTGCGCTGCCCCCTTTATACATTTTGCACACTTGTTCCACTGACTTCTTCAACCTCGCTTCTACCGAGGCACAAAATGGCTGCCAACACTTTCTGGTTTTGAATGTTGACAACCACTTGACAGCCAATTAGCATTCAGCACGTGATCGGGACGGTGCGCTTAGAGTGCACACAGGATGCGCGGATCCACCGAGGCCATAGATATATATGTACTTTTAATTGTAATTATCTCAGGAACTACTGAACGGATTTACACCATTTAAGAAAAAGGCATGAGTCTGAACCAAAGACTACCACTTTGCCAAATTTGGTGTAAATCCGTTGAGTAGTTCGGGCTGTAGCCGTGATGAACGCTTCCTATGGAAAATTGCATGGCGAGAACATGTATGGGAGCCCCTTTTTTCTCAGCCCCCATTTCACGAATCACCCCAGGACTTTCAAGATAGGAGCAGACGGGAGCGCCCCACCAGTTCTGAAAAATCCACGAAGATTCGTCAACCGGCGCCAAAGTTATTCCAAATAGAATGTTGCGGATTTCACATGGAAAATAGGTCCTAACTATAACTACCTACTGGCGACCGTCAGTAGGTAGTATATATATATATATATATATATATATATATATATATATATATATATATATATATATATATATATATTTTTTTTTTTTTTTTCACGGAAAAAACCATAGGTTTCACACTTGTTATGGTTAGGAATTAGCATTTAAAAAACCTTGCAAATTCATTAAAAAAAACATAGGTTTCACACATGTTATATTTAGCTGGACATTTCACTCATACAAAACCATTGAAATTCCCCCGTTATAGTTAGTTCAGCTAACTATAACTTGCGCGCCCGCAATGCACTGCTGATGACATCACATATTACATCACTCATGACATGGTCAGTGACATCACTCATGACATCACTGTCATCTTACATCTTACGATCTGGGTACACATAACGTTCCACCACGATTTGTGTAATTGCTTTTAAACGTGATATACGATTGTTTAAAGTTTAAAAAAACTATTTTCATAACTATTCTACATAATGTATTCTGTTAGTATGTTCATTAAATACATAAATAAATGTTTTTAAACAATTAAAAACATTCGCGCCTTTCGCATACGGGGCGCCGCACATGACATTACACGGAAGCTTTGATGCGACGCGTAACGTCAAAGCGTATTCGTAGCGCATGCGCGAGTACGAGCTGAGAATGATTAGCAATACAAACTATGGTGCAATCACTCTCGCATGTCAAATCAGAGGACAGGGCGCGCTACGAAAATAGTTACAAATGGTCACTCATTGGAGATCGGATTCTGGGTCTGCCTCTGCGCACATGAAAACCCCACCCCCGTCTCTCTCTGTTGTCAATTATTGGTGCACACACTCACACTTGCGCAGTGCACCCCGCCCACACTTTCCCACACATCACCACATGCCTTTCTTGCTATTACTAAGCCTGGAACCCAATACATTAGCCAAAGGGAGGTTCTCCAGGTCCGTCATTCTTCTAGATTGTGAAAACGCTACAAATAACGACCCTGGATTTACTTTGGTCGTCCCCCGCAGTTCCCACATAAAACGGATAGTGACCTAACAACGCTCTCTTTTGCCTCCGCTGCGGTGACAGACAGACTCACATCGTCCTCGATTGTACTACGAACTGTTTGCTTGAACAGAGGAGGACTCGTGCCACTCTACGTGGTGTCACTGCTGCTGCCTTCCAGGCAGGCCATCATAGCCACAGAGCCGGTGTCGCCCGCGCCCACCCACCCAGGCCCAGCCAAAGCCCCAGCCTTTGAAGACAAGACAAGAGATGACAAAAGCAAAGGTAGGAGAAGCCGCTGTAAATCGTACCTGCATGATAGTATTGTTTATTTTTTATTTTTTTATTGTCACGTGGCCCTCGAAGCTCTGGTTTGCTTTATTTTTGTGTGACACATACTTTGTACTTCATTGTATTTGCTCCCTCCTAATCCTCCTTAATATTTATTCCAACCTCACGTGGCCTTCCCAGGCCTCTATTACTATTTATCATATATAATTGATCATAATATTTCCTTCTGCGTCATGGAGCCCTCCTTAGCCTTTTCTAAATAAATTGTACGTGCATGAATTTCTGTGTCATATTTTTGAAGTGTCACGTGCTTTAACCTGTATTCTTATGAATTGTGCGTTCATAATAGTCTTATTTTTTGACTGCGTCATATGTCCCTCCCAGCTCTGTTTTGCCTTATTTCTTTGCCCCATGTGCTTTGTACTTCATTGTATTTCTTCCCTCCTAATCATCCTGTAACTTTTAATAATTATTGCCACTTCATGTGGCCTTCCCGGGCCTCTATTGTTATTGATCGTATATAGTTGATCGTAATATTTCCTTCTGCGTCACGGGGCCTTATTAGGCCTTTTCTAAATAAATTGTGCGTCCATGAATTTCTGTGTACTATTTTTTAACTGAGCCCCGTGCTTTAGCCTGTATCGGTCCAATTTGTGCATTCATATTAATATTATTGTTTTTCGTGCGTCACATGCCCCTCCCAGCCATTTTGCTTTACTTTTCTGCGGCACATGCTCTGTGATTCATCGTATTTGCTCCCTCCTAATCCTCCTGTGTCTTTTAAAGTTTATTGGTACCTCACGTGGCCTTCTCAGGCCTCAATTATTATTCATCATATATAATTGATCATAATATTTCCTTCTGCGTCAAGGAGCCCTCCTTAGCATTTTCTAAATAAATTGTACATGCATGAATTTCTGTGTCGTGTTTTTGAAGTGTCACATGCTTTAGTCTGTATTCTTATAAACTGTGCGTTCATAATAGTATTATTTTTTTACTGCGTCATGTGGCCTTCCTAGCTCTGTTTTGCTTTATTTTTTTGCTCCATGTGCTTTGTACTTCATCCTATTTCTTCCCTCCTAATCGTCCTGTAACTTTTAATATTTATTGCCACCTCACGTGGTCTTCCCGGGCCACTATTGTTATTGATCCATATAGTTGATCGTAATATTTCCTTCTGCGTCACGGGGCCTTATTAGGCCTTTTCTAAATAAATTGTGCGTCCAAGGATTTCTGTGTACTATTTTTTAACTGTGCCCCGTGCTTTAGCCTGTATTGGTCCAATTTGTGCATTCATATTAGTATTATTTTTTTTACTGCGTCACGTGCCCCTCCCAGCCGTTTTGCTTTACTTTTCTGCGGCACATGCTCTGTGCTTCATCGTATTTGCTCCCTCCTAATCCTCCCGTGATTTTTAATGTTTATTGGTACCTCACCTGGCCTTCCCAGGCCTCTATTCTTACTGATCGTATATAGTTGATCGTAATATTACCTTTTGCGTCATGGGGCAATACTAGGCCTTTTCTAAATAAATTGTGCGTCCATGAATGTCTGTGTCGTGTTTTTAAACTGTGCCCCGTGCTTTAGCCTGTATTGGTCCAATTTGTTCATTCATATTAGTATTATTTTTTTACTACGTCACGTGTCCCTCTGACCTCTATTTTCCTTCTTTTTTTCTCCGATGAATTTTAATATTTATTACTGCCTCACATGGCATTCCCAGGCCTGTTTTCTTACATTTTTGTGCTACGCCACGTGCTTTGTGTTTCAACATACGTACTCTCTCGTAATCATCATATTTGCTCCCTTTTAATCCTCCACTGACTTAACATTTCTTGCTTTCTCACATGCTTTCTCACGTGACCTATACTTGGTTTTTTTTCTGTGCTCTAGTTGACCTAGAAAGTTTTGTCTCCTCAGCTTACCATAGATTTAATTCACAATAATTGGTGGATTTATAACTTTGACACTACAGTGTTGTACTGGCCCTTTATTTGGCTTAGGTTACCTAACCATTTTTCCCTCTCTCTTACAACTTTTTATAACATGTTTGCGCCAAAATACATGTTTTTGACACTTCACCACTTCATGATCAGTCTTTCAATGCAATTGCTGCCTTTTTTGAAAGTGTAATGGTAATTGTTTGTCCATGATTACAATGTTACTCTTGATAGTTACGCATGCCAAGACTGCTCATCTACATGCTACTTCTGGGCCTACAACAGTAACTGTGCCACTCACACAAGAAACTCTAAATATTAAAATCAAGCCTATCACTGCAGGGCCTGAGCGCCCTCTGTTAAACTGTCATGTTTTGATAGTGCATCCATTTGACAGGCCTTACCTCTGTATTTGTACAGACTGTACTCTATATCCCTCGCTTAAACTTTCTACACACAAAATATTTTTCAAACTACATTAATATAACAAAAGTTATTTTGGATCAACTGTGTTTAAGAAACTTTTCTGTTCGGTTGTTAAACTAATTTCTTCTTTAACATATGTTACTTTTTCAAAATTAATTTGCAGGAAGCATAACCAGTGATAATTCACCAGCACATTATCATTCTCCACAACGTGATGAATCTTCACAACGTGATCAATCTTCATAACCTGCACCAGGTACACCACGTTCTGCTACATGTAAATTGTGTATACTATTCCTAATAGCATATGATGTACATATTAGTTCCTCTTTAGAAGCTTGTGTGCTTTCATATATTTTTACAACTAATCGATACCTTCCTCTCAAACATGTCTCTCAACACCAAATATATGTATATTTTCATTCCTATTACAGTTACTTATCTTTAAGTAACAATTTCCCAGCAATGTGTGTACTGAAATTCTCTACTCTGAAACCTATGATTGGTATGACATTCAGGTTCGACTTTTGCTCAACATATACATTTGTTATTATTTTTTCAGTTTGCAGAATACTACCCAACTCAGCATCGAGTAGCCCAGATTTTTACTAATATAATATTTCTTAAGAATTATGGACTGACAATTGCAATGAACCTAATGCAGTCATCACGTTTGACTTTAAACAATAATATGACACACGTTGTGGCTTTTCTGTATGGTCTAAGTTTATATATCCAGTGTATAATCCTATTGGTTGGAGGTGCTCAAAAGATGGTGTTTACGTACCCACCCACGAGTGTAACGATAATATTCAAGACCAAAGAACGCCCAGAACAAAAAATCTATGTTTACCATGTAAATACATATAAAGTTTTCATTCAAAAAAGCTATTGACCTTTAAACAATGCAATCTTAATAACAATTTACTTTTCACTATCTTCCCAATTTTTCAGCCCTACCACCCACAGTGGTAACTTAATGCACTCACATTGCTTCCTTCTATGTGGTAGCCATTTCTTAGCATCCCACCGCAAAATTCAACGCCCTATCCATATAATGAGGTGGAAATCCAAAGATCCACTTCCCTGACACATCAGTGGATAGTTTGCACATCTGCAGCCTTTCTAATTTTTCACCTATTTTATCTTCCACTCAATCAACACATCATCTAAACATAACACACCTCAACTTGCTACTGTTTTTGGCTGGGGTTATCAATAATTTTTTATTTTCATTATTCCGATTCAAACTTGTGGCCCTTTATTGAGCCTTTTTGCAGTAGCTACTACCCCGGTCGAAGGCAGTGGTAAATTAGGACATTTACTGCCTTTCTTGGCTGGGGTTATCAATTATTGTTCAATTTCATATTCTGATTAAAAGTCAAGGCCCTTTATCGAGCCTTAGTGTTGTAGCTACTACCCCAGCCGAAGGCAGTGGGAAATTTGCACACTTGCTGCCTTTCTTGGCTGGGGTTATCAATTATCCTTCCTGTAATACAAATTCAAAGTGCAGGCCTTTTATTGAGCCTTCTTGGCAACTATTACTCGTGAATAGCAATGGGTAATTGGCGCACTTCCTGCCGTTCATCTGTAAAAAAAATGCTTAACAAAACTCTACCAATAATAAAAAAGAGCCAGTATACTCTATAGTTATCTAATCTTCTGTATGTTATTCTAATTCAAAGTACAGGCTCTTTATTGAGCCTTCTTGATTACTACTACCCGTGAATGGCAGTGGATAATTTTGACATTTGCAGCCTTTCTTATTTTTGACATTTTTCGTCTACCACTCAATCAACACATCATCTACAAGTACACACACCTACTTACTGCCTTTCTTGGCTATGGTTATCAACTATTCTTCTATTTCATATCTGTATTCAAACTGCAAGTCCTGTATCAACCGTTTTGTTGTAGGTACTAACCTGTCGGAAGGCAGTAGGAAATTTACATACTTGCTGCCTTTCTTTGCAAGGATTATCAACTATTGTTCAATTTCATATTCCTATTCAAAGTGCAGATCCTTTATCAAACCTTGTTGTTGTATCAACTAGCCCGACCGCAGGCAGTGTGAAATTTGTACATTTGCAGCCTTTCTTCGCAGAGGTTATGAACTATTGTTCAATTTCATATTCCTAATAAAATTGCAAGTCATTTATCGAACATTTTTGTTGTAGCTACTACCCCGGCCGAAGGCAGTGGGACATTTGAACACTTGCTACCTTTCTTGTCTAGGGTTATCAATTATTATTAAATTTGATATTCTGATTCAAAGTCATAACCCTTTATCGAGCCTTTTTGTTGTACCTACTACCCCAGCCGAATGTTAATACTGCAAAAGTAATCTTTAAAATTTGCCAAACAACTCTTTCAAAGGGTGATCCATCCAAAAATTACTTCTTTGGCACAGCAAATATAGTGCGACATCTGAACAACTCGCACCTCAACAACGTTGCTTCCGCTGCAACAAAAAGATTGAAGGGCAACCCACTTCCTGCTGCACCAAGCACATCAACTGCGGCTACAGCATCTTCAGCAAGCAGTCCATACTCACATATAAATCTTGATTTTGTTCAACTTAAATTTCTATGCATTTATTGCAATGAACTTTTCTGTTACGTGAAACTGTCTATCAACCTCATCAAAAGCAAACAGGAGCATCACTGTCCTCAAAATTAGTCATTAGACATTTATCAAGCTTTTTTGTTGTAAGAACTACCCTGTCCGAAGGTACTGGGAAATTTGCACACTTGGTGCCTTTCTTGGCTGGAGTTGTCAATTATTGTTCAATTTGATATTCTGATTCAAAGTCAAGGCCCTTTATCAATCCTTTTTCATGTAGATACTACCCCAGCAGAAGCAAATGGAAAATTTGCACACTTGCAGCCTTTCTTGGCTGGGGTTATCAATTATTCTTGAATTTCATATTCTGATTAAAAATCAAGGCCCTTTATCGAGCTATTTTGTTGCAACAACTACCCCGTCCAAAGGAAGTAACAAATTTACACACTTGCTGCTTTTCTTGGCTGGGGTTATCAATTACTCTTGAATTTCATATTTTGATTAAAAATCAAGGACCTTTATCGAGCCTTTTTGTTGTAGCTAATACCCCGCCCGAAGGCAGTAGCAAATTCTCACACTTGCTACTTTTCTTGGCTGAAATTATTCATTATTCTTCAAGTAATTCAAAGTTCAGGCCCTTTATTAAACCTTCTTGGTAACTACTACCCGTGAATGGCAGTGGGTAATTTAAACAATTGCGTCTTTTCCACTGCACAGTATATGCACTTTGTGCACTTGCTTAAATTCTTAGATGAGATACCCGCTTCTCAGGCTCCCACTGTGGAATCCGACTCACAGTCTGTAATGCACTAGAAAACCAAACACCCATTTCCTTTACAAGACAGTGGGTTATTTCCGCATCTGCTACCTTTCTTCCTTTTCACCTTATTCAGCATCCACTACCTCAAACACACCTAGCTGCTAACTTTCTTGCAGCCTTTGCCAAGTATTATTCTAATTCAAACTACACTCCCTAAAATGGGCCTGGTGTTGTAATTTTTCAGCCCTACCACCCACAGTGGTAACTTAATGCACTCACATTGCTTCCTTCTATGTGGTAGCCATTTCTTAGCATCCCACCGCAAAATTTGACGCCCTATCCATATATTGAGGTGGAAATCCAAAGATCTACTTCCCTGATAAGTCAGTGGATAGTTTGCACGTCTGCAGCCTTTCTAATCTTTCACCTTTTTTATCTTCCACTCAATTAACACATCATCTACACATAACACACATCAACTTGCTACCGTTTTTGTCTGAGGTTATCAATTATTCTTGAATTTCATATTCTGATTCAAACTCATGGCCCTTTATTGAACCTTTTTGTTGTAGCTACTACCCCAGCCGAAGGCAGTGGGAAATGTGCACACTAACTGCCTTTCTTGGATGGGGTTACCAATTATTGTTCACTTTCATTTTCTGATTCAAAGTCAAGGCCCTTTATCAAGCCTTTTTGTTGTACCTAATACCATGGCCAAGGCAGAAGGATATTTTCACACTTGCTGCTTTTCTTTACTGTTGTTCTCAATTATTTTAAAAGTAGCTACCAGCTTAGATAAAATATTTTCTTATGGAAACAAATTTCAAAGTAATCATCTCTGTAAAACTTCTTTGCCATGTTCAGTCATTTCTCCAAATTGTATTTCTTGTAGAATAGTTCCATATTCAACATCATTTCCTTGTTGCACATTTGTAATAAGTTCCATATATTCAAAATATGACCAAATGTTAACATTTGCAATGCTACATTACATCGTTAACTTCTACTACCTGTGGAACAAATTTGAATACCACAAGCTATCTGGAGAAGTTTGTTGTGAAGACACTTGAAGAAAATGAAACTTCTCATTATTCATGACCTAAGTATTGTATCAAACTTAATGCTTGTCTTTATGCATTTAAGAATGCAACAAGTTCCTAAAACAGAGTATGACATATTATTCTCGATTTATTTAAAGCAGAAACAATTGTACTATGTCCTCAGATTCTTTTAACGGTACAAAATAGCATTCATCGATGTTTGTGTCGAGTAGTACCTTCAATATACATTGCAGACAGCAGGGTTAACAACTTCAAATCAGTTTTGGATGTAAATATCTATTCAGTATCTGTGCTGACAACGGCTTTCAATCATTTCAGCACTGAGTACAGTTAACAACTAGATACCAAGACCGCCAGCACTACAGAAAACATTCAATACAGTCTTGATTTATTTCAAACAGAGACAAGTGCACTATGTCCTCAGATTTTCTTAAAGTTTGAAAAGTAGGAAATTCAACCTTCATTTCTTTAATTTAGAGATGTTTCTACTGTATGTCTTCACATTTTCTTTAAATAACTGACTAAAAGCATTTGTCTATCTCTGTGTCAGCAACTGGCTTCAATCTACATTGAGCAAGGAACGTACAAGCTGAGCGCCAAAGATACTACTTACTCACTCCACCATAAATAATCACCAAGAGTGAACACTTTTATGTTATAGTGAAACATACTATTTCTTTTAAATGAAATTGATGCAGAATTCAATCGACAAAAGACATTACTTCAATTACTGTTCATCCCCCCCAATCATGTATCATCAGATGGTACGTTCAACCTCAGCGCCAAAGGTATTACTAACTCAGTGCACCAGAAGTCATCAACACAAGACCGTATTAAATAACATGACTTATTTACAACAACAAAAATCCTACTTTTTGGAGATATAGTTCAACTTATTTCTGTGAATGAACAACCAACATTGATTTTAAAGACTTTGCTACCAATTCCTCATGCTTGGACCACGCATAATCGCAGATTCCACAGAACGTTGTTCCTTCAGGTGCCACTAACTCATTCCACCACTTATCATCACTGCATTCACACACACTAAATTACCAATATTGTGCAGCTATAATCAATGCCACATAGTCATGAACTCTTGGTAACCGCTACCTCCTACCATCACCACATGTCCGTATTCAGCCACAATTTAACTGATTCTTCATTCATTACGTATAAAGTACAGTACCAAATAAAGTAATCTCCATCAAACCTACACAAAATCGCCAATTGCCCTTATTAAGCCAGAATGCACAAGATCAAGAAAAATGACTATCAATACGTCCTGGTCGGACCACACATCTTCGCAAGCTCCACAAACCTTGTTCTTTCATGTACCACTTACTCAATGGAAACTAAACTAAGTATAACACCTATTTCATATCCTGATTCAAACTCAAGACCATTTATCGAACCTTTTTGTTGTAGCTATTACCCCGGCCGAAGGCAATGGGAGATTTCGACACTTCCTGCCTTTCTTCGCTGTGGTTATCAATTACTCTTGAATTTCATATTCTAATTGAAACTCATGTCCCTTTATGGAGCCTTTTTCATGTAGATACTGCACTGGCAGAAGGCAGTGGGAAATTTGCGCACTTGCTACATTTCTTCACATGGGTTATGAAATATTGTTCAATTTCATATTCCTATTCAAAATGCAGGCCCTTTATCAAGCCCTTTTTGTTCCATCAACTACCCCGGACGAAGGCAGTGGGAAATTTGAACACTTGCAGCCTTGTTTAGCTGCGGTTATCAATTATTCTTCAAGCAATTCAACTTCAAAGTCCAAGCCCTTTTTTGAAACTTCTTGGTAACTACTACCCATTAAATGGCAGTGGATAATTTCCACACCTGTGTCCTTCCTTGCGTCCTTTCTACCACACATTGTGTGCACTTTGTGCACTACCTTAACTCCTTAGATGGGATACCCCTTTCTCAGGCTCCCACAGCGGAATCCGACGCCCTGTCTGTATAATGAACAGGAAAACCAAACACCCACTTCCCTTACAAGGCAGTGGGTACTTTGCACGTCTGCAGCCTTTCTTATTTTTTACCTTTTTTATCTTCCACTCAATCAACACATCATCTACACATATACACACACCTACTTTCTGCTTTTTCTGCCTGGGGTTATCAATTGTTCTTCAATTTCATAATCTGATTCAAAGTTAAGGCCCTTTAACAAGCCTTTTTGTTGTAGCCACTACCCCGGCCAAAGGCAGTGAAAAATGTGCACACTTGCTGCATTTCCTGGCTGAGGTTACCAATTCGGCGCTCAGTCGAGTTGACAACTAGATACCAACAGTGCCAACACTACAGAAAACATTCAATACAAACTTGATTTATTTAAAACAGAGACAATTTCACAATGTCCTCAGATTTTCTTACAGTTTGAACAGTAGGAAATTCAGCCTTCATTTCTTTAGTTTAGAAATGTTTCTACTGTATGTCTTCAGATTTTGTTTAAATAAGTGACAAAAACCATTTGTCTATGTCTTTTAACAACTGCCTTCAATCTACACTGCAAAGGGAACGTACAGCTCAGCACCAATGATACCACTTACTCAGTGCACCATAAATCATCACAAAGAAGACTGAACAATTTTATGTCAAGGTGAGACATACTGTCCCTTTTAAATGGAATTGATTCAGAATTCAATTGACAAAAGACATTACTTCAATTACTGTACTCCCCCTGACTACACATCATCACTGGGTACGTTCAAGCTCAGCGCCAAAGATTACTAACTCAGTGTACCAGAAATCATCACCACGTGACCGTAATGAATGAGATGACTTATTTAGAAAAAAATATATCATACTTTTTGGAGATATACTTCAACTTACTTTTGTGAATGGACAACCAATATTTATTAGAAAACTTGATTATAAAGACTTTGCTACCAATGCGTCCTGCTTGGACCACTCCTCATCGCAAACTCCACAGAACTTTGTTGCTTTAGATGCACACTTCCTGCCTTTTTTGCCTGGGATTATCAATTATTCTTCAATGTCATATACTGATTGAACGTCAAGGCCCTTTATCGAACCTTTTTGTCATAGCTACTACCCCAGCCGAAGGTTAATACTCCAAAAGTAATCTGTAAAATTTGCCAAACAACTCTTTCAAAGGCTGATCCACAAAAAAAATACTTCTTTACCACAGCAAATATAGTGCGACACATGAACAATTTGCACCCGAACAACTTTGTTTGAGCTGCAACACAAAGTTTGAAGGGAAGCCCACTTGCTGCTGCACCAAGCACATCAACTGCTGCAACAGCATCTTCGGCAAGCAGTCCATACTCACATATTAATCTTGATTTTGGTAAACTTACATTTCTATGCATTTATGACGCTGAACTTTTGTGTTACAGGAAACAGTCTATCAACCTCATCAAAAACAAAAAACAGGAGCATCAATTTTGTAAAAGAATGTCACAAATAGCAATCATCTATAACTGTGCTCACTAGAGCCTTCAATCTACACTATGCACAGCTGCATTCACAAGTTGAATTCAGCTTTCCTCCTACATTAAGAACAGCATTGTATTCAGCCTTGCTTTGCGTAAGGCAGAGACAATTGTAGTGTGTCCTCAGATTCTGTTAACTGTGACAAAATATCATTCAGCGATCTTTGTGTCAACAACTGCCTTCAATCTACACTGCAGACAGAAGGGTTCACAACTTGAATTCAGCTTTGGAATTAAAATTATCTTCAATATCTGTCCTGACAACAACCTTGAATATATTCTGCAGTCAGTAAAAATCTAAACTTCATAGCAAGAGCTCCACTACTACAGAAAACATTGAATTCAGCCTTACTTTATTTAAGGTAGAGACTAATGGATTTTATATCTTCCGATTTTGTAATAGAATGTCACAAATAGCATTCATCTAGAAACTGCTCACTAGAGCTTTCAATCTACACTGTGGACAGCTCGGTTCACAACTTCAATTCAGCTTTCCTTCTACATTACGGACAGCATTGTATTCAGCCTTGCTTTCCTTATGGCAGAGACAATTATACTGTGTCCTCAAATTCTGTTAACTGTGACAAAAAGAATTCATCAATCTTTGTGTCAACAACTACCTTCAATCTACACTGCGTACAGCTGCGTTCACAACTTGAATTCCGCTTTTTTTCTACATTAAGGACAGCATTGTATTCAGCCTTGCTTTCCTTAAAGCAGAGACAATTATACTGCGTCAGCAGATACTATTAACTTTGACAAAATAGCATTCATCAATCTTTGTGTCAACAACTGCCTTCAATCTACACTGTGGACAGCTGCGTTCACAACTTGAATTCAGCTTTCCTTCTACATTAAGGACAGCATTGTATTCAGCCTTGCTTTCCTTAAGGTAGAGACAATTATACTGTCTCCTCAGATTCTGTTATCTGTAACAAAATATCATTCATCGATCTTTGTGTCAAAAACTGCCTGCAATCTACACTGCAGACAGCTGCCTTCACAACTTAAATTCAGCTTTCCTTCTACGTTAAGGACAGCATTCTATTCAGCCTTGCTTTCCTTATGGCAGAGACAATTCAACTGTGTCCTCAGATTCTGTTATCTGTGACTAAATAGCATTCATCGATCTTTGTTTCAACAACTGCCTTCAATCTACACTGCGGACAGCTGCGTTCACAACTTGAATTCATCTTTCCTTCTACATTAAGGACAGCATTGTATTCAGCCTTGCTTTCCTTAAGGCAGACACAATTCTACTATGACCTCAGATTCTGTTATCAGTGACTAAATAGCTTTCTTCGATCTTTGTGTCAACAACTGCCTTCAATCTACACAGCGGACAGCTGGCTTCACAACTTGAATTCAGCGTTCCTTCTACATTAAGGACAGCATTGTATTCAGCCTTGCTTTCCTTAAGGCAGAGACAATTGTACTGTGTCCTCAGATTCTGTTAACTGTGACAAAATAGCATTGATTGATCTTTGTGTCAACAACTGCCTTCAATCTACACTGCGGACAGAAGGGTTCACAATTTGAATTCAGCTTTGGAACTAAAATGATCTTCAATATCTGTCGTGACAACACCCTTCAATATACTTTGCGGTCAGTAAAAATCAAAACTTCATAGCAAGAGCTCCACTACTGCAGAAAATATTGAATTCAGCCTTGCTTTATTTAAGGTAGAGACTAATGGATTTTATGTTTTCCGATTTTGTAAAAGATTGTCACAAATAGCATTCATCTATAACTGCTCACTAGAGCTTTCAATCCACACTGCGGACAGCTTGGTTCACAACTTCAATTCAGCTTTCCTTCTATATTAAGGACAGCATTATATTCAGCCTTGCTTTCCTTAAGGCAGAGACAATTATACTGTGTCCTCAAATTCTGTTAACTGTGACAAAATAGCATTCATCAATCTTTGTGTCAACAACTACCTTCAATCTACACTGCGCACAGCTGCGTTCACAACTTGAATTCCGCTTTTTTTCTACATTAAGGACAGCATTGTATTCAACCTTGCTTTCCTTAAGGCAGAGACAATTATACTGTGTCAGCAGATACTATTAACTTTGACAAAATAGCATTCATCAATCTTTGTGTCAACAACTGCCTTCAATCTACACTGTGGACAGCTGCGTTCACAACTTGAATTCAGCTTTCCTTCTACATTAAGGACAGCATTGTATTCAGCCTTGCTTTCCTTAAGGTAGAGACAATTATACTGTCTCCTAAGATTCTGTTATCTGTGACTAAATAGCATTCATCGATCTTTGTGTCAACAACTGCCTTCAATTTACACCATGGACAGCTGCGTTCACAACTCGAATTCAGCTTTCCTTCTACATTAAGGACAGCATTTTATTCAGCCTTGCTTTCCTTAAGGCAGAGACAATTATGCTGTGTCCTCAGATTCTGTTATCTGTGACTAAATAGCATTCTTCGATCTTTGTCTCAACAACTGCCTTTAATCTACACTGCGGAAAGAAGGGTTCACAACTTGAATTCAGCTTTGGAACTAAAATTATCTTCAATATCTGTTGTGACAACAGCCTTCAATATATTCTGCGGTCAGTAAATATCAAAACTTCATAGCAAGAGCTCCACTACTACAGAAAACATTGAATTCAGCCTTGCTTTATTTAAGGTAGAGACTAATGGCTTTTATGTTTTCCGATTTTGTAAAAGAATGTCACAAATAGCATTCATCTATAACTGCTGACTAGAGCTTTCAATCTACACTGCGGACAGCTCAGTTCACAACTTCAATTCAGCTTTCCTTCTATATTAAGGACAGCATTGTATTCAGCCTTGCTTTCTTTAAGACAATTATACTGTGTCCTCAAATTCTGTTAACTGTGACAAAATTGCATTCATCAATTTATGTGCCAACAACTACCTTCAATATACACTGCGCACAGCTGCGTTCAGAACTTGAATTCAGCTTTTTTCTACATTAAGGACAGCACTGTATTCAGCCTTGCTTTCCTTAAGGCAGAGACAATTATACTGTGTCCTCAAATTCTGTTATCTGTGACTAAATAGCATTCATCGATCTTTGTGTCAACAACTGCCTTCAATCTACACTGCGGACAGCGAGGTTCACAACTTGAATTCAGCTTCCCTTCCACATTAAGGACAGCATTGTATTCAGACTTGCTTTCCTTAATGCAGACACAATTATACTGTGTCCTCAGATACTGTTAACTTTAACAAAGCACGGAACGAAAGCTGAGCCGAAGTCGGAGATTCACGCGGGCTCAGGCAGCGATTGCCACGGATCTATACCCCGCTTGTCTGGTGATTTTTTTCTGGGATTTTTTAAAGAAGTAGAGACAGAGACACTTTCGGATATATGCAGCGGCTGCTCCAGACATACCTTCTGCTCACGCGGCGTCTCATCCCGCGGCTTGTTGGAGGAATAACAGACAGCTGGTCCGGTCAGGATCTGGGACGCTGGCCAGAGGCGCGGTCTAACAACGCCCAGGCGAACACGGACCCGACACTAAGTAAGTGCCCACAGATGGCCCCTAAGATCTATCGGAGGGACACTAGAGCTAATAAAAATAATGTCATGGAGGAATCTGAGGCATTAGGAGTTACTGATATGGCTCTGACTTCAACCTCGAATACTTTGAAATTGAGTACAGTGACACCAATGCCTAAAGCTCTTAAAACAACCTCCACTGCTCCTGCAGCAAGTACAGAAGTGGTTAACATTACAACAGCTCCACCAGCTCTGAGTAAACAAGTACTTCGACCCCCCGTTTTGGTTATACCGATTCTTGGGTCTGGGAACGTACTTACTGACGAAGTAGCCGAGAGCTCTAATAACATATGTCCCACGAACTGTGTTAACAGGGTTAATGGGGTTATAGCTATGACCTCGCATGTCCAGGGGGGGGCAGCCCCAGTGGGAAATGTGGATGGAGAAAGAATCGGGGAAGAAGTCAATTGCCCGGTGAAGGCTCCTTCTATCTGCCTAACGGAAGCATCCATCTGCCGCTGTTGAGACTGTTGTAGATCTTCCAGATTCTGGTATATGTGAAATCAACCCCCCCAAGGAAAACTTACTTGTGGAAGAGAATGGAGATATAGAGGGCGAAGTCTCGAATGAGGAATATGAGGAGATGGCTGAAACTGTCTCTTTATCAGATAATACTGAATACCTTGCCGGTAGAAGAGATTAGACTAAATCCAAACCTAAGAATAAAACGTAGACAAAAAAAAAGGGGAAATACTGGGTTTATCGAGCACATCTGTACCGATTTTCGTGCCAGCAGTAAAGAAACCGCTTCTTGTTGAGAAAAGTCCCCTTAGGAAGTGGATTCAAGCCATGGGCCTAGTAAAAAGCATGACACTACGGCTCTCTGGGGTAAGCTCGCCTGAACAAGATATTACCCAAGTTTCTGTTACGCCTATAGAAGACACCCCATCTGTAAAGGATACTCTTAAGGCGCCCATACTTGATACGAATACCATAGTACTGCAAAGCCATGCAGTGCCCAATCACCTGGATAATAACCCGCAAGCTTCTGAAGACCCTGAAAATGCTGACATTCAGATGGATTCATCTACTAAGAATTTTCCCCCTAATAGTCCAACGGTGTTGGAGGATGTGGTCGATATTACTCCTTCTGCTAGTTCAAGGCCGCCAACTTTACCTGCTCTATTAACTGATGATCTATTTGAAAGAGCAGACAATACTAGCAATGGTAGAATAGTGGAAGAAGAGACGGGAAATACGAACTCACCATTTGATACCATCCTACAGACTCTGACTAATAACAGGAAGGAGGCCCAAGAACATTTCTTACATTTGAGAGAGGATAACTTTAAACTGCAGAACTCACTACAGGATATTGATGTAAAGATGGGCGGGATGGGGATCTACAGCAACGAGTGGTTAAGATAGAGGAAGGGCCAGCAGGAATGAGTACTGTGGTTAACCAACATGATGATAAGCTTTTAGCATTGCAGTTAAAAGTCTAGGACCTTGAAAACCGCCAAAAGCACTCTAATCTTAGGCTTTTTGGTATCCCGGAGGGGGTCGAGGGGGCGGATCCGAGGGCATTTATGATAGGGTTACTACAGAAGGCTTTTACAGAGCTCTCAGATTGGGATTGGGACTCTCAGTTACAGAGAGTCCATAGGTTAACCAATAACCCAGAGAAATAAACAAAATAAATTCCCTCGCCCATTTCTAATTCACTTCGGGAATTACTTGTTACGGCAGGCCGTTTCTTTAAAAGCAAGGCCCAATCTACCAGTTACGGTAGGTGAAATGTCGTTTTTTGTCAAATCGGACCTTAGTAAGGCCACAATAGACAGACGGTGGCAATTACGCAAGCTAATTGACCCATTCAAGGCTCGAGGGGGACAAGCATTCCTTCAGGAACCGGCCAGGCTAAAAGTCATTAAGGGAGGGCACACTTATTATTTTACAGACGCAAGGGAAGCCGAGGATGTATTAGCCTCATTCTCATAATTGAGTGAGATACTATTTGAAGTAAAATATTTGTTTATTTCCGGTTGAGCAGGGAGTGGGTGTAGCCACAGGCTGCTTCTTGGGGTAGCTGCAACTACAGCGGCAGAAAGCTGTACTTGGAGGGTGCCCTCTCGTTGGAGGAGGGAGGGGGCAGGAGGGATGGGGGTAACTGGGGAGGGGGATAGGTGGAGGGGGGTTTGTTGGAAAAAAGTATCACAGGAAAATGAAAATTCAGAGTAGCTTGAGAGAAGTGTACTATGTATTATAATGTTACAGATTGATAGGATTGACAGGATGCATGTAATTTTCTCTTTTTTTAAAATGCTTCGAATAAAATTTCAGGCCTGGAACGTTGCTGGCCTGAATAGTAAAAGGAAAAGACGGTTGGTTCGGGAAGAAATAGCTCTGTATAAACCTAATTTTGTTGTTTTATCTAAGACACATGTTGCTTATGCAGATAGGAAAATTTTGGGACATCTGGGGTATGAGGTGATAACCTGCTCGACATTTAATGCATCAATAAGGGGGGTTGCTATCCTAAAAGATAAACGTTTTAAGGTAGAAGTTGGAAAGAGCACTTGTGATAAGAAAGGGAGGTGGGCCTTTGTCCAATTATTGATTGAAAAAGTTAAATATGTCTTCTGTATAGTTTATGGGTCAAATTTGGATGAAGCCTATATTTTTGATCAGTTGAATGTAGAACTGCTGCAGTGGGTAGGCGAATAAATTATAATTGGTGATTTCAACTGCATAATGGATTACAAGATTGACACTACCAGGGGCAATGCCATTCATCGAATGCGGAGAACCCGGACAGCCATTTTAGAGTTAGGGCGTATTCACAACATTAAAGATGTCTGGCGATGCGTTTTCCCTACCACGCCTGGTTATACATATTACTCTGCACCTCACAGGCTTTGTTCTCGTATTGATATGGTTTGGGCATCGGACAGAGTAACGAGCATTAGTACTATCGAACTCTGCCCTAGAATTAACTCTGATCATAATCCTATATTATTAACTTTCGACACCGAAAAGAACCACACAATACCTCGTACATTTTCTTTTCCCAGGCATTTATTTATCAATACCTTATTTATTTCACAACTTAAGTTACATATTATAGACTTTATTAGGCTTAATCTCAACTCTACGACATGCCTTATGGTATAGGACTCCTGCAAAGCAAGTATCCGGGGTTTTACCCAGCAGTTTCTTTATCACCAAAACTTCGAGCCCCGTAAAAAGGATAAAGCTTTGGTTAATGATATACTCTCTATTGAATTGCTACTAGCGGAGGTTCTTTACGGACATGCCACAAATATAACAGAATTGGAATTACACCTAGGACGGCTGAAGTCTGCCCTAAAAACTATCTTCTGGGACAAGAGTAGCATAAAATTACACAAATTTCAAGTCACACATTATGAGCGTGGAGACATAGTTGGAAAGTTATTAGCTTACAAGATAGCTGATGAGCGAGCTAATACTTTGATTAAAAATCTAAGGGGCCCTATTATACTATAATTGACCAACCAACCCAAATTTTAGAACATTTTGTCACATTTTATAAAAAACTATATACTCCAGAAAGTTATCCGACTCTAGCGGCTATCCAGAACTATCTGGATCACTTTTTAGAAAAGCCTGACTCTCTTGAGCTGGAACAACTATCCAACCCTATTAGTGTACTTGAAATAAAAAATGCGATTTCTCTCTTGCCATCTGGGAAAGCATCGGGAGAAGATACGATTCCATTAGAAATATACAAGTTATGTGTTGAGGAGCTTATACCTCTTCTTCATCAAGTCATTAACTTCATTGGGCAAAGCAAGGAAGCCCCGAGGTCTTGGAATAAGGTAAAATTGGTTTTCTTTTTAAAAAAGGGGAAACCACCAGATGAGTGCGGTTCTTACCGCCCCATTTTGCTAATTATTGCGGATGCTAAATGATTTGCATAAAAAGTTATAGCCATCAGTTTAGCACCTATTATACCGAAAATAGTTAGCCCAAATCAACATGGGTTTGTAATGGGTGGGGATACCACAGCACACATTAACATGGCTGTGACAGCCTTTGACATAGCTGAAAAGGAATCCACCCCACTCGGTATGACTATGCTTGATCCAGAAAAGGCTTTTGACCGAGTGGGGTGGGATTACTTGTGGCTAGTCATGACTGGCCTTGGCTTCAGGTGTAAATTCCTGAATTGGATACAGTCACTATATGATAACCCCATGGACAAAATTAGTTACGCTTGTTTATCCTCGGCCTCCTTCATTATTGCCCGGGGAACCCGCCAGGGGTGTCCCCTGTCACCTCTTTTATTTGCATTATCAATAGAACCATTTCTTCATGCATTACAATTACAATCTGTCATTACTCCTTTTAAGTTTGGCCCTCATTCACTGAAGTTCACAGCTTATGCTGATGACATCGCCATTTTTTCAACTGATATCGTAAATGCGTTGCAGGGCATTACAGTAGAAGACAGTAGATTCGGGGACGTCTCTGGATACAAATTAAATTTAAATAAAATGCAAATTATTGTTAATCATAAACCAGGGGGCCTAACTACTGGATTGTGTCAGACGACAACATATCTAGGAGTTAAGTTATCTGCAAATATTAAGGATTTAATCAAATTAAATTACAATGATTTAGTAAAAACACTATAATTCTGTTAAAAAAATGGAATAAACTTCCCTTAAATATCATTGGTAGAATTAATTTGATTCGTATGATAATTTTACCCAAATTTCTCTATCTTTTTTGTTCTATCCCTTTGGCATTATGTAATTCTTTTTTTAAAAAATTGGATGGGGTCTTCAGTAGTTTTATTTGGGGGTATCGCAAATTTCGTAGATCTATGACTCTTTTAAAAGGGGCTTTTGATGCAGGAGGGCTGAACATCCCGGACTTTAAGCTATACTTTTGGGCAACATTTGTAGGACGCTTACGACATTTAATTAACTCTGAGGGAGCAGATAATCAACCTTTTTTTCTTACATTTATGTTTAATTTGGAAGTGAAAATGTTTTTGTGGAGGATCAATGATTCCACTTACTACAAAAGGGTGCGTTTTAAGACAGCTAGAGATTTAGTCAAAATTTGGCGTAACATTCAGGCCTACTGCAAGGTGACCTTTTTTCATCCTAAATTGATTCTGTGGGGAAATCCTGGCCTACCGGGAATATTTAGTGATGGATTAACTAATATTTGGTTGGCGCATGGAATAAAAAGTCTTGGGGATCTGTACGGCGCACAATGGCTTTTGAGCTTTGAAACACTTAGGACACTCTACAATATCCCTGACTCTACGAGGTTTAAGTATATAGTAACCTCTAAATTTTGACAAACAACTCTTTAAAGGAGTCATCCATCCAAAAAATACTCCTTTGGCACACCAACTATGATGCGACATATCAAGAACTTGCACCCCAATAACTTTGCTTGACCTCCAACATGGACGTTACAGGAAAACCCACGTTCTGCTGCACCAAGCACATCGATTGTTGCAGCAGCATATTCAGCAAGCAATCCACACCCACAAATTGATCCTCATTTCGGTGAAATTACCATTCTATGCATTTATTGTGATGAACTTTTGTCTTACAGGGAACAGTCTATCGATCTAATAAAATGCAGGGAGCAGGAGCATCGCTATGCTCAACATTAATTTTTTTTACATCATCTTGTAATTGGTACCAACTACCCCAGCCGAAAGCAGTGATTAATTTGCACACTTTCTGCCTTTCTTGACTGGGATTATCAATTATTCTTCAATTTCATATTCTGATTGAACGTCAAAGCCCTTTATTGAACCTTTTTGTCATAGCTAATAGTCCAGGCGAAGGTTAATGCTCCAAAAGTAATCTGGAAAATTTACCAAACAACTCTTTCAAAGGGTAATCCATCCAAAAAAGACTTCTTTCACACAGTAAATATTGTGTGACACATGAAGAACTTGCACCACAACAACTTTGCTTGAGCTGCAACACAAAAATTGCAGGGCAACTCACCTGCTGCTGCACCAAGCACATAAACTGCTGCAACAGCATCTTCGGCAAGCAGTCCATACTCACATATTAATCTTGATTTAAGTAAACTTACATTTCTATACATTTATTGCGATGAACTTTTCTGTTATGTGAAACAGTCTATCAACTTAATAAAAAACAGAAACATATCTGTCCTCAACATTACTCATTAGACATTTATCAACCTTTTTTGTTGTAACTACTCCCACCAAAAGCAGTTGGAAATATGCACACTTGCTGCCTTTCTTGAATGGGGTTATAAATTATTATTCTTCTAATACAAATTCAAAGTACACACCCTTTATTCAACCTTCTTGTTAACTACTTCCCGTAAATTGCAGTGCGTAATTTCCACACTTCCATCCTTTCTTCCGACGCACAGTGTGTAATGAGCTTGGTATCCAAATATCTACTTTCATGATAACACAATGCTTACTTTGCGCCTCTTCAACATTTCTAATCTCTTACCTTATTCATCTTCCAATCAATGAACACATCATCCACATGTACACACACTTACTGCCTTTCTTGGCTGGAGTTATCAATTATTCTTGAATTTCATATTCTGATTCAAACTCATGACCCTTTATCAAGCCTTTTTGTTATAGCTACTACCCCAACCGAAGGCAGTGGGAAATTTGCACACTTGCTGCCTTTGTTAGCTGCGGTTATCAATTATTTTTCTTGTAATACAAATTCAAAGTACAGGCCCTTTATTGAGCCTCCATGGTAACTATTACTCATGAATGGCAGTGGGTAATTTGAACACTTGCGTCCTTTCTTGCATGCTTTCTACCACACAGTGTGTGTACTTTGTGCACTTCCATTGCTTGCTTAGATATGGTACCCATTTGTCAGCCTCCCACTGCGGAATCCAACGTCTGTGTAATGGACTTGAAATCCAAACATCCACTTTCCTGACAAGACAGTGGGTACTTTGCGCATATGCAGCCTTTCTTATTTTTCACCTTTTTATAACCCCAGAAAGGGGCCAATATTGTTATTTTTCAACACTACCACCCAGTGTCGAGTGTGTGTACTTTATGCACTTCTTTGTTTACTTACATGTGGAAGCAGTTTCTCAAGACTCTCACTGCAGAATGCAACTCCCACTCTAGGTAATGGGCTGGAAATCCAAACATCCACTTCCCTGACACGGCAGTAGGTATTGTGCGGGTCTGCTGACTTTGTTATTTTTCACCTTATTCATCTTCCACTCAATCAACTCATCATCCACACATACACACACCTACTTACTGCCTTTTTGACAGGGGTTATCAATTATTGTTAAATTTCATATGCCTATTCAAAGTGCAGACCCTTTATCAAGCCTTTTGTTGTAGCTACTACCCCGGCCGAAGGCACTGAGAAATTAGCACACTTGATGCGTTTCTTGGCTGGGGTTATCAATTATTCTTCTTGTAATACAAATTGAAAGTACAGGCCCTTTATTGAGCCTTTTTGGTAACTATTACTTGTGAATGGCAGTGGGTAATTTGCACACTTCTTACCGTTCATGTATAATAAAAAGCTTAATAAAAGTCTACCAATATTATAAAAAAGCCAGTATAGTCTATGGTTATCAAATCTTCTGTTCTTGGTAACTACTACCCGTGAATGGCAGTGGGTAATTTGCACATTTGCAGATTTTCTTATTTTTTGCATTATTCATCTTCCACTCAATCAACACACCATCTACACGTACACACACACACACACCTTCTTCCTGCCTTTCTTGCCTATGGTTATCAAATATTCTATTACATATTCGTATTCAAACTGCAGGCCCTTTAGTGAGCCTTTTTGTTGTAACAACTAACCCAGCCGAAGGCAGTAAGAAATTTGCACACTTACTGCCTTTCTAGAAGTCTATTAGTGTTTCCTAGAAGTGTAAGGAAACAGACTGGGCAAATAAAGGTATAAAAGGCAAATTTGCCGGTGCATGAAAAACTGCATACATAGTCTATAGGGGTTTAAAGCAGTCCATGCCCTAAGGCCCACTTTGCAACATGAGTACTTCAGTACTAGCTGAATGATTACAATTCTGCAACAAGAATGTCTCAAACCATTTTAAGAAATGTATTCTTATAACATCTCATAACTTAATAGAGCTTCTGAAATAATTTCATCATGTATTTCATATTCTTTTTTTTTTTTTTTTTTTTTAAAACCTTTATTGAAAGACACGTAGAAGTACAAGCGCTGGCCTACAACCACAGGGGCCGGCCGCAAAGTCAGGAGAATCAAAATAACAAAGCAATGTATACGATAGGGTAAATACAGGATGGATGCAAATAAAGTCGTTACATCGCCAGCGCCAGGATAAAAGAGGTTTCATTTTACATTATATAAAGGAGGCAGCAACCATATCTACCCGCGCATCATGCAACATATACAGAAAAGAAGGGGGGGGGGGCGGGAGGGAAATAGCCCCCCACGCAAGCAGACGACCACAGTAGGGCAAAGCCCAAAGACCTCACACGCCCATACCAGGTGCAGAATAGAGGAAGAATACCAGCAAACAAATAAAGTAGACGCCACACGTACAGCCCACCCGCCCCGAAAAAGAAGAAAGTGCAGACGCTAGCGAAACAGAGGAGTAAACACCAAGGGACATAGCCCACCCCCTGGAAAAGGCAAAAAAGGGACCATAGAATAAAACAAACTAAAATAACAAACACCCCCCCCTACATCACTGTAATGGCTACGGCCTACCCCACTAAACAGCGTGCCTGTCGCCCAGAGTCACCCGAAATATAGAAAAAGAGAAAGGGAATTATAACAAAGAAAGAGAGGGGAATAAGAAAAAGAAGGAGAGGAAAAGGGAAGAAAGAGAGAGGAGAGGAGCCAGCGATCGAGACATAAAACACTACCCCCCCGCAACAATAATTCACTAATCGAGGTCGAAAAGGAGAGTCAAGAAAAGCCTACACCAGGATGTAAACAGGAACCATCCAGAATAACGAGGCCCGGAGATGCCATGTAAAAAGGGTCCCACAGTCATCCGGGCACGATCACCCCTGTCCACTTTTATGAAGAGTCGAGCTTCCCAACCCCGCCACAGCCAAAAAACAGCAGAACACAGTGGGTCCATACCAATCAGGAAAAGCCGGTGGGATCTCCGCAAAACAACGTCCCGGCAAACTAGAAGCAACCAGGAGAACTCGGCAACAGTCAGAATGCAAAAGTTCCTCAAAGATCCACGTGGTCAAGCACAGTATCTGGGCCGTCCAGCACGAAGCAAAGAAAACAGGATGTAGAAAGCACTGCAGCATCGGCACCGGATCCGCTAGATCCCATAGAATCGAGCACCCAGCCGGAGATCCCAGCACAGCCGCCGGCGAAGTTTCAGGCAGTACAATTCGGGGAGACGACACTTCGTCACAAAATGGCGGAGCCACCATGGCAGCTATCCGCAACTCCAAGGCTCGACATTTCAAGGACAGGTCGATCCGCAGAGCAGACAGGGCAAACCAGATAGCACTCCGAGTAGGGGCCGCCCAAACCAAACGAGGGCTGGAGAAAGCAAATGCGGCAACCTCCCTGTCTCCAGGAGAAAGACACCCCGAGGGGCCATCCGCCATCTTAAGTACAGCACCCTCCGCCATCGCCGCAGGTTCTTCCAAGTCCATCAGGAGCACCGGCGGCCCCAGGGCTCACCGCCAAACCGCGGCGGATGGCGCTCGGCGGAGAAAGGAGAGTCACCAGAAGAACGGGCGTGCTCCCCACAGCACTCGGGGGGAGCCCAGCACCGGATCCTGGGCGGGACCAACAACAGGAGTGGGTTTCTCACTCGAGGGGTGCCGGACAGCGCGGCTTCTCTTCTTCGGGCCGGTAGGCGAACGGACATGCGGGGTGGCCCACCAGCGGTGGCGGGTCTGCCCCGGGGGTCCCGGCCCGCGGCTCTCAGGCTCCCACCATCGGGTCTCTCCACCGGTTCCGGACCGCCGGCACTCCGATCATCTGTGGGCAGGCACAGCACTCGAGGCCCCGGCGTCAGGGCCGGGAAGGCCAACAATGTGACCAGGGCAGAACGCCGGAATCACTGCACGCCAGAGCCCCGGAAAAGGATGGTAAGTGACGGCTCTTCCTCAGTGACCAAATTCGGAACACCCCGAGCAGGATAAAATACAGGATAGGTGGCGGGGAGGAAGAGATCACGGAGCGAGGCGGTTATGCGACCGTTCCGATCGCCATCTTGGCTCCCCCCCTGTATTTCATATTCTTGATTATCAATTTCAAAACTCATATGATCATACTCGATGTCATCTAATCCTTCCAGAAAATCAACATCTAAGGTTTAGTCTAGGAAATCACAGCTAATATCTGCAGCATTATATCTTCCTCTTCATTCTCGCTACTTGTAAAAAGTATGTTCAGCTCTTCTATGACACTGTTACTAATTTCGAAACTGTCTTTTAAATTGTTTTGTTGATTTTCCATACTGAATTTCTTATGTTGTAGGTCCTTGTACAAAAACATAAACACGGATGCTACGCTGTGGAACTCATTCTTAACAAAGGTAGAAACATACTGTAAAGAAAATGGAATTCAAATAAAGAAAAAGTAAAAAACATACATGGATGACAAAGTCATTAGAGGAATACTCTGTTCCCCAACATAAAAAAAAAGATTTTACAGAAATTAAATGTACGAATGTTTAAGGAGTTGCAAAGGAACCCATTCCCCGAGACTCAAAAAATATCATTAGAGACCGTGTGGGGAACACCAATGCCCCCACGGACCCAGGCGGTTCCCCGCGTTCTTCGGCAGCCGGCATTGCTTTGTCAGAGAGAGCAGTTTATATGCCGCTCTCTCTAACGAAAAGCAATCTGCTTTCCTACTTGAAAGACACAGCAGCTTAACTTGCTCTCTCTTTCAAATAGCAAACCGGTTTCCTGTGCTAAAGTGGGAGCCGCGACGCTCCTGCCCAACCATACCAAACAGCAGTGTCCCGGGGATAGACACCCCGGGACATTGCAGGAGCCGGCCCTGAGAGATGGTGGTCCCCAGAGCCATCAAGAGCTCCAGGACGGAGACCACACAACCCGCTCCCAACATTAAAAAGCTCCGAAAAGTGGTAATCCCCGGGGCTGAGAGGTCTGTGCTGTCACGGACCCCCCTTTTTTAAATATTACTGCCCAGGGAAGGTGGCAGTCCCCGGGGCATGTACGAGGGCCATGACCCCTCTCCCCGCATACCTCATTAAAAGATGGCAGCCAACACTTCCAAGTTTGGAGCGTTGACAGCCAATCAGCATGAAACTCGTAATTGTACGGATTTCCGTAGGCGTACGCCGTGATTTCTATTTTAAAAAAAACTTAGAATAAATATACTAAAAATCCATGAACGACCCCCTGAGCAACCCTAGAGGTTCAGGATGTTTCTACCCTGCCCCCTTTCCTTATTTCTCAACTTTGTTTTCCTATTTCCTTATGACCCTGTTCTTGCGACCAACAACATGGCTGCCAACACTTCCTGGTTTGCAGTGTTGACAGACAGTTGACAGCCAATCAGCATGCAGCTCGTGCTCGTAATTCTACGGATTTCTGTATGCGTACCCCGTGATTTTTCTATTGAAAAAAAAATATATGTAGCCTAAAAATTCATCAACGACCCCCTGAGCAAGCCTAGAGGGTCAGGATGTTTCTACCCTGCCCCCTTTCCTTATTTCTCAACTTTGTTTTACTGTTTTCTTATCACTCGGTTCTAGCGACGAACAAGATGGCTGCCAACACTTTCTGGTTTGGAATGTTGACAAACAGTTGACAACCAATCAGCTTGCAGCTCGTGCTCGAAATTGTATGGATTTCCATACGCGTGCCGCACTCCGTCTCTAGATATCGCTATGTTTTTACTTGTAATTTTCTAAGGAACTACTGAACGGATTTACACCATTTCACAAAAAGCACAATCAGCGAACCGAACTCTACCTCTCTGCCAAATTTGTTGTAATTCCGTTCAGCCGTTCGGGCTGTAGCCCTGGCTAAAGGTCCCTATGGAAAATTGCATGGGGAAAACACGTTTTGGACCCCCCTTTTTTTCGGCCCCCACTTGTTGAATCACCCCCAAACTTTCAGGGAAGGAGCGTAACAGAGCAGGCCATTTTCTTGAAAAAAATTCACGAAGATTTGTCCGCCAACGCCAAAGTTATTCCAAATAGAATGTTGTGGATTTCTTATGGAAACTAGGTCCTAACTATAACTACCTACTGGCGACCGCCAGTAGGTAATATATATATTACCCTGAATTCAACCTGGCTACAGAGGGAGGGCTTCTGGCCATGCAGACATTGTAAAGTATGTAAAATTGCATCTCCCACAAAAGAAATTCAAATCAAAAAGGGCACACAAGGGAAAATAAAACAACACCTAACCTGCAAGAGTTCATATGTTGTCTACATGATAGAATGCCCTTGCCATAAAAGATATATCGGAAGCACCATCTTCGAAGTTAAAAAGAGGATTCTGGAACATATCCGCGCTACAACTCACAAAGATGGAACAAACGCCATCGCCAAACATATGGAGATCTATCATGATAGCAATTGGGAAATTTTGAAATATTGTGCAGTTGAGCAAATTCCAGCTACAGACAGAGGAGGGTATCGCAGAAAGATCCTCCGCCAAAGGGAGTCTAAACACATCGTGACCTTCAGGACCCTAGACCCGAGAGGGTTGAACCAAAATGAAGAATTGTATGTCCATCTCTAAAGAACAGAAGAATCATTGCTCACCAGAGAGCAAACATAAAAGCGGAAAAAGAAAAAAATTGAAAAATTCAGAAACCCAACAACCCTAAAATCATTATATTGAATAAAGATTGGAAGTTTAATTGCTCACTAGAGAGCTGAAAATGAGACTGATTGGAAAATGCAAAAGTCAACGGAAAATTGTTTAGAGAGGCAAATCGAGAAAGAAAAAATCAGTACGGATTGAAAAAACAGAAAATGACATTTCTCACTAGTGAGCTATTAAGAGACTGTTAGTCTTCAAAAAAGACTGCTGCGCGTTAAATGGCTATACAAAACGTAAAATTGTAAATACAAGTTCACTTGAAACACTATGAGCACAGAGCACTAGAACCCTTTTTTTTTTAAATGGAGAATTTACAATCATGTAAATCTTTGTAAAAGTTTAAAACCACAATAACCACAATGCACCACAACAAAACAGAAAGTAACTGTGTGCAGAATAGTATAAATGTAGTCTGTTTTCTATTGCTGTGTATTCCGTGATCAAGCCTGTCATTTGAGATGTCATGAGTGATGTCATAATTGATGTCACTCAACATGTCATGAGTAATGTAATATGTGACGTCATCAGCAGTGGATTGCGGGCGCGCCAGTTAGCTGAACTAACTATAACAGGGGAATTTCAATGGTTTTGTATGAGTGAAATGCCCAGCTAACTTTAACATGTGTGAAACCTATGTTATTTTCAGTGAATTTCTAAGGTTTTGTAAATGCTAATTCCTAACTATAAAGTGGCTAAAACCTATGGTTTTTTCAGTGAATTTGCAAGGTTTTTAAATATATATATACATATTACCTACTGGCGGTCGCCAGTAGGTATATATAGTTAGGATTGATTTCCATAGGGAAATCGCAACATTCTATTGGGAATAACTTTGGCGCCGGTTGAGGAATCTGCCTGAATTTTTCAGCAACTTTGCCTCGCGGCGCTGCGGTCCTTCCCTGAAAGTGTGGGGGGGATTCATCAAGCGGGGGCGAGATAAAGGGGGGGTCCCAAAACGTGTTTTCCCCATGTTAATTTCCATAGGGCGGTCTGTCGCACTTTTAGCTCGAACGGCTGAATGGATTTTCACCAAACTTGGCAAAATTGTAGGGACTGGTACCCCGATGTGCCTTTGCTATGTCTCAAGATATATGCTCCAGTGGTTTTTACAAAAATTAACTTTGAAAAAATATATATTGGGCTACATTGGGCTATATATATGTTAGAGCCCAAATGTAGTATGTTAACAACAAGGACCCCCTGGTACAGATACGTATCCTGGGACAGGGTAAACAATGTATGTAAATTAACACTCCCAGGCATAAACTACAACGGTAACACAATAGAGTGAACAAACAAACTACTAGGGTTTCAAAAAATATACATTTTTAATTCAATTAAAAAGACAGTTAATAACAATCGGTGCAATGATTAAATTTAATAAAAAAATCCTAGACTAATACATATGGATTCACAAAACAATTAGTTTTAATATAAAAGTATAAAAATCAAAGGAGGTTAGATGGTATCCGGTCAACGCGTTTCAACATAAAATTATGTCTTCATCAGGACATTTACCATCCAATTTCTGTAAAAAAGATTATAACAGATTTTTAATAATTTATCATCCTATCGTGAGATGATAATACTCTAGTAGTTATAGATTTGTTACAAGTTTCTATTGGTTTTACACATGTTTGGTATAAAATATGATATACCGCTCCTTATATATATGTCATACACCTATGCATATGTCTGTTGATAGTCAATACATGCCAACAACGAAATACAATATATGATAAATGAATTTTATGCATTACATAATTGGCTGACATTATTCTTGAATATATTTCTGTTTCTTAAAACGTCAGTAAAAAAGCGGAAAATTCCCCCTGCTTTTGAATATAATGATTTTAGCTCACTGATTTAGCTAAGTGTTTGTTCTCCATTTCATACATTACATATAATCAACTTAATTGTCTTCCTTTACGCATGGCTTTTTGGCTCAAGAATGAGCCCCAATAAACTTAGATTTTAAAAGGATAGAAAGATAGAAAGAAAAAGATAAGAGAGAATCAAAGCAATTCATGCATTTCTGCCTTTCCTGTTCGTTAAATCTCAGCTGATATCCTGACAATGGTGCAGTACCTAAAAATATTTGCTACACTCAGAGTGCACACAAGTATCTAGAACATGAGTGGATTCTATACATTTAGTTGTCTTACCTAGAGATAGATTCACGTGCTCGGTGCACAATTTTCTTTGGTTTTCTAGCTGTATTGTGCTGTGTCAACAGACTCCAAACTGGGTATTTACTTAACAGTTATCTCGAAAAAACAAATTGACATACGGGTGAGCCCTGCATCAACATGGTGGTTTCTTTTTAAACTATTTAAGAATCCAATCAAGGATTTTTCCACTCAGGAAGTTCCAGCTAACTACTAACCTTAGAGGTATATTATTGCTTTCATTTAGGGCATTCATACCCTAAGTGTCTAAGTTTCAAACGAATAATTTTAACCTATAGGTGAGAAACATATGTTAAAAATGTATTACAAGATTGATGTGGGCTTCTTTTCAATTCAAAGCATCTTTATAACCGTCTTACCACTAAGAGGATTTATTCAAGCCTTCTCCCTCTGAGGTCCTTTACATCAATCAGGGGACACGACTTTAAAATGTTATGTTGATTAAAATCCTGACAGTAAGAAACAAAGGACTTGTTAGCGCAATTTATATTAACCTACTGATCTAGATACAGTGCCAACTGCCTAATTCTAAACGTCACTTACCGAGATTAACCCGAGCCGATTATATCCGGTAGTTAAGTTCAAAAGGTCTAATCAGCGAGGGCGTGGGATATTCTACTGCCGAACTCACAGAATCCTATGGGGAAGGGAGGAGCAGCCCGTTAGTGACTAATGTGCCATTCATTTTCTCAGGTTCACTAGTGCGTGGGCTTAAACAAAAAATCTTGTCGATTAGTATTATCAAGTGCCGGATATAGGTCACCTAAAAGGCGAATGTGCATGGGGCCAGATGTATTTTCATTACGCTTTTACTTATGCCGCCCAAATGTAGCCCAATGTAGCCCAATGTAGCCCAAAGATGGCCACCAGAGACAAAAAAAAACAAATTAGTGCTGAAGAAAGAAAAATTAGGGCACATTTTGAGTGACTTCTCAAATCCTCTTATATTTCATTAAAAAAATTCTGATATGCAGTCTCCCAAGATGGCCACCAGAGACAAAAGAGCCCAAATGTAGCCCAAATATCAGCCAGATGTAGCCCAACTACAGCCCAATGACAGAATGTCCCAGAGTGTTCTAAAGAACAACTAGAGCGCTAACAGTCTTACTTATGACAAAAGTATGGCACACCCGAAGTCATCTTGATTGGAATAAAGTGTTAACACTTAAAACATTTAATTTGCAAAGGAACAAAATGAGGGGGTTCATTTTGCCATAGAAATTATGATTAGTGCTGAAGAAAGAAAAATTAGGGCACATTTTGAGTGACTTCTCAAATCCTCTTATATTTCATTAAAAAAATTCTGATATGCAGTCTCCCAAGATGGCCACCAGAGACAAAAGAGCCCAAATGTAGCCCAAATATCAGCCAGATGTAGCCCAACTATAGCCCAATGACAGCATGTCCCAGAGTGTTCTAAAGAACAACTAGAACGCTAACAGTCTTACTTATGACAAAAGTATGGCACACCTGAAGTCATCTTGATTGGAATAAAGTGGTAACACTTAATACATTTAATTTGAAAAGGAAAATAATGAGGGGTTTCATTTTGCCATAAAAATTTTATATATATATATATATATATATTCACTGAAAAAGCCATAGGTTATAGACCATATATAGTTAGGAATTAGCATTTACAAAACCTTGAACATTCACTGAAAAAACCATAGGTTATAGACCATATATAGTTAGGAATTAGCATTTAAAAAACCTTTTTTTACTCACACAAAACCATTGAAATTCCATATATAGTTAGTTGCACTAACTATATATCGCGCACCCGCAATCCACTGCTGATCATGTCACATATTACATCATTCATGACATGGTCAGTGACATCACTAATGACATCACTGATGACATCTCAAATGACATCACCGATGACATCACTGATGACAACATCCAGTGACTGTATGTTTCTGTAAAGTTAAAATATGTCTTACATATTGAAGAATGAGTGGATGTATAAGTGTCTGGATGAAGGATTTAGTAGGTGCATGATTGACTGTATGAGTGAGTGAATAAATGTGTGTCACTGAGTGCATGAGTTAGTGACTAAACTGTCTTAATTTGTGCATCATTATGTCTGTTGTTCTGTAAACTGCTGCATGTGTTGATCAGTAGCTATATGAGTAAGTATATGGGTTATTGATTGGTTGCCCAAGTATTTGTATGGGAGACTGAGTGTGTGTGTGTGGGTGGCTGGGAGGTGTATGACTCTGTGCATAGATCTGTGAGCAGTTGATTCACTAGATGTATGGGTTCAAAAGTGCATGTGGAAACACCTGTATGGGCGGTTGACTGAGTGCATTGGTGAGTGAATGGATATCTCAGTGCTACATGTCAAAGTAAGTACATATGTAAAACACAGTACATGTGACAGTTGACATATATAAATAACTGTGCATAAGAGCCAGTGAATGTGTGAGTGGCTGTATTGATCATTGTGAACTTGTATCAGGCATTGTAAAAGAGAGTAAATATGTGTTAGTATATGTTTGAATAAGTAAGGTGTGTATAACTGTATAGTTGAGGAAATGGAGGTGTGATTGATTCTTTGCATGACTGACTAAGTGTGTGAGTAACTCCATGGATGAGTGACAGTCTGTGAGTGTCTGTTTACACTGAGTGTATCTAAGGTTATATTAGAGTCTGAAGAGCTTCATCGTATTATCACATGAATGATGTCATCAGTGATGTGATCAGTAATGTCAAATGAGATGTCATCAGTGATGTCATCAGTGATGTCATTTGAGATGTCATCAGTGATGTCATCAGTGATGTCATTTGAGATGTCATCAGTGATGTCATCAGTGATGTCATTTGAGATGTCATCAGTGATGTCATTAGTGATGTCAATGACCATGTCATGAATGATGTAATATGTGACATGATCAGCAGTGGATTGCGGGTGCGCGATATATAGTTAGTGCAACTAACTATATATGGAATTTCAATGGTTTTGTGTGAGTAAAAAAAGGTTTTTTAAATGCTAATTCCTAACTATATATGGTCTATAACCTATGGTTTTTTCAGTGAATTTTCAAGGTTTTGTAAATGCTAATTCCTAACTATATATGGTCTATAACCTATGGTTTTTTCAGTGAATTTCATTGGTTTTTTAAAAGCTAATATCTATAGCTGTAAAATGTATTCTTCTTTAAATCAAAAAATATATTTTATATGTTTATTAATAATTTTTTTAATTATTATTTTTTTTTGTTCGCTCCCGGTCCGCGAACCGAGAAGCTTCCTGTTAGCTCAATTTGGTGCCGCGACCCGGTCCGCGAACCGGTAAACGTTCCGTTTGCGCAACTGCCGCGTTAGAAATCAACATCGTGACGCGTCGCGGAAGCGCGACGTATCACGTTGTCGCGTAATGCGTCTTATGACGTGCCGCGTTAGCGCACCCGGAAGTGCTCCGGTACGCGAACCGAGACGCAAAGCGCAGCTCCCCAGAAGCAATCCGGGGTGCGTCGCGAAAGCGCGACGTATCGCGTTGCCGCGTAATGCGTCTTATGACGCGCCGCGTTAGCGCACCCGGAAGTGCTCCGGAGCGCAAACCGAGGCGCGAAGCGCAGCTCCCCGGAAGCGATCCGGGGCGCGTCCCGCAGCGCGTAACCTAAGCGCAACAGGTCATGTGACTTGTTAATAAAACTTTTCATTGGTTCATTTCACTTTTGGTTTCCTAATGATGTAAGGCTAGGTCATGTGACCTAAAAATAACACTTTTCATTGGTTTATAACTATTTTTTTTCCAAAATGATGAAAGCCCCCACCTTTTTTCTCACTCTGACTTTCAACTTTGTGAAAGGAAGACCTATTTTGCTGAGTGAAAAATGGCTTCACTAGTAGCTGCAGCTGGTGCACCCCCACCACCACCTCCTCATAGGAAGAGAGGACCACCTCCACAGTTCCTTTCCAACACAGAGGAGGAAGAGGATGAAGAAGAGGAAGAGGAAATACAGCCAACACAGTTTTTACGTGAGGAGCCCCGGATATCTCACCATAAAAATAGTTTCATTTGGCAGTTTTTTTCTTTTCCTGAAGGACAAAAAAAAGTTAATGCTCGCTATGTGACGTGCCTCATATGCAAAGAGGACTTATCTAGAGGCACAAATAAGAAGTATAGTTACGGCAACTATACTATGCACCGTCACATGCAGAGGTGGCATCCACTAAATTACAGCAGGGCAGAGATGCGTGACCTCCAGGACAACCCACCAACTCCTGTGGCCAGGACATCGGCACAGGTAACTCTGTCGGGGCCAGAGGCACGGGAAACAGTGCCAAACATTCAAGACAACTTTGTCCACATGAAGATAGTGTGTTTATATTGCGGTACCTTACTCTCATGTGGCAATATGAGTATTAATTTGATAAACAGAGCATTTGAAAACCACAAGTGCTCAAAACGCCCCAAAAAATAAAAAATGTTTTGCTCCTGTTGAGCCCTTTCCAATGCCTGTTTTTCGTTGTTTCCCCCCAAAAAAACAAAAAAAACATAAAATTGTTCAAAAAATACAAAAAAAACAAAAAATGTTCAGAAAAAAATAAATATATATAAAACAACAAAAACATAAAAAAAAGTTCTTTTCAGAACTACCTCCCCTTTATAAAAAAATTGCTAGAATGTTTAGCACTCTGGCAACCTCTATTTCTTTTGGTTCGCTTCCCGGTTCGCTCACCGGTACGCGAACCGGGAGCGAAGTAAAACATTTTTTTTTTTTAAAAGAAGAGTAAGTATAAGGGAAGTAAACAGAGAGTAATGTTAAAAGAAAGACAGCTATAGGGACTAAACCAGAGATACTGTTTAATAGATTTATTTACCGAAGAAAAGATGTAAGAGGATATAATTGTGAAAAACAAAATAGATAAGGAAGTGAAAGAAAAAAAGGAGAGTAGAAGAATAACAAAGAAGAGTTTCTTAGAGAATGTGAGTGAATGTTCAAAATAAGATTAAAACATGTGGAATAACAGAGAGAAAAAACAGAAAGCAGAAAAGAAGAAGTAACAGAAAAAGAATAATTGAAACAGCAAAGAAATGTAAATAACATAGGGGCATATTATCAACATAGGCAATAAAGGTTTTGCAGCTTTTATCGGCAGAAATGTGTCGCTAAAGCCGCTTTTGCTGCAGAAAACTGCCGCTAAAACCGCTTTTGCAGCAGTTTTCTGCTGATAAAAACAGCCATAATTTTATTGGCTGTGTTCATAATATGCCCCTTAGTGTGCTTCAACTACACAGAGAAAGCATAATGAACAAGTAGTGAAAGAGTGATCAGTCAGAGACACTAAGAGTAATAGAGACGGAGTGAGTGAACAAGAGTGAGGAACTATGAGAAGAGAAAGACTGAGAAAAGGAGTGGAAGGAGTAGAGTAAGTAAGTAATAGAGAAAGGAATGAGGGAAGTAGCAAAGGCAGGAAAGTGAGGGTTAAAGAAATGAAGTAGTGAAACTAATAGAAGTTAAATGTGATAGAAATGTAACGAAAAGAGTAGAAAACATTTACCTTATAATTGTCGTTAACTTAGTCACTTGTTATTTTTATACTTTCAATCTGTGAAAGAGAGAACAAACATTTGAAAAATATTAAAACATGTATTTAAAAATTAGAAAAGACAAGGGAAAAGATTGAAGGACAAACAGTTTTTCAACAACTTTGACACTTACAGAAGCTTCTGCTTCTCCAGGCCCCCTACACAGTCCTAAAGACATACATTTTAAACTAACAGTATCTTGATGCAGATGAACTGAGGCCTATCTTGGAACATGGTGCATCTTTTGCACTGCTGTTGTCTCACAAAAGTGACGCAATGGCAGCACAAAAGAGGTGCACAATCATCATAAAACTGTTCCTAACATTTTAAATGGATGGCAATAAGGTGTGTCCTATCCAGACGTTTGTTTCAGGTGAGGCCTACTCAGGGTTGCAGATGAAATTTAGGCTTGTTCAAGAGTACAGAGGAGATAATACATGTCCAGGCCAACCAATAAAGTTCAGACCTCCTCTGTTTCCCTGAACAGGCCTAAACTTCATCTGCACAATGTGATTCGTAATGTTAGGAAACACAGGTAATGTATTTGAAAAACGTGCAATTTCATTTGCTCATTTCACAATCACATCACTTGTGTTTCCTTTGGTTAGGTATCTCATTGTGTAGATGTAGTCCAGCATATGAAAGAGTATGCACTGCATGCAACAACTTTGACACTTACTGAAGCCTCAGCTTCTCCATGCCCCATACACAGTCCTAATTATATACATTTTAAACTGACGGTATCTTGCTGGAAATGAACTGAGGCCTATCTTGCAACATGGTGCATCTTTTACACAAAAGTGACGGAACAGCGGCCTAAAAGAGGCACACAGCCTTCATAAAACTGCCCTTAACATTTTAAATGATTGTTTCAGGATGCCAATAAGGTGTGTCCTATCCAGAGGTTTGTTTGAGGTGAGGCCTACTCAGGGTTGCAGATGAAATTTACGCTTGTTGAAGAGTACAGAGGAGATAATACATGTGCAGGCCTACCAACGAAATGAGTCATGTCCACCGCACTCTTGAACAAATGTCAGACCTCCTCTGTCTCCTGGAACAGGCCTAAACCTCATCTACACAATGTGATGTGTAATGTTAGGAAACACAGGTAATATAATTGAAAAACGTGCAATTTTGTTTGCTCATTCCACAATCACATCACCTGTGTTTCCTTAGCTTAGCTATCTCATTGTGGAAATGTAGTCTATCATATGAAAGACTATGTAGAATGTGAGCACTGTATGCAACAACTTTGACACTTACAGAAGCCTCAGCTTCTCCATGTCTACTACACATTTCTAAATGTATATCATAAGTACAAAAAGTACAGAATTAATTATACATGTTAAATGGTTTATTTTTGCTGTTCTCAGAATTTATCAAATTTCACTAAAAACAGTGACTTGAAGGTATTCATCATATAACAGCGGGGAAAAAAAACACAATCAAAATGATTGTGTTTAAAAAACCCATATAACATAACCAATCAGAAATCAGAACTCCTCAAAAGTAACTTACTTTCCATGACGTCGAAGGATGTCCTATGAACAGCTTACACTCGGTTGTGCTGTTTTTATTTTCAGCCCGCCACTTTCTGAAAGAAAACCTCCATCGTTTTGAAAAATATGTTACATACAATAAATGACTTCTCGCTCTCTACCACACGTTTCCACAAGGCCAAACCATGTAAGAGCCATTTATAACTCTTGGAATTCTTCTAAGCAAATCCCGTCATTTTGTATTTCCTCAACTTTCAGAAAGAAAACGTTCAAGATCACTTTCACAATCCTGGACTAGTAATATCTTACCCTTCTTGCTCACTCATGTTCTACATTTCCTATGACACTGATACTGCTTACTATGAAGCAGACTTACACTACCTCTATGACTACTACAATTATTTAATTCTCTACATCACTTTTAATCACAAAGCAATATAAAACAGTAGATAAAATTATATCAACCCCTAGAATCATTATACGCCAGTTACCTACCCTAAATTCTCTTTTCTGAAAACAGAAAGTAAGAATATTTTTAAATAAAAAGGCAACATTGTATCGTAGTCAAATGGGAATAATTTCCGAAACAGCAAATTTTTTTACATTTTCTATAAGCTGTGTAATAAGCGGATCTGTCAAATGACCATCATGCCATATAATAGCTGCAGTTACAAATGTTCTTCCTAAAATCAACGACTGTGTAGCCACAACATTTGTAATTAAAGTTGAAGACTTACTTTCATCAGGTTTATATAGTTGGATTTTCAAAATGACATTATAATCAAAAGTTTGGACCAATAATCTAGACAGCATTGCAGACTTACATTCCCTCTACTCCATGTTTTGATTGGCTGCTTGAATTAGCTTATAAAAAGAAACAGTTTTTCTGAACTCATACAAAGTGCAGTTATTTTTCCATGACGTCAAGTGTTATGGTAAGAACACCGTTTGCTTTGGGAAATACTCTGTTGTCCTTCAACTAATCTCTGCCCACCACTTTCTGTAAGAAAATCTTCTTTTTTTCCAGGAACTATTTAAAACTCAAAAATAACTTTTGACTCTGTACTACACTTATCCTCAAGGCCAAATCGTGTAGGAGCCATTAGAACCTCTTGAAATTCCTCAGAGGAAATCCTGAGATTCCTTCCCTAAAATTTTGGTTTTAAAAACACCAGGTAAGAATTTTTAAGGTCAAAAGGCAATTTTTTTTTAACGTTAAAACAGAATCATTGCAGAATGACCAGCCATTTCTAGACTTTAAATAAGCTGTGTAATGTCCTGATGTTATTTAAGGACCGTCATGATATATAATTGCTGCAGTTACAAAAGTCCTTCCTGATATTGACAACTGTGAAGCCACAACATTTTTAATTAAAGTTGTCAATTTTGTTCCATCAGGCCTACATCGTTGGAACATTAAAATGACATACTGGCCATATGTTCGTATAAATAATGTTGACAACATTTCAGACTTACATTGGCTACACTCCATGTTGTGATCAGCTGCTTTTACTAGCTTATTAAAGGACACTGATTTACTGTCTGGCAAAGTTAAATATATAAATCTTTCTGAGTCTACACTAGTAGTACTTGATACCCTACAGTTCTCGCAGTCATGCTGCCATTGATAAGAAAGCCCAAACAGGTGATCTACATCTACACCTTCAGCATGCAATACATCAAGCATATACTTTAAAAACTCCTGACAATCTTGCTGAATATTTTGAGAGAATTGTGTTTGACCTGAACATCTGTCTAACAGATTTCGAATTTCAGACACACTTTCTATTTTTGTTCTATCAGTGCTACATTTCTCTAACACAGAATTTAACAAACTGCAAAATCTTTGATCAGAATTGACCACAATCTCTTCTTTTACATTTTCTAGAGAAAACAAAACATTAACCACTACATTAGCATAGCAGTTGACACAAGAACTGTTTTCAAATTGAAAACCAACAACATCTTCAACAGAATCCGTTTTCTTTCTGCTTATAATTTCAGGTTCATCGACTTTTCGTCTTTTTGCTACAACCTCCCTACTATTGGTCACATTTCTTCGTTTCCGGCCTACCACACGTTTCTCAAACAAAGGATATTGAGGCAAATGTGGCGCATACTCTCTTCTTAACCTATTGTATTCCTTAACACAATCTAGATCCGCACACATGTTTGTGACATCACACTCAATCAAGTACAATCCCGATAAAGTTCTAACTCGTGACAATGCCACATATGCCATACCCTCCTTGAACACAGAACTGCCAATATTCACCAATGCACTGTCTACACTTAAACCTTGCGATTTATGGATTGTCACCGCATTTGCCAAGCAAACAGGAAACTGCTTACGGCGAACATATAAGTCTTTTACAAGCAAAAATCTAGCAGAAGAACGACCAATTAGCTGTACTTCCTCAATGCCATCAAATTTAATTTTAAAAAATTCAATTCCATCTCTATTTCTGTATTTCACAAAATCAACAACATTACCCATTGATCCATTTACCAGACCTCTTTCAACATGTAAATTCCTTCTTAAAATTATACGGCAGTTTAAGCACACATTCAGAGTCTTTTCAAAACCTGCAGTTTTAGATATAGTCTTCTCTAATGAATGCAATTTTGTTTTCAAATTCTCAGACAACATAATTGTTGATCCCATATGCTCTACTCTGTCAATAGCTTCCAGTTTCACAATCTCTTGGTTTTCTAAATGCAACATTTTGTTGTTGAAGATGGCACATTCTGCAAGAGTTGGCATCAAACATATTCCAGATTTCTTCTCAGTAATTTTCTGAAAAATATTCTCAGGCACAACGTCTTGTTCTGGATATAAATTTGACAGTAATCGTGCATGTAAAGCTTCTTTCCCATGCTCGGTCACTTTTCCAATTCTAACATCTTGTAGAATATTCTTGTAATCTTCATCCTTCGCCTGACGCATATTTTCATGCAGTTCAGCATAATTGAAGTTTAACCATATATTGACGTTGCCAATGCTCCCTAGGCACTTCCTGGTATCTTCATGCGTGAGCATTTTGAACACAGGTTGTCCTTTCACTGGTGTCAGCTGCAGAAGATCTCCGAAAACAATGATGTGTTTGCCACCAAATAACACATCATACTCTGTTTTAAGAACTTCTTGCATTCTCAAATGCACAAAGGCAAGCATGACATTAGAAACCATGCTTACTTCGTCAATGATAAGAAGTTTCATTTTCCTCAAGACTCTTGAAACTTCACAACAAGCATCTCCAGATAACTTGTGGTATTGTAATTTGTTATCATGCTCCACTGGCAGCATCAATAGACGATGCAAAGTAATACCTTTAATGTTATGTGCTGCCAGTCCATTTGGAGCGGTGACAACACAAGACAGCGATGACTCAGTCTTTTCCTGCAAATAACATGAAATTGCTTTAATGAGGAAACTTTTTCCAGTTCCCGCTTCTCCACTCACGTACAGTCGGACAGGCTTCAATGACATACATGAGCACTCTTTCTTCTCATGACTTAATCCATGATCAATTTGCTTGGTAACTTCGTCATATATTTTCCTCTGCTCAACGTTGAGTTGTCTTTCCAAGTCTTCTAAGTTAACCACATCCTCTTGAGCATGTGCCATGGCTCTTTCCACTTCATTCATGGCAGTGGCAGCTTCATTTTCGATAACAGGTCCTCCTAGTGGATCCTGACTCAATGAAACAGAACTCTGACTGTCCTGAGAACTGTCTCTGGCAATCTCGGCTGCAATCGTTGCTTCCTGCTCGATTTCCGCATTCAAATGTTTCAAGATATTTGGGAAAAGCAGGACATTCTATGGTCTCCTTGGCGGCAGTGAAAGAGTCTTCGTAACAGAGGAAATCTCCAAGCAGTTCCTCTTCTGCACGCCAAGGCTTAAAAAGTTGCAAAAGTGCTAAATAGAAAAACTCCTTTTTTTCAGGAGATTCGCCACTCAATTTTCGATGGTTTACCAAGTGGCATTTTCTTTGCTTGACCAGACATCCCTCACTTCCAATTACAGCATACACTCCTTTATCAATATCTTCTTTGATGTTCCTCTTGAATATGTAATTTTGTAGAACCTCATACAGACAAACATTCTCGAGGTGGCTGCTTCGATTTGGATAATATGTATCCAACATGTTGGTCTTCAAAATATCGGTACTGTTTGGCTCCTTTTCCGCCAAATACTCAATTTCCCGCACAGGTTTCAGAACTCGATTACGCGTTGCAGCAAGACCAAGACTCGCCCAAACGATACTCCTAGATTTGGCATAGAGACTTGCTGAAGACAACCGGTCAGAACATTCGTAAGCTCCGATTTCTCGATGCGACAACATCTTCAGACTGGAACTGTACAACTTCTTACTGAGGCTCTTTTCATGGGAAATGTCCTCCCACATATCCTTCAATTCTGTCTTTTCTTTTTTGGTGATGTAAGATGTCACATACCGAGCCACAGCCATACAGTTATCAGCCACAAACTGTATATCCATGTTAGCGTTCCACATGGACAAAATCACTGGGTTGTAGTCGTTGATGTACTTGGACTCTTCGTTCCTTTTCAAATTGTATGTGTTTTTAGGTGATTTCTTCATCACATTATGTCGCAGCGAAGACATCAAACTGTTCACTCTTCCTTTAGAAATCACCGGTCATGGAAAGGCGAAACGACATTTGGTGTAGAACTTGTCCTTGTTTCTGAATTTACGACGACAGTACTTTCCGCAACGATGGCTTTGGAAGCGTAGAACTTGTTCTCTTAGGCTTTTGTGCGTTTGGAACAGCACATGTAGAATACTGTTGTATGAAACTCATCACTAAGTCTTCTGGATCTGTTCCAAACTTAGGTGCATCCTTGATCCACAGCAGCATATGTATATGAGGAGCACCTCTTGCTTGGTACTCCTTTCTCCAGAAGAAATCCAACACCTCTCCAAGAGGTGGATTCTTCTTATTCATGATGAAAGACATCATAGCTTCAAATCTATGATTAAAGTACCTGCATACATTCACTGGATCCAAAGAGCACAGTTCTCCGGGTGTCTTGAATTCGATGTTTTCAATGTTTCCATTTGCCTCTCGTAGAAATTCAAGTAAGTCTTCCCAGCCATACTCGGCACAGCTCAGAGTGAGGAACCATGTGGGAGTTCCTAAGTTCCTCAGCATACATTTTAAATCACCATGACGACGGTACCAGTACTCATTAGTACCACGCTGACACGCCATGAGATTAATCAGGTGACAATCCAAAATACTGTCTTGGACATTGACTTTATCCATAAAGTCACTTGCCGAGATGTTTTGCATCTGTATACCACTTTTCAAGATGTGGTTCACTGCATATGACAGTCCAGACAGATCGCTTTCAAACAGGAGATGAAACAAATAGGGAATGCATTGTCGAAACCTAGCATCTTCTGGATACAATCGTAAAGTCCGGTATTCAGAAGCAGGAATTTGATGAGGTCGCTCATTATATCTTCCTCCTTGACATGTTGGAAATAGCTGTGGGAAACACCGAGCTTCCAAACTTTCCTCCCAAACACTAATGGGACTCCCTTTGGCTTGTTTCATTTGAAACAACTCAATAGCATTCCCCATGACTTCCTTGGATTGCAAAGGATGAACACTATAATGTTCATATATTTCTTCACTTTTAGAGGGTTCTACTTTCTCAATTTGACCAGCACACAAATCGCTATCCTCTTCCTCACTTACTTCCTCTTCTGCAACATATACATTCTTATAGTACTTATTATTTTTTTTCAAATACAATGTTGCCTTTTTGACTTTCCTAACATCTACTAAATCTTGCCATATTTTCTTATTCTTTGTCGGAACCCCATTAACTAAGATAACCAGAGGTTCCTCTTCCACTTTTTCTACTCCAATTGTGTTAATGTTTTTCTTCAAATCTAGAGGCAAATAAACAACTCTTCCCTTTAATCCTCTCTGTAAATCTGATGGAGGCAATTTCCCTGTCTTTGGCTCCATTCTTACAATAGCCTGAAAGGGATGGATACTTTGAATCAAAATAGATTCATAAGTATTTAAATCCTTCAATTCAGAAGGAATCTCAACCAATTCCAGATTATTATGAACCGCTCTAGCAGGCATCTGGTTTTGATTTAATTTATTACAACAATAAGTACACACACGTTGATCCAATCCCAAATCAAAACAATTTTCTACCATCAAGTATGTTGCGAAATCCTTCCATTCACTATTATTTTCCCTTTCACTTTTTGCATATAAATCCACTAACTTAGTCTGATTCTTATAATAAGTGCGTCGACAACACACACAAGTGAAATTAGGCCTCTCACTTGATTTCACCTGAAACGTGGCAATTTTCTTCTGAAAATTATCTGTACTGGAAACCTGTACACTATCTTCCACATTACCCTCTTCTTCTGGGTCAATTTCAACATTCTCCTCTTTACTTCCAAAGTAACAAAACTCAATTTCTTCACACATATTCTTCACATCTATTTCAGAACCATGCAAAACAGCAGCGCATAATTGTTTAAGCATAACTGCTGGACTCTTAGCATAATACAACATTCTAACTAATTTCCTCACTTTATTATGATGCACTGCTAGCATCCTGAAATGATGAAAAATACTCTGGCATACTCTCCTGGAAAGACAAGCCAGTGAATGACCATGCAAACCTGTCACTTCTCTCACTCTGCAAGGATCTAATTCTTGCAACAACTTCATTTTCTGCTTCAAACTTTTCTTATTAAATGTCCGTACAAAATCACAAAGCAAATTGATGGAATCCTGTCGCACACTGCAAATACTACTACACTTCGAGGTGTACACAGGTCCCTTAGGACGTCTTCCTAAAACCTCATTACCTAACACCTCTTCTGTCTCTGTTGTCACAAGTTTTTCTTTTTCAACTGGACAACCATCTTTCACCTCATAAGCTCGACCATTGGTGTCAACTGCATGCACCAAATCATTATCCTGGAAATAACTCTCCTCATTAAAAAATGCCTCACAACTTGAACTATGCATCCATTCTCCTGAAAAAACTTCACAAAAATTACTACGATTAACTGTTCTCTTCCATCTACTATTTGTTTTGAAATCATAAATTGCCTTGTTTAGCTTCCTAATTCTATTGATTATCAAAATAAATAACTTTCGCTTAATTTCGAAGGCCTGATCAATAACTTTCTCAACTTTTTTTTTTCTCTTATAAAAAACCACTTTCTGTTGACCTTTCTTAATATTTTTCAACAAATTGCCAATTATCCTGTTGCGGAACATTCGTTTACGAATGTCCCTAAACTGTTGTTTCCTTCTACTATCATGCACAGAGTCATCTCTTGCTCTAGCAGTAACATTTTTGATTGGCCTTTCCTTTCCGTTTAAATTGCTTCTCTTTTTCTGGACTAAAACATTTTCTGTAGTACTACTTTTTTTTTTACAAATGTTTCTTATGAATGATTTCGTGGTCTTACCCGGTGCTTTCTTGGTGACTTGACGATTTTTTATTGTAGAGGACTGCTGCATTAATTGATGAACCTGCTGTCTTTGACGTTTTGTAGCCTTTCTGATTCTATCCTTAGACGGCATTCTCAAAATTTGAAATGATCTGCAGTTGAATCTGTGGTAAAATATAATAAAAAATGTTATTAACCACTATTACCAAACAGTAAATCAATAACAGTCATCAAAAACTTAACACACTAATTGACATTTTTACATAGAATATTTTTTAGTGCTTTGGCAAATTTAGAATACACAAATAGCAGAAAAGAAATGGAATGCTTCTACATTTTACCTGTGCTGTTTTATATGTGAATCTGATCTAATTTTATGAGCATATTTTAATATTTTATTGAAAACACTACACATAACCTGTTTTTGAAGGTGTGTTTAATTTTAAATGAAACGGTTTACATTTTTACTTTTCATTTATTGTAAATTTTAAAAATAAATGTTTATAGTTCCATAGGCTCAAGCAGGTCAGCTTCCCACCCTATGTCATATAATTCTGACAAATCGGCATCCTCATCATGTTCTTCATCATCCTCAGGATTTAAATCATCCAAGGGATCTACTTCCACTGATGTTTCAATCACAATTTCAATGATAATGTCGAGATCAACAGATTGATCATTATCACTCATGCTTGATGTTGTCGTTATCTTTAAAGAAAGAGAACAACAATGAGATGTTGCAGAGTAAGAAACAAATCTCAGAGACTATAATAGTAAAATTGTTTAACAAGAGTAACATTTTGCAGCTATTATTTAGCCATGTCCAGTGATGCTGAGGAGGTGAGGCCTATGTCCAAGTTTTCAGTGAACAGGACTCATCTCTTCTTAACCTTGGATAACCCTCACCGACTCTGTGTCCCCTGCTCATACTTGAATGTAAAGGGGCAGATTTATGTTAACTGGCGCATCCCCACGGATGCACCAGTTAATGTGCACCGCTGCTCTGCCACCCATAGTGTGCCGCATTTACAATGTGGAGCACCATTGAGCAAAAACAGCACAGATGAGTCACGCATCTGTGCCGCAAAAGCAGCACATTGCAGGAATCACGTCATAAGCGCGACATGTCTACTGCAACGCACAGGAGGAAGCCTCACATTGCATGGTGCTGTTTCAAACAGGCGTAAGGATTTGATTCAGCAATGCTATAAAGCTGACTCAGTGAAATCTTCTAAATTTCACTGTGTTAGTTTTACAGGGCTTTCATGCAAATTAATGCATACCTTGCAACAAAACACCTATATGAAAACTGACGCAGGTTTCATGTGGCACAGGACTTTACAGCATGACACATCTGCCTAGATGCATCAAGTTGTAAATATGTCGCCACATAGCAAATCTTTTGCACCGCCGCTGCGTCACAAAAGTGACGCACAGTGGCGCAAAAGAGGCATACACCTATCATAAATCTGTCCCTAACATTTTAAATGATTGATTCAGGATGCCGATAAGGTGTGGCCTATCCAGAGGTTTGTTTAAGGTGAGGCCTACTCAGGGTTGCAGATGAAATTTACGCTTGTTGAAGAGTACAGAGGAGATAATACATGTGAAGGCCTACCAATGAAGTAAGTCATGTCCACTTCACTCTTGAACAAATGCCATACCTCTTCTGTGTCCGTGGACAGGCCTAAACCTCATCTGCACAATGTCATTCGTAAACTTAGGAAACACAGGTGATGTAATTGAAAAATGTGGAGTTTCTTTTCCTCATTTCACAATCACATCACCTGTGTTTCCTTTGCTTAGGTATCTCATAGTGCAGATGGACTCTAGCATATCAAAGAGTACACATAAGTTGAGCAGTGTATACAACAATTTTGACATTTACAGAAGATTCAGCTTCTTATCTTGTTGGAGATGAAGTGAGGCCTGTCTTGCAACATGGTGCATCTTTTGCATCACTGCTGCATCGGTTTCATGTGGCACGGGACTTTACAGCATGACACATCTGCCTAGATGCATCAAGTTGTAAATATGTCGCCACATAGCAAATCTTTTGCACCGCCGCTGCGTCACAAAAGTGACGCACAGTGACGCAAAAGAGTCATACACCTATCATAAATCTGTGCCTAACATTTTAAATGATTGATTCAGGATGACGATAAGGTGTGGCCTATCCAGAGGTTTGTTTAAGGTGAGGCCTACTCAGGGTTGCAGATGAAATTTACGCTTGTTGAAGAACACAGAGGAGATAATACATGTGAAAGCCTACCAATGAAGTAAGTCATGTCCACTTCACTCTTGAACAAAGGCCAGACCTCTTCTGTGTCCGTGGACAGACCTAAACCTCATCTGCACAATGTCATTCGTAAACTTAGAAAACACAGGTGATGTAATTGAAAAATGTGGAGTTTCTTTTCCTCATTTCACAATCACATCACCTGTGTTTCCTTTGCTTAAGTATCTCATAGTGCAGATGGAGTCTAGCATATCAAAGACTACGCAGAAGGTGAGAACTGTATGGAACATGGCTATGTAAGTCAAATAATCAAAATCTAAATTTGCCAAGCACACATGGGGGCGTATTTACAAGGACCTTGCACCACAGGGAAAGGTCTTAAATTAAAATGGGAAAAATAACATCAGAGAGACTCAAAGGCCTTATAAATATGCCCCAAGCAACCTATGAAGCTCTAGCATTACATATCAAAAAACCTAATTGATTTCAAAAATCGTTTTTAAACACATCATCTAAATCAATTATATACCTACATTCATCAGGAAGTGACTTAAAATGCCCTAAGACACATGAAAGCGTTTTTTTAGATCACTTTTAACATGGCTATGTAAGTCAAATAATCAAGATCTAAATTTGCCAAACACAGATGGGGGCGTATTTACAAGGACCTTGCACCACAGGGAAAGGTCTTAAATTAAAATGGGAAAAATAACATCAGAGAGACACAAAGGCCTTATAAATATGCCCCAAGCAACCTATGAAGCTCTAGCATTACATATCAAGAAACCTAATTGATTTCAAAAATCGTTTTTAAACACATCATCTAAATCAATTATATACCTACATTCATCGGGAAGTGACTTAAAATGCCCTAAGACACATGAAAGCGTTTTTTTTAAGCCCTTGCTCCATTTTTAGATCACTTTTAACATGGCTATTTAAGTCAAATAATCAAGATCTAAATTTGCCAAGCACAGATGGGGGCGTATTTACAAGGACCTTGCACCACAGGGAAAGGTCTTAAATTAAAATGGGAAAAATAACATCAGAGAGACACAAAGGCCTTATAAATATGCCCCAAGCAACCTATGAAGCTCTAGCAGTACATATCAAGAAACCTAATTGATTTCATAAATCGTTTTTAAACACATCATCTAAATCAATTAAATACCTACATTCAAGGGGAAATGACTTAAAATGGCCTAAGACACATGAAAGCGTTTTTTTTAAGGCCCTTGCAACATTTTTGGGTCACTTTTAACATGGCTATGTTAGTCAAAAAATTTAAATCAAAATTTGCCAAGCACAGATGGGGGCATATTTGCAAGGACCTTGCACCACAGAGAAAGGTCTTAAATTAAAATGTGAAAAATAACATCAGAGAGACTCAAAGGCCTTATAAATATGCCCTAAGCAATCTATGAATCTCTAGCAGTACATATCCAGAAACCTAATTGTTTTCTTAAATCGTTTTTAAACACAACATCTAAATCAATTATATACCTACATTCATGAGGAAGTGAGTTAAAATACCCTAAGACCCATGAAAGCATTTTTGTAAGACCCTTGCACTATTTTAGCGTCACTTTTAACATTGCTATGTAACACAAACAAAAACAAAATCTATTTGTAAAACACTGGACACAAATAAAAATTTTAAATACACAACTTTCTTCATAATGTTCTCCCTAAACCATACTATTCTCTATCTAAATTAAATGAATCTTTTCTCACCTTAGCAAATACTTTATGAGTTTCAAAACAGTCTCAGAAACACACCAAATTGTCTTTAGCAGAGCAAAAGGTATGCACTCCAGAGTCTGCAGCTATAAAAAGCACAGAAAAGCTGTAATTCATCACACATATCTCTCATGTCACCCAATCAAAACTCTTCCCTCACTTTTTTCAAATCAACACCCTTCCCCCCTCTACCCTTTCTGCCTTTTTTGCATAGCAACCACCTCCTGAAAGACCTCTCATGTTTGCAAGTTCACACAACAATGTTTCAATTGAACTCTGAACTCTCAGTACACCTGCATATCCAGTGCAATCTTTCATAAAATGATTTTCTTTGACCATTCAAATTACATCTTTCAAAGAACTCATCCATGCACCCTAACTTTCTGTTTTCAGCAATCAAAATCCACCAATCACTGCTACTGCTTCATTAACACAGAAACTCCACAGTTTTTTTCATTTTAAACTCTTATTTTTTCAACTCCCATTTCATTGCCACACTTCATCTGACTGCAGCAGAACCTCCTCTCACCATGTTTTCTGTCTGGATTGTTGGACATAGTTACATCTACTGGGCTCAGAGGTATGCTGATAACAGAAATTTACCTAACCTCAATTTACAAGATGTGGAAATTAAGTGGTTTGGCCACAGAGGATTAAAATGTCACCAATTGATACCATTGGTGAAAACCTTTATGCATTTGCCTAAACCTGACCTGTTAATTGTGCACTGTGGAGGAAATGACTTGGGCACTTTGACTGGGGTAGGTCTGGAAATGCTTTTAAAGGACACCTTTGAGCAATTGATGGCACTTTTTCCTCAAACTGCCTTGGTATATTCAAATATATGCCAAAGATAGAAATGGAGGTGGTCGAACCAATTTTGTCCACAAATTGAGAAATCGAGGAAGCATGTAAACAAATCTGTTTCAGCTTACATGAGAGACCATGGAATGGGCTCCATCTACAACAATAACTTACGTTACTACATGCAAGATATCTACAGAGGAGATGGATTTCACTTCTCAGATGAAGGGAACAGAATTTTCATTCTGAATTTAAAAATGTGCATTGGTACCTACTTATAAGTACCTAAATGTACCATAAACCCAAAAGCTCTTCTCAGAGCTACCCTACATCTGATCACTCACAATTATTATTTTACTCTAACTTTTTTCACTAATTTTCAACAAAGTACGCTCCCCGCAGCGCTACCCGGTACGCGAACGGGAAGCTAACCGCGCGAAATTTTTTAAAAAAATGATTTTTTTTCACACATATGGGCCTCCTCAGCCACCCTCAGAAAACCTAGGGGGTCAAAATACGTCTACCGTGCCCCCTTCTACACATTCTGAACATTATTTGCCCTCCATCTTGTATCTTAATTCGACCGAAACACAAAATGGTGGACTCCTGTAACGCTGCCGGTTCGCGTACCGGGGCGCTCACCGGGAAGCGCTCCATTAAAAAAGGTGGGAAAGTAATTTACAGAAGAAACCCTGGAGATACTTTCACCAAATATAGATTAGCTCATACTACATACCAATCCCTACCATTTTCACACATTTGTTTGGAATTCCATTTAGCCATTTAGCCTGTAGACCTCTCTAAATACCCTGAGGTAAATTACTTCACAAAACACATCTGAAGTGTTGGAATTGACAACCAATTAAAATGTTACTTTCATTTTCTACTTTTTTTACATGACATTTGATTGGTTATGTACCTGAATATATATAAAAAAAGAGAGAAAAACACAGCCATTTTGACTACTACTTCCTGAACTACATTGCAAGATCATTTTCACTCACAACTTAAACTTGTTTTTAAAAGGTAAGATATTATTTTATAAATTTGAAAACATTTTCAGATAGTTATATACTCTCCCTCTGTAAGAGTTAGACATTGAGAAAGGCTTGTTTATTATAATTATGGATAGATTTAGGTTTCTGTGGTATTATTATGAATTTACATAGGCTTTCTCACAGGCACTTTTTAATAGTACTACTTCATACCTGTCTGAACTTAAACCCAACAGTGCCCTATCTCTACTGATATATTTATTTTTTATTCAAATTTCAGCACAAAAATGCAAGGAGAACAGAACGTTTCCTTTGAAATTGTCCTAGACATGAACAATGAGGAAATCATTGAACCCATTGACTTGGAATTCATGGATGAATCACGAGACCATGAACTTCTACAATGTGTAGAATCTGTGGATCATTTACTTCATTATGATGACGGTCAAATGTGGGAAGTTATGTTCACTCAACAAGAGGACATATCGGACAGTCAAATGTTAGACGTTCTATTAGATTTTGAAAAAGAATCAGAAAAATAAAATTATATTTAATATTAAAAAATTGTTTGAGTCTTTAATCATTTTTATATGTAATTCATAAACTAGTACCAAATTGATTATAATGTAAAGTCAGACTTATAGTATACTGTGCACAATTCCAAAAATAAATTTATATTTAATAATCATAAATACTGCTACTTAAATAACAAAAAAACAACAAAAAAAACAACAAAAAGAACAATCAATAAACATACAATATTTCAAAATATCATAGTCTATCATTCTTTTTTCCTTATAGTACGCTCCCCGGACCGCTTCCCGGTGCGCGTACCGGGCGCTACCCACGCAAAAAAAACAAAAAATTATTTTTTTTTTTTTGCCCCGCGGGGCCCTTTTAAAGCCTCCACATCAAACCTAGGGGGTCAGGGAGGATCTACTATGCCCCCTTATGGTCATTTCCCCCTTTGTTTTGGTCTCCTCTTGTCTCTCGATCCTACCGAGAGACAAGATGGCGGCCGCTCCAGACTGTTTAGAATGTTGACAGACACCGGAGAGCCAATCAGCTTCGCTTCGCGAAGTTCCGTTACGCGTCAAGTACGCGAACCGGGGCGCTGCCCGGAGCACGCTTACAGATATATATATTTTTTTGAACGTTAATTTCTCAACATTTACTGGAGCACATATATTGAGACCTAGCAAAGGCACATCGGGCTAACAGTCCCTACAATTTTGCCAAGTTTGGTGGAAATCCATTCAGCCGTTCGGGCTAAAAGTGAGGCCAACCGCCCTATGGAAATTAACATGGGAAAAACGCGTTTTGGGACCCCCCTTTTTTCTCGGCCCCCCCTTGACGAAACCCCCCCAAATTTTTAGGGGCTGCTCGGAAAATTTCAGCCAATTCCGTCCACAAACGCCAAAGTTATTAGACATAGAATTTTCAAAAATCCCATAGAGAAAAAATCCTAACTATATATACCTACTGGCGACCGCCAGCAGGTAATATATATATATAGATTTATATATATATATATATATATATATATATATATATATATATATATATATATATATATATATAACCTACTGGCGGTCGCCAGTAGGTATATATAGTTAGGATTGATTTCCATAGGGAAATTGCAACATTCTATTGGGAATAACTTTGGCGCCGGTTGAGGAATCTGCCTGAATTTTTCAGCAACTTTGCCTCGCGGCGCTCCGGTCCTTCCCTGAAAGTTTGGGGGGGATTCGTCAAGCGGGGGCCGAGATAAAAGGACGGGTCCCAAAACATGTTTTCCCCATGTTAATTTCTATAGGGCGGTCTGTCGCACTTTTAGTTCGAACGGCTGAATGGATTTTCACCAAACTTGGCAAAATTGTAGGGACTGGTACCCCGATGTGCCTTTGCTATGTCTCAAGATATATGCTCCAGTGGTTTTTACGAAAATTAACTTTGAAAAAATATATATTGGGCTACATTGGACTATATATATGTTAGAGCCCAAATGTAGCCCAATGTATCCCAATGTAGCCCAATGTAGCCCAAAGATGGCCACCAGAGACAAAAAAACAAATGTAGCCCAAATATCAGCCAGATGTAGCCCAACTATAGCCCAATGACAGAATGTCCCAGAGTGTTCTAAAGAACAACTAGAGCACTAACAGTCTTACTTATGACAAAAGTATGGCACACCTGAAGTCATCTTGATTGGAATAAAGTGTTAACACTTAAAACATTTAATTTGCAAAGGAACAAAATGAGGGGGTTCATTTTGCCATAGAAATTATGATTAGTGCTGAAGAAAGAAAAATTAGGGCACATTTTGAGTGACTTCTCAAATCCTCTTATATTTCATTAAAAAAATTCTGATATGCAGTCTCCCAAGATAGCCACCAGAGACAAAAGCGCCCAAATGTAGCCCAAATATCAGCCAGATGTAGCCCAACTATAGCCCAATGACAGAATGTCCCAGAGTGTTCTAAAGAACAACTAGAACGCTAACAGTCTTACTCATGACAAAAGTATGGCACACCTGAAGTCATCTTGATTGGAATAAAGTGGTAACACTTAATACATTTAATTTGAAAAGGAACAAAATGAGGGGTTTCATTTTGCCATAGAAATTTTATCGCCAGTAGGTATATATAGTTAGGATTGATTTCCATAGGGAAATCGCAACATTCTATTGGGAATGACTTTGGCGCCGGTTGAGGAATCTGCCTGAATTTTTCTGCAACTTCGCCTCGCGCCGCTCCGGTCCTTCCCTGAAAGTTTGGGGGGGATTCGTCAAGCGGGGGCCTAGATAAAAGGGGGGTCCCAAAACGTGTTTTCCCCATGTTAATTTCCATAGGGCGGTCTGTCGCACTTTTAGCTCGAACGGCTAAATGGATTTTCACCAAACTTGGCAAAATTGTAGGGACTGGTAGCCCGATGTGCCTTTGCTATGTCTCAAGATATGTGCTCCAGAGGATTTTGAGTAATTTAGGTTCAAAAAAATTTATATATCTATGGCCGCGCCCCGGTACGCGCACCGGGGAGCGCTCCGGGCGTGCCACGCGACTTGCGCACGGGAAGCTGATTGGTTCTCGGGTGTCTGTAAACATTCGAAACAGTCCGCAGCGGCCGCCATCTTGTGTCTCGGTAGGATTGAGACACAAGAGGTGGCATAAATCAAAGGGGGAAATGACCAAAAGGGGGCAGGGTAGACCCCCCTGACCCCCTAGGTTTGATGTGGAGGCCATTAAAGGGTCCCGCTGGGCAAAAAAAAATATTTTTTTTTTTCGTTTTTCGCGGGGGGAGCGCCCGGAATGCGCACCGGTGAGCGTACCGGGGAGCGTACCATCGGGAAAAATAGTGAAAAAAATTATATAATCATAATAATAAATAATAAAATAATCATTTTGAGTGATTACAGGTAGGGTAGCTCTGAAAAGAGCTTTTGGTTCTGTAGCTGTTTTAGGTACCAAGTACGTCCCACCCACACCCACACCCACACGCACACAACCCCACACCTCCACACCCACACACTCCCCACACACACCTCACATGCGCACACCTCCACCCACACCCAAACACCCCACACCCCCACACCGACACCTTACACATCCACACCCACACCCACACATCCCACACACACTCACTCACACACACACCTCACCCCCCAACACACACACACGCACACACAGATACCTCACAGCCACACCTCACACATCCCACACACACACCTCCCCCTCCCACACACACACACGCACACCTCACAGACACACCCACACATCCCACACATACACACACATCCTACACACATACCCCCCACACCCACACACACCCCACACACACCTCACACACCCACACCCCCACCTACACCCAAACACCCCACACACCCACACCCACACACACACCTTACACATCCACATCCCCACCCACACCCATATACCCCACACACCTACACACACCTATACACCTCATCCCCCCTCAGACACACACACACACACCTCACAGACACACCCCACACATCCCCCACACACACCTCACCCCTTCCCCACACACACACACCTCTGACACACACCTCACACACACACACACCACACTCACCTCACACACACACACACACACCCACACACACACTCCTCTCACACACACACCCACACCCCCCCACACACACACCTACACACACACCCCACACACACACCCACGCATCCTACACACACACACCCCACACACATACCCCCCCACACACACACCCCACCCCCACCCCCCCCCCACACACACACCACACACACACACTCATTATTTTTTTTATTTTTTGAGGGGGTGCCCCACACACATACCCCGACACACACGCACCCCACACCCACCCCCCACACACACCCCCACCATACCTCATACACCCACACCTCCACCCACACCCAAACACCCCCCACACACACACACACACCATACACCCCCACACCCCCACCTACACCCACACACCCCACTCTCCCCCACCCACACACACCTCACTCCTCCCCACACACACACACACCTCACAGACACACCCCACACATCCCCCACACACACCTCACCCCCCCACACACACACCTCTGACACACACCCCCCCCCCACACACACACACACACACACCCCACACACACACCCTCAAACACACACACACACTCACACCCACACACACATTCCTCACCCCCACACACACCCACACACACCCCCACACACACACACACACACACCCACCCACACACCCCACACACACACCCACACATCCTACACACACACGCAACCCACACACATACCCCCCCACACACACACCCCACACCCACCCCCCACACACACACACCACTCACACACACACTCATTATTTTTTTAAATTTTTTTTGAGGGGGTGCGCCCCCCGGTACACGTATCAGTACACGTAACGGTACGCGTACCCTGGAGAAAAAAAGAAAGACAGAGTTTTTTAAAAATGTAGCATTTTTATATAGATTGGAGGTAGTTCTGAAAAGAACTGTTTTTTATTCTTATTGTTGTTTTATATTTTTTTTATTGTTTTTTTGTACCCCGCGACTTTTAAAAAAAATATATATATTATTTTTTTTGCCTTGGGGGTCCTTGTGGGACCCCCTGAGCAGGCCTAGGGGGTCAGGGTGTTTCTACTCAGGCCCCTTTGCGAGTTTCACACCTTTGTTTCACTGCTTTCTTGTGCCTTGGTTCGAACAAGGCACAAGATAGCTGCCATGGACACCCAGTATGCAAGGGAAATTAGTTCCCCCTCTTCAAACATGCACGGGGGCTGCGTTGCAGAGAGGTGTAAAAAAGGGTGTGGCCTCATTACACCTCTATGCAATGCAGCCAACTGGCGCATACTGGAGGCTCCTGGTGGGCTAGTTGGCCCCCAGGGACCCCCATTATGCAAGGGAAATTAGTTCCCCCTCTGCAAACGCGCCAGGCGGCTGCGTTGCAGAGAGGTGTAACAAGGGGCATAGCCTCATTACACCTCTGCAATTCAGCCCCCTGGCGCATACTGGAGGTTCCAGGTGGGCTAGTTGGCCCCCAGGGGCCCCCAGTATGCAGGGGGAATGAATTCCCCCTCTTCAAACATACACGGGGGCTGCGTTGCAGAGAGGTGTAAAAAGGGCCGTGGCTTAATTACACCTCTCTGCAATGCAGTCCCCTGGTGCATACTGGAGATTCCTGGTGGGCTTTCAGGTCTTATATAGTTAGGAATTAGCATTTAAAAAACCTTTGAAATTCACTGAAAAAACCATAGGTTTCAGGCCTTATATAGTTAGAAATTAGCATTTAAAAAACCTTTGAAATTCACTGAAAAAAACATAGGTTTCAGGCCTTATATAGTTAGGAATTAGCATTTAAAAAAACCTTGCAAATTCACTGAAAAAACCATAGGTTTCAGGCCTTATATAGTTAGGAATTAGCATTTAAAAAACCTTGCAAATTCAATGAAAAAACTATAGGTTTCAGGCCTTATATAGTTAGGAATTAGCATTTAAAAAACCTTGCAAATTCACTGAAAAAAACATAGGGTTCAGGCCTTATATAGTTAGGAATTAGGCACAAGAAAGCAGAAAAACAAACGTGTAGAACACCCTGACCCCCTAGGGCTGCTCAGGTGGTCCCACTAGGATATTAATATATTTAAACGTTATCCGCTAATAGAATTAGCATTTAAAAAACCTTTGAAATTCACTGAACAAACCATAGGTTTCAGGCCTTATATAGTTAGGAATTAGCATTTAAAAAACCTTTGAAATTCACTGAAAAAACCATAGGTTTCAGGAGTTATATAGTTAGGAATTAGCTTTTACAAAACCTTTGAAATTCACTCAAAAAACTATAAGTTTTAGTGGTGTTATAGTTAGCTGGACATTTTACTCATACAAAACCATTGAAATTGCTCCTATATAGTTAGTTGTACTAAGTATATATCGCGCACCCGCAATCCACTGCTGATGATGTCACATATTACATCATTCATGACATGGTCAGTGACATCACTGATGACATCTCAAATGACATCACTGATGACATCACTGATGACATCATCCACGTGACAATCACATACACCTTTTCGTACACTATTACAATTTTTCATCACTCTTTGTAAAATACAGAGTATCATATTTTAATCCATTGTCACAGCAATACAAGTATCTAAAAATCCACTCAGTGATTCATACATCTATACACACATCTAATCCCTTACCTATGGATTTACTCATATATGCTGTCAATGAACAATAGAACACTATCAAAAATACTTATACATCTATATCGACATTAAACAACAGCACGCATCCTATTCACATATGAAGTCATCCTACTCACTTATGCAAACAATGGATCATACTTACATATTTACTTAGCAAAACACTTATACAAACACTACTTCTTCTATTCATTTAGATAGTAAGTCATACTTAGTGAATTATAAAATCATTATTACAAGTACACAGTTATCCATACAGTCACTCACACAATCATTGTGTCTTATGTATACTTATTTATATACAACAACTGACACATACACTGCCTTTTATTTTTCTAGTTTGTTGGACCTGTACCTTTGAGAAATATATTTGCTCATCACCACACCCATAAAGAGATTCCCTCACCCAAACTGTTAGAACATGTAGTTTTAACTTCATATATCTACTGAATAAACTATTCACACATCTTTGGACAGTCACACACCCTCCACCGAACCACACACACTTTCACACTCCCATACAAATACTCAGTTAACTAATCAATAACTAATATAGACTTTCACATAGCTAGTAACCAACTGTAGAATCAGTTTACACAACAACTGACAAAGTGATACAGATATTCACACAGTTTAGTCACTATCCACTATATTTAGTGAGACATTATAAATTGGTCAAGTAAACAGTCAATTACACTGCTACTAAATCCTCCATCCAAATATTTATTGATATATCCACTCATTCTTCAATGCAAATTGCTATATATATAATGCATATTTAAATAACAAAGCAAACCACATTCACTGGATGATGTCATCAGTGATGTCATTTGAGATGTCATCAGTGATGTCACTGACCATGTCATGAATGATGTAATATGTGACATCATCAGCAGTGGATTGCGGGTGCGCGATATATACTTAGTACAACTAACTATATAGGAGCAATTTCAATGGTTTTGTATGAGTAAAATGTCCAGCTAACTATAACACCACTAAAACTTATAGTTTTTTGAGTGAATTTCAAAGGTTTTGTAAAAGCTAATTCCTAACTATAAAACTCCTGAAACCTATGGTTTTTTCAGTGAATTTCAAAGGTTTTTTTAAATGCTAATTCCTAACTATATAAGGCCTGAAACCTATGGTTTTTTCAGTGAATATATATATTACCTACTGGCGGTCGCCAGTAGGTAGTTATAGTTAGGACCTAGTTTCCATAGGAAATCCTCAACATTCTATTTGGATTAACTTTGGCCCTGGTGGAATAATCTTTGCGAATTTCTCAAAGAAGATGGCTCGGTCCGCTGCGCTCCTTCCCTGAAAGTTTTGGGGGGAATGGTGAAGTGGGGGCTGAGATAAAAGGGGGTCCCAAAACGTGTTTTCTCCATGTTATTTTCCATAGGACGTTTAGACACGGCTACAGGTCGAACGGCTGAATGGATTTATAAGAAATTTGGCAAAACTGTAGAGTCCGGCTCGCAGATTACGCTTTTTTGGAATGGTGTAAATCTGTTCAGTAGTTGCTGAGAAAATTAAAGTTAAAGTCAATTATATATCTATAAGCGCGGACGGGTGCGCGCACTTAAGCGGCTGCGCGCGAGCAGAATTTTTTTTTTTGCTGCGTGACGTCTGTTAACGTTCGATTCGAAGGAAATCAGGAAGTGTTGACCGCCATTTTGTCACTGCGAGTAAATATATTGTCATTTCAAAGCATTGGAACATGGAAAGGGGAGAAGGTAGAGATTGTTTTGCTGCGTAGGTTCTCTCAGGGTGTGCAGTAAGGCCCTTAAACGCGAAAATATATATATATATTTTTTTTAAAGTTGCGGGGTGCGCGCACTCGGGCGCGCACACCTATTTACAAGAGTGTGAAAATGGAGATAAATCTGAAGTTTGAGTGCTTTGATATAAGGTGGCTCTGAAAAGAGCCCTTGTGTTAATTGAGTTTTTTCTGCATTTATAAGTAAGTACCGATGCAGAGTCTGATGTTGCAGAGGAAGATTCTGTTTCCTTCATCCGTGAAATGAACACCATCTGTCCTATAGATGTCTTGCATGTGGTAACGCAAGTTGTTGTGGTAAATAGAACCCATGCTATAATCTCTGAGGAAAGCAGAAACAGATTTATTAACATGTCTCCTTGCTTTCTCAATTTGTGCACAATGTTGATTGAACCAATTCCATTTCTGTCTTTGGCATATATTGGAATATACCAAGGCAATTCGAGGAAAAAGTGTCATCAATTGTCGAAAGGTTTCTTTTAGAAGCATTTCCAGACCTACCCCAGTCAATGTGCCTAGATCGTTCCCACCACAGTGCACAATTATAAGGTCTGGTTCTGGGAGATGCATAAAAGTTTTCACCAATGGTATTAATTGGTGACATCTTAATCCTCTTTGCCCAATCCACGTTATCTGCACATTTGGTAAATCAAGGTTGGAAATTCGTCTGCTTGCTGCATATTTTCCACTCCAGTGAATATAGCTGTGTCCTAAAAGCCAAACCTTAATTTTCAAGGCAGATGCACTCGTACTCCGATGGGTTCTGGAAGTGGAATGGCAGTTAGAAGCTGAAAGTCAGGATAAAAAAATGGATGAAGCTTGGTGTGGTTGAAAAACGAAAAATGATTGGTTGATTCTAATACGTGAAGATTGAAGACTACGTTGCATGTTAATGTTATGTAAAAGAAAAAGTAGTATTGGGTATGAAAAAAATGACATGTAACAGAGCTGTGGATAGGCAGGTGTTTCTGGAGGGAAAACAGTGTTGTTAGTTTGCTGTAGAACGTTGAGATATGAACTTTTGACCTGTGCCTTCAGCCAGGTGCAGAATGAGGTGTTACCATGGAAACAGCCAGAGATGGCAGTGGGTGATGGGTGACTTTTATGTGACATTGAAAATATTGTGAGGGACAACCAACTGAAATGTAAATTTGAATACAAAATTTTGCGGGAGGAAATATGATTGGCTGAAGAGACATATATGAGTCTGTATTGACTGGATATCTGTGCCATTGAATTTTGGTTGCAGTGATAGCAGCATAATTGAGACTTCCGTCAAACGAATATCTATTTTGTGACTGTCACTGTTGTACATCGTACAAAGCATTGGTAAAGGTAAGTCTGTAACTGTTTGTTTTGTCATGTACCGTAAAATATGGTTTACTCACAAACAATGATTGATTTTCCTCATAGTTTGAAACTAAACTCATTTTTGGCTGTCATAATGTGTTGTATTTCTAAAACTATTTTTAATTTAAATGTGAAATATGAAGTTTAAAATATGTTTAATATAAAGAGTAATTATTTGTGTGATTTTGAAGCCTTTATATATAATGAGAGAAGTTGTTTATGAAGTGAAAAAATGATATTAGCAGAGAGACAGATAATGCAGATAGAGAGAGAAATGGTAAATTACATGTGATACCGTCGTGAAAAAATGTTAATGGTTAATGAATTCGTAAACTTTCTGTCACACGACAAAATTAGAGTGCGGTTTCTGGACGCGGCCTGCATTGGTGGGTGTAGGGTGAGAGGGGCAGGTGGTTGAGTGAAATAAAATGAAAAGTTGGTATATTACATGTGATACCGTGTTGAAAAAGTGGTAATGGTTAATGAATTCTTAAAGTTTGTGTCAGACGACAAAATTATAGTGCGGTTTGTGACCGCGGCCTGCGATGGTGGGCGTAGGGTGAGAAGGGCAGGTGGTCGAGTAAAATAAAATGAAAAGTTGGTACATTACATGTGATATCGTCTTGAAAAAGTGGTAATGCTTAATGAATTCTTAAACTTTCTGACAGACGACAAAATTACATTGTAGTTTGTGGCCGCGGCTTGCACTGCTGGGGTGAGAGGGGGAGGTGGTCGAGTAAAATAAAATGAAAAGTTCTGACCATGAGGTTGTACACAGATTTGTGCAGTAAATGTGTTCGTAAATTGAGGTACCAAACGGAGTATAAAAATATCTCTCTCACTCCTGCTGTTTGACTGCATCTTCATCTCTCTTCTGTTTTCTGTCTCCGTTGCCCTGTGTTATCTTATTGTGTGTGTGTCTGTCTGTGTCTGCCTTCAGTCCGGGTTGAGGAACTTTGCTGTGGAGGCACACACAGATAGTCTCATCAAAGTAGTTGGAACGTTTTGAAAAAACTATTTATATAATTGAAATGCTTTTTTGAAGCGCTAGTGAATGTTTTCTTTCACAATTACCGCTCGGTTGTTTCCATAGAGCAGAGGGTATGTTGTATTTCACTACTTAGTGCCTCTGCATCTGCACTCTGTTCTCTGGTGGCTGGCGGAGAAGTGTTTGTTATTGTGGAGATTAAAGCGTGATAAGGAGTGAAATACGACATAGCGTCTGGTCTATAGAAGCGTGGGAGCAGTGATTAACACTGAGAGAAGCGGAACTGCGGTAGTGCTTGGTAAGAGTAATACATTATTTCTTTACAGAGGTACAACTGTCTGCATGGTGCACGACCTACTAAGAAAGGGTTCACGGGCTGTTATAGGCCTGTGGGTTCTAGTATGAGTAAATCAGGTCGACAAAAGAAAATATTAAGTTAGTACAGCTGAAGTTACGTGGAACACATGAATACTGTTTCAATATACAATCATTTTAGTTGAGATTATGGATTAAAAGAGAGAACGTGTATATTTGAAATGTTTATTCAGAAATGCACTGTTTTGAAGGCAGGTTTCTTATCTAATACGAGTACAGACATTGCAAAAAACAAAGTAATCGGTATAGCCACTAGTACATAAAATACAAACGGTATAGTTGATGAAAAATGAATATGGTTTAGCAAAATTAATTATACACTCTTATGAGGAAGTATATTGGGGCAGATTTATGAAGGCCTTGCGCCGCCGGTGCGTCACTTTTAACATGGGAAAAAGTGACACACCGGCGGCGCAAGGCCTTCATAAATAAGGCTCATTATATGTTAATAAATGGAAGAAGGTCTCTGGCCTTTCAGTTTAGGAACGATACATGAAAATGCTAGTGGTTAGACAATATGTCTTTATCAATGAGCTCTCTGCATGCGAAGCACTATCACGTTTCTGTTATGCTATTGTGTAAGGGAAAAAAAATGCGCCAAAACCGAAAAAATGGCGAGAGGTGCATGTATGTAATGTGTTGGATCGTTCGCAAATCAGTGTTGAGAAGAACTACTGTATTGAGATATCTTTTGAAGGTTGCAGTATTGCATTTGAAGTACAGTACGAAAAACAATGGAAATATTATTGAAAGAACATATTTTTCTCTTATGTATTAAAAAATATTTTAGTTTATGGAAAATTAAAGGAGCAGAGGTGTGTGAGGCGGAAATAAGCTGTTCAAATGCGAAATGGCGTTTACAGTTATAAAAAAATCATTCTATATTTACACATTAATTAGGGCACATGTAGCATATATTACCGAGTTTTGCTTCGAGTACGTTTGAAAGAACATAAGATAAGATATACAATAGAATTGTTGAGATTACACTTTAAAAAAAAATAAAGTTCATAATCGAGTAGCTGAAGAAAAAAAATTTAGTCCACAGAAAAGATCAAAATTTAACCAGCAGGAAATCATAATGTCCACTGTTAGTAAAGCCAATAGGTCTGTTCATGTTAAGAAAATATCCAAGAAAACGTGAAAAAGATAGGGAGGCAAAACGAAATGTGGACGTCAATGGCTTGTATAACAGTCATCCAAGTATTGTATAGGCGAAGTAGGCAGCAACTGCTTCTAACAGGAAGTCACTGTTATGATCCGAAAACATGTCAGCCATCCAATTGAAAAGAGGAAAGCAGCATTCATGATCTGTTATTATCGGAGCCTCTAGTACCATCAGAGGACAGCTCGGTGGGTTTTCAATGTAGCTGTCTGTCAGGAAATCTTGCGCCGCTGCGAATATTTTCCAATGACCTAGAACTCCTTGTATCGCTGCAAAGGCCATAATCCCTCCGTTGCAACATAGCTTTTCATGATCAATTAACGGATTCATGAGATGATTGTAATTCACTTCAGGAGGTACCAAGTTGCAGAGACATAAGTCCAGGGCCCATATGAAATCACAGCTCAGGCAATGAAATACAGGCTGTACACAGGTGAAATAGGAATATCGAAATGATAATCGATATGAAGTATTCAGAGTCGAGAGTGCTAAGATGCCGTAGTAGTCAAGCATCTTCTGGCGAAATAGTTCTAAGTGTTCCGGCTTGTTTGCGAAGACAGGAGGGACATCCATTTTGAAATAAACGAGATGGGAACACAAACGTCGCAGCACTGGCAGTTCAACAGGAAGTCCACAGAAATAGGTCGCAGAGCATGGAGTGAAGAGTAGCAGAATGACTTGATATAATTTTTGGCAGTCCGGTCACTAAACCATTGCTTAGTAGTTATAAAAAAAATAGCCTGTCTTGAAGTGGAGGATGCGTTTAAAATTAAGGGAGTCACCTCAGTAAATTGTAAAGGAAGGCCACTCTTTTATAAGGAATGGTGTTGTCTGTGAATATTAGCTAAGTGAAAGATATGTTCGCGAACAGATGCTACGCTAACTTCTTTTTGTGACAATAAGGCTGTTGTTCATGTCTTGTGATTCAAGGCCGGAATTCGCTGCCAGATGGAAACATCAAGGCTCAAATGCGTGGGGTAGATAAACTACATTCAAATGCAGAGTGATTTTTACCGCGTAAGCTTTGTCGTTTAAAAAGTCATAGTGATTTTCATTATATGTAAAAAATAATATCACTGATGAAGAATGAAAAAAAATCGTTATAATAATAGGCACTGGTGTATTTTTGGAAAGATATGCAACATTACAGGGATTCCACTTAAATAAGTCATGTAATTGAAAGTGCTTGCATGTGGACGACTAAATACATGTTTAGGCGTTTAATATGCAGCTTTGAAAAAAAACGTGTGTATGGTTTAAAAATGAAATGTAAAGGTTTAAAGCAGGAGTTTCCAAAGCGGTCGTGGAGGGCCAGATGTATGGTAGATTAAAAAAATTACTACATGTTTTTCAATTGAGTTATCTAAAAAATATGTTTCATTATCTACTGTGTAGTTTTTCAGCATGTTGCTTATTGTTTGAGTTTTACTATTGCTGTGTCTTATACATTTTCATGGGGCGGATCTAGGGTCATGGTGGCCGTGGGCAGGGAGCGTAGGTAGGGGGCCCTGTAACAGGGGGTCCGGGCGGGGTGGAGTGCGGAGCCCAGTGAAGAGGGGGGGTCAGGGTGTTTGGAAGTGGAACAGAGCCAGAGGACGCGTAATTCTTGGCATGGGCCATCAAAGAAACATGTATCTATTGTCAGAGTATTATTATATTAAGGATATATATTGGCATGGTGGCCCCTGGGGTTTGGTGATCCAGTGCAGGTATACAGCTTGCATATGCGTAAGGCCAGCTCTGCATTTTCTGTGTATGCAGTTGTTGTCCGTTACATGGGTTTTTACAAAACGTGTGTGTGGTGAAAATGAAATGTAAAGGTTTAAAGCAGGAGTTTCCAAAGCGGTCCTGGAGGGCCAGATGCATGGCAGATTAAAAAAATTACTACATGTTTTTCAATGGGGTTATCTTAAACATATGTTTCTTTATCTACTGTGCAGTTTTTCTGCATGTTGCCTATTCTTTGATTTTTACTGTTGCTGTGTCTTATACATTTTCCAGGGGCGGGTATAGGGTCATGGCAGCCCTGGGCAGGGAGCGTAGGTAGGGGGCTCTGTAACAGGGGGTTTGTGCGGGGCGGAGCGTGCAGCCCACTGAATAGGGGGGGTGGATCAAGGTGTTTGGAAGTGGAACAGAGCCAGAGCACGCCAAATTCCTGCCATGGGCCGCTACGCAAATATGTATGCATCCTTAGAGGATTATTATATTAAGGATATATATTAATATGGAGGCCTCACCTCAAACAAACCTCTGGATAGGGCACACCTTATCGTCATCCTGAATCAATCATTTAAAATGTTAGGGACAGATTTATGATAGGTGTGTGCTTCTTTTGCGCTGCTGTGCGTCACTTTAGTGACGCAGCGGCGGTGCAAAAGATTTGCTATGTTGTGACATATTTACAACTTGATGCATCTAGGCAGATGTGTCATGCTGTAAAGTCCTGTGCCACATAAAACCAATGCAGCAGTGATGCAAAAGATGCACCATGTTGCAATACAGGCCTCACTTCATCTCCAACAACATACCGTCTGTTTAAACTGTAAACATTTAGGAATGTGTAGGGGGCATGGAGAAGCTGAATCTTCTGTAAATGTCAAAATTGTTGTATACAGTGCTGAACTTCTGTGTACTCTTTGATATGCTAGACTGCATCTGCACAATGAGATACCTAAGCAAAGGAAACACAGGTGATGTGATTGTGAAATGAGGAAAAGAAATTCCACATTTTTCAATTACATCACCTGTGTTTCATAACTTTACGAATCACATTGTGCAGATGAGGTTTAGGCCTGTTCACGGACACAGAAGAGGTCTGACCTTTGTTCAAGAGTGCAGTGGACATGACTCACTTCATTGGTAGGTCTGCACATGTATTATCTCCTCTGTATTCTTCAACAAGCCTAAATTTCATCTGCAACCCTGAGTAGGCCTCACCTCAAACAAACCTCCGGATAGGCCACACCTTATCGTCATCCTGAATCAATCATTTAAAATGTTAGGGACAGATTTATGATAGATGTGTGCCTCTTTTGCGCCGCTGAGTGTCACTTTTGTGAGGTAGCGGCAGCGCAAAAGATGCACTATGTTGCGACATATTTACAACTTGATGCATCTAGGCAGATGTGTCATGCTGTAAAGTCCTGTGCCACATGAAACCTGCGTCAGGTTTCATATAGGCGTTTTGTTGCAGGTTGGGCATTCATTTGCATGAAAGCCCTGTAAAACTAACACAGTGAAATTTAGAAGATTTCACTGAGTCAGCTTTATAGCATTGCTGAATCAAATCCTTACGCCTGTTTGAAACAGGCATAAGGAGTGATGCACCATGCAATGTGTGGCTTGCTCCTGTGCATTGCAGTAGACATGTCGCGCTTACGACGTGATTCCTGCAATGTGCTGCTTTTGCGGCACAGATGCGTGACGCATCTGTGCTGTTTTTGCTCAATGGTGCTCCACATTGTAAATGCGGCACACCATGGGTGGCAGAGCAGCGGTGCACATTAACTGGTGCATCTCTGGGGATGCGCCAGTTAACATAAATCTGCCCCTTTACATTTAAGTATGAGCAGGGGACACAGAGTTGGTGAGGCTTATCCAAGGTTAAAAAGAGATGAGTCCTGTTCACTGAAAACTTGGACATAGGCCTCACCTCCTCAGCATCGCTGGACATGGCTAAATAATAGCTGCAAAATGTTACTCTTGTTAATCAATTTACTATTATAGTCTCTGAGATTTGTCTCTTACTCTGCAACATCTTATTGTTGTTCTCTTTCTTTAAAGATAACGACAACATCAACCATGAGTGATAATGAGCAATCCGTTGATCTCGATCTTTTCGTTGAACTTGTCATTGAAACGTCAGTGGAAGTAGATCCCTTAGATGATTTAAATCCTGAGGATGATGAAGAACATGATGAGGATGTCGATTTGTCAGAATTGTATGACATAGGGTGGGAAGCTGACCTGCTTGAGCCTATGGAACTATAAACATTTATTTTTAAAATTTACTGGAAATAAAAAGTAAAAATGTAAACCGTTTCATTTAAAATTAAACACAACTTCAAAAACAGGTTATGTGTAGTGTCTTTAATAAAATAGTCAAATATGCTCATAAAATTGGATCAGATTCACATATAAAACAGCACAGGTAAAATGTAGAAGCATTCCATTTCTTTCCTACTATTTGTGAATACTAAATTTGCCAATGCACTAAAAATTATTCAATGTAAAAATGACAAGTAGTGTGTTAAATTTTTGACAATGATGAGAGAGTAAAAAAAGGTTAACCTGATGTTTTAAAGTTATTCACAGGCTTCTTTAGAGGAAGTATTCTATATGATTGTAGCGTGGGTGTTTCACTTTTTTATAGGTAATAGAATGCATTCTGTATGCTGTAGCAGGAGGAGTACTACATGCTTGAATATTCTTCAGTGCTTATTTTCATTTCGTAACTGGTATTGAGACCGACACAGAACTTCAATGGATCGGAGGGGCTGTTCCTGTGCATCTGGAGGACTGCCAAGCCGTTGCAGCAGTGGGAGTGAGGCCTCTCACGACACAGAACTTCAATGGATCGGAGGGGCTGTTCCTGTGCATCTGGAGGACTGCCAAGCCGTTGCAGCAGTGGGAGTGAGGCCTCTCACAGGGGCGTAGCGCAGCTCCTTTTGATGTTACAATTGTAGATAACAGGGTAGAGATGTCCGTGGAATTTATGGATGGTTAGTCACACTCTGCGCGGCGCCCCTAGCACCTCATTACGGCAGACAGGGGAGCCGCGTTGCACAGTTTGAGAATCAGAGATTTAGGAGATAAACCTTCATAATAGGAAGGCTTCTAAGTGATAAAAATCGCCGGTGCTCGGCGTTAAAAATATCACTGCTATCGGTGGAATTTTCCACGGTGTTAGTGCTTCTACAGCAATGGGAACACAATACTGATAGAAAATCCTGTAACAATCTCAGTATTTCACATTATCGCGTGAAAAGAAAGTCTTCCGAAAGATGTTGAACGTTGTTCTCTTTTGAGAGTACAAAAGATAGTGAGGGAAGTGGGTTGAGTGCTCCGTGTAAATTGCAGAATAGAAACTACTAAAAACCAATTGGAAGTGTTGTTTTCAAGTCACATGACTTCACATGCGCGTCTCAGGACGTGTACGCGGTGACAGTATCTGGTCACGTACGCCATTTGGAAGTAGCGGTCTAATTCAGCGAAGTTTCAAAACGTGAAAAGGAGTAAATCCAAACACACTCGGATTTAATATATCTTCTGAGCTCGATTCAAGCATACAATTGTTAAAGTATAAAACCTTTTATATTTTTTTTAAAAATACCAAGGTGTGTACATTCGGTCACGCACGAAAGTTTAAAAAGACATTCGGCTCCATTTAATGTAAATTTTCATAATAATAAAAAAGAAGCCTAGGTTTAGTGTCTTTGACGTAGTATAAGTTCTTTGATGGGTCTATGAAGAAATTTAATAAGTTGCAAAGTTTTCACGAAATATATATGCGGGTGCGCGCACACGGTCGCGCACGAACGAAAGCCAAAAAAGCGGAGATAAACCCCCTTTATAATATGCTCCTGGAGCTCTTTTTGGTAGAATGAGTTAGTTCTGAAAAGAACTTTTTTTTTTTTTTTTTTTAAAACAAGTGTTATGTTGTTTTTGATTTTTTAAACTTGCAACAACATTTTCATGTGTGACACAGGATCAAAATGAAATGAAGAAATGTATCTTTTCTTGGGGCATTTATGACTCTCAATTTTTAGTTTAGTAAGAATGAGGCTCTGCTCTCCGTACAGAAGAATTTCTCCACACTCGTTGCATTTCATGTGCACCTTTGCAAGATATGGTCTCAAGTCCATCACAGCACTCGATGGAGATACAGGTCGTCGATCAGAAGATGTGCTGGCCACCTCTGATGGTAATAGCGTGGCCAGGGCTCTTGTCGATGCCTGTGCGAATTCCACAGGGTGCACTTGTTTGACATGCCGCACCATGGTATGTATGGAAAAGGAATATTTTTTTCTTGGATTTCCTCTTGAGAGAACCGAATTGCATATCGTGCAGGTAACTTTTGGCGCATTCACTTTCTTTTGTTCTTCAGGATAAGTGAAAAATTGCCAAATAAAAGATTCCTTTTTTCTTTTTAAAGGTAGTCGCTCATTTCCTTCAGATTCGGAAGATGAATGCGGGGCGGCAGCCATTTCAGCAAAGTCTTCCAAAGGATGTTGAACGTTGTTCTCTTTTGAGAGTACAAAAGATAGTGAGGGAAGTGGGTGGAGTCCTCCGTGTAAATTGCAGAATAGAAACTACTAAGAACCAATTGGAAGTGTTGTTTTCGAGTCACATGACTTCACATGCGCGTCTCGGGACGTGTAGGGGGTGACAGTATCTGGTCACGTTCGCCATTTGGAAGTAGCGGTCTAATTCAGCGAAGTTTCAAAACGTGAAAATGAGTAAATCCAAACACATCCGGATTTAATATATCTTCTGAGCTCGATTCAAGCATACAATTGTTAAAGTATAAAACCTTTTATATATTTTTTAAAAATACCAAGGTGTGTACATTCGGTCACGCACGAAAGTTTAAAAAGACATTCGGCTCCATTTAATGTAAATTTTCATAATAATAAAAAAGAAGCCTAGGTTTAGTGTCTTTGACGTAGTATAAGTTCTTTGATGGGTCTATGAAGAAATTTAATAAGTTGCAATTGCAAAGTTTTCACGAAATATATATGCGGGTGCGCGCACACGGTCGCGCACGAACGAAAGCCAAAAAAGCGGAGATAAACCCCCTTTATAATATGCTCCTGGAGCTCTTTTTGGTAGAATGAGTTAGTTCTGAAAAGAACTTTTTTTTTTTATTTTTTTTTTTTAAAACAAGTGTTATGTTGTTTTTGATTTTTTAAACTTGCAACAACATTTTCATGTGTGACACAGGATCAAAATGAAATGAAGAAATTTATCTTTTCTTGGGGCATTTATGACTCTCAAATTTTTAGTTTAGTAAGAATGAGGCTCTGCTCTCCGTACAGAAGAATGTCTCCACACTCGTTGCATTTCATGTGCACCTTTGCAAGATATGGTCTCAAGTCCATCACAGCACTCGATGGAGATACAGGTCGTCGATCAGAAGATGTGCTGGCCACCTCTGATGTTAATAGCGTGCCCAGGGCTCTTGTCGATGCCTGTGCGAATTCCACAGGGTGCACTTGTTTGACATGCCGCACCATGGTATGTATGGAAAAGGAATATTTTTTTCTTGGATTTCCTCTTGAGAGAACCGAATTGCATATCGTGCAGGTACATTTTGGCGCATTCACTTTCTTTTGTTCTTCAGGATAAGTGAAAAATTGCCAAATAAAAGATTCCTTTTTTCTTTTTAAAGGTAGTCGCTCATTTCCTTCAGATTCGGAAGATGAATGCGGGGCGGCAGCCATTTCAGCAAAGTCTTCCAAAGGAGGTTGAACGTTGTTCTCTTTTGAGAGTACAAAAGATAGTGAGGGAAGTGGGTGGAATCCTCCGTGTAAATTGCAGAATAGAAACTACTAAGAACCAATTAGAAGTGTTGTTTTCGAGTCACATGACTTCACATGCGCGTCTTGGGACGTGTAGGCGGTGACAGTATCTGGTCACGTACGCCATTTGGAAGTAGCGGTCTAATTCAGCGAAGTTTCAAAACGTGAAAAGGAGTAAATCCAAACACATCCGGATTTAATATATCTTCTGAGCTCGATTCAAGCATACAATTGTTAAAGTATAAAACCTTTTATATTTTTTTTAAAAATACCAAGGTGTGTACATTCGGTCACGCACGAAAGTTTAAAAAGACATTCGGCTCCATTTAATGTAAATTTTCATAATAATAAAAAAGAAGCCTAGGTTTAGTGTCTTTGACGTAGTATAAGTTCTTTGATGGGTCTATGAAGAAATTCAATAAGTTCAGATTGCAAAGTTTTCACGAAATATATAGGCGGGTGCGCGCAGTTCCGTCGCGCACGAAAGCCTGGAAATGCGCTATCCATTTTATTGAGAACTGTTGCCAAGAGTGCGCACACCGGGTCGCGCACGAAAGTTTAGAAAGGCTATTTTTATTTACAGACAAATTTTAATGCGTTCAAAAAAAGGCAAGGTACAGACTTTCTAATTCTGTATCGCTTTACAAGGAGTCTCTATGCAACTTGAACAGTGAAGAAAACGGCTTGTTTCCGAAAAAAATATTGCCAGACCTTTATTGACAAAAGTATAGGTTGTATACACGAGATATTTCTGAATTAGCATTTTAAAAACCAATGAAATTCACTGAAAAAACCATAGGTTTTACACACGTTATAGTTAGGAAGTAGCATTTACAAAACCTATGAAATTCACTGAAAAAACCATAGGTTTTACACACGTTATAGTTAGGAAGTAGCATTTACAAAACCTATGAAATTCACTGAAAAAACCATAGGTTTGACACCAGTTGTAGTTAGGTGGAAATTTTACTGATATAAAACCAATGAAATTCCACGTTATAGTTAGTTGGACTCACTATAACTTGCGCATGTAATGCACTGCTGATGATGTCAAATATTACATCACTCATGACATCACTGATGACACCATCCTTGCGACACAGTGACAGACCTCCTTTCACTGTAATCTAACCCTTGAAACACATATTCAAAAATAGAAACTAACATTTTCAAAAAAATGGAGATACCCATACCAGTTACAACAACCAATTCAATAATTCCACCATCTATATACACATGCACTAATTCACCAACAGTTCTATATAGTCACTCATACATATATTCACTAATCATATGTAGTGATACACCTACACATCCTGTTACACACTGACAATCATCCAAAAGTTATTCACACACATACTCACACTTGCAAATAAACTATTGAACATCCATTTATTTGCATAAACAGCTATACACACACTACCACTTTACTTCTAAGGAAACTTACACATACTTACTCTCTTAAAAAATCACTTATATAAACACATACTAATTTAAACAGGAACTCTTACAATCCCTCACTCTCACATATAGTCACTTATATACATCAATATTCACATATACTACATTAAAACATATGTAGTTACTGATAAAGACACTAATAAGACAGTCATTCACTCACTAACACAGACATATACACACTAATCCACCCATACAGTCCTTCACATATGCTGTCTTCAAAACACATACAAACAGAGACTCAGTCATTCTTCCATCTATGTACTAAGTAATACCTCCACCAAACCATGCAAACACTCATACTGATACTAAGAAAAACATCTAATAACCTATATACATACACATGTACCTACTCATCAACCCATGCAGCCACTTATACACAAAGTGAAACACTAACACATATATTTAAATATTTAAGCATTACTCAGTAATATATGTATTCTCTAAGATATTCAATAATATATACATATATAACACATATTTATTTTTCAGAAAGACACACATTCACTGGATGGTGTCATCAGTGATGTCATGAGTGATGTAATATGTGACGTCATCAGCAGTGCATTACACACGCAAGTTATAGTGAGTCCAACTAACTATAACGTGGAATTTCATTGGTTTTATATCAGTAAAATTTCCACCTAACTACAACTGGTGTCAAACCTATGGTTTTTTCAGTGAATTTCATAGGTTTTGTAAATGCTACTTCCTAACTATAACGTGTGTAAAACCTATGGTTTTTTCAGTGAATATATATATATATATATATATATTACCTACTGGCTTTATAGTTAGGACCTAGTTTCCATAGGAAATCTGCAACATTCTATTGGGAATAAATTTGGCGCCGGTTGATGACTCTTCGCGAATTTCTCAAAGTAGATGGCCCACTCTGCCCCGCTCCTTCCCTGAAAGTTTTGGGGGATTTGTCAAGTGGGGGCTGAGAAAAAAGTGGGGTCCCAAAACATGTTTTCCCCATATTATTTTCCATAGGACGATTAGACACGGCTACAGCCCGAACTGCTGAACGGAAATACAAGAAATTTGGCAAAATGGTAGAGTCTGATTCGCGGATCACGCGTTTGCTTAAATTGTGTAAATCCCTGATGTAGTTCCTGGGAAAATCAAAAGAAAAAAATATATATATATATCTAGGAGCGCACACCGTGCGCACACTTGTGCGCGTACGGTGCGCGTATCGGGTGTGCGCGAGCGGAATTCTGATTTGCTGTTAGACGTCTGTCAACATTCCAATCGGTGGAAACCAGGAAGTGTTGGCCGCCATTTTGTCACTCCGAGGCAGAAAAGAGCCAAAAACAAAAGTGGAGAACATGAAAAGGGGGCAGGGTAGAGACTCCCTGACCCCCTAGGCTTTCTCAGGGGGTCCCTGAAGGACCCCCCATTTTTTTTTTTAAATCACGGGGCGCTCGCACGGTGCACGCACCCGTTGCCTGCCATTTTGTCACTCCGAGGCAGAAGAGAGCCAACAACAAAAGTGGAGAACATGAAAAGGGGGCAGGGCAGAGACTCACTGACCTCCTAGGCCTTCTCAGGGGGTCCCTGAAGGACCCCAAAGGCCCCAAAAAACTATTTAAAAAAATCACGGGGTGCACGCACCCGTTGGCCGCTATTTTGTCACTCCGAGGCAGAAGAGAGCCAACAACAAAAGTGGAGAACGTGAAAAGGGGGCAGGGTAAAACTGGAAGCTATTGATAGAATAGAGCAGGAAGGTGCTACTATTATTTTGTGAGAAAAGTTGAAGTCAAAATTGGATTCTTTAGAGAAATCAATATCTAAAATTGCTGGTTTAGAAAAGAATCTATATGCATGTATAAATTGTCAGATAATTTTATGACGTAATTTACATGTGGAAAGAGGTTTAGTAAATGGAGCAATGGGTAATGTTGTTGATTTTGTTAATTACTTTAACAACAAAAGACCTGCCCCTTTTTAATGTGAAAACATAAGTTTTCCGTATAATTTAACTGATACCTACAATAGGTATAGATTTTGTTGTTTTTAGAATTCTGTGTTTGAGAAATGTATTAGTGATAAAACTAAACTAGAAAGTGTTTCTGATATTCGAAATGTTTTAGACATATATTCTGGTTTGAATCAATTTTCACAGAATATTCAGCAAGATTGTCAGGAATTTCTAATGTATATGCTTGTTGTATTGCAAGATGAAGGTATAGATATTGAAAATCTTTTTGGCCTTTCTTATAAATGGCAACATGACTGTGACAATTGTTCGTTTTCAAGTAGTTCTAAAATAGACACTGAAAGATTTATATATTTGACTTTACCAGTCTGCAAATCAGTGTCTTTTGATTATTTAGTTAGAGAAGCAAATCAAAACATGGTCTGTACCCAATGTAACTCACAAATATTATCAACATTATGTATACAAAGATATGGACAGTATGTAATTTTAATGCTGTAACGATGCAGACCTGATGGAAGAAAACTGACAACTTTAAAATGTACAAAAGGCTGGACTCATGGTAATGATACTCAATTGATTTTTAAACAACGTTTGCCTCATGACTTACCAAATTCTTACCTAGTGTTTTTACAACCAAAATTTTAGGGTAAATAATTGGCCCGGGAAAATTACTGCTGTTAAGAAAGGGTAGTCTGGTGTTGAAAAGTACTTTGTGAGTGAGGGTGATCAAGTTCAAAAAGTTCTTGTAGTTGACGTAGAGGTAGTGTAAGTCTATTAGATAGTGGGTGATGTGGCTATCACAGGAGATGTTGATCATCAGTGAGGCAGAGGTGTTTTAGATTTGTTGTAGTTGTTGTAGATGTTGGTGACATTTTTTATTCCCTTGTAGAGGTTTCTTTTAATGGTATACAGCTCCTTGCTAAGATAAAGAATGAGCAGAGTGTCATCGGCTTACCAGATGATGTTGAGATTCTGATAGCAAGCTAGTTGTTTAAGGTTCTATGTACATGATAAATAACATTGGGTGGAGGTATAACCATTGTTAGATGGTACAAAAGATGTTGGTGCTTTTGATTCAGAAGGTTGGGAAAAGGAAGCTTAAGAGTACTATTAAGTAACTTCCAAACTGAGGATTTTGCACATACTATTTGGCCATGCGGAAAAGTATCTGAAACAAAAAATGACTATTTCGGGTAAATGTTGTTAGCATATGTTTGTACATAACTTTATTTAGAGTGTATAAAAAAGAAGTAATAATGTTTTGTTACTTTGTGATTGTTGGAGATGTCCCATATTTACATAAGAAATTGCTGTTCGAAAAAAACATTTAAGATATGTTTTTTTCTAATTTTTACACTATTAATGAAAATGTTGAATGGGTTTTTTAAAGACAATCTTATTGATTGTCTTTTTTTTTGCCCGCTGTTATATGATGAGTACTGTTGAACTCACTGTTTTCAGTGAAATTCAATATATTCTGAAAACAGCAAAATAAAATACATAACATATTGTACAAATTATTTTGTATTGTGAAAAATATATTATAACTCAATTTTTTCTTCTCTTCCACAGATACTATATTTATAAAAAATTTATTATTAACTTGTCATTACTTATAAGGTAAGTATGACAAACAAAAAATACTTTTTCATCAATCTCTTACTTCTCTTTCCCTCTTTCCCTTTCTTCACTCTCTCCCTTGCTCCCCTTCCTTTCCTCATCTTACTCCCCTTTTCTCACTCTCCTTACTCCCCTTCATTCACCTTTACACTCCTTCTCTCACCCTCAGTACCTTTCCCTCACCCTCACTCACCTTCTCCTGCTCCCTCTTTCCTCTCTTTCCCCTCTGTGTCCCTCACTTCTCTTTCCTTTCTTCCTCCATCACTACCCTTGTCTTGCTCTTTCTCTCACTCTCTTCTCACTCTCTTTCCTTCACACCAGCCTCACTAACTTTCACTCACTCCCCTTCTCTCACTCCCTAACTCCCTTTTGCTCACTCCCCTTGCTTTATTCCCTCCCTCACTCCCCTTTTCTCCATCCATCTCTAAGTCTCTTCCTCTGTCTCAGTCACTATAACTGCCTCACTCCCTCACAGTCCCTCACACTCCCTCTCTCACTGTCTCCCTCTCTCTCCACCACTCTTCCTTTTCTTTCCTCTCTCTTTCCATAAATCCTTCTCTCTCACTCACTACTTTTTCCTCTCTCTTAATATGCTTCTTTTTCCCTCACTCTCCTTCCCTTACCCTCATATCCCTTCCCTCACTGTCTCTACCCTTCATTTAATCTCACTCCTCTACCCCACTTCATGTTCTCCTCTCTGTGCCTCACTCCCATTCTCTTTCTCCTGCTTCCATTCCCTCACTCCCCCTCACTCTCTTTCCCTCCTTCCATCCGTCAGTCGCCTTCCCTCACTTCCCTTCCCTCACTCCCTTTAGCTTACTCTCCTTACTTTACTCCCTCACTCCCCTTCACTCCATTTCTCTCTCCCTCTCTCCCTCTGTCTCACTCAGTCTAACCGCCTCACTCCCTCTCAGTCACTCACTTTCCCTCTCTTTCTCGCTCACTATCTTCCTCTCTCTCTCTCCCTCACCCTTCCTCTCTTTCCCTTTCTGTTTCCTTCACTCCTACTTTATCCCTCAGTTCCCTTTCCTCTCTCTTAATCTCCCTCCTTCTCTCTCATTCTCCTTTCGACACCCTCATACCCCTTCTCTCAAGATTACTGCCTTTCACTTACCCTCACTACTTTTCCCTCACTCCCCTTCCCTCACTCCCCTTCCTTCACTCCTCTTTCCTCACTCCCTCACTCCATCTCACTTACTCCCCTTCGTTCACTCCGTTCCTCACTTTTTTTCATCCATGTTTCTCTTCCTGTATCCCTCTGTCCCACTCACTCTAACTGCCTCACTCCTTCTCAGTTCATTGCTCTCTCTCTCTCTCTCACTCTCTCCCGCTCTCTCCCTTACCCTTAATCTCCTTTCCTCTCTCTTCCTATCACTCCTCCTCTCTCCCTCACTCACTTTCCCTCTCTCTTAATTTTCTTCCTTATCCCTCATTCCCCTTCCCTCACCCTCATACCCCTTCCCTAAATGTCACTGCCCTTCACTCACCATCACTCCCCTTCCCCCACTCCAGTTCCTCCTATCTGTATCTCACACCCCTTCCCTTTCCCGCTCCCTTTCCCTCACTCCCCCTCGCTCTCCTTCCCTCACTCCATTCCTCACTCCCCTTCCCTCACTCCCCTTCCCTAACTCCCTCCATCCCCTCATTCTCATTCTGTCTCCCTCACTCCCATTCTCTCACTTTCCCTTTACCCCCCTTTTCTCATCCTCATACCCCTTCCCTCACCGTCACTCCACTTCCCTTACCTTCACTCCCCTTACCCTGCTCTACTGCCCCCTCTCTGTCCCTTACTCCCCTTCCCTGTCTCCGTCCCTCGCTCCCCTTCTCTCACTCCCCCTCCCTTCCCCTTCCCTGTCTCCGTCCCTCGCTCCCCTTCTCTCACTCCCCCTCCCTCACTCTCCTTTCCTTACTGCCCTTCCCTTACTCTTTCACTCCCCTTACCTCACTCCCATACCCTTAGTCCCCTTCTTTCAGTCACTCTTTGACTCCCCTTTCCTCACTCACCATACTCCCCTTTCCTCACTCATTCCCTCAGTCCCTTCCTCCCCTTCACTCAGTCATTTTAATCATTCATTTATACACTACACATTCATTCAAAAAAAGTATGACACAGTATATAAGAAATATAGCTCTTCTTGGAGAAGTGAAGTTAGTTCTTAGAAGAACTGTTTTTTTTGTTTTACATTTTTTTTGTGTTTTTTGAACAATTTTATATTTTTGGGGGACTTTCTGTAACAAAAAAATAAACAGGTAACTAAAAACTGCTCAACAGGAACAGAAATATTAAAAGAAAAAAATGAATCGCGGGAGCATCTGTGCTGCCTCTTCTTTTGCACAATCAAATCAATGCTTTGTTCTCCATAACATAAAAGTTTGTTACAATAGGTGCAACGTATGTGCAAGTCTGCAAAATCCGGCTGGATATCTGGTGCAGTTGATTGATTGATTGATTGATTTTAATACTTCTATAGCGCATGCTGTCACCCAACGGGTATCCTGGCGCTTTAGACTGAAAAGAGTGGGCCAGAGTGGAAAATATAAGGTCTCAGAGATGGAGGGACAGACGGCGGTTAGGACTTCAGGAAAAGATAGGTTTTTAAGCTCCTGCGAAATTCTAGCAGAGAGTAAGTATGTCTGAGATACGCAGGTAGATCGTTCCAAAGACGGGCACCGGCCACATTGAAGGCCCTCCCTCCTGACTTTGATCGTTTAGTACAGGGAACCATCAGTAGACCAGCACTTGATGATCGGAGTTGCCTCTTAGGCTGGTATCTTATACATTTTTCCTGTAGTGGGACCGGTCCCGACTCATGCACTAATCTAAATACCATACATAGGGACTTAAAATGGACCCTCTCCTTAAAGGGCAGCCAGTGTAGATCCCTCAGCGCCAGCGTAGTGGATGCCCGACGCTGCCTATCAAGTGCTAGTTTCCCTGAATGATGTATTGTGGGGCCCCCAAATACAGGGAATTGCAGTAGTCCAGTCTGCTAAGCACCGCACTTCCTACCACCAATGTGCGAGACTCCTTTGGCAGAAGGGGGAGTATTTTTCTTAAAGTACGCATTATAGCAAAGCAAACCTTGGCTGTCCTTTTCGCCTGTGACCCCATCTGCAGATTATCATCAATCAGAACCCCGAGATTACGCACCCTATTGACTGGTACTAAGGATTCCTCCTCAGGGGTGAGTTTAAACTCAAATGGTAAGGGTTTAGGTACTCTGGCAGCGGAGCAGTACACCACCTAGGTTTTCCCGCTGTTAAATTATAGGAAATTTCTTCTCAGCCAGTCAGCCGTCCGTCGCATACACTGCTGGAATACATCCATGGAAAAAGCAAGCTGCGTATCATCGGCGTAGTTGACTAGGCTGACACCAAAGGACTTGATAATAGGGAGCAGAGGCTGTAGATAGATATTGAAAAGGATAGGGCTGATCGCCGAGCCCTGTGGCACCCCATATACCACCGGGGATTTAGTAGAGGAGAAGGGTGCTAAAGTCACTACCTGCTGTCTTCCTGTAAGGTAGGATTGAAGCCATTGAAGTGCCTTTCCCTTTACTCCCAACCTCATCAGTCTATCTAACAGGATGGAATGGCTCACCGTGTCAAATGCGGCCGACATATCGAGAAGCAATAAAACCGTGGGATTCCCTTTGTCGGCTCGCATGCGCAGATTGTCCAGCATGGTGGTTAAAGCCGTCTCAGTCCCATGACCTGGGCGAAAACCAATTTGGTCTTGATCAAGCAGATGGTTAGCCTCCAAGAAGTACGATAGTGTACTACTAACTGCCTTTTCCAAGATCTTAACCGGAAAAGGCAGAAGCGAGATGGCCCTAAAGCTTGCCGGCAGCGACGGGTCCAGGGAGGGTTTTTTAATCAGTGGAGTCACCACTGCCTGTTTCCAACACTCCGGTACAGTTCCTTCTTCTAGTGGAGGGAGAGTTTCTTGACCAAAAGAATTCCAGATTTTATGAGGAAGGGGGTCAATGGGGGAGCCTGAAGTCACATTACACCCTAAATTTTTAAAAGCCGCATCAGTAAGAGTCAGAAAATTATCTAGAGTCACTGGGTAGGGAGGGTCTTCCACCGATGGGTGTTCTATATTGTCTTGGTCATCGTTGTTATTAGAGTGGAGTGTACCGACAATTTTGACTATCTTATCCTGGAAGTGGAAGGCAATCTCATCACAAAGTTTCTGTGATGCTATTTCTTTATTGTCCAGACAGGCAGGGGATGAGAGCTCCTTAACAATTTTAAAGAGAGCCTTCGTCCCATTGGCCGCTTGTGTAATGGAGAGGACATAATAGTCAGCCTTAGCCCTGAGAATAAGCTCTTTATATTTGAGTTGCACTGTTCTCAAATCTTTTTTTATCTTCTGCGGTATAACCTCTTCTCCATTCCTTTCTGCTTTCTTGCAGAGCAGCTGCAGCTGCTTCAGTTCTTCATTATACCACGGAGCCGTAATCTTGTGCCTGTTTTTCATCTTTTTTATTGGTATTACTTGATCCAAGATGCCGGTTAGGTAGCTGGTGTACTTTTTATAGTTTCCCTCAACCGTGACTGTGGGTGTGAACTCATAGTCCTCCGGGTCGAGCATATGAGTTCCGATCTTAACTAATTTTGACCAGGCCCTTCCCTGCCTGTACGTGCTTTTCATGTTGGATCCATCCTTTGCGCCTAGTAGTCTAAGCTTGAAATGTATTAGATAATGGTCCATCCAATTCTGAGGTATTATACTCAGTACCTTGGTGAGGGATTGGTTGGAAAAGATGAGATCAAGAGTATGTCCCCCTTGATGGGTAGGTCGCTCCACCAACTGAGAGAGATTGAAGTTAGCACAAGTGAGTCTCAAGTCCCTCATGTGGTTACTGGAATTTCCATCCTCCCTGAGATTGAAATCTCCCAGAATGATCATGTTGATATGTGTCAAGGATAGATTAGTAATGATATCAAAGAACTTTTGATAATGTGTGGCGCAGCCTGTCTTGTACACAGCAGTCCTGTAAAAAGATTGCCCTTAGGTGCCTGCAGCAAGAAACCCATACTTTCTATCCCCTCAACTTCATCTATTGCCAGGAGCAATATGTTCAGCTCCTCCCTAAATATCACTCCCACTCCCCCGCCTCTGCCTGTCTCTCTTGGCCTATGTAGGATTTAGTACCCGTTGGGGCAGATGAGCCTCAATTCTACCACTGACTCAGCAGTGGTCCAAGTCTCTGTCAGGAACAGTGCATCCAGCCTCATATCTTCAATCAGACTGGATGCCTCAGTATAGTGCTTGACGAGTGATCGACTGTTAATCAGTCCACATGTGAGGGTCTCTCTCGCCTTCATCCCAGGGACCGTTTGAAGGTTAGATTTACAGTTTGTCTTTCCCAGACTTATGAGTTGTTCCCTACTATAAGTCAGCCGTCTTTGGGCGCCATCCGAACCGGCAGCATGACCGGCGCCAGGCCCGTCCAGCGCGCGGACGGGCACAGACGGGCTTGCCTCTGGCGCGCCATCGGCGAACCCGCTGCCGCTTGCATTTCCCTGTTTAAATGTGCTGGCATCAGAGCCCTGCCCAGCCACTAGAGCGCCTCCCAAAATGGCGCCGCCTAATGTCCGAGTGCCTGGCCCTCCCTCACTCAATTTGGCACACCCAAAAAGTAGGATTGGTTTGTAATCCCGCTCAAGCAGCGGGTGTGGAAATAATTGTTTTTATAGTGAGGGTATGGGGGAGTCTCAATCTCACCAATCTGACAGGTATTGTAATAAGTGTAAAAAGCAATCTGCTTGTGGCACAATTTAAAATCAATGCAGATCCCTGCAATTCTTTCCCTTAATTCCGGGAGATCACGGCAGCAATTTTCAGTCTTGGGGTCGCGCCCTTGCGCTTCCCTGTTTAAAATTCCCGGCCTCAGAGCCCTGCCCTGCCACTAGAGCGCCTCCCAAAATGGCGCCGCCTAATGTCCGAGTGCCTGGCCCTCCCTCACTCAAGATGGCACCCCCAAAAAGTAGGATTGATTTGTAATCCCGCTCAAGCAGCGGGTGTGGAAATAATTGTTTTTATAGTGCGGGTATGGGACAGTCTCAATCTCACCAATCTGACAGGTATCGTAATAAGTGTAAAAAGCAGTCTGCTCGCAGCCAATTTAAAATCTATGCAGATCCCTGCAATTCTTTCACTTAATCCCGCGAGATCGCGGCAGCAATTTTCAGTCTTCAGTTGAAGATGGAGTTGCGCCCGAAGAAGATGTGCTGGGGACAGCAGCTGCAGGATTGTCCCTGATGTGTTGTGTAGATGCCCGAGCATAGTTGTTGGGATGTAGATTTTTGACATGACGAATCAAACTTGCAATGCTGAATGAATAATGCTTGGAGGCATCACCTCTTGAAAGGATGGTGCCACAGATTTTAGAAGCGACCTTGGAGGCATTTACCTTATTTTGGCCTTCTGGGTAAGTAAAACACTTCCACACAAAATACTCTTTTGTTTTCTTTTGTTTAGGCTGTTCAGGCAAAAACTCCACATCAGAGTCTGAAGATTGCTGTTCTGCCATTTTCCAAGCACGAAGAAAACACTGTAGATGCTTCTCCCAGGAAAAAGAAACAGATTGTGAGGGACGTGGGTGGGGTTTTTGAAGATTTGGAAAAGAAACTACTATAAACCAATCAAAAGTATTGTTTTCAAGTCACATGACTTTACGTGCGCGCAGGGTGCGCGCACATTGCGCGAACGGGGCACGCACGAGTCACATATGAATGATGTTTTACCCGATTTTTGTAAATGCTTTTAAAGCTAATATACGGTTCTTAAAAGTCAAAAATACTATTTTTACAGTTATGTCACAGAATGTCTGGGGTTAATATGTACATTACATTTACAGAAATTACTTTTTGGAATGAATTTTTTTTCGCGGAGTGCGTGCAGTGTGCGGGCATGCGTGCGAACACCGTGCGTGCATGCGTGCGAACACTGTGCGCGCATGCGTGTGAACACCGTACGCTCACCTTTAAAACACAAAAAAAAAAGAAAAGGCCATAATTATTTAAAAAATCTAAAATTTATAAATAATAATACATAAATCAAAATTAAAATGTAAGTATTGTAAAAAATATAGAACATTTATATATTAACAAATACATATAATAATTGATACATTTTAAAATTAGCATTTAAAAAACCTTTGAAATTCACTTAAAAAACCATAGGTTTCACACACGTTATAGTTAGGAATTAGCATTTAAAAAACCTAAGAAATTCACTGAAAAAACCATAGGTTTCATACATGTTATAGTTAGCGGTACATTTCACTCATACAAAACCATTGAAATTCCCCTGTTATAGTTTGTTCAGCTAACTACAACTCGCGCGCCCGCAATGCACTGCTGATGACGTCACATATTACATCACTCATGACATGGTCAGTGACATCACTCATGAAATCACTGATGACATCTCAAATGACATCACTGATGACATCACTGATTACATCATCCAGTGAATTAGTGTCTTTCTGAAAAATAAATTTTTTTAATATGTATATCTAAAAGTCGATGGAAGAATGAATGGGTAAATAAGTGTCTAAATGGATGTTTTTTTGTAAAATGTATTGTATAACTGACTTATTCAGTGTATCCTAGTGAATACATGTATTAACGAGTAATGTTTAAATATTTTAATATCTGTATCAGTGTCTCACTTTGGGCATAAGTGGCTGCATGGGTTGGTGAGTAGCTACATGAGTGTGTATATGGGTTATTAGTTTGTTTTTTGAGTATCAGTATGAGTGTCTGTATGGTTCGGTGGGGGATGTTACTTAGCGTATAGATGCATGAATGAGTGACTCACTGTTTGTATGTGTTTTGAAGACAGCATGTGTGCAGTACTGTATGGGTGGGTGAGTGTGTGTATGGTTGTGTTAATGAGTGAATGACTGTCTCAATAGTGTCTTTATGAATAAGTTTGTTTTAAACTAGTATATGTGAGTATTGATGTATATAAGTGAGTATGAGAGATTGGAAGAGTTCCTGTATAAATAAGTATGTGTTTCGATAAGTGATTGTTTAAGAGAGTAAGTATGTGTATGTTTCTGTAGAAGTAAGTGTAGTGGTGTGTGTATAGTTGTATACGCAAGTAAATGGATGTCGGTGTGTAACAGGAAGTATTGGTGTACGAGTACATATGATGAGTGAGTACATGTGTGAGTAACTATATAGAACTGTTGGTGAATGAGTGGATGTGTATGTAGATGTTGGAATTACTTAATAGGTTGTTGTAACTGGTATTGGTATCGCCATTTTTTGAACATTTTAGTTTCTATTTTTGAATGTGTGTAAAGGTTATGTTAGGGTGAGAGGAGGTCTGCCACTCTTTCACAAGGATGATGTCATCAGTGATGTCATCAGTGATGTCATTTGAGATGTCATCAGTGATGTCATGAGTGATGTCACTGACCATGTCATGAGTGACGGGGGAATTTTAATGGTTTTGTATGAGTGAAATGTCCCGCTAACTATAACATGTATGAAACCTATGGTTTTTTCAGTGAATTTCTAAAGTTTTTTAAATGCTAATTCCTAACTATAACGAGAGTGAAACCTGTGGTTTTTTCAGTGAATTTCATAGGTTATGTAAATGATAATTGTTAATGTATTAATTATTATATTTCTTTTTTTGGACTCATTTTCTACATATTTATTATAAATATTTATATATTTTTCATGTTTTAATTTATATTTCATATTTTAATGTAAAATAATCAAACTAAATTAAAAAAAAATTTAATTAATTAAATATTTTTTCAATGTATTAAAATTAAATTCTATATAATTCCTTTTTCGTTGTTTTTTTGGGATAATCGCACCGTACGGTGATCTCACCGTCCTTTGTATGGTAAATCATACTCAGCGCGTACGCGCCCATATGTCACGATTACGTTTTGACGTTACGCGGCGCATCAGCGCATTTGCGTGACGTCATGTACGCTTGTACGGCGACCCGTACGCGTACCCCACAAAAGTTTGATAATGTTTGAAACGATATATTTATGTATTTAATGTACATTTTAAAGGTAGACATGGGATAATCATGAACATAGTTATTTTTAACTTTTAATAAGTCTATATTATTATTAGAGCTCCGAAAGCACACCGTAAGAGTAAGCACAGCCATGTGACTTTAAAAGAAGAGATTTCATTGGTTCATAACACTTCCTACTCCAACTGTTGAAAGACCCCTCCCATTTTGATCATTCTACTTGGACTTTCTTAGGAGCAGCATCTATTCTGGGGAGCTGTAGTCCTTTAGAATCCAAATCTCCAAAATGGCTGGTCTTCCTCAAATTCCAAATGACCATTCCTCTGATGAAGATTTTGTGAATGAGCCTCCTCAGAAAAAGAGGAAAGAAGCTTTTCTCTGGAAATGTTTTACTTTTCATGAGGGACTAAAGAAGGTGAATACACCAAAAGTAACTTGCAAAATATGTGACGTTACTCTATCCAGAGGTGACCCGTGTAAAAAATACTCATTCGGTACTGCGAGCATGGATCGCCATGTAAAAAACTTGCATCCTAACAACTATGCAAGGGTGGCAACACGAAGCTTGCAAGACAATCCTCCACCTGCAGTGGCCAGCACCTCAATTGCACCACCACCTCCTCCAAGCAGTCCACATCCCATAATTGTGCCACAGTTTTCAGAACTCACTTTTCATTGCAAATACTGCAAAGAGTTACTTTGCTATGGTGAGCAATCTGTTGACCTAATTGTAAAGAGGCAAGAAGAGCACCGTTGCCCTAAAAAATATATATTTTTTTACTTTTTTGTTCCTGTTCCACAGTATTTTTGTTTAAAAAGTTCAATTTTTTTGGTTAAAAAAAAAAAAAAAATTGTTGGGAAAATAAAAAATTAATACAAATCAAAAAAGACAAAAAAACTGTTCTTTTCAGAACTACTTTCACTGGTCAAAAAAATAACTATATTTCCATGTTAGTGTGTAAAAGTTTGTCAGAATGAATGTGTAGTTCATAAATGAATGAATTAATACATTAGTAGTGTATGGTAAATGTAAAAGTGCAGAACTATAAGGAAGTGCTACAGCATAAATCGATAAGGTTTTTTACCTATAGTATACTGTAGTACATTCGAAGCACTTGAATGTAACATATGCACATAAATATGTTACAAGTCTATGCTTCAATTTGCACTGCTGGTAAAACTGCCTGGATGAATTTGTATGTGTTTTAGGGTGGATTTACAACCCCCTTGTGCCTCTTTTACACATCTGTTGTGTCACTTTTGTGATGCAGTAGTAGTGCAAAAGATATGCCATGGTGTGTGGTATTTACAATGAGATGCATATGGAAGGTGCATCACATTGTAAAGCCCTGTGCCAGAAGGAGGCTATCCTGCGCAGGGGGAGGGTGTTTTGGTGCAGGAACGCCTCCTAAAAGTGACTAATTGAAATCTATAAGATTTCATTCAGTCACTTTTGGGCTTATGCTGCGTCAAAACCCTCCACCTGCTTGAAGCAGGTGTAAGGATTGACACAGCATTATGAGCATAGGGCCAAAGAGCATTGCTGGAGCTGCATTGTGCTTCCTACGCAAGTCAAGCAATGCGCCATCTTCACAGCACAGATACAGCACATATCTGTGCTGTTTTTGCCCCATAGTGCACCATATTGTAAATACGGTGTATCCATGGTGGTGATGTCACAGTGCACAATAACTAGCATATCTCTGGCAAAAGAAAAAGAGAGGAATGTGCAGTATCTATAAGATACGGCACATTCCACTCCTTTTCCCCTACGCCGAAACACAATGGTCTGCCTGCACCAACGCAAGTACCTTTGCACAATGGTGCAAGGGTGCCTGCGTTGCAGGGATGATTATTTTATTAATATTTTTGTACAGGAAGGGAAACCTTTTGTACAAAAATATTCACAAGAGACTTTTCCTTTTTCTACGTATGCTGCAGAATGCAGCACACATATAAAAAGGAAAAACGACTTCCTTACACCTCCCCTGGGGAGGGGTAAGCTTTTGGCACTGCCTCAGATTTACAATTTCTCTTAAATCTGGGGCAATGCCAAAAGACTATAGGTGTTGCTGGGAACGCCCCCAGCAACACCAATTGCATGTCCCTTTAACGCAGAACACTGCGTTAAAGGGGATGATATTTATTAGGTAGCAGTACGCCAAAAAAGTGGCTTAGTGTTGCCTGATAAATATCACGCAGGCAGCTGTGCCACGGAACATCACAAAAAGTGACATTCCGATGGCGCAAGTGGCCTCATACATGAGGCCCTGAATAATTACAATTCTAGAACGAGAGTGTCTGGATGAATGTATAGCAGCTTTACTTTTAGAACAGTGTATAGATAAGCACATACTGCTGAATGGTTCACTATAACACTGAAACAGTAGTGTGAGACTGTTTGGTGAAAGTGTAATGATACAGACTGGGGAATTTAAGGTATAAAAGGCAAGTTTGCTGGTGTATAGAACAGTGGATGCATAGTCTATAGGGATTTGAAGCAGTCCATGCCCTAAGGCCTACTTCAGTGCATGAGTACTTGGGAACCGACTGAATGCTTAAACTTCAACAAGGAAATTGTCGAGCTGAATATATATCACGTTCACTTTTAGAACAGTGCATACATATGAACATACTGCTGTATGACTACAATACTAAAATAGCAGTAACAGAATGTTTGCAGGAAGTGTCAGGATACAAATTAGGCAATTCAAAGTTTAAAAGTCAAGTTTGCAGATGTTTAGAAAAGTGAATTTACTATATATAGGTGTTTGAAGCAGTCCATACCCTTAGGCCTACTTCGCTGCATGACTACTTGGGTAGTGGCAGAATGAATACACTTCCCCAAGGAGAGTGTAGAGCTGAATGTATAACTGCTTCACATTTTGTACAGTGTATAGACTAGCATATATTGCTATATGGCTCAGTACAATACTGAAACAGTAGTGTGATAGTGTTTGCTCGAAGTGTAAGGATACAGACTGGGAAATTGAAGGAATACAAGACATGATTACCAGTGCATATAAGACTGAATGTAAAGTCAATAGGAGTTTGAAGCAGTCTATGACCTAAACCCTATTTTAATTTATGAGTACTTAGATACTGAGTATATAATTACAGTTCTGCATAGAAAATCCCCCCCTCAATGTATAACAGCTTCAGTTTTACCACAGTACATATATAATGAAATACTGCTGAATGGCTCAGTACAATACTGAAACAGTACAGTGAGAGTGATTGTTGAAAGTTTAATAATACAGACTGGGGAATTCAATGTATAAAGGACTAGTTTGTAGGTACATAGAAGACTGGATGCATAGTCTATACAGGTTTAAAGCAGTCCATGGCCTAAGGCCTACTTTCCTCCCTGAATATTTGGGTCCTGACTGGATAATTACAGTTCTGCAAGGAGAGTGCCTGACTGAATTTAAAATAGGTTAATTTTTAGCACAGTGCATAGATAAGGACATTCTGATGAATAGCTCAGTACAATACGGAATCAGCAATCACAGAGACTTTGATGGAAGTCAAAGGATATAGACCTGGAAATAAAAGCTATAAAACACAAGTTTGCTGGTGCATAGAAGAGTGCATATATAATCTATAGAGGTTTGAAGCAGTCCATGCCCTAAGGCCCACTTTGTACCATGAGTACTTTGATACTAGCTGAATGATTACAATTCTGCAAGAAGAGTCTCTCAAACCATTTTTAATTTTAATCATACATTTATTCTTGTAACATTTCATAATTTAATAGAGCTTCTAACATGATTTCATCTGATATTTAATTTTCTTGATTATCAATTTCAAAAGTCATATCATGAAACTCGATGTCCTGTAATGCTTGCACAAAATCATCATCCAATGTTTCATCTAAAAAATCACAGCTGATATCTGCAACAATATTTTCATCTTCATTCTCACTACCCTTGAAAGGTTTATTTAGCTCCTCTATGACAGTGTTAGAAATTTCGAAACTGTCTTCTATATAGTTCTGTTCTTCTTCCATAGTAATTTTTTTTATGTTGTTGTTCCTTGTAGAAAAACATAAACACTTTATTTTATCATTTTTCCTATTACATAATACAAAACTAGCTTCATCAACTATTTTGCCCTTAAAAAATATTATACAAATACCATTATCAACTACGTTATAGGATTATATCAATAAAATTGCTTATATGAATTTTTAGTTATAACATGTTCTTACATTTTCGAACCAGTCACTCGTTATCACTATAGGAAAATACTAAGGCTATTATAATAAAATGCAGTACTAAAAAAAGTATAATATATCTATTCACTTTACCAGTTCCAAAGTAGTAGATGTGTTGTAGTAAAATGCAAAGAATACAGGTACACTCAGTATATAATTTTTTTACTTTCTTCAAATGTGTTTAAAAGATACAAACCATCTTTACATACTTAAGTACTCCATCCACGTTCTCTTACTTCACCTCTGTAGAAATACATCCCATCGATCATTTTTAACAGTTACTTATACTTACCTTCAAAATAATAAATAAAATAAAAACATATTATAAAATTAGCATCTGTAGAATACAAAAAAAATACTGTTACAATTCATCTTTTCAACACAAAATAATTTGTAAAGCATTTTATTTGCTTTTTTGCTGTTCTCAGAATATATTGAATTTCACTAGAAACAGTGAGTTCAATAGTACTCATCGCATAACAGCGGGCAAATAAAAAACAATCAAGAAGATTATCTTAAAAAAAAACAAACAACAATCTCAATAACAATCTAAAAAATAGAAATAAAACATATGTTAAATGTTTTTTTCCAAGACCAATTTCTTACGTAACTATGAGCTATGTCAAACAATCTTAAAACAACAAAACACTATCATTAATTTTCTTCCATTATAAATAATGTTACTTACAAATATATGCTAACAACATTTACAACAAAAAGTCCTTAATGGTTTCACATACTTTTCCCCATGGCCAAATAGTATGTGTGAAATTCTTAGTTTGGAATTTCCTAAATAGTAACCCTGAGCATCTGCCTCCCAGCCTTCTGATCCAAAATCACTGACATCTTTTGCACTGTCCCCCAGTGCTCATCCCTCAGCCCGAAGCTATTCAACATCTCCATGGCCACCCTCACACAAGTGGCCCGCCATCACAATCTCAACATCATCTCCTACGCCGATGACACCCAGCTAATCCTCTTCCTCATCAAGGAGACACATACCACAAAAACAACCTCCACAACACAATTAAGGATGTCACCAACTGGATAAGGAGCAGCTCTCTAAACTGAACTCACACAACATGAAGGTACTCATCCTCAGACCCACCCCCTCAGCTTCAGATGACTCCTGCTGGTCAACTACACTGTGAACAGTACCAACACCTACTGACCATGTACACAACCTACGATTCATCCTCAACTCCTCCCTCTACATATGTAAACAAGTCTAAAACATTTCCTCATACTGCTATAACAGCCTCCACATGCTCCGCAACATTTACAAGTAGATCCTAACCAAAAGAAGGACAATAATAACACAGGCCCTCATTAGCAGCAGACTACACTGTGGCAACACACTCTTCACAAGAATTCCAGCCAAACAACTACAACGACTACAACAAATCCAAAACACCTCCACCTGACTGATCTTCAATGTCCCCTGCTGCAGCCACATCACCCACGACCTGATACACCTACAGTGCCTCAACATCAAGAAGAGGATCACCTTCAAGCTCCTCACAAACGTACACTTACAAAATACTCTACAACACCAGACTAATCTACCTTAACAGAAGTAATCCTGAAAGGCCAACGGTTGTTCTTAAAATGTTGGCTTTAAAAATATTAGGCAAGAATTTGGTAACTCTTTAGGCAAACATTGCTTAAAAACTAATTGACTATCATTACAATGTATCCAACCTTTCAGACATTTTAAATAAACAGTTTAATGTCCAGATGTTGTAGAAGGTCCATCATGAAAAATAATTGCAACAGCTACAAAAGTTCTTCCTGATATTGATACTTGAGTAGCTACAACATTTTTTATTAAAGTTTCCAATTTTCTTCAATCAGCTCGACAACGATGCAGCATTAAAATTACATACTGTCCATATCTTTGTATAAATAACTTGATGACATTTCTGATTTACATTGGCTACACTCCATGTTTTGAGTTGCTCCTCTGACTAGATTATTAAAAGACACTGATTCACAGTCTGGTAAAGTCAAATATATGAATCTTGCAGTGTCTATGTTAGTGGTACATGTAAACAAACAATTTTCACAGTCATGTTGCCATTTATAAGAAAGGAAAAAAGAGGTTTTCAATATCTATACCTTTATCTTCCAATACACCAAGCATAAACATTAAAAATTCCTGACAATCTTGCTGAATATTCTGCGTAAATTGAGTAGAACCAGATCATATGTCCTAAACATTTCGAATATCAGAAACACTTTGAATTTTACTTTTATCACTACTACATTTCTCATAAACAGAATACAACAATAAACAGAATCTTTCGTCCCGATTTTCAACAATTTGCTGTTGCAAACTTTCAAGAAAAAAAACATTAACAACTACATTAGCATAGCAGTTGACACCACAACTATTTTTAAACCGATAACCAACATTCTCTTCAACACTGTCCTTTTTATTTTTGCTTGCAGGCGCAAATTCATCTTGTTTTTTGCCTTTCTCTTCAGTTTCACTACAGATATTCTCAAATCTTCTTTTCCTACCTACCACACGCTTTTCAAATACTGGATATTGACCTAAATATGGTGCATATTTTTTTCTTAACCTATTATACTCTTTCACACAATTTGCATCTGCACTAACCTTTGTCTCATCAAAGTCAATCAAGTGCAATCCAGATACAGTTCTCATTCGAGACAAAGCAACATATGACATACCCTCTTTAAACACGGTACTTCCAATATTCACTAAAGCATTATCTACACTTAAACCTTGAGATTTATGAATGTCACCGCATATGCCAAACAAATGGGAAACTCTTTTCTGCGTACATACAAATCTTTTACAAGCAAAAACCGAGTTGAACAACGACTAAATTGTTGTACTTCAGCAATTTCATCAAATTTGATTTTTCAAAAATTCAATCCCATCTCTATTTATATAATTAACTAAATCAACAATTTTACCCATTGCTCCATTTACTAAACCTTTTTCCACATGCAAATTACGAAGTAAAATTACTCTACAGTTTACACATACATACAAATTCTTATCTAAACCAGCAGTTTTACTTATCGATTTCTCTAAAGAATCCAATTTCCTCTTCAACTTTTCAGTCAAAATAATGGTGATTCCTTCATGTTCTATTTTTTCAATAGCTTCCAATTTTATAATTTCTTCATTTTCCAACTTTAACATTTCTTCATTGAATATAGAACATTCACATAGTGTTGGCATTAAGCTGATTACAGATTTGTTTTCTGCAATTCTCCTATATATTTCCTCAGGAACAATATTTTCATTTGGAAACAAATTGGGAAGTAATCGTCTCTGTAAAGCTTGTTTGCCATGTTCTGTCACTTTTCCAATTCTTATATCTTGAAGAATATTTCCATAATCTGCATCATTTACCTGACGCATATTTGTAATAAGTTCCTTATATTGAAAAAATTACCAAATGTTAACGTTTCCAATACTCCCCAAAGACTTTCTGGTATCTTCATGTGCCATTGTTTTAAACACTGGTTGTCCTTTCACAGGCGTAAGTTGTAGTAGATCTCCAAAAACGATGACGTGTTTTCCTCCAAATAATACGTCATACTCTGTTTTAAGAATTTGCTGCATTCTTAAATGCAAAAAGGCAAGCATTAAGTTTGATACCATGCTTACCTCATCAATAATCAGAAGTTTCATTTTCCTCAAGACTCTTGAAACTTCACAACAAGCTTCTCCAGATAGCTTGTGGTACTCCAATTTGTTTTCATGCTCTACTGGTAGCATTAATAAATGATGTAAAGTAATTCCATTAATATTGTGGGTTGCTAATCCAGTTGGAGCAGTGACAACACAAGACAAATGCGGCTCAGTTATTTTCTGTAGAAAAGTTGTGATTACTTTGAATAAAAAACCTTTCCCTGTTCCAGCTTGTCCACTCACGTACATTCAGATAGGTTCAAATGATGAGCAAGAGCACTCTTTCTTCTCATGATGTAATCCATGGTGAATCCGTTCTCTCACTTCCTCATATATTTGTTTCTGCTCAACATTTAGTTGTTCTTCCAAGTTTCCTAAGTTTGATACATCTCCTTGAGCTTGATACATTGCTGTTTCCACCTCTTCCATAGCAGTTGCTGCTTCATTTTGAACAATTGGTTCTAATAGTGGGTCCTGACTCAACGGAGCAGAAGTTTGACTGTCTTGAGAACTGTCTCTAGCAATCTCAGCTGCAATTGTAGCTTCTTGCTCAATTTCGTTGTACAACATTTTCACATCATTAGCAAAAACAGGACATTCTATAGTATCTTTATTTGCGTTGAAGGAATCTTAATAGCTCTCGAAATCTCCAAATAATTCCAATTCTGAATGCCATGGCTTGAAAAGTTGCAAAAGAGCTAAATAGTAAAATTCCCTTTTGTCAGGTGTTCCGCAACTCAGTTTATAGTGATTAATAAGCATGGGCGGATCTAGCGGATCTCGCGTAGGCGAATTTGCGTATTTACGGATTCGCAATCCGCAAAATCCGCGAACTCTCGTGGATTAGCGGATTTTTAAGCTTTTTGTGTTGGCGAGCGTTCGCGAGGATTTGTGGACCATTTCGCTATTGCAAACTTACTTTTCGGCTCGCAACGGCCGCGACTATGTTGTTTCTACGTCTGGTTTATCATCACAGGTTCACAGCACCCTCTGTTTCACCACTGCCACCCTCTGGTACACCCATGCCACCCTCTGGTACATCCTCACTGCCACCCATTAGGTTTGTTTATCACTGTAGATTATGGGGGTGAAAAAAAGCAAGCACACCTGCCCTGCTTCAACTGCCATGAATTAATTTGGGGTTGATTAATGTGTCACTAATTTTTAAACTTCCAGTCTGGCTGGCACCTGCTTCCTTCCTTATCTGTAATTTGCTTTCTGTTGCAGTGAAAGCAAGCACACCTGCCCTTCTTCAACTGCCATGAATTAATTAGGGGGTGATTAATGTGTCAGTAATTTTGAAACTTCCAGTCTGGCTGGCACCTGCTTCCTTCCTTATCTGTAATTTGCTTTCTGTTGCAGTGCAATTTTTTTTCACAGGACCTTTATGGTCTACTTGTAGCTATTCTATGAGCCTGCTGTTTGGGTCATAGCAGGGTCATGGAATAGTTGCAAATAGGCAACTGAACTCTGGAGGGGCCCCTCAGGAAGCACTAGAGTGAATGGTTACTAATGTTAAGTTTGAACTTTTGCACCTGCTGATTGCTTTCAGTTTAGCAAAAATCGTGTTTCTGCAATTTCGCGCGATTTGCGGGGCGCAAATCCGTGCGAGATCGATTTCGGAAGCCGCGAATGCGTGCGAATACACTATTTTTTTTTTTGCGGCGTGTATGTTCGCGTGATTTTTTGCGTGTTCGCAAGGCGCTTGTAGCTATACGTTTGCGAAGTTACCCTAGCGGTCGTACACGGGCGCGGCCATCTTGTTTGCGTGACGTAATTCCGTTTCCGGCCGCTATGTGTAATCTCGCAAAGTGTGCTGCTCGCTAGTACAATTTCGTGCGTGATCGCGAGGAAAATCTCGCGCGAACTTACCCACGCGGTCGTGAATGGGCGCGGCCATCTTGTTTCTCATTCAATGCTATGGTTCTGGGCATGCTTTCTGTATCCTCTCTGAATCTCTGCCATCCTTTGCTTGTTTGAAGTTTATTTGATCTATTTTACTTATTATCTATCCCTCTATTTTTCTAGCTCTATATTTTTGTGTTTTCTGCTACTTTTTGTTAATTTTAAACTACTTTTTTAAACTCTTTTCTTTTCTTCTTCCCTATTCTATTTCTTCTTTATTATTTAACTCATTTCTGCCCAGACCATGGTAAAGGGAGCCGGGAAGCACCCTGAGAAGGGGAAGGGTCCCGCACCCCGTGCCCGGCTCCCGTGCGGGCGTTTGAGGGGGGAGCTAGTGATGCCACGGGAGATCTTTAGCGCGGAGGAGGTGGCCGCACTCATCTTCCACGTCCAGCGCCGCCTCCCCAAGACCATCCTGGGAGGCGGCAAGATCGCAACCGGCTATGGCATCCGGGAGCGCCGGAAGCGGTGGGAGAAGGTGTGCCGGGCCATGTTTAAGCTCTCTGGGGTCCGGCACACCTATAACCAGGCCACCCACCGCTGGACGGATGTCATGGACCGGGAACGGGACTTGCTGGAAGCGCTCGGCGTAGAGGTCCCCGGGCTTGGTGAGTAGTAGTAGCTATTTCTAGCTATTTCATCACTAATCTGTTTTATCCGGCTCTGTTATTTGCAAATCTTTGTTCTTTACCAAGAGCAATAATGCTGCCGATTACATTGTAGGTAAATTATATTTCAAAATCTTCTATGCATTTCAGGTGCACTGCTCTCCTTCTCAGTAGCCTTGCTTGCTACTATGCTTATTTGTTTGTATTTTGTGTTCATTTCATTGGCCTGAGAAATTATGTATGAGTGTAGTGTAAAGAACTGCGTAATGCTAGACACTAAGGGTCATATTTTCAATTACCGGCGCATCCCTGCAAAGTAGCAGGGATGCGGCAGTAATTGTGCGCCATGCCACCACCACCCATTGGCCCAAAACGTCACAGAAGCCTTACGCATCTGTGCCGTAAAGGCGGCGCATTGCTGGAGCTGCGTGCCAACGATGGCGCAGCTCCAGCAATGCTCTGGGGTGCCCTATCTCCCCAATGCTGCATCAAGCCGTACGTCGGCTTCAAGCAGGCGCAGGGTTTGAGTCACGCATCATTGTCCTAAAAGTGACTGATTGACATCTTGTAGATTTCCCTCAGCCACTTTTAGGATTCGTTCCTGTGCAGGAACGCCCTCCCTTGCGCCGGAACGCCCCCTGATGGTGCAGGGCTTTACAACGTGATGCATCTCCCATATGCGTTTTTTTTTATATATACGCCGCACCATGGCGACTCTTTTGTTCTGCCGCTGCGTCACAAAAGTCACGCAACAATGGAGGAAAATGAGCCGCAAGGGACTTCTAAATCAGCCCCAACAGACTGAAGTCCAGTCGTTCCTTTAGACACATGGCTATAAGAAGAAATAGTGGTGGTGGTCGGTGGATTGATAGTTTGAGTATTCACTGATCTGCAAGCAGGATGGACTTTGTCTGTCACTTCGCGTGCTGCGGACTGCTGCCTGCCAGGCCTAGGCAAACCTTTTTAGTAGTCTGTTTAGTGAGTTACATAGGAACTTTCAAAGTCAACGGTCCGCAAATCAGGCAATACGAATAACGTAGTATACCACATGAGATAGGTCAATATATCCCGTGGAATAGTTGTCTATCTATTTGCTATTTCTCCAAAATATTTTGTTATTGTTCTTTTAAAATGTTTGATTTGGTTGACAAATCTCATCCATGTTTTCTGGTCTTTCTTTCTTTCATGTTGTACATCAGCTCCCCCCAAGGGCAAGAGGACACAGGAGGAGGAGGAGGAGGGTGCTGTTCAGGAGGATGCAGGCCAGGATCGGGCAGGCGAGGGCTCCTTTGCTGGCCCCAGTAAGTTTTAATTTTAATATAGAGTACCTATTTTTTCCTAGCGTTCCTCATTCGATTTTTTCTAAATCGTCTTTGATCTTCTTGTAGACTGGATTTAAATTCTTATCCTGCCTCGACTATGACTCCCTGTGGTATTACTAGATTATTCTTATTAGTCTGTCTGTGTAGCTAACTAAGATTGCACATTTGGCAATTCCATTGGACTCCCATTCTAGTCAGCAATAGCTCTATGCACTGAGTGCAGTCCTCTGGGATTGTCCATAATGTCTTTTCAAGTCTTCTAAATGTTTATGCTTTGACAATTGCCAACAATAAAAAGGTGAATGCCCACCAAGAAAGAATAAGATACTACTTTACTTTTGGTTTGGATAGGAGGACAATCCATTCTACTACTGTTGCAGGGACAAATCTGCACAAACCGAACTATGAACACTAAATAGTGCATTGTTTATCAATTATAATAGGCGCAGGTAGATTTTCTTTCCACATACCTCAGTGATATCAGACTTTGAAGAACCCCCAATCTCCTTACTGACTAGATAGTGTGGCAGAGTCATTTAGCTCCCAAAGTCACCGATGATTGATCCCCAATGATCATTAGATTATCCAACGCAGGACAAGAGTACGGAGTCAGAGTCAAGGAGTGCCAGAGGCACTCATGCTTGCAAAAATTCCAAAACCTTTAGCTCATCCACTCTAGTCTGGAGGACCAAAAACCACAGAGTCTATTTAAGTTTAAAAGCTTTATTAAAAGTAAACACATTTATTAAAATCAAATTTGTCGTAAAAGTAAACGTTTAACTGAAAATGGAAAAGTGCTTAGTGCTAACGATTAATTGGACACATTTCTTGTGGAAAAAGGGACATTTTTACTTTAGAGTAGACAGTTACAAATTATTACATTGTATTTCGTTTTTTTAACATTTGTTTATTCCTCCTAGACCAAATATTATATAGTAGTGAGTGGTGTATTCTAACATTCTTAAATGTACTTTATAGGTGGAACATCTGGTGGCGGGGCCAGCGCGGAGGTGGTGGTGTTGGGCGAGGACTCTGGGGAGGAGGCGGTGCAAGTGCCGGACGTTCCTGTGAGGGTTCGCACGGTGGTGGCGGGAAGAGGTAAGCTATATATTCCTTACCTATTGAGATTGAAGACTGCATAGTGTGATTTCTGCACGGGTGTATTATAAATCAACCAGGTAGTAGCCTCCTCTAAATGTACTTCGACTTAGCTGTGAAGTTTTTGGTGAGAAGAATCCCAATAAGATGTTAGATGAACTTGATGGATGGGATGAACGAAAAGCGAAAGAAGGGTGTAAGTAAGTGTGGAAGGACGAGAAATTTTATGATGGCTGGCAAAGAAGAATGATATGTGTTTGCTTGGCCCCCGAGGTGGCTGGGAAGGAAAGAATATGGTATGGTGCATGGCTGGGTCAATGATGAAGCAAGGATGGGTGGAAGGACAACAGCCTGGGTGGGTGAAACAGAAACTGTATGTGTGCATATACTTTGAATGGATGGATGCCTGGAGCATGGTATTATCTGACTCTTAGATAGCACATGTGTATCTAGAGAGAGTAGATGGTCACTGGATGAACTAAGTGTTACCTTGAAGAGCATGTAACACCGCACCCGTACGTCCGTTCCAGTGTAGGGAAGGCACGGAAAAGAAATTGTAAATTTGTCCAATACTACCATGAATAGTAGCAGTAGTTTGTATTGCAACTGCAAGCACAGCATATATCCGGTTATTACGGTGGACACTCCGTACCTCTCTTAATAACTTTAGTTTAGTAGTAGTACGTCATTCATGTGTGGGTGTATCACTGTTCACTCAATAATAAGCAAAGCACCTAAAGTCATCCCATATGTCATCAAATACATCCCATGTGAAGTGATAGATAATCAAATTATTTAGCTTCTTCATTTTCCTTTTCTAGTACTCATTTGCACTGTAGGGTGAAAGGTAAACTAATTAAGCAGTAGCCCTTGTAACAGAGTATTCTCAGTGCCACCCGTAATAGAAAAGTAATAGCTTCACCACCTGCATGTACTGGACCGGGACAGTAACGCAAGTCTGTCTCACTCATCATGGTGTGCGTCTGTTTTTCTCTGGTGCAAGTTCACTGCACTGGCATTCTGCCGGCTTGCATAAGATAACGTACCAATTTTTCTAAACAAGAGAGAAGAAGAAGAATAAGACTGGTGTACTGTCATAGTCGACTGTAATGGAAGTCCATAGTGGTCGTAGAATTTGTTCATTAAACTCCCACTAATGTTAGAGCAAGGATGCAGAAGTGGGAGGTTAGATAGATACTGTCTTCAATAGTTATGTACTGTGCTTTCAATTTGCTACTTGTACTGTGACACAACTTTCGGCTCAATCACTTTGTGTTATTAATGTTAAGGAGCATTGGTTACAGACTATGTCTTTCTTTCTTCATATAGTTGCTCCTTCCAAATCGACATCACGGAGGGAGCAGGCTCGAATGGCCCGGCAACGGAGGCTGGATGCCACTGTCGCCGAATATCGGCGGCTGGTGGCCCTGGAGGAGGAGGACACGCAGTCAACCGGTGGAACCACAACATCCTCCACTGGGACAGCTGCATCCTCCTCCGTGCCCCCACGGGCTGCCAGCCAGCGCAGTGCTCCAGCGGTACGGAGCCGGGCTAACAAAGCCAACCGCCACCGCCAAGCAGCAAAAAGACCAGCTGCCCCCCACAGGAGTTGCAAGGCACGCCAGCGCCGCTTAGGACTCAGAGTGTCGTACCTGGAGCAGGAGGTCCATAACTATAAGAACTTGGTGGAGGGCCTCCGCTTCGACCATGCCACCCTCCGCAAGGAGTATGATGCCGTGGCTCCAAAATTCACCAGCACCCTCCAGTAGTGGAGTGTCCCTTGCCCTTTTTTTAGAGACTTTTGGGGGGTGGGATTTGGGAGTTGGGTTCTTTTTGGGACTTTTGAAAGACAATCGTTGGAGTTAGGGAGGGTCTTGAGGGAGATTATTTTGTTAGGGCTACATAAATATACTTTTTTAAACTTTATCTGACCATACCTGTTTTTTACTGCTTTTCAGTCTGGTGGGTGGGGGTTTAACAGTAAGTTTGTTTTCCTGAAGAGTCCTAGGACTTTAGTAGTACTACCATCAATCTCTCGTCTAGTCCTAATACTCCATTATATTACCTCCCACCAAACGCTTATCTTACCTGTAATTTGTGTTAGAAATTAGGGCTAGGCCCAGGGCTGGCTCCACGGGAAATGGGGATTAAGGTTGGCAATCCTGGGCGGATGAAATTTCCTCGTTGCGGTGGTACTAGTGGTGTGACACAGTGGCAGTTGCATGCCTATGGAAAAAAAGAAAACGAAACCTGGTTTGTCCTTACTGTAGCATTACAACGGTTACGGTACGATAGAGAATATAGCAGGTGACAGTACACTAGAACAGTGCCACAATGTAGCCTAACAAATGGTAAAGTATTGCAAGTATAACTAGTACTTGCGTTGAATTTATTTGACATTGGCTCCTACTACTACAAGAAATAGTACTGAAGCTGAGTAAGTCTAGAATATATCCTCGTATTCCTTCACCAGCCTGTTGCTATGACCTTATCCTCCCCAGCAAGTGTGTGGAATTATTGATGTCATTTAGTCAGACATCAAGCAAAACCACACAGCCCGGGGGAAGAGGGTTAGGGTTTGGAAAATGGATGGGAATGGGGGTTTCTTTTTGGGTAGGTTTTGTTGAGAGAAGGAAAAAAAAGCACAGCATGGACAAACAATAATTGAAGATAAAGAAATGTTTGGGTACAAACTAAAGCTAACCACATGCAGTCTCACTCATAGAAGAAAACAATGGATACTGTATCTATATTCTGTATGTTGTTGGAGTTGTCCTGTTGAATTTGGTAAGTAAGTTGCATGCAGCAAACAATTCCTCTTATTAGCGGCACTCCTCCATTCCAGCTGACGCTTCGTCCATCAATGTTGGTGACCAGTGACCACTGACAGAAGACACCCTGTCCACTGCCTGCCTGGCGGATGTTGACTGAAACCCGGCCTGTAATTATTGAACGGAAAACAGGAAGTGCTATTACAATACCACTGATTAATAAATATAAGGTATGTACGCTGTGTGGTGCAAAAAGTCACACTTTGATTTTCCTAATAGACAGTACAATATTTTTGAAATTGCGTAATCTGTCTGAGTCACCTTTTTAAGGATAAATAAGTATGTCCAAATTAATTTAGCGGATCTTTCCCCTCAAGCTAGGTGTACTGTAAACTGTGTTTTAGAACAAAATTAGACCTTCCCAGCAATGCTCCCACCAAGACCCTTACTAAAGCCAGTCGCAAAAATGTAGAAGACCCCCAATCAGAACTCAAAAAACGAGGCCTAGCAGAAAAATGGTGACAAAACGTACTTTGAAAGTAAAAGTAGGCCCAAATACACCCTTACCCACCGTGGATTGTATTCAAACCACTTGCAAGCAAGCAAACGTATCCATAGCCAGCATTGCTCCAAGAGTGCTCTAAGACCCCAGAACTCAGTTGCAAAAATCTAGAACACCCCGAAACACATGCAATCCTGCTGCTAGGGCTAACCCTAATGAACCCTAAGTTACAAAAAGTGCCAAAAGGCTTTTCCTTATGGATTTTGTCCAAACCACTTCTATCCGGTATTAGACCTTCCCAGGAATGCCCCAAGAGATCCGCCAACCCACCCGCAGAAAAGCACGCGACAACACCCCCAAACAGCCAAAAAGCAAAATCTCATACTTACAATATCTCTCGGCCTTCGGTCCAAACGCGCTGTGCAGCTAGGTCATCATCATAACTCCTGTTTTCCACCACGGATTTCCTGAAAAGCAAATGCAATCAAGATTAGACTGTCGCAGCAGTGCTTCGACAGAGACCCCGCAACCCACCCACAAACACCAGGAAGCCCCCCAAACAGGCCCCCGAAAACGCTACATTGAGCAAGATGTCAGAAGAAATAGCAAAAAAAAGGCTTTTCCTTATGGATTTTGTCCAAAGCACTTCTATCCGGTATTAGACCTTCCCAGGAATGCCCCAAGAGACCCGCCAACCCACCCGCAAAAAAGCATGCGACAACACCCCCAAACAGCCAAAAAGCAAAATCTCATACTTACAATATCTCTCGGCCTTCGGTCCAAACGCGCTGTGCAGCTAGGTCATCATCATAACTCCTGTTTTCCACCACGGATTTCCTGAAAAGCAAATGCAATCAAGATTAGACTGTCGCAGCAGTGCTCCCAGACCCCAAAACTCACCCACAAACACCCGGAACCCCGCCAAAGAGCACCTCAAAGGCAAGCAAGTCAGCAAAAACGGCAAGAAATTTCCGCCTCATATTTGGTCCAAAACACTTTTATCCGTTATTAGAGCTTCACAGCAATGGGCCCAGAGCCGTCAACTCACCCGCAAAGAAGTAGAACACCCCCACAAGTGCTGAGTCTTTCTTCATTGGGCGTAATCCAGCCCTCTGCTTTGAGGGAAATAGGAGGAAGAGGATAGAGGAGCATGTTCTTCTGAACTTGTGAACCTGAGGAATGTAGACTGCGGCACCTTCAAATCAATAAGCAAACAAGTGAAGACAGTTCTGCTGATGGGCTTGTTTTTGGGATTAGGTGATTAAAGTTTGAATTAAATTAACTGTGCAAAACAAAGAAAGACAGACACACAGGAATAAAAGTGAATAAGGACGAAAAAGAAAGTTAATGATTCATTGTCTCATTTTCAGGGCTCGGTGTCAGGGAATAAGAAGAAGATTTCGTCATCATACTCTGTGAATTCAGGCAGGATGAGGTCAGCGTCACCGAACAGAGAACAAATCCCCTCATCTACGTTGCCGTCCTCCTCGTCTTCATGCGGCGTGCTTTCTCGTACTTTGTAATCTGGTGGTATGAGGTGCTGATTCATCTTGATCATTGTTAGCCTCTCCACATTTTTGGGCGAGAGGCGGCTCCGTTTGGGAGTTACAATGCCACCAGCAGCACTGAAAGCACGTTCAGAAGACACACTTGCGAGTGGGCAAGACAAATAGTTGATAGCCAGGTTGGAGAGCTGTGGCCACAATTGTCTTTTCCCATGCCAATACTGCAATGGCTCATCATTAAGAAAGACCTCTGTCGAGTCATTCAGATAGTCCTGCACCATCGACTCAAGGTCCTCAACGGTTCCTCCACTTTGCTTACTTTTTGCTGTGCCTGTGACCTTTTTTTGAGAACCATACCCAAGCAAAGTTAGCCAATCCGCTTCAGCAGCCACTGTTACTCTTGTGTGTGGTGCAGATGTTCCGGTTTCGGGTGTCTTTAACGGCTGAGAGGTCACTTGTGCCACAGCCACAGGTGCAGAAGTGGATTCTTTTGACTGGGGATGGCCTGCTGATGCTGATGCTGATGCTGATGTACTGCCTTCTCCTTCAATATCCTGCCGTTCTTTTTCAAACCTCTTGGCTGACCAGGCTAGCCAACGTTTGTACTTTTTAACATCTTCATCAGCAAAAGGAAAGAATGCTTGGCCTGCCAGCAACTTTTTGTAGCGTGGATCCAGAATAGTAGCACAAATGTAATGCTGTTCTGAGTTGATCTTTTTAAGACGTTCATCACCACGTAGGCGCTCTAATAATTTCTCCGACAAAAGAAAAGGGTCTTTGTTTTTTTCATCTTTTTCTAACTCAGAAGACACCGCCTTCAGTTGGTGCTCCAGCATGCACAACAATTGGATAGCTTTTCCCAAATTACAGTCCTCCTGGCTGACTGCACGCGTGAAGAACTCAAAAGGATGAAGCATGTCTGTCAGGCTTTTAACTATGTCCCATTGCGCCGCACCCATCCGCAGGTCCTTCTGAGCTGTACCCTCTTTTAAGAAATAGTGATCGAGTACCGTATACTGCTCATACAGACGCTCAAGCATAAGGAAGGTTGAGTTCCAACGTGTTGCCACCTCCTGGATGAGTGCTTTCACTGGCATTCGACGTTCAAGTAGCAGGCTCCTCAGATGCTTCCGGGCCTTAAAAGAATGGCTGAAATGGTTGCACATTTTGCGGCAGGTGGCCATTACCTCGCACGCTGGACTGTCTTTATCACTCAAGAATTTTTGAACTACCAGGTTGATACAGTGCGCCAAACACGGCACTCTGAAATAGTCACCCAGCGCCATGGCCTTAACTACATTGGCGCCATTATCCGTGGAAACATAACTAATCTTGCGTTTTTTTGGGGACAGCCAGTGAAAGACCTTTTTGTTAAACTCGTCCAAAATGTTTTGTGATGTGTGACTTTTCTCCAAGCCAAACATGGCTAGTGTTGCATGTTTACGAGCAGCTTTAAAAACTTGGTCCGGGTCAACACCTGCGTTTAGCTTTGCTTTAACACCTGAAAAAGAGACCCAGTGTGCAGTGATGCACATGTAATCAGCGCCTGCGCCACTGGTCCACATGTCTAGTGTCAGATGTATTGTGTGAACAGCACTCTTCTGCAAAGCTGCCCCAATCGCCTCCAGCACATCTTCATGTAGTGCTGGAACCGCAACTCTGGCAAAATAGAACCGGCTAGGAACCTTCCATTTAGGGCAGAGCGTTGCCACTAATTCTAGAAAACCTACCGCTTCTACAAAAGAAAAAGGGAGAAGGTCCACAGCTAGCATTTTAGCCAGCTTAGTGTTATACAGACACGTCAGTGGGTGGTTGCGTTCATATGGCGCGTCTGAAGAAAACATGGTTCTAATGTTGCCCTGGACCAAGCATTTACGGGCTGATAATGACTTTGTTGACCCAATTATGCTCGCTGGTGAACTTTTGCGCGTTGGTGTCTCACTCGCTCCAACACTCTTAGTGTGCCTCACATGGGGTATGCTGCTGACAGGGGTACTGGGTGTAAGTGAAGTGTTTGACACGTCTTCTTCCTCCTCGTCATCATCAGATGAAACATCATCGTTTTCTTGACTTCCAATTCGGGCTTCCTTGATCGCCTTTAGGTGCGCAAACCATTGGACAGTGTGCTGTCTCCTAAGATGACCTCTCTGGCCTCCGGTACCATAGTTGGTACCAAGCTTACCACGACTAACTGCAACCTTACAAATGGTACAAATGGCGAACTTTTCCCTTTTTGGGCAAACAGTAAAGAAGTCCCAAACTGGGGACTTGAAGTGTCTGTGGGGGCCGGAGGAGGCGGCGATACTGGTGGTGGTGGTCATGCTGCTAATGCCAGATGAAGTGGAGGATCTGGATTGCCCAACTTTTGTACGTTGTGCACTTTCACCGCCACTAATTAAGGTCGAGGTGGATGGAGGTCCCTTCTTGTGAGAAAGAAATATGGAAGCGGTACGGGTTGGTGTACTTAACTCCAATGATTGTGGTGTTTCCACTGCCTCCTCGTCGACAACATCATCATCATCACGCTCAGCAGCTTTTCGGGCTAGGGTCAAAATGTCTGTTTGCTGCATGCCCGCTGGGGCTGCAGTGACCTTTATGATGACTGGGTCGTCGTTGTCAGAGTCTTCATCAGCAGCAGTATCCGCCACTTCTTGTTGAGCCTCATCATCACACTCCATAACTCTGAGACTTTGGACGAGCTTCCTTTTACGCCTAACTACCTTTGTCAGATCATGTGCCTCACTCTCAGACGGCAGTGGTGCTGGTTCCCAATTTTGATCCGTATCATCAGAAGGAGGTGTGCTTGAAGAAGATGTAGACACCACCCTTGATCTCTTCCTTGCTAGGGGTGTGGAAGACAATGAATGATCATCAGGAGGAGTGTCTTCCTCAAATGATACCTCGCCTTGATTGTCGATTTCCTGATGTGCCTCTACTTCGGGAGGAACAACTATTGTGGGCACTTGTGACCCTCCATACACCTCTGCTTGCGCATCTCCTTGCGCTGCCTCTCCTTCCACATGTACTTGGGCTTGTACTTGCACATGTGGTTTTTGTTGCGGCTGTTGTTGTTCAACACTCGTCAGATGAGTTACAACAACCTGTGTTGATTGAGGGACATTGCTGCTACTTTCTTGCGATGAGCCAACATTACTGGTCGATGGTGATTGAACAACTAGACTAAGTGCCTCTGCAGCACTGAAGGGCTTGGACTTAAGTTGGCGTGGTGGTGGTGGTGGCACTGAGCCCAATGGAGCGGGCGTGCTGCTCCCAGCTTGGTCCCCAGCAGATCCCGCTGCTGCTGCAGGCATACTTTTTTTTTTACTCCCAAAAAAAGGGGCGGCCGGCACACCAGTCTCCTTGGTAACTTGCTTCTTCTGCTCCTTACTGGCAACTTTCTTGCTAGAGGAGCTACGGGTAACTTTTTTTGGGGCCATCTTCTTCAGAACAGCAGGCAGCAGTTGCACGAGTTGCAGAGTTGTCTGTGTCCAGACGTGACGTCGCGTGACGTTATGCTGCACACACACACCGCTGCAGGACTTCTTCCTGGCACTGGTGGTTCTCTAGAGTCTTGTGCACCTAAAAGCAATGGAAGACAGAGGAACATCAGTTCAGTTATACACCCCAAAAAATGGAAAAACACAGAAAAAAAGGCACAATCCCATGCCATCCATTATGTTTACATTCAAGACACCACACAGAAAGACTAGGCCCATGCAACACTCACTACCCCTGGGGATAATGGATGAAAAGTAGGCTAAATAAGTGCAGGCCTCAGACACTGCCTCTCTTCAAAATGGCCCCTTGCACCCCAAGCACATGTTGCCTGTACCAGCCAGCACTCAAGATGGCCACCACCACCACCCACATGGCCAGTCCACATCAACAGTACACCCCAAAAAAACAGAAAAACACCCAAAAATCACCACAATCCAATGCCATCCAGGATGTTTACCTTAAAGAGAGTGAGACCCCACAGGCACACTCAGTCCATGCACCACTACCCCTGGGCAAAAGGCCACACCAGCATCCCCAAAAAAACGACAAAAACACAAAAAAAACAGCACAATCCCAGCCCATCCATGGCCTCAATGGTGTTTAAATTCAAGAGGACACCCCACAGAAAGACTGGGCCCATGCAACACTCACCACCCCTGGGCAAAGGGCCCCACCAGCAGCCCCAAAAAACGACAAAAACCACAAAATTCAGCACAATCCTAGCCCATCCATGCCCTCAATGGTGTTTAAATTCAAGAAGACACCCCACAGAAAGACTAGGCCCATGCAACACTTACTACCCCTGGGGATAATGGATGAAAAGTAGGCTAAATAAGTGCAGGCCTCAGACACTGCCTCTCTTCAAAATGGCCCCTTGCACCCCAAGCACATGTTGCCTGTACCAGCCAGCACTCAAGATGGCCACCACCACCACCCACATGGCCAGTCCACATCAACAGTAGACCCCAAAAAAACAGAAAAACACCCAAAAACCACCACAATCCAATGCCATCCAGGATGTTTACCTTAAAGAGAGTGAGACCCCACAGGCACACTCAGTCCATGCACCACTACCCTTGGGCAAAAGGCCACACCAGCAGCCCCAAAAAAACGACACAAAACACAAAAAAAAGCACAATCCCAGCCCCCAAGGATACAAGATCTCCAGGAAGGACCGCCCCATCCACCCAGGAGGAGGAATCGCCATCGTCCACAAATCCAGCCTCCGCCTGAGCACACTCCCTGACGAGTCCACAGAACTGATGGAACACCTTCACTTCAAGATACTGGCCAGCCCCACCGCAACCCTCCGAGGAACCCTCATCTACCGACCCCCTGGACCCTGCGGACCCTTCGCCAACTCCATCACGGACATTATCTCCCCGCAGGCCATCGCATCCACCAACTACACCCTGCTGGGAGACCTCAACTTCCACCTCGACAATCAACTGGACCCCAACACCACATCCCTCCTGGACAACCTCCACAACATTGGACTCCGCCAGATCGTGACCTAGCCCACGCACTCAGCAGGACACACCCTCGACCCCCTCTTCACTACAGGAAACTCCATCACCTTCAGCCACACCACCGAACTCCCATGGACCGACCATCGTTGCATCCACTTCACCTTCAGAACACCCACCATCCACAGACACCAGCACCTGCTTCCACAAAGAAACTGGACCAAAATCACCGATGACCAGCTCACCTCCTCACTCAACAACTCCACCCCAACCATCGCGGAAAACGACAACCCCAACACCGCAGCCCGAACCCTGCATAGATGGATCTCGGATAGCACCAACACCATAGCCCCCCTCAAGAAAAACAACAATACCCGTGCCAAGAAAGCCAGATGGTTTACCACCGAACTTCGAGAGTCCAGGCGCACATGCCGCCGCCTCGAAAAGGCCTGGAGAAACACCAAATCCACAGAAGCCCACAACAACTTCAGAGCCGCCACCAACGCCCACCATCAACTCATCAGAGAAACGAGGAAAAAAGCGATTGAAGACAGAATCTCCACCCACGCACACAACAGCAAGGAACTCTTCAGCATCATCAAGGAGTTCGCCCAACCCACCAGCGAGTCTACCGACATCCCTCCCTCACAAGACCTCTGCGACAAACTCAGCATCTTTTTCCACCACAAAATCAAGAGCATCTACGACAACTTCGACGAAGACAACCAACACACTGAACCCTCACCAACCACCCCCGACACCCGGAAACCAGCGATTGATGACTGGACAGCCCTCACCACCGAAGACACACTGAAGACAATGAATTCAATCCACTCAGGGGCCCCCACGGACCCCTGCCCCCACCACATCTTCAACAGAGCCGCCAACAACATCGCACCCATGCTCCGCCAAACCATCAACCGCTCCCTGGCGACCGCCTCATTCCCCGACGACTGGAAACACGGCGAGGTCAACCCCCTCCTAAAGAAACCCTCAGCGGACCCCACCGACCTCAAAAACTACAGACCCATCTCCCTGCTCCCGTTCCCCGCGAAAGTCATCGAGAAAGCCATCAACAGCCAACTCGCCACATTCATTGAAGAACACAACATCCTCGACTACTCCCAATCCGGCTTCAGAAAAAACCACAGTACGGAAACCGCCCTCTTCGCCGCAACAGACGACATCCGCACCTTACTGGACAAAGGAGAAACAGTAGCCCTCATCCTCCTCGACCTATCAGCGGCGTTCGACACCGTCTACCACCGCACCCTAATACGCAGACTCTACGATGCAGGAATCCAGGACAAGGCCCTCGACTGGATCTGTTCCTTCCTCTCCAGCAGGACGCAGCGGGTCAGACTCCCCCCTTTCCTCTCGGACCCCACACCTATCACCTGCGGAGTCCCCCAGGGCTCCTCCCTCAGCCCGACGCTCTTCAACGTCTACATGGCTCCACTTGCCCCCATCGTCAGAACCTACGGACTCAACATCGTGTCATATGCAGACGACACTCATCTCATCCTCTCCCTATCCAACGAGCCCAACACCGCCAGACGCAACTTTCGAGAAGGCATGGAAGCCGTCGCCAAATGGATGAAAAACAGCTGCCTACAACTAAACACCAACAAAACAGAAGTACTCATCATGGGCCCAAACCCCGACGCCTGGAGTGACCCCTGGTGGCCCACCGCCCTCGGAAACCCGCCAACCCCCACAGACCACGCACGCAACCTGGGAATCATCCTGGACTCCGAGCTCAAAATGGACCGCCAGATCAACTCTGTCTCATCTTCCTGCTTCCACACCCTCCGCCTCCTTCGTAAGACCTTCAAATGGATCCCCCTGGAACACCGAAAGACAGTCACTCACGCCCTGGTCAACAGCAGACTCGACTACGGCAACGCACTTTACGCCGGAATAAACAAAAACCTCATCCGCAAGCTATAGAACATCCAGAACGCCGCCGCAAGACTGGTCCTCAACCTGCCAAAACACTGCCACATCTCCCAGCACCTGCGCACACTCCACTGGCTCCCCGTCGAGGCGAGAATCACCTTTAAGATGCTCACCCACGCACACAAGGCCCTCCACGGCACCGAACCAGCATACCTGAACAGCCGACTCAAATTCCACGCACCCCAAAGGACCCTACGATCAGCCCAGCTTTCCTACGCTGTGGTCCCCCGCACCAGAAAGACCAGATCGGGAGGCCGCTCCTTCTCCTTCCTCGCGGCCAAGGCATTGAACGCCCTTCCGCTCCACCTCAGACAGACAACATCGCTCCCCATCTTCGCAAGAAACCTCAAAACCTGGCTCTTCGACAGACCCCCTCCTTGATGGAATGGAACCTGCACCCCCCCAAGCCCCCCCCACCCCTAGCGCCTTGAGACCCTTACGGGTGAGTAGTCGCGCTATAACAAACTCCTGATTGATTGATTGATCCATGGCCTCAATGGTGTTTAAATTCAAGAGGACACCCCACAGAAAGACTGGGCCCATGCAACACTCACCACCCCTGGGCAAAGGGCCCCACCAGCAGCCCCAAAAAACGACAAAAACCACAAAATTCAGCACAATCCTAGCCCATCCATGCCCTCAATGGTGTTTAAATTCAAGAAGATACCCCACAGAAAGACTAGGCCCATGCAACACTCACTACCCCTGGGGATAATGGATGAAAAGTAGGCTAAATAAGTGCAGGCCTCAGACACTGCCTCTCTTCAAAATGGCCCCTTGCACCCCAAGCACATGTTGCCTGTACCAGCCAGCACTCAAGATGGCCACCACCACCACCCACATGGCCAGTCCACATCAACAGTACACCCCAAAAAAACAGAAAAACACCCAAAAATCACCACAATCCAATGCCATCCAGGATGTTTACCTTAAAGAGAGTGAGACCCCACAGGCACACTCAGTCCATGCACCACTACCCCTGGGCAAAAGGCCACACCAGCAGCCCCAAAAAAACGACCAAAAACACAAAAAACAGCACAATTCCAGCCCATCCATGGCCTCAATGGTGTTTAAATTCAAGAGGACACCCCACAGAAAGACTGGGCCCATGCAACACTCACCACCCCTGGGCAAAGGGCCCCACCAGCAGCCCCAAAAAACGACAAAAACAACAAACATCAGCACAATCCAAGCCCATCCATGGCCTCAATGGTGTTTAAATTCAACAAAACAGTTGTATCATGCACCCATAACCAACACTGGTCCTACTGGATACTGTGGCTACCCACAATATATTGTATTTAATGTTCTGAAAAAGTTCCAAAATTGTAGTTGCAGACACTGTAATGCCCCAAACAAACTTACTTGTGAAAGTTGATTTCTAATCCAAAAGTGATCCAAAGAAAGTCAAAAAGGCCTCAAATCCAAATATCCAGCAGCACCCACAAAAAGTAATCCTTCCAGGTCAAGGTCCAAATGAAAGTGACCAGCACATGAAGAAAGCTCTGGGAGGAGCCTGTTGGACAGGAACAGGAAGTTGGAGACTGTGGGGCACTTCCTTCCTCCCCCCCCAAAAAATGGACTCCTTGCAAAAAAAAAGGCCATGCAAATGTCAACCTGAGGAGTGATTCTGATAAAAATCATCATTTTCTGAAGGTTTATCCTGTTTGCTGGTGGATTTCTTGTGCAGAATTGCTAAATCTCTATTTCGCGAGTGCGAGATTGTTCCTTTCCCCCGCAACTACGTGTTCGCAATTGCGAACTCTCGCGAGGCGTGCTGTGCAAGGTGGCAAGCTGCGAATACGTATTCGCGGGCGCCAAACTCCCGCGGGATCCCGCAGCAAGATCCAAAATGGCGCAGCACTCACAAAATATGATCGAGAAAAACAACTCGGCAAACGCTGAATGACGGAAAGTGAACGCCGTGAACCACGCCGCGCGCCGCAATATTGTATCACCAAGCAAAAAATCCGCCGCGAGCAAATTCACGGATTTTTGACAAATTCGCGAGAGTTCGCGGATTGCGAATTTGCCGAAAATCCGAAAAATACGCGAGCGGAGAGGATTTTACGCCCATGCTTAGTGATTAATCAAAAGTCCTTTTCTTTGTTCCACCAAACATCCTTCAGAATGGCATTTATACCATTATTGATGTTTTCTGTAATATTCCGTTTAAAAATAAAGGGGCACATGCATGAAGGGTTTTTGCATTCGTAAACGGTGCGAATCGCAAAATTCGGCCGTTTGCGAATGCAAATTCCTTTTTTGGGATGCATTAAGGTTTTTGCTTTTTTGCAATTTAAGAAATCGCAATTGTTTGCGATTTCTTAAATTGAGATTGCATTTAGGAAATTGCGAAATCGCAAATAGGAAGTGGTAAATTACCATGAAGTTTACCTTCATGGTAATTTGCGAAAACTTTCAAAAATGCACAAAAGTGCATTTTTGAAAGTTTCATTTTACACACACACATGCCCTTGGGGCATGTATGTGTGAAAAAAGTACTTAAAGGTACATTTCAGGGGTGCAGGGGGGGTCATTGCATTCTCATTTTGCAATTCCTTAATTGCGAATCGCAAAATGAGAATGCCTTCACATTCATTCCTATGGGCCTCTAGGCCCATAGGAATCAATGGAAAGGGATTCCTTAATTGCGATTCGCAAATTGTGAATCGCAATTAAGGAAAATTAAGAAATCACAAAAAAAAATGTGATTTCTTGATGCATAGCCGTTTGCGAATTCTTAATTGCAATTCCTTAATTTTCGCAATTAAGAATTCGCAAACGGGAACATTGATGCATGTGGCCGATAGTTTTGCAGAACTTCATAGAGACAAACGTTCTCCAGATGATGACTTTTATTTGGATAATATGTATCCAACATATTTGTTTTCACCATATCTGTACTTTATGGCTCTTTTTCAGCTAAATATTTAATTTCTTGTACTATTTTAAGTACTCAGTTTCGAGTTGCAGCAAGACCTAGACTCACCCAAATGATTCTTCTAGATTTGGAGTATAGACTTGCAGATGATATGCGATCTGAGCATTCATATGCTCCAATTTCTCAATGAGATAACATCTTCAAACTGTAAGTATATAATTTCTTACTTAGACTCTTCTCGTAAGAAATCTCTTTCCACATTTCCTTCAATTCTGTCTTTTCTGATTTTGTTATGTATGATGTTACATATCGCGCAACAGCAATGGAATTGTCCGCAACATATTGAATACCCATATTAGCATTCCACATGGACAAAACGACTGGGTTATAGTCATTTATATATTTTGATTCTTCATTTCTTCTTAAGTTGTAGGTATTTTTTGGAGACTTTCTTGTGATAGTATGTCGCAAAGATGACATAAAACTGTTCACTATTCCTTTCTATATTACAGGTCGTGGAAATGCAAAACGGCATTTGGTGTAGAATTTGTCCTTAGATATGTACTTTCGACGACAGTATTTTCCACAACGATGGCTTTGGATTCGTAAGACTTGTCTTAAGTCCTTATCTTGTGTACTTTTGGGTAGATCACATGTAGCATATTCTTCAATAAAAGACAACACAATATCATCTGAGTCTGTTCCAAATTTGGGAGCATCTTTGATCCATATCAGCATTCAGCATATGTATGTGAGGAGCAGTAAACAGTCATAATATCGATTCAAAAATATAGAATGGACATAATATCGAAGTAAAAATATAGAATGGACAAAATATAGAATGGATACAATATAGTGGTTAAAAATATCGAATTTAAGGTAAGTAATATCGATTTTCAAAATATAGAAGTCAAAATATCGAAGTATACAATATAGGCATTAAATATATCGATTTTTTAAGAATATAATTTTTTTTAAAGGGTTTTGTATGTTAGTATATGTGTGAAAAGTGTATATTAATTTTTGTAATGTATGTTTAATGTATTTTAAGTAATGAATTTTATGTTATTTAATTTTTGCGCGATTTAAATCTGTAGCGGGTTGTGGGTTTATAGGGGAATAGGGTGGGAAGTAATTTAATTATATTAAATTAAAAAATAATTTTTAGCAATTATTATTAATTTTTAATTACATTTTGCTTTCTAGTTCTGTAGCGGGTTGTGGGTTTAAGGGGGAATAGGGTAGGAAGTAATTTAATTTTAATTAATTAAATATTTTTATGTATTTATTGGTATTCATTTTGAATTTATTGTTATTTTTTAATTGGTAATTAATTTTTATTAATTGCCAATTAATTTGTATTAATTGATTAATTGTTAATTGTGTTAATTTTCTAAATTTATTTTGTGTAGCGGGTTGTGGGTTTATAGGGGAATAGGGTGGGAAGTAATTTAATTGTAATTAGGTAAATTATTTTTTTCATTTATTGGTATTGATTTTATATTTATTGTTAATTGATTTTTAATTGGTAATTAATTTCTATTAATTGGCAATTACTTTTTATTAATTGGTCATTATTTTGTATTAATTAAATATTTTATAATTATGATAATTGTAATAATGTATTTTCTGTAGTGGGATGTGGGTTTATAGGGGAATAGGGTGGGAAGTAATGTAATTGTAATTAATTACATATTAAAAATACTTTTTGTGTATTGATAATTAATTTACAGTTAATTTTTAATTGGTATTAATTTTTATTATTAATTAGTTTTTGTTATTGGAAATTAATTAGTTGTTAAATAATTATGAATAGGGTATTAATTTTTAATAACTAATATGTAGTTGTATTTCTAATTAATTATTACATAATATTAAACTGATTATTAATTTCAATTAATGTTTTATTGGTATTGATATTTAATTAATTTGTAATAATATATTAAATCATTACTTTCCCTACTGTTAAACTCACTGGAGTGGGAATAGTAATTTTCACCCTCCCGCTGTCCAGAAACTCTCCAAGAGGAGGATTTTTTTATTGGTGATAAAAGACATCATAGCTTCAAATCTATGATTGAAATATCTGCATACATTAACTGGATCCAAAGAGCACAAATCTCCAGGTGTTTTGTATTCAATATTTACTATATTTGGATTTGCCTCTCGAAGAAATTGAAGTAAATAATCCCAAGCATATTCAGCACAGCTTAGAGTAAGGTACCATGTAGGAGTTCCTAAGTTCCTTAGCATACATTTAAGTTCTCCATGACGACGGTACCAGTACTCATTAGTACCATGCTGACATGCCATGAGATTAATTAGCTGTGATTCCAAAACATTATCTTTCTGGTGTACTTTATCCATAAATTCCTTTGCCGAAACATTTTGCAGATGTACACCTGTTTTCAATATATGATTTACTGCATAAGAAAGTCCAGACAAATCACTCTCAAACAAAAGATGAAACAAATACGGAATACATTGTCGAACTCTTGGATCCTCTGCATACAATCTTGATGTCCGGTATTTAGATGCAGTAATCTGCACAGGTCGGTCATCATATCGTCCTTCTTTTCCTGTGGGAAATAATTGAGGGAAACAACGAGCTTCCAAGCTTTTTTCCCATACACTAATGGGACTTCCCTTTGCTTCTTTCATTTGGAATAACTCTATAGTATTCCCCATCACTTCTTTAGAATGCAGTGGATGTACACTGTAATATTCGTAGATTTCTTCAGTTCTGGACACATCCACTTTTTCAATTTGTCCAGATGGCACATCACTAAGTTCTTCTACAGTTATTTCTCATTCTATCAGAAACACATGTTTATAATAAGGATTATTTTTTTACCAGAAACAACATTGCCTTTTTCACTTTCCTAACATCCACTAATTCCTGCCAGATTTTCTTACTCTTAGTAGGAACGCCATTAACAAGAATAACTAAAGGTTCATCTTCTACATTTTCTACACCAATTGTTTCAATATTTTTCTTTAAATCTAGAGGCAAATATACAACTCTTCCCTTTAATCCTCTCTGTAAATCTGAAGGAGGCAATTTCCCTGTCTTAGGCGCCATACGAACAATAGCCTGAAAAGGATGCACACATTGAATAAGAATAGACTCATAAGTATTTAAATCTATCAGTACAGAAGGAATATTTACCAACTCAAGATTATTATGCACAGCTCTAGCAGGCATTTTGTTCTCGTCTAATTTGTTATAACAATATTTACAAACACGCTGATCAGAACCCAAATCAAAACAATTCTCTACCAACAAATAAGTTGCAAATTCCATCCAATCATTATTATTTTCCTTTTCACATTTTGAATACAGATCAACAGTCCTGGTCTGATTTTTATAATGAGTACGTCGACAACAAATACAAGAATTATTTGGTGTTTCACCTGAATTCACCTTGAACTTTGCAATTTCTTTCTCAAATTTTTCTGTACTACAATGTTGTACATTCTCTTCTATGTTTCCTTCTATTAACGTATCTATTTCTGCACTGTCTTCTACAGGACCAAGGTAACTAACCAGAATTTCAGCACACACGTTCGTTACATCTGATACAGATCCATACAAAAGAACACTGTTCAACTTTTTTAACATTAGTGCTAGACTTTTTGCATAATACAACCTTCTGACTAATTTCCTCATTTCTGTATGATGTACTGCTAACATCCTGAAATGGTGAAAAATACTTGGACATACCTTTTTAGAAAAACAAGCCAGAGAATGACCTTGCAAACCAGTATTTTCTCTCACTCTGCAAGGGTCTAATCCTTGCAACATCTTAATCTTTTGTTTAACACTTTTCTTAGTATAGTTACGTAACAAATTGCGTAAAAAATCAATAGATTCTTGCCATACACTACAAATACTACTGCAATTCCAAGTGTACACTGGACCTTTAGGATGTGTCCCTAAAACGTCATCAGCTAACACCTCTTCTACATTTCTAGGAACAATTTTCTCTTTTTCAATAGGACAGCCATTTTTAACTTCATAAGCACGACCAGTAGTGTCAACTGCATGCAACAAATCATTACTCTGAAAATAACTCTCTGCATTAAAAAAAGACTCAGAACTTGAACTATGTTTCCATTCACCCCAAAAAATCTCTGAAAAATTGCTTCTGTTAATTACTCTTCTCCACTTACTTTTGGCCTTCATTAAATGGATTGGCTTATCTAGTGATCGAATTCTATTGATGACTAAAACAAACAGTCTTTTTTTAAATTCAAAAGCTTTCTCAACTACTTTTTCAATACATTTCTTTCTTTTATAAAATTCTGTTTTCTTTTACAATATTTTACTACCTATGTCAAATTAGACAGTACTCTATTATAGAACATCTTCCTTATATTGGTTTTTCCTCCTTTTGCTGTACATTGTTTTTTTAGAAGATGATTTTCCATGGTTCTTCTCTTTCCTCTTAGTTGCAAATACTGTAATACTATTTTTGTCTTTGTACACACTACTCTTAGGGGCCAATTCCGATCCGGTAAAATCCCCTACGAATCGCAGTACGGTCCGTACACCTACACCGTCCCGGTACGTACGATGAAGTACGATCATAACCCAAAGCATTTCAACATATGATTCATACAAAACACATTACGAACCAAAAATACATACGATACATAACCGGGTTACGCTGTATGTGCCGTCCGTACGTAAACAGGCAGCAGTTTCCGGCCCAGCAAGTACGATTCGTCTCGGCGACACTCCGTACGACCCTATTGCTACGGGAGCTGAAAACTACAGTAAAAGCTAAGTCTGGTCCGAACCGCACCCCGGTAAGCGACAGACTCGCCATGATCCCCATCGACCGTGTCATCCCAGTCATGTACACCTATGACCTGGTGCACAGAAACCGACGACGGCACAAACGGTGAGTACAACGTACCGCAGCAACGGAAGTGTACATGTAAGGTGCGTCACACGCTTGCGTATATCACCATTGCAATAGTAATACAATCCGCACACACGCCATTAATGTTGGGGGACGGTGCGTCACACGCTCGCGTATATCACCATTGCAATAGTGATACGAGTCGCACACACGCCATTAAAGTTGGGGTACTATGCGTTACACGCTCGCGTGCATCACCATTGCAATAATGATACAAACCACACACACGCCGTGAATGTTGGGGTACTTTGCTCACATCTGAGGTATGTGTAGATAGGACACCCAGCAGTACCCAGACATAGGAGGGGGGTGCGGACAGGTCTCCCAGCAGTGCCCAGACATAGGAGGGGTGGCTGGTTAGGACTCCCAGCAGTGCCCAGACATAGGAGGGGTGGCTGGATAGGACTCCCAGCAGTGCCCAGACATAGGAGGAGAGTGTGCGTAGGACTCCCAGCAGTGCCCAGATATAGGAGGGGTGGCTGGATAGGACTCCCAGCAGTGCCCACACATAGGAGGGGTGGCTGGATATGACTCCATTAACCATAGCCCCATTCCCGCGCTGTTATATGCGGACGATTCCGTAATTTTAGCCAAAACCTTAAATCAGCTACAAAATTATCTAAATAAATACTGTCAATTTATGCTCACTTTAGGTCTAAAAGTAAATAAAAACAAAACCTATGTTATGCACATTGGTCCCAGGGTGAAGAAACCTAAATCAGTTTTTATTGACAAAGTAAGGCTGGAACGCACCAGGGAATACCCCTATTTGGGAATCTTAGTGGACAATAGTTTAACTTAGAAACAAGCACTGGTTAGTAAAAAGCTACTTATTCAGAGAGCGACCTCAGCTCTAGTTTCCTTTTCAAGGCAACTGGGTAAGCCTGCCCCAGCAGAGTTGCTAAAAATCTATCACGCAAAGTGTCATAGCGTGGCAACCTACGGTGCAGGGGTCTGGGGTTACGCTCCCATCGATTCCCTTCAAACGGTTGAGAATGGGTTTCTTAAATATCTATTGACAGTTCCCCAAAGTGCTCCAACGTACGGTTGCCTCATTGAGTTGGGTATTGATTATTGGATAGACATCATTAGATGCCAGCTGATCTTGCTGTGGCACCGTATATGGACCAAAACACAATGCCATCTAACCCGCTCACTGATAAAAGATTGTTTGGCCCTAGCAAACTGGAGCAAAATCCAATGGCTCCTGTACGTCTCCAACTTCCTTAAGGACTTGGACCGTATATCTTATTTCTTAGAACCTTCCACGATGACAGACTTCTCTAGGAAGGATTTGAAAAAACTATGCCTATCCCATCTTAGGGAACTACGTCTTTCCAAAGAAATAAGTAAAACCTCAAACGTACAGATCCTATCAGTCCAGACTGCTTTGGGTATTCAACCATACTTAACATTCCATTTAACTATCTATGAAAAATATGTATTAACTAGGTTTCGATTTAACTCTTTCTTTCGCCTAGTTACATATCCAAAAGAGCAGGACTGGTCGCTTAATCTAATGAAATGCCCTTGCGATGGCTTATCATCCCAGTGTACGATGCATGTAATGTTGTTTTGTAGTTATTACGAGTTCCCTCGCAAGTGCTGGATCATTCCCTTACCGCGAATAATGGGCCTGAGAACATGTCGGCCCGCCTATTTGGCTGTGCAGTTTCTTGATTCCCAATACACTGCTAAATGCGTAGCTTGTTTTTTAAAATCATGTTTAAAAATTCGTTGTAATTCTAACGTCTGCCAATGAATTATTGTTAGCAATGGTTTTAAACGACTTCTGTTTTTTAAATTGTATCCTGAGACTGTGATATTTGATTTGTACAGTTTTATCTCTGCACTTTTTGTGGTTTCTCCAAGTTGTAACCGAATAAAAGTTTTATGATATGATATATCACTCCCAGCAGTGCCCAGACATAGGAAGAGGGTGTGCACAGGACTCCCAGCAGTGCCCAAACATAAGAGGGGGGTGTGCGAAGGACTCCCAGCAGTACCCGGACATAGGAGGGGTGGCTGGATAGGACTCTCAGCAGTGCCCAGACATAGGAGTAGGGTGTGTGTAGGACTCGCAGCAGTGCCCAGACATAGGAGGGGTGGATGGATAGGACTCCCAGCAGTGCCCAGACATAGGAGGGGTGGCTGGATAGGACTCCCAGCAGTGCCCAGACATGACAGGGGTGTGTGCAGAGGACTCCCAGCAGTGCCCAGACATAGGAGGAGGGTGTGTATAGGACTCCCAGCAGTGCCCAGGCATAGGAGGAGTGGCTGGATAGGACTCCCAGCAGTGCCCAGACATAGGAGGGGTGGCTGGATTGGTCTCCCAGCAGTGCCCAGACATAGGAGGGGTGGCTGGATAGGACTCCCAGCAGAGCCCAGACATAGGAGGGGGGTGTGCGTAGGACTCCCAGCAGTGCCAAGACATAGGAGGGGTGGCTGGATAGGACTCCCAGCCGTGCCCAGACATAGGAGGGGTGGCTGGATAGGACTCCCAGCAGTGCCAAGACATTACTGGGGTGTGTGCAGAGGATTCCCAGCCGTGCCCAGACATGGGAGGGGTGGCTGGATAGGACTCCCAGCAGTGCCTGGACATAGGAGGATGGTGTGAGTAGGATTCCCAGCAGTGCCCAGACATAGGAGGGGTGGCTGGATAGGACTCCCAGCAGTGCCCAGACATAGGAGGGGTGGCTGAATCTGACTTCCAGCAGTGCCCAGGCATAGGAGGGGGTGTGCGTAGGACTCCCAGCAGTGCCCAGACACGGCAGGGGTGTGTGCAGAGGACATCCCAACAGTGCCCAGACATAGGAGGAGGGTGTGCACAGAACTCCCAGCAGCGCCCAGACATAGGAGGGGTGGCTGGATAGGACTCCCAGCAGTGCCCAGACATAGGGGGGGATGCGTAGGACTCCCAGCAGTGCCCAGACATAGGAAGGGTGGCTAGATAGGTCTCCCAACCGTGCCCAGACATGACAAGGGTGTGTGCAGAGGTCTCCCAGCAGTGCCCAGACATAGGAGGAGGGTGTGCACAGGACTCCCAGCAGTTCCCAGACATAGGATGGGGTTGTGCGTAGGACTCCCAGTAGTGCCCAGACATAGGAGGGTGGTGTGGATCGGACTCCCAGCAGTGCCCAGACACGACATGGGTGTGTGCAGAGGACTCCCAGCAGTGCCCAGACATAGGAGGAGGGTGTGCACAGGACTCCCAGCAGTGCCCAGACATAGGAGGGGGGTGTGCGTAGGACTCCTAGCAGTACCCAGACATAGGAGGGGTGGCTGGATAGGACTCCCAACAGTGCCCAGACATAGGAGGGGTTGCTGGATAGGACTCCCAGCAGTGCCCAGACATAGGATGGGTGGCTGTATAGGTCTCCCAGCAGTGCCCAGACATACGAGGGGTGGCTGGATAGGACTCCTAGCAGTGCCCAGACATAGGAGGAGGGTGTGTACAGGACTCCCAGCAGTGCCCAGACATAGGAGGAGGGTGTGTGCAGGACTCCCAGCAGTGCCCAGACATAGGAGGGGGAGGGGTGGCTGGATAGGACTCCCAGCAGTGCCCAGACATGACAGGGGTGTGTGCAGAGCACTCCCAGCAGTGCCCAGATATAGGAAGAGGGTGTGTGTAGGACTCCCAGCAGTGCCCAGCCATAGGAGGGGTGGCTGGATAGGACTCCCTGCGGTGCCAAGACATAGGAGGAGGGTATGAACAGGACTCCAGCAGCGCCCAGACATAGGAGGAGGGTGTGCGTGGAACTCCCAGCATTGCCCAGACATAGGAAGGGGTGTTCGTAGGACTCCCAGCAGTGCCCAGACATAGGAGGGTGTGTAGATAGGACTCCCAGCAGTGCCCAGACATGACAGGGGTGTGTGCAGAGGACTCCCAGCAGTGCCCAGACATAGGAGGAGGGTGTGCAAAGGACTCCCAGCAGTGCCCAGACATAGGAGGGGGGTGTGCATAGGATTCCCAGCAGTACCCAGACATTTATTTGCAGAGTTTTTTATAGCGCAAACTAGACCCGAACCGAATCAGGTATCAGAGCGCTTTACATAGCACCAGTTACGTTACATGAGGACACACTTTCATTTTTAGGCACAGGGAGATTAAGTGATTTGCCCAGAATCAGAGGAGGTTTTTGGCGTTGTTACAGAGGCTCGAACCCAGATCCCCAGGTCCGAGGTCGAGCGCCTTAGCCGTTAGGCCAACTTCTCTCCCCAAACATCGGAGGGGGGTGTGGATAGGACTTCCAGCAGTGCCCAGAAATGACAGGGTTGTGAGCAGAGGACTCCCAGCAGTTCCCAGACATTGGAGGAGTGTGTGTGTAGGACTCTCAGCAGTGCCCAGACATAGGAGGGGTGGCTGGATAGGACTCCCAGCCGTGCCCAGACATGGGAGGGGTGGCTGGATAGTACTCCCAAGAGTGCCCAGACTTAGGAGGAGTGGCTGGATAGGACTCCCAGCAGTGCTCAAACATAGGAGGGGTGGCTGGATAGGACTCCCAGCAGTGCCCAGACATGACAGGGGTGTGTGCAGAGCACTCCCACCAGTGCCCAGACATAGGAGGAAGGTGTGTGTAGGACTCCCAGCAGTGCCCAGACATAGGAGGGGTGGCTGGATAGGACTCCCTGCAGTGCCAAGACATAGGAGGAGGGTATGCACAGGACTCCCAGCAGTGCCCAGACATATGAGGAGGGAGTGCACAGGACTCCCAGCAGTGCCTAGACATAGGAGGGGTGTGTGCATAGGACTCCCAGCAGTGCTCAGACATAGGAGGGGGGTATAGATAGGACTCCCATCAGTGCCCTGAAATGACAGGGGTGTGTGCAGAGGACTCCCAGCAGTGCCCAGACATAGGAGGAGGGGGTGCACAGGACTCCCAGAAGTGCCCAGACATAGGAGGGGGTGTGCATAGGACTCCCAGCAGTGCCCAGACATAGGATTGGTGGCTGGATAGGACTCCCAGCAGTGCCCAGACATAGGATGGGGATGTGGATAGGACTCCCAGGAGTACCCAGACATGACAGGGGTGTGTGCAGAGGACTCCCAGCAGTGCCCAGACATAGGAGGGGTAGCTGGATAGGACTCCCAGCACTGGCCAGACATAGGAGGGGTGGCTGGATAGGACTCCCAGCAGTGCCCAGACATAGGAGGGATGGCTGGATAGGACTACCAGCAGTGCCCAGACATAGGAGGGGTGGCTGTATAGGACTCCCAGCAGTGCCCAGACATAGGAGGGGGGTGTGGATAGGACTCCCAGCAGTGACCAGACACAGGAGGGTGTGTGGATAGGACTCCCAGCAGTGCCCAGACATGACAGGGGTGTGTGCAGAGGACTCCCAGCAGTGCCCAGATATAGGAGGGGTGGCTGGATAGGACTCCCAGAAGTGGCCAGACATAGGAAGGGTGGCTGGATAGGACTCCCAGCAGTGCCCAGACATAGGAGGGGTGGCTGGATTGGACTCCCAGCAGTGCCCAGGTATAGGAGGGGTAGCTGAATAGGACTCCCAGCAGTGCCCAGACATAGGAGGAGGGTGTGCACAGAACTCCCAGCAGTGCCCATACATAGGAGGAGGGTGTGCACAGGACTCTCAGGAGTGCCCAGACATAGGAGGGTGTGTGTGTAGGACTCCCAGCAGTGCCCAAACATAGGAGGGGGGTGTAGATAGGACTCCCAGCAGTGCCCAGACATGACAGGCTTGTGTGCAGAGGACTCCCAGCAGTGTCCAGACATAGGAGGAAGGTGTGCACAGGACTCCCAGCAGTGACCAGACATAGGAGGGGGGGTGTGCGCAGGACTCCCAACAGTGCCCAGACATAGGAGGGGGGTGTAGGACTCCCAGCAGTGCCCAGACATGACAGAGGTGTGTGCAGAGGACTCCCAGCAGTGCCCAGACATAGGAGGGGTGGCTAGATAGGACTCCCAGCAGTGCCCAGACATAGGAGGAGGGTGTGTGTAGGACTCCCAGCAGTGCCCAGACATAGATGGAGGGTATGGATAGGACTCCCAACAGTGCTTAGACATAGGAGGAGGGTGCGCCTAGGACTCCCAGCGGTGCCCAGACATGACAGGGTTGTGTGCAGAGGACTCCCAGCAGTGCCTAGACATAGGAGGAAGGTGTGCACAGGACTCCCAGCAGTGCCCAGACATAGGATGGGGGTGTGCGTAGGACTCCCAGCAGTGCCCAGACATAGGATGGGTGGCTGGATAGGACTCCCAGCAGTGCCCAGACATAGAAGGGGGTGTGGATAGGACTCCCAGCAGTGCCCAGACATGACAGGGGTGTGTGCAGAGGACTCCCAGCAGTGCCCAGACATAGGAGGGGGGTGTGCGTAGGACTCCCAGCAGTGCCCAGACATAGGAAGGGGGTGTGCGTAGGACTCCCAGCAGTGCCCAGATATAGGATGGGTGGCTGGATAGGACTCCCAGCAGTGCCCAGACATAGGAGAGGGTGTGGATAGGACTCCCGGCAGTGCCCAGACATGACAGGTGTGTGTGCAGAGGACTCCTGGCCGTGCCCAGACATAGGAGGGGGGTGTGCACAGGACTCCCAGGAGTGCCCAGACGTAGGAGGGGGGTGTATAGGACTCCCAGCAGTGCCCAGACATAGGAGGGTGGTGTAGATAGGACTCCCAGCAGTGCCCAGACATGACAGAGTCGTGTGCAGGGGACTCCTAGCAGTGTCCAGACATAGGAGGAAGGTGTGCAGAGGTCTCCCAGCAGTGCCCATACATAGGAGGGGGGTGTGCGTAGGACTCCCAGCAGTGCCCAGACATGACAGGGGGTGTGGATAGGACTCCCAGCAGTGCCCAGACATAGACAGGGGGTGTGGATTGGACTACCAGCAGTGCCCAGACATGACAGGGGGTGTGGATAGGACTCCCAGCAGTGCCCAGATATGACAGGGGTGTGTGCAGAGGACTCCCGGCAGTGCCCAGACATAGGAGGGGTAGCTGGATAGGACTCCCAGCAGTGCCCAGACGTAGGGGGGGGTGGCTGGACAGGACTCCCAGCAGTGCCCAGACATAGGAGGGGTGGCTGGATAGGACTCCCAGCAGTGCCCAGATATAGGAGGGGTGGCTGGATAGGACTCCCAGCAGTGCCCAGACACAGGAGGGGTGTGGATAGTACTCCCAGCAGTGACCAGACATGACAGGGGTGTTTGCAGAGGACTCCCAGCAGTGCCCAGACATAGGAGGGGTGGCTGGATAGGACTCCCAGCAGTGCCCGGACATAGGAGGGGGGTGTGGATAGGACTCCCAACAGTGCCCAGACATGACAGGGGTGTGTGCAGAGGACTCCCAGCAGTGTCCAGACATAGGAGGAGGGTGTGTTTAGGACTCCCAGCAGTGCCCAGACATAAGTGGAGGTGTGGATAGGACTCCCAGCAGTTCCCAGACATGACAGGGATATTTGCAGAGGACTCCAAACAGTGCCCAGACATAGGAGGAGGGAGTGCACAGGACTCCCAGCAGTGCCCAGACTTAGGAGGGGGTGTATATAGGACTCCCAGCAGTGCCCAGACATGACAGGGTTGTGTGCAGAGGACTCCCAGCAGTGTCCAGACATAGGAGGAAGGTGTGCACAGGACTCCCAGCAGTGCCCAGACATAGGAGGGGGTGTGCGTAGGACTCCCAACAGTGCCCAGACATAGGAGGGGTGGCTGGATAGGACTCCCAGCAGTGCCCAGACATAGAAGGGGGGTGTGGATAGGACTCCCAGCAGTGCCCAGACATGACTGGGGTGTGTCAAGAGGACTCCCAGCAGTGCTCAGACATAGGAAGGGGGTGTGTGGAGGACTCCCAGCAGTGCCCAGACATAGGAAGGGGGTGTGCGTAGGACTCCCAGCAGTGCCAGACATAGGATGGGTGGCTGGATAGGACTCCCAGCAGTGCCCAGACAAAGGAGGGGGTGTGGATAGGACTCCCAGCAGTGCCCAGACATGACAGAGGTGTGGGCAGAGGACTCCCGGCAGTGCCCAGATATAGGAGGGGTAGCTGGATAGGACTCCCAGCAGTGCCCAGACATAGGAGGGGTGGCTGGATTGGACTCCCAGCAGTGCCCAGGTATAGGAGGGGTAGCTGAATAGGACTCCCAGCAGTGCCCAGACATAGGAGGAGGGTGTGCACAGAACTCCCAGCAGTGCCCATACATAGGAGGAGGGTGTGCACAGGACTCTCAGGAGTGCCCAGACATAGGAGGGTGTGTGTGTAGGACTCCCAGCAGTGCCCAAACATAGGAGGGGGGTGTAGATAGGACTCCCAGCAGTGCCCAGACATGACAGGCTTGTGTGCAGAGGACTCCCAGCAGTGTCCAGACATAGGAGGAAGGTGTGCACAGGACTCCCAGCAGTGACCAGACATAGGAGGGGGGGTGTGCGTAGGACTCCCAACAGTGCCCAGACATAGGAGGGGGGTGTAGGACTCCCAGCAGTGCCCAGACATGACAGAGGTGTGTGCAGAGGACTCCCAGCAGTGCCCAGACATAGGAGGGGTGGCTATATAGGACTCCCAGCAGTGCCCAGACATAGGAGGAGGGTGTGTGTAGGACTCCCAGCAGTGCCCAGACATAGATGGAGGGTATGGATAGGACTCCCAACAGTGCTTAGACATAGGAGGAGGGTGCGCCTAGGACTCCCAGCGGTGCCCAGACATGACAGGGTTGTGTGCAGAGGACTCCCAGCAGTGCCTAGACATAGGAGGAAGGTGTGCACAGGACTCCCAGCAGTGCCCAGACATAGGATGGGGGTGTGCCTAGGACTCCCAGCAGTGCCCAGACATAGGATGGGTGGCTGGATAGGACTCCCAGCAGTGCCAAGACATAGAAGGGGGTGTGGATAGGACTCCCAGCAGTGCCCAGACATGACAGGGGTGTGTGCAGAGGACTCCCAGCAGTGCCCAGACATAGAAGGGGGGTGTGCGTAGGACTCCCAGCAGTGCCCAGACATAGGAAGGGGGTGTGCGTAGGACTCCCAGCAGTGCCCAGATATAGGATGGGTGGCTGGATAGGACTCCCAGCAGTGCCCAGACATAGGAGGGGGTGTGGATAGGACTCCCGGCAGTGCCCAGACATGACAGGGGTGTGTGCAGAGGACTCCTGGCCGTGCCCAGACATAGGACGGGGGTGTGCACAGGACTCCCAGGAGTGCCCAGACATAGGAGGGGGGTGTATAGGACTCCCAGCAGTGCCCAGACATAGGAGGGTGGTGTAGATAGGACTCCCAGCAGTGCCCAGACATGACAGAGTCGTGTGCAGGGGACTCCTAGCAGTGTCCAGACATAGGAGGAAGGTGTGCAGAGGTCTCCCAGCAGTGCCCATACATAGGAGGGGGGTGTGCGTAGGACTCCCAGCAGTGCCCAGACATGACAGGGGGTGTGGATAGGACTCCCAGCAGTGCCCAGACATAGACAGGGGGTGTGGATTGGACTACCAGCAGTGCCCAGACATGACAGGGGGTGTGGATAGGACTCCCAGCAGTGCCCAGATATGACAGGGGTGTGTGCAGAGGACTCCCGGCAGTGCCCAGACATAGGAGGGGTAGCTGGATAGGACTCCCAGCAGTGCCCAGACGTGGGGGGTGGCTGGACAGGACTCCCAGCAGTGCCCAGACATAGGAGGGGTGGCTGGATAGGACTCCCAGCAGTGCCCAGATATAGGAGGGGTGGCTGGATAGGACTCCCAGCAGTGCCCAGACACAGGAGGGGTGTGGATAGTACTCCCAGCAGTGACCAGACATGACAGGGGTGTTTGCAGAGGACTCCCAGCAGTGCCCAGACATAGGAGGGGTGGCTGGATAGGACTCCCAGCAGTGCCCGGACATAGGAGGGTGGTGTGGATAGGACTCCCAACAGTGCCCAGACATGACAGGGGTGTGTGCAGAGGACTCCCAGCAGTGTCCAGACATAGGAGGAGGGTGTGTTTAGGACTCCCAGCAGTGCCCAGACATAAGTGGAGGTGTGGATAGGACTCCCAGCAGTTCCCAGACATGACAGGGATATTTGCAGAGGACTCCAAACAGTGCCAGACATAGGAGGAGGGAGTGCACAGGACTCCCAGCAGTGCCCAGACTTAGGAGGGGGTGTATATAGGACTCCCAGCAGAGCCCAGACATGACAGGGTTGTGTGCAGAGGACTCCCAGCAGTGTCCAGACATAGGAGGAAGGTGTGCACAGGACTCCCAGCAGTGCCCAGACATAGGAGGGGGTGTGCGTAGGACTCCCAACAGTGCCCAGACATAGGAGGGGTGGCTGGATAGGACTCCCAGCAGTGCCCTGACATAGAAGGGGGGTGTGGATAGGACTCCCAGCAGTGCCCAGACATGACTGGGGTGTGTCAAGAGGACTCCCAGCAGTGCTCAGACATAGGAAGGGGGTGTGTGGAGGACTCCCAGCAGTGCCCAGACATAGGAAGGGGGTGTGCGTAGGACTCCCAGCAGTGCCAGACATAGGATGGGTGGCTGAATAGGACTCCCAGCAGTGCCCAGACAAAGGAGGGGGTGTGGATAGGACTCCCAGCAGTGCCCAGACATGACAGAGGTGTGGGCAGAGGACTCCCGGCAGTGCCCAGATATATGAGGGGTAGCTGGATAGGACTCCCAGCAGTGCCCAGACGTAGGAGGGGTGGCTGGATAGGACTCCCAGCAGTGCCCAGGCATAGGAGGGGTGGCTGGATAGGACTCCCAGCAGTGCCCAGACATAAGAGGGGGTGTGAATAGGACTCCCAGCAGTTCCCAGACATGACAGGGATGTGTGCAGAGGACTCCCAGCAGTGCCCAGACATAGGAGGAGGGAGTGCACAGGACTCCCAGCAGTGCCCTGACTTAGGAGGGGGTGTGCGTAGGACTCCCAGCAGTGCCCAGGCATAGGAGGAGGGTGTGAGTAGGACTCCCAGCAGTGCCCAGACATAGGAAGGGTGGCTGGATAGGACTCCCAGCAGTGCCCAGACATAGGAGGGGTGGCTGGATCGGACTTCCAGCAGTGCCCAGACATAGGAGGGGTTTGTGCATAGGATTCCCAGCAGTAACCAGACATAGGAGGGGGGTGTGGATAGGACTTCCAGCAGTGCCCAGAAATGACAGGGGTGTGTGCAGAGGACTCCCAGCAGTGCCCAGACATTGGAGAAGGGTGTGTGTAGGACTCTCAGCAGTGCCCAGACATAGGGGGGTGGCTGGATAGGACTCCCAGCCGTGCCCAGACACAGGAGGGGTGGCTGGATAGGACTCCCAGCAGTGCCCAGACCTAGGAGGAGGGTGTGCACAGGAGTCCTAGCAGTGCCCAGACATAGGGGGGTGTAGATAGGACTCCCAGCAGTGCCCAGTCATAGGAGGGGTGGCTGGATAGGACTCGCAGCAGTGCACAGACATAGGAGGGGTGGCTGGATATGACTCCCAGCGGTGCCCAGACATAGGAGGGGTGTGTGCAGAGGACTCCCAGCAGTGCCCAGACATAGGAGGAGGGTGTGTATAGGACTCCCAGCAGTGCCCAGACATAGAAGGAGGGTGTGTATAGGACTCCCAGCAGTGCCCAGACATGACAGGGGTGTGTGCAGAGGACTCCCAGCAGTGTCCAGACATAGGAGGAGGGTGTGTTTAGGACTCCCAGCAGTGCCCAGACATAAGTGGAGGTGTGGATAGGACTCCCAGCAGTTCCCAGACATGACAGGGATATTTGCAGAGGACTCCAAACAGTGCCCAGACATAGGAGGAGGGAGTGCACAGGACTCCCAGCAGTGCCCAGACTTAGGAGGGGGTGTATATAGGACTCCCAGCAGTGCCCAGACATGACAGGGTTGTGTGCAGAGGACTCCCAGCAGTGTCCAGACATAGGAGGAAGGTGTGCACAGGACTCCCAGCAGTGCCCAGACATAGGAGGGGGTGTGCGTAGGACTCCCAACAGTGCCCAGACATAGGAGGGGTGGCTGGATAGGACTCCCAGCAGTGCCCAGACATGACTGGGGTGTGTCAAGAGGACTCCCAGCAGTGCTCAGACATAGGAAGGGGGTGTGTGGAGGACTCCCAGCAGTGCCCAGACATAGGAAGGGGGTGTGCGTAGGACTCCCAGCAGTGCCAGACATAGGATGGGTGGCTGGATAGGACTCCCAGCAGTGCCCAGACATGACAGGGGTGTGTGCAGAGGACTCCCAGCAGTGCCCAGACATAGAAGGGGGGTGTGCGTAGGACTCCCAGCAGTGCCCAGACATAGGAAGGGGGTGTGCGTAGGACTCCCAGCAGTGCCCAGATATAGGATGGGTGGCTGGATAGGACTCCCAGCAGTGCCCAGACATAGGAGGGGGTGTGGATAGGACTCCCGGCAGTGCCCAGACATGACAGGGGTGTGTGCAGAGGACTCCTGGCCGTGCCCAGACATAGGACGGGGGTGTGCACAGGACTCCCAGGAGTGCCCAGACATAGGAGGGGGGTGTATAGGACTCCCAGCAGTGCCCAGACATAGGAGGGTGGTGTAGATAGGACTCCCAGCAGTGCCCAGACATGACAGAGTCGTGTGCAGGGGACTCCTAGCAGTGTCCAGACATAGGAGGAAGGTGTGCAGAGGTCTCCCAGCAGTGCCCATACATAGGAGGGGGGTGTGCGTAGGACTCCCAGCAGTGCCCAGACATGACAGGGGGTGTGGATAGGACTCCCAGCAGTGCCCAGACATAGACAGGGGGTGTGGATTGGACTACCAGCAGTGCCCAGACATGACAGGGGGTGTGGATAGGACTCCCAGCAGTGCCCAGATATGACAGGGGTGTGTGCAGAGGACTCCCGGCAGTGCCCAGACATAGGAGGGGTAGCTGGATAGGACTCCCAGCAGTGCCCAGACGTGGGGGGTGGCTGGACAGGACTCCCAGCAGTGCCCAGACATAGGAGGGGTGGCTGGATAGGACTCCCAGCAGTGCCCAGATATAGGAGGGGTGGCTGGATAGGACTCCCAGCAGTGCCCAGACACAGGAGGGGTGTGGATAGTACTCCCAGCAGTGACCAGACATGACAGGGGTGTTTGCAGAGGACTCCCAGCAGTGCCCAGACATAGGAGGGGTGGCTGGATAGGACTCCCAGCAGTGCCCGGACATAGGAGGGTGGTGTGGATAGGACTCCCAACAGTGCCCAGACATGACAGGGGTGTGTGCAGAGGACTCCCAGCAGTGTCCAGACATAGGAGGAGGGTGTGTTTAGGACTCCCAGCAGTGCCCAGACATAAGTGGAGGTGTGGATAGGACTCCCAGCAGTTCCCAGACATGACAGGGATATTTGCAGAGGACTCCAAACAGTGCCAGACATAGGAGGAGGGAGTGCACAGGACTCCCAGCAGTGCCCAGACTTAGGAGGGGGTGTATATAGGACTCCCAGCAGTGCCCAGACATGACAGGGTTGTGTGCAGAGGACTCCCAGCAGTGTCCAGACATAGGAGGAAGGTGTGCACAGGACTCCCAGCAGTGCCCAGACATAGGAGGGGGTGTGCGTAGGACTCCCAACAGTGCCCAGACATAGGAGGGGTGGCTGGATAGGACTCCCAGCAGTGCCCTGACATAGAAGGGGGGTGTGGATAGGACTCCCAGCAGTGCCCAGACATGACTGGGGTGTGTCAAGAGGACTCCCAGCAGTGCTCAGACATAGGAAGGGGGTGTGTGGAGGACTCCCAGCAGTGCCCAGACATAGGAAGGGGGTGTGCGTAGGACTCCCAGCAGTGCCAGACATAGGATGGGTGGCTGAATAGGACTCCCAGCAGTGCCCAGACAAAGGAGGGGGTGTGGATAGGACTCCCAGCAGTGCCCAGACATGACAGAGGTGTGGGCAGAGGACTCCCGGCAGTGCCCAGATATATGAGGGGTAGCTGGATAGGACTCCCAGCAGTGCCCAGACGTAGGAGGGGTGGCTGGATAGGACTCCCAGCAGTGCCCAGGCATAGGAGGGGTGGCTGGATAGGACTCCCAGCAGTGCCCAGACATAAGAGGGGGTGTGAATAGGACTCCCAGCAGTTCCCAGACATGACAGGGATGTGTGCAGAGGACTCCCAGCAGTGCCCAGACATAGGAGGAGGGAGTGCACAGGACTCCCAGCAGTGCCCTGACTTAGGAGGGGGTGTGCGTAGGACTCCCAGCAGTGCCCAGGCATAGGAGGAGGGTGTGAGTAGGACTCCCAGCAGTGCCCAGACATAGGAAGGGTGGCTGGATAGGACTCCCAGCAGTGCCCAGACATAGGAGGGGTGGCTGGATCGGACTTCCAGCAGTGCCCAGACATAGGAGGGGTTTGTGCATAGGATTCCCAGCAGTAACCAGACATAGGAGGGGGGTGTGGATAGGACTTCCAGCAGTGCCCAGAAATGACAGGGGTGTGTGCAGAGGACTCCCAGCAGTGCCCAGACATTGGAGAAGGGTGTGTGTAGGACTCTCAGCAGTGCCCAGACATAGGGGGGTGGCTGGATAGGACTCCCAGCCGTGCCCAGACACAGGAGGGGTGGCTGGATAGGACTCCCAGCAGTGCCCAGACCTAGGAGGAGGGTGTGCACAGGAGTCCTAGCAGTGCCCAGACATAGGGGGGTGTAGATAGGACTCCCAGCAGTGCCCAGTCATAGGAGGGGTGGCTGGATAGGACTCGCAGCAGTGCACAGACATAGGAGGGGTGGCTGGATATGACTCCCAGCGGTGCCCAGACATAGGAGGGGTGTGTGCAGAGGACTCCCAGCAGTGCCCAGACATAGGAGGAGGGTGTGTATAGGACTCCCAGCAGTGCCCAGACATAGAAGGAGGGTGTGTATAGGACTCCCAGCAGTGCCCAGACATGACAGGGGTGTGTGCAGAGGACTCCCAGCAGTGTCCAGACATAGGAGGAGGGTGTGTTTAGGACTCCCAGCAGTGCCCAGACATAAGTGGAGGTGTGGATAGGACTCCCAGCAGTTCCCAGACATGACAGGGATATTTGCAGAGGACTCCAAACAGTGCCCAGACATAGGAGGAGGGAGTGCACAGGACTCCCAGCAGTGCCCAGACTTAGGAGGGGGTGTATATAGGACTCCCAGCAGTGCCCAGACATGACAGGGTTGTGTGCAGAGGACTCCCAGCAGTGTCCAGACATAGGAGGAAGGTGTGCACAGGACTCCCAGCAGTGCCCAGACATAGGAGGGGGTGTGCGTAGGACTCCCAACAGTGCCCAGACATAGGAGGGGTGGCTGGATAGGACTCCCAGCAGTGCCCAGACATAGAAGGGGGTGTGGATAGGACTCCCAGCAGTGCCCAGACATGACTGGGGTGTGTCAAGAGGACTCCCAGCAGTGCTCAGACATAGGAAGGGGGTGTGTGGAGGACTCCCAGCAGTGCCCAGACATAGGAAGGGGTGTGCGTAGGACTCCCAGCAGTGCCAGACATAGGATGGGTGGCTGGATAGGACTCCCAGCAGTGCCCAGACAAAGGAGGGGGTGTGGATAGGACTCCCAGCAGTGCCCAGACATGACAGAGGTGTGGGCAGAGGACTCCCGGCAGTGCCCAGATATAGGAGGGGTAGCTGGATAGGACTCCCAGCAGTGCCCAGACGTAGGAGGGGTGGCTGGATAGTACTCCCAGCAGTGCCCAGGCATAGGAGGGGTGGCTGGATAGGACTCCCAGCAGTGCCCAGACATAGTAGGGGTGGCTGGATAGGACTCCCAGCAGTGCCCAGACACAGGAGGGGTGTGGATGGGACTCCCAGCAGTGACCAGACATGACAGGGGTGTGTGCGGAGGACTCCCAGCAGTGCCCAGACATAGGAGGGTGGCTGGACACGACTCCCAGCAGTGCCCAGACATAGGAGGGGTGGCTGGATAGGACTCCCAGCTGTGCCCAGACATAGGAGGGGTTGCTGGGTAGGACTCCCAGCAGTGCCCAGACATAGGTGGAGGGTGTGTTTAGGACTCCCAGCAGTGCCCAGACATAAGAGGGGGTGTGAATAGGACTCCCAGCAGTTCCCAGACATGACAGGGATGTGTGCAGAGGACTCCCAGCAGTGCCCAGACATAGGAGGAGGGAGTGCACAGGACTCCCAGCAGTGCCCTGACGTAGTAGGGGGTGTGCGTAGGACTCCCAGCAGTGCCCAGACTTAGGAGGGTGTGTAGATAGGACTCCCAGCAGTGCCCAGACATGACAGGGGTCTGTGCAGAGGACTCCCAGCAGTGCCCAGACATAGGAGGAGGGTGTGCACAGGACTCCCAGCAGTGCCCAGACATATGAGGGGGGTGTGCATAGGATTCCCAGCAGTAACCAGACATAGGAGGGGGGTGTGGATAGGACTTCCAACAGTGCCCAGAAAGGACAGGGGTGTGTGCAGAGGACTCCCAGCAGTGCCCAGACATTGGAGGAGGGTGTGTGTAGGACTCTCAGCAGTGCCCAGACATAGGAGGGGTGGCTGGATAGGACTCCCAGCCGTGCCCAGACACAGGAGGGGTGGCTGGATAGGACTCCCAGCAGTGCCCAGACATAGGAGGGGTGGCTGCATAGGACTCCCAGCTGTGCCCAGACATAGGAGGGGTTGCTGGATAGGACTCCCAGCAGTGCCCAGACATAGGAGGCGGGTGTGTTTAGGACTCCCATCAGTGCCCAGACATAAGACGGGGTGTGAATAGGACTCCCAGCAGTTCCCAGACATGACAGGGATGTGTGCAGAGGACTCCCAGCAGTGCCCAGATATAGGAGGAGGGAGTGCACAGGACTCCCAGCAGTGCCCTGACTTAGGAGGGGGTGTGCGTAGGACTCCCAGCAGTGCCCAGACATAGGAGGGTGTGTAGATAGGACTCCCAGCAGTGCCCAGACATGACAGGGGTGTGTACAGAGGACTCCCAGCAGTGCCCAGACATAGGAGGAGGGTGTGCACAGGACTCCCAGCAGTGCCCAGACATATGAGGGGGGTGTGCATAGGATTCCCAGCAGTAACCAGACATAGGAGGGGGGTGTGGATAAGACTTCCAGCAGTGCCCAGAAATGACAGGGTTGTGTGCAGTGGACTCCCAGCAGTGCCCAGACATTGGAGGAGGGTGTGTGTAGGACTCTCAGCAGTGCCCAGACATAGGAGGGGTGGCTGGATAGGACTCCCAGCCGTGCCCAGACACAGGAGGGGTGGCTGGATAGGACTCCCAGCAGTGCCCAGACCTAGGAGGAGGGTGTGCACAGGAGTCCTAGCAGTGCCCAGACATAGGGGGGTGTAGATAGGACTCCCAGCAGTGCCCAGACATAGGAGGCGTGGCTGGATAGGACTCGCAGCAGTGCACAGACATAGGAGGGGTGGCTGGATAGGACTCCCAGCAGTGCCCAGACATAGGAGGGGTGGCTGGATATGACTCCCAGCAGTGCCCAGACATGACAGGGGTGTGTGCAGAGGACTCCCAGCAGTGCCCAGACATAGGAGGAGGGTGTGTATAGGACTCCCAGCAGTGCCCAGGCATAGGAGGGGTGGCTGGATAGGACTCCCAGCAGTGCCCAGACATAGGAGGGGTGGCTGGATTGGTCTCCCAGCAGTGCCCAGACATAGGAGGGGTGGCTGGATAGGACTCCCAGCAGAGCCCAGACATAGGAGGGGTGTGTGTGTAGGACTCCCAGCAGTGCCAAGACATAGGAGGAGTGGCTGGATAGGACTCTCAGCCGTGCCCAGACATAGGAGGGGTGGCTGGATAGGACTCCCAGCAGTGCCAAGACATTACTGGGGTGTGTGCAGAGGACTCCCAGCGGTGCCCAGACATAGGAGGGTGGCTGGATAGGACTCCCAGCAGTGCCCAGACATAGGAGGAGAGTGTGAGTAGGACTCCCAGCAGTGCCCAGACATAGGAGGGGTGGCTGGATAGGACTCCCAGCAGTGCCCAGACATAGGAGGGGTGGCTGGATCGGACTTCCAGCAGTGCCCAGACATAGGAGGGGTGTGTGCGTAGGACTCCTAGCAGTGCCCAGACATAGGAGGAGGGTGTGCACAGAACTCCCAGCAGTGCCCAGACATAGGAGGGGTGGCTGGATAGGACTCCCAGCAGTGCCCAGACATCACAGGGGTGTGTGCAGAGGACTCCCAGCAGTGCCCAGACATCACAGGGGTGTGTGCACAGGACTCCCAGCAGTGGCCAGACATAGGGGGGATGCGTAGGACTCCCAGCAGTGCCCAGACATAGGAAGGGTGGCTAGATAGGACTACCAGCCGTGCCCAGACATGACAAGGGTGTGTGCAGAGGTCTCCCAGCAGTGCCCAGACATAGGAGGAGGGTGTGCACAGGGCTCCCAGCAGTTCCCAGACATAGGAGGGGGGTGTGCGTAGGACTCCCAGTAGTGCCCAGACATAGGAGGGTGGTGTGGATCGGACTCCCAGCAGTGCCCAGACATGACATGGGTGTGTGCAGAGGACTCCCAGCAGTGCCCAGACATAGGAGGAGGGTGTGCACAGGACTCCCAGCAGTGCCCAGACATAGTAGGGGGTGTGCGTAGGACTCCTAGCAGTGCCCAGACATAGGAGGGGTTCCCAACAGTACCAAGACATAGGAGGGGTTGCTGGATAGGACTCCCAGCAGTGCCCAGACATAGGATGGGTGGCTGTATAGGTCTCCCAGCAGTGCCCAGACATACGAGGGGTGGCTGGATAGGACTCCCAGCTGTGCCCAGACATAGGATGGGTTGCTGGATAGGACTCCCAGCAGTGCCCAGACATAGGAGGAGGGTGTGTTTAGGACTCCCAGCAGTGCCCAGACATAAGAGGGGGTGTGAATAGGACTCCCAGCAGTTCCCAGACATGACAGGGATGTGTGCAGAGGACTCCCAGCAGTGCCCAGACATAGGAGGAGGGAGTGCACAGGACTCCCAGCAGTGCCCTGATGTAGGAGGGGGTGTGCGTAGGACACCCAGCAGTGCCCAGACATAGGAGGGTGTGTAGATAGGACTCCCAGCAGTGCCCAGACATGACAGGGGTCTGTGCAGAGGACTCCCAGCAGTGCCCAGACATAGGAGGAGGGTGTGCACAGGACTCCCAGCAGTGCCCAGACATATGAGGGGGGTGTGCATAGGATTCCCAGCAGTAACCAGACATAGGAGGGGGGTGTGGATAGGACTTCCAACAGTGCCCAGAAATGACAAGGGTGTGTGCAGAGGACTCCCAGCAGTGCCCAGACATTGGAGGAGGGTGTGTGTAGGACTCTCAGCAGTGCCCAGACATAGGAGGGGTGGCTGGATAGGACTCCCAGCCGTGCCCAGACACAGGAGGGGTGGCTGGATAGGACTCCCAGCAGTGCCCAGACATAGGAGGGGTGGCTGGATAGGACTCCCAGCAGTTCCCGAGACACAGGAGGGAGGTGGATGGGACTCCCAGCAGTGACCAGACATGACAGGGGTGTGTGCAGAGGACTCCCAGCAGTGCCCAGACATAGCAGGGGGGTGTGGATAGGACTCCCAGTAATACACAGACATAAGAGGGGGTGTGAATAGGACTCCCAGCAGTTCCCAGACATGACAGGGATGTGTGCAGAGGACTCCCAGCAGTGCCCAGACATAGGAGGAGGGAGTGCACAGGACTCCCAGCAGTGCCCTGACTTAGGAGGGGGTGTGCGTAGGACTCCCAGCAGTGCCCAGGCATAGGAGGAGGGTGTGAGTAGGACTCCCAGCAGTGCCCAGACATAGGAAGGGTGGCTGGATAGGACTCCCAGCAGTGCCCAGACATAGGAGGGGTGGCTGGATCGGACTTCCAGCAGTGCCCAGACATAGGAGGGGTTTGTGCATAGGATTCCCAGCAGTAACCAGACATAGGAGGGGGGTGTGGATAGGACTTCCAGCAGTGCCCAGAAATGACAGGGGTGTGTGCAGAGGACTCCCAGCAGTGCCCAGACATTGGAGGAGGGTGTGTGTAGGACTCTCAGCAGTGCCCAGACATAGGGGGGTGGCTGGATAGGACTCGCAGCAGTGCACAGACATAGGAGGGGTGGCTGGATATGACTCCCAGCAGTGCCCAGACATAGGAGGGGTGTGTGCAGAGGACTCCCAGCAGTGCCCAGACATAGGAGGAGGGTGTGTATAGGACTCCCAGCAGTGCCCAGACATAGAAGGAGGGTGTGTATAGGACTCCCAGCAGTGCCCAGACATGACAGGGGTGTGTGCAGAGGACTCCCAGCAGTGTCCAGACATAGGAGGAGGGTGTGTTTAGGACTCCCAGCAGTGCCCAGACATAAGTGGAGGTGTGGATAGGACTCCCAGCAGTTCCCAGACATGACAGGGATATTTGCAGAGGACTCCAAACAGTGCCCAGACATAGGAGGAGGGAGTGCACAGGACTCCCAGCAGTGCCCAGACTTAGGAGGGGGTGTATATAGGACTCCCAGCAGTGCCCAGACATGACAGGGTTGTGTGCAGAGGACTCCCAGCAGTGTCCAGACATAGGAGGAAGGTGTGCACAGGACTCCCAGCAGTGCCCAGACATAGGAGGGGGTGTGCGTAGGACTCCCAACAGTGCCCAGACATAGGAGGGGTGGCTGGATAGGACTCCCAGCAGTGCCCAGACATAGAAGGGGGGTGTGGATAGGACTCCCAGCAGTGCCCAGACATGACTGGGGTGTGTCAAGAGGACTCCCAGCAGTGCTCAGACATAGGAAGGGGGTGTGTGGAGGACTCCCAGCAGTGCCCAGACATAGGAAGGGGGTGTGCGTAGGACTCCCAGCAGTGCCAGACATAGGATGGGTGGCTGGATAGGACTCCCAGCAGTGCCCAGACAAAGGAGGGGGTGTGGATAGGACTCCCAGCAGTGCCCAGACATGACAAAGGTGTGGGCAGAGGACTCCCGGCAGTGCCCAGATATAGGAGGGGTAGCTGGATAGGACTCCCAGCAGTGCCCAGACGTAGGAGGGGTGGCTGGATAGGACTCCCAGCAGTGCCCAGGCATAGGAGGGGTGGATGGATAGGACTCCCAGCAGTGCCCAGACATAGTAGGGGTGGCTGGATAGGACTCCCAGCAGTGCCCAGACACAGGAGGGGTGTGGATGGGACTCCCAACAGTGACCAGACATGACAGGGGTGTGTGCGGAGGACTCCCAGCAGTGCCCAGACATAGGAGGGTGGCTGGACACGACTCCCAGCAGTGCCCAGACATAGGAGGGGTGGCTGGATAGGACTCCCAGCTATGCCCAGACATAGGAGGGGTTGCTGGATAGGACTCCCAGCAGTGCCCAGACATAGGCGGAGGGTGTGTTTAGGACTCCCAGCAGTGCCCAGACATAAGAGGGGGTGTGAATAGGACTCCCAGCAGTTCCCAGACATGACAGGGATGTGTGCAGAGGACTCCCAGCAGTGCCCAGACATAGGAGGAGGGAGTGCACAGGACTCCCAGCAGTGCCCTGACGTAGTAGGGGGTATGCGTAGGACTCCCAGCAGTGCCCAGACTTAGGAGGGTGTGTAGATAGGATTCCCAGCAGTGCCCAGACATGACAGGGGTCTGTGCAGAGTACTCCCAGCAGTGCCCAGACATAGGAGGAGGGTGTGCACAGGACTCCCAGCAGTGCCCAGACATATGAGGGGGGTGTGCATAGGATTCCCAGCAGTAACCAGACATAGGAGGGGGGTGTGGATAGGACTTCCAACAGTGCCCAGAAAGGACAGGGGTGTGTGCAGGGGACTCCCAGCAGTGCCCAGACATAGGAGGGGTGGCTGGATAGGACTCCCAGCCGTGCCCAGACACAGGAGGGGTGGCTGGATAGGACTCCCAGCAGTGCCCAGACATAGGAGGGGTGGCTGGATAGGACTCCCAGCAGTTCCCGAGACACAGGAGGGGTATGGATGGGACTCCTAGCAGTGACCAGACATAACAGGGGTGTGTGCAGAGGACTCCCAGCAGTGCCCAGACATAGGAGGGGGGTGTGGATAGGACTCCCAGCAATACCCAGACATGACAGGGGTGTGTGCAGAGGACTCCCAGCAGTGCCCAGACATAGAAGGGGTGGCTGGATGGGACTCCCAGCAGTGCCCAGACATAGGAGGGGTGGCTGGATAGGACTCCCAGCTGTGCCCAGACATAGGAGGGGTTGCTGGATAGGACTCCCAGCAGTGCCCAGACATAGGAGGAGGGTGTGTTTAGGACTCCCATCAGTGCCCAGACATAAGACGGGGTGTGAATAGGACTCCCAGCAGTTCCCAGACATGACAGGGATGTGTGCAGAGGACTCCCAGCAGTGCCCAGACATAGGAAGAGGGAGTGCACAGGACTCCCAGCAGTGCCCTGACTTAGGAGGGGGTGTGCGTAGGACTCCCAGCAGTGCCCAGACATAGGAGGAGGGCAGTGTGTAGATAGGACTCCCAGCAGTGCCCAGACATGACAGGGGTGTGTACAGAGGACTCCCAGCAGTGCCCAGACATAGGAGGAGGGTGTGCACAGGACTCCCAGCAGTGCCCAGACATATGAGGGGGGTGTGCATAGGATTCCCAGCAGTAACCAGACATAGGAGGGGGGTGTGGATAGGACTTCCAGCAGTGCCCAGAAATGACAGGGTTGTGTGCAGTGGACTCCCAGCAGTGCCCAGACATTGGAGGAGGGTGTGTGTAGGACTCTCAGCAGTGCCCAGACATAGGAGGGGTGGCTGGATAGGACTCCCAGCCGTGCCCAGACACAGGAGGGGTGGCTGGATAGGACTCCCAGCAGTGCCCAGACCTAGGAGGAGGGTGTGCACAGGAGTCCTAGCAGTGCCCAGACATAGGGGGGTGTAGATAGGACTCCCAGCAGTGCCCAGACATAGGAGGGGTGGCTGGATAGGACTCGCAGCAGTGCACAGACATAGGAGGGGTGGCTGGATAGGACTCCCAGCAGTGCCCAGACATAGGAGGGGTGGCTGGATATGACTCCCAGCAGTGCCCAGACATGACAGGGGTGTGTGCAGAGGACTCCCAGCAGTGCCCAGACATAGGAGGAGGGTGTGTATAGGACTCCCAGCAGTGCCCGGGCATAGGAGGGGTGGCTGGATAGGACTCCCAGCAGTGCCCAGACATAGGAGGGGTGGCTGGATTGGTCTCCCAGCAGTGCCCAGACATAGGAGGGGTGGCTGGATAGGACTCCCAGCAGAGCCCAGACATAGGAGGGGTGTGTGTGTAGGACTCCCAGCAGTGCCAAGACATAGGAGGAGTGGCTGGATAGGACTCTCAGCCGTGCCCAGACATAGGAGGGGTGGCTGGATAGGACTCCCAGCAGTGCCAAGACATTACTGGGGTGTGTGCAGAGGACTCCCAGCGGTGCCCAGACATAGGAGGGTGGCTGGATAGGACTCCCAGCAGTGCCCAGACATAGGAGGAGGGTGTGAGTATGACTCCCAGCAGTGCCCAGACATAGGAGGGGTGGCTGGATAGGACTCCCAGCAGTGCCCAGACATATGAGGGGGGTGTGCATAGGATTCCCAGCAGTAACCAGACATAGGAGGGGGGTGTGGATAGGACTTCCAGCAGTGCCCAGAAATGACAGGGTTGTGTGCAGTGGACTCCCAGCAGTGCCCAGACATTGGAGGAGGGTGTGTGTAGGACTCTCAGCAGTGCCCAGACATAGGAGGGGTGGCTGGATAGGACTCCCAGCCGTGCCCAGACACAGGAGGGGTGGCTGGATAGGACTCCCAGCAGTGCCCAGACCTAGGAGGAGGGTGTGCACAGGAGTCCTAGCAGTGCCCAGACATAGGGGGGTGTAGATAGGACTCCCAGCAGTGCCCAGACATAGGAGGGGTGGCTGGATAGGACTCGCAGCAGTGCACAGACATAGGAGGGGTGGCTGGATAGGACTCCCAGCAGTGCCCAGACATAGGAGGGGTGGCTGGATATGACTCCCAGCAGTGCCCAGACATGACAGGAGTGTGTGCAGAGGACTCCCAGCAGTGCCCAGACATAGGAGGAGGGTGTGTATAGGACTCCCAGCAGTGCCCAGGCATAGGAGGGGTGGCTGGATAGGACTCCCAGCAGTGCCCAGACATAGGAGGGGTGGCTGGATTGGTCTCCCAGCAGTGCCCAGACATAGGAGGGGTGGCTGGATAGGACTCCCAGCAGAGCCCAGACATAGGAGGGGTGTGTGTGTAGGACTCCCAGCAGTGCCAAGACATAGGAGGAGTGGCTGGATAGGACTCTCAGCCGTGCCCAGACATAGGAGGGGTGGCTGGATAGGACTCCCAGCAGTGCCAAGACATTACTGGGGTGTGTGCAGAGGACTCCCAGCGGTGCCCAGACATAGGAGGGTGGCTGGATAGGACTCCCAGCAGTGCCCAGACATAGGAGGAGGGTGTGAGTATGACTCCCAGCAGTGCCCAGACATAGGAGGGGTGGCTGGATAGGACTCCCAGCAGTGCCCAGACATAGGAGGGGTGGCTGGATCGGACTTCCAGCAGTGCCCAGACATAGGAGGGGTGTGTGCGTAGGACTCCTAGCAGTGCCCAGACATAGGAGGAGGGTGTGCACAGAACTCCCAGCAGTGCCCAGACATAGGAGGGGTGGCTGGATAGGACTCCCAGCAGTGCCCAGACATCACAGGGGTGTGTGCAGAGGACTCCCAGCAGTGCCCAGACATGACAGGGGTGTGTGCACAGGACTCCCAGCAGTGGCCAGACATAGGGGGGGGGGGGTGCGTAGGACTCCCAGCAGTGCCCAGACATAGGAAGGGTGGCTAGATAGGATTCCCAGCCGTGCCCAGACATGACAACGGTGTGTGCAGAGGTTTCCCAGCAGTGCCCAGACATAGGAGGAGGGTGTGCACAGGACTCCCAGCAGTTCCCAGACATAGGAGGGGGGTGTGCGTAGGACTCCCAGTAGTGCCCAGACATAGGAGGGTGGTGTGGATCGGACTCCCAGCAGTGCCCAGACATGACATGGGTGTGTGCAGAGGACTCCCAGCAGTGCCCAGACATAGGAGGAGGGTGTGCACAGGACTCCCAGCAGTGCCCAGACATAGTAGGGGGTGTGCGTAGGACTCCTAGCAGTGCCCAGACATAGGAGGGGTGGCTGGATAGGACTCCCAACAGTACCAAGACATAGGAGGGGTTGCTGGATAGGACTCCCAGCAGTGCCCAGACATAGGATGGGTGGCTGTATAGGTCTCCCAGCAGTGCCCAGACATACGAGGGGTGGTTGGATAGGACTCCCAGCTGTGCCCAGACATAGGATGGGTTGCTGGATAGGACTCCCAGCAGTGCCCAGACATAGGAGGAGGGTGTGTTTAGGACTCCCAGCAGTGCCCAGACATAAGAGGGGGTGTGAATAGGACTCCCAGCAGTTCCCAGACATGACAGGGATGTGTGCAGAGGACTCCCAGCAGTGCCCAGACATAGGAGGAGGGAGTGCACAGGACTCCCAGCAGTGCCCTGATGTAGGAGGGGGTGTGCGTAGGACACCCAGCAGTGCCCAGACATAGGAGCGTGTGTAGATAGGACTCCCAGCAGTGCCCAGACATGACAGGGGTCTGTGCAGAGGACTCCCAGCAGTGCCCAGACATAGGAGGAGGGTGTGCACAGGACTCCCAGCAGTGCCCAGACATATGAGGGGGGTGTGCATAGGATTCCCAGCAGTAACCAGACATAGGAGGGGGGTGTGGATAGGACTTCCAACAGTGCCCAGAAATGACAAGGGTGTGTGCAGAGGACTCCCAGTAGTGCCCAGACATTGGAGGAGGGTGTGTGTAGGACTCTCAGCAGTGCCCAGACATAGGAGGGGTGGCTGGATAGGACTCCCAGCCGTGCCCAGACACAGGAGGGGTGGCTGGATAGGACTCCCAGCAGTGCCCAGACATAGGAGGGGTGGCTGGATAGGACTCCCAGCAGTTCCCGAGACACAGGAGGGGTGTGGATGGGACTCCCAGCAGTGACCAGACATGACAGGGGTGTGTTCAGAGGACTCCCAGCAGTGCCCAGACATAGCAGGGGGGTGTGGATAGGACTCCCAGCAATACACAGACATGACAGGGGTGTGTGCAGAGGACTCCCAGCAGTGCCCAGACATAGGAGGGGTGGCTGGATGGGACTCCCAGCAGTGCCCAGACAAAGGAGGGGTGGCTGGATAGGACTCCCAGCTGTGCCCAGACATAGGAGGGGTTGCTGGATAGGACTCCAAGCAGTGCCCAGACATAGGAGGAGGGTGTGTTTAGGACTCCCAGCAGTGCCCAGACATAAGAGGGGGTGTGAATAGGACTCCCAGCAGTTCCCAGACATGACAGGGATGTGTGCAGAGGACTCCCAGCAGTGCCCAGACATAGGAGGAGGGAGTGCACAGGACTCCCAGCAGTGCCCTGACTTAGGAGGGGGTGTGCGTAGGACTCCCAGCAGTGCCCAGGCATAGGAGGAGGGTGTGAGTAGGACTCCCAGCAGTGCCCAGACATAGGAAGGGTGGCTGGATAGGACTCCCAGCAGTGCCCAGACATAGGAGGGGTGGCTGGATCGGACTTCCAGCAGTGCCCAGACATAGGAGGGGTTTGTGCATAGGATTCCCAGCAGTAACCAGACATAGGAGGGGGGTGTGGATAGGACTTCCAGCAGTGCCCAGAAATGACAGGGGTGTGTGCAGAAGACTCCCAGCAGTGCCCAGACATTGGAGGAGGGTGTGTGTAGGACTCTCAGCAGTGCCCAGACATAGGGGGGTGGCTGGATAGGACTCCCAGCCGTGCCCAGACACAGGAGGGGTGGCTGGATAGGACTCCCAGCAGTGCCCAGACCTAGGAGGAGGGTGTGCACAGGAGTCCTAGCAGTGCCCAGACATAGGGGGGTGTAGATAGGACTCCCAGCAGTGCCCAGTCATAGGAGGGGTGGCTGGATAGGACTCGCAGCAGTGCACAGACATAGGAGGGGTGGCTGGATATGACTCCCAGCAGTGCCCAGACATAGGAGGGGTGTGTGCAGAGGACTCCCAGCAGTGCCCAGACATAGGAGGAGGGTGTGTATAGGACTCCCAGCAGTGCCCAGACATAGAAGGAGGGTGTGTATAGGACTCCCAGCAGTGCCCAGGCATAGGAGGGGTGGCTGGATAGGACTCCCAGCAGTGCCCAGACATGACAGGGGTGTGTGCAGAGCACTCCCTGCAGTGCCCAGATATAGGAAGAGGGTGTTTGTAGGACTCCCAGCAGTGCCCAGCCATAGGAGGGGTGGCTGGATAGGACTCCCTGCGGTGCCAAGACATAGGAGGAGGGTATGAACAGGACTCCCAGCAGTGCCCAGACATAGGAGGAGGGTGTGCAAAGGACTCCCAGCAGTGCCCAGACATAGGAGGGGGTGTGCGTAGGACTCCCAGCAGTGCCCAGACATAGACGGGTGTGTAGATAGGACTCCCAGCAGTGCCCAGACATGACAGGGGTGTGTGCAGAGGACTCCCAGCAGTGCCCAGACATAGGAGGAGGGTGTGCACAGGACTCCCAGCAGTGCCCAGACATATGAGGGGGGTGTGCATAGGATTCCCAGCAGTACCCAGACATTTATTTGCAGAGTTTTATATAGCGCAAACTAGACCCTAACCGAATCAGGTATCAGAGCGCTTTACATAGCACCAGTTACGTTACATGAGGACACACTTTCATTTTTAGGCACGGGGAGATTAAGTGATTTGCCCAGAATCACAGGAGGTTTTTGGCGTCGTTACTGAGGCTCGAACCCAGATCCCCAGGTCCGAGGTCGAGCGCCTTAGCCGTTAGGCCAACTCCTCTCCCCAACATAGGAGGGGGGTGTGGATAGGACTTCCAGCAGTGCCTAGAAATGACAGGGTTGTGTGCAGAGGACTCCCAGCAGTTCCCAGACATTGGAGGAGTGTGTGTGTAGGACTCTCAGCAGTGCCCAGACATAGGAGGGGTGGCTGGATAGGACTCCCAGCCGTGCCCAGACATAGGAGGGGTGGCTGGATAGTACTCCCAAGAGTGCCCAGACCTAGGAGGGGTGGCTGGAAAGGACTCCCAGCAGTGCCCAAACATAGGAGGGGTGGCTGGATAGGACTCCCAGCAGTGCCCAGACATGACAGGGGTGTGTGCAGAGCACTCCCACCAGTGCCCAGACATAGGAGGAAGGTGTGTGTAGGACTCCCAGCAGTGCCCAGACATAGGAGGGGTGGCTGGATAGGACTCCCTGCAGTGCCAAGACATAGGAGGAGGGTATGCACAGGACTCCCAGCAGTGCCCAGACATAGGAGGAGGGAGTGCACAGGACTCCCAGCAGTGCCTAGACTTAGGAGGGGTGTGTGCAGAGGACTCCCAGCAGTGCCCAGACATAGGAGGAGGGGTGCACAGGACTCCCAGAAGTGCCCAGACATAGGAGGGGGTGTGCATAGGACTCCCAGCAGTGCCCAGACATAGGATGGGTGGCTGGATAGGACTCCCAGCAGTGCCCAGACATAGGATGGGGGTGTGGATAGGACTCCCAGGAGTGCCCAGTCATGACAGGGGTGTGTGCAGAGGACTCCCAGCAGTGCCCAGACATAGGAGGGGTAGCTGGATAGGACTCCCAGCAGTGGCCAGACATAGGAGGGGTGGCTGGATAGGACTCCCAGCAGTGCCCAGACATAGGAGGGGTGGCTGGATAGGACTCCCAGCAGTGCCCAGACATAGGAGGGGTGGCTGTATAGGACTCCCAGCAGTGCCCAGACATAGGAGGGGGGTGTGGATAGGACTTCCAACAGTGCCCAGAAATGACAAGGGTGTGTGCAGAGGACTCCCAGCAGTGCCCAGACATTGGAGGAGGGTGTGTGTAGGACTCTCAGCAGTGCCCAGACATAGGAGGGGTGGCTGGATAGGACTCCCAGCCGTGCCCAGACACAGGAGGGGTGGCTGGATAGGACTCCCAGCAGTGCCCAGACATAGGAGGGGTGGCTGGATAGGACTCCCAGCAGTTCCCGAGACACAGGAGGGAGGTGGATGGGACTCCCAGCAGTGACCAGACATGACAGGGGTGTGTGCAGAGGACTCCCAGCAGTGCCCAGACATAGCAGGGGGGTGTGGATAGGACTCCCAGCAATACACAGACATGACAGGGGTGTGTGCAGAGGACTCCCAGCAGTGCCCAGACATAGGAGGGGTGGCTGGATGGGACTCCCAGCAGTGCCCAGACATAGGAGGGGTGGCTGGATAGGACTCCCAGCAGTTCCCGAGACACAGGAGGGAGGTGGATGGGACTCCCAGCAGTGACCAGACATGACAGGGGTGTGTGCAGAGGACTCCCAGCAGTGCCCAGACATAGCAGGGGGGTGTGGATAGGACTCCCAGCAATACACAGACATGACAGGGGTGTGTGCAGAGGACTCCAAGCAGTGCCCAGACATAGGAGGAGGGTGTGTTTAGGACTCCCAGCAGTGCCCAGACATAAGAGGGGGTGTGAATAGGACTCCCAGCAGTTCCCAGACATGACAGGGATGTGTGCAGAGGACTCCCAGCAGTGCCCAGACATAGGAGGAGGGAGTGCACAGGACTCCCAGCTGTGCCCTGACTTAGGAGGGGGTGTGCGTAGGACTCCCAGCAGTGCCCAGGCATAGGAGGAGGGTGTGAGTAGGACTCCCAGCAGTGCCCAGACATAGGAAGGGTGGCTGGATAGGACTCCCAGCAGTGCCCAGACATAGGAGGGGTGGCTGGATCGGACTTCCAGCAGTGCCCAGACATAGGAGGGGTTTGTGCATAGGATTCCCAGCAGTAGCCAGACATAGGAGGGGGGTGTGGATAGGACTTCCAGCAGTGCCCAGAAATGACAGGGGTGTGTGCAGAGGACTCCCAGCAGTGCCCAGACATTGGAGGAGGGTGTGTGTAGGACTCTCAGCAGTGCCCAGACATAGGGGGGTGGCTGGATAGGACTCCCAGCCGTGCCCAGACACAGGAGGGGTGGCTGGATAGGACTCCCAGCAGTGCCCAGACCTAGGAGGAGGGTGTGCACAGGAGTCCTAGCAGTGCCCAGACATAGGGGGGTGTAGATAGGACTCCCAGCAGTGCCCAGTCATAGGAGGGGTGGCTGGATAGGACTCGCAGCAGTGCACAGACATAGGAGGGGTGGCTGGATATGACTCCCAGCAGTGCCCAGACATAGGAGGGGTGTGTGCAGAGGACTCCCAGCAGTGCCCAGACATAGGAGGAGGGTGTGTATAGGACTCCCAGCAGTGCCCAGACATAGAAGGAGGGTGTGTATAGGACTCCCAGCAGTGCCCAGACATGACAGGGGTGTGTGCAGAGGACTCCCAGCAGTGTCCAGACATAGGAGGAGGGTGTGTTTAGGACTCCCAGCAGTGCCCAGACATAAGTGGAGGTGTGGATAGGACTCCCAGCAGTTCCCAGACATGACAGGGATATTTGCAGAGGACTCCAAACAGTGCCCAGACATAGGAGGAGGGAGTGCACAGGACTCCCAGCAGTGCCCAGACTTAGGAGGGGGTGTATATAGGACTCCCAGCAGTGCCCAGACATGACAGGGTTGTGTGCAGAGGACTCCCAGCAGTGTCCAGACATAGGAGGAAGGTGTGCACAGGACTCCCAGCAGTGCCCAGACATAGGAGGAGGTGTGCGTAGGACTCCCAACAGTGCCCAGACATAGGAGGGGTGGCTGGATAGGACTCCCAGCAGTGCCCAGACATAGAAGGGGGGTGTGGATAGGACTCCCAGCAGTGCCCAGACATGACTGGGGTGTGTCAAGAGGACTCCCAGCAGTGCTCAGACATAGGAAGGGGGTGTGTGGAGGACTCCCAGCAGTGCCCAGACATAGGAAGGGGGTGTGCGTAGGACTACCAGCAGTGCCAGACATAGGATGGGTGGCTGGATAGGACTCCCAGCAGTGCCCAGACAAAGGAGGGGGTGTGGATAGGACTCCCAGCAGTGCCCAGACATGACAAAGGTGTGGGCAGAGGACTCCCGGCAGTGCCCAGATATAGGAGGGGTAGCTGGATAGGACTCCCAGCAGTGCCCAGACGTAGGAGGGGTGGCTGGATAGGACTCCCAGCAGTGCCCAGGCATAGGAGGGGTGGCTGGATAGGACTCCCAGCAGTGCCCAGACATAGTAGGGGTGGCTGGATAGGACTCCCAGCAGTGCCCAGACACAGGAGGGGTGTGGATGGGACTCCCAGCAGTGACCAGACATGACAGGGGTGTGTGCGGAGGACTCCCAGCAGTGCCCAGACATAGGAGGGTGGCTGGACACGACTCCCAGCAGTGCCCAGACATAGGAGGGGTGGCTGGATAGGACTCCCAGCTGTGCCCAGACATAGGAGGGGTTGCTGGATAGGACTCCCAGCAGTGCCCAGACATAGGCGGAGGGTGTGTTTAGGACTCCCAGCAGTGCCCAGACATAAGAGGGGGTGTGAATAGGACTCCCAGCAGTTCCCAGACATGACAGGGATGTGTGCAAAGGACTCCCAGCAGTGCCCAGACATAGGAGGAGGGAGTGCACAGGACTCCCAGCAGTGCCCTGACGTAGTAGGGGGTGTGCGTAGGACTCCCAGCAGTGCCCAGACTTAGGAGGGTGTGTAGATAGGATTCCCAGCAGTGCCCAGACATGACAGGGGTCTGTGCAGAGGACTCCCAGCAGTGCCCAGACATAGGAGGAGGGTGTGCACAGGACTCCCAGCAGTGCCCAGACATATGAGGGGGGTGTGCATAGGATTCCCAGCAGTAACCAGACATAGGAGGGGGGTGTGGATAGGACTTCCAACAGTGCCCAGAAAGGACAGGGGTGTGTGCAGAGGACTACCAGCAGTGCCCAGACATAGGAGGGGTGGCTGGATAGGACTCCCAGCCGTGCCCAGACACAGGAGGGGTGGCTGGATAGGACTCCCAGCAGTGCCCAGACATAGGAGGGGTGGCTGGATAGGACTCCCAGCAGTTCCCGAGACACAGGAGGGGTATGGATGGGACTCCTAGCAGTGACCAGACATGACAGGGGTGTGTGCAGAGGACTCCCAGCAGTGCCCAGACATAGGAGGGGGGTGTGGATAGGACTCCCAGCAATACCCAGACATGACAGGGGTGTGTGCAGAGGACTCCCAGCAGTGCCCAGACATAGAAGGGGTGGCTGGATGGGACTCCCAGCAGTGCCCAGACATAGGAGGGGTGGCTGGATAGGACTCCCAGCTGTGCCCAGACATAGGAGGGGTTGCTGGATAGGACTCCCAGCAGTGCCCAGACATAGGAGGAGGGTGTGTTTAGGACTCCCATCAGTGCCCAGACATAAGACAGGGTGTGAATAGGACTCCCAGCAGTTCCCAGACATGACAGGGATGTGTGCAGAGGACTCCCAGCAGTGCCCAGACATAGGAAGAGGGAGTGCACAGGACTCCCAGCAGTGCCCTGACTTAGGAGGGGGTGTGCGTAGGACTCCCAGCAGTGCCCAGACATAGGAGGAGGGCAGTGTGTAGATAGGACTCCCAGCAGTGCCCAGACATGACAGGGGTGTGTACAGAGGACTCCCAGCAGTGCCCAGACATAGGAGGAGGGTGTGCACAGGACTCCCAGCAGTGCCCAGACATATGAGGGGTGTGTGCATAGGATTCCCAGCAGTAACCAGACATAGGAGGGGGGTGTGGATAGGACTTCCAGCAGTGCCCAGAAATGACAGGGTTGTGTGCAGTGGACTCCCAGCAGTGCCCAGACATTGGAGGAGGGTGTGTGTAGGACTCTCAGCAGTGCCCAGACATAGGAGGGGTGGCTGGATAGGACTCCCAGCCGTGCCCAGACACAGGAGGGGTGGCTGGATAGGACTCCCAGCAGTGCCCAGACCTAGGAGGAGGGTGTGCACAGGAGTCCTAGCAGTGCCCAGACATAGGGGGGTGTAGATAGGACTCCCAGCAGTGCCCAGACATAGGAGGGTGGCTGGATAGGACTCGCAGCAGTGCACAGACATAGGAGGGGTGGCTGGATAGGACTCCCAGCAGTGCCCAGACATAGGAGGGGTGGCTGGATATGACTCCCAGCAGTGCCCAGACATGACAGGGGTGTGTGCAGAGGACTCCCAGCAGTGCCCAGACATAGGAGGAGGGTGTGTATAGGACTCCCAGCAGTGCCCAGGCATAGGAGGGGTGGCTGGATAGGACTCCCAGCAGTGCCCAGACATAGGAGGGGTGGCTGGATTGGTCTCCCAGCAGTGCCCAGACATAGGAGGGGTGGCTGGATAGGACTCCCAGCAGAGCCCAGACATAGGAGGGGTGTGTGTGTAGGACTCCCAGCAGTGCCAAGACATAGGAGGAGTGGCTGGATAGGACTCTCAGCCGTGCCCAGACATAGGAGGGGTGGCTGGATAGGACTCCCAGCAGTGCCAAGACATTACTGGGGTGTGTGCAGAGGACTCCCAGCGGTGCCCAGACATAGGAGGGTGGCTGGATAGGACTCCCAGCAGTGCCCAGACATAGGAGGAGGGTGTGAGTATGACTCCCAGCAGTGCCCAGACATAGGAGGGGTGGCTGGATAGGACTCCCAGCAGTGCCCAGACATAGGAGGGGTGGCTGGATCGGACTTCCAGCAGTGCCCAGACATAGGAGGGGTGTGTGCGTAGGACTCCTAGCAGTGCCCAGACATAGGAGGAGGGTGTGCACAGAACTCCCAGCAGTGCCCAGACATAGGAGGGGTGGCTGGATAGGACTCCCAGCAGTGCCCAGACATCACAGGAGTGTGTGCAGAGGACTCCCAGCAGTGCCCAGACATGACAGGGGTGTGTGCACAGGACTCCCAGCAGTGGCCAGACATAGGGGGGGGGGGGTGCGTAGGACTCCCAGCAGTGCCCAGACATAGGAAGGGTGGCTAGATAGGATTCCCAGCCGTGCCCAGACATGACAACGGTGTGTGCAGAGGTCTCCCAGCAGTGCCCAGACATAGGAGGAGGGTGTGCACAGGACTCCCAGCAGTTCCCAGACTTAGGAGGGGGGTGTGCGTAGGACTCCCAGTAGTGCCCAGACATAGGAGGGTGGTGTGGATCGGACTCCCAGCAGTGCCCAGACATGACATGGGTGTGTGCAGAGGACTCCCAGCAGTGCCCAGACATAGGAGGAGGGTGTGCACAGGACTCCCAGCAGTGCCCAGACATAGTAGGGGGTGTGCGTAGGACTCCTAGCAGTGCCCAGACATAGGAGGGGTGGCTGGATAGGACTCCCAACAGTACCAAGACATAGGAGGGGTTGCTGGATAGGACTCCCAGCAGTGCCCAGACATAGGATGGGTGGCTGTATAGGTCTCCCAGCAGTGCCCAGACATACGAGGGGTGGCTGGATAGGACTCCCAGCTGTGCCCAGACATAGGATGGGTTGCTGGATAGGACTCCCAGCAGTGCCCAGACATAGGAGGAGGGTGTGTTTAGGACTCCCAGCAGTGCCCAGACATAAGAGGGGGTGTGAATAGGACTCCCAGCAGTTCCCAGACATGACAGGGATGTGTGCAGAGGACTCCCAGCAGTGCCCAGACATAGGAGGAGGGAGTGCACAGGACTCCCAGCAGTGCCCTGATGTAGGAGGGGGTGTGCGTAGGACACCCAGCAGTGCCCAGACATAGGAGCCTGTGTAGATAGGACTCCCAGCAGTGCCCAGACATGACAGGGGTCTGTGCAGAGGACTCCCAGCAGTGCCCAGACATAGGAGGAGGGTGTGCACAGGACTCCCAGCAGTGCCCAGACATATGAGGGGGGTGTGCATAGGATTCCCAGCAGTAACCAGACATAGGAGGGGGGTGTGGATAGGACTTCCAACAGTGCCCAGAAATGACAAGGGTGTGTGCAGAGGACTCCCAGCAGTGCCCAGACATTGGAGGAGGGTGTGTGTAGGACTCTCAGCAGTGCCCAGACATAGGAGGGGTGGCTGGATAGGACTCCCAGCCGTGCCCAGACACAGGAGGGGTGGCTGGATAGGACTCCCAGCAGTGCCCAGACATAGGAGGGGTGGCTGGATAGGACTCCCAGCAGTTCCCGAGACACAGGAGGGGTGTGGATGGGACTCCCAGCAGTGACCAGACATGACAGGGGTGTGTTCAGAGGACTCCCAGCAGTGCCCAGACATAGCAGGGGGGTGTGGATAGGACTCCCAGCAATACACAGACATGACAGGGGTGTGTGCAGAGGACTCCCAGCAGTGCCCAGACATAGGAGGGGTGGCTGGATGGGACTCCCAGCAGTGCCCAGACAAAGGAGGGGTGGCTGGATAGGACTCCCAGCTGTGCCCAGACATAGGAGGGGTTGCTGGATAGGACTCCAAGCAGTGCCCAGACATAGGAGGAGGGTGTGTTTAGGACTCCCAGCAGTGCCCAGACATAAGAGGGGGTGTGAATAGGACTCCCAGCAGTTCCCAGACATGACAGGGATGTGTGCAGAGGACTCCCAGCAGTGCCCAGACATAGGAGGAGGGAGTGCACAGTACTCCCAGCAGTGCCCTGACTTAGGAGGGGGTGTGCGTAGGACTCCCAGCAGTGCCCAGGCATAGGAGGAGGGTGTGAGTAGGACTCCCAGCAGTGCCCAGACATAGGAAGGGTGGCTGGATAGGACTCCCAGCAGTGCCCAGACATAGGAGGGGTGGCTGGATCGGACTTCCAGCAGTGCCCAGACATAGGAGGGGTTTGTGCATAGGATTCCCAGCAGTAACCAGACATAGGAGGGGGGTGTGGATAGGACTTCCAGCAGTGCCCAGAAATGACAGGGGTGTGTGCAGAGGACTCCCAGCAGTGCCCAGACATTGGAGGAGGGTGTGTGTAGGACTCTCAGCAGTGCCCAGACATAGGGGGGTGGCTGGATAGGACTCCCAGCCGTGCCCAGACACAGGAGGGGTGGCTGGATAGGACTCCCAGCAGTGCCCAGACCTAGGAGGAGGGTGTGCACAGGAGTCCTAGCAGTGCCCAGACATAGGGGGGTGTAGATAGGACTCCCAGCAGTGCCCAGTCATAGGAGGGGTGGCTGGATAGGACTCGCAGCAGTGCACAGACATAGGAGGGGTGGCTGGATATGACTCCCAGCAGTTCCCAGACATGACAGGGATGTGTGCAGAGGACTCCCAGCAGTGCCCAGACATAGGAAGAGGGAGTGCACAGGACTCCCAGCAGTGCCCTGACTTAGGAGGGGGTGTGCGTAGGACTCCCAGCAGTGCCCAGACATAGGAGGAGGGCAGTGTGTAGATAGGACTCCCAGCAGTGCCCAGACATGACAGGGGTGTGTACAGAGGACTCCCGGCAGTGCCCAGACATAGGAGGAGGGTGTGCACAGGACTCCCAGCAGTGCCCAGACATATGAGGGGTGTGTGCATAGGATTCCCAGCAGTAACCAGACATAGGAGGGGGGTGTGGATAGGACTTCCAGCAGTGCCCAGAAATGACAGGGTTGTGTGCAGTGGACTCCCAGCAGTGCCCAGACATTGGAGGAGGGTGTGTGTAGGACTCTCAGCAGTGCCCAGACATAGGAGGGGTGGCTGGATAGGACTCCCAGCCGTGCCCAGACACAGGAGGGGTGGCTGGATAGGACTCCCAGCAGTGCCCAGACCTAGGAGGAGGGTGTGCACAGGAGTCCTAGCAGTGCCCAGACATAGGGGGGTGTAGATAGGACTCCCAGCAGTGCCCAGACATAGGAGGGTGGCTGGATAGGACTCGCAGCAGTGCACAGACATAGGAGGGGTGGCTGGATAGGACTCCCAGCAGTGCCCAGACATAGGAGGGGTGGCTGGATATGACTCCCAGCAGTGCCCAGACATGACAGGGGTGTGTGCAGAGGACTCCCAGCAGTGCCCAGACATAGGAGGAGGGTGTGTATAGGACTCCCAGCAGTGCCCAGGCATAGGAGGGGTGGCTGGATAGGACTCCCAGCAGTGCCCAGACATAGGAGGGGTGGCTGGATTGGTCTCCCAGCAGTGCCCAGACATAGGAGGGGTGGCTGGATAGGACTCCCAGCAGAGCCCAGACATAGGAGGGGTGTGTGTGTAGGACTCCCAGCAGTGCCAAGACATAGGAGGAGTGGCTGGATAGGACTCTCAGCCGTGCCCAGACATAGGAGGGGTGGCTGGATAGGACTCCCAGCAGTGCCAAGACATTACTGGGGTGTGTGCAGAGGACTCCCAGCGGTGCCCAGACATAGGAGGGTGGCTGGATAGGACTCCCAGCAGTGCCCAGACATAGGAGGAGGGTGTGAGTATGACTCCCAGCAGTGCCCAGGCATAGGAGGAGGGTGTGAGTAGGACTCCCAGCAGTGCCCAGACATAGGAAGGGTGGCTGGATAGGACTCCCAGCAGTGCCCAGACATAGGAGGGGTGGCTGGATCGGACTTCCAGCAGTGCCCAGACATAGGAGGGGTTTGTGCATAGGATTCCCAGCAGTAACCAGACATAGGAGGGGGGTGTGGATAGGACTTCCAGCAGTGCCCAGAAATGACAGGGGTGTGTGCAGAGGACTCCCAGCAGTGCCCAGACATTGGAGGAGGGTGTGTGTAGGACTCTCAGCAGTGCCCAGACATAGGGGGGTGGCTGGATAGGACTCCCAGCCGTGCCCAGACACAGGAGGGGTGGCTGGATAGGACTCCCAGCAGTGCCCAGACCTAGGAGGAGGGTGTGCACAGGAGTCCTAGCAGTGCCCAGACATAGGGGGGTGTAGATAGGACTCCCAGCAGTGCCCAGTCATAGGAGGGGTGGCTGGATAGGACTCGCAGCAGTGCACAGACATAGGAGGGGTGGCTGGCTATGACTCCCAGCAGTGCCCAGACATAGGAGGGGTGTGTGCAGAGGACTCCCAGCAGTGCCCAGACATAGGAGGAGGGTGTGTTTAGGACTCCCATCAGTGCCCAGACATAAGACGGGGTGTGAATAGGACTCCCAGCAGTTCCCAGACATGACAGGGATGTGTGCAGAGGACTCCCAGCAGTGCCCAGACATAGGAAGAGGGAGTGCACAGGACTCCCAGCAGTGCCCTGACTTAGGAGGGGGTGTGCGTAGGACTCCCAGCAGTGCCCAGACATAGGAGGAGGGCAGTGTGTAGATAGGACTCCCAGCAGTGCCCAGACATGACAGGGGTGTGTACAGAGGACTCCCAGCAGTGCCCAGACATAGGAGGAGGGTGTGCACAGGACTCCCAGCAGTGCCCAGACATATGAGGGGTGTGTGCATAGGATTCCCAGCAGTAACCAGACATAGGAGGGGGGTGTGGATAGGACTTCCAGCAGTGCCCAGAAATGACAGGGTTGTGTGCAGTGGACTCCCAGCAGTGCCCAGACATTGGAGGAGGGTGTGTGTAGGACTCTCAGCAGTGCCCAGACATAGGAGGGGTGGCTGGATAGGACTCCCAGCCGTGCCCAGACACAGGAGGGGTGGCTGGATAGGACTCCCAGCAGTGCCCAGACCTAGGAGGAGGGTGTGCACAGGAGTCCTAGCAGTGCCCAGACATAGGGGGGTGTAGATAGGACTCCCAGCAGTGCCCAGACATAGGAGGGTGGCTGGATAGGACTCGCAGCAGTGCACAGACATAGGAGGGGTGGCTGGATAGGACTCCCAGCAGTGCCCAGACATAGGAGGGGTGGCTGGATATGACTCCCAGCAGTGCCCAGACATGACAGGGGTGTGTGCAGAGGACTCCCAGCAGTGCCCAGACATAGGAGGAGGGTGTGTATAGGACTCCCAGCAGTGCCCAGGCATAGGAGGGGTGGCTGGATAGGACTCCCAGCAGTGCCCAGACATAGGAGGGGTGGCTGGATTGGTCTCCCAGCAGTGCCCAGACATAGGAGGGGTGGCTGGATAGGACTCCCAGCAGAGCCCAGACATAGGAGGGGTGTGTGTGTAGGACTCCCAGCAGTGCCAAGACATAGGAGGAGTGGCTGGATAGGACTCTCAGCCGTGCCCAGACATAGGAGGGGTGGCTGGATAGGACTCCCAGCAGTGCCAAGACATTACTGGGGTGTGTGCAGAGGACTCCCAGCGGTGCCCAGACATAGGAGGGTGGCTGGATAGGACTCCCAGCAGTGCCCAGACATAGGAGGAGGGTGTGAGTATGACTCCCAGCAGTGCCCAGACATAGGAGGGGTGGCTGGATAGGACTCCCAGCAGTGCCCAGACATAGGAGGGGTGGCTGGATCGGACTTCCAGCAGTGCCCAGACATAGGAGGGGTGTGTGCGTAGGACTCCTAGCAGTGCCCAGACATAGGAGGAGGGTGTGCACAGAACTCCCAGCAGTGCCCAGACATAGGAGGGGTGGCTGGATAGGACTCCCAGCAGTGCCCAGACATCACAGGGGTGTGTGCAGAGGACTCCCAGCAGTGCCCAGACATGACAGGGGTGTGTGCACAGGACTCCCAGCAGTGGCCAGACATAGGGGGGGGGTGCGTAGGACTCCCAGCAGTGCCCAGACATAGGAAGGGTGGCTAGATAGGATTCCCAGCCGTGCCCAGACATGACAACGGTGTGTGCAGAGGTCTCCCAGCAGTGCCCAGACATAGGAGGAGGGTGTGCACAGGACTCCCAGCAGTTCCCAGACTTAGGAGGGGGGTGTGCGTAGGACTCCCAGTAGTGCCCAGACATAGGAGGGTGGTGTGGATCGGACTCCCAGCAGTGCCCAGACATGACATGGGTGTGTGCAGAGGACTCCCAGCAGTGCCCAGACATAGGAGGAGGGTGTGCACAGGACTCCCAGCAGTGCCCAGACATAGTAGGGGGTGTGCGTAGGACTCCTAGCAGTGCCCAGACATAGGAGGGGTGGCTGGATAGGACTCCCAACAGTACCAAGACATAGGAGGGGTTGCTGGATAGGACTCCCAGCAGTGCCCAGACATAGGATGGGTGGCTGTATAGGTCTCCCAGCAGTGCCCAGACATACGAGGGGTGGCTGGATAGGACTCCCAGCTGTGCCCAGACATAGGATGGGTTGCTGGATAGGACTCCCAGCAGTGCCCAGACATAGGAGGAGCGTGTGTTTAGGACTCCCAGCAGTGCCCAGACATAAGAGGGGGTGTGAATAGGACTCCCAGCAGTTCCCAGACATGACAGGGATGTGTGAAGAGGACTCCCAGCAGTGCCCAGACATAGGAGGAGGGAGTGCACAGGACTCCCAGCAGTGCCCTGATGTTGGAGGGGGTGTGCGTAGGACACCCAGCAGTGCCCAGACATAGGAGCGTGTGTAGATAGGACTCCCAGCAGTGCCCAGACATGACAGGGGTCTGTGCAGAGGACTCCCAGCAGTGCCCAGACATAGGAGGAGGGTGTGCACAGGACTCCCAGCAGTGCCCAGACATATGAGGGGGGTGTGCATAGGATTCCCAGCAGTAACCAGACATAGGAGGGGGGTGTGGATAGGACTTCCAACAGTGCCCAGAAATGACAAGGGTGTGTGCAGAGGACTCCCAGCAGTGCCCAGACATTGGAGGAGGGTGTGTGTAGGACTCTCAGCAGTGCCCAGACATAGGAGGGGTGGCTGGATAGGACTCCCAGCCGTGCCCAGACACAGGAGGGGTGGCTGGATAGGACTCCCAGCAGTGCCCAGACATAGGAGGGGTGGCTGGATAGGACTCCCAGCAGTTCCCGAGACACAGGAGGGGTGTGGATGGGACTCCCAGCAGTGACCAGACATGACAGGGGTGTGTTCAGAGGACTCCCAGCAGTGCCCAGACATAGCAGGGGGGTGTGGATAGGACTCCCAGCAATACACAGACATGACAGGGGTGTGTGCAGAGGACTCCCAGCAGTGCCCAGACATAGGAGGGGTGGCTGGATGGGACTCCCAGCAGTGCCCAGACAAAGGAGGGGTGGCTGGATAGGACTCCCAGCTGTGCCCAGACATAGGAGGGGTTGCTGGATAGGACTCCAAGCAGTGCCCAGACATAGGAGGAGGGTGTGTTTAGGACTCCCAGCAGTGCCCAGACATAAGAGGGGGTGTGAATAGGACTCCCAGCAGTTCCCAGACATGACAGGGATGTGTGCAGAGGACTCCCAGCAGTGCCCAGACATAGGAGGAGGGAGTGCACAGTACTCCCAGCAGTGCCCTGACTTAGGAGGGGGTGTGCGTAGGACTCCCAGCAGTGCCCAGGCATAGGAGGAGGGTGTGAGTAGGACTCCCAGCAGTGCCCAGACATAGGAAGGGTGGCTGGATAGGACTCCCAGCAGTGCCCAGACATAGGAGGGGTGGCTGGATCGGACTTCCAGCAGTGCCCAGACATAGGAGGGGTTTGTGCATAGGATTCCCAGCAGTAACCAGACATAGGAGGGGGGTGTGGATAGGACTTCCAGCAGTGCCCAGAAATGACAGGGGTGTGTGCAGAGGACTCCCAGCAGTGCCCAGACATTGGAGGAGGGTGTGTGTAGGACTCTCAGCAGTGCCCAGACATAGGGGGGTGGCTGGATAGGACTCCCAGCCGTGCCCAGACACAGGAGGGGTGGCTGGATAGGACTCCCAGCAGTGCCCAGACCTAGGAGGAGGGTGTGCACAGGAGTCCTAGCAGTGCCCAGACATAGGGGGGTGTAGATAGGACTCCCAGCAGTGCCCAGTCATAGGAGGGGTGGCTGGATAGGACTCGCAGCAGTGCACAGACATAGGAGGGGTGGCTGGATATGACTCCCAGCAGTGCCCAGACATAGGAGGGGTGTGTGCAGAGGACTCCCAGCAGTGCCCAGACATAGGAGGAGGGTGTGTATAGGACTCCCAGCAGTGCCCAGACATAGAAGGAGGGTGTGTATAGGACTCCCAGCAGTGCCCAGGCATAGGAGGGGTGGCTGGATAGGACTCCCAGCAGTGTATAGGACTCCCAGCAGTGCCCAGACATGACAGGGGTGTGTGCAGAGCACTCCATGCAGTGCCCAGATATAGGAAGAGGGTGTTTGTAGGACTCCCAGCAGTGCCCAGCCATAGGAGGGGTGGCTGGATAGGACTCCCTGCGGTGCCAAGACATAGGAGGAGGGTATGAACAGGACTCCCAGCAGTGCCCAGACATAGGAGGAGGGTGTGCAAAGGACTCCCAGCAGTGCCCAGACATAGGAGGGGGTGTGCGTAGGACTCCCAGCAGTGCCCAGACATAGACGGGTGTGTAGATAGGACTCCCAGCAGTGCCCAGACATGACAGGGGTGTGTGCAGAGGACTCCCAGCAGTGCCCAGACATAGGAGGAGGGTGTGCACAGGACTCCCAGCAGTGCCCAGACATATGAGGGGGGTGTGCATAGGATTCCCAGCAGTACCCAGACATTTATTTGCAGAGTTTTATATAGCGCAAACTAGACCCGAACCGAATCAGGTATCTGAGCGCTTTACATAGCACCAGTTACGTTACATGAGGACACACTTTCATTTTTAGGCACGGGGAGATTAAGTGATTTGCCCAGAATCACAGGAGGTTTTTGGCGTCGTTACTGAGGCTCGAACCCAGATCCCCAGGTCCGAGGTCGAGCGCCTTAGCCGTTAGGCCAACTCCTCTCCCCAACATAGGAGGGGGGTGTGGATAGGACTTCCAGCAGTGCCTAGAAATGACAGGGTTGTGTGCAGAGGACTCCCAGCAGTTCCCAGACATTGGAGGAGTGTGTGTGTAGGACTCTCAGCAGTGCCCAGACATAGGAGGGGTGGCTGGATAGGACTCCCAGCCGTGCCCAGACATAGGAGGGGTGGCTGGATAGTACTCCCAAGAGTGCCCAGACCTAGGAGGGGTGGCTGGATAGGACTCCCAGCAGTGCCCAAACATAGGAGGGGTGGCTGGATAGGACTCCCAGCAGTGCCCAGACATGACAGGGGTGTGTGCAGAGCACTCCCACCAGTGCCCAGACATAGGAGGAAGGTGTGTGTAGGACTCCCAGCAGTGCCCAGACATAGGAGGGGTGGCTGGATAGGACTCCCTGCAGTGCCAAGACATAGGAGGAGGGTATGCACAGGACTCCCAGCAGTGCCCAGACATAGGAGGAGGGAGTGCACAGGACTCCCAGCAGTGCCTAGACTTAGGAGGGGTGTGTGCAGAGGACTCCCAGCAGTGCCCAGACATAGGAGGAGGGGTGCACAGGACTCCCAGAAGTGCCCAGACATAGGAGGGGGTGTGCATAGGACTCCCAGCAGTGCCCAGACATAGGATGGGTGGCTGGATAGGACTCCCAGCAGTGCCCAGACATAGGATGGGGGTGTGGATAGGACTCCCAGGAGTGCCCAGTCATGACAGGGGTGTGTGCAGAGGACTCCCAGCAGTGCCCAGACATAGGAGGGGTAGCTGGATAGGACTCCCAGCAGTGGCCAGACATAGGAGGGGTGGCTGGATAGGACTCCCAGCAGTGCCCAGACATAGGAGGGGTGGCTGGATAGGACTCCCAGCAGTGCCCAGACATAGGAGGGGTGGCTGTATAGGACTCCCAGCAGTGCCCAGACATAGGAGGGGGGTGTGGATAGGACTCCCAGCAGTGACCAGACATGACAGGGGTGTGTGCAGAGGACTCCCAGCAGTGCCCAGACATAGGAGGGGTGTGTGGATAGGACTCCCAGCAGTGCCCAGACATGACAGGGGTGTGTGCAGAGGATTCCCAGCAGTGCCCAGATATAGGAGGGGTGGCTGGATAGGACTCCCAGAAGTGCCCAGACATAGGAAGGGTGGCTGGATAGGACTCCCAGCAGTGCCCAGACATAGGAGGGGTGGCTGGATAGTACTCCCAGCAGTGCCCAGGCATAGGAGGGGTGGCTGGATAGGACTCCCAGCAGTGCCCAGACATAGGAGGAGGGTGTGTGTAGGACTCCCAGCAGTGCCCAGACATAAGAGGGGGTGTGGATAGGACTCCCAGCAGTGCCAAGACATAGGCGGAGGGTGTGTGTAGTACTCCCAGGAGTGCCCAGACATGTAAATGTAAATGTAAATGTAAATGTAGACGAATTTGTAAAGCCCACTGATACTCCGGAGTGTCCTGGCGCTGTACTCATACATCTAGGGAACCCTTCCTGGTTTTTCCCCGTGAAATGTCCACTCCTGGGCATCCCCAGGGTGCAACCAGGCATCCCTAGCGCTGTTGGGGGCCGTTGTGCAGACTAAGTAAGCTATTGCCCAGAGTTGCAGCGTGGGACCCATGCTTAGAGTAGGCAAAGAGGCGAGAAATCAGGTCCGAAGAATTATGAGCCCAAGATCTGCGGAAACCAGCCGAGGCAGGAATGGAACCCTGGTCCTGGGCCTGACCTCTGCATCAGGGTCTGCCACTCTAAAAATTGAGCCACACTTCTCTGCCCATACATAGGAGGAGGGTGTGCTTGGACTCCCAACAGTGCCCATACATAGAAGGAGGGTGTGCCTAGGACTCCCAGCAGTGCCCAGACATAGGAGGGGTGGCTGGATAGGACTCCCAGCAGTGCCCAGACATAGGAGGGGTGGCTGGATAGGACTCCCTGCAGTGCCAAGACATAGGAGGAGGGTATGCACAGGACTCCCAGCAGTGCCCAGACATAGGAGGAGGGAGGGCACAGGACTCCCAGCAGTGCCTAGACTTAGGAGGGGTGTGTGCGTAGGACTCCCAGCAGTGCTCAGACATAGGAGGGGGGTATAGATAGGACTCCCATCAGTGCCCAGAAATGACAGGGGTGTGTGCAGAGGACTCCCAGCAGTGCCCAGACATAGGAGGAGGGGTGCACAGGACTCCCAGAAGTGCCCAGACATAGGAGGGGGGTGTGCACAGGACTCCCAGAAGTGCCCAGACATAGGAGGGGGTGTGTGTAGGACTCCCAGCAGTGCCCAGACATAGGATGGGGGTGTGGATAGGACTCCCAGGAGTGCCCAGTCATGACAGGGGTGTGTGCAGAGGACTCCCAGCAGTGCCCAGACATAGGAGGGGTAGCTGGATAGGACTCCCAGCAGTGGCCAGACATAGGAGGGGTGGCTGGATAGGACTCCCAGCAGTGCCCAGACATAGGAGGGGTGGCTGTATAGGACTCCCAGCAGTGCCCAGACATAGGAGGGGGTGTGGATAGGACTCCCAGCAGTGACCAGACATGACAGGGGTGTGTGCAGAGGACTCCCAGCAGTTCCCAGACATTGGAGGAGTGTGTGTGTAGGACTCTCAGCAGTGCCCAGACATAGGAGGGGTGGCTGGATAGGACTCCCAGCCGTGCCCAGACATAGGAGGGGTGGCTGGATAGTACTCCCAAGAGTGCCCAGACCTAGGAGGGGTGGCTGGATAGGACTCCCAGCAGTGCCCAAACATAGGAGGGGTGGCTGGATAGGACTCCCAGCAGTGCCCAGACATGACAGGGGTGTGTGCAGAGCACTCCCACCAGTGCCCAGACATAGGAGGAAGGTGTGTGTAGGACTCCCAGCAGTGCCCAGACATAGGAGGGGTGGCTGGATAGGACTCCCTGCAGTGCCAAGACATAGGAGGAGGGTATGCACAGGACTCCCAGCAGTGCCCAGACATAGGAGGAGGGAGTGCACAGGACTCCCAGCAGTGCCTAGACTTAGGAGGGGTGTGTGCAGAGGACTCCCAGCAGTGCCCAGACATAGGAGGAGGGGTGCACAGGACTCCCAGAAGTGCCCAGACATAGGAGGGGGTGTGCATAGGACTCCCAGCAGTGCCCAGACATAGGATGGGTGGCTGGATAGGACTCCCAGCAGTGCCCAGACATAGGATGGGGGTGTGGATAGGACTCCCAGGAGTGCCCAGTCATGACAGGGGTGTGTGCAGAGGACTCCCAGCAGTGCCCAGACATAGGAGGGGTAGCTGGATAGGACTCCCAGCAGTGGCCAGACATAGGAGGGGTGGCTGGATAGGACTCCCAGCAGTGCCCAGACATAGGAGGGGTGGCTGGATAGGACTCCCAGCAGTGCCCAGACATAGGAGGGGTGGCTGTATAGGACTCCCAGCAGTGCCCAGACATAGGAGGGGGGTGTGGATAGGACTCCCAGCAGTGACCAGACATGACAGGGGTGTGTGCAGAGGACTCCCAGCAGTGCCCAGACATAGGAGGGGTGTGTGGATAGGACTCCCAGCAGTGCCCAGACATGACAGGGGTGTGTGCAGAGGATTCCCAGCAGTGCCCAGATATAGGAGGGGTGGCTGGATAGGACTCCCAGAAGTGCCCAGACATAGGAAGGGTGGCTGGATAGGACTCCCAGCAGTGCCCAGACATAGGAGGGGTGGCTGGATAGTACTCCCAGCAGTGCCCAGGCATAGGAGGGGTGGCTGGATAGGACTCCCAGCAGTGCCCAGACATAGGAGGAGGGTGTGTGTAGGACTCCCAGCAGTGCCCAGACATAAGAGGGGGTGTGGATAGGACTCCCAGCAGTGCCAAGACATAGGCGGAGGGTGTGTGTAGTACTCCCAGGAGTGCCCAGACATGTAAATGTAAATGTAAATGTAAATGTAGACGAATTTGTAAAGCCCACTGATACTCCGGAGTGTCCTGGCGCTGTACTCATACATCTAGGGAACCCTTCCTGGTTTTTCCCCGTGAAATGTCCACTCCTGGGCATCCCCAGGGTGCAACCAGGCATCCCTAGCGCTGTTGGGGGCCGTTGTGCAGACTAAGTAAGCTATTGCCCAGAGTTGCAGCGTGGGACCCATGCTTAGAGTAGGCAAAGAGGCGAGAAATCAGGTCCGAAGAATTATGAGCCCAAGATCTGCGGAAACCAGCCGAGGCAGGAATGGAACCCTGGTTCTGGGCCTGACCTCTGCATCAGGGTCTGCCACTCTAAAAATTGAGCCACACTTCTCTGCCCATACATAGGAGGAGGGTGTGCTTGGACTCCCAACAGTGCCCATACATAGAAGGAGGGTGTGCCTAGGACTCCCAGCAGTGCCCAGACATAGGAGGGGTGGCTGGATAGGACTCCCAGCAGTGCCCAGACATAGGAGGGGTGGCTGGATAGGACTCCCTGCAGTGCCAAGACATAGGAGGAGGGTATGCACAGGACTCCCAGCAGTGCCCAGACATAGGAGGAGGGAGGGCACAGGACTCCCAGCAGTGCCTAGACTTAGGAGGGGTGTGTGCGTAGGACTCCCAGCAGTGCTCAGACATAGGAGGGGGGTATAGATAGGACTCCCATCAGTGCCCAGAAATGACAGGGGTGTGTGCAGAGGACTCCCAGCAGTGCCCAGACATAGGAGGAGGGGTGCACAGGACTCCCAGAAGTGCCCAGACATAGGAGGGGGGTGTGCACAGGACTCCCAGAAGTGCCCAGACATAGGAGGGGGTGTGTGTAGGACTCCCAGCAGTGCCCAGACATAGGATGGGGGTGTGGATAGGACTCCCAGGAGTGCCCAGTCATGACAGGGGTGTGTGCAGAGGACTCCCAGCAGTGCCCAGACATAGGAGGGGTAGCTGGATAGGACTCCCAGCAGTGGCCAGACATAGGAGGGGTGGCTGGATAGGACTCCCAGCAGTGCCCAGACATAGGAGGGGTGGCTGTATAGGACTCCCAGCAGTGCCCAGACATAGGAGGGGGTGTGGATAGGACTCCCAGCAGTGACCAGACATGACAGGGGTGTGTGCAGAGGACTCCCAGCAGTGCCCAGACATAGGATGGGTGTGTGGATAGGACTCCCAGCAGTGCCCAGACATGACAGGGGTGTGTGCAGAGGATTCCCAGCAGTGCCCAGATATAGGAGGGGTGGCTGGATAGGACTCCCAGCAGCGCCCAGACATAGGAGGGGTGGCTGGACAGGACTCCCAGCAGTGCCCAGACATAGGAGGGGTGGCTGGATAGGACTCCCAGCAGTGCCCAGACATAGGAGGGGTGGCTGGATAGGACTCCCAGTGCAGTGCCCAGACACAGGAGGGGTGTGAATAGTACTCCCAGCAGTGGCCAGACATGACAGGGGTGTGTGCAGAGGACTCCCAGCAGTGCCCAGGCATAGGAGGGGGTGTGGATAGGACTCCCAGCAGTGCCCAGACATGACAGGGGTGTGTGCAGAGGACTCCCATCAGTGTCCAGACATAGGAGGGCTGGCTGGATAGGACTCCCAGCAGTGTCCAGACATAGGAGGGGGTGTGGATAGGACTCCCAGCAGTGCCCAGACATGACAGGGGTGTGTGCAGAGGACTCCCAGCAGTGTCCAGACATAGGAGGAGGGTGTGTTTAGGACTCCCAGCAGTGCCCAGACATAAGTGGAGGTGTGAATAGGACTCCCAGCAGGTCCCAGACATGACAGGGTTGTGTGCAGAGGACTCCCAGCAGTGCCCAGACATAGGAGGAGGGAGTGCACAGGACTCCCAGCAGTGCCCAGACTTAGGAGGGGGTGTAGATAGGACTCCGAGCAGTGCACAGACATGACAGGGTTGTGTGCAGAGGACTCCCAGCAGTGTCCAGACATAGGAGGAAGGTTTGCACAGGACTCCCAGCAGTGCCCAGACATAGGAGGGGGTGTGCGTAGGACTCCTAGCAGTGCCCAGACATAGGAGGGGTGGCTGGATAGGACTCCCAGCAGTGCCCAGACATAGAAGGGGGGTGTGGATAGGACTCCCAGCAGTGCCCAGACATGACAGGGGTGTGTGCAGAGGACTCCCAGCAGTGCCCAGACATAGGAAGGGGGTGTGTGTAGGACTCCCAGCAGTGCCCAGACATAGGAAGGGGGTGTGCGTAGGACTCCCAGCAGTGCCCAAACATAGGAGGGGGTGTGGATAGGACTCCCAGCAGTGCCCAGACATGACAGGGGTGTGTGCAGAGGACTCCCGGCAGTGCCCAGACATAGGAGGGGTAGCTGGATAGGACTCGCAGCAGTGCCCAGACACAGGAGGGGTGTGGATGGGACTCCCAGCAGTGACCAGACATGACAGGGGTGTGCAGAGGACTCCCAGCAGTGCCCAGACATAGGAGGGGTGGCTGGATAGGACTCCCAGCAGTGCCCAGACATGACAGGGGTGTGTGCAGAGGACTCCCAGCAGTGCCCAGACATAGGAGGAGGGTGTGCACAGGACCCCCAGCAGTGCCTAGACATATGATGGGGGTGTGCATAGGATTCCCAGCAGTAACCAGACATAGGAGGGGGGTGTGGATAGGACTTCCAGCAGTACCCAGACATTGGAGTAGGGTGTGTGTAGGACTCTCAGCAGTGCCCAGACATAGGAGGGGTGGCTGGATAGGACTCCCAGCCGTGCCCAGACACAGGAGGGGTGGCTGGATAGGACTCCCAGCAGTGCCCAGACCTAGGAGGAGGGTGTTCACAGGACTCCTACCAGTGCCCAGACATAGGGGGGTGTAGATAGGACTCCCAGCAGTGCCCAGATATAGGAGGGGTGGCTGGATAGGACTCCCAGCAGTGCCCAGACATAGGAGGGGTGGCTGGATAGGACTCGCAAGAGTGCCCAGACTTAGGAGTGGTATCTGGATAGGACTCCCAGCCATGCCCAGACACAGGAGGGGTGGCTGGATAGGACTCCCAGCAGTGCCCAGACCTAGGAGGAGGGTGTGCACAGGACTCCCAGCAGTGCCCAGACATAGGAGGAGGGTGTGTTTAGGACTCCCAGCAGTGCCCAGACTAAGAGGGGGGTGTGGATAAGACTCCCAGCAGTTTCCAGACATGAGAGGGACGTGTGCAGAGGACTCCCAGCAGTGCCCAGACATAGGAGGAGGGAGTGCACAGGACTTCCAGCAGTGCCCTGACTTAGGAGGGGGTGTGCGTAGGACTCCCAGAAGTGCCCAGATATTGGAGGGTGTGTAGATAGGACTCCCAGCAGTGCCCAGACATGACAGGTGTGTGTGCAGAGGACTCCCAGCAGTGCCCAGACATAGGAGGAGGGTGTGCACAGGACTCCCAGCAGTGCCAAGACATATAAGGGGTGTGTGCATAGGATTCCCAGCAGTAACCAGACATAGGAGGGGGGTGTGGATAGGACTTCCAGCAGGGCCCAGACATGACAGGGGTGTGTGCACAGGACTCCCAGAAGTGCCCAGACATTGGAGGAGGGTGTGTGTAGGACTCTCAGCAGTGCCCAGACATAGGAGGGGTGGCTGGATAGGACTACCAGCCGTGCCCAGACACAGGAGGTGTGGCTGGATAGGACTCCCAGCAGTGCCCAGACCTAGGAGGAGGGTGTGCACAGGACTCCCAGCAGTGCCCAGACATAGAGGGGTGTAGATAGGACTCCCAGCAGTGCCCAGACATAGGAGGGGTGGCTGGATAGGACTCCCAGCAGTGCCCAGACATAGGAGGGGTGGTTGGATAGGACTCCCAAGAGTGCCCAGACTTAGGAGGGGTAGCTTGATAGAACTCCCAGCAGTGCCCAACATAGGAGGGGTGGTTGGATAGGACTTCCAGCTGTGCCCAGACATGACAGGGGTGTGTGCAGAGCACTCCCAGCAGTGCCCAGACATAGGAGGAGGGTGTGTGTAGGACTCCCAGCAGTGCCCAGACATAGAAGGGTGGCTGGATAGGACTCACTGCAGTGCCCAGACATGTTATGTTATGTTATGTTAGTAGTTTTTATAAGGCGCGCAGCTGCCCCAGCCAAGGGGCGTCCCGGCGCCTGATCAGGTACCACAACACAACAAATCGATGCTGGGAAGAAGAGGAAGGAATCAGTCAGCGATTGGGAACAAAAAAGTTTTTATGGCGCGCCTAAAGGAAGTAAGGCTATTCAAGGCTCGAATATGGACAGGAAGAGAATTCCATAATCCTGCCGCTAATACTCGAAAGGAGCGACCTCCCATCCTACTCAGTCTAAACCGTGTATTGACCGCCAGATGGAGAAGTTCCGATCTAAGAGACCGCGTAGGAACATAGGAGGAAACAAGCTTAGCGAGGGCTGGAGGAGAGGAAAACTTCAAGATTTTAAATGTCAGGCAGAGAGCCTTAAATTTAATTCTCTGTCTGACCGGCAGCCAGTGGAGAGAAGTCAAAACTGCAGAAACAGAACACTGTCTAGGAAGGCCAACGATGGCTCGCGCCGCGGCATTCTGCACCCTTTGCAATCTAGTGGCCTCCGCCTGATTCACTCCGAGCATCAGCGCACACCCATAGTCCAGCCGAGAAAGAATGGAGGCTTGGACCACCAGTTGCCAAGTAGGGGGGTCGAAGAATTTGAGGACCGGTCTCAGCCCTCGCAGAATACCATAACAGGTAGCTGCAACCTTCTTCGTATGGCTGGTGAAGGAGAGTGTAGGATCCAGCCAGACCCCAAGGTTCTTAACTTCGGCAGCTGGGATGGGAGTCACCCCCAATTCTGGAGGCCACCACTGGTCTCCCCAGAGCTCCGCCTGCTTTCCTAAGATCAGGACCTCGGTTTTTTTGGCATTTAACTGGAGACAGTTAGTTCGCATCCAATTTGCCACGGCAATGAGTCCTGCACGGAATCTGGGAGCGTTCACCTCGGGATCACCACTGAGTGTCACCGCCAGCTGCGTGTCGTCGGCATACGATGTCAAGGTTAGGCCACATTGTCTGACGACTGCAGCCAGCGGTTTCACATATAGGTTGAACAGAGTGGGGCTCAACGCAGAGCCCTGCGGAACCCCCAGCCCCAGTGGATGGAAAGAGGACTGACACGGTGGAATAGCCACTTTAAAAAACCGGTCCGAGAGGAAAGAGCGAAACCATTGGAGAGCAGTCCCCTCAATTCCCACTCCCTCCAAGCGCCGGATCAAAATGTCGTGAGAGGAGGAGGAGGGTGTGCAGAAGACTCCCAAAAGTGCCCAGACATAGGAGGGGGGTGTGCGTAGGACTCCCAGCAGTGCCCAGACATAGGAGGGGTGGGTGTATAGGACTCCCAGCAGTGCCCAGGCATAGGAGGGGGGTGTGCTTATGACTCCCAGCAGTGACCAGACATGACAGCGGTGTGTGCAGAGGACTTCCAGCAGTGCCCAGACATAGGAGGGGTGTGTGGATAGGACACCCAGCAGTGCCCAGACATGACAGGGGTGTGTGCAGAGGACTCCCAGCAGTTCCCAGATATCGGAGGGGTGGCTGGATAGGACTCCCAGAAGTGTCCAGTTATAGGAGGGTTGGCTGGATAGGACTCCCAGCAGTGCCGAGACATAGGAGGGGTGGCTGGATAGGACTCCCATCAGTGCCCAGACATAGGAGGAGGGTGTGTGTAGGACTCCCAGAAGTGCCCAGACATAGGAGGGGGTGTGGATAGGACTCCCAACAGTGCCCAGACATGACAGGGGTGTGTGCAGAGGACTCCCAGAAGTGCCCAGACATTGGAGGAGGGTGTGTGTAGGACTCTCAGCAGTGCCCAGACATAGGAGGGGTGGCTGGATAGGACTACCAGCCGTGCCCAGACACAGGATGGGTGACTGGATAGGACTCCCAGCAGTGCCCAGACCTAGGAGGAGGGTGTGCACAGGACTCCTAGCAGTGCCCAGACATTGGGGGGTGTAGATAGGATTCCCAGCAGTGCCCAGACATAGGAGGGGTGGCTGGATAGGACTCCCAGCAGTGCCCAGACATAGGAGGGGTGGCTGGACAGGACTCCCAAGAGTGCCCAGACTTAGGAGGGGAGCTTGATAGGACTCCCAGCAGTGCCCAAACATAGGAGGGGTGGCTGGATAGGACTCCCAGCTGTGCCCAGACATGACAGGGGTGTGTCCAGAGCACTCCCAGCAGTGCCCACACATAGGAGGAGGGTGTGTGTAGGACTCCCAGCAGTGCCCAGACATAGAAGGGTGGCTGGATAGGACTCCCTGCAGTGCCAAGACATAGGAGGAGGGTATGCACAGGACCCCCGAGGTGCCCACACATAGGAGGAGGGTGTGCAGAGGACTCCCAGAAGTGCCCAGACATAGGAGGGGGGTGTGCGTAGGACTCCCAGCAGTGCCCATACATATGATGGGTGGCTGGATAGGACTCCCAGCAGTGCCCAGACATAGGAGGGGGTGTGGATAGGACTCCCAGGAGTGCCCAGACATGACAGGGGTGTGTGCAGAGGACTCCCAACAGTGCCCAGACATAGGAGGGGTAGCTGGATAGGACTCCCAGCAGTGGCCAGACATAGGAGGGGTGGCTGGATAGGACTCCCAGCAGTGCCCAGACATAGGAGGGGTGGCTGGATAGGACTCCCAGCAGTGCCCAGACATAGGAGGGGTGGCTGTATAGGACTCCCAGCAGTGCCCAGGCATAGGAGGGGGCGTGGATATGATTCCCAGCAGTGTCCAGACATGACAGGGGTGTGTGCAGAGGACTCCCAGCAGTGCCCAGATATAGGAGGGGTGGCTGGATAGGACTCCCAGAAGTGCCCAGTTATAGGAGGGGTGGCTGGATAGGACTCCCAGAAGTGCCCAGTTATAGGAGGGTTGGCTGGATAGGACTCCCAGCAGTGCCCAGACATAGGAGGGGTGGCTGGATAGGACTCCCGGCAGTGCCCAGACATAGGAGGAGGGTGTGTGTAGGACTCCCAGAAGTGCCCAGACATAGGAGGGGGTGTGGATAGGACTCCCAGCAGTGCCCAGACATGACAGGGGTGTGCGCAGAGGACTCCCAGCAGTGCCCAGACATAGGAGGAGGGTGTACACAGTACTACCAGCAGTGCCCAGACATGTAAATGTAAATGTAGACGTATTTGTAAAGCGTACTGATACTCCGGAGTGTCCTGGTGCTGTACTCATACCGCTAGGGAACCCTTCCTGGTTTTTCCCCTTGAAATGTCCACTCCTGGGCATCCGCAGGGTGCAACCAGGGATTCCTAGCGCTGTTGGGGGCCGTTGTGGAGACTAAGCAAGCTATTGCCCAGAGTTGCAGCGTGGGACGGATGCTTAGAGTAGGCACCGAGGCGAGAAATCAGGTCAGAGGAATTAAGAGCCCAAGATCCGCCGAAACCAGCCGAGACAGGAATTGAACCCTGGTCCCGGGCCAGACCTCTGCATCAGGGTCTGCCACTCTAAAAATTGAGCCACACTTCTCTGCCCATACATAGGAGGAGGGTGCGCCTAGGACTTCCAACAGTGCCCATACATAGAAGGAGGATGTGCCTAGGACTCCCAGCAGTGCCCAGACATAGGAGGAGGGTATACACAGGACTCCCAGCAGTGCCCAGACATAGGAGGAGGGTGTACACAGGACTCCCAGCAGTGCCCAGACATAGAAGGAGGGTGTGCCTAGGACTCCCAGCATTGCCCAGACATAGGAGGAGGGTGTACACAGGACTCCCAGCAGTGCCCAGACATAGGACGGGGGTGTGGATAGGACTCCCAGCCGTGCCCAAACATGACAGGGTTGTGTGCGGAGGACTCCCAGCAGTGCCCAGACATAGGAGGAAGGTGTGCACAGGATTCCCAGCAGTGCCCAGACATAGGAGGGGGGTGTGCGTAGGACTCCCAGCAGTGCCCAGACATGGGAGGGGTGGCTAGATAGGACTCCCAGCAGTGCCCAGACATAGAAGGGGGGTGTGGATAGTACTCCCAGCAGTGCCCAGAAATGACAGGGGTGTGTGCAGAGGACTCCCAGCAGTGCCCAGACATAGGAGGGGTGTGTGAGTGTGACTCCCAGCAGTGCCCAGACATAGGAGGGGGGTGTGCGTAGGACTCCCAGTTGTGCCCAGACATAGGAGGGGTGGCTGGATAGGACTCCCTGCAGTGCCCAGACATAGGAGGAGGGTGTGCACAGGACTCCCAGCAGTGCCCAGACATAGGAGGGGGTGTGCGTAGGACTCCCAGCAGTGCCCAGACATTGGAGGGGGGTGTAGATAGGACTCACAGCAGTGCCCAGACATGACAAGGGTGTGTGCAGAGGACTCCCAATAGTGCCCAGACATAGGAGGAGGGTGTGCACAGGACTCCCAGCAGTGTGCAGCCATAGGAGGGGTGGCTGGATAGGACTCCCTGCAGTGCCCAGACATAGGAGGGGTGGCTGGATAGGACTCCCAGCAGTGCCCAGACATAGGAGGGATGGCTGGATAGGACTCCCAGCAGTGCCCAGACATAGGAGGAGGGTGTGTGTAGGACTCCCAGCAGTGCCCAGACATAGATGGGGGGTATGGATAGGACTATCAGCAGTGCTTAGACATAGGAGGAGGGTGCGCCTAGGACTCCCAGCAGTGCCCAGTCATAGGAGGAGGATGTGCCTAAGACTCCCAGCAGTGCCCAGACATAGGAGGGGGTGTGGATAGGACTCCCAGCAGTGCCCAGACATGACAGGGGTGTGTGCAGAGGACTCCCAGCAGTGCCCAGACATAGGAGGAGCGTGTATGTAGGACTCCCAGCAGTGCTCAGTCATAGGAGGGGGGTGCCCAGACATAGGAGGGGTGGCTGGATAGGACTCCCAGCAGTGCCCAAACATAGGAGGGGTAGCTGGATAGGACTCCCAGCAGTGCCCAGACATAGATGGGGTATGGATAGGACTCACAGCAGTGCTTAGACAAAGGAGGAGGGTGCACCTAGGACTCCCAGCAGTGCCCAGACATAGGAGGAGGATGTGCCTAGGACTCCCAGCAGTGTCCAGACATAGGAGGGTGGTGTGGATAGGACTCCCAGCAGTGCCCAGACACGACAGGGGTGTGTGCAGAGGACTCCGAGCAGTGCCCAGACATAGGAGGAGCGTGTGTGTAGGACTCCCAGCAGTGCCCAGACATAGGAGGGGGGTGTGGATAGGACTCCCAACGGTGCCCAGACATAGGAGGGGGGTGTAGATAGTACTCCCAGCAGTGCCCAGACATAGGAGGGGTGGCTGGATAGTACTCCCAGCAGTGCCCAGACATAGAAGGATGGTGTGCCTAGGACTCCCAGCAGTGCCCAGACATATGATGGGTGGCTGGATAGGACTCCCAGCAGTGCCCAGACATAGGAGGGGTGGCTGGATAGGACTCCCAGCAGTGCCCAGTCATAGGAGGGGTGGCTGGATAGGACTCCCAGCAGTGCCCAGATATAGGTGGGGTGGTTGGATAGGACTCCCAGCAGTGCCCAGACATAGAAGGGGCGGCTGGATAGGACTCCCAGCAGAGCCCAGACATAGGAGGGGGGTGTAGATAGGACTCCCAGCAGTGCCCAGACATAGGAGGGGTGGCTGGATAGTACTCCCAGCAGTGCCCAGACATAGGAGGACGGTGTGCGTAGGACTCCCAGCAGTGCCCAGACATATGATGGGTTGCTGGATAGGACTCCCAGCAGTGCCCAGACATAGTAGGGGTGGCTGGATAGGACTCCCAGCAGTGCCCAGTCATAGGAGGGGTGGCTGGATAGGACTCCCAGCAGTGCCCAGATATAGGAGGGGTGGTTGGATAGGACTCCCAGCAGTGCCCAGACATAGAAGGGGTGGCTGGATAGGACTCCCAGCAGTGCTCAGTCATAGGGGTGTGCATTTCCACCATCATCCAACAACTACATGCCTGTATGTGTACATCCCTAACCTGTTACACTCATGATAGTTGCACATCAACACATCACTCACAGCAGTGACCTACTCCACGGAGGGTGGTATCATGTCACACACTGCATGACACACCACATGTGGGTGTTTTGTCAGATCCCACATGCATATCCACCCATGAAGATTGCCGGCACCCACACACCCCTCCATCATGACTCAATTGTGTCTAGTCATGTAACAGCCTGCAAAACAAATAAAGCACAAATGGACTAATGAAGTGCCATGTACATCCAGGCCATGATGTGAATGTCCAGGTGGTGAAACATGTACTCCCTCATGGAAGGAACAGGGTTGAAAACCCTTAGATACAAAGCACCTAAATGTGATTTGTTTGCACAAATTCCCTGCATTACAATTAGAAACATAAGGTCAAGGCTGATAAGATTTTCATGCATAGTGTGAAAAAAAGGATGATTGTTTCCCTGAAGGCATTACTACATACTACAAACCCAAGCACAGTGAGTAGCATGGATGGCACAGACCAATGATCAGAACTCATTTGTGAGCAGGCATGGCCATTGCTGAAGGGAATGTACAAATATATATGAAATCTACACAAAAGTCACCACAATTGTGCACTGAGAAGGGACACTCTTTGGGACTATGTCTGTATGCAAACTGAACACATACAAACAAAGAGTAATTGCTGCAACATTGTGATGGCACATAGATACCATGGTCCAAATCATCACCATCATGAAATAGACATCTTTCACAATCCATACACATTAACATGACAACAACTCCTAGACACCCAGCACCTAAAGCAAGTACCTGAAATGCCAATTTTCTGAAAGAAAAATAAAATGCTTTATTCAGCTCCAAAGCAAAAAGATGATGCAAATTAATCCCGGATCTAACAAGGCCAATGGCCAGTCCACAAAAGGAATCTTGTTTGGGGACATAGTGGAGTATCACAACCCCAAAGTTGCCGGCACACGGATGAATCAAAGGGTTGGTGACCCACGGGGGGCATCATCAGGGACAGGGTACGGCACCACATGGACAGTAGAGGGGAGGGTAGGTGTTGTGGGTGCAGGGGGGGAGGAATCATCCTCAGTAGGGAGTGCAGTGGCAAAGGTGGTTTCATATAAACTGCTGCATACAGCTGTCAGTTCCGATAGACTACCACCTGCAGCCAGGAACAAAATGGGAGTTGAGGTAGAGGGCTCTGCGTCTGGCGGAATATATGTGTGGCTGCGTGTGTGATGTCTGTCCCCTCTCCCTGTGGGTGTGCCTACATCCCCCTGAGATTGAGTGCCTGGAGCTCTGCGCTTTGACTTCCGTGTGGGTGTGCTGGGTGTCTCTGTTGGGGTGTGTGATCTGGTGCGTCTGCGTGTATGGTGGACAGGTATGGAAGAGGGGTATGTGGATGGGCCTGAAGGAGGGGGTGTGGGACGCTGCAGGAGGGCAAGTGCTGCCGTCAGTGAAGAGTATATGGACGACAAACTCCGACGTTGATAAGACATGTCAGATGAAATGCCCTCCATGAATGACAACAACTGTGTTAAGATTTGTGTTTATCCATGGAGGACAGTCAGCATGAACATCTGACCATCTGAACATCTGACCAACGTGAATCTGCTGGAGTAGGTCCACAGACTCGGCACTGAGGGCAGCAGGGGAGACAGGGGCAGGGGGCTGCGGTGCCAGGGACGAAGGAGACACGGGGGCAGCACGGACTAGCAACTGGGAGGGTGGAGATGGGTGTGGAGGAGGAGAGGACAGACATAGAGGTGGCAGATTCAGTTGCTGCGAATTCCCCCTCCTCCTGCGAGTCTGAAGCCAAGCCGTCCGCATGATAGGAAGTGTCTTGCCCCAAGGGTACGGCCACCTGACTCCCCTCACCCTCTGTGCCACTGCCTCCTTCTGACCCCTCAAAGCAGGTGGCACTGCGGCTGGGTCCCTCTGCCTGATCTGTGCTTGTGTCTCCTCCCGTTTCGGTTGATGATGCTGTTGGCAAGGAGAAAGGAAACAAATATATCAGTCACCTGTACACATCAGACACATGAGCACAAATTCATTTGGGCACATTTAAAATCATGGCATGCATCATGAGTAACATGCCACATAACTCAGCACATATTTAAGATTAGTACTGCGCAGTTGTAATAGACACAACGCTCCTTGGATACAAAGATACAAGTAACATACCAGGCCACAACTTGAATGGGAGTCCCAATGATGAGCCACTGTAAGTCAACAGATCTGGTTTATATCCATCACCGTTAGGTTGCCCACTCTGCCACCCCAGTACAGACATGGTCATGTGCAAATCAGTCTGACCCTGTGCCACATGGGAACAGTCCTGGCCGAATTGGCAAGTAATGCCATCCCAGGACCGGAGACAAGCTTTCTAGGACTGGTCACTGGCATCAAAGCCGTCTTCAGTCAGGCTTGCGTGAAACCCAGATCTGTATTCAAACAAGCATGGCTTAAGACGGCTGTAATGCCAGAAAGAGGTCCCAGGAAGCTTGTTTCCAGTCCAGGGAAGGCATGGCTTGGCATATCTTGCTGGACTGTTCCCATGACGCACATGGTCAGAGTGATTTGCACATGACCATGTTTGAACTTGGGGTGCAGAGTGGGCAACAGAACAGTGATGGATAAAACCCTGACCTGTTGACTGGGCGTAAGTGTATGATTGATACAGATGCTGCCTCCTTCACCACCCCCTTTTGTGACACTCCTCACAGGGGCATCTATCACCAGATCATACTGTTGCTTGTACATAACACACACTGGCTGTCAAGTGAAGTGTTCCACATGTCCACAATCCAGACAATGCCTAAATTAATGTTCCTGCAATTGTGAATATAAAAATAATTGCTGCATTGTTGACACACCCTCAACCACATGGGAAATGTGAACACAGTAGTGTGCACACCAAGACAAAACAGCGTTGCAACACCAATACATACATGTTATACAAATCTATGAGGAACAAACATCTCTGTAAGCAAATAAAATGGCCTGTAAAGCCCCCAATGACAGCATTGTCCAGCATCACAGGGTAAGTGCCTCTTGATGAATTCACATCAGAAATTACATACATTGCTCACCACTGTCAAGGCTAAACAGGCAGGCCCATCACAGCTCTCCTGCACAACACCCCCATTCCTCCGTCAATGTCAGTGATGCAGCTCAAGAAGTGTAAACTCAGAATCAGGTTATCAATAACTGAGCAGCAATTTAAATAAACCCAAGGTCACCTCGTGTGGCTGGCCATCCATATTAGTCACAAACCACCAGCAACATATTCTTGTGAATAGGCACACAGGCACTGCTGAGTGTGAGTATGCACAAGCCAAATTTTGTATAGATGGTCAGTGTGCACATGTAGCAGACACATGAGTAATACAAAGTATGCCAGGGACAAGTGCCACTGAGGCAGACCCATGCTGAACTCCATGTTGAGACTCATGATCAGTGCCAAAAATCATGAAGGCCAAACACAGTGCACAGGTCGTGGAACAGCTAAGGTACCAACACGTGTCACAGACCTCCCTCCAACATGATGATGTGCTAAGCAATGTGCATACTCATACCTTGCACCCTAGGAGTACATGTGCAAAGTGAAAATACACAAAGCAGGGGACACATGTTGATGAGAGGAAGGGATGTAAAAGAACATCAGCCGAATATGGGAAATTGAAACTACAATGCATAAATTGCCTGTCTGACCAGACCCCTCCAAATGTGGGAGTGTTAACAGGCTTCAAGCACCGCAGGTAGCATTTGACACACAAGACAACAAACAGACATGTACCTACCCCCTCCTTGAAGCTGTCCCTCCTGCAACTGCCTGTAGAGGTCAGCAAATACCACTTTCAGGACCCAGAGCATGTGGAGGGTGAGGTGACGGCCGCCGCCATGCTGGCGTGGAGCTTCAAGCTTGAACTGGACCCGGGCGATACGCCGGGTCCTGCACCGGATGCCCTGCCACCTCTTCCTGATGTTCATCAGCTTTCGCCGAGGGCCCCCGGAGACCTAACAGTCCTGGCAATGTTCAACAAGATCTCCCCCTTCTCATAGGCAGTTGCCTGTCAGGAAGACAAAGTGAAACAACTTCACTACATCTGCTCCATGTCCCAAAGACACACACTTGCACCATATTGACGATGACAACAGGGCATAGGATGCTTACAGGACTTGCATCATTGTCCATGTGAAAGTGGCCTGTGAGCAAACACGAATGCACTACATGCCTTTGAAAGGCAACAGATGCCATAAGGGGTGCAAACCACTGACTGAGCATGGCACACACTGAACAAGACATGCAACTGCAGGGTGGTGGACAGCACGTGACATGCTGTCACATTTCCCACTACACCGAAGAACCCTCAGCAGACCACACATCCACACACTGGCACAGATCATTTGCTTGTCAGTGTCAACAGTGTATACAACCCTCACTTTGCACATGTCACACTTGACAAAGATGTGACACAGGCATCATGCTAACTGTCCAAGTCATGCACACGACACTGCATACTTGTCACACCAGATGGCTACAGCTGTGGCATATGCCATGCAGCTGTGTTGCAAGATATCACATACACACTTTACCAGGTGACAACGAACATTCACACTCTTCAATGTCCATGAGTTCAAACCATGCATTTGTCCAACATCCACACAGGACACCAAAAACCATTTACAACAGTGAGTACATTCATCTGTCACTCTGGGGAGAACACTGTTACACCTCAGTAAATCATGGCAATAAAACATGCAAGGTGTGGCACAGCAGAATGTGTGATTCACATTGCATTGAATGTCACAGTTAGCACAATGCAGGTAAGCAGTGAACACTATTTAACTACATCATTCACTGCATGGGAGATAACACAATGTACACACCCGGCACTCAATGCCAAACCACATTGCATGTCTGTTCAACAAATACAGAATGGATGTAGTGACACACACACAACAGGTGCACAGTCCAAGCTAGTGCAGTCATCACTCACCTGCTCCCCTGGTCTCCCATACAGCTTGCTGTACTTTGGTATGAGGGCATCCAGCAGGGCCTGGTTTTCCTCCTCACTGAATGCAGGTGCCCTCTCCATGGTCAGCAAAATCAGAGTCCAGGGAATGCAGAGACAGCAGCAGTGCGGTCCACTCCAATGTTGTGCAGGAAAGTGCCCTCTCCCAGACACATGCAGCCTTAAATCAGTGCTGCTGAGGGGCTTTCAGTATCATGAGTACAGTGTGGTAGGCCAGATTACTTAGCATTCTGTTTCATCCAATCGCATTGCACATAAGGCCCTGACACATATTTTCATAGTTTAAAAATTGAGCTTTAGCTCAACAACAAATTTTGCAACATTGTATAGTTTTGCCCAACTGAATTTTGCAGGACACCTGTAGCACACACTCAAATCTCAGTTTCCTTGACGACTAGCCTGCATTCTGGGCATTCTACTCGTCCCCTAGATGTTCCCTATGTATTTTCTGTGATCCCCGCACAAGTACGGTGCGTTTTTCGTCGCGAATGCCACATATTCAATAGTGAAACGATGCGCACACACACACACACAGTAATGGCATGGTACACCTCGCTCGCGTATGGCACCATTACAATGGTGAAACGTCCCGCACACGCGCACGCACTCTGGGGGGTACGCCTCGCTCACGTATGGCACCATTACAATGGAGAAACGTCCCGCACACACGCACGCACTCTGGGGGTACGCCTCGCTCGCCTATGGCACCATTACAATGGTGAAACGTCCCGCACACACGCATGCACTCTGAGGGTACGCCTCGCTCACGTATGGCACCATTACAATGGAGAAACGTCCCGCACACACGCACGCCCTCTGGGGGTACGCCTCGCTCGCGTATGGCACCATTAAAATGGTGAAACGTCCCGCATACACGTACGCACTCTGGGGGTACGCCTCGCTCGCGTATGGCACCATTCTAATGGTGAAACGTCCCGCACACACGCACGCACTCTGGGGGTACGCCTGTAGCACACACTCAAATCTCAGTTTCCTTGACAACTAGCCTGCATTCTTGGCATTCTACTCGTCCCCTAGGTGTTCCCTATGTATTTTCTGGGATCCCCGTACAAGTACGGTGCGTTTTTTGTCACGAATGCCACATATTCAATAGTGAAACGATGCGCACAGACAGACAGCAATGGCATGGTACGCCTCGCTCGCGTATGGCACCATTACAATGGTGAAATGTCCCGCACACGCGCACGCACTCTGGGGGTACGCCTCGCTCGCGTATGGCACCATTACAATGGTGAAACATCCCGCACACACGCACGCACTCTGGGGGTACGCCTCGCTCGCCTATGGCACCATTACAATGGTGAAACATCCCGCACACATGCACGCACTCTGGGGGTACGCCTCGCTCACGTATGGCACCATTACAATGGAGAAACGTCCTGCACACACACACGCACTCTGGGGGTATGCCTCGCTCGCGTATGGCACCATTAAAATGGTGAAACGTCCCGCACACACGTACGCACTCTGGGGGTAAGCCTCGCTCGCGTTTGGCACCATTACAATGTTGAAACGTCCCGAACACGTGCACGCACTCTGGGGGTACGGGCCGCTATACACAGTGCGTTTCACACGCCCATGTGAATGCAGGTGTATGGTGCATTTTATACAGTGCCTTTCACACGCTGGAGTCAAAGCAGGGGGATAGTACGTTTCACACGGTCACGTATGGCTAGTGATACGAGGCGCACACATGGCAGGGATGTAGCATTACGGTTAACACAATGATTTCTATCAAGTTCTTGTCATTGCATACTTTCATGAGCTAGGCTCTAGGTGTGGCAGGCACTGATATAGCACAGCATATCATTTCATGTTGCACAATTGATGTGTGATGACCTGGTGACACATGTGATGTGTGATGGGACACTATGTCGTACACATCAACTTTCCAATTGTCCCCTGTGTATCATCATGCACATGTTGTCATGCACATAAGCACTGGGATTGCACAGTCATCACTTCCAGAACATGTCACATGATGGCAGGGATTGTGGCAATTTCTCAGTTGTCATTTTGACTCCAATCACGTCCTGATGTCACTATCTACTATGTGTGTAATTCTTAATGCAGATTTATCATTTTGGGGTCCGTATAATGCATCTGCTGCGGGTGCATCTCTAATGGGTCTGTGTTGTGATTGAAATGGTTTTGCATGTACGCACACCATGGTACATGTGCCTTTTCAAGGTCTTTTTGTGTGTGATGGCATCATACATCAATGATCCACATGCATACATGTCTGCATCTTGACAATTGCTTTGGTCTTGCATTGTCACATACATACCTCATTAGCAAGTTGTATGATATGTCCAGTAGATATTCCATGTGACCTGGGTCTGTGCCTTGTAGTCAGCTGTCTGTATGGGATGACAACCTTCTAATGCAGGCCTGGAGATGTGTGTCACTCCAGTGATATCTTGCTTTGCTCACTCAAACCAGCCCTGCACTTTTTTTGTGTGCATGTAAAGTGTATTACTCTACCTACAGATGCATCTTGGTAATGTTTAAAGTGCCATGAAGCTGCCACATGTGTCCAGGATGTTTTGCTTACACCAGACCCCACCTTGATGTGTAGTAGCAAGATTGCATGTGCTATGTACATTGGAATAGTATTTGAATGACAGTTGTTCTGCATTATTCCCAAATATGTCCTGCAGGGCACCGCCTCTACCAAGGCCTTTTCCTGACTTGGAGAGCATGAGGGAACGTGATTGCATCCGAAGATACAGATTCACTCGAGATTTGATTCAGGACTTGACGGACAGGCTGGAACCACATCTCCAACCGCGACACAGGTATCCAACTGCGCTGAGACCAAAGCTAAAGGTGATGGCAGCCCTACATTTTTTTGCCACGGGTACGTTTCAATTTACCATTGCAGATGTAGGGGGTATGTCCCGGGCCATGTTTAGCCGTGTCCTACGTGATGTCTTAGCTGCCATGTTAGAGCATATTGATGAATTAATCAAATTTCCTACTCCTGAAGAGTTGAGAGATGTCAAGGGTGAATTCTATGCCCTGGGAGGGATGCCACATGTAATTGGATCCATTGATGGTACGCATGTGGCTTTGGTGCCACCACAGGCTCAGGAGCAGGCTTACCGCAATAGGAAGCATTACCACTCAATAAAAGCCCTTGTGGTGTGTCTTGCTAACATGCTTATTTCCCATGTTTGTGCACGTTTTCCAGGATCATGCCATGATGCATTCATCATAAGGCGTAACAGGGTACCACAGATGATGCTGCAGCTGCGCAACAATCGGGCATGTCTTGTTGGTGGATATACTCTCTTTGTCCTGTATGTTTTACATTTTAAATTGCTCTGACAAAATTGCTTTACCCTACATTTCAACACTCTGTATATTTTTAGGAGATGCAGGATATCCCGACATGCCGTGGCTCATGACACCGCTCCGCAACCCAAGGACAGCTGCAGACCATTGGTACAACAATGCATACGGGCAGACCAGGCGTGTGATTGAGCGAACATTGGGACTCCTGAAGAGCAGATTCCGGTGCCTTGATAAGACCGGCAGATCCCTCCCATAAGCCCCGGTCAAGGTGTGTAACATCTTCATTGTGTGCTGCATGCTGCACAACATGGCAGTTGAGAAGGCCGTGCCACTCATCCTGGATCCTGATGAGCTGGAACATCCACCCATTGAGGATGAAGGGCTTGGGCACGATGCAAGTGATGAGGAGGAGGAGGGGGATATCCGGAGTCAGCTCATACGCAACTTCTTCTCTTAATGGTGAGTCACTGGGTAGTCGTGTGCAAGATTGTGGCATGGAGTGGCATGTGTTGCATACTGTGTGTCCAGCTGACTGTATGTGAATACACTTTGAGGTTTGTTGTGATGTGTCACACAAGTGATAATGTAATGACACATGCATATGTGCAATGAGTGATTTTGTAATGTACATATGTACTACATTGCGATGTATTTTCACATGACCATGTCTCTATGCAATTATTATTAATGTGTCCCCTTGTGTGCCTGTCTTTCCCAGGTCGCTCTGCCTGTTGTCTATTTGTGTCATCTTGGTACTCCTGCTATTGATCATGATGATTGCAACGTTTGTAGAATCACCGTTCCATGCACAGACTTGTGGAAATGTCAGTTTTGGTAAGATATCTTAACATGTTTTTGGGTTGGTATGCTATGGGAATGTGTGGGAGCTGTTACTATGCTTGTTGTTGAAGCATCCATACATGTGTACATACATCACATACATTCATACATCACTCTCCGTAACCATGTCACCGGGACGCCAAACAATTCACCGCCCAACCTTACTCCAACACCCCTGCCCAACATGGAACACCGCAACCCACTCACTACTCCTACCAACCTCCTTAACATCTTGGATCGGAGACCCATGATCCCACCTGTCCATAATCCCCAACCCAACTTGGAACACCACAACCACCTCAGTAATCCGTCCAATCTCCTTAACAACCCGGCCCTGAGACTCTTGATTCCACTCGTCCTCGATCCTCAATCGGATTCCACGGCTTCCATCTCAGCACACCTCTTGCACATCAAGCCTCCCACAACCACCACGAGCGAAATAAACCCTGGACCCTTGGTCTCCTCCCGCCATATTCCCCGCTCGGACGCTAAGACCATTACGTCATCTCCATCTTGTCCTGTGGCAAATCAAGCCAGCCCCGCTAACTCCCAAGTCATCCTCTCTATGACCCCCAACACAGCCCTCCCTTGCCCTATAACCACCCCCTCCTCAGTGACTCTTCCTGTAGCAGGTCAAGCCAGCCCCGCTTACACAATAGCCCCCCTTTCCATGGCACCCAACACAGCCCACCTTTGCCCCCTCCCCCCCTCCCCAGCGACTCCCGCAGCTGCAGGTCATGCCAGCCCTACTAACACTTGCCCTCCAACCCCCTCCTCCTCAGTGATTCTTCCTGTAGCAGGTCATCTTTCCGACAGGGATCAATACCGGCCTCACTGAAAGCTGGCCAAGTCCTCCCCATTCTGAAAAAGCCGTCTTTGAACCCAGCCTCCCCAGACAACTTTAGACTAATTCCCAACATTCCTCTCTTGGCCAAAGTGCTGGAAAAGTGTGTCCAAACACAGCTAAGTCACCACATCAACAACTTCCATCTACTCGACGACTGCCAATCCAGATTCAGACCGGGTCACAGTACTGAAACCACCATGCTTCACATTATCGATGATGCTCTTCTAGCCCTTGACCAAGATAAAACCTGTTTCCTGATCCTCCTCGATCTATCCTCCGCCTTCGACACGGTCAACCACGAGATGCTACATGAACGTCTTAAACTGAGAATGAGATTAGATGGTACAGTTCTCGACTGGTTTAGTTCCTATGTTCAAAACCGATCTCAGAGATTCTTAATCAACGGCGAATTATCCGCCCCCTCCATGGTCATGGTGGGAGTCCCGCAAGGATCAACATTGTCCCCCACCCTGTTCAATCTCTATCTTGAACCCCTTGCCGAAGTCCTTTGCACTGCAAATATCTCCTTCCATATGTACGCTGATGACACTCAGATCTACATAAAAATCTCTTTCCTTGCGGAGATCCTCACCTTGAATGAGGCCCTGAAGCTGACCGTCAGATTGCTATCCTCAAACCATCTTAAACTCAATGCTAAGAAAACCGAGTTCCTTTTAATCTCTCCGCCCAAGAACAACCCTGAGATCCAGACGTTGATTAAAGCCATCACTGCCTTACACTGTTCTCCAACCATTGTGGATTCGGCCAAATCTCTGGGAATTACCTTGGACCACAACTTGAACATGCGAGACCATGTCAACGCAATGGCCAAATCTACCAGATTCCACTTGAGCTACCTATGGAAATTGAAACCCTTTCTGGACGCTCCTGACCTAAAACTAGCAGTCCAATCATTAGTTATTTCTCGACTGGAATATGGTTGCTCCACCCTCTCCGTCTAACCTAAGATCTCGCTAGCTCCCTTAAAAGCCTGCCTCAATGCAGTCGCCAGACTACTTACCGGCTCAAGAAAATTCAATCACATCACTCCTCACTTGAAAGCTTTGAACTGGCTTCCTGTCGAGGCTAGGATCCACCTCAAACTGGCATGCATCACGCACAAGGCCTTACACTCTAACTCCCCTGCATATCTTGCACAGAAGCTTGTGATATCTGGAGGAAGCAGAAACTCACGATCGGCTAACACCCTCCTCCTCCGGACAGCACGCTTTAGGAAAACAAAAACCTACAATCGAGCCTTCGCCGGTTCTGCACCAAGAATTTGGAACTCCCTCCCTCCGGACATCAGTACAATCCCCTCCTTTGCACACTTCAAAAAAGAGGCTAAATCCTTCCTCATGGGTAAATTCCTTGGCTAAACCTGCTCCTCAGCTACCTAAGAGACTATTACCTCATACTGCGACCATGTACAGTACTCTTATGATGTCCTGCCTATTGTATGACTCGTGTCTATGTAAAATACCCTGATGTATAGTTTCTCCTTTCCCAAATGTGCAGTATTTGTTGGAATCTCCTGCCCACCTTATGACCCCGCAATTCTGTAAGCTCTATGATGTACAGGTTCCTGTGATTTACTGCGCTCTATACTACCCTTTGAATATGTAAAGCGCTTTGATACCCTCGCGGGTCAAGTTCGCGCTCTATATCTGGAGGAAGCAGAAACTCACGATCGGCAAACACCCTCCTCCTCCGGCCTGCACGCTTTAGGAAAACAAAAACCTACAATCGAGCCTTCGCCGGTTCTGCACCAAGAATTTGGAACTCCCTCCCTCCGGACATCAGTACAATCCCCTCCTTTGCACACTTCATAAAAGAGGCTAAATCCTTCCTCATGGGTACATTCCTTGGCTGATTTCCTGCCTATTGTATGACTTGTGTCTATGTAAAATACCCCGATGTATAGTTTCTCCTATGCCAAATGTGCAGTATTTGTTGGAATCTCCTGCCCACCTTATGACCCCGCAATTCTGTAAGCTCTATGATGTACAGGTTCCTGTGATTTACTGCGCTCTATACTATCCTTTGAATATGTAAAGAACTCTGATACCCTCACGGGTCAAGTTCGCGCTCTATATCTGGAGGAAGCAGAAACTCACGATCGGCTAACACCCTCCTCCTCCGGCCTGCACGCTTTAGGAAAACAAAAACCTACAATCAAGCCTTCGCCGGTTCTGCACCAAGAATTTGGAACTCCCTCCCTCAGGACATCAGTACAATCCCCTCCTTTGCACACTTCAAAAAAGAGGCTAAATCCTTCCTCATGGGTAAATTCCTTGGCTAAACCTGCTCCTCAGCTACCTAAGAGACTATTGCCTCATGCTGCGACCATGTACAGTACTCTTATGATTTCCTGCCTATTGTATGACTCGTGTCTATGTAAAATACCCTGATGTATAGTTTCTCCTATCCCAAATGTGCAGTATTTGTTGGAATCTCCTGCCCACCTTATGACCCCGCAATTCTGTAAGCTCTATGATGTACAGGTTCCTGTGATTTACTGCGCTCTATACTACCCTTTGAATATGTAAAGCGCTCTGATACCCTCATGGGTCAAGTTCGCGCTCTATAAAACCTTAACATAAATAAATAAATAAAATGTGTCATTAACATGGATCAAGATGCCTGTTGCAAATCTCCCATTACTGGACATCCACCCATCTTTTCAGTCATCTGTTGTTGATTGATGACCCTGGGGAATGCATCAATGTGTGTAAACCATGGTCCTGAGACATTGCGGATGTGACCAGTTTAAATTATATGTGACATCACAACCACAGGCTCTGTGTGGATTTGCAAACTCACTGTGTGCAGCAGGATGTGTTTGGCTCATCACATTGATGTTGTTGGCCAGTACAGTTAGGTTTACCTATTGACATGTTGTGAAGGTGTGGACTACTGTAGGTCCCACATGTTCTGACAATTGTCCAGTGAGTGTGTTCGTATGGATGCATTGCCCTCTGTGCCAGTATGTAATGTCACTGTCAGGTCACAACATCTGTGCCGGTGGAGACCACTGCTTTGCAAGCCTTCTTGGTAACTTTATGTCAACTTTCTATACCCAATATTCCAGGAATGTTGCACTGATGACGTCGGAACGTAGAGGTGTTGGTAATGTAAACACTTCCGTTACACCAGTCGGTTACCGATAATTGCAGACAAGTCTTGTGCCGTGCTGCATATCATGGTCATGGTAGGGGTGGTTTACTGAGTTTGTTCCTCATTACTCTCTGCAGACTTTGCTCACACCTGCTTGTCATGTTTGGCATTATAAGGCACAGTTTGATGAGCCATTGCTTGGCTCTTGCTAGGCTTCCTTGTGTTTAGATAATCCCCTTCCTAGTTGTGTCAGCTAAGTACGGCTCTAGCAGGTGATGTATATCTTACAATCATGAGCCTCACTGATTCCCATGGCTGACTACAGTAATTTGATTGTTGTGAGTAGCACTGCTACACATTCAATTCACTAAATTATTTTGAGCCACATTCATACACTGTGAGTAAGTTTGGGAGCACCTGGTTCTTATTGCATTGAAGCAGCCTGGTGAGCGTTAGACCCCCTTCATTTTAGAGATAAACTCTGCTATCTTTTTGTGTCCGTGTTAAAAACTGTGATGTACTATCATTTCTAAACATATGCAGACAAATTGGATACAGTGGCTGTGGTTAATGTACACAGGTGTAACAGTTACAGAATAGGTCATTAGTATAATGTGAATCAGTGCCAAGAACAGTTGAATTGTAATGCTTGTATACCTTTGTTTCAGATCTCCCTCCCTGCTGTTCCCATCCTCTCCTTCCCTCGCCGGATCTCCCTTTTGAATCTGTCATTCGTACTCAGACCAAGGGGCTATCTGGAGATGGAACCCTTTGAGCATCAAACAAATCCGAGGATCAAAGGTACCGACTGTCCCTGGCAGTCGTGTGGAGATTGTTTCACCATCATTACAGGTACCCTCATTGCATGATAGTTATTTTCCTCTGAGCAATGCCACTGGCCATGTACATTGCCGGAAGCAGCATGGCCTCACAACAAAATTGCACCATTTATGTATGAAATCTTTTCAAAAGTGTACATTGTGCCCCATTACTGTCACTGCAGATCTCTTGCCAGTCTGCATGCGTCATCTATGTTATACTTTACAATGATTCTGCATATGCCGTTATGTGTACGGGTTCAACATGTATGGTGTTTGTAATAGGTCATGGTCCATATTTTGATTGACATACATGGTTGTGTATGTATTCTTTGAGCTTGATACCCACAACGGACATGCAACACTTGCTGACGCTGTTTGTCCTGTGGCCCGCTTGGCCTTTTGGTGCCTGGTCCTGTGACCGTCGAATTTGGTGATTGTTTTCACAATTTCTAGCAGTGACCCATGAGTAACCAGACACTCCTTCCTTTCCATACACAATTAACATGCTGCTATGCAAATATCCTTGTCTTTGTGTGCCACTTTTGCATGGTGTCACACACCTTCAGCCATCATGTGTTCAGACATTCCTGATGCTGCATCCCCAGTGACACCGCTAAAGCCAGTGGCCAGATTCTGCAACACACATGCCTCCAATATGCTCTACCACCCAGCAATCCATTCTTAAGGCAGACAGCAGATTTCCGTGCCACAGTTGCACCACATGCATGACAAAGGGAGGCGCGTCAGCGCCTGCAACGTGCACAGTGCAAGGCCCAGTGGTCATTGATTGACACAGGTTACACTACCGACTCATGCTCCTGCCACCCTCCACACAGTGAACACCAGACAATCATGCACCTAGTATCAGGCAACCCCTAAGAGCACAAATTACAGCTTCGCAGGCTGTGTGTACAACTCATACTGCCAAACTCGCACTGCCACACATAACAGTGCATGTCCGTACAAGCAGCTCATGTGCGTTGTTCTGCACACATGCTACTTACAGCAGCGCAACATTGGACTCTGTTACCTCATCAACACAACAGCACAACAAAAAAACATCATTACTGTGACCCGGCTGTGAGTAAGACCCAAACACTACTTCTACATTGCCATCACAGATGGATAGTAGACCAGCCGCAAGGACGACACCACTTTCCAGGAGTATGATTGATAAAAGTTTGTGAGGTACACCCCCAGAGTGACATACTACACCAAGTACCAATTGTGGTGATGCTCTAAATGTGCAGCTCTGACAGAATTTTAGTTGATTAGAATCATTTAGACTCTAGACATGGCAATCGATTCAGCCTGTGTGGTAATGGAAATATTGCCAAAGTATGCATACTCTGAGCAGAGCCCTGCAGCATACCCCACTTGTGTGTTTTGACTAAGGAGTCAATGTTGTAGGTGCGGACCTGATGTGTGCAGTCAGATAGTTATGACAATATCCAGTTCAGCACTGAGGAACACACACCTATGGTCTTCATGTGGGTCTGAAGATTGTGATGGTGTACGGTGTCAAATGCTGTAGACATGTCGGCCAGCACCAACACCGCCTTGGAAGCTCCATCTACCTCCCAGCGTATAGAGTCTGCCATTTGTATGAGGGCCACCTGTGTAGTATGGGTGGGATGGAGCTGGATAGTGAGTAATGAAGGAGGCTATTAGCTTAAAAAAAGGCCATTAGTTGCTCACAAGAAAATTTTACATAAATCTTTGCCAGGACTGATAGATGGATCTTGGTGTATGATTGGAAGCTTAAACAGGATATGTGTTACCTTTAGTAAAGATGTGCAGGATGAACGTGTGTCTCCACACATCTGGGTTGCAGACCAATCTGACCTAAGGGTTCCACATGACGTTTAAGTGTTCATAGTGTATCTTAGCAAGGATGTTGTAGTAGTTTGTGCCCAGACATAGGAGGAGGATGTGCCTAGGACTCCCAGCAGTGCCCAGACATAGGAGGGGGGTGTGGATAGGACTCCAAGCAGTGCCCAGACATGACAGGGGTGTGTGCAGAGGACTCCCAGCAGTGCCCAGACACAGGAGGAGCGTGTGTGTAGGACTCCCAGCAGTGCCCAGACATAGGAGGGGGGTGTGGATCGGACTCCCAGCAGTGCCCAGACACAGGAGGGGGGTGTAGATAGGACTCCCAGCAGTGCCCAGACATAGGAGGGGTGGCTGGATAGTACTCCCAGCAGTGCCCAGACAAAAGAGGACGGTGTGCGTAGGACTCCCAGCAGTGCCCAGACATATGATGGGTGGCTGGATAGGACTCCCAGCAGTGCCCAGACATAGGAGGGGTGGCTCGATAGGACTCCCAGCAGTGCCCAGTCATAGGAGGGGTGGCTGGATAGGACTCCCAGCAGTGCCCAGATATAGGAGGGGTGGTTGGATAGGACTCCCAGCAGTGCCCAGACATAGAAGGGGTGGCTGGATAGGACTCCCAGCAGTGCTCAGTCATAGGGGTGTGCATTTCCACCATCATCCAACAACTACATGTCTGTATGTGTACATCCCTAACCTGTTACACTCATGATAGTTGCACATCAACACATCACTCACAGCAGTGACCTACTCCACGGAGGGTTGTATCCTGTCACACACTGCGTGACACACCACATGTGGGTGTTTTGTCAGATCCCACATGCATATCCACCCATGGAGGTTGCCAACACCCACACACCCCTCCATCATGACTCAATTGTGTCTAGTCATGTAACAGCCTGCAAAACAAATAAAGCACAAATGGACTAATGAAGTGCCATGTACATCCAGGCCATGATTTGAATGTCCAGGTGGTGAAACATGTACTCCCTCATTGAAGGAACAGGGTTGAAAACCCTTAGATACAAAGCACCTAAATGTGATTTGTGTGCACAAATTCCCGGCATTACAATTAGAAACATAAGATCAAGGCTGATAAAATTTTCATGCATAGTGTGAAAAAAAGTATGATTGTTTCCCTGAAGGCATTACTACATACTACAAACCCAAGCACAGTGAGTAGCATGGATGGCACAGACCAAAGATCAGAACTCATTTGTGAGCAGGCATGGCCATTGCTGAAGGGAATGTACAAATATATATGAAATCTACACAAAAGTCACCACAACAATTGTGCAGTGAGGAAGGGACACTCTTTGGGACTATGTCTGTATGCACACTGAACACACACAAACAAAGAGTAATTGCTGCAACATTGTGATGGCACATAGATATCATGGTCCAAATCATCACCATCATGAAATAGACATCTTTCACAATCCATACACATTAACATGACAACAACTCCTAGACACCCAGCACCTAAAGCAAATACCTGAAATGCACATTTTCTGAAAGAAAAATAAAATGCTTTATTCAGCTCCAAAGCAAAAAGATGATGCAAATTAATCCCGGATCTAACAAGGCCAATGGCCAGTCCACAAAAGGAATCTTGTTTGGGGACATAGTGGAGTATCACAACCCCAAAGTTGCCTGCACACGGATGAATCAAAGGGTTGGTGACCTATGGGGGGCATCATCAGGGACAGGGTACGGCACCACAGGGACAGTAGAGGGAAGGGTAGGTGTTGTGGGTGCAGGGGGGGAGGAATCATCCTCAGTGGGGAGTGCAGTGGCAAAGGTGGTTTCATATAAACTGCTGCATACAGATGCCAGTTCCGATACACTACCATCTGCACCCAGGGACGAAATGGGCGTTGAGGTAGAGGGCTCTGCGTCTGGCGGAATATATGTGTGGCTGCGTGTGTGATGTCTGTCCCCTCTCCCTGTGGGTGTGCCTACATCCCGCTGAGATTGGGTGCCTGGAGCTCTGCGCTTTGACTTCCGTGTGGGTGTGCTGGGTGTCTCTGTTGGGGTGTGTGATCTGGTGCGTCTGCGTGTATGGTGGACAGGTATGGGAGAGGGGTATGTGGATGGGCCTGAAGGAGGGGTGTGGGACGCTGCAGGAGGGCAAGTGCTGCTGTCAGTGAAGAGTCTATGGACGACAAACTCCGACGTTGATCAGACATGTCAGATGACATGCCCTCCATGAATGACAACAACTGTGTTAATATTTGTGTTTATCCATGGAGGACAGTCAGCATGAACGTCTGACCAACGTGAATCTGCCGGAGTAGGTCCACAGACTCGGCACTGATGGTAGCAGGGGAGACAGGGGCAGGGGCTGCGGTGCCGGGGACGAAGGAGACACGGGGGCTGCACGGATCAAAGGGACCCTAGCAACTGGGGGGGTGGAGATGGGTGTGCAGGAGGAGGGGACAGACATAGTGGTGGCAGATTCAGTTGCTGCGAATTCCCCCTCCTCCTGGGAGTCTGAAGCCGAGCCGTCCGCATGATAGGAAGTGTCTTGCCCCAAGGGCATGGCATCCTGACTCCCCTCACCCTCTGTGCCACTGCCTCCTTCTGACCCCTCAAAGCAGGTGGCACTGCGGCTGGGTCCCTCTGCCTGATCTGTGCTTGTGTCTCCTCCTGTTTCGGTTGATGATTCTGTTGGCAAGGAGAAAGGAAAAAAATATATATCAGTCACCTGTACACATCAGACACATGAGCACAAATTCATTTGGGCACATTTCAATTCATGGCATGCATCATGAGTAACAAGCCACATAACTCAGCACATATTTAAGATTAGTACTGCGCAGTTGTAATACACACAACGCTCCTTGGATACAAAGATACAATTAACAGACCAGGCCACAACTTGAATGAGAGTCACAATGATGAGCCACTGTAAGTCAACAGATCTGGTTTATATCCATCACCGTTAGGTTGCCCACTCGGCCACCCCAATACAGACATGGTCATGTGGAAATCAGTCTGACCCTGTGCCACATGGGAACAGTCCTGGCCGAATTGGCAAGTAATGCCATCCCAGGACTGGAAACAAGCTTTCTAGGACTGGTCACTGGCATCACAGCCGTCTTCAGTCAGGCTTGCGTGAAACCCAGATCTGTATTCAAACAAGCATGGCTTAAGACAGCTGTAATGCCAGAAAGAGGTCCCAGGAAGCTTGGTTCCAGTCCAGGGAAGGCATGGCTTGGCATATCTGGCTGGACTGTTCCCATGACGCACATGGTCAGAGTGATTTGCACATGACCATGTTTGAACTTGGGGTGCAGAGTGGGCAACAGAACGGTGATGGATAAAACCCTGACCTGTTGACTGGGCGTAAGTGTATGATTGATACAGATGCTGCCTCCTTCACCACCCCCTTTTGTGACACTCCTCACAGGGGCATCTATCACCAGATCATACAGCTTGTACATAACACACACTGGCTGTCAAGTGAAGTGTCCCACATGTCCAAAATCCAGACAATGCTTAAATTAATGTGCCTGCAATTGTGAATATAAAAATAATTGCTGCATTGTTGACACACCGTCAACCACATGGGAAATGTGAACACAGTAGTGTGCACACCGAGACAAATCAGCGTTGCAACACCAATACATACATGTTACACAAATCTATGAGGAACAAACATCTCTGTAAGCAAACAAAATGGCCTGTAAAGCCCCCAATGACAGCATTGTCCAGCATCACAGGGTAAGTGCATAGTGATGAATTCACATCAGAAATTACATACATTGCTCACCACTGTCAAGGCTAAACAGGCAGGCCCATCACAGCTCTCCTGCACAACACCCCCATCACTCCGTCAATGTCAGTGATACAGCTCAAGAAGTGTAAACTCAGAATCAGGTTATCAATAACTGAGCAGCAATTTAAATAAACCCAAGGTCACCTCGTGTGGCTGGCCATCCATTTTAGTCACAAACCACCAGCAACATATTCTTGTGAATAGGCACACAGGCACTGCTGAGTGTGAGTATGCACAAGCCAAATTTTGTATATATGGTCAGTGTGCACATGTAGCAGACACGTGAGTAATACAAAGTATGCCAGGGACAAGTGCCACTGAGGCAGACCCATGCTGAACTCCATGTTGAGACTCATGATCAGTGCCAAAAATCATGAAGGCCAAACACAGTGCACAGGTCGTGGAACAGCTAAGGTACCAACACGTGTCACAGACCTCCCTCCAACATGATGATGTGCTAAGCAATGTGCATACTCATACCTTGCACCCTAGGGGTACATGTGCAAAGTGAAAATACACAAAGCAGGGGACACATGTTGATGAGAGGAAGGGATGTAAAAGAGCATCAGCCGAATATGGGGAATTGAAACTACAATCCATAAATTGCCTGTCTGACCAGACCCCCCTAAATGTGGGAGTGTTAACAGGCTTCAAGCACCGCAGGTAGCATGTGACACACAAGACAACAAACAGACATGTACCTACCCCCTCCTTGCAGCTGTCCCTCCTACAAATCCATACGTTCTAAGTGATATCCAGGAGTGGAGTAAGCCTGAGGACAGTACACCTTGTAAATGTGATGACTATTCGCTGCAAGACACTATGCACTTTATGTTTTTTTGTTCCTTTTATCATGAAGCCAGGAAAAAGTTTATTCTTCCACTGTTAAAAGATAAAGCATTCCTTCAGTCGAAACCTGCACTATGGCACTTGCAATTATGGAATTGCCAGTAATAATGTTTGATGTGGCAAGTTTTCTGGTCACATCATCGCGCAGTAGAAGGTTGAGACTAGCAGTACAACAGAAGAGGGAATGTTCGATAACAGAAGTGTAATGTACATGATTAATTGATTTTTAATGGGATACTGTGTTCCCTTTTTAAATTGATTTTATAATACATTTGAGGAAGTGTTTTTATATTTTGTATAGCATGCTTTTATGATTTTTATTAATCGAATAAAGTGGTTTTGACTCTGACTCTGATTCTGACCCGGAGCATGTGGGGGGTGAGGTGACGGCCGCCGCCATGCCGGCGTGGAGCTTCAAGCTTGAACTGGACCCGAGCGATACGCCGGGTCCAGCACCAGATGCCCTGCCACCTCTTCCTGATGTTCATCAGCTTTCGCTGAGGGCCCCCCCACAGACCTGACAGTCCTGGCAATGTCCAACCAGATCTCCCCCTTCTCATAGGCAGTTGCCTGTCAGGAAAACAAAGTGAAACAACTTCACTACACCTGCTCCATGTCCCAAAGACACACACTTGCACCACATTGACGATGACAACAGGGCATAGGATGCTGACAGCACTTGCATCATTGTCCATGTGAAAGTGGCCTGTGAGCAAACACGAATGCACTACATGCCTTTGAAAGGCAACAGATGCCATAATGGGTGCAAACCACTCACTGAGCCTGGCACACACTGAACAAGACATGCAACTGCAGGGTGGTGGACAGTACGTGACATGCTGTCACATTTCCCACTACACCTAAGAACCCTCAGCAGACCACACATCCACACACTGGCACAGATCATTTGCTTGTCAGTGTCAACAGTGTATACAACCCTCACTTTGCACATGTCACACTTGACAAAGATGTGACAAAGGCATCATGCTAACTGTCCAAGTCATGCACACGACACTGCATACTTGTCACACCAGATGGCTACAGCTGTGGCATACGCCATGCAGCTGTGTTGCAAGATATCACATACACACTTTACCAGGTGACAACGAACATTCACACTCTTCAATGTCCATGAGTTCAAACCATGCATTTGTCCAACATCCACACAGGACACAAAAACCCATTAACAACAGTGAGTACATTCATCTGTCACTCTGGGGAGAACACTGTTACACCTCAGTAAATCATGGCAATAAAACATGCAAGGTGTGGCACAGCAGAATGTGTGATTTACATTGCATTGAATGTCACAGTTAGCACAATGCAGGTAAGCAGTGAACAATATTTAGCTACATCATTCACTGCATGGGAGATAACACAATGTACACACCCGGCACTCAATGCCAAACCACATTGCATGTCTGTTCAACAAATACAGAATGGATGTATTGACACACACACAACAGGTGCACAGTCCAAGCTAGTGCAGTCATCACTCACCTGCTCCCCTGGTCTCCCATAAAGCTTGCTGTACTTTGGTAGGAGGGCATACAGCAGGGCCTGGTTTTCCTCCTCACTGAATGCAGGTGCCCTCTCCATGGTCAGCAAAATCAGAGTCCAGGGAATGCAGAGACAGCAGCAGTGCGGTCCACTCCAATGTTATGCAGGAAAGTGCCCTCTCCCAGACACATGCAGCCTTAAATCAGTGCTGCTGAGGGGCTTTCAGTATCATGAGCACAGTGTGATAGGCCAGATTACTTAGCATCCTGTTTCATCCAATCCCATTGCACATAAGGCCCTGACACACATTTTCATGGTTTAAAAATTGAGCTTTAGCTCAACAACAAATTTTGCAACATTGTATAGTTTTGCCCAACTGAATTTTGCAGGACACCTGTAGCACACACTCAAATCTCAGTTTCCTTGACGACTAGCCTGCATTCTGGGCATTCTACTTGTCCCCTAGGTGTTCCCTATGTATTTTCTGGGATCCCCGCATAAGTACGGTGCGTTTTTAGTCGCGAATGCCACATATTCAATAGTGAAACGATGCGCACACACACACACAGTACTGGCATGGTACGCCTCGCTCGCGTATGGCACCATTACAATGGTGAAACGTCCCGCACACGCGCACGCACTCTGGGGGGTACGCCTCGCTCACGTATGGCACCATTACAATCGTGAAACGTCCCGCACACACGCACGCACTCTGGGGGTACGCCTCGCTCGCCTATGGCACCATTACAATGGTGAAACGTCCCGCACACACGCACGCACTCTGAGGGTACGCCTCGCTCACGTATGGCACCATTACAATGGAGAAACGTCCCGCACACACGCACGCACTCTGGGGGTATGCCTCGCTCGCGTATGGCACAATTAAAATGGTGAAACGTCCCGCACACACGTACGCACTCGGGGGGTACGCCTCACTCGCGTATGGCACCATTATAATGGTGAAACGTCCCGCACACACGCACGCACTCTGGGGGTACGGGTCGCTATACACAGTACGTTTTACACGCCCCTGTGAATGCAGGTGTATGGTGCATTTTACACAGTGCGTTTCACACGCTGGAGTCAAAGCAGGGGGATGGTACGATTCACACGGTCACGTATGGCTAGTGATACGAGGCGCATACATGGCAGGGATGTAGCATTACGGTTAACACAACTATTTCTATCAAGTTCTTGTCATTGCATACTGACATGAGCTAGGCTCTAGGCATGGCAGGCACTGATAAAGCACAGCATATCATTTCATGTTGCACAATTGATGTGTGATGACCTGGTGACACATGTGATGTGTGATGGAACACTATGTTGTACACATCAACTTTCCAATTGTCCCCTGTGTATCATCATGCACACGTTGTCATGCACATTAGCACTGGGATTGCACAGTCATCACTTCCAGAGCATGTCACATGATGGCAGGGATTGTGGCAATTTCTCAGTTGTCATTTTGACTCCAATCACGTCCCGATGTAACAATGTACTGTGTGTGTAATTCTTAATGCAGATTTATCATTTTGGGGTCCGTATAATGCATCTGCTGCGGGTGCATCTCTAATGGGTCTGTGTTGTGACTGAAATGGTTTTGCATGTACGCACACCATGGCACATGTGCCTTTTCAAGGTCTTTTTGTGTGTGATGGCATCATACATCAATGATCCACATGCATACATGTCTGCATCTTGACAATTGCTGTGGTCTTGCATTGTCACATACATACCTCATTAGCAAGTTGTATGATATGTCCAGTAGATATTCCATGTGACCTGGGTCTCTGCCTTGCAGTCAGCTGTCTGTATGGGATGACAATCTTCTAATGCAGGCCTGGAGATGTGTGTCACTCCAGTGATATCTTCCTTTGCTCACTCAGAGCAGCCCTGCACTTTTTTGTGTGCATTTAAAGTGTATTACTCTACCTACAGATGCATCTTGGTAATGTTTAAAGTGCCATGAAGCTGCCACACGTGTCCAGGATGTTTTGCTTACACCAGACCCCACCTTGATGTGTAGTAGCAAGGTTGCATGTGCTATGTACATTGGAATAGTATTTGGATGACAGTTGTTCTGCATTCTTCCCAAATATGTCCTGCAGGGCACCGCCTCTACCAAGGCCTTTTGCTGACTTGGAGAGCATGAGGGAACGTGATTGCATCGGAAGATACAGATTCACTTGAGATTTGATTCAGGACTTGACGGACAGGCTGGAACCACATCTCCAACCGCAACACAGGTATCCAACTGCGCTGACACCAAATCTAAAGGTGATGGCAGCCCTACATTTTTTTGCCACGGGTACGTTTCAATTTACCATTGCAGATGTGGGGGGTATGTCCCAGACCATGTTCAGCCGTGTCCTACGTGATGTCTTAGCTGCCATGTTAGAGCATATTGATGAATTCATCAAATTTCCTACTCCTGAAGAGTTGAGAGATGTCAAGGGTGAATTCTATGCCCTGGGAGGGATGCCACATGTAATTGGATCCATTGATGGTACGCATGTGGCTTTGGTGCCACCACAGGCTCAGGAGCAGGCTTACCGCAATAGGAAGCATTACCACTCAATAAAAGCCCTTGTGGTGTGTCTTGCTAACATGCTGATTTCCCATGTTTGTGCACGTTTTCCAGGATCGTGCATTGATGCATTCATCATGAGGCGTAACAGGGTACCACAGATGATGCTGCAGCTGCGCAACAATCGGGCATGTCTTGTTGGCTGATATACTCTCTTTGTCCTGTATGTTTTACATTTTAAATTGCTCTGACAAAATTGCTTTACCCTACATTTCAACACGCTGTATATTTTTAGGAGATGTAGGATATCCCAACATGCCGTGGCTCATGACACCGCTCCGCAACCCAAGGACAGCTGCAGACCATTGGTACAACAATGCATACGGGCAGACCAGGCGTGTGATTGAGCGAACATTGGGACTCCTGAAGAGCAGATTCCGGTGCCTTGATAAGACCGGCGGATCCCTCCCATACGCCCCGGTCAAGGTGTGTAACATCTTCATTGTGTGCTGCATGTTGCACAACATGGCAGTTGAGAAGGCCGTGCCACTCATCCTGGATCCTGATGAGCTGGAACATCCACCCGTTGAGGATGAAGGGCTTGGGCACGATGGAAGTAATGAGGAGGAGGAGGGGGATATCCAGAGTCAGCTCATACGCAACTTCTTCTCTTAATGGTGAGTCACTGGGTAGTCGTGTGCAAGCTTGTGGCATGGAGTGGCATGTGTTGCATACTGTGTGTCCAGCTGACTGTATGTGAATACACTTTGAGGTTTGTTGTGATGTGTCACAAAAGTGATAATGTAATGACACACGCATATGTGCAATGAGTGATTTTGTAATGTACATATGTACTACACTGCGATGTATTTTCACATGACCATGTCTCTGCAATTATTATTAATGTGTCCCCTTGTGTGCCTGTCTTTCCCAGGTCGCTCTGCCTGTTGTCTATTGGTGTCATCTTGGTACTCCTGCTATTGATCATGATGATTGCAACGTGTGTCGAATCACCGTTCCATGAACAGACTTGTGGAAATGTCAGTTTTGGTAAGAAATCTTAACATGTTTTTGGGTTGGTATGCTATGGAAATGTGTGGGAGCTGTTACTGTGCTTGTTGTTGAAGCATCCATACATGTGTACATACATCACATACATCCATACATCACTCTCCGAAACCATGTCACCGGGACGCCAAACAATTCACGGCCCAACCTTACTCCAACACCCCTGCCCAACATGGAACACCGCAACCCCCTCACTACTCCTACCAACCTCCTTAACATCTTGGATCGGAGACCCGTGATCCCACCTGTCCATAATCCCCAACCCAACTTGGAACACCACAACCCCCTCACTAATCCGTCCAACCTCCTTAAAATCCTGGCCCTCAGACTCTTGATTCCACTCCTCCTCGATCCCCAATCGGATTCCACTGCTTCCATCTCAGCACACCTCTTGCACATCAAGCCTCCCACAACCACCCCGAGCAAAAGAAACCCTGGACCCTTGGTCTCCTCCCGCCATGCTCCCCGCTCGGACGCTAAGACCATTACGTCATCTCCATCTTGTCCTGTGGCAAATCAAGCCAGCCCCGCTAACACCCAAGTCATCCTCTCTACGACCCCCAACACAGCCCTCCCTTGCCCTATAACCACCCCCTCCTCAGTGACTCTTCCTGTAGCAGGTCCAGACAGCCCCGCTTACACCATAGCCCCCCTTTCCATGGCACCCAACACAGCCCACCTTTGCCCCCCTAACCCATCTCCCCAGTGACTCCCGCAGCTGCAGGTCATGCCAGCCCTACTAACACTTGCCCTCCAATCCCCTCCTCCTCAGTGACTCTTCCTGTAGCAGGTCCTCTTTCCGACAGGGATCAATACCGGCCTCACTGAAAGCTGGCCAAGTCCTCCCCATTCTGAAAAAGCTGTCTTTGAACCCAGCCTCCCCAGACAACTTTAGACTAATTCCCAACATTCCTCTCTTGGCCAATGTGCTGGAAAAGTGTGTCCAAACACAGCTAAGTCACCACATCAACAACTTCCATCTACTCGACGACTGCCAATCCGGATTCAGACCGGGTCACAGTACTGAAACCACCATGCTACACATTATCGATGATGCTCTTCTAGCCTTTGACCAAGATAAAACCTGTCTCCTGATCCTCCTCGATCTATCCTCCGCCTTCGACACGGTCAACCACGAGATGCTACTTGAACGCCTTAAACTGAGATTGGGATTAGATGGTACAGTCCTCGACTGGTTTAGTTCCTATCTTCAAAACCGATCTCAGAGATTCTTAATCAACGGTGAACTATCCGCCCCCTCCATAGTCACGGTGGGAGTCTCGCAAGGATCAACATTGTCCCCCACCCTCTTCAATCTCTATCTTGAACCCCTTGCCGAAGTCCTTCGCACTGCAAATATCTCCTTCCATATGTACGCTGATGACACTCAGATCTACATAAAAATCTCTTTCCTTGCGGAGATCCTCACCTTGAATGAGGTCCTGAAGCTGACCGTCAGATGGCTATCCTCAAACCAACTTAAACTCAATGCTAAGAAAACCGAGTTCCTTTTAATCTCCCCGTCCAAGAACAACCCTGACATCCAGACATGGATTAAAGCCATCACTGCTTTAACCTGTTCTCCAACCATTGTGGATTTGGCCAAATCTCTGGGAATTACCTTGGACCACAACTTGAACATGCGAGACCATGTCAACGCAATGGCAAAATCTACCAGATTCCACTTGAGCTACCTATGGAAATTGAAACCCTTTCTGGACGCTCCTGACCTAAAACTAGCAGTCCAATCATTAGTTATTTCTCAACTGAAATATGGTTGCTCCACCCTCTCCGGCTTACCTAAGATCTCGCTAGCTCCCTTAAAAGCCTGCCTCAATGCAGCTGCCAGACTACTTATAGGCTCAAGAAAATTCGATCACATCACTCCTCACTTGAAAGCTTTGAACTGGCTTACCGTCGAGGCTAGGATCCACCTCAAACTGGCATGCATCACGCACAAGGCCTTACACTCTAACTCCCCTGCGTATCTTGCACAGAATCTTGTGATATCTGGAGGAAGCAGAAACTCACGATCGGCTAACACCCTCCTCCTCCGGCCTGCACGCTTTAGGAAAACAAAAATCTACAATCGAGCCTTCGCCGGTTCTGCACCAAGAATTTGGAACTCGCTCCCTCCGGACATCAGAACAATCCCCTCCTTTGCATAGTTCAAAAAAGAGGCTAAATCCTTCCTCATGGGTAAATTCCTTGGCTAACCCTGCTACTCAGCTACCTAAGAGACTATTGCCTCATCCTGCGACCCTGTACAGTACTCTTTTGATTTCCTGCCTATTGTATGACTCGTGTCTCTGTAAAATACACCGATGTATAGTTTCTCCTATCCCAAATGTGCAGTATTTGTTGGAATCTCCTGACCACCTTATGACCCCGCAATTCTGTAAGCTCTATGATGTACAGGTTCCTGTGATTTACTGCGCTCTATACTACCCTTTGATTATGTAAAGCGCTCTGATACCCTCACGGGTCAAGTTCACGCTCTATAAAACCTTAAAATAAATAAATAAAATGTGTCATTAACACGGATCAAGATGCCGGTTGCAAAACTCCCATTACTGGACACTCACCCATCTTCTCAGTCATCTGTTGTTGATTGATGACTCTGGGGAATGCATCAATGTGTGTAAACCATGGTCCTGAGACATTGCGGATGTGACCGGTTTAAATTGTATGTGACTGTAACGGCGGGACCAGAAAAGGGTAGGAGACGAGTTTTTGTGACTCTTGATTTTAATTGGTCATATAAGGCATCTGTACAGGTTTTTCGTACAACTGTCCTCCGTGGAGACCGGCTTCTCTCCTTGCGCGCTTTTCGACGAGTTCCCTCTTCTTTTCTCAGGACTGGGCTCCTCCGTCTAGGGGGTTCTGGAGGCTCCGTGCTGGCCACCCACGCCGACACCGAAGGGAAGGAAAAGAAAGAGAGAGGCACGTATCAGTATGGAACAACAGGGAGTCAGTTGTCAATCCCAGGGAAGGAAAGTGAGGGGAAACACCCGGTGCAAAGCTCCTAGTCTTGGTGTGTTACTCTAACGAGTAGGGCGAGTGCTTGTGCTAGGCTTCAGGGAGTCGTCCCTCAGAATCCTCCCCCCCCTCTCGGTTAAACCTCTAGCCTTAGTGGTGAACCACCCCAGGAAGCGATCACGCACCTCAGTGAGCCGTACCCCTCCTGGCGTACGGCTGGGCGGCGCGTGTTGGTGGCCTCCAGGCGTTCCCCTGTCCTCCTCCGCTCTCTCGGCGTCTTCTCCTGCTGTCCGTGCCCGGTCCACGCTGTCCTCGTTGATCTGCTCCCAGCTCCGCTCCCAGTCCGGCTGTTCTCCTTCCGTCCAACGGTTCTCGCCGCACCCTTTGACACCGCCGCTCTGCTGGATTTCGCCTTCTCCGCTCCTTCCTCTCCTCCGCTTCACTTCTCTGCTCTCCCGTCCGTCTTCTCTCTGCTCTTCCTCGCTGCTTCCCGCCTCTCCGCACCTCTCCGCTCTGACCGCTCCTCCGGTGTAAAGACACACCTGGTGCTGGGCGTTCTCTGTCTTTATCCACCTGCGGGACTCCTCCTCTTCTCGGCTCCTGACGTGTTAAAGGGCCAGTCGTCTTCTTCATCACAGCTATACGTGCTTGGCCTGGTCCACTCGGAGTATTGCGTGGGCTGTGGAAAGACAAGGGGGGGGTCACAAGTGGTCAGTTCGCGCCCTAAGGGGGGGGGCGCCAGGGGGACCCCGTTACACACCTCCCCCCCAGGACGCTTCCGCTCGGGAAGCGGGTGTCTGGACAGAAAGTCAGCCCCAACGTTATCCACACCCCGCTTGTGGCACACCCTGAAAGAGAAAGGTTGTAAGGCCAGGAACCATCTCATGACCCTGGCATTATTAGCCCTGTTCCGGGCCATCCAGGTAAGGGGAGCATGGTCAGTATACAGAGTGAAGTGCCGGCCCTCGAGGTAGTAGGCCAACTTCTCCACTGCCCACCGGATTGCCAGGCATTCCTTCTCCACGGTGGCGTATTTTAACTCCCGCGGGAACAGCTTCCTGCTGACAAACAGGATCGGGTGGTCCAAGCCGTCTCGTCCCTCCTGTGACAACACCGCTCCGATCCCGAACTCGGATGCATCGGTGTGCAAGGAGAACGGGCGCGTATAATCCGGGGAGGTGAGGATGGGGGTGGATGTGATCCTCCTCTTCAGCTCGTGGAACGAGTCCTGCATGGCCACCGAGGGTTTGGAAAGCGTTGCCTGTTTGACCGACGACTGTAGGGCATCCGTGAGGGGGGCGGCTACCTGTGCAAAGTTCGGGATAAACCGTCGGTAGTACCCGATTAGCCCCAAAAACGCCCGGAGCTCTTTCTTTGTTGATGGAAACGGTGCCTCTGAAATGGCCCTGACTTTCTCTGTTTGTGGCTCGATCATGCCGTGTCCCAATACGTATCCCAGGTACTTGACTTTGTGAAAAGCTATCCTTGACTTTTTGGCGTTCATCTTCAGTCCCGCGTTGGTCAGGGTTTCCAGCACTTGTGCCAGATGTATCAAGTGGGTGTTCCAGTCTGGACTAAACACCACGATGTCGTCTAGGTAAGCAGAGGTGAAGGAGGACAGTCCGTTTAACACGTGGTTCATTAGTCTCTGAAACGTGGCAGGCGCCCCGGGAAGGCCAAAAGGCAACACCGTGAACTCGTAGTGTCCCTCTGCTTTCGAAAAGGCTGTTTTATGCCTGTCCTCCTCTTTCAGCGGTACTTGCCAGTAACCTTTGGTGAGGTCGATCGTACTGATGTACTGCGAGTCTCCTAATTTCTCTATGAGTTCATCGATGCGGGGTATGGGATATGCATCGAACTTCGATATCGCGTTTAGGGCCCGGAAGTCCATGCAGAACCGGCGCGAGCCGTCCGGTTTGGGTATGAGGACGATCGGGCTGGACCAGTTGGTGTGAGAGGGGCGTATGACGCCGAGTTGTAACATGTCATTCACCTCGCGTCTGATGTCTTGTCTTCGGGCCTCGGGGATCCGATAAGGTCGGATCTTAATGGTCTTCCCAGGCTCCGTGTCGATCCGGTGTTCAGCCATCGTGGTTTTCCCCGGTAGGTCGGAGAACACCTGTTCTTGTTTCCATAGTACGTCTAGCAACTCTTGTTTTTCTTCCTGTCGTAAGTCTTCGTTGACCACCAACAGGGGTATGGTGGAAGTGCTGTTGGTCTTCTCCGTTTCTACCAGGTGAACCGTGGTAGGAGGACTCCCCAACCATTTCTTCAGCATGTTTATGTGATAGACCTGCTTTTTCCTGGCGGTCATCTGGAGTCTGTAACTGGTTTTCCCGATCCTCTCCACTACCTGGTACGGACCGCTCCACTCCGCTTTGAATTTTTGCGAGGAGGAGGGCAACAACACCAAGGCCCACTCCCCCTTTTCCAGGGTTCTCCATCTCTTGCCTTTATCATACAGAGTCTTCTGTTTGTTTTGGTGTTTCTCAAGATTGGCGAATGCCAAGTCCCTTAACTTTCCTAGTTTGGAGCGTAGGTTCCGAGCATAATCGAGGGTTTGTGCAGTCTCTTCGGGGGTTTCTTTTTCCCACGCCTCCTTGGTCATGTCCAGGAGTGATCGGGGCCTTCGTCCGTATAACATTTCGAAAGCCGAGACCCCTAAACTGCTTTGGGTCTGTCCTCGGATGACATATAACGCAAGGGGAAGGACTTGGTCCCACTCGTTACTGTTGACCTCCAGCATCTTTCTCAATGTGGTTTTTATGGTGCGGTTATACCGTTCCACTAATCCGTCTGTTTGCGGATGGTATACTGCGGTCCTGATCTGGTGTATGTGGAGAGCCTTGCACACATCCCCCATGAGGCGTGACACAAAGGGGGTCCCCTGGTCAGTCAGTATTTCCTTGGGGAAACCGACCCGGGAGAACAGTTCAAGCATTTTGTCTGCCACGTTCTTGGAGGTGGTGGAGGTGAGGGGAAAAGCCTCCGGGAATCGCGTGGCATAGTCTACAATTACCAAAACGTACGAATATCCTCTCTTTGTTTTTGGGAGTGGCCCTATGATGTCCATCCCAATCCGTTCAAAGGGAACCCCTATGATGGGGAGGGGTTGTAAAGGCACCGCAGGGGGCCTCGTCATGTTTCGAGTCTGGCAAATGTCACACTCCTGACAGTAGGTCAAGGCGTCTTTGTAGATCCCGGGCCAATAGAAACACTTTAGGAGGTTCTGTGTGGTTTTCTCTGCTCCCGTGTGTCCGGCCACCAGATGGGAATGGGAAAAGAACAGGACTTGTTCTCGGAAAGACACTGGGACCAACAACTGCTCTGGGTCCTCTTCTCTTCCTTGACGATACAATAGTCCGTTTTTGATATATAGCCGTGGATAACGCCTGGGGTCTTCGTCCTGTGTGGAATGTGCCTTCTCCCAGGCATTAAACAAAGTGGCGTCATTGGACTGGGCGAACTGAAAACTACGGTCCAGAGTCCAGGGGTCCGAGGACGCCAGAGCCGGGGCCTCCTCGGGGTGGCTCCTTGGGTCCCGTTTCCTTTTAGTCCGGGCCAGGCTTTGCTCGAACATGGTCAAAAAGGCCGGGTTATCTGTTCCGATGATCAGGTCTTCCGGTAGCGTAGACAACACCCCTACCCGAACCTTTGCGACGGGTCCAACCCGGGGTTCTAGGGGCAGTATCGCGACGGGATAGGGCTTTACATCCCCGTGGACGCATCGTATGTATACTTGTTCCTGTGGGAGGAGCTGACGGGGCAGTACGTGATGGGCCTGTACTACTGACTGGCGGCAACCCGAATCCAAGAGCGCCTGTACTGGGTTGCCGTTTATCCTCATACTTACGCGGTATGCGTGACCCATCTCTGCCGAGTAGAGGACGGGGCGGGGCAAATAACCCACTTCCATCGGCTCGTCTGCTGGTCTTCGCCTGGGGCAGTGTCTTGCTATATGTCCCCAGGTCCCGCACTCAAAACACTGGGGTCCTGTGTGAGGAAGGGGCTCACTCTTCCAGGGACGGGGTTTCGGTACTTCAGGCGCCCGCAGTGTTTTCTTCTCTGGACGAAAGGGGGCCTTTGCTTTGTCGGGCTCCGGGGCCGGCAATGGCCTCTGTTGTACTCTTGAATACGTGTTGGCCATCTCTACAGCCTGGGCGGTCGTCAGGTCAGGGTGTTGTTTTAGCCACCTCTGAGTGGAAAAAGGCAACGCCTCTACGAACTGTTCCAGGTAGATCCTATCCATGATCTCCTCTTTGGTACTTTCGTTTGGACTGAGCCACTTGTCTGCGGCCATCTTTAATCTGAAAAATAAAGTCTTTGGTGTTTCTCCTGCGACCCCTCTTTCTCGCCGAAACCGCAGGCGATAGGCTTCTCGGTCCAAACCCAGATGGTCAAGGATGATACGTTTTATGTCTGTATAAGGGGTGTCGCCCCTTGGATTAGCCACTTGGTACGCGGCTTGCGCTTCCCCCACCAGTAGCGGGGCCAAAAAGAAAGGCCATTTGGCCCCAGGCCAGCCACAGGCCTGCGCTGCCCTCTCAAAATTTAGCAGGAACGCATCCGGGTCCTCTCCGGGTTGGTACTTTTGCAGAGAGACCCCACCTATGGTATGGGGTATGTTACTCACGGATACTGGCCCGGATGCTAGAGGTGGGTCAAGGGCCCTGGCCGTCACGGCGGTCTTTATCAGCTCTCTGTCTGCTTCTGCTGCCCTGAGTTGTTGTTCTGCCAGCCTTTCCAGTCTCTCCTGCCCTTGCACCAGCGCTTGTACTACTCCTTCCATCTTCTGGTCGCAGATGGCTATATTGCCTGCATTCTCCACCACTGTAACGGCGGGACCAGAAAAGGGTAGGAGACGAGTTTTTGTGACTCTTGATTTTAATTGGTCATATAAGGCATCTGTACAGGTTTTTCGTACAACTGTCCTCCGTGGAGACCGGCTTCTCTCCTTGCGCGCTTTTCGACGAGTTCCCTCTTCTTTTCTCAGGACTGGGCTCCTCCGTCTAGGGGGTTCTGGAGGCTCCGTGCTGGCCACCCACGCCGACACCGAAGGGAAGGAAAAGAAAGAGAGAGGCACGTATCAGTATGGAACAACAGGGAGTCAGTTGTCAATCCCAGGGAAGGAAAGTGAGGGGAAACACCCGGTGCAAAGCTCCTAGTCTTGGTGTGTTACTCTAACGAGTAGGGCGAGTGCTTGTGCTAGGCTTCAGGGAGTCGTCCCTCAGAATCCTCCCCCCCCTCTCGGTTAAACCTCTAGCCTTAGTGGTGAACCACCCCAGGAAGCGATCACGCACCTCAGTGAGCCGTACCCCTCCTGGCGTACGGCTGGGCGGCGCGTGTTGGTGGCCTCCAGGCGTTCCCCTGTCCTCCTCCGCTCTCTCGGCGTCTTCTCCTGCTGTCCGTGCCCGGTCCACGCTGTCCTCGTTGATCTGCTCCCAGCTCCGCTCCCAGTCCGGCTGTTCTCCTTCCGTCCAACGGTTCTCGCCGCACCCTTTGACACCGCCGCTCTGCTGGATTTCGCCTTCTCCGCTCCTTCCTCTCCTCCGCTTCACTTCTCTGCTCTCCCGTCCGTCTTCTCTCTGCTCTTCCTCGCTGCTTCCCGCCTCTCCGCACCTCTCCGCTCTGACCGCTCCTCCGGTGTAAAGACACACCTGGTGCTGGGCGTTCTCTGTCTTTATCCACCTGCGGGACTCCTCCTCTTCTCGGCCTCCTGACGGGTTAAAGGGCCAGTCGTCTTCTTCATCACAGCTATACGTGCTTGGCCTGGTCCACTCGGAGTATTGCGTGGGCTGTGGAAAGACAAGGGGGGGGTCACAAGTGGTCAGTTCGCGCCCTAAGGGGGGGGGCGCCAGGGGGACCCCGTTACAGTGACATCACAACCACAGGCTCTTTGTGGATTTGCAAACTCACTGTGTGCAGCAGGATGTGTTTGGCTCATCACATTGATGTTCTTGGCCAGTACAGTTAGGTCTACCCATTGACATGTTGTGAAGGTATGGACCACTGTAGGTCCCACATGTTCTGACAATTGTCCAGTGAGTGTGTTTGTATGGATGCATTGCCCTCTATGCCAGTATGTAATGTCACTGTCAGGTCACAACATCTGTGCCGGTGGAGACCACTGCTTTGAAAGCCTTCTTGGTAACTTTATGTCAACTTTCTATACCCAATATACCAGGAATGTTGCACGGATGACGTAGGAACGTAGAGGTGTTGGTAATGTAAACACTTCCGTTACACCAGTCGGTTACCGATAATTGCAGACAAGTCTTGTGCCGTGCTGCATATCATGGTCACGGTAGGGGTGGTTTACTGGGTTTATTCCTCATTACTCTCTGTAGAGTTTGCTCACACCTGCTTGTCATGTTTGGCATTGTAAGGCACAGTTTGATGAGCCAATGTTTTGCTCTTGCTAGGCTTCCTTGTGTTTAGATAATCCCCTTACTAGTTGCGTCAGCTAAGTACGGCTCTAGCAGGTGATGTGTATCTTACAATCATGAGCCTCACTGATTCCCATGGCTGACTACAGTAATTTGATTTTTGTGAGTAGCACTGCTACACATTCAATTCACTAAATTATTTTGAGCCACATTCATACACTGTGAGTAAGTTTGGGAGCACCTGGTTCTTATTGCATTGAAGCAGCCTGGTGAGCGTTAGACCCCCTTCATTTTGGAGAAAAACTCTGCTATCTTTTTGTGTCCGTGTTAAAAACTGTGATGTACTATCATTTCTAAACATATGCATACAAATTGGATACAGTGGCTGTGGTTAATGTACACAGGTGTAACAGTTACAGAATAGGTCATTAGTATAATGTGAATCAGTGCCAAGAACAGTTGAATTGTAATGCTTGTATACCTTTGTTTCAGATCTCCCTCCCTGCTGTTCCCATCCTCTCCTTCCCTCGCCGGATCTCCCTTTAGAGTCTGTCATTCATACTCAGACCAAGGGGCTATCTGGAGATTGACCCCTTTGAGCATCAAACAAATCCGAGGATCAAAGGTACCGACAGTCCCTGGCAGTCGTGTGGAGATTGTTTCACCATCATTACAGGTACCCTCATTGCATGACAGTTATTTTCCTCTGAGCAATGCCACGGGCCATGTACATTGCGGGAAGCAGCATGGCCTCACAACAAAATTGCACCATTTATGTATGAAATCTTTTCAAAAGTGTACATTGTGCCCCATTACTGTCACCACAGATCTCTTGCCAGTCTGCATGCGTCATCTATGTTATACTTTACAATGATTCTGCATATGCCATTATGTGTACGGGTTCAACATGTATGGTGTTTGTAATAGGTCATGGTCCATATTGTGATTGACATACATGGTTGTGAATGTATTCTTTGAGCTTGATACCCACAACGGACATGCAACACTTGCTGACGCTGTTTGTCCTGTGGCCCGCTTGGTCTTTTGGTGCCTGGTCCTGTGGCCGTCGAATTTGGTGATTGTTTTCACAATTTCTAGCAGTGACCCATGAGTAACCAGACACTCCTTCCTTTCCATACACAATTAACATGCTGCTATGCAAATATCCTTGTCTTTGTGTGCCACTTTTGCATGGTGTCACACACCTTCAGCCATCATGTGTTCAGACATTCCTGATGCTGCATCCCCAGTGACACCGCTAAAGCCAGTGGCCAGATTCTGCAACACACACGCCTCCAATATGCTCTACCACCCAGCAATCCATTTTTAAGGCAGACAGCAGATTGTCCGTGCCACAGTTGCACCACATACATGACAAAGGGAGGCCTGTCAGCGCCTGCAACGTGCACAGTGCAAGGCCCAGTGGTCATTGATTGACACAGGTTACACTACCGACTCATGCTCCTGCCACCCTCCACACAGTGAACACCAGACAATCATGGACCTAGTATCAGGCAACCCCGAAGAGAACAAATTACAGCTTTGCAGGCTGTGTGTACAACTCATACTGCCAAACTCGCACTGCCACACATAACAGTGCATGTCCGTACAATCAGCTCATGTGCGTTGTTCTGCACACATGCTACTTACAGCAGCACAACATTGGACTCTGTTACCTCATCAACACAACAGCACAACACAAAACCATCATTACTGTGACCTGGCTGTAAGTAAGACCCAAACACTACTTCTACATTGCCATCACAGATGGATAGTAGACCACCCACAAGGACGACACCAATTTCCAGGAGTATGATTGATAAAAGTTTGTGAGGTACACCCCCAGAGTGACATACTACACCAAGTACCAATTGTGGTGATGCTCTAAATGTGCAGCTCTGACAGAATTTTAGTTGATTAGAATCAGAAGAGCCTCTGCATATGATATCATTTAGACTCTAGACATGGCAATCGATTCAGCCTGCGTGGTAATGGAAATATTGCCAAAGTATGCGTACTCTGAGCAGAGCCCTGCAGCATACCCCACTTGTGTGTTTTGACTAAGGAGTCGATGTTGTTGGTGCGGACTTGATGTGTGCAGTCAGATAGTTATGACAATATCCAGTTCAGCACTGAGGAACACACACCTATGGTCTTCATGTGGGTCTGAAGATTGTGATGGTGTACGGTGTCAAATGCTGTAGACATGTCGGACAGCACCAACACCACCTTGGAAGCTTCATCTACCTCCCAGCGTATAGAGTCTGCCATTTGTATGAGGGCCACCTGTGTAGTATGGGTGGGATGGAGCTGGATAGTGAGTAATGAAGGAGGCTATTAGCTTAAAAAAAGGCCATTAGTTGCTTACAAGAAAATTTTACATAAATCCTTGCCAGGACTGATAGATGGATCTTGGTGTATGATTGGAAGCTTAAACAGGATCTGTGTTACCTTTAGTAAAGATGTGCAGGATAAACGTGTGTCTCCACACATCTGGGTTGCAGACCAATCTGACCTAAGGGTTCCACATGACGTTTAAGTGTTCATAGTGTATCTTAGCAAGGATGTTGTAGTGGTTTGTGGTCAGGGGGTCAGTAGGGGAAGTGGATTACCATATGCTAATTGAGCTGAGAGGCTTCAACATGAATTGAGTTCTAATCGTAAACCACTGGGCTGCAACACAACGTTCCTGATTGCTCCTCAGACATTGTAATAGTACTTCAGCACGCAGGCCCACAGCGAAACAGCCAAAAATGTTTCAGTGGGAGAGCTACTCCTGCCTGGAGAACAGACACACCACCATCCAGCTTTGCTACATCAATGTTTGCATCAAGTTCACCAAATCCACACGATCACTAACTCATGATGTCCGTCAGATGGCTATCCTCAAACTCATGATGCAACTCATCACTAACTCATGATGCAAGTGCCTACACATGTTGGAAATGGCTCCTGCTACGGTGCTACCCCAAAAAACACCAAAGGGACCTTCACCTGCTGGAACTGCAGCTTCTACTGCATCCGGCCCCCCAAACCATCTAACAGAGTACCCACCACCTGCAATGCATCCTCCTCAACACCCACTCTGCTCGTAAGGATGCCATCGTACTCTGGGACCTCCTACACTCAACCACCCCTGATGTTGCCTTCCAGACGGAGACCTGGCTGAAGTCACCTCGGAACACGACATCGCCATTGCCATCCAAGAGGGATACCAAATCTCCCACAGAGAGCCCACCAACAGAGTGGGAGGGGGAATCGCCATCATCCACAAGGACTCCCTCAGAGTCACAAACAACACCAACAACACCCTCAGCACTGCCAACCATATGCACTTCCAGATCCACACCTTCCCCAAAACCAGCCTCAGAGTGACTCTCATATACAGACCACCCAGACCCCCACCACACTTCAGCAACACCATCACCAACCTCATCAGCACACACGCCCTCGCATCCACGGACTTCATCCTCCTCAGGGACCTGAACTTCTAACTCAAATAGAACAACAAAGTCAAATCCATCGGCCAGATCGACAATCTTAGCAACCTCACCCTGAAACAGCTTGTGACAACACCCACACACGCCACTGGACATACACTGGACCCCATGTTGTCCGCAAGTCCCCACGTCTCTGTCAACCACACTACCAAACATTAGTGGGTTGACCACTAATGCGTCCACTTCACTTTTAGGACGCAAAACAAACACCACACCACCCAACAGTTTCCACGCCACTGCAGGGGCAAGGTCAGCAAGGACCGAAGAGACCACCACCCTCTCCCTGGGACCACCCATCACCACCACCAACCCCAACACCACCACCATCAACATCATACAGTGGATCGACAACTGCACACACACCCTTGCCCCACACAAGACCTCCGCAACCAATCACAACAACAAGAAAGGCACTTGGTTCCACAAAGACCTCCAGCCCTCAAAACACACCTGTTGGAAACTGGAGGAGAACTGGCTCTACAACTGAACACCAGACAGCTACACAGCCCTCAAGAATGCCACCCGCAAACAACACCAACTGATCAGGACTAGCAAGAGGCCCGCCTTAAAGGACACAACAACACATACAACACCAAAGAGGTCTTGAACATCGGGTAAGACCTCTACAACCCCAGCTCCGACACCAATGACATTCCACCATCACAAGACCAGTGCTAATCAGTGGCCACCTTCTTTCACTGCAATAATAATAATCCACATTTGTAAAGCGCACAATCACCCGTTAGGGTTTCTAGGCGCTGGGGGGCGTCGGGAAGATTAAGCAAGCTATTGCCCAGAGTCACATGGTGCTGGGCTAATCTGCCGCCGGAGCCGGGGATCGAACCGTGATCCCCAGATTCCAGCGTCAGTCGCCCTGGCCGCGGCGCCACACCTCTTCCCTGCAAGATCACCAACATCCACGACAGCTTCAACAACGATACCCCCTCATCAACCACCAAGCCCACCACCCCTGCCACCCCCACATGCACCCGTCACCTGACCGCCTGGTCCAATATCAGTTACAAACACACCATCAAGCCCATGAACTCCATCCACTCTGGATCCCCATCTGACCCATGGCCCTACCATGTTTTAAACAAAGCAAACACAGCCATCGCACAAATTCTCCCAAAAACTATCAACATCTCCTTCAAGACAGCAACCTTTATATAGAGCTGTCAGCACACCGAGATCAACACCCTACTGAAGTGACACAAGGCAGACCCAAATGACTTAAATAACTTTCGGTCCATCTCCTTGCTCACTTTCCCGGCAAAAGTCACAGCGAAGATTGTCAACAGACAGCTGACCCGTTACCTAGTAGACAATGACATCCTGGACCCATCACAGCCCGGCTTTTGCAGCAACCACATCACCGAGACAGCCCTCATCACCACCAACAACAACATCTGGATCCTGATGGACAAAGGAGGACCACCACACTCATCCTTCTGGACCTATAAGCAGCCTTCAACACGGTCTGCCACTGCACCCTAACAGCGCGCCTCCATGATGCTATAATACAAGAGATGGCCCTGGCCTGGACCACATCCTTCCTCTCCGGCAGTACCCCGAATGTACGCCTCACACTCTTCTGCTCCAAGACCACCAAGATCTTCTGTGGCATCTCACAGGGATCAACCCTCAGCCCAGTACAGTTCTATATCTACATGGCACCACTCAGCCACGTTGCTCAACAACACAGACTCAACATCATCTCTGCCAACAACAACCAAATGAGCATATCACTCACCAGAGACACCCACATCACCAAAGCCAACCTCCACAGGGGAATGAAGGACTTAGCAGAATGGATTATGGACAGCAGGCTGGAGCAGAATTCCGACAAGATGGAGGTCCTCATCCTCAGCAATACCCCATCAGCCTGGGACAACTCATGTTGGGCAACATCGCTAGGAACAGACCCAGCACCCACCAACCACGCACACAACCTGGGGTTCATCCTCAAATCCGCCCTCTCCATGACCATGCAAGTCAACGCTGTCTCCACATCATGCTTCTACACCCTGCGATAGCTCCGCCGGATCTTAGAAAGTATCCCCTCCAACACAAGTAATACCGTCACACAGGCCCTCGTCACCAGCAGACTGGACAGCGGGAACACCCTCTATGCAGGAACATCAACCAAGGTCCGGAGACAGCTGCACACAACCTGAATGCCTCAGCACGACTGATCCTCAACCCCCCCCCCCCAAAACAGTGACATCACACACCACCTGAAAGGCCTGCATTGGCTCCTCGTCAACAAGAGGATCACCTTCAAACTCCACATCCACGCCCAAAAAGCCCTACACAACGCTGTACCAACATACCTCAATGACCGACTCAGCTTCTACACCCCTTCCCGCAGCCTCTGGTCTGCTAACCTCGTCCTTGCCACTGTTGAACACATCCTGAAATCCACCGCCGGAGGCTGATTCTTCTCCTACCTCGCCACCAAGACCTGGAACACTCTCCCAAACAACCTACATCAGACCCAGGAGCTGTTGCCTTTCACAAGACTCCTCAATACCTGGCTCTTCGATCAGTAGCAGCCCCCTCCCCTCCACCCAGCACCTTCAAACCATCACGGGTATGTAGAGCACTTTAGAAATATCCTGTTTGATTGATTGTTTTGAGAGTGCCACTGTCAACTACGGGCAGACCTTCATACTCCTCAGCCACACACAGTAGGCACTCCACAAGCAAAAATACACTAATATGGACGTCTCCCATTCAACAATACGTTGCCTGTAGTCCGTCCAGCCACCCTTGCCCTGGACAACATTCATCATTTCCACAGTACAACTGTAAGAGGCTGATAGATTTCCCACATCAAGAAAAAGACCTGGTAGTCCCTCCCTGGACACCAACAAATTACCCATGACCTGTACACCTTCTTGAGACTCTTATGTAACTGTCTGTCAGAGCAGTATGGCACTCCCCCTCCCCCTCAGCAGATAGTAACCATCAGGTGTGAGTATTTACCACAATGGATGTAGTTCTAATCGTAAACCACTGGGCTGCAACACAACGTTCCTGATTCCTCCTCAGACATTGTAATAGTACTTCAGCACGCAGGCCCACAGCTAAACAGCCAAAAATGTTTCAGTGGGAGAGCTACTCCTGCCTGGAGAACAGACACACCACCATCCAGCTTTGCTACATCAATGTTTGCATCAAGTTCACCAAATCCACACGATCACTAACTCATGATGCAAGTGCCTACACATGTTGGAAATGACTCCTGCTACGGGGCTACCCCAAAAAACACCCAAGGGACCTTCACCTGCTGGAACTGCAGCTTCTACTGCATCCGGCCCCCCAAACCATCTAACAGAGTACCCACCCACCAACCACCCACACAACCTGGGGTTCATCCTCAAATCCGCCCTCTCCATGACCATGCAAGTCAACGCTGTCTCCACATCATGCTTCTACACCCTGCGATAGCTCTGCCGGATCTTAAAAAGTATCCCCTCCAACACAAGTAATACCGTCACACAGGCCCTCGTCACCAGCAGACTGGACAGCGGGAACACCCTCTATGCAGGAACATCAACCAAGGTCCGGAGACAGCTGCCACACAACCTGAATGCCTCAGCACGACTGATCCTCAACGCCCCCAAAACAGTGACATCACACACCACCTGAGAGGCCTGCATTGGCCCTCGTCAACAAGAGGATCACCTTCAAACTCCACATCCACGCCCAAAAAGCCCTACACAACGCTGTACCAACATACCTCAATGACCGACTCAGCTTCTACACCCCTTCCGGCAGCCTCTGGTCTGCTAACCTCACCCTCGCTACTGTTGAACACATCCTGAAATCCACCGCCGGAGGCTGATTCTTCTCCTACCTCACCACCAAGACCTGGAACACTCTCCCAAACAACCTACATCAGACCTAGGAGCTGTTGCCTTTCACAAGACTCCTCAATACCTGGCTCTTCGATCAGTAGCAGCCCCCTCCCCTCCACCCAGCACCTTCAAACCATCACGGGTATGTAGAGCACTTTAGAAATATCCTGTTTGATTGATTGTTTTGAGAGTGCCACTGTCAACTACGGGCAGACCTTCATACTCCTCAGCCACACACAGTAGGCACTCCACAAGCAAAAATACACTAATATGGACGTCTCCCATTTAGCAATACGTTGCCTGTAGTCCGTCCAGCCACCCTTGCCCTGGACAACATTCATCATTTCCACAGTACAACTGTAAGAGGCTGATAGATTTCCCACATCAAGAAAAAGACCTGGTAGTCCCTCCCTGGACACCAACACATTACCCATGACCTGTACACCTTCTTGAGACTCTTATGTAACTGTCTGTCTGAGCAGTATGGCACCCCCCCCCTCAGCAGATAGTAACCATCAGGTGTGAGTATTTACCACAATGGATGTAGTTAATCATACATTGTGACCTATGTGTGTCCCCAACCAGACTCAGATCCCAGTGTATGTATGGCTTGTGTTTGTTCAACACTCTGGCATACTTTGACATATCCCAACACGTATGTTGTTGACTCTGGGGGGAAAATACTTTAACATCAATACCTATTGTGTTATAATTATTTTATTCTACATCTTGTGAGTGAAATGTGAGTAGGTGTTAGGTGCTGTACAAAAATGTGGGGAATCCAAAGTTCACAGAAGGAGATGTGATGCCTTGCAGTTTCAGTCAACAGAGTCCAGAACACAATGTATGGCATCATTGGTGAGACTGCGACCAGCAAGTCCATGTGGGAGAGTGTGACAGTCAATAGGGTGTTGCTGTTGCACAGAAAGGCAAGATGCCAGACCAGGTGACCTGGGAGATGTGCAAGGCCCTCTGCCTCTCACGGTCTTTTCCGTGGACGACCTGCCTTCTTTGGGGGACCCTTATATGCAGGCCTTGACAATGCGTGGGACTCTACGTCGGATGTATCCACCTCCTCCTCCCTGTGCCTGTTGCCAGTGTTTGCCTGGATGTTTTTGGCCTAGTGACACAGGGGGGTGCTGCAGGATGTCAGCAATCCGACGGAGTGAATGACTGATGTCCCTCTGCACCGCCAAGAGCTCATCCAGTCTTGCCTCCATCTGTCCTTGGTGTAGTAGTTGACTGGCGTGTTGCTCGGCCTGCTGGTTTTTCAAAGCAATGAGGGCCCCCACTCCCTGGCTGAACTCGCTGGTATACCACCGGTATCCCTGTATGATGTTTCTGAGTTCAGACATACCGGGCCCGTCAGCTTGCTGGTCAGGTTCTCGCCTCCACCTTGAGCCATTCCCACCACCCCTGCCCACACAAGCCTGGCCTGCTGTTGTGGGCACATCGGATCGACAGGACCCCTGAGGGTTGACAGTGGTGGTGTTGTCTGCCTCCTCCTGGGTCTCCGCCGAACCTTGTCCCACATTTTCAGACTGGCTCAGTTGTGGAATGTGTGCAGGGCTCCGAGCTGTCTGCTGGGATGTGGCAGGAGTGGGCGTTGTGGTTGGCGCAGATGCCCCTGATCCAGCTGCTGCACAGGTTTGGGATCCAGAGGTGCCAGGTTGGTCTGTGTCATCCATGGAATGATGAGAGGCATCCCTGTTGGTGGGATCAGGGTCCTCTGGAGCCTGGGACTGTGATCCTTCTCCCCCCTGGTTGGGGGTAGATTGTGCACGTTGCCCTGTGTGTGAGAGACAGAAGATGTTAATGGCATTCAATGCAAAAATATTATGTTTCATAGACATTTTCATTTTCACTGTTACACCTTTTTAACATTTTTCACACTGTTCAGTGGTGGTGTCAGATTGATCTGTGTTCAGGACACATTTGAATGTGACGGTCTATTTACATTGAATGGCACTGGCAGGCATTTCAGCAGTGATTTGAGAGTCATTGTGCACCACACCTATGCCAACATGGATGCAACACTCTCACACTGTGGATTCCCATATTGCGATAACAGTACAGGTGTTTCTCGCATATGTGCCATGGAAGTGGAACATTGCTTGAGTTGTGTCGCTGGTGCAACGCTGATCCAGCAATGCTCTGTGCAGCCCTATCTGCACAATGATGTGTCAATCCTTACGTCTGCTTCAGGCATGCACATGTTTTTGAGGCAGCATGCGCATGAAAGTGCCTGAGTCCTATCCAGCCACCCCTCCTATGTCTGGGCACTGCTCGGGGTCTTACACACACACCCCTCCTTTGTCTGGGCACTGCTGGGATTCCTAGGCACACACCCCTGTCATGTCTGGGCACTGCTGAGAGTCCTAGGCACAACACCCTCCTATGTCTGGGCACTGCTGGGAGTCCTATCCAGCCACCCCTCCTATGTCTGGGCACTGCTTGGAGTCCTGTGTACACCCTCCTCCTATGTCTGGGCACTGCTGGGAGTCCAACGCACACCCTCCTCCTATGTCTGGGCACTGCTGTGAGTCGTAGGCACACCCTCCTCCTATGTCTGGGCACTACTGGAAGTCCCATCCACACCCCCTCCTATGTCTGGGCACTGTTGGGAGTCCTAGGCACACCCCCCTCCTATGTCTGGGCACTGCTGAGAGTCCTAGACCCACCCCACCTATGTCTGGCACTGCTGGAGTCCTATACAGCCACCCCTCCTATGTCTGGGCACTGCTGGGAGTCCTATCCAGCCACCCCTCCTATGTCTGGGCACTGCTGGGAGTCCTGTGCACACCCCCTTCCTATGTCTGGGCACTGCTGGGAGTCCTGTGCACACCCCCCTCCTATGTCTTGGCACTGCTGGGAAACCTATCCACACCCCCCTCCTATGTCTGGGCACTGCTGGTAGTCCTATCCACACACCCTCCTTTGTCTGGGCACTTCTGGGAGTCCTATCCAGCCACTCCTCCTATGTCTGGACACTGTTGGGAGTCATACACACACCCCCCTCCTATGTCTGGGCACTGTGGGAGTCCTATCTACACCCCCTCCTATGTCTGGGCATTTCGGGGAGTCCTAGGCACACCCTCCTCCTATGTCTGGGCACTACTGGAAGTCCCATCCACACCCCCTCCTATGTCTGGGCACTGTTGAGAGTCCTAGGCACACCCCCTCCTATGTCTGGGCACTGCTGGGAGTCCTAGACCCACCCCCTCCTATGTCTGGGCAGTGCTGGAGTCCTATCCGGCCACCCATCCTATTTCTGGGCACTGCTGGGAATCCTACGCACACCCCCCTCCTATGTCTGGGCACTGCTGGGAGTCCTCTGCACAAACCCCTGTCATGTCTGGGCACTAATGGAAGTCCTGTGCACACCCCCTCCTATGTCTGGGCACTGCTGGGAGTCCTATCCAGTCACCCCTCCTATGTCTGGGCACTGCTGGGAGTCCTGTGCACACCCCCCTCCTATGTCTGGGCACTGCTGGGAGTCCTACACACACCCCCTCCTATGTCTGGGCACTGCTGTGAGTCCTAGGCACACCCTCCTCCTATGTCTGGGCACTGCTGGGAGTCCTATCCAGTCACCCCTCCTATGTCTGGGCACTGCTGGGAGTCCTGTGAACACCCCCTCCTATGTCTGGGCACTGCTGGGAGTCCTATCCAGCCACCCCTCCTATGTCTGGGCACTGCTGGGGGTCCTACACACACCACCCTCCTATATCTGGGCACTGCTGGGAGTCCTATCCAGGCACCCCTCCTATGTCTGGGCACTGCTGGGAGTCCTCTGCATACACCCCTGTCATGTCTGGGCACTGCTGGGAGTCCTAGGCACACCCTCCTTCTATGTCTGGGCACTGCTGAGAGTCCTAGGCACCCCTCCTCCTATGTCTGGACACTGCTGGGAGTCATATCCAGCCACCCCTCATGTGTCTGGCCATTGCTGGTGGTCCACCCATGTTACATGGGTTGTTTGTATACTCACCAGGCTCTGCGACTCCTGAAAATCCATGTACTCCCACCGTTGGTAGCAGGGCCATGACCTTCTCCTCCCAGGGTTGGTACTGTACTGGTCTGCGGGGACCACCACCTCCAGTGTGATGAGCTTTGGCGTAGTCCTCATCCATCTTGCGCTTGACCATCCTCCGCAGATCGTACCACCTGGTCTGGCAATCCTTCCTGGTGCGCCTGATGGGTGCAACAGCATTCACCCTATCGACAATCCTCTCTCACATGCGTGTTTTCTCCGCTATTCTGGTCTGTCTGACCAATGTACCAAACAGCTGTGGCTCAACTCTGATGACTTCATCTACAAGGATCTCCATCTCCTGGTTAGTGAACTTTGGATTCTTTGGTGTAGTCATGTTGTGGGGCAAATGTGGTTGGGGGTTGACTGTGTGTATGGATGGGGGTGTGGGTCAGAATGTGAAGTGGTTGTGTGGGTCTGAATATGATTGTGGGTATGTGTGAAGGTGGATGTGTGCAGTTGTTGGTGTGTTGTCCGTCTCTATCAGAAAATGGTTATGTTGCAAAGGCTGATGGTTTGTGGGTGTGGGCCCTTTTTATTGGTCCATTTATGGGTGTGGCTTTTTTTGAATTTTTGGGTGGGAGTGTCATAAGGGGTGGGTCTGAGTTGGGCCTTCTGTTTGCCTTTTTTTATCTGGCCAGGATATTGCTTTGTACACAAGAGAAAGGTTTAGTGGTGTTGTGTGACTATTTTGAACACTCCTTGTGCTTTTTTTGGGGTATGTGTCTGTTTTTTTGAGGGGGGGTTCTGTTCGTACTTTATTGTGTAGTTCTCTCACATGCAACATATTTATGGGGTACGCGTGCGCTTGGTTGAGGAGGGGTTCGAATCTTACTTTATTGTGCGGCTCTCTCATACGCGACGTATTGGCGGGGTACACGTGTGCTTGGTTGAGGGGGGGTTTGTATCTTACTTTATTTTGTGGCTCTCTCATACGCGACGTATTGGTGGGGTACGCGTGCGCTTAGTTGAGGGGGGGTTCGATTCGTACTTTATTGTGCGGCTCGCTCAAACGCGATGTTTTCCGTACAACTCGCAGCTCATACGCGACTGCGTTTTCCCGTATGAATCACGGTTCAGTTCTCCGGTCAGGATCGTACTTGGCGGGTCGTACGACATGTTTACAAATCGCACGGTTCACTAGCCAAGTCTGTATCGTACGGTTCTTCGCTAGTTTTTCGTACGGTTCGTAAACATTCGGACTAAATTTTTTTAAACGGATCGTACTACGCAATTCGGACGGCATTGTACGAATCGTACGGAAACGCGTACAAATACGAATCGTACACCGGTTTTCTTTCCCTTAGTGTTTAACAATTTTCGCAGAAAAGTCTTAGTTTTCTTACCAGGACTTTTTTTCTTTTTAATAACACATTGTTGTTCAGGTAAATCTTGTAGATGATTTCTCTTTAAATAAACTGTATTCTTTCGTTCTTTCCTCTTTTCAGTTTTTGTAGGCATGATGACTTTTTTTCAGTGTTGATCAAAAGAATCTATTATAAAAAGTATATATCCCTTTAGAAAAATAAATATATGAAATACACTATTATATTATTTATAAGAAGAGAGGAGAGATTATCACAACAAACGTGGGAGTATGAAAATAGAAGGAGTTACAACAAGAGAAAGAGGACTATGAAACAACGAGAAATAGAAAATAGAATATTACCAGACACTGCAGTATAAGGGGATAAAGACCGTATGAAAAGACTGGAAAGTATGAAGAGATAAGAAGGAGTATGAAGAGAAAGGTGGCAGTATGACGAGAGAAGGGAGAGTATAAAAAGAAAGAAACGGAGTGTGAGGAGACAGGGAAGCAGTATATTAAGAGAGACAAGGACTATATACCATGTATATAACAACTACATTTCAATAGACAATCCTGACTCATTTTGCAAATACATTTCCAATTTGCTGCATTATTTTTTTGCCAAAATTACATCCAAAAATGAGACACAATAGAACAAGAAAGAGGCCCAAGGGGGCTTGTAAATCTGCCCAAGAGTGTATGCAGCAGTCTATGTATACTGACTGGGGAATTGTTAAGAGGGAGGTATGATGAGAGAGGGACGATTAAGAAGTCAGAGGAGGGAGTATAAAAAGAAGGGGGACTATTAGGAGACAGAGGAGACAATGAGGACAGAGAGGGTGTGGTATATAAATAAATAATACCGGATCTAGGTTTGACTAGGCATAGCAATAACAGATAGCTCAATAAATAAGAGTCAAGATTCGAGGTAGTAGGAGTTTGCAGGTTTATTACAGCATAAAGGACAGGAACAGGACAACCTGCACAGGAATAGGATGGCAGGGCCCGGCAGCTGCCGGGGCTGGATCTGGGATGAGCGCGCTAGCATTTAATAACAATACACAAGCATATATAGTAAAACAGTTGCATTACAGTACATATGATAGGCGGAGCAGTGGGTGGAGCAAAGGGTGTGACGCGTAGTAGTCGCGAAAGATAAGGGTGAAAGTAGGTGTAACAAGAGGCGTATACATAGACATGTGATGTAAACGTAACAGAATATGTCATAAATGGGGCGGAAACATGGAGGGGGCTACCTAAGGAGCCGGGACCTCTAACCTAGTGGTGCGCGCAAACTGGCAATGACGTGTTACTAGGAGAAGCTGGGGGCTACGAACTCTATGCTAGGAGCAGAGACTGAAGTCTGGAGAGTCAGGGCGACATGTACCTAAACAGTATCTAGTATCTGATGTTTAGAGAACATGTTGATATAAACTAGAAGTCAGGAGGGGAAAGGCTAACTTGATTCTAAGACTGGAGCATGCATTATTCTACATGTAGTGCGTGATGAAGAATATTAAATGACCATAAATACAGTATTTCTCTTACATGGAGACGTAGAGGCTAGACAATGACGGAAACTATTGATGCGGTTCAGTAGCTTAGGAATGCAGAGAAGGAGGGCTGGACTGATAACTAGAATCATAACATACTCTTGGCAGACTCAGAGGCAGAGCCAGGCTGAACCGGGCACTGTGAGGCAGGAAGTAAGTGAAGGGTCAGGGAAACAGGTGGGGGCTGTATCGCTCCTCAGCGAGGGCTTCAGGAGACAGGAGCTGAATCTGGTGTCCGGGCCCTTTTGAGGCCTAGAAACGGGGACTTTACAATGGAATAACGTGCACACTGAGAAACGTGGCAACGTAACTTTAAATAGGCCTGATATTCGTAGTATTCACGAGAACTGGAAACTGGCATACTAGAGATGGACACAGCTATAATTGCGTCTTTAATCGAACATGGTGAATACATATGCATATCAATCATGCACACATAACATATGATGTAGGACGCGTAGGGACACAGAACATGGCAAAATTTACTTTTCCACATTCCCTCCTTGTCACTACGTTTCCATCAGGAAACATCAATATTCATGATACCATCTATCATTTCATACAGCATCAATTGTTCGTCTCGAATTTTCTTGGAACGGGATTTAGAACGGGACTTGGGACTAGGAATACAAGAGGTAGCACAAATGCCGCAAATCGCAGGGCCACATTGTATACAGAGGCAGCAACTGAATATGATCGCTACTGCAATACCTAGAAAGGACAAGACCTTCCATCCCCAGGCGGAAATTATATTCCAGAACCAACCGGACCATGTCCAGGTGCCTGGATCTTGGTGTAACAGATGGGCAATTTTATGGAGTCTGGTTATAGCTGAATAAACAGACGGTGCGTTATTAGGAATGAAAATGCAGCAACTAGATCCGATGACTCTACAGGCCCCGCCCCTATCGGCCAGTATGACGTCAAGGACGAGACGATTTTGGAGCACGACAAATCTCATAGCAGATTGCTCTTCAGTTAAATTACCTAGGGCAGAGGCAGTCTCATTCACTACGGCTTCAAGGGTTCTGGTTAACCTACGGATTAGCTTACTGTTCTGGATAGGTCCTATAAAGAAGAAGAAACCTCTATTGAAATCTGTATATTGTTCTAGAGCAGTTTCAGTATAATCGACAATCGGGGACTCCCTTCTATGTCTAACGTGTACTAGATGTGTGTTTCTATGATAATCAGATGGGGCTAGGAAAACTGGTGGCAGTAGGAAGGCAATATAACAAGTTCCCTCCCAATCGAGGGGCAGACGAACATATGCGGTTTGACCACAAATAAAATAAGAATGACGTGAAGCTTTGAAAATAGATTTCCCACTGTCACTATACTTGACAATAGTAGTACAATCACTATGTCCTACATGTACGGAACCATTATTTCGGACACATAATTCGCCTTTGACTGGTAGTACCGAAATAGCAGGTAAGTCTGGAGTAGTAGCAGACTGAACATTCAGGACCATGAAATTCGAAGAATAATTTCCTAAATTGTAAACTTCGTTTTCTAGATCTAACCCTGTTCTGTGGGGAAGACCTTGCTTGTCTGGAAAACATGTACTGTTAAGAAAAGACATATCTGTTGAGGATGACGTTAACGTGGACCATGCTCCACACGAACCATTATGAGAAAATGGATAAGGAAAGAGTGGCAGAACTCCCTTCGGTGTCTGGAAAGGGGGGAGTCGACCACACACCCAACAATTAGTGGCATTGCTGGTCTGGTGTGAATAATGTAACATGCGGATAAAAGAATTGTTACGCATAGCGAGGCGATAAGAGAGTTCATGAGGAGGCAGATCACTAAACGTGTGCTCTACTGTAACATTAGAAGACTTATTTACATGAGAAACTGGAAAATACAAGTAAAATGCATAACTGGTTCAGGAAATCATAATGCTGAGAAATAATATGAAACTTAGAAAAACGATACATCGGATTGAGTTTTGACTAACTCTCTCACTATGGGGGTCTATTTTATACATGTCAGAAACCGGTCTAACCGTTTCACCTAGGGGAGGACTTAGACAATCAAACTGGCTGACTTATTTTACTAGACCTTAACTTTTTCTTATACTCCTGTTGCGGAGTTGTCTCTAACAGGGAGGGTGCAGTATCATTGTCTTTTGCGGGACAGTCCTTAAGAATAGTACTTTGGCAGTCCTTTAAATGCTCGGAAATGTTCTTTGAAACGGGCTTCAATCCATAAAACTTTTTGATATGCGAAAGATGCACCCAGCCTTTGCGTCCCTCCAACTTCACGGCTGTACGGGTGGCCAGGAGGACCTGTCGGGGCTCCTTCCAGCGAGGCTCCAGCGGACTTGAACGATCAAAATTTCGCACTAAGACCATGGATCCGGGAACGATTTCATGCGGTGCCACCTCGGTATTGTCTGGAAATGCGGCGGCAACCTGTGAACGACAAGAGTTGAGGGCAGACATCAAGGAAGCTAGGTAATCTGTCAGCATATTACTTGAAACATCGGTAATACTTCGAGGTCTAGGAGTACCCCACATGTTAGGGGGGCGGCCGAAAACGACCTCATACGGGGACAGACCTGATCTGGAATGTGCGACCATGCGCATATAGAACAGGGCAACTGGCAGAGCTATTAGCCAGTCCACACCTTTCTCTTGACAAACCTTTGCAATTCGAATTTTCAGGGTCTGATTATGTCTCTCTACGTGACCGGCTGCTTCTGGATGGCGTACACAATGAAACTTCCACTGGTACCCTAACAATAGGGAAACGTGCTTCATCAACTCAGATGAGAATGGCTGGCCGTTATCAGAATATACGACTCTAGGGAGTCCGTAACGGGGGAAGAATTCACGAACCAACTGCTTGGCAGTGGTCGCGGCTGTGTAATCTGGAACTGGATATGCTTCTGTCCACCTGGACAAAGCGCATACAACTACAAGAACATACTTGAAACCTCGACATCGCTCCATTTGAATATAATCCATCTGGAGGACTTCAAAAGGGTGGTCAGGAGGTTGGAATCCACCTTGTTCCACCGGCACACTTTTACCTGGATTAAACTGGCAACATATCATACAGGTACGGACTTTCTGCTTGGCTGCAGCTCGTAAATACTTGTTGAACCAAATGTTCTGGATACTATCTAACATAGCTTTTTCTCCTAAATGTGCTGGACTATGTGCGGTATTGATAATGACTTGAACCATGGAGTCGGGGAGAAACCATGTGGCTTTACCCTTCGTTACCCATCCCTGATCTGTCTGGACCCCTCCTTGTTCGGACCAATTCTTGATTTCTTCAGGAGTAGCATGTAACTGTATGTCTATGACATCTTGAGTAGGGTCTTTAACTGTCATACAGGTAGTCGGATCTGGAGTATGTGTCTGTGTTGGCTTAACTGAAATGTCTGGAGTCTGTGCTGTAAGCTTGGCTGTGCGATCTGCTAGATCATTACCCTGGGAAATAATGTCAGTAACTTTCGTATGTGCTTTGCACTTCATGATAGCAATGGATGTCGGTAAGTGTATGGCATCTAACAGAGCCTGAATAAGGAGACCATGCTGAATCTTGGTTCCATGAGAAGTCATGAAACCTCTCTCCTGCCAGAGCACTCCAAAGTCGTGTACGACTCCAAATGCGTAGCGTGAATCTGTGTAAACATTAACTTTCAGGTTCTTGGCGTGTATGCAGGCTTGAGTCAGAGCAACTAGCTCCGCCGCTTGAGCAGACAGGGTGTCAATACGGTGTGTCTCTATAACTTCAGTGTCAGTAGTCACTGCATACGCGGCGACTAGTTCTCCTGTACTTGTTCTCATACATGAACCATCCACATAAAGCGTCAGGTCGGGATCTGGTAATGGAATATCTGTCAGATCTTGTCTTGGCTTTGTCATGATGTTAACTACTTCCACACAGTCGTGTGTGGCAGGATTCAAAGTAACTGATGGTAACAATGTAGCAGGGTTTAGGACGTTGCAGCGTCTGATTTCTATGTGTGGCTGAAACAGTGTCAATTCATAACCTGTTAAACGTGCAATTGTCAAGTGCTGAGTTTGTGTTCGGTTTAAAAGAACTTCCACAGAGTGTGGAACTTGTACTGTCAGAGAGTGTCCTAATACTATGGAATCACTTTGTCTGATAGCTAGTGCTGTGGCTGCAACTGACTTGAGGCACGCAGGCAGAGCCTGGGCTACAGGATCTAATGTGCTCGAAAAATAAGCACAAGGCTTGTATTGTCCTGCTTGATCTTGTGTAAGAACAGATAATGCTGTACCTTCGCGCTCAGTGACGAAAAGTGTAAAAGGCTTACTGTAGTTTGGTGTAGCTAGAACTGGAGCTTGGCATAGGGCTTTCTTTAATGCATTAAAACTAAGTGTATGTTCAGATGTCCAAGGGAGAACAGTCGATACGGCTGCCTCCTGTGTCGTTAACTGTATCAGTGGTTTAGCTAGAAATGCATACTGAGGAATCCATTGTCTGCAATAAGAAGTAAGGCCGATAAAAGCACGTACCTCCTTCTGGGTCTTGGGCTGAGGAAGACTCGCTATTAACTGGATACGGTCTGGTGTCAACTGCCTACCCCTCTTGGACAGTAAGTGGCCTAAATAGATCACTTGCTGGACACAGAATTGAAGCTTCGAAGGGGACACCTTGTGCCCCATCTCGGCAAGGAAATACAAGACTGTAAGTGAGGCTTGCTCGCAAGCACGTTCAGAACGGGCTGTGATCAGGAGATCATCGACATACTGGAGCAGGGCAGTGGCAGTTGGCATGTGAATGTTGTCTAGTTGTCTCTTGAGTGCTTGACTGTAAATACTAGGACTTTCTGTGAAACCTTGAGGAGCGCGTGTGAACATATAGCTCCTTCCATTTAAACAAAATCCGAAAAGAAACTGGCTGTCTGGATGAATGGGGACACTGAAAAACGCGTTCTTGAGGTCTATGACCGTAAAAAATGAGGCTTCGGAATCAATGGCTGTCAATAGGGAAGAGATATCTGGGACAACTGGGTACTGGGGAATAATACATTTATTGAGTTCCCGAAGGTCAATCACTAATCGATATACTGGGGGTGCATTCGGATCAGTACGTTTCATGACAGGAATGATCGGAGAATTACATACATTGGAGTCAGTTTCTACAACTACTCCTTGAGCGATGAGCTCGTCAATAATTTTGGATAAGGCTGCTACAGCCTCAGGTGGCAGTCTGTACTGTCTGATTCGTGGTAACACTACACCTGGCTTGAGAGTCACACGATGGGGTGTGATTTGCATAAAGCCAACATCAGTTGGACCTTGCGCCCATAGATGCTGCGGGACATTAGACAATCTCGGATCAAAATCTCGTAATACATAGTGACCCTTGAAGTCACGTAGGAACAATCGTATTCCCTCTGGGGAACAGCATATAACTGCACCTAACTCTTTCAGTGTTTTAATGCCTAATAGATTTTCTGGACATGACTTAGTAAGTAACAGATCAGTAGTGCGGGACAGTGGACCTACTTCTAGGGTAACTGGCTTTGATATTTCATTTACAATAGGTTTTCCTGAAAATCCAAGGGAAACATTTCTAGAGCCTGAGAGCGGAGCCCCTGGAACTTCGGCGTGGCTGATGGTGGTCCTACTTGCCCCTGTATCAATCAGAAACTTTCTGTCTTTCCCTAATACTTGACTGTGGACATAGGGACCTTCTTGATCTACAGGTATCTCGATGAGAGGCAAGCCTACCTCCCTCTCTAGGCTGTTTCATGAATACGGTTGATACTCTGGATATTCTGACTGAGCATACTGGTACATCTGCTGTGTAACATGCTGTGTTGCAGCAATAGGCTGCGGTACGGTAACTGTCTGTTGTGCATTCTGTGGCTGAGGAGTCTGTGTAACTTGTTCTTGTCTAGGCGGACGTGGTCTTTCTTTAGTCTTACCGGTAGCTATGTTGTGTTTCAGAACTGCACACTCGTTTATAAAATGACCTGGCTGTTTACAATAATTGCAGTTCCCTTTAACGGGAGCTGCAGGATGACTGGCTTGATTTGATCCCCTCTTCTGACTGTCTTGAGGAACAGATTGTGCAACTAGTACTTTCATTTTCGTGTCTTTCATACGTTTTCTTTCATGATCTTGCTCTTCTCTGATTCTATTCTGGTGGTATTGGAGCATCTGTAACATCTGGGACGGGGTATTAGCTTGCCAGGTACTTTCGACTTTCAAAACTCGATTCTTAACTTGTGAACTTGAATTCTCGACTAATTTAGTAACAAAAAGATGAGGGTATGACTCGCTACTTGTCTTGAGGCCACTGTTTATAATAAAACATTTCTCGAATCTAGAATAAAAATCACTAGTGTCTTCGTCTTGTTTCTGTTTACATGCTGAGATTGCATCCCAGTCTTCCTTTTTAGTTGCTAATAGTCTGGGCAAAACTTGTATTAACAGTTCAGGTAATTCTTTACATTTATCTCCAAGACCGGTACCTGGTACTCGTGCCTTATCTTCAGCTTCTAGAACTGCCCAATCGATCTTTTTCTCTCCCACCTCCCATTCTTTTTCCTTGAGTTTCTCATATACCCCTGCGGGCAACAGGACCTTTAACATTTTAATAATATCTGGATACGTGTATTCTCCCATACGGAGCATGTCTTTTAATTCTCAGTGGAACCCTGCTGGATCTTTATCATGACAGGGAATTAATTTTTTCATCTCTAAGAGTTCCATCTTTGTGATAGGGGTGTAAACAAACACTCGTTGCATTTCACCACCCTCTGTCTTAACTGGATGCACTTCTCGTAACGGATTCTGTCTGTCTATGTAAAAGGGTTTACTTTCTGGGGGTGAGACATGAACAAAATGCGGGTTCAAAAACGTTCTATATTTGTGGCGCTGTTCTAGAATGACACTAATTAAATCAGTACCTAAACCTTTCCATTTATACTGGAGTAACTCGTTCAGGACATCATGTAACGGACCTGGATCAGAATGTTGACCCTCATACAATGTAATGAGGTGCTGGATCATATACATACCCACCAGTCGTTGCTCGGCTGGGGGCAATTTCAGAAACATTTGTGCCACTATTTCGTCTGGAAAAGTGGTAGAATCAGTAATCCATCGGACTGCTGATCGGACTAGTTCTTGTTCATGCATAGTACTTAACTCGCTATAACCGATTCGTGATTTCAGAATATGGTCGGTGGCTTGAAATACTTGTTCTAGAGAACCTTGTTCTGGTGTTGGACGATGGAAAGTTGACTTGTGTTCTAGGCGTAAATGGCGATCTGGAAATCTAGATTTTCCTACATACGCTATTCTGGCGGGATTCTCGTCCTCTACCTCTTCCGCAGAGTCATTTTCTTTCTCGCTTACTTGTGCTGCCTTACGTTGATCATGTAACCTTATTATTTCCTTACGAATTTTCTTGTACATACTCTCTATACTACTGATAGTCTTGTGCTTACCCTCGGCTATATTCTCACTCCACCTTGTCAGGGTTCTCATTTCGACTTGATCTTTGGTCGGATAATCTTGTTCCCTTATTAGACAATTAATCAGAAACTTTAATATCATGAGCTGGATCTCAACTTTCCTTTGAGACATGACTTCACTAATACTTTCTGGATCATCCCCTGTACGGATGAAACGATATATTCTGTCTAGATCTTCCTTCATATTCGGTAAAGTGACCAAGTACTCGGACACCTGCCTAACACGCACGGAAAATATAACCATACTATCCTCGCCTGGAACTGGATCATAACAGCATTCAGTAAGAGCTCGCCTGATTTCTGCAATGGACTGATATTTAGGCGTACGCTGTAACGCACGTTCATGTAACTCGACTGCTCCTGGACGTCTATTTGGCGGCGGGGTCTGAGGAGGACCTCCTCCTGCGGCGCCTAAACTGGAACCATCGACTGATGCTCTTCGTGCTGGCAGAGCGGGAATTTGAAATGCAGGCTGGACCGGGGGTGCCGTAGCAGGTACTGCAAGGGGTGCCCCGGTGTCTGGAGGAGCAGGAAGTGCCTGATTTACAGGGACTGGCGGAGCGGGATTTGCATATTCCGGGACTGTGTCGTCCAAATAGGACGAGATGAAAATATCAGCTGCGGTCGGTTTGTGACGTAGCTTGAGCGGGACTAATGGTGGCGGGAAATTACTGGATGCCTCCGGGGTCGCTTTTGGCAAGCCCTCGGCAAGAAGAGGATACATACCCTTAATAAGGGCATGCCTCTGTCTGTCTGACTGTTCGGTTTTGACTCGTTCACCTATCTCGATTAATTCCCTTTCTTGGGCTCGTTCTAAGGATTCTCTACTTAATTCTGACTTTCTGATATCTTTTTCGGTTCTTTTATGAGATTCTTTGCGCCATAACTCGATGGCATCTTTCTGTGACTGTCTGGCTTTCTTTTTCCATAATGCTTCTTCTACTCTCATGATGCACTCGGCATCCCACGTACCTGATACGGGCCATCTATACTTTTCTTCTAACTCCTTGGTATACTCTACCCATAAATCTAGATATAATATGGCGCTTATGCCATGCTTCTGATACATAAAATGACCTGGACTGTCCCTAGGCGGGACAGGAACTGCTTCTTCTAGCAGACCCTTTCTAGTTTTTAACTGACGTAATCTCGAAAAGAGGGACATTGCAAACTTGAATCTGAACACAATACAATACACGAGGAACAATAACAATTGAGAAAACAATTCAGGCATACCACGACATTGAAAATACATTGAATAACATTATGAAGCAACAGTTCGGACAGAATACTACCTGGAACACTGAGAACAGAAACACATGAATTTCTCGAGAACGGAACAGACTAGAATTACTGGATGCGCTGCTGAAACAGCACGGAACATACCGGTCCCATAAAGGGACGCATCAAGACCCGTATCCACCTAGGTGAACACTTCGTTTCAGATCTGCGTACCCAGACCCATCGGACCAGAGACAATTTAGATTGACCCTGTCTAGATACTACCCCAGCAACGGTACTCACCGGGCAGCAAGAACGGAAGGCCTCGGACTGGACTGGACTGCTTCGACGCCGGACGGACGAACTTCGGACTTCTGTTACGGGTGGGCCTCCGGATACCTCGGACCTTGGACTCTCGGCTTGGGCTCTGGTCGGGACTCGCCGCGTTCCTCCACCGTCTCGTCTGGATGCTGGACCGCCTCCTCCGTCTCCTCCGTGGGCCTGAGGGATACTTAAAGCAGAAATATCTGCCGGTGCGCAGAAGAGTTCCGTCACGACTGCAGAGGGTCAGGGGGCCGGCGTGGCTTCACCGACGCGTGGGGAAAGGGCAAGTCCCTATTCGGGCGCCATTATGTGGTATATAAATAAATAATACCGGATCTAGGTTTGACTAGGCATAGCAATAACAGATAGCTCAATAAATAAGAGTCAAGATTCGAGGTAGTAGGAGTTTGCAGGTTTATTACAGCATAAAGGACAGGAACAGGACAACCTGCACAGGAATAGGATGGCAGGGCCAGGCAGCTGCCGGGGCTGGATCTGGGATGAGCGCGCTAGCATTTAATAACAATACACAAGCATATATAGTAAAACAGTTGCATTACAGTACATATGATAGGCGGAGCAGTGGGTGGAGCAAAGGGTGTGACGCGTAGTAGTCGCGAAAGATAAGGGTGAAAGTAGGTGTAACAAGAGGCGTATACATAGACATGTGATGTAAACGTAACAGAATATGTCATAAATGGGGCGGAAACATGGAGGGGGCTACCTAAGGAGCCGGGACCTCTAACCTAGTGGTGCGCGCAAACTGGCAATGACGTGTTACTAGGAGAAGCTGGGGGCTACGAACTCTGTGCTAGGAGCAGAGACTGAAGTCTGGAGAGTCAGGGCGACATGTACCTAAACAGTATCTAGTATCTGATGTTTAGAGAACATGTTGATATAAACTAGAAGTCAGGAGGGGAAAGGCTAACTTGATTCTAAGACTGGAGCATGCATTATTCTACATGTAGTGCGTGATGAAGAATATTAAATGACCATAAATACAGTATTTCTCTTACATGGAGACGTAGAGGCTAGACAATGACGGAAACTATTGATGCGGTTCAGTAGCTTAGGAATGCAGAGAAGGAGGGCTGGACTGATAACTAGAATCATAACATACTCTTGGCAGACTCAGAGGCAGAGCCAGGCTGAACCGGGCACTGTGAGGCAGGAAGTAAGTGAAGGGTCAGGGATACAGGTGGGGGCTGTATCGCTCCTCAGCGAGGGCTTCAGGAGACAGGAGCTGAATCTGGTGTCCGGGCCCTTTTGAGGCCTAGAAACGGGGACTTTACAATGGAATAACGTGCACACTGAGAAACGTGGCAACGTAACTTTAAATAGGCCTGATATTCGTAGTATTCACGAGAACTGGAAACTGGCATACTAGAGATGGACACAGCTATAATTGCGTCTTTAATCGAACATGGTGAATACATATGCATATCAATCATGCACACATAACATATGATGTAGGACGCGTAGGGACACAGAACATGGCAAAATTTACTTTTCCACAAGGGACAAAGAGGACAGAAGGGACTATGGGCCACATGCATCAATGTAGGATTTTGCATTTCCTAAATTGCGAAAATTAAGGAATCGCAATTTAGGAATTGCAAAATCCTATGCATCAAGAAATCCTAAAAGTTTTTAGGATTTCTTAATTTTCGGTATTTGCGATTCCTTAATTGCGAATCGCAATTAAGGAATGGCATTACATTGATTCCTATGGGCCTAGAGGCCCATAGGAATCAATGCCGTTTTACACCTTTTTATTTTGCGAATCCCATTTGTTTGATGCATTGCAAGAGTGCAGAGGGGGGTCCAAAGGACCCCCCCTGCACCCCTGAAATGTATTTTAAAGTGCATGTTTCACACACACATGTCCTAAGGACATGTGTGTCTGTAACATGAAAGTTTAAAAAATGCTTTTTTGAGCATTTTCATAACTTTTTGCAAATTACCACGAGGTTCAACCTTGTGGTAATTTGCACCCCCTAATTGCTAATTCGCAATTTGAAAAACAATCATGCATTGCTTTTAAGGAATCGCAAATTTGCGATTCCTTAAAAGCAATCGCATTTTTGGAAATCACTACAAATAGCGAATTTCACAAAAATGTATGATGCATCCCAAAAACTTATTTAGGAATGGCAAACGGCCGAATTTACCGATTCGCACCGTTTGCACTTCCTAAATAGGTTGATGCATGTGGCCGTAAGAGAACAAGCAGCACTATGAAGAAAGACAAGTGAAAATAAAGAAAGAGGGGAAATATCAGAAGAGAGGGGACAGTATAAGCAGAGAGAGGTAGATTGTGAGGAGGGACTGCGGAGATTATGGAAAAAGGTGCAAGTATAATTCCTAAATTTACACAAACTCTCAGTGTGATTCTAGACAAAAAAAATAAAATCAAACATTTTACTAAAACAAATTTTCCACACTAAAACGTTTAATTGACTGAACACATTCCATGTATATAACCACTACATTTCAATAGACAATCCTGACTCATTTTGCAAATACATTTCCAATTTGCTGCATTCATTTTTTGCCAACATTACCTCCAATAATTTACACAGACGCTCAGGGTCATTCTAGACAAAAAAAATAAAACCATACATTTTACCAAAACACATTTACCACACTAAAACGTTTAAATGACTGAACACATTCCATGTATATGACCACTACATTTCAGTGGACAATTCTGATTCATTTCGCAAATACATTTCTAATTTGCTGCATTATTTTTTTGCCAACATTACATCCAAAAATGAGACACAATCGAACCAGAAAGAGGCCCAAGGGGCTTGTAAATCTGCCCAAGAGAGTGTGCAGCAGTCTATGTATACTGACTGGAGAATTGTTAGAGGGAGGTACCGTGAGAGTGGCAGGATTAAGAAGTCAGAGGAGGGAGTATAAAAAGAAGGGGGACTATTAGGAGACAGAGGAGACAATGAGGACAGAGAGGAACTAAGAGGACAGAAGGGACTGTGAGAACAAGCAGCACTATGAAGACAGACAAGTGAAAATAATGAAAGAGGGGAAATATCAGAAGAGAGGGGACAGTATAAGCAGAGAGGTAGACTGTGAGGAGAGACAGGGGAGATTATGGAAAAAGGTGCAAGTATAATTCCTTAATTTACACAGACGCTCAGTGTGATTCTAGACAAAAAAAACTAAAATCATACATTTTACTAAAACAAATTTCCCACACTTAAACGTTTATTTGACTGAACACATTCAACGTATATAACCACTACATTTCAATAGACAATCCTGACTCATTTTGCAAATACATTTCCAATTTGCTGCATTAATTTGTTGCCAACATTACCTCCAAATATGAGACACATAGAAAAAGAAAGAGGCCCAAGGGGCTTGAAAATCTGCCCAAGAGTGTATGCAGTAGTCTATGTATACTGACTGGGGAATTGTTAAGAGGGAGATATGATGAGACAGGGAGTATTAAGAGGTCAGATGAGGGAGTATAAAAAGAAGGGGGAATATTAGGAGACATAGGAGACAATGAGGACAGAGAGGGACTAAGAGGACAAAAGGCACTACGAGAACAAGCAGCACTATGAAGAATGACAAGTGAAAATAAAGAAAGAGGGGAAATATCAGAAGAGAGGGGACAGTATAAGTAGAGAGAGGTAGACTGTGAGGAGAGACTGCGGAGATTATGGAAAAAGGTGCAAGTATAATACCTGAATTTACACAGACGCTCAGTGTGATTCTAGACAAAAAATGTAAAACCATACATTTTACCAAAAAACATTTACCTCACTAAAACGTTTAACTGACTGAACACATTCCATGTATATGACCCCTACATTTCAGTGGACAATCCTGACTCATTTTGCAAATACATTTCCAGTTTGCTGCATTATTTTTTTGCCAACATTACATCCAAAAATGAGACACAATAGAACAAGAAAGAGGACCAACGGGCTTGTAAATCTACCCAAAATTGTATTCAGCAGCCTATGTATACTGACTACAAATTTATAGATTTAGAACACAAGCCTAATTCTAAACAAGCTACACTATTAATTATTCTACAACTAAATAAGTGACTGCACACATTCTACATTTTTTAGTACTGCACTTTATTGCACAAAGGTGACAAACTAAACACATTACTTACCAAATGATTTTTATCACAATAATTATCCAAATGCACACAAACTCAGAATATGATTCTACAAACTTTACAAGGATAAACACATTACTCTTACTGAAAATAAAATGCACCACATACAGTCCCTCACAAGTTATCAACTCACCTTTCTAACTGATTGGTAGATTAAGAAGAATGCCACTCACACAGCAGATAGTCTTACACAGAATCTCTCTGCATCAGTGCTAGCAGCAGAACCAACAAATGGCACATTTTCCCTCTCAATTTACACATATATACACATTAATAACAAATCAAATTCCTTCACACAACTCAAAACCAAACACACATTTCTATTGGTTCAACTTTTCAAACCTTTCCAACTGACATAACTTTCCACTCTACCCCCAACAGATCATGCAAAGGCCAACTTTTCATCAGAGTTCAAAAGTGCAGCATGCTATAAAACACTGCTCCTCAATAACTTTAGACTATGCATAAGTACTTGCTTATAAGTACTAATAAAGAGAAATGGTTTAATTAGAAGCAAGCAACACATAAACACATAAACTTGATAGCTTACATGTTGCTCTCTCTGACGAAAAGCAATCTGCTTTCCTACTTGAAAGAGAGAGCAGGTTAACCTGCTCTCTCTTTCAAATAGGAAAGCGGTTTGCTGTGGTAGGGTGTGAGCCGCGAGGCTCCCGCCCTACCATAACAAACAACAGTGTCCCGGGGGTAGGCACCTCGGGACACTGCAGGAGCCGGCCCTGGGAGGTGGCGGTCCCCAGGGCCATCAAAGGCTCCAGGAGGGGGACCGCGCGGCCCCCCTCCCAACAATTGTAAAGCCCTGGGGGGTGGTGGTCCCCGGGGCTGGGAGGTCCGTCACGGACCCCCCTATTTTAAATATTAGAGCCCCGGGGAGGTGGCGGTACTGGGGGTGTGTGGGGGGGTTGACCCCCCCACACATGTCTTTTTCAATGTTATTTTTTTTAAAAGCCCCGGGTGTGGCGATCCCTGGGGCTGCGGGGGGGCCATAAGCCCTCCGCAAACATATAGTTAAAGCCCCGGGGGATGGGGTCCCAGGGATTATAAAAAATTAGTCATAAAGGCAATTTCTTTTTACGGTAGATTTACCGTGCGCATACCATGCTCGAATGTACGACGTACGGTGCAAAGTCTGTAAGCCGTCCCATAAACGTACCTAAGCTAGAACAAAAAAAATATTTTGACATTGGGGATCATTGTAAAACTACCTAAGCAACCCTAGGGAGTTAGGAAGTCCTATAGCAAACAGCAAACATTTCCTGTCAATCTACACACTCAATCTACACACATATACAAATAAATAACAAATCACATTTATTCCCACATTAAATCAAAATGAAACAAACTTTTCTATTACTTGAACTTTTGAACCCTTTCCACCTGACAACACTTTCAACACTTCCCCATTCCACATTCTGCCAGTTACCATAGAAACACTTCAGAGAACACCTAACTGAGCACACAGGTGAAAAGTTCATCATACATTGTTGTAAATCAAAACAGCAAGTGTGCTTGACTTCTCAATATACCAGCTTATCTTTAGTAATGTTCTTTTCTATCACTTTTTCTTAACCAATAAATAAAAGGCTTTTAAAAAACAGAAAATTGCACCCTAGTTTTCTATCTAAAAAGTTTTCAAACAACCAATCACGTCTTTGCTTTTTTCAAAAGTCCACTTATCCACCATTTTAGAAAAAAAATATTCAAACTGCCCTTTCATTTACAGAAACCATCTGAGTGCATCCAGACCAATCTTCAAGATGCTTAGAGTGTGGATTGTGGGACACAGTTATATTTTCTGGAGCCAAAGGTACGCACAACAGAAAGGAATTCACAAAGACCGAGGTTTACCAAACGTAGACATTAAATGGATTGGACAGAGAGGGTTAAAGTGGCACCAATTATTGACATAGGTAAAATCCTTTTTGCATCTCCAACTCCCGGACCTCATAATAGTGCACTGTGGTGGCAATGACCTAGGCACTTTGACTGGGGTAGGTCTGGAAATGTTTATGAAGGACACCTTTACTGAACTGATGTCACTTTTCCCCCAAACTACCTTAGTCTATTCTAAGATATGCCAATGGCAGAATTGGAACTGGTCCAATCAATTTTGTCCACAAATTGACAAAGCTAGGAAACGTGAATAAATCTGTTTCTGCGTTTCTCCGAGACTATAGAATGGGGTCCATTTACCATAACAATCTACGCTTCAATATGGATGGCATCTATAGGAGAGATGGTGTACATTTTACAGAAGAGGGGAACAGAGTCTTTCTCTTGAACTTTAAACTCTGCATCAGTACTACTTGTAAGTACTAAAATCTCCCAATAAACACAAGGGCTCTTTTTAGAGCCACCCAACATCTATACACATATACTTAATAAATATCTCACAAATATTTTTATTTTTCTTGCTTAGGTATGTTTATGGGATGACTTACAGACTTTGCACTGTACGTCGTACGTGTGTGCATGGTACGTGCACGGTAAATCTATCGTAAAAAAAAACAGCCTCTGTTACTAATTTGTTATAATCCCCGGGACCCCATCCACCGGGACTAAAATACAACATTGGGGACCGTGGGGGGGAGCCCCAATGCCTCCAGAGTCCCAGCCGGCTCCCCGCGTCCTTCAGGAGATGGCATTGCTTTTCGTCAGAGAGAGCAGCTTACATTCTGCTCTCTCTCTGACGAAAAGCAATCTACTTTCCTACTTGAAAGATAGAGCAGTTTAACCTGCTCTCTCTTTTAAATAGGAAAGTGGTTTGCTGTGGTAGGGTGGGAGCCGCGAGGCTCCCGCCCTACCATAGCAAACAGCAGTGTCCCCAAGTGTCTCCAAGAAAATGGCCTGCTCCACTCCGCTCCTTCCCTGAAAGTTTCAGGGTGATTAGTGAAGCGGGGACAAGGGGGCCCCAAAACGTGTTTTCTCCATGTAAATTCCCATAGGGACATTTAAGACGGGCTACAGCCCGAACTGCTGAACAGAATTATACCAAATTTGGCAAAAAAGTAGAGTTTTGTTCGCAGATTGCGCTTTTTGTTTAATAGTGTAAATCCGTTCAGTAGTTTCTGAGAAAATCTAAAGTAAAATCATAGATATATCTATAGACGAAGTACCGTACGAGTACTGTCAGAGGATAGTGTGCGTACCATTACGAGCACGAGATGCATGCTAATTGGCTGTCAACTGTCTGTCAACACTCCAAACCAGGAAGTGTTGCCAGCCATCTTGTGCCTCGGTAGAACCAAGGCACAAGATAGCAGTGAATAAAACATGAAAAACACGCATGGGGCAGGGTAGAAACACCCTGACCCCGTAGGCCTGCTAAGGGGATCCCACAAGGACTCCCTAGGCAAAAAACATTAAAAAAAAGAAAAAAGTCGCTGTATACGTGTAAGGTACGTGTATGCTGTGAAAAAGAAGAAAAGAAAATGAAGCCCACTTTATTGTTAATTAGTCCCCGGGGGGCCAAATCCCGGGGTGAATGTTATTATTTATAATGGGTGGCCCAGAGGGGGGTCCACTCCTCTGACCAGGCCTTGGCCGAAATCCTCTGTAATGAGATAACCAGACAAGAAGCTCACCCTTCTCGGACATAATGGCCAAGACATGGAAAGAACTCCCCCTCAGCATCAGATGAACCCCCACACTGAAAGCATTCAGGAAGAGCCATAACACATGCCTTTTCGAATGATGAAAGCTGCACAAATTCCCCCCACATACTCCCCCAGCGCTTGGAAATCTTCACAGGTGAATAGTGAGGTCTATACATCCCTATTGATTAATTCATACGCCACCACAGTTTGTGTTTGAGTGTTATGAACAGGCCCTGTCTTTGCTTTGGCTGTCTGTAACTCTTAAGGGTAGTGAAATGAGAAGTACTACCTTCTGAGATTGGTTTGGATTGGCTTCATGTCTGAGAGCTATTTTTAGGGTGCTACCAGTAGTTCCCGAACTAGTAGTTGGAGACCCCTGGTATATATAGTGAGTGAGGAATTGTAGTCCTGAAGCATGCATGTAAAGGTTATTACACCACGAAATGCATAATACATAGCAGTTTGAATCAGTGCATTCCCTAAAGCCTGCCTCACTTCAAGGGGCCATGCTTACTGAGTGAATGATTACATTAATATACGGTAATAAAGAGAATTAAAAAAAGTTTTTAAAAAAAGGGAAGTTACTAGAATAATAAGTCGAAAAAAAAGGGGAATGAATGTTAATACTCCTATTAAAAAAATAGTAACCTATAGAAATGCTTTAATAATAAAAAAGAGTTTAAATAAAAAAAATTAGAAATTATACAGAAGTTAAAAAGTATGAAAAGAGGCACATTTACACGTGACACACTAAAACAGTGGAAATGAGAACACCTGTCAACTGAAAAACGTGACTTAATAGTGGGAGGAGCAATAAATTGATCCCATAGACTGTTAAGTAACCAAAAAGTATATAAACCACACCCGTGGGGTGATTAGTTTCGTTTCAGAGAATCAATATGGGCGAAGAAACTACCAGCAAAGGAATGATTAGGAACTGCGGAAACATCTTCAATCAATCAATCAATCAATCATGGCATTTGTATAGCGCACTACTCACCCGGAAGGGTCTCAAGGCGCTGGAGGAGGGGGGGCCACCACTGCAGGAAGAGCCAGGTCTTGAGTTGCTTCCTGAAGGAGAGATGGTCCTGGGTTAGCCGGAGGTGGATGGGGAGGGAGTTCCATGTCTTGGCTGCCAGGTAGGAGAAGGATCTTCCACCGGCAGTGGCTCGGCGGATGCGTGGAACGGCGGCGAGGGCATGGTTGGTCGACCGTAGCTGGTGGGTGGGCGTGTAGAAGGTCAGGCGGCCGTTGAGGTACTTGGGGCCCAGGTCGTGGAGGGCCTTGTGTGCGTGGGTGAGGAGTCTGAACGTGATCCTCTTGCTGACGGGGAGCCAGTGCAGGTCTCTCAGGTGGCCGGAGATGTGGCTGTGTCGAAGGATGTCCAGGATGAGTCGGGCGGAGGCGTTCTGGATGCGTTGGAGTCTTTTTTGCAGTTTGGCTGTGGTGCCGGCGTAGAGGGTGTTCCCGTAGTCCAGCCGGCTGGTGACGAGTGCCTGGGTGACCGTCTTACTGGTTTCAGTAGGGATCCATCGGAAGATCTTTCGAATCATGCGCAGGGTGGCGAATCATGATGACGATACGGTGTTAACTTGTCTGGTCATCGAGAGGGAGGAGTCCAGGATGAAGCCCAGGTTACGTGAGTGGTCCGTTGGCTTGGGAGTGGAGCCCAGTGCAGGGGGCCACCAGGAGTTGTCCCAGGCAGAGGGAGATGGTCCCAGGACGAGGAGTTCCGTCTTATCTGAGTTCAGTTTCAGGCGGCTGTTCTTCATCCACTCGGCGACGTCTTTCATCCCTTCGTGTAGGCTGGTTCTGGCGGAGGCTGGGTCATTGGTGAGGGAGAGGATGAGCTGGGTGTTGTCGGCGTAGGAGATGATGTTGAGGTTGTGTTGGCGTGCGATGGCTGCGAGGGGGCTCATGTATACGTTGAAGAGGGTGGGGCTGAGGGAGGATCCATGTGGTACGCCGCAGATGACTTTGGTGGCCTCGGATCTGAACGGGGGGAGGCGGACTCTCTGGGTTCTTCCGGCGAGGAACGAGATGATCCACTCCAGAGCCTTCTCTTGGATACCGGTGTTGCTGAGGCGCTGCACTACGGTGCAGTGGCAGACGGTGTCGAATGCCGCGAAGAGGTCCAGGAGGATGAGGGCCGCTGTTTCTTCGCTGTCGAGCAGGGATCTGATGTCGTCAGTGGCTGCGATGAGGGCGGTCTCGGTGCTTTGGTTGGCTCGGAAGCTGGACTGCGAGTGGTTGAGGGATCCGTTCGTCTCGAGGAAGGCGGCAAGCTGTCTGTTGACGGTCTTCTCGATGACTTTGGCAGGAAAGGGGAGGAGCGAGATGGGGCGGAAGATCTTGAGGTCGGTGGGGTCCGCTGTCGGTTTCTTCAGGGGAGCGCTGAGCTCGGCGTGCTTCCAGCTTTCCGGGAAGGTGGCGGTTTTGAAGGAGGCGTTGATGATGTCTCTGAGTTGGGGTGCGATGATGGAGTCGGCCTTGTTGAAGACGTGGTGGGGCAGAGGTCGGTTGGCGATCTGGAGTGGATGCTGTTCATCGTGCGGGTGGTGTCTTCAGTGCTGACCGGGGTCCAGGCGCTGAGGGTGGTTGTGGGGGGCGATGGTATGGTGCTGGGGTATGTGGTTGGAGCGCCGAAGCTTTTGTGTATTTCGGCGATCTTGCGGTGGAAGAATGAGGCGAGTGAGTCGCAGAGGTCTTGTGAGGGAGTGATGTCGTTGTTTCCGGCGCTGGGGTTGGAGAGCTCTTTGACGATGTTGAAGAGTTCCTTGCTGTTGTGGGCATTGTTGTCGAGTCGTTCTTTGAATGCTGTCTTCTTGGTGGTGTGGATCAGCTGGTGGTGTTTGCGGGGGCGTGCTTGAGGGCGGTCCAGTTGTCTGTGGTCTGGTCGTTGCACCAGGCTTTCTCGAGTGTGCGGCAGTTCTTCTTGGAGTTCTTGAGTTTGTCGGTGAACCAGGGGGCTTTCTTGCTGCCGTGTCTGCTGAGGGGGTCTTCAGTGGTGCGAGATCGTTTGCGCAGTTGGTGATCCATTGCGTGAGGTTGATGGCTGCTTCGCTGGGGTCTGTGGTACTGGCGGGTGGGTTCTGACTGAGGGAGGTGGTGAGCTGGTTGGCGGTGATCTTGTTCCAGTTCCTGCGAGGGATCTGTTGTGGGCGGTGGTGGGTCACGGTTCTTTTGAAGCTGAAGTGGACGCAGCTGTGGTCAGTCCAGTGAAGTCCGGTGGAGTGGCTGAAGGAGATGTGCTTGCTGGAAGAGAAGACTGGGTCGAGTGTGTGTCCGGCGTAGTGGGTGGGCGTGTTCACCAGTTGTTTGAGGCCGAGGTTTGCGAGGTTGTCCAGCAGGGTGGTGGTGTTGCTGTCCTTGTTGTGCTCCAGGTGGAAGTTGAGGTCCCCTAGGAGGATGTAGTCAGCGGAGGAGAGGGCGTGCGGGCTGATGAAGTCTGTGATGTCTTCGCTGAATCGTGTGCGTGGTTCCGGGGGTCTGTAGATGAGGGTGCCTCTGAGTGTGGTCTTGGGGTCGGTGTGTATCTGGAAGTGGAGATGTTCGGCGGCGGTGAAGGTGTCGTCGGAGCTGGTCGTGATGCAGATGGTTTTCTTGTGTACGATGGCGATGCCTCCTCCAGTCTGGTTGACGCGGTCCTTCCGGGTGATCTTGTATCCCTCTGGGATGGCGATGGCGATGTCGGGAGCAGAGGAGGCATTCATCCAGGTTTCCGCGAGGAAGGCGACGTCTGGTGATGTGTCGAGCAGGTTCCATAGTTCGACGGCATGTCTGTGGACGGAGCGGGTGTTGAGAAGGATGCATTTGAGGTGGTTGCTGTTGGTGTTCGGCTTGGCGGGTGAGGTGCAGGTCCGGAGGCAGGTGAATTTGCAGGCTTGGCAGGTGAAGGGTCCGTGGGTGCGTTTCGGGGTGGCACGGTAGCATGCTGGTGATCGGCCGGTGTTGAGTGCGTTGAGGGTGGCAGCGTTGTAGGTCCATCGTGAGGTATGGCAATGGTGGGGGCCAGGGGTCCAGGTGCTGGGCGCGGGCCAGGCGCAGACGGGCGTAGACGGGATTGCCTTTGGTGCACCCGCTGCGCGTGAACGCTGCGTGTACGCATGAGGCCGGTGAAGAACCTGCGATGATGATGATGGGAGCACAAGTATGTCGTTAGCCATAGAGATATCAAGACTGCACCATATATGAGACTTCTTTGTTGCAGATCGGGACTACATGATGCAGAAGGTGTCTTTTCCACAAAAAGGTGAGCAGTTAGGCCTGGGTACGCATCGGAGGGAGTCAAAGGGTTGTAGCAAACTAGATACAAACAGGTGACGCAGCAATTTAGACGAACGCACTCCTATATAGTGTATCAATTTACATGCATATATTTTTTTCCCATTAGCAGTAACGTTTTTATAATTGCTGAAACGTCCAGAATATTACCTATACAAATAGTTTGTATAAATGTGAGAAGGAACGTGTATGAAAACGCGATGTTATCTAACTGCACATTAAGATGGTAACAATTACCAATCATAACATCTTTCTTTTACTATCTTTTAGATTTAGAGCATTATGTCCAGCATGTGAAAAACACCGGTGACAGAATGGTGAGCTGCAAATATTGTTTTTAGTCACTCTCCTATTTCCTCTCTCCTTTCATAAAAAAATTACACACAATGTTAACTACCTTTCTATCTTACAGGTTGTGTTTTACAAATTGACGAAACCCCCACAAAAGAAACCTACAAAGCTCTACGTTTGTGTATTCTGCGATGATGCGTGGCCACTGTAACAACAACTGAGAAGCCTGCTTTGACACGTAGTGCACCCTCTTTGAATGACGCCAATGGCTCAAGGTGAGCAAAGAAGCTTGTTTCCGATACAACGACAAGTTATCTGTGAAAGGAGAGAATATGTAGTATGCAGCAGGCGCGCAATACCCATTAGGCTAACGGTGCTTCAGCCCCACACCCATCGTGTGTGTCTCTTCCATGTTTTAATGTCCTTTTTTCTCTCTCTTTTTTACTATCTCTTACATCGTTTTTTTTTTCGTTTTTACAGTTATGGACGCTGCTGTGTCCACTGTGCCGTATAGAACCTTACCTGAGTTTATGTGGTAAACTCTGTTGGCTAAAGTGAAGCCTGCTTCGAGACGTAGAGCACCCTCTTTTAATCATGCCTATGGCACTAGGTGAGCAAAGAATTTTGTTTCCGAAACAACAACAAATTATCTGTGAAAGGAGAGAGTGGGTAGTGAGCAGAAGCTTCACTGTGTAGAAATGCATAATTACCTCCGAGCAATGACAACAGATAGGTTACAACAGTCTGAGGAACAGATCTACAAGCTTAATCCGCCACTTTTGTGTCACTTTTAACATGGAAAAAGTGGCGCAAGGAGCTTGTAAATCTGCGTCTGACTTTTCAAGAAAAACTCTCAACTCCAGACTGTTTGAGTCAATGGGGTGCAACAGTCTAGGTACGGAATATTAAGAACTAACATTAAAATTCACTTTTGTCAGGAGTTTCGCAACTCAGTTTACGGTGATTAATCAAATGTCCTTTTGTTTGCTTCACCAAACATCCTTCAGAAGCAATCACAGCATATCGAGCAACAGCAATTGAATTGTCCGCAACGTATTGAATATACTTTGACGTGTAGAAGCAGAGTTAAATTCAAGTTGTGAACTCTGATGGCCGCAGTGTTTATAGAAGGTAAGCACAGTGGCCTAGATACACAATGCCTCCAATTAAATGCATTAGAAATAAATTGGCGTATTTACAATCCCGTTGTGCCACTTTTGTCTCAGTAACACAGTAGGCACTTCCATATAGACACCACTTGAACGCGGGACTATAACGGAAGTGAAATGTACCAGGCACACTGCACACGTAAAATCGTAGTGTTACCTTGACTTGTAATGTTTCACCTCATTTAGCCACATGTACATAATTTTAAACTCTAATTTTCTTTTTTGTTTTGCAGATTACCTATCTTACATCTTTTGGAGTCCACATTACAATTTTTTCATAATATTGTTTTATTAAAGTTAATTTTCTAGTTGTTTATTATATTGTTATCTTTAAGTTACGTTTAAAGTTATTGTTGTTTTAATAAAAGTTAATAAAAAACTATATACGTCTTTTTTTGGGTGGTGACGGTCCACAATAGAAATAATATTTATAATTTGAAGTACTATGGTAAGACGTTTGAGAGTAGGGTTGAAAAGTACTGGCTGTACAATAAGTTATATTTACTCTGGATGCTCTAAAAGACAGAAAGGAAATCAAAGTAAAACAAAACAATGTGTGTGCAAAGCCACCCCCTACAAAATTGAAAGTGTGTGGGCCTCAATGACGCCCTTCAAACCACGGAAACAACGACCCCCCGGAGCTTTCTATATTATATTAGGGAGGCTGCGTGGCCCTCCGCCTGGTGCCCTGGAGTTCACCACGCCCCTGCAGTGTCCTGGGGGGGAAGAGCCATTACAACGCTGTCATAACCACGCGTGACCGTCAGCACGAAGCCATTAGCACGCATATGGCTTTACCACGCATGCTTTTACGACTAGTATGCATTTACAACACATGATAAAGGCATACGCGTGGTAATGGCTTTGTGGTGACGGTCATGCGTTGTAATGGCTGTGACTTACTTGCTTCAAATTAGTTTTTAGGTATTCGTGTGACCAAGTCTGATAAGATCGGAGGCCAAGGACAAACACCATGGTGTCTGTGGAAGGAAATCTCATGGCTCACAGAGAAGGTAGGCGGGGTTAAAATAAAAATGAAAGTGGCAGGTATAATAAAAATAACGGAGGAAAACTACTAAAATGGTGGAGGACGGAGTATGTAATCAAGGTTTGGAGCCCCAGGCAATTTGTTTCAAATAAATATAGATAGAATATGATTATTAATATATTAGAAAAGTGTACCAGCGGATGAGGCACACGGCTCGGGAGAAGAAAGCGGCAATGTTATACCTGAAATGAGGAGAGGTTTGCTTGACGAACTTGAAGAAAAAGTAAGAAGCGTGGTCTTGGAAACGAGGCTGCGCATGCATACAGACTACAACTGGTGCAGTAAAAAACCTGAAAGTTTTACATACTATCATAGAAATATAGCTCTTTTTTTGACCAGTGAAGTTAGTTCTGAAAAGAACTGTTTTTTTTTGTCTTTTTTTAACATAAAAAAATAAATTGGAAACAAAACAGTGTCCAACAGGAACAAATAAACAAAAAAAAAAATTTGTGTTGTGAGCAACGGTGTCCCTGTTTGCGCCGTTTAATTAAATTAATTGACTTCTCCCCGTAGCAGAGCATCTCATTGCAAAATTTACAATGGATGATTATGTCAGCAAAATCTGGTTCGATATTTGGATGCGGAGTCCATGGCTGTGTGGTTGGTGCGCTTGAAGTGCTGGGAACAGCAGGTGATGGATTGTCCCATAGCCTAGCAGAGCAAGCTCTTGCATAATTGCGAGGATGGTAGTTTTTCACATGGCGAACCATGCTTGCTGTCCCAAATAAGTACTTCTTGCTCGGATCTCCTCTTGACAGTGCGGTGTAACAGATTTTGCAGGTTACCTTTGCAGCATTTACCTTTTTCTGTCGTTCTGGTGAAAAATTTCCAGATTACTGTCTGTTTTCTGTTTCCCTGTGACTCCTCAGCTATAAATTCCTCCTCTGAAGAATGTTCTGAAGTTGATTCCAGAAATGCATCCATATTAAAATTGTTTTGTCAAATGACAGGAGCTCCCGACAAGAGATGGTTCTTCTGAGAAAGTCAAATAAGAATGATTAAAATGGGTGGGGTCTTGCAACAGTTGGAATTTGAAGTGCTATGACCAAAACAAATCTCTTATTTTAAAGTTACATGGCATATGCATAGGGTGAGCTTACGGTGCGTGAATGGACGATGTACGCCGCCATTTGCGTAATTGCTTTTAAAAGTAACATACGCTTACTAAAAGTTAATAAATATTATTTTAATAATTATCCTAGATAATGTCTTCCCTTAATATTTACATTAAATACATAGATATATCTTTTTAAACATTAGGAAACTTTTGCGGTATGCGTACAGTGCGCCGTACAAACGTACATGACGTCATGTGGAAGCGTATTTGTAACATATGTGCGGTTGAGCGTACAGTACGATTACCTGTACAAAGGATGGTGCGATCACCATTTGCGTAGCATACGAGTACTGAAAAAAAATACAAAAATAAAATATATAGAATTTAATTTTAATATATTGAAAAGAATAATAAACAAATATTTGAATTTTGGTTTGTATAATTTTATATTAAAAATGTGTAATGTAACTTAAAAAATAAAATAACTTAAATAATTATTATAAAATTGTTGTGAATTACTATAAAAAGAAATAAATATATAAATTAATACATTTAAAAATGATCATTTACACAAAGCTTTGAAATTAACTGAAAAAAACATAGGTTTCAGCCATGTTACAGTTAGGAATAAGCATTTAAAGAACCTTGCAAATTCACTGAAAAAACCATAGGTTTCAGCCAGGTTATAGTTAGGAATTAGCATTTAAAAAAACCTTAAAAATTCACTGAAAAAACCATAGGTTTCACACATGTTATAGTTAGCTGGACATTTCACTCATACAAAACCATTTAAATTCCCCCGTTATAGTTAGTTCAGCTAACTATAACTCGCGCGTCCGCAATCCACTGCTGATGACGTCACATATTACATCACTCATGACATGGTCAGTAAAATCACTCATGACATAATAAGGATGTGGTGTGCACCATAATTAAATGTACATACTGTCTGTATATATAATGTGGATTATGCTAATGATGTGTATTGTGTAAATGCAACAGAGTGAATATAAATGAAGTAAAAATATTCGAATCTTGGAATATGTCCATGACTGTAATTATCTGGTGTATGATTAATCACTCAGATCACGTATGTGGCCATGAAAAAATATGGAAATAATCTGTTTAGAAATAACTCAACAAGAGATATTTTGTGTGAGTTAATCTTTCTAAAAGTGGCATTTTAAAAAGGGCAGTGATAAATTCAATTCATGTTTACCAGTAACTTGTCAGTGAACTGCTTTCCTTCCCTCACAGCTCCTCTGATATCTGCTGCCCCTGACCCTTGCAGGTCTTTGTGTTTGAGTTCCTCCTCCACCCGTAGGCACCTGTCTGCGCCTCATCCCTGATGGTCCAGTGGTGAGAATCTCTACTCTGCTGTTGCTCTGCCCTCTATCTCTCTGCGTTCTGCCTATTTCTGCTCTGATAACTTTTTACCTTCTTTTCATCTTTTCTGCTTTTTGTGTCTTTCTTTCAGTTTTGTCACTTTTTCTCTTTTTGTCCCATTTTTCTCTCTGTGTCCCTGCTGCTGCTCATCCCCCCATGCCGCCCTCCAGTGCCACTTTACTGCCTCCCAGCTGCCCTGCCCTCTTCCTAACACTGCTTAAAGGTGCGCTTTCATGGTGAAAGGAACATTCTCACCGACCTTGTCAGTGAACTGCTTCCCTTCCTGCATAGCTCTGCCTGGTACCTGCAGCCCCTGACCCTTACAGGTCTGTGTGTTTGAGGCCCTCCAATACCCACAGGCACCCACCTGCACCTGGACCTCATCCGTGGTGGTCCAATGGGGAACGTCTCTGCTCTGCTGCTACTATGCCCTCTGTACCTCTGATTTCTGCCTTTTTCTCCTCTGACCTCTTTTTTTACTTTCCTTTCATATTTTCAGCTTTTTGTCATTTTCTTTCACTTTTTTCTTTTTCGCCTTTTTTTCTCTCTATGTCCATACTGTTTCTTGTCCCCTGTGGCCTGCCTGCCTCTAGCAATGCTTTCCTGGTTGCTGCTTTCCCAACTCCCAGCTGTGCAGCCCTTCCCTTCACACTTGTTAATGGCATTCACACAGCGGACACACACAGCGGACATGCCACATGTGCACCAAAGGCTTTCCAAGGACAAGCCCATTTGTACCTGCCCAAGCTTGGACCACACAAAGCACCACGGACCATCCAGGCTACAACACCAGCATCCTGCACGCCCCCAACACCGTACTCCACTCTACCTGCCAACTTGCTTCATCGAACGAAACTCAGGGCACTTTTCTCCTGCCACAACTGCACCTTCGCCGGCCTCCCCACACCGGACCCATCAACCATATGACCCTCAAGAACCCAACCAGATCACCTAAGATGTATCCCGCTCAACACCTGTTCCATCAAAAAACATGCAAGGATATATGGGACCTGCTCAACTTCATCTCTGCTGACATTGCCTTCTTCACAGAAACTTGGATGAACTCAAGCTAAACCCCAGACATCACAACCTCTATCCCAGATGTATGCAAAATCATCCACAAACCACGAGGAGGCATCACCATCATACACAAAGACACCGTCTGCCTCACAACCAGGTCTAGGGACCATTCATACCTACATGTCCGGACCAACCTGAATGCCACCCTCTGTGGCACCTCCATCTACAGACCTCCCAGACCCTGCCCCCCTTCAGGCCATAACCAACTTCATCGCTCACCATGCTCTCGCCTCAACAGACTACATTTTCGTTGGCGACCTCAATTTGCACCTGGACAACCTTGAAGACCACAAAACCTCATCCCTACACTAGAACCTAGCCATTAATGGACTCGAACAACTGGTCTCAATACCATCCCACTTAGCAGGACACACGCTCACCTCAATCTTCTCCGCAAGCAGCAACATATCCGTCAGCCACAACTCCGAGCCACACTGGACCGACCACCTATGTGCCCACTTCTTTTTCACCAAACCCACTGCACGTCACCACCTCCACTGTGATCCTCTTAAAAGCTAGTACAAGGACACTGAAGACCAGCTCACAACCTTCCTCAGTAAGACCCCACCACAGACATCCCTTGATGACAAGACCTCAGCACGCAGCCTCCAGCGATGGATCTCCGACTGTGCCAACACAATGGCCCCCTCAGGCAAGCAGCACTCCAAGAAAGACAGTTGGTTTCCCCCACCCTCCAGGAGTCCAGATGCACCTACAGATGGCTTGAGAAAATATGGAGGAACAGCAAGATCACAGCAGACCATGTAGCGCTAAAATCGGCTATCAACCTATACCACCACCTCATCCGAGCAACAAAGAGGGAAGCAATTGAGGAACACAGCAACCCCAAAAACCACAACAGAAAAGAACTCTTTGCTGTGGTAAAAAATGTGCTAAACACAGCACAAAGACGGCTGACATCCCTTTGTTTCAAGACCTCTGTGACAACCTCTCCACCTTGTTCCACCACAACATCAAGTAGATCTACAACAGCTTCACAACTGAAACTCACCCACCACACTCGCAACCACCGTAAACTACAGTGACAGGCTCTGCAGTGGTAGGCCTGACACATGTTTAAAGTGCTACATGTGTGGGTGGCACAATCAATGCTGCTACACTAGCCCACTAGCAACATTTAGTTTACGGCCCTGGGCACAGGTATGCACTCTACCAGGGACTTGTACATACATTAGGTATGCCAATTGTGGATAAGTAAATCAATCCATCTCCTAGGGGCAAAGCATATGCACTTTAGCAGTGGTTGGCAGTGGTTGGCCAAATGGCTTGTGTTCGGCACTGAGTCACTTTCATTGCAAATCTGGCCCCTAGCGTCCTAAGGCCAACAAAAAGAATTCAGCAAAATTGTAAGAATGCAGGCAAACATTTGGGGTAAGATCACCCTAAGGCTGTCAGGGCAAGCACGTGTCTCCCCAAAGCTGAAAGTGGGGAGAGCTACCCAACCTCTTGGGAGTTCTCATCATTAATGAACAAGAACCTGAAAAGACTACCATCATTGTTATAGTCTACTCCAGCCAGGTCTGTGTTCCACCTTAAAGTCTATTCCCTGTAGGGAGATGGACCACCGCAACAATTTTGGATTCTCGCTCCCTCATTTGCATTCGGCAATTGAGGTGCCTGTGGTCTGAATAATTCAGGAAGTGAGTCCGAAACAGGTATGGTCTCAACATCTTCAGTGCCTAGACCAAAACAAAGGCTTTAATAGCACTACTTCTCTGTTCTTGGGGAAGTATCATATTATAGATGAAAGCTACAGGTTGGTCTTGTCATGTAGTTCCTACAAAACTGTATAGGATCTACGTGTTTAGAAAACATAAACTAAGGGATTGATGTCCAGACTGACTCCAGAAACCCCCAAAGGATATGTTAGTCAGAAGACCAGCTAGCTCACAGTGCCAATACAAGCCCCACAAACTCACCAAGGAGCGAATAGTTTCTGGCAACTATTGAACATGACAACCCTGACCACTCAGGGATCGTGGAAACAGTACAGGACTTTCCGCTCAGTCACTCTTTTTTTGGGGGGTAGTTTTATATAGCGCGAACTAGTTACACAAGGACACATTAATTTTTCTTATACACAGGGAGATGAAGTGATTTACCAGAATCTCAGTATGTTGAGCATAGTAGCCGAGACTCGAAGCCGGATCCCCAGCTTTGACGTTGACCGCTCTAGCTGTAAGGATACATCTTCTCCCCATCCTCTACACTCATGCTTACCTGCTCGCAGAGAGATGTACAGAATGAACAATGGGGAGGTTTTCAATAAGCATTTATTGAATCAGCATCATTCTAGTATACAACATGTGTGCTGCAACATCCATTAGACAGGAACAGATGTATACAGTTATAAGCACAAACAGAGTAAATAGAAGGTAGAATTCCACCATAGTGCTAAAACAATGATTATATGCAGGCATATAGATACTTTGCAATAATAATGCGTACTCCTATGATGCAAGCCCCAACGCGATGTACCTAAGTATAACTAGCATGTATGTAAGTGTATAGCAAAGAATCCCCCTAGGAAATGAATAGACAACCCAATTACCTGATGTGAGAGAACAAAGCGATACAAAAGGGGAGGGAGAGCTTTTTTCGCCCTAAGTTGGCAGGGTATGCCCAGACGTGGGTCCCTTACTCACTCTGCCACTGGATTCAAGACAGCCTGGCTGATGAGGGTTATGAACCCGAAACCGGGCCTAGGATACTTGTTTACGGTCCAGGGAAGACATGGCTTTGCAGTTCGGGCTGGACTGTTCCCATGAGGCACAGGGTCAGGCTGCTTTGCATATGGCCATGTCTGAACTGGGTGGTGGAGTGAGCTAAAGATAGATGATGGATTAAACCCAGATCAGTTGACTGGGGGTGAGTGTTTGATTTGCTCAAACGCTCCGTCTATCATCCCCTTTGGTATCGCTTTGTTCGCCCTAAGTTGGCAGGGTAAGCCCAGACGTGGGTCCCTTGCTCACTCTGCCACTGGATTCAAGATAGCCTGGCTGATGAGGGTTATGAACCCAAAACCGGTCCCAGGATGCTTGTTTCCAGTCCAGGGAAGACATGGCTTGGCAGTTCGGGCTGGACTGTTCCCATTAGCAACTGGGTCAGACTGATAGGCATATGGCCATGTCTGAACTGGGTGGTGGAGTGAGCTAAAGAATGATGATAGATTAAACCCAGATCAGTTGACTGGAGGAGAGTGTTTGATTTGCTCAAACACGCCGTCCATCATCCCCTTTTGGTATCGCTGTGAGAGAACAAAGGACCCTGATTTGGTCTTGAGTTGGACACCCCGCAAAGGAATGTTAGACCACTGCGTGCTGGAGTGTCTGCATGCAGGGACCTCAGAATCTCGTGTCAGCATGTCAGCAAGGAAGCTTCTTTTCCTCTGGTTTACCCAGCGAAGATGTGGTACTTATATACCTGAAAGGTACCCTCAGAGGTTCTACCTAGATGTGACATGGTACTGTGGGCATGTTGGCCAAAGATGACCATAGTGGTGACCCTTTTAAAAAAATGTATTTGTATTGAATATTTTTTAACCCTTTTTACCCAAGGCAATATTTATACTAATAACAACACAAGATAATGATACATTTCAAACAAAATTAATGAATATTCATAGGCCACACACATAAAACAAGAAAAAATTGTCGACCTTTTAAATGGTCAGAGTTTCCCAGAAAATAAATGTATGTTTATACAAGCTCAACAATTGCCTTAATATGTCAACCCAAACAAGTAGGATCAATTCGTAAAGCCTTGCATAATTGACCTAATTTATTAAATCCATTCTGATATTGGAGGCCAAATCTTTGCTCCCATGACTCTTTTCCTTCTCCCTTTAGTTTTATAAATTGTTAATTCAAGATTGTACATGGCTAAAAGTTGAGCTCCAATTAATAAAAGTGGGTGATCAGAACTTATCCACTCATTAGTTATACAAGCGCGAACTACCACCATACTAATAAATAAAAAAGCAAAATAGCTCTAGACCTTATATTAGCCACCCTATCCGATCTTACCCCCATAAGCACTAATTTGCCTGTTATTGTCATAGGGGATCCCAATATTGAACCCAAGAATGTCTCAATTTCCGTGAAAAGTTCCCCTAATCTAGGACATGAAAAAAACATACGAGTTGAATCCGCTGCTAATAAATCAGATATTACGTTTGTCTCAAACTTTTGCCCCCCTTCTAGCAATCTTACTTGGTGTATAATATAAATCATAACGGGCCATATAATGCTGACTACGAATTCTTCCCATCATTAAAACTTGGTTAGCAAGCTCAAGATATTTTTTTATATTAATATCCTCAACACTGTTTCCACTAATTGTTGATAGAATTGGCCAATTGGTGTTTTTTCATCATTTGTTCAATTATAGGAATCTTAAAAAACTGTTATCCATTTCCTGACACAAACCGAGCTAGAAACTATGGATTTGAAGATATTTGAAAAATGCATGTTTACCTAATCCATATTTCTCCTGTAGGTCTGAAAATGCTAGTAATTGGCCCTCATCAAACATATCCCCTAAACATCGTATTCCTTTTAAGCCCCATCTGATTGTCACATGATGTCGTAAAATTATAGGTAGCAGCCCAGAAGCCGAAAACGAGTGTAGGCATTCAAATTTAAAACCTGTATCTTACGTTTGATTTGTTTCCAAACTGCATAGGCTGTTTTAAGTATCTTAAATTGTGTTTTCATTTAAATAACTGGGCGCAATTACCTTAACTAAACACCCATTAATCTCATCCCACAGCCCAAATTCGTAAATTGATGGTCTATGACATTGCAGAAGCTCTGCTTTAGCCCCAACTACCAAAAGTCGGATGTATTGCATCATAGCTGCCCAATAATACATCATGAAATGTGGGATACCTCAGCCCCCATGGTGTCTAGGTAACACCACCTTCTTGAATGCCCTTCTCTGTCTTCGGTACCCCCACAAAAATCTGAACACACCCTCTCTAATTTATTAAAACAAGATGAAGAAAATCTGCTTCTCGAACAATTGCCATGTTTGCCTGGGGATCAGTACCTGAGTAGAGAATCTGAGATTTCTCTATATTTAATTTATTACCGGAATAACACCCGAACTGAATGGCCAATGACTTAAATGCAGGAAGAGTGGTAACAATATCACTGGTAACTGCAACTATATCGTCAGCATAAGCCATTGGTCTATAATCAATATTTCATAGACTGACTGGCTTAATATCTATATGCTGGATTAGTTTATAAAAAAAAAAATGCAAACAAAAGAGGGGAGCACGGGCACCCTTGTCTTGTGCCCCTGCTGATGTTAAATGGCCCGTACTCCTGTCCGGATATATAAATAGTGGCTTCTAGGCGTATATATAGAGTCTTAACTGATTTGACAAAACTGAGGGCAGAACCCTTTCAATCGCAAAACATCCCACATATATGGCCAGGAGACCCAGTCAAACACCTTCTCGGCGTCCAACAGGATCACCCCCAAAGCGGATTCCATTGCCTGAGCCCGGTCCAGGAAGGCTATTACTCATCTCACATGATCAGCAGTATCCCTTCCTGGGATAAACCCATGCTGAAAATTAGAGATGACCAATCCCAGACGCAGAGCAATAATTTTAGAAAAGATCTTTCTGTCTCAGTTGATCAATGAGATTGGTCTGTATGAGGATGGAAGCAACTCAGGTTTGTCCTTTTTTAGAAAAACAATAATAGTGGTTTTTCGCCATGACTCTGGTGCTGTTACACCTTGAGCAGCAAGGAACAACGTCATAAGTTTCAGTCTTAAAACTTGGCGGAATGTCTTATAAAATTCGAGAGGGATGTGAGTGACATTATTGCTCCCTCCACTTCCTCCCAAGTTATATATGCTGCTAATTCCTTATTTTGCTCTTGTTTTACTTATAAATTTAAATGTCAGAATTGAATTCTTCCATTTTCTCTTCTGTATCTACTGTTTCATCCTCAGTATATTAAGTTGTGATACAATTAGCAAAACACATTCAGCACTTCGCCTGGGGAATCCTGTATCTGGCAGAGATGGTCCTGAATCCTATTGATTCTATTACTTATTTCCTCCTGCTGTAATCTTTTCGCTAAGGTCCTCCCAGAGTTTTCGCCTGCTTCGTAAATTTGAAACCAATGCATAGTCAATTTTGTGGCTATTTACACAGCGAAATGTTGATATTTTTTGGACGGCAATGGCCTTTTAAGTTCTATTTCTAATAGCCTTAACTGACTCAGCCCATCCTGAATTTTTACCCTGATTTTGCACTGCTTAGCTATAGAATAGCATAGTGTTTCACCCCGGACACCGGCCTTCAATGTATCCCAGACAATAGAATCCAAAGAGGTTCCCCAAATATTTTAGAAAAATTCCTCAATCCAATTATGCATGTGCCCACAATATTCAGGATCCGATAAAATGTTGCGCTCAAAGGTCCATGCCTATGACTGAGGACTTGAGCTAATGTGAAGTTCTAATACAACCGGATTATTTATGAACTGAAATGATCCTGGGTTTAATCTCAATCTTAGCACTAGCTACTTTTTCCACTGCTATAAAGAAATAATCCAAGCGCAGGTGTTTTCTATCGGGTGCTGAATAACCAGAAACACCTTTTTTATGAGCGCACCATACATCAACCAACCCAAATTCTTTTTCTAGGCCTTGAGTGGCTTCAAAAACTTTAGTTTTTTTTCCCCTCATATAAATAATCACTAGTAATATCAAATCCACCCTCCAAATGAAGAATAAATTCCCCACAAAGGATCAAAGGGGATGGCCATGCCGCTAATTCAACGCTTAAGTATCAACTCCGGATCATCCAGATTGGAACCATATATAGAACATTTTGTCTTTGGGGAGCCATTAACAGATATTTCAACAATAACCCAGCCCCCCAGACATCCTCATTTACCCGTTTACAGACACCCAGGCCATATCTCATCAAGATTGCAACCCTTCTTGTGGCTGAACTCTGTCTGGTGCAGTCAAGTATTTCCATGCCTAAGTCATTCAGCCACTTTCAATTGTTCCACGCAACATGAGTTTATTTTACACAAAGCAGATCCACCTGGATCACCTGCAGAATTTGAGCCATCACCCCCCTTTTCTTTTTATCATTTAAGCCACAAATATGCCATGAACAAATGGATATCCTACCAGTCGTTGTTATACAGTTGAGTTAATCATTTCTTGTCTGCCCTGCTCATACCCTAAGCTACGTTTCATAATAATAAATAAAGACAACTTTGTCCCTGGTATGAAAATAAGTACCATAACCTTGATGCCTAATAAACAACACAAACCAAACGTACCATCCCTTCCCCTCCCCCATCCTTGCCCACCCAAAACTGCCCATCCCCCCACCTTCCCCACCCAAATGAGGCATAAGGACTGAGTAAGTCCTCTTCCGATGGAAAGTGGATTAAGAACACTCCCCCAACCCCCCGAGAAAAAACACAACAGGAAGATACCCCCTGAACCAATAGGAAGGGGACACCCTTACTACTTAAGAGCACACATACTCTCATTTCTAGATTCATGTTATATTGTACTCAAAACTTCCTTCGCTGCTATTTCAGAAACAAAAAAATGTGTTTTGTCCTTATAGATAGTTTTTAATTTAGCCGGATTAGACAGAAAGGCCTGTGTCCCTTTAGCCTGCAAAAGTGGAATCATTTGGCACAAATGCCATCTTGTTTGAACCGTGGCCTGGCAGAAATCCGGGCGAACCAAAAATTGACAACTATTGCCACCTCTCTTCCTGTCTGGCCTTGCTAAATCAAATATAGATTCCTGAAGCAGAAAATTGCTAAGACAAATCAGTATAGCCCTAGGCTTTTCATTTGGCCCCCCTGTTCCACCTTGCAGATGAAATGGAAACCTATGTACTCTCCAAAGTTCTACTTCCCACTTCCAATGCTTAAGCTTGGGGAAAGCTTCTGAAAACACTTCAATGACTAACTGCCTAATACCTTTGCCTTCCCTCCCTTCTGGTATCACTAAAATGCGTAAATTGTTCCTTCTGGAACGATTCTCCAAACCAATGAGCTTCCAATTGGTGTCATCGTTGAAAGCTTGCGGAGTAAAGGTTGCAGAGATGCTATTGTAGCTTTCTGCTGCACTATTTCATCTTCCATCGCTGAGATCCTTGCCTAGGCTACCCCAATTCTTGTGGAAATCTCTGTGCAAGTCTTTGCAACTCGACGCACAGTTTTGTATTTTGCAAACAGCAACCTGAGTCCGAAGTCCCTCCGCCTTAGTCTCTTTCAGGTGCGCCATTATAACTTGATATATAGTACTGAGGTTAACTTCACTCTCTGTCACTGCACCAGCACCAGCAGTATCTCCAGAATTGTTACCAGAACCTCCATTTTGGCCAAGCTGTGGGGAAAACGAATAATCCCAAACTAGTTATCCAGATGTGTCAAAAGTTTCTTTTGATAGAGTATTGGCAGTGTCTCTTAGTTTACGCACTGTCCCCATATCAATGGATGCTTAAAAACTCAGTTCCTCATCATCCTGTTGGTAATTACTAGTGTCGCTCTTATCATCTGCCCAATCCTCCCCTAAACTCTCATTATCAGAAGAGTTAGTGGTGACCTTTATACAGAATTATTATGCAGAATATGGTAATCCTTTTGTGATACTGAGCATTCTCATGCCTAATAAATGAAACTAGTTTTTGGAGAAATCCACATGATATTTATGCTGCATCTCAAAGGTAAAAGGTTAGTGTCAGTACCGTTATGTAGAGCAATAGTAGGACCAATGGAGATTAAAGGTTGTGCTACAACCTAGGCCGATATCGGGGTACCTTGGGGTTCATAACACCCAGTCCTTATCCGACTGGATGACAAAGTAATAAATGCTAAGATATGACTGTTTAAAAAGCATCTAAAATATGAGTATAAAAACATCTAAAAACATGATATGTGTTAAAAAATATAAAAGTTAAAAAGCCATAAAAGTCCTCTAAAGAGTCAATATATTGTTAGACCATCTAAGCATGTCTTAAGCCATAGTGCTCAGTGAGAGCAAAATAGGAAAAACAAACAAAAATGAGGTTTTCAAATTCCAATGTAAGATATTTTTGAAAAAGGGCGCAATGTTCCCAGCACATGGAGAGCCAAATGTTTATGTGTCCGGTGTGGGACACACAACATCACTGTTGCTTGCCTTCACAGACAACTGTCCCTGTAACACCTCTTGGATCAGGTCAATGGGGCAAAGGTGATCTTCTCTGGATCCCACAGCCATTACTGAGGAAGCGCTTGTCCATTCCGACAGGAGCTGAAGCATCCTCAGAATTGAAATATGCTGAGGACACTGCACTACATAGACCTTTAATGGGTCCAGTAGTGCAACTGTAGTGTAGTACCTATATTCCCAATAGGCTCTGCGCATTGGAATAATATAGTGTAGACGTAGGACTGAGGTTATCTAGGTCTCTACTGACTATATTAGACTTAAGGTTTGCCAGCTAGCTCAGAGGTCACCAGAAACTTTCTCGAATAAACGAGGAGGAGTTTAACCTCCCTGGATAGACAAGAAGGGATTAGCGTCTGACAACCATAAAACATGACAACTTTGCTCTCCCTGAATAAGAGTGTATCTCTAGAGTCGTGTGAAAACAATAGACAGCTATTTCACTCAGTCAAAATGTGCGTACTTAGTTTCACCAGAATGCAGAGAAAAGAGAGACGGGCGTTTTCAATAAAAGGTGTTATTTATTGAGCAGTCTTCTTCCTCATACAAGAGAAATGAATTGCCACAATTGTAATGCTCATGGTAAAGTAAAATGCGTACAGTAAAAGGAGGATTATAAAATAATACTGTAAAAGCATTGATATGGTTTCTTAGCCATATGATACTTTAAAATAGATAAAATATATACATACATATAAACATTGACTAATCGTACTCAACTGGTGCTTCTAAATACGCCTACCCCGGTGTACCTGACCTAAGCCTATAACGTGGGAAGGACTAAGTAAGTAGCAGTTTAAGTTAAGTTTGTTTTGCCAAGAATCTGACTCAAGAATTCTCTGTAAGGGTTTAGTCAGTTCGGTACCTGGGTAATAGAAAGCAGGAGGTCTTGTATCTCTTTCTCAGGACTCGATATCCCAGTAACCCGCGAAGGTATCTGGAAACACCGGAGCTGGATTTCTCGGCAGGAGAAAAGACAGCGTCTCTCTCAGTGCGTCAGGGAGGAGGGGCAGCATTCATGGGCTCTCGCATCAGCTGGGCTCTCGACCAAGTAGCTAGCTGCTCTGCTCCAGAATCACCACCGTGTGTTTGCTTCAGGCAACGTTGGTATATTTATACCTGAAAGGTGCCTGGGTTTGACGTATGGTTGGACATAAGACGTCAATAAAGATGTCACTAAGAACTGGCCGTTCTTACAGTGCTTTACAGGAGTTCTAGGACGAAATCAAAACAAAAGCAAGGGGGATTTCCCAGGTTGCTGGAGGCTTGGTTTTGTTTAGAGAACTCGGTGTGCTTACTAGGGGGCCGGAGAAGTAGCCTTGCTTAATGTGACAGCATGTGCTACGACTGAATTATGGATATGATTATTATGCCTTTGTATGGATATTATTGAATATAACCGGACAAGGGCATAAATTAGGAATATCGATTCAGGTTCCTAGATAAAACACTACACCCACTCCACGAATTAATGTCCATCATTACTAAAACTTAAGCAATAGTAAACATAAAAGGTGCATGTGTATACCAACCCACCCCAAAATACATTTTTGCATTTGAAATGGTGTATGCAAAATACATGAAAATGATTATAGGTACTGTACGCTTTTCAAGCAGTGTAATCATTCATTAAAAAGGATGCATATATATATCGGCATGAATCATTTGCGAAATTTACACATGAAATGGCTCTTAATACAGAAAAAAGGGTTGAGACCTTTCCATTACATATAAATACAGTTGCTTTAAATGTGCTATAGGCTGACATGATATATTGTCTTTAGAGTTCCTAAAATAGAAGCTCTGTTCTCTAAGAATAGTTCTACTTCAAGCAGAGTACATGTGCCAGAAAAAAAAGTAAATATTTTGGAATCGGAGAAAAAAAAAAATTTGCTTTCAGGGGAGAGAGAAAAAAATATAGTTCCAAATATGTTCAGTAGCTTTTGTTTATCAAAGCCGAAGGCCGAATTCAGAGTTCAGGGAACGCTGTGTACTAGTTTGCTTAAAAGTTATTCTTTTTGATCGGGGGAAAACATCATTTCAGACAGACTTTCAAAAAAGTGGTTTACCGCTTCAGGTAAAAGTTTGACCAAGTAGGAAAATGCTGCAACTGTGCAGTCGTGAGCATGATTGCTATCATCGATGACAGGATCAGCAGTGCTCACGGAAGGTCGTAACTGGGTGATGTTGCTCTCATCTCGTACTTCACTACCCTTTAATCGCAGTGGTGAAGTCTCAACGAATGCCGTCATCAGGATTGGTAACCCCTGGGGACAACACGATGCATGAGCCGTTACCGGACTTAGCAAAGTATCTGTAGCCATTGGTACTGCTGATTGTAGTGTAAGACAGACGTCCAACACGCATTCTTCTCCGCATAGCATACATCGAAGCACAGGTAAGATACAATTCTGCCAGATGAGTCTGAATGAAAGAAACCAGGTCATATTCAGATCTCTTAGCCGGGCTAATCCAAGGACTTTAGTTATGCGGTCCCGATAGCGTATAGCTAGGATCGTTTCTTCCATCATTGCTGGAGTCTTGTCTGCATTTTGGCTTGCCATAACGAAGCAGAAGTATCAAAAATAAAATGCCTGCTACGAGTCCCAACAGGAGTGGTAGGCCGCCAAAGACAGAATGGACAAAATTAGGAAAAATGCCCAGAACTGTTGTGAAGGGTGTTAACAGTCCCGAAAAGATTGTCTTAAATACATGTGGTATACCGCCAGTATCAGACATATTTAGGATTTGACTTAACATTTCTGCAAAATGTAGGGGAAAATTTGTTGATAAAAGGCTATGTATCTCTGCCGTTGTCCTTGCGACTTGCAGATCATACGTTTCTTTTGATGACGTCAAGGGCACAGTTGTCTGTAAAAGAACAGACTTCATTCTGCTTAAAGTATCAATTCGAATAGAAGAGATATTCAAAAATGGCCAAATATTTGCTTCCCTGTCTGGAGTGCTGTTTGGAAACAATACTTGCATACAGCAAGTGACCATGGAACTAACTCTAACTAGATAAGCTTTTCCTGGCACCATGCCACAACATCTGTGGTCCACTATTAGAATATAGCTCCCGTTAGAAAGCCGTCTAAAGAATGGCTCTATTCGAGTTGCAGGTGTGCCATGCTGGTGACATGAAAGGTTATTTGAAGTCCCCTCAGAGGCCCCATGCAGGTTAATACCTTGACACAGAAGTATACCACTTAGTGATCGTTTACAAATATTACCACTGAGAAATACATTCTGTTCCTTTTCACTATAACATGTGTGTGTGTAAGGTAATTTCCATGATGACTTAATGTACCCTTTACCCAACCTTTCATACTGGCCTGCTGGTATATCTTGACAGAATTTAAATTTGAAAGTTGTTATCGGAATAGTTATTATTCTGTGTATTATCCATTCAATGACAGGTCGTTCTGAAATTGTCATGGGTAATCTCTCAAGTTTTTCAATGCTCAGAATTATATATTCCGCTCCTTTCTGTGCCAAGCTGATTTGTGTATCAGTAAGGTTAAAGATATAGAATAGCGACGTTGTGTTGATTAAACGTCAAGGCACGTAGCCTGAACGCAGATTTTGTAACGTCCAGCCTAGCTGTACAATAGAACGTAATTGGGACTGACCATGTTGTAACATTAGCAAGTCCTGCTCTATTATATCTATAGCAGATGATACAATACTGTCCAGTGAATATATTCTGGAAGACAGAGTCATTAACCCATTGTCCACAACAGAAAGTGATTTTTCCAAATTAATACGGTCAATTTCCCGTATTTTTTCTGCTGTTTCAATTTGCGTTTCTTTCCAATCTTCGTTGTAAGCTGCATATATACCGGCCGCTATGAAACGTTTTTGACGCTGTTTGCGTGGTCCCATTATGAAATCACGCAAGTCAGCACCGTCTTTAAGTAAAGTCAAGTGTTGCTTAATTTCTGCCAGTGTGTATTTCTGTAGCCATTCGAGGCAGAGTTTTCCTACACTGTATGTTGTAACTATCCCTGGATGTTGTCTCTGGGAGTATCTAGGGTCTGGCCTGGTCAATTTGAACCCCTGTATTTTGTTCAGGAATCTATCTTGACAGTTATTTGTGTTTGTGGGCCAGATCAACCATTTTTTCCAATCAGGATGTGTTCTGTTTTGGTTAAAAATATGGGATACGTCTATCTCAACATCTGTAGTGCTATTACCGTCTGGTGTTGGCTTTGGAATAGACGGTTTGTTTAAATCTTTAATTTTGGCTAGGCCAAGACAGGTTGTCTGTTGAATGCTATCATTCAAGAATATAATTTGTTCTGGGATCATGCAGGCTCTAAATAATGATTCTATACCTTGGACCTGCCAATCTTTGGTACCCCAGATGGTTTTTGTTTCAATATTGTTTTTCCAAAAATTAAAACCAAATGTAGTCATTTGTTCATAAAATGCTTCTGAATAGATTAATTTAGTGTTTGTCAGCATTGTTTTCATTCCTGTCTTATTTAACATTTTGAAAAAAAAGACTTCTGCTTCACTTGTGTTAAACCCTGAGAAGTATGGGAATTTCTCATAAAATGTTTTTGAAATGCCTTTTGGTGGAGTTGCACAATGTTCCCACTGATTATAATGTAAAACATTTCTAGGTTGAGCAGATTTATGCAAATAGTGATGTGCAAAAAGGTTGTAGCAGTACATTTCTTCATAATTAGATGAACCCTGCAAGTAATCATGTTCTGTAAATTTTGCTGACATTACTAAATCTGACATCATATCATTAATACTTTCAAAGTCCCAATCATCAGAGAATGTGCTCGGTTTTACAAAGTCACTCAATGAAATCTTAAACTGGTGTGGATACTTCAAGAGCTCGACCGGGCCCTAAATATCGCAATCTGTTTTGTCTCAAGCTACCCCACCGGGTATTGGATTGGCTGTGACATTCACGGATGATAGTTCTCTTTTCTCGATGTGAGATGACTTGTGTGGCTTTAGGACCAAGTTGATGTTCTGACTTGCTGTGTCCATTGTACCATGTTTTCCCTCAATGAATTTTCCCAAACAAAGAACCATGATGAGCCAAAGCAGGAGGAAAAGTACACCTAACATAATCCAAAATTCAATCCATGGAGAAATCAGATAGGTTTCTTTGAGTTGATGAAAGAGTTCTGCTACTTTGTTTTTAAAAGATTTCGTTGTTGGCTGTTCTTCAGGCTCGCTTGGATCCTCAGAAAAGTCATCGAAATTGATGAAGTAGCCAGATGCTCTCATGATCTCATATACAAAATAGAACGGCCGCCTGACCGGATCGTTTTTCTTCTTGTTTAGTAACTTGAAAATCGGCGACATTTTGGGAGTGAATTTGTATTCCCCTGTCGGACCGTTTTTGATTGAAGAGGAAACATGTTGGTACTCACGATCAGGTAACTAGCCTCTGATCTTCATTGAAAAAACACGATGTGGTACCTGTCATGTAATGGCAATTACAGTCCTTGTTACCATTCTTTCAGAATCGTATTGAATTAAATATGGACATTGATGCCCACACTTTCACTGGCTATCATAAGGTATATATGATCAGTTTTGGGCATTATTGATGATAAGTAATATCCCTTAATTGACTTATGACTGAAATCCCACTGTTCGTTTTATAGGATTGAGAACTACTGGTCATACGTGGGAACTATCACCAGTTTTACATCATAAAGGGTAAGCTTTTGAATAAAAGGGCATATTCTCAGAGATATTTAGCTCTGGCAACAGTTTAAATGACTATCTACCCCCCTTTTTTTGTAGGGTCATCTTTAAACCCTTGGTTGCCCTTCTTCCCCCTGTCCTGATGAAGACTCGCATGGCCCAGGCGTAATTAACCGAGTGGCCCCAAGACGAGTCGAAACGTCGACGCTGTATATAAAAATAAACCTGGACCCTGATGCTTGTTCTATAGATGTGCATAGTCTATGACAAATCCATCATTGAAATAGAGGAAACAAGTAGTCTCCCAAAGTTTCTAGTGGTCAGGTTTCCATAGGTCGGATGATTTTTAGATCTGTCACTGTATTTGAAAAAGTGTTTTGAATTTTTTGTGTTATCACTTCTACAATTCTTTGTCTTCTTGATCACTTCACACAATTCCCTGCACCCTTTGCTATGTTGCACGCTCCACCTGGGGCAACCACTGATATCTGTAATATGTTACAGTTATAAAAATATTGGTATTCAGTTTGACCAAAAATAATGGATTAAAAACAATTATTTAGTGAATAACTGTTGTTTTATGCCCTTATGTCTATATGGAATGTGAACATGAAATGTATAGAGCTGATCAATGTATATGCTCCAAATATGTGCGATTAGTGATTGACCACTGATTTGTTCGAAACTATAGTGGTCTTGGACCATTGTTTTGTTTATAATGTATGATACCCAGGTCCAGTACCTTTTGGGTCACCCCATTGCTTTAATGGTTACATTCTGACCATGGTCCTGCTTTTAGCTCTCGAGCTTATAAGGAGGCCATGGCCAGCATGGGCATTGCATTGCGGTACTCTTGTCCCTTCCATCCTGAGGGAAACGGGATTGTGGAAAGAAAAAACCGAGAAGCTAAAAGGATGTCATAGCCTTTGGAAAGGTTATCTCAAAATAGACCCCTTACCTTCCTAGTCTTATCTCCCTCTATACGTAATGTTATCTCGTATATTTTATAAGGTTTGCTAACTCTGCTGTCTGCAGTTTCCACTTGAATGTATTCATTCGTGTCCAATGTCTCCAGATGATTCATCAGGATCTTTAGAGCTATGGTCACTTCTGCTGTGCTGTCTAGCACTGTCTGGGCCCACTCTCCGTTTTTCAGCCGTGTCCTCAGTATCCTCGGCATGTTTGACTATTTGAATGCTGGCTACCTTCTTTCTTGGAAATTGTAATTTTTTACTTTGATGAGCAGGTTCTTTGTCTTTGGACTTGACGTGCTCTTCCCTTTGTTCTGACCGTCCTCTTCTTTCCGATTTCTGCGAGGAAGTCTGAAAAGATCGAGAGGGACGTGTATCAATATCTTGATATCTATCAGGTTTCTTTAGATTATCCCTATTTCTAAGGTTGTATCTTTTCTCAGAGGGCTCCCTCTGGGGAGACTTGTGTCCTTGGTCCGGAGATCTTTCTCTCCGCCGAGGAGACCTTCCTCTGGCCTGGAATCTTTTTTCTTTGGGAGTGGATTGTTTATTTCCATCCCAGCTCTTTTTTGGAGTGTTTAGATTATTTTTAATAAATATTTTTTCGGGATTTTCAGTTAGTTGGGGTTTTACTGGTTTCCCACCCAAACTATCTCTTCCTAGTTCTTCATAGGATTTTTCTATGATTCTGGCAAGTTCAAATAGTTGTTCTGCTATATCTGTTTCTTTCAATTTCTGGCGGATCGCCACAGATGCTGCTTCCCCTTTTATGTTGGCTAATAATATAGCCGAGACCTGCTTGAAGTCTTTTAGTAATTTCATACCCAGAGTTAAAGCAGGTTCTGGACCGTATTCATTTTGAATCTGTCTTAGCACATCGGGTATTACCGCCATGGGCGGAACACCATGTGTTTTTGTGTAAATGGAAGCAAAGACTGTGCCCCAAGTGTCACAGTCCTCCACATGTGGTGCGATCCCCATTGGAAGGCAGATAGTCAGTATTCTGTGTTTCTCAGTAGGGGTAGTATCCGGAAATACCGCCTCTATTTGAGTGATTTTTTGGGCTAACCAGAATGGAATTTGTTCCCGTTTTATTGGTACTTTACCCAGACATGATTGTATGTTCTGTGGTGTAATTTTGTTTGTGTTCCCCTGATGAGGGGTCAGCTGTGGAATGTTAATAGCTGGTTGGACTGTTGAAGTCCGCATTACATATTGAATAATTGTCTATGAATTTTAATCAGTTGTTTTAGCTGTGCTAAAAGTTCTGTTATTGACATTTATTCAATGTCTGGATGTGGTGTGTAGCTGGCTAGAACCGGCCACGTTGCTCCTGGTCTACCTAGTGGACCGAGCCTGGTGATGTCATTATTATGTTTTAGGGCGCCTTTAAACCAGAGCAGGTGCTCTTGGTATTTTAATGGGATTTCCACCTCCTCAAAAGGAGTGTATTCATCCGGAGGATCCTCTATTTTGTAATAGTGGAATTTGTGTGTGACAGCATTCGCTGCTGGAAAGTTTATCCATGAATAGAATACCTCTGTCTGCCGATATTCATGTGCCTCAATTACGAATACAACTATACCACCTCTCGATGTTAGTCTATTCTCTATAAGTTTAAGAGTTATAGTTTTTCTTATGTTGACCGGAATGAGTATAGCATTCGGGTCGGTCTGCAGGAGACTAGTGTCATCCTCTAGGAGTTGAGCTGCTATTCTAGCTGTCTCCCTTTCTTCTTCATTTTCTGACATTTTTACAGACAGAAAGGTTTTTGTTGCAGATCAGGTTTCAAGGAAACAAAGATTAGGTGCACAATATTTTTGGAAAACTGTATCCTTCAACGTTGACTAAACCAAAAACTATACATAGAAATCTCTTCCTACTAAGTTCCGGCGGATTTTTAACCTTTTACCCACTCCAGACGTCTTTTGGAGTATTTACGGGAAAAAGGGTCTGTGTGAAAAAGCACGACTGAGTTACTCTAACGTCTTGCGTTAGATTTATCGCCTTACCAAACGTTGGGCGCCATGTAGTGTAGTTCCTATATTCCCAATAGGCTCTGCGCATTGGAATAATATATACAGCAGTGTAGACGTAGGACTGAGGTTATCTAGGTCTCTACTGACTATATTAGACTTAAGGTTTGCCAGCTAGCTCAGAGGTCACTAGAAACTTTCTCGAATAAACGAGGAGGAGTTTAACCTCCCTGGATAGACAAGAAGGGATTAGCTTCTGACAACCATAAAACATGACAACTTTGCTCTCCCTGAATAAGAGTGTATCTCTAGAGTCGTGTGAAAACAATAGACAGCTATTTCACTCAGTCAAAATGTGCGTACTTAGTTTCACCAGAATGCAGAGAAAAGAGAGACGGGCGTTTTCAATAAAAGGTGTTATTTATTGAGCAGTCTTCTTCCTCATACAAGAGAAATGAATTGCCACGATTGTAATGCTCATGGTAAAGTAAAGTGCGTACAGTAAAAGGAGGATTCTAAAATAATACTGTGAAAGCATTGATATGGTTTCTTAGCCATATGATACTTTAAAATAGATAAAATATATACATACATATATACATTGACTAATCGTACTCAACTGGTGCTTCTAAATACGCCTACCCCGGTGTACCTGACCTAAGCCTAATACGTGGGAAGGAGTAAGTAAGTAGCAGTTTAAGTTAAGTTTGTTTTTCCAAGAATCTGACTCAAGACTTCTCTGTAAGGGTTTTGTCAGTTCCGTACCTGGGTAATAGAAAGCAGGAGGTCTTGTATCTCTTTCTCAGGACTCGATATCCCAGTAACCCGCGAAGGTATCTGGAAACACCGGAGCTGGATTTCTCGGCAGGAGAAAAGACAGCGTCTCTCTCAGTGCGTCAGGGAGGAGGGGCAGCGTCCGTGGGCTCTCGCATCAGCTGGGCTCTCGGGCAAGTAGCTAGCTGCTCTGCTCCAGAATCACCACTGTGTGTTTGCTTAAGGCAACGTTTGTATATTTATACCTGAAAGGTGCCTGGGTTTGACGTAAGGTTGGACATAAGACGTCAATAAAGATGTCACTAAGAACTGGCTGTTCTTACAGTGCTTTACAGGAGTTCTAGGATGAAATCAAAACAAAAGCAAGGGGGATTTCCCAGGTTGCTGGAGACTTGGTTTTGTTTAGAGAACTCGGTGTGCTTACTAGGGGGCTGGAGAAGTAGCCTTGCTTAATGTGACAGCATGTGCTACGACTGAATTATGGATATGATTATTATGCCGTTGTATGGATATTATTGATTATAACCGGACAAGGGCATAAATTAGGAATATCGATTCAGGTTCCTAGATAAAATACTACACAACCATGTCCAGAGGCACAGCAGATAGAAGTGTTAGACAGATGTCCAGCAAGCACTTGTGCCCAAAAATAGGCAGCAGAGTACAGGCAAGATGCAGTCGACCCAGACTGACCTGAATGGCAGAAATCAATGCTCGCTTATCTTCGATAGCTGAGGTGTGCTCAGATTGCATACCATGAGTTCACGGCAACAACATTCCAAAATCGCTTTTTCCATCTCCTTTGAGTTTGAGATGAGCATTGCCTAGCAGGAAATTAAAACCAGGATACCCACTACAAGTAATAGGACCAGCGGAAGCCTCCAAAAACGTTTCCCAATACGGATTGTATAAAAGATGGAATAACTCTAAAATTTGTCTGAAAGGTATTTAATAGCCCAGAACCTATGTTCTTAAATAGGTTTACTGTCGCACTCATATCAGATGAATGTATGACGTTACAATGCATACACTTACAGCACATGCACTTACAACACAGTTTTTACATCGCAACATCCTCTATAACGTATTCCATTACATCGCAGGACACTACATCGCATTTTGAAAAACTACCTGTACAATGCATTCCATTAGATCGCACTACCTTTACAATGCATACCAATACAACGCAAACCATTACATTGCATTTAAGGTAGGAATTGGATAGCATAGGGTTAAAATTACTATTCTCACTCCAGGGGGTGCAGCAGTATGATAAGTGTTGGATAGTGTAGGGGGTACTATCCGTTGTAATGGGATGCGTTGTAATGCCTGCGATGTAGTGTCATGCGTTGTAATGGTATGCGTTGTAAAGGATGTTGTGATGTAATGACTGCGTTGTAAGTGTAGTGTGCTGTAATGACTGTGTTCTAAAGGTTGTTTCCCTACCATACATATTAAAGATATGAGGTACCACTTCTCTGAAATGGAGCGCGAAGTTAGTTCGCACTAGTGCCTGTATCTTAGCTGAAGACCTTGCAACCTAGAGATCAAAGGTCCCTCGATCTGAGGTTAAGGCCACCTCCTTCTGTAAAAGAATGGCTTTCAGTCTGCTCAGAGAATCCAACCGTATAAGGGAAACATTCAATTAAGGCGATAGGGGCATCTCCCTGACTGTGTGGGCATACAACAATTAACCATGAAACTTACCGTGAGTGGATATAAGATGCCTGGCAGGATCACACTACAACCTTGAACATTCAACATCAAATAACTCCCATTCAAGAGTAGTTTGAACACCGGATCACTCACAGCAGCTGGGGATCCTTTCAAGTGACAAGATAGGTTTGCAACAGAAGCGTTGCACGTTGCAAGCTCCGTGAAGCATAATATCCTGACAAATAGGAGAACCACTTAGCATATTCTCACAGTCTGACTCGCAGGGAAAGACTTCAGTGTCCCCATAATTTTTGTGCCATTGTTGTCTGCCTCTCTGTTAAATTATAAGCAGAGAACAGAGACATACTGTTGATATATCGCCAGCGCACATGACCAGAGCACAATCATTGTAGAGTCCAGCTTAATAACAGGATATATCATAACTGCGATTGCCCACGTTGAAGAATGGAAAGATCCTGTTCTATTATATCTATTGCAGAAGACACAATGTTGCCCAGTGAATAAATCCTGGATGTTAGTGTGATCATATATTAGTAAACGCTACGGGCCCCTGCCTAAATGGATAAACCCTAGCAAGGAATAACTGATTTTTGAAAGTAAGCACACAGCACCAGGTTTTGTGCATACAAATATAAACCAACTAAACGTTAATCACTTATAATTATGCAATAGAACAAAAAGATGTAAAAAAATATACTTATTATTATTAAATACTCTTTTTATATGGATTTTCTTCCTTTTTAAAAAAAATGTTATACATCTATTTCTGTTGTCTTGTTGATAATCAATCTCATTTATATCTTTTGTTGATTATACATTTTCTTTCCACATCACATATATATTATTTCATCACATAGATAAATAAGGATACAAAAATAGAGCTACAGTCACAGTGATGATATACAGAACCAATTAATCCAATCAACGCGTTTCGGCGAATGCCTTCCTCAGGAATTCTGTATAGCCCCAAATAATAACTGTATTTTACTCCTGATGTTCTTGCCATGCAAGTAGTTCCTAAGCGGTGCGTCTTGATCTAGTTAGATAGATTGTTCTTTAAGTTTCAACCCACGAGGTTCAAGTGGTATCTATAGTACCTATTGGACTTATATTAGGTCCTTTAGTTGGGCGCGCATATTTTTACATGAGTTATACTGAATTCATTGGGTCCTATGCAATCCGAATATCTTATTGCACTTCCTCCGGTATTTGTATAGTTCTGGTTTCTTGGTTATAGCAATTGTCACGCTTTAATTCGGGAAGTTTGCTCGTGTTCATTAATGTATTGCACTTCTTCGGATATAGGCTTAGGATTATCTATGTGATGAAATAATATATATGTGATTTGGAAAGAAAATGTATAATCAGCAAAAGATATAAATGAGATTGATTATCAACAAGACAACAGAAATAGATGTATAACATTTTTAAACAAAAGGAAGAAAATCCATATAAAAAGAGTATTTATTAATAAAAAGAATATTTTTTTACATCTTTTTGTTCTATTGCATAATTACAAGTGATTAACGTTTAGTTGGTTTATATTTGTATGCACAAAACCTGGTGCTGTGTGCTTACTTTAAAAAATCTGTTAGTGTGGTCATGCCATTGGTGACCACTGCCAAAGCCTTTTCTAGCTTAACCCTATCATTTTCACGCAATCTTTCTGCAGCTTCCTGTTGAGAGACTTTAAATACTTCATTGGAAATAGCATATAAGAAGAGTTTATGACGTGGTTTCCAGGAACTTAGCAAGAATCTCGTAGATCCATGTGTTCTGAACGTAAGGACAAGTGTTGTTTCAACTAGGACAGTCTTTAGGTTCTTGGCCAATCTAGGCATAACTACCAGACACTGTAGGATGTCACCACCCCTGAATGTTCTCGTTGTACATAGCGTTGGTCTGGTGTATGGATACTAAACCCTTCAGTGGTACCCTTAAATCATGATTGACACACATTTGTGTTGATAGGCCAAACTAACCATTCCTTCCAATTAGGGTCTGATGAGTTGTATGAACCCTCATGTATAATTTCATCCAGTATATCTTCAATATGCTGTGTATAGTTTTACCATTCCTCAAAGTGTGTAAGTGAGGGAATCCTAGGAGTGTTCAAGTCCTTGATCTTGGCTAGACCAAGACAAGAAGTCTGTTGCATGGTATCATTAAGGAAGATAATTTGCTGCAGTATGATACACGCTCTAAATAATGTCTCTGTTCCCTGAACTTGCCAATCCTTAGTCCCCCTGATTTTGTGTCTATCGTGTCCCTCCAAAAGTCAAAACTCTTTAAAGATAGCTGGGAAATAAAGGAAGCAGAGTACATCTGTTTTGTATTGGTGAGCATATTTTATTTGCAGGAGTAGGTGCTACTTTATAATAATATGTGGTTGGGTATGAAGTGGTAATCCCAGAAAAATAAGCAACCTTCTGTGCAAACATTTGTGAACTACCTTTCAGTGGTGTTGGGCAAAGTTCCCATTGAAGATACGTGAAAATATTATGTGGGATACTTGTTTTGTTCAAGAAATGATATCCATAATGTTGGTAACAAAACACAGTATCACAATCAGATGCATCATCATACAATTCAATCACACAGCATACTATTCACATTTTCAAAGTCCTAATCATCAGATAATGTACTTGAGGTGATGATATCATTCAAAGAAATGTTAAATACATGTGGTATTTTTAAAAGTTAGTTGGGACCAAATACATCATATAAACCCTATCCCAAACTATTCCTTCAGGAATCAGACCTGCTGCAATATTCACAAAGGACAGGTCTCTTTGTTCACAATGAGATGTATGCGGTTTAAGGACCAAGTTCAAATGTTGTACTGCAGCGCATTCTGTAAAATTATGTCCACTCAGAAGCAGGAAAAAGACAGTCACTACAAATATCCAGAGGACTAGTAACAGTAGACCAATTGCAATCCAGAGCTGTATCTGTAGTTTGCCCTTTTCTGCCAAAGATAGATGTTATATATTTTTTTGCTGTTGCGGGAAACAGAAGCTGGTGGTGACTCAGGTTCACTCACATCCAGTGAGATGGTATCAAATTCGATGAAGTAGACAGATGCTGTTCGATCTATCCTTGGTATCTCAGCAAGTTTTGTTGACCTGGCTGTTCACTGAATTCAAAACATGTTCACATAGATGTCAGTGTTAGACCAAATTGAGATCTGTGTTTCATTTGTATTGTGATGTTGTTCAATGTCAACTGGTATGAGTTCCATTCCATTGCAGGCAACTCTGTTTCTTCGTAGAGTAGAATCTTCAAACGTTATTGGTCTTTCTGTCTGAACTTCCTGTATGGTAGCGAGAGGAGATATGTAGCTACCCAGGAGCCCACATGGCCTGCTATTCAGTATTGGCCACATAGTGTGATTTTATCAGATCAATGGAGACAAATCTCTTTTCTTCTTTCTGGCAGGAGGCAGAAGAAGTACTGTTCTTGTTCTTTTGACAACCAGGAGAGGTACAGGCCAAAATTCTTCTTTGTCTGCAATCTTTTCTCTGATCACATCCCCAATCTTCGGAACCGAGGCAGGTCTTGCTGAAACTGCTTTCACTTCCCTAGTGGCGGTTCTTTTTACTTGGACATTGCTTTATAGTGCATGGAATTCAATGAGTTCCAGTAAAACTGCCAAACGATCATTGAATTGAATTTATTTTGCATCCGTCACTGTGCTGCCCTAATTAAAGTGGGGTACTCACATTCTTGTCCCAAACAGGACCTTCTATGGAGTACTGCCTCCTAGGGAAATTCTTGGCATGTTATTAAGTGCCCTCTGGACCCCATATCTGTGAATGACCCAACTGCCACCCAAACCTAATTCCCTTGCTGTTAAGGATTGCTTAAAGTCCTGGTTCATCCTCTCCACAATTGAATTTCCCTTGGGATGATAAGGAGAGGAGTACTGCAATGCTACACCTAATCTTCCTATAGCTTCTTTGTAAGCCTGAGACCTAAACGCAGGGCCACAGTCAGAATGTAATGTGCCAATTGCGTATGTCCCTATGAAGACTCGCAAGTCCTTTATAACTCTTCAGGCACCAGCCGAGCACTGAAGCCAAACACAGAGAAATCTAGAGCATGCATCCCCTGCCACCAAGATGTAGTTGTAAGCCCTGCCAGATTGTAAGGGGCCACAGTGGTCCAAATAGACATATGCGAGTGGTCTGCCTGATATCAGTAAAGATGTCTGTGGTGGACATGCTACGGTGGAAGCTTTCATCGGATGGAAGATGTCGCACATAAGCACAAAGCCCTTGATCTGTTTTGTAAGACCTGGCCACCAATAACTTTGCTTCAAAATGAAACTGTCCCAGTAATACCTGCGTGTGCGGAACCCAGACCCTTGTGTACAGCTACTTTTAAACCTAATCTGCGATCCATGTTTGGTATTACTCTAACCCCCACTCCTGGAATTTAAGCATACAGAAAAATTTGCGTATCTAACTTGTTGGAGTTTTTCAGTGGAAAACCTTTTGACAAAGCTGAGCTGTTTATACAGATAGCGATGACAGTAACCATTATCTCTCCATCTTTTCTCGTGCTAGAATGAGTGATTGCAGCAACTGCAGCAGCTTGCACTGTCACCTTGGCGCCTGCATCAGCCAATGAATCCCCTTCAACATGCACACCAACACGTTGATGACTCAGCGTATGAATCACATGAGCATTTTTTCAGCTCTACCACTTGTTCCTTAAGTAATTTATGCTTTATTGTGCAACCTTTTGAATATTTAAGTCCATTTTGGCCCCAGTGGTGAAGATATTCATTGTAACACTGGACACAATAAAATGAATCACACACAATAAGTGTCGGAAATTCTCGATCCATGTTTTTTCGAGCCAGTATCAGGGCTTTTAGTTCTGCCATCTTAGCCATGTAATCTCCTAGAGACTGTGTCTGCGTATTTCTAGGACAGAACTCACCGTCCTGCATATATCCCTTTACAATCGCACTAGCTGCGCTGTATTGCTTTTTACTTCCTACGGCTGGCTGAGCTGAACCATCATTGTAAGTTATGTATTCATACTGATCTAGAGGCATTACTTAATTCAGAAGAGGGTATTCGTGTTTGTATTGCAAAAAAAGCTTTTGTTTTTAATGTAGAATCAAATTTGTAGTCTACATCTGTTGCAGAAAGTGAATTAGCCCATTGTATCTATCGTGGATGCCGTGCTTTAGCATGGGCAATTTTTAATTTTTTTAAGTTTCATTATCAAACCTTTTATTTTGGCTAAAAGTCATACAAAGTTACAAACACAAAAATGCACAATTCAAGTCAATTTCCATAAAAACATCATACAGCATCTTATTTACAATAAAAAAATTGATGATTAAAATTAGTAAATAATAAGAAAAACAGACCTACCAGACCCAACACCATGATGATAATCCTATTGTATGGGTATTCTTCGCAGGAGTAGGAATTAATACACAGTTAAAATAGATTAAGTGAACGGGCCTTAAAAATGACATATTCCCAATGTCAATGTTAATGGAATGGCGCATATGGGGTGATAGAATGTGTCATGAGCATACTATGCCTTGCGCTACAGGCTGGCTATTCTGGAGGGCACGTTAGTTATGACCTTGTTTCTCTGGATTCAAGCGCAAAGCAGATAACGCAATACTGCCACTGAGAATAATTCCCTAGTGTCGCTCTTAAGGAGCCTTAATTAATCCCCCGCTCTCTCACACCCTTAGAGTTTAATGCTGCTTTTAGCCATTTCTTTGGGGATTTATATATTGTAGGCAGAAGAACATGAAACTGTGATGGTAGGGCAATTTGGGCAGAATTTGTTATTTGGAAGTGTCCTGTCCCATTTCATAGTGTGGGTTCCCAGGGGCAATATATAACACCTGAATTGCAATACAAATTTCCTCCCAGAACCGTGTTTCACTCCACGGGTGTCACTTTTGGGGATCTGCTCCGGGGTGTTCCATAAATTAGCCATGGCTATTCTTTGGGATAACACTTTTATCGCCTTCCGCCAGGGTGTACTTACATCTTTATCAAGGGATACTAGCTCTTTGCCACAATCTCTGTACATTGTGAATTCCCTAGCGAACCAAAGTCTTATCCGGAATAGTAGGGGTTTGAGTTGAACCACTAAGTGTATAGGGTTGACGGCAAGATCAAATATTAGAAGGGTGATAGGGAAACCTGGGGGAAGATTTCCCAAAAAAAGTATGGACTTATTTTCTGTTCTTGTCAGCACTTCTGCTTGGACATGGCCCCATATTTCAGCTCCATAAGTCGCTGATGTTACAGCTGTTGTTCTATACACAGAAAGGACAGGAGACAGAGCGCCTCCTAAGGCAAGCCTGTATTTTGTCCCTATGGTGGCAGGATTCAATTGGAGAGTGACTTTACTTTTCTCTAGTTGGGAACCACACACCTGGTTGTCACTCAGCCTAACACTCCAAGTAGTCAAAGTGTGGAACTTTTTCAATCCATACCCCCTCTATATACATGTTACCACGATATGTTCTATGGGGGTTAATAGTCATGACTTTGTGAGATGAGTTGAGCTTGCAGCCCAATTGGAGTGCTTGAAATTAGCACAGTGTCATTCCAAATAAGACACCTGCTAATTTAGGAGCATCATGTATGCAATTCTTCAGTTTACTTACTGCTCCATTGATGTAGAGCAAAAGAGGGTCAGATGAGGACACACCCTGGTCTAACCCCTTTGTTAATCTCAATCTTATCTGACAAATCCACAACATTATTCCATCTGACCGTGGTATAGGTGCTTGCATAGGTTCTTGCAAATAAAACTCTCGGAATCCTAAGTAGGTCTGGAAGTTTACTATAGCCATCCAATACCTCCCATAGTTTTCCCCTTGGGTCCAGGTTGAATGCCGCCCTTAAATCTATAATGGTAACAAATAGATGGTCACGCTTCAAGGTGACATATTTCCAAGTTATCACCTTGAAGTGGAGGACGTGGTCAACTGTACTAATCTTGGGTCTGACCTCATCTTGCACCTCTTCTAGGATGTTGTTCTCTTCCATCCAATCGTTAAGTTTGAACAACACGTGCCTACTGATTTTGTTTTTGGGTGTGGACCAGGAGACAGATGAGTCTGTAATTTGAGGAGTTTTCTCAACCCCTTTTTTGAAGATGGGTATAATGATTGCTCCATGCCATGAGGGCAGAATGGAATTAACTTTTAAAATGCTAATAAATGCAGTGTTCAGGTATGGTAAACCTAGATATCCGGTAGAGACAAAAAGAGATCAACTTGAATACTATCCATTCCTGGTGACTTTTCTTTTTTCATTAGCTTAACTGCTAGGTGGGTTTCATCAATAGTAAAGGTAAGATTACGTTTTACGGTATCAAGTCTATTAAACTTGTCACAGATTGAGTTTCCTGTCAGTCCCTCAAGAGTCCTAGAGGGAGACTTGTAGGTTTTTTGTGGTTCAGCTTGCTTTATTTAGGCCACTAAATTGTGAGACCCATAGCTCAGGTTTTATAGTTAGCTCCAGATGATTTGCACTAGAGAAGTTAACAGAAATTAATTTCCAGAAAGTCTTGTGGTCACCCATCTCTAGGGCTTCTGCCATAAGTGACCACTGTTCCTCCTCCCAGTTTGTTTTAGCCTTTGCTAATGTAGATTCGTAGTTTTTTTGTAGTCTTTATGATTTCAACTCTTTTTTCCCTTTTTAATCGCGCATAATAGAGTAGATTTATCTAAGCTGCAAAATTTAGAATACCAGGAGGGGGTTTTCCTATAGAAAGCCCCTCTTTTTTGGTGATTAACAAGGCAAACGCTTAATGTGCCTATCAGTTCTGAGTATATAGGGACAAAGTTGTTGCTATCCATATCTGTGAGGTCTACCTGAGAGAGTTTCCACACAAAAAGATTATATATGTGTGTCATTTGCTTTATGTCCATCTCCATGAATGCCCATTTGATGTCTCTTAGATTGAATGTAGGGAGCATAGATGAAGAGGTCACTACTTGATCCAATTGCGCATCAGCAAACACAGCCATGGCGAAGGATGCACTTAGGGCCTGGTGGTTGCTATCTGGCCGAGGCATCACCTTCATATCATAAATCTGCCCATAGCTCAGTGTCCAGGAAGATAAGGTCTATTTGTGAAATAATAAAGCCTCTTTTAAAGGTTATACAAGGGGGGCAATATGACTTAGTGTTTCCATTAACCACCCTTAGGCCATGGTCTAATAACAGATTGACAATTTGGGCTCCTGCATGAGTGATGTTCGTACCTTTTTCAGAACCAGGCAGGGGTGAAGTCGAAGTTCTTGTATCCATCCCACTTGGGGTTTCTGTATAAATCTGTCCAACATTTGTTGGTATTCGGGTGATGATATCACCTGCTACAATCACTAGAGCTTTCCGGTTAAACTGCCCCATCAGGGCATCTACCTTCTCCACTATAGGGAGAACAAACCTAATATATACGTTGACCAAAGCTATATATCTCAGGCCTGTTTGGGTCAAAAATGTAATTTTGATTGCTGTTACTTCGCTACAGCTAGCTGAAATTAGCCTAACAAAGGGAAGCAAGTCAAGACATAGCCATATTAATAACCCATCTGATGGGCGACCAGCCTGGGAAGGGTTTGCATTCTCACTAAAAGTTTGAAAACCTGGTAGAGAAATAAGATTGGTGGCCCTTGTCTCTTGGAGAAGCATGATGTGATGCGTGACAATAAAAGGGTTCCTCTATGGATCATTAAATTTGGATTTAATCCCTGCAATGTTCCAAGAAAGCAAATTTAGGCTACATGAGTTAGAGTTTACAATTGACCTCGAAATGGACCCAGTTTTTTCACCCTAGGGTATGAAAGGGATGGCTCTGACATTTTTAGTAGCAATAACCCTTTCGCTTATTGCAAGATTATCAATAGGACAATTCTTTTCATCAATAAATGAATGCTACACTTCTTGGGCTACAAGGGAATCCTGGGTGTCATTTCTGAGTCAATCGATATCAGTGGTGTTCATGAAATTGCTAGGTTTCCTATGCTTATGCTGCCCCTCTTTTGTGGTTAAGTTTCGATTATCTCCTGTTAGTTGAGCTACAGTAGTGTTTGGGGGATTGAGTTTGAGCCTTATACAAGAATCAGATGGGGGATTAAATCGTAATTCTAGTGCAAATAGCCCATCCGCTAGTTCCTTGTCCTTAAAGGTAACACCAGTGTGATCCCACTGTTCGTTATCAATGCTTAACCGTTTAACATTGCATGTGTCCTCCCTAATAATGGATCCGCAACCTCTTCTGACCTGGATACAATGTATAACCTTATTAACCAGTGACTCATAGCTTTCCTGGTGTAAACTTCGGTTTTTGAGAGTATTAATCAGAAAGAGGTCAAAGGGTTTGCTACATCGAGCATCAATGGATACATTATTGTGTAAGATTTCATCACTTATTACAAAGTGGCTAAAGTTTGTATCTGCCAAGTTAGAGTTTGCATACGGCTGCTCATGCCAGGGGATTGTTTCTGCCCTGGGAGCCACCCACCACCCCTCCCTGGTCTGCCCCTTTGGGTGGCTGTACTAATGGTTTCCCACATGGGTTTGTAAGGCCCCATAGATGTTAAATATGGTCCAGAGGTCTTATCGGTCACTTTGGTTAGATCAAGGTATGGTTCATACAATGAAGGATCAACTGGTCCTAGGGGTAAGTGACCGGGCAGTCTTTCCCTCGTGGTAAAATTACAGGAGTTTTGGTTAGCATGGTTAGGCCCCTCTCCAATTAGATTATTGGTCGGGGGACCATACACGGGCCTGGGCTCGATAAATTGTTTCTGTGTGACTAGATCAGTAAGGGTAACCAGCTTAGCAGTTAATAGTCTGGCCACATTTTCCATAGTCTCCCCTAGTCAACTAATTTTATTCCTTAATGTTACTAATTGATCATTAGGTTCTTCGGTTGTACAGGTCTTCACAGTGACGTGATCCCCTAGCTGCTAGGGTTGTTCTCCATAGTCTTGATACTTCCTAGCACAGCGTAATGATTCAAGCATTCTACACTTGCAATTATACGCTCCTCCTTCCCCTTTTGGTTGTGCTTCTGTTTTTTTACATGAGAGGGGGAACTGAAGCAGGTGGCGAGCCCCAGGCATTCAGGCTTGTGATTAAAGTAATAGCTGAAGAGGTGACTGGCACTTTATCAAGGTAGGTAACAATGCTTTTCTGCCACTTCAGGTCTCCCCCTTGGCATTTCCTAGCCCATTAGAAAACTTCCCTTGCTAAGTTGACTCTTTGGACTTTGTTTGGGTGGCAAGCAAGTCCTCCACATCCTTGATAAGATTGTCAATTTCAGCAAGGTGCAATTATCAGCAGCATGTCTTTGGATTTTTTCAGCGTTACAAGCTCTCTGGTTTTTGTCAGAAGCCTTTTTATGCCCATAGCTTGATTACGTTTAAGTCCTTAACACAAAGCTAAGCCCTGGCCAGTACAATGAAAAAAAGGGAAACTTGGTAAATAGAGTAGGGAACAGCACACTGGGTTAACAGACAGTACTCACAGTTTTGAGCCAAGGGGGGTGGCCCTGCCCTGCCTCTTCCTGGTGATGACGGGTGCAAGACGGGCCCGCCCTGGGCCCGGGCTCGGCCCACATGCGTCCGTTGTTGCAGGATGACAACAGCGCTTAAGAGCGTAAGTTTGTAGCCCCTCCCTCCTGGGAGTGATGACTTTTAGGTGTCCTAACTTTAGGACTCCTAAATGCCTTCTGTGAATAGCGAAAGTCTTAAAGTTAGGATTTTTCTCACTTTAGGAGTAGTAAAGCTAGGAGTCCTAACTTTAGGACTCCTAAATGACTTCTGTGAATACCGAAAGTCTTAAAGTTAGGATTTTTCTCAGTTTAGGAGTAGTAAAGTTAGGACTCCTAACTTTAGGAATCCTAAATACCTTCTGTGAATACCTAAAGTCTTAAAGTTAGGATTCTTCTCAATTTAGGAGTAGTAAAGTTAGGAGTCCTAACTTTAGGACTCCTAAATGACTTCTGTGAATACCGAAATGAGTAAGTGCCTTCTGTGAATACCAAAATGAGTAAGGGCCTTCTGTGAATACTGAAATGGTAGTAAGTTTAGGATTTTGTCTTAAGTTTATTCTGTGAATCGGGCCAGTTGTAACGACTTGCAATGTAATGTAATGGTTCACATTGAAACAACGTAGTTGTTGTAATACCACGCTGTAATGAAATGCGTTGTAGTGTATTGGATGTAAACAATGTCTCCCTTATAGTCTGAAGTGTGACGTGTACTCTTGAGTTTGCTCGCTCTTCTGATCTGTATTCTGACTGTACTTCTTTCTCCAAGTTCTTTCATGAACCCTGGAAAGAACGAAAGCAAATTGTATCAGTATCTTGATACCTGTCCGGTTTATTAATATTGCCACAATTTCTAGGGTTATACCTTCTGTCAAAGGGTTCCTGTTGAGGAGACCCCCTTGTGATTGTGATCTATTCTCTCTATTTTGTTGTTGTTTATTTTCCCATTTCTTTTTCGAAGAATCAGGTGCTTGCTTGGAGTTATCCTTTTCAGGACTAAAAAAGGACTAAAAAAGTCCTGGTTTCGCAGGTCTAGCTCCCAAATTATCTCTACCTAATTAAGCATAGGTATCTTCAATATTTTTTGGTAATTCTCGCTCCTGTTGAGCAGGAATACATTCCCTCAGGCTTTGGAATTTAGCCACCACTGCTGCCTCCCCTTTTCTGTTTACCAACATAATCATTGGTCCCTAAGTTCAGAGCAGGTTCAGCCCTGTACTCATTCCTTAATACCTCTGGTATCACTGCTATTGAAGGGGGTGCCATGAGTCCTGGTATAGATGGCAGCGAAAATTGTGCCCCAAGTGGTACAGTCCTTTATGTGGGAAGCTATTCCCACTGGCAAGCAAATATTTAATATTCTGTGTTTTTCTTGTGGGTCTGTGTGTGGAAACACTGCCTTTAGCTGTGCTATTCTCTTTGCTATCCAGAATCGCATTTGCTCACATTTAGTGGGAATTCTTCCCATAACTGGGTTCAGTGTTTGTGGGGTCATTTTAGTTGCGGTACCTGCTGGAGTAACCCTTGTATGTTGAAGTGTGAGTGTTCTCATAATGAACTGTGTCAGATTTCTCTAAAATGTTAACATTTCTTTGCGTAGTGGACGTAAGTCTGCTATTGGCAATGTGTCAATTTCTGGATGCAGTGTGTAAGCAGCTAGGACCAGCCAAGTCACTCCGTCTCTGTTGAGCTGGATGAATACCACTTTTTCTGTAGTGTGTGTAGTGTGTGGGAGGGTGCCTTTAAACCAATTTATATGCTCTTGGTACTTGAGCGGAACTTTTATGTCCTCGTATGGATAGTTCTCTTCTGGTATTTCAACCACAGCATAAGAATGAAATGCATTTGTGCGTGCATCTGCAGGTGGGATTTTTACCCATGAATAGAATACTTCTGTCCTGAAAGACTTGTGTGCCTTAATCCCAAATGTTACGGTCCCTCCTAATGTTGAGAGACCAACATGTTCTAATTTTGCAGCAAGCGCATTTCTGCAATTCTCTGAAATGTTTATAGCATCTTCCTGCTCGACTTCCTCCTTACTAGTACTAGCATTGCCATCAGCCACAGTGTTTGCTGACTAAGACATTATGGGTGGAATGGCAGAACCACCTCCGAAACCTCCAACAGTTATACCTTTGATCGAAATGAACAGGGTTCCCTTCTTGATTATATTTTAATTGAGTCTAAATTTTGGGAGAGGGTCATAGATTTTAGGGTCATACAAAGATATGATAGAGATCACTATGCGCTGACATTGGATTTAAGGGGTTTTAATCAAGGGGGTGACCATGCAAAGGAACATCCCATAGATCCCAGGTTGACCATATCTAATTGCAGGCGACAAGCAAGATGGACGGACTTTAGTCAGTCCCAAGAAAAAATGAGTGCCCTTTATGAAGTTTTGGTCCCAGTGCTCAAAACTGCCTCCCTCTCATCAAATCAAAAGGGGGATGGCATAGATCTGGAGAAGGTAATAAACAACCATGCCCACCTAGAAGAGGTCACATTAGATTTCTTCTATCCAAAAAAAACAATTAAAACAAGGAAAAAAATATCCCATCAATGGTATAATGATCATTGCCGTAAATCGAAAAAAGTGCTGGCACAATCTATCAATGCCAACGATCGTCAGTTAATTAAAATAGCAAGGGCGACATATAAAAAGGCGACTACAGAAGCAAAGAAAAAGTGGGAAACTGAAAGATGGGAGGATTTGAAGGTGATTTGAAGGTGATAACCCGCTAGTGGCCGATCCACTTGCTGCCCCGGGGGTTACTAATGCAGACAATGACCCCCAATACAATGCAATTATAAGCTTAAAAGAAATAAAGGGAGCATTAGCTAAATTTGCACCCGGGAAAGCTCCAGATTAGACAAAATCCATGGGGACATTTTTTGTAATGAACCCTCTGTATGGGTGCCATATTTTTGGGTTCTTTTTAATGCGATAATGCAGGGCATGAAGATACCACGGAGCTGGGCTGGAGCCGAAATAATCCCGATCTATGAAAAAAGTTCACCACTCTTACAAAATAATTATAGACCAATTAGCCTGATCGATATTTCACAAAAGGTTTTTACCCGTGTAGTGCTTTTTAGACTCCAGTCATGGATGGAGGAGCAGAACATACTCACGCCCCTTCAGGCCGGGTTTAGGGAAAACATGTCCACTATCGACCAAATCCTTAGGCTCCAGATGCTTCACTGGAAGACTGTGTCCTTGGAGGGTGGCAGCCTCTATTTAATATTTGTTGACCTCCGGTCAGCCTTCGATTTGGTCCCTAGGGACAAACTCTGGTCAGTCCTCTATAAAATGGGGGCCCCTCCACAAACAAATCATTTTATTAAGCTACTATACGAGGAAAACTTTGCGCAAATCAGGTATGGCAAGGATGGGAACCTTACCGCACCAATCCCACTTAAGTGTGGAGCACGCCAAGGCTGCGTGCTAGCCCCTACCCTGTTCAGTCTTCACATTAACGGCCTAATAGATTATCTAGCAACAGCAAAAGATCTCGATGCCGCTAAACTTGCATCCCGCCCAATATCTGCAATGATGTTTGCAGACGACACCCTGCTGGTGTCTAAATCCCCTATGGGGATCCAGAGGGTTCTTGATAAATTTGAATTTTTCTGTAAACAAAGGGGTCTGGAAATAAACATGCAGAAAACCAAATTTATGGCGTTCAACTGTCCCAAAAGCACAAGATCTAACCCAACACTAGCAAAGAAACCCCTAGAACTGCTTTCGACTATCTAGGGGTAAAAATATCAGAAACAATGGATTGGGGGGCCCAAGTTAAAAAATCAGTTCTTAAATTAACTCAATCCTCAGGAGGTATAATGAAGGTCTTCTGCACATCTAGTCAGAAATTATTGAGTCCGGCCGTTGAAATCTGTAAAGTGCAAGCACGGGGTGGGGCACTATATGGTGCGGAGATCTGGGGGCATGTAAATCACGAGAATCTCATCCAGGTAAAAAACTACTTCCTGAGACAGTTAGTAAAACTCCCAAAGAGCACCCCACTTATTCCCTTATGTTTAGATCTAATTCTCACAGCAATTACAGATGTAATAGCTCTGAAACCCCTGCTCTACTGGGGAAGACTCTGGGCTACCTCGGATCTTTCATCATATAGAGAGGAAGTAAGGGAAATAATATATTTAAGGGGGGCAGTGAGACTCCCGTGGTTTGCCCAGGTCACAGCCTTTCCAGGAAAATAATGAAAGCACACTTTGATGAGTATAAAAAAAACAAAACTTAGCTGCACCTGAATTGGCCGACTTACTTCAGTTTTCCTTGAAATTAAAGATATATATAGTTTCGAACCAATCCTAGATGAAATCAAACCGGCAGCGGCCAAGAAGCTATATCTTCAGTTTAGATACGGGACTATCCCCCTAAGATGCTTCACCTACAAATGGGGGGATGTGCAATCTCCAAATTGCCCTATGTGTGAATGTACGGAGGAGACCATACCGCATGTATTATTTCCTGTACCGTGTACCAAAAGGCAAGGAAACGTTGGTTGGTCCAGATATGCAAGTACCTAGGTACGAGATGCTGTACTGAGGCTCTTAGGATATTGAAATATGATACAAGCATACCGATAGTTTACTCAGTCAAAGGGTTCTTAGATTCTATGTGGCACACGCACCGCAAATATCTAAGGCGTGAGTGAAGAGGCATTTGGCCATCTCTTATCCTGTATGTGACCTATCCTAGTAGGAGCATGAGTGAGATATTTTAAAATAGGATGTACTGATACCAGAAATATGTATTAGTGCCATCGGCCCTAGATTCCAGCGCAGGTAATTTTCGACTCCTGGGTTTTTTGTTTGAGGAACTTCAGAGTATATGTCATCCTCTTTTTTAGTATTTTTGTAAAATACTTGCTTTTAGGTAATTTATTTATTTATTTTGCATATTTGCACTACCCGAGTATGGAGTTCTATATAATGTTATGAACTAATCCCCAGCAATCTGTATTTTCCTATGATAAACCAATTTGCTGTGCATTCTCTAGACATTTTTATCTGTTCCAATTTTAAATGTATCGCTATGTTTTATGGATGTACTTTTTGAGGTTAAGTTAACCGAAATAACGTTTTTTGTGATGATGATGATGATGATGGTATTTTCGGGAGTGAGAGAAAACAGAGAGGAAAACTGACCCAGCAACTGGCAATAGTCCCTCTGCAGTTCTGAAGTCAGGGTACGGGAGAGGTTCACACATTCTAACAACCCATCCTTCTCTTTGGAGGCTAAGAGATCAGGGAGAGTTTTACTCTCCTTTTCCTCCCCTCCATCTGTCACTAGCAACATGTTGTCGCAGATTTCCTAAAGTGTGGTTTGAGATGGTTGATAAGAAGCACCCTGTTGGTGTGCTTGTTGGTCTTGGGACCCACAAGGTAGATGATCTCCCCCTTCTTCCCAACTAACTCAAAGGGCCCAATCCAATGGTCTTGGAGGGCCCTCAGCTCCACAGGATTCATTACCCACAGTTTCTGCCCAGGCTGTAGTTCCATAGGGGTAGCTGTTTGGTCATGCCTCTGTTTTATCACCTCCTGGCTGGCTTCTAAGTTGTCAGAAAAATTGCCAATCTGGCTCTTGAAGACCAGCATGTAGCTAACTACATCATGGGGAGGTGTCCTGGAAGCCTGTTCCCATCCTCCCTTCACCAGACTGAAAGGTCCCGTTACAGGATGGTCATACAGAAGCTCAAAGGGGCTAAATCCAACTCCGTTCTGTGGTACCTTTCTGTAAGCAAAGAGACATCATCGTAAGACGATGTCCTACCTATGCCTTAGGGTCATAGACAGGCCTTTGATCATACATGTGAGGGTCTTGTTGAATCCCTCAACGAGCCCATTGTTTTATGGATGTTAGGGGGTAGAGAACTTGCACGTACCTCCATAGTCCTTCCACATTGACTGCATAAAAGCAGACATGAATGTGGTGCCCCTATCAGACCCTACTTCCTTGGGGAAACCCACGTTGGAAAAAATCCCCTTTAGGCCCTTAGCCACTGCAATTGCAGTCCTCAGAGATATGGCCTCTGGATATCTTGTTGCATGGTCCACCAGTACCAGGATAAACATGTTATCAGAGGTTGTCTTGGGATCTATAGGCCCTATAATGTGAAAGGGGATTCCAATAAAAGGGAAGGGAGTAAGGGGGTCTTTTAGCCTCTGCCCTGTCATCCCGCTGATTCTGGCAGGTCAAGCGAGTCTTATGGAATGTACCCAAGAAAAACTCCACCCAAGGCAAAAGAAAGTGGGAGACAAGCCTGGCAAAGGCCTTGTCCTGCACCATATGTCCTGCAGGGGTATCCATGAGCCAACCCCATTCGAAAGGTCCTATAGCATTGGGGAACAACCAGTGCCTTTGTTGTCCCACACACAGATTCCTTAGGCTCACTATAGATGAGGTGTCCTTCCCAGTAAATGTGGTGAATCCCAGAGGCATCACCTGCTGACTGGGATATGTCTTGCTCTCTCATGCCCTCTAGGTTTCAGCACTCCTTCTAAGCCTTTTATAACACCTCCTTGATGGGTCCACCCTCTACTTGCCATTATGCAAGTTGAGGCAGGTCTCCAAGGGAGGCAATGTCCTATTCAGTGGGCTTTGATGCGGCCTCCTCGGGTACCCCATCCACCTCAGTGGAGAGTCATTAAGGGGCTGATAATTCATGCCCCTTATCCTTCCTTCTTTTGGCAGCTGCCTGGCTCCCTCTTCCAGTGTAGTAGTGGGCCTCAGCAAGGCCTACCAGTGCCAGGGGCTCACCCTTCTCTGCACAGAGTCCTCAGACCATAGAATAGAAGTTGGCACAGAAACTGGAATAGAAAATACAAGATTTATTAAACCTCATGAGGTGGAACTACATTCACACAACGCCCTTCGGTAATGTATGAAGTAGCACACTGAATGGAAGGAGCTTGGTCTTTTTATACCCACACAGGGGCTCAAAAGAAGGCAGTACAAGTACAAGAAGAAAGTTTAAGGTACATATAAGGTCATACAGAAAATGCACAGTCAACAAGTGGAAGGAGATAACAGTTGCTAATTCTGGTGAACACATCCTGACAGTTACAGACTAACAGCAGCTGCATGGACAGCTGCAAGCTCAACTGAGCATGTGCGAAGCAGAAGAAACTAAATATAACCTGTCTCTAGGCAGATTCCAAGAGCAGACAACAGCAAGGTAGGACAGAGCACATGGCACACACGTGGTAGCACATGGCAATCAAGATGGCTGCCAGAAATACAAAATGGAGTCCACAAAACAGATAAATTAACCTCTAAATACAGGATGGCTTCTGTTAATGCTAACCCAATTGCTGCCAAATTACAACACCAGGCTGAAGACTTCCTTGACTCCCTTCTTGGGCAGCCATGGCTCTGGTGGTAGCACATATCTACTCATGCAACCCTAGCTTTACCAGGTGTGGCTTGAACTCCACTTCCTTTCTGATGGTGTGCTCAAAATCATGCCCTGGCAAACAGCCCACATGCTTGGCAGAGCTCACAGAAACTTTCATAAGACCTGAGCTCTTCCCCCTCAAATGGAACACGGACCATTGGATAGTGAACCTCACACATGTAGGCCACAACAAACTGGTAGAAAGCATAGAGTATAACTTGCTCAGGAGCCACCAGCTGACTTCTTACCTTTGTCATACTGGCTACTGAGTCTCACAGAACCTCACACCTTGCCTGTCTGAACACACCTCTCAGGGGTCAGCCTAAATGGATTAACAAGTAGGACATTCAAGGGGGTATAATGGGTTTGATTCTCTAACTTTAGTCTGAGGAGTGTGTCCCTCCCAACCAGGGCATGTATCTACACATGCTACCCTCCTAAGATTCAACAGTTACCTTGTGCACTGTAAGAACCACCTCATAGGAAGCATTCCACTTGTCAATGCCATTCTCCACAACATAACTGCGTACCAAATTCTTTGTGATGCAAACTCTCCCTACTTCATCAAATACTACAGGTAGACGGCCACCACTACTGCTGGAGTCCACTTGCATGGCTTTGATGTCCAGCTGACTAAAGCTTAACTCATGGCCCATTCTCTTTTGCTCCATGGCCAGCCGCCTCTCCACTAGAGCTTGCTCCTCCACAATTTTGCAGGTTTAAGATTTAAATGTCTTTACTCCCTCCTGTCCTCCTGCTCCTCAGGAGACAGGTTCCTAGATGACACACTGCTCCCTGCATATGGATGGACTTCCAGTCCTGGGATGCTGTTACCTCCTTCCCAACGGGTTGCTTGTCAAGACCCTCAGACAGGACTGGCTACAATTTTTCCTCAGATCCTGACCCTTCCTCCTCGTTGTGGGTATGGGTCTGGTGGGCTTGTGCCCATGCTCTCAAAGCTGTTTGGCGACAGCTTTCTTAGCACTTCCTTTAGTGAACAACTTGTTCTCCTGACAAAATCCATTATGCTGGGCCACAGTGTAGCTCTCTAGGGTGGCTGGCTCAAGCTCCATCTTGTCATGGGAGGTCTCAGGCACAACAAGAAAAATGGGAATTCAGAAAACTTTGGAAACATCTAAAGTGTAAAACAGGAAGAATTGACTTGTAGTAGTCCAGATATTGAGTACTAGTGTACACTAAGTCAATGTATTGCATCTTCAAAAACACAAGTTCTATCCCACTTCTGCCACCACTGTTGGGAATTGGGTTTCTGGTTGCCATATGTATGCACCCTGAACAAGCAGGAATCATAATCCTATTCAGGTTAAGTCAGATACACATTATAAATTAACCTGTGCACACCCTCTGGTAGCTTTGGACAGACCAGGCATACTTAACTTACGAGGCAATGTGTAATGTATTTGTGCAACACCTCAAACACTTGCAGTGAAAACAACACAAAGACCCATACCTGTTTAGAAAAATCGATCATGATTTTATAGATAAAACAAGATCAAAACAAAAAAAATCCAATACATAGAAATCAAGATATGAATTTTTATAGATTTAAATTGAAAAATAGCTTTTAGAAGCAATAAGTACCTATGGGGTTATCTGGTTGTGCTGGTCCGGGACAAAATCAAGAGTGCAGGCTGACCACGATGGAGCACAGGCCAGCTACAGGAGGGAGCCTTGCAAGGCCCACTGAACAAAAGTACTGTGATACTGATCGCAACAGTGAGATGTGGGGTTCAGGCAAGCAATGTGTTGGTGTTGATCCCGTAGTTGAGGTTATGCATCTGTTTTCTCCACGCAACGATGGTGGTTCCGAAGACAAAGAACTGGTTTGAGATGCATTGGTTCCAAAGCCGGGGTGTTGGGTTTCTCCACACAGTGGTCGGGATGTGTTGATTATTTCACACTGCAGTGGTTCCTATACGTCAGTTTCAATGTGCTGGTTCCAAGTACAATGCGCCATTTCTCTTTCCACAACAGTGGCAATGTAAGGATTCTGCTTCATACAGCAGAGGATGCAATGGTTCTAATGGAGCAAGCACCTGAATCCACTTCTAATGATTCACGCACAGGAGTAGAGGGTAAAACCTTGATATTCATGAGTCTTAAACCAGGAGGCAATCCAGCATGCCCCTGGAGATTTCTCCGGGTTTAAGTGAAAGTGTTCAGTTCTTGCTCAGCCGGGCAGAGGGTAGCAGGCAGCACCGCAGAAAAACAGTTCTTCCAGAGCAGCAGTTCAGCAGCGTTGCGGTCCTTGTAGCAGCACAGCAGTATTTCCTCCTCTTCATAGATCCAGTATTGTCGGAGTTAATTGGTTCAGAGACCCAGCCCTTATGCCCAGTTGTGTGATCAAAGAGGGGCTTTAAAGTGCACAGAGGTCCTCCCTCCTAGCTCTTTCTCCAGACTCACTGCAGGGGGGGCATGCAACCCTTAGTGAGGGGCAGGACACAGCCTATTCAGGTGTAAGTATACAAATCCTCAGCACACGTTCAAAAGTTACATTAAATATCACAATGATGCTTGTCTTTATATTTTCAGATGTCCTCAATTCAAGATCTTTAAGCCTTCTTAACCAACACGTGATTTGCCTATTGCTGACCACTGACTGTATAACTAATATTCAGGTGTAAGCTCCTCCATCTCCTCTTTCCCAGGATGACCCATCAGGATGTGGTTGAAATGGAGGTACCATCAAAAAGGGGCTTTGAAGTGCACAGGGGTCCTCCCTCATAGCTCTTTCCGCAGACTCACTGCAGGGGGGGTAGGCACCCCTTTGTGAGGGGGCAGGACAAAGCCTATTCAGGTAAAAGTGTTAGCTCCTTCATCTCCTCCTTCCCAGGATGACCCATCAGGATGTGGTTGGCAACTCGGCCAAACCTAAGCTTCATTTGTATGTGGCTGTTAAGAAGGAATGCAAGAGTTCAGCTGTCATCCACCCCAGACGTGTATTGGAGACAGTCTGCAGGTACACAGGGCTAAATGAAGAAAAATGCCATATTTCTAAAAGTTTAAATCAAAAGTAGGTTAGGCCCTAGTACAGTGGCCAGGTGGGGCCTTTTCAACAAGTAAACAATAAGGGGATTACCTGGCTACTGGTTTGTGAACCCAAACTTTTCTTTAAACAGGTACAACAAACAATCCAGCACTACATTATGAGCGGATCAAGTTATTTATTTAACATTAAATATCTTTCTAAAAGTTGCATTTTTAAAAGGGTAGTCACAAATTCAGCTTTACCAGTAAAGAGGATTTCTCACTACCATCCCAGTGATATAAAACATGATAGATCTACTCGTTCTCAATCAGGAATCACAGCTTATAAGTGTAACAAGGAATTCTCAATGTTAACATATGGGACGGGTGGGCCATACAGTAGTGAAAAATGAATGTGCATGCTTTTCCCCACCAGGACATTCAAAACTTAAAAGTACATGTCCTATCTTTTTATTTAAAAGCACCCTGCCCTATGGGCTACCTAGGGCCAACCTTAGGGGTGACTTATATGTAATAAAAGAAGAGCTTTTAAATGCTAAGAGGTTTTAAATGCCAAGTCGACATGGCATTTTTACTTGCACATGGGCTCTGCCATGGCAGGCCTGAGACATGTTTCAAGTGCTACTTGTGTGGGTGGTACAATCAGTGCTTAAGACACACTAGGAGCATTTAATTTACATGCCTTGGGCACAGGTAGTGCACTCTTCTAGGGACTTATAGCTAAAGTAAATGTACTGATTGTAAATCAACTATGTTTTAGGGGAGAAGCACATGTGGGAAGACCGCTCTCAGCCTGTCAGGTCTAACAACTAACATTTCATGAATCTGTATTAAAAACGATAAAAAGTTAGCAAATTAAGCCTAGAGCAAATATATAAGATTTAGCGCAGGAATGAGACACACATTTAAAAGGGAGGGTAAAAAAATATTTGATGCCATAATAGCATTTGTATATTTTGAGTAATTAGAACAACATTTGGCAGACAGTACTCTTAGCTTTCTTTTGCGATGTTGAGTTTGATGCAGTTCAGCCACTAGGAGAGGCAAAATTAGAAAAAGTGGTGGAAACAATTTTCATTCCATAATAATGCCACCCTCATTAGATGAATCTGAATATTTTTGGCAGATCCTTTTATGGGGCAAAATTGACAGAAAAAAGCCTAAGTTAAAGTTATATCATGATTTAATTGGAGAACCTTAAAACTGATGAAATTTGCCAGTTCTAGCAATCTATGAGAGCCATACCTCATACACCCGCCATGCACTGCCCATGACCTAACATATGACACCACTGAAGATAGCAAATATGACATCATCAGTGACATCAGTAAAACATTTAAAATGGCAGGTACTCATTAGTTTAAACTGATCCTAAGCTAACTTGGAGGGAGACCGAACAATGGGCATATGTAGGTAAATTCCATTTCGCGATTCTCAAATAGCGATTTTTAAGGAATCGCTAGTTGTGAATTGTGACATGGAATGTAGGTAATATTTCGCAATTTTTTTGCGAATCTCAAACATTCCTTAATTGCGATTAGCAAATTGCGAATCGCAATTAAGGAATGAGTGTCCCATTCATTCCTATGGGCCAAGAGGTCCATAGGAATGAATGGGGATACATTCTCAAATTGCGATTTTCTTTGGTAAAATCGCCATTTGAGAATCGCAATTCCAAGGGTGCCAGGTTGTCCAAAAGACACCTGTTGCACTCCTGGAATGTGCCTGTAAGTACATGTGGCGCACATACATGCCCTAAGGGCATGTCTGTGCGCCACATGGCACTTTGATTTTTTTTAAAAATGCATTTTGACAGGAAATCGCAAAATACCATCTACTTGAAGTAGGTGGTATTTTGCGATTCCTTAAGTCAAAATCCCATTTTTAAAGGTACCCCTACATAGCATTTAAGGAATCGCAAAATTGCGATTCCTTATATGCTTGAGCAACATAAGGAATCGCAATTTTTGCAAATTTCTTATTTTGCTAGGTGGCACCTACATACCAAAACGCCGTTTGCGATTCGCAAACGCCTTCCTACATATGCCCCAATGGTAATTGTCAAAATTAGCGCTGCGCAATTTGCCTACAGCATTTTCACATGTATATCATTTATTATCATGTGTCATTTATGGGTATACTGGATGGACTGGAGTTTGTTTTAAGAAAATCACCAGGAGGTATGAAAGTAAATATTCACAATTATTCTATATTGGGACCGAATGATTGTACCAACTCTCACAATCACCAGAGACAATAATTACCTATAATAACAATATTGTATGTCCCTGTATTGTGTGATTTTTTTTGTGAGACTCCTGCAATTGCGAACGGCGGTGGGTTATCTTAAAACATTCCCATAGTGGAAAAAAAGCAGGACACATAGAATGACTTAAAATGCAGTGATGACCACTATGCACATTAATGTTTTATAACAAACGGGACTTATTTTTGTAAAAACGTTACTTGTGTTTACAGATAAGGCAAACATGTTTAGGTTTTGTGAAGGTGACATGATTTAGTACTTCCAGTTGATTCTAGGACATTAATGAATGCAGTTTGCCTGATTTGTTTACTAGTGTGAATCATCATGCTGTATTTTATCAGGCCTGCTTATTGCACATTATCTTCTGCTACACAATTAACGAGTGAAGGACAGAGTTGAGAATGCAGTAGGTGCTTGTAATTCTCGTTCAAATTCTTCTCATTATAAGGTGTTGATTTGTTCACTTTCCTCATGAAATAAAGTGAACTCCCGAAGTAGTATTGTAACCATGGAAACACAAAAAAACTATTTGTTATGGACAACTAATGTATAACTACATTAGTCCTAAAGTGTACTGTATTTGATGTTTGCTTTTAAAAACATACAGATACAAAACAGGCTAGAATTAAATAGCAGGCACACGCACACCCCCATGAACACAAACGCACACAGTTCCCTAAAGGCTCATGAAAGAATACAGTTTAGCCGGAAATATTTTCTTAATTACTGAAATAACTCTTGATGGCAATTAATTAATTGCTTCAAATTTTTCTTACTCCTCCTATTAGAGAGGTTTCTGGAGCATAATCAGCTATGTAAAAAATACAAAAAGCTATAAAGCAAAACGTGTATTGGTACTGTTAGATCATTAAAGCTGTCATGGGAAGTGTTAAAACGTAAGAGTCTAGAACAGCCACGGCCGGTGGTAGGTGCAACTGCAGGGCGGTGACGTAGGAGGGGGAGGGGCAGGGTGGGGGGTTGTAATGTATGGATTACGGACTTAAACAGGTAAGTAAACATATAAATACATAAAACGAATTTCGTTGCGCTCACTGCATTGCATTTGGTGATGCAGTGCACACAACGAAATTCGTTTTATTAATTTATATGTTTACTTACCTGTTAAAGTCCGTAATCCATACATAACAACCTCCCACCTTGCCCCTCCCCCTCCCTACGTCACCGCCCTGAGGTTGCACCTACCACCGGCCGTGGCTGGTCTAGAATGTGCATCCTTCAAAAGGGCAGTTGGCAAGTGGGCCTTGAGGTGGATGGGATGTTCCTCCTTATCTGATATAACTTTATATAAATAAACTATACAGCCTTTATTTAATGCCAAAACAGTAGAGTGTATCCTGTCCACACAACATGTTTTAACCACTTCTTCCTGCAGTAGAAAAGTGAAGCTGCTTTTTTGATTTGTGTTAAGTGGAGATCCTAAAGCTTGCATTTTGTTTTCAAGCTTGGTGATATCCTGGTAGAACATATTGCAATCAACATGTATACTCCTTCGGTCATCTCCTAGGAAAGGTAGGTTGGTAGAAAAACAAATGTATTTAGGCAATTGTCCATGAATCATTCTGAAAACTAAATTGACATTTAAAATCATTACAAGGGCCCCCTCCTAACTACCCAACACCCCCTACCAACTACAGTTCATCATTAAAATTCTATTTGATAGACCATAAAAAAGAGCAATTCCACTGCCACATCTGAATTACGCATTTCTGACAATAGCTGACAATAGCTCCACAGCTTTCCCCCTAAGGAGAACATCATATTTAAAAAACAGAGTTCTTCAAAAATTAATTTGATTTGCAAGATAAAAAACACAGCCCATAAGTATATGCAGAATGGAGCACTTAACTTTCCAGGGACAGGGGCAACGACTACTATTATTCTGAACCCTGTTCCAGTATGGCAGGGATGAATAGATTGGGTTAAATACTACCCTGACCCTTAATATTTCATTTCTCAATACTGGGTCTGGTAACTGCAATAAATAAGGGAAAACAGTGACCTGGCCCAGAGTCGAGATTGAGAAGCTGATAGATGGTCTCTTACTTAGGTACAATAGATAATTTGATTCAGACACCAAAGCAAACAGATTCTCTCAAGGAGTGCTTGCCTGGAAAGGAGAACCAAGATGTAATTGTGCCACTATTTGAATGGAGGATCCTAAGGGCAGTTATTCTGGTTCTTACGGCCTTTGCCCTCATTCTATCACTACATTGAATCTCTTCCCAGCACAACTTGGAGACTTAAGACACCTCATCATCCTCCAAGAGTGTAGTATCTTAGGGCCGAGTAAAAGCAGCCAAGTTCCAGGAGACCACGTTGCACTCTCTCCTTATGGCCTGAACCATAGTACCTTGGGGGAGTGATGAAAGCCTTTTGAGCACTACTCATTCTAATCTGTCCCATTTGTATGTTAGATCAAGGTAAAAATCCTTTCTTCCATACAGACCCAGTGGAAGTATCTTCCCTTCGTAAGCCCTTAGTAAAGGAATATGGGAAAGACCCCCAAATCAACTATTAAATCTGAATAGACAACTGGCCTGCAATAGGGCCATATGCTTAATGCCATCCCAATGCGAACCCCAATTCAAATTCCTCCTGAAGGTTAAGCCCAAATCTTTATATTGGTCGACTTGCTCCACCTCCTTTGTGTCTAAGTGCTAGGTGAAACTCTTACATTTTTTTTCAAAGGCCAAAACGTTGGTCTTTTCCAGTTTAATGTGGAGCTGGTTCTGCTTGCTGTAAGTTGCTAGAGCATTCTCTCCCTCACCAAAGACCCCGCCACCACCAGACTCAACTTCCAGTAAGGAATGCAGGACATCGCAGCCTGGATGAGGAACAGCTGCCTAAAGCTCAACTCGGAGAAGACAGAAGTCCTCCTCCTTGGAACCGTTCCTTCATCATGGAACAACACATGGTGGCCCACCGCCCTCCGCACCCCCCACAGATCACGCTAGAAACCTCAGCATCATACTGTACTCCTCCCTCTCCATGAACTGTCAGGTCAACCCCGTCACCTCCAGGTGTTTCAACACCCTCAGCATCCTCTGTAAAACCTTCAACTGGATACCCTTTGATTCAAGTAAGACAGTCACCCATGCACTCATCACTAGTAGGCTGGCGTACGAAGCGCCCTCTACGCTGGCATAAGCAAGTCTCTATTCCACACGTTTGAAACGATACAGAACACTGCTGCAAGACTAGTCCTCAGTATCCCTCTGCATGAGCACATCAGCCAACACTTATGAAAGCTTCACTGGCTACCTGTCAAGAAGAGAGTCACTGGCTACCTCTCAAGAAGAGAGTCACCTACAATATACTTATCCACGCATACAAATGCCTACACAACACTGGCCCCCAATACCTCAATGACAGAATCACCCTCCACGTACCCAAAAGAAACCTCCGATCCATCGACCTCGCCCTTGCCGTAACCCCTCACATTCAGAGAGCCAAACCAGGAGGGATATCCTTCTCCTACATCGCAGCCAAGTCCTGGAACGAGTTCCAGACCGACAGCAGGCGAGCTCCGTCCCTGAACACCTGCAGGAAAGCTCTGAAGACCCGGCTCTTCAGCTGAACTGAACTGTTGACCCCTCCACCCCAGTGCCTTGAGACCCTATCAGGTGAGTAGCACGCTTACAATTCCCCTGATTGATTGATTGGTTGTTTGATTTAGTTTCTTCTGCAGACCATTAGGGTATAATCCAGTAATACCAGATCGACTGCATAAAGCAGACAACAATGTTCTGGTTCCCAATTTTATAGGAAAATAATTAGATTGGAAAATAAAGGTGGGAAGGTCGGCCAAAAATAGGCTAAAGAGCAGGGGTGCTAGAACGCACCCCTGGCGCAGGCCATTGTCAATGTGAATTCTTTGAGATAATCAAGCCAACTTATCTAACTCCACCTGAGCCCAATTACCAGAGTGCAAGGATTAAAGTACACTAAGGTGGTTTGACGGGAGCTCCCATGCAACAAGTTTCCCCCAAACGCGTATCCATATCCACAGAATCAAAGGCTGTCCGTAAGTCTACGAAAAAACAGAACAGCCTTTGATTGTCCTCTAGGGTCTTTCGAATAATGGCCCATAATGCAAAAGAGTGGTCTACAGTGGAGTGACCATACCGAAAGCCGCCCCTGTTCTATTGGAATTCAATAGCCCAGTCTTCAAGATTGGCTAAAATAATCTTAGAAAAGATCTTTAGCGAGATGTCAAGAAGGCTAGTATGCCTCTAATGTATGGGGTCTGTACCACTCCCTTTTTTAAAAATAGGTTTCACTCTAGACTCTTTCCAGGAAAAGGGGTAACGGCCGGATGTGGCAATCCAACTAAACAAGGAAGAGGAATCTGTTGCCCACCAAACACTGTTTGTCTTAATTATTACTGCTGGAATGTTATCGGGGTCAGTGACTCGGGAAAGCTTTACTCTCTCGATAACAGCCTTTACTTCCTTTATTGAAAACCATGTATTGGGAAGTTTTCATCCAAGAATTTTATGAGGTCTATCTGAGCCGGAGTTTTCCCTCTAAAGGTCTGTCAAATAAGTAGCCTACTGAGCTTCCAGGATCATACAAACAAGTGTGCCCTATTTTGACCACTAAACTCATTAACCTTTGCCCAGAACTTTTGCTGATGCTTGAGGAGGATAATTTCCTGCATCTCATCCCACTTACAATGGTAGAAGGTGGCTTTTTTTCGTCTGCACAAGAGATTTATATTGAGGTTTAAGACTAACCAACTCCTGGGAGGCGTAGGGGCCTGGATGATGCCTAACACTCCTAGCTCTCTGTCTCACCAATCGTTTCAACTCTTGACAGTCAGAGTTGCACCAGCCCCCAAGCCCCTTGCCATGGGGTTTTGCTCGCACACCCTTCTCACATATGTTTACTGTCATACGACCCAAAACGTGTTGTACAATATTATTGTACCACACAATCAACATAGATAGGGGGGATATCTGTCTTCTCCTCTAGTTGAAAGGGGGCTATCTGTTGGAGATGAATAGGATCCAAGCGTGTTGAGAGCCTACACAGATAAGACATTCCTAAGGGCAAAACCCTCTCTGGGGACACTTGCTCACACAGGTCAAGGACTGCTGTAATTGCCCAGTGATCACTACCCTTATATTTTGCCACCAAGAAATTCTTAAAAAGATTGAATTGCCAAAGGGAAGTAAATATGTAATCAATAGGGCCTAAGGACTGGCCCTGCCGGAAAGTGGCTGCTGCTGGCGAATCATTTTTATTTTGTCTGTTTAAATAAATCAGACCATGATTCGCCAGCCATTGACTCAACACTTTAGCCTCCTTTTTAATTATACCAGGAGGAAACTGTGCTGGGGGAATAGTATAAGAATCAAAAACTTCCTTCAGCTGCAGTTCCAACTGTTACGGGGAAGAGACAAGCATTAACATCCGGCCATTATTATCACTGCTTCCGGATATTTTGCAACCAGACGCTGGAATGGGGACAGGCTTTAGAGATGGTATGGTTAAACATGGCTGATTACGGTTTAAGGCATGAAGGAGAACCAGGAGAGCCAATGCTAGTCATGTAGCTCTATCATTCAACCATTTGTGATGGAAATCAAAACAAAATAGCAATACCAATACCACCTTAATTCCGCTTGACCCAGTCACTCTTCCCCCTGAGCACATTGAGTTTGTCACCAAAAGGTTCTCTGTTTAGAACAATTTACATTACCAAACCTTAAGACCAAAATGTGCTGGGGGAAGTGAGATAAATATCTTGGGACAGGGTGTGCAATTTGATGAACTTGGGAGAAAGACAAGTGAGCCTTATGGAAACATGAACAAAAAGGTATCAGATGGATCAGCTTCACAATTCATAGTGCCCCAAGAATATGGTGATGGTGGTCTGTGATGTGGCCCAGCTGCCGAGCCAGATGTTACAAGGAGATCATACCTAGGGAATTTGTATCAGCAGCTTCTACCTAACAGAAGATGTCACCACTTGCGTTGTGTACCCAGGCAGCCCATCGTCATAGACAACACACACCTTTAAGGGCCTGTTTAGCTAGAAGCAGAGGACAACTAAAACCATTCAACACCCTGTTTATATAATAGAAGCTGGCTATAATATTAGTGTTTGACCTCTTACAACATTCTTTGGAGTAAGGACAGAGGTTGACAGGATTTGTAGTGCAAAATAGAAGATTGCAAACTAGATCTAGTTCTCTGTTACCACTGTACCAGTACTTAATAAGGTAGTATTGACATTTTGTGTTCCTTTACTGAAGGAGATAATCTGTACATCATCTGCCTGATAATAGATATGTGGAGCACAGGTCAGACTACATACTGTTCTTGATTTTAAAGCAACAACCAACTGTACCACCATGGTAGGCATTAGCATATACGAATTGTGACGTTCTGCAAGGAGAAAGCAAACAAAGCTGCAAGACTTCAGTTCCACAGTGTCTGATTGGATCCAACCTAAGAGTCTCAAAATAATACATTTCAAATGCTGGGACCCCCTGAATGCCACTCTGAATTCCTACACAAATCTATCAGTGAAATAGCATACATGCAGAAGTAATTTGAAGAAAAATATGGAGTCAGCTTGTTGGAGGTTGTCACACATGATGTAGGTAGTGTATGTACTGGAGAATCGACGTATGATCAGGGTCCCATCACTCTGGGGCAGTAAGTCAGGTACCAGGACATTATGTGAAAGAGACAAAGGGGTTAATGGGCACATACAAGTGGGTGGATCAAATCAAAGAGGTGACTGACACCCTGCAGATAACCAACTCTGACCATTATGATAATATGGCATGAACGTCAGCAATTCCATTTTGACTACTAGGACAGGCCCTATCCAGTTAGAGTTAGCACACAATGGTACTGATCAGACTGTTGACGTCCTATCATGGTAAATGAACATAAAGTGCTATCTGCCATCCACAGCCTAGTGTAATAGCTGCCCTACAAATCAATGGAGACTGAAAAGTGTAATGTCATGCACTTTGTTTGTCAACTGCTTAAAACCATGCCAACCTGTAGAAGACAACAACAATAGAATTTCCCCTTTTAATTCCAGAGGGTGAACCATTTGCTCCTGGTCAGCATCGATAATGGCGATGATGACATCCTATGAACCATTGACCATAACACCCTCCAAGAACTCCTGGAATCCATTGGCACACCATTTCTGGACATAGGGAGGGTCAGCAATGTCATAGCATCCACGCATACCCTGCTCAACAACCTACAGACACCACCTATCACCACACCCATTCCGCTGTATTTACTTTCCAACAGGCTGCAGTAGGAATCCAGCGGGAGTAGGCAGATCACGTAAGGCAGGGATGAAGACCCTGGCAGCCATTCTAAAGGGGGTCTGTGGGAGCCTCAGTCCCAATAGGGACAACTCTGCTGCTATCGGAAGCACCTACTCCATGATCTCTGGCTTCCTGCAGTCCCTGGCTAACATTGCTGATGTTATGAGGCAGAGGCATCAACAACTGCCCAGCCAAAGTGGCACCAGCAATGTGGCCAAGGAGCTGGAGGCTATCTGACCCACCTTGGAGACTATTGAGAAGAAGCAGGACCCTCACGTGGCTGCCATGTCTGCCTAACACTGCGACATTGCTGCTGTGTTGCAAAATCAGCAGATGCTCCTTCCCTAAAGTGATGCCTCATGTTTTGGCACACATGAATACTGCAGGCATGGCATCCACAACTTCTGTCCCGATGTGTGTGTACCTCCCACGCCTGCCACAACACACACATCATAGGAGGAAGATGTGGACGGTTTATCTTTCCAAAAAGAAAGTCTAGAGTAGAATTCATCTTTGTCACATGTCCAGTTTATCCTTAGCCCTGTGCGGATCAACATGCCAGGGAACATTTGCTGTCACTGTCCTTGTTTTGACTTTGCCCAGTTCGCCTTGAACATTTGTGGACTGACAATGTGGGCTATCCTCCCTCAAGGCACCAAGGTCATCCTCTTGACTGATGCATTCCTGTTCCTCGGCATGTCCAGTGACATGTTTCCCACAAGGACTCTGTCTGGACATCTACTGGCTTGAAACAACCTTTGGGTTTGTTATCCTGTGAGCGGTCCCGGTGAGACTATTAAAAAAATGCACATGTAAATGCATGCCCCAAAAAGTACTAGCTGTGTGTTGTCTGCCTCTATGAGTCAGGACACGTTTGACCATTGGCTAATCAGGGGGATCACTACATCAAATACTTTAAAAGGGACATAATTATATCAACATAGTCTGGGACAATGCTAAGCAGTGAGAGTTTGACAAATGCTGTAAGCACCTATTGTGTGATGGTCATTAAGTACATACTCAAGGTGGCTACAATTATGTGCAACTGGTGTCATGCAGGCAATGTTATTGGTAAGATCAGTCACCCCACAAGTGTCATGCCCATCCATGAGTTATGAAGCAGCTATCAGAGTATCAGTCCACATACCAACTATATATACAGAAGTCATGGGGCACAACATCCCTCCAAGACATGTTGCAGTTGTAGCACACATGTTTCTCATACGTGACTACGAAAGGAGCACTCAGTCATCATGCGTCTGATGGAGCAAGGATTCGCACGTAACGTGACTTGCTTGTATTCAGTCCTCTTGAAATAACGTTAATATACTAATCAACGTGTTTGTATTACTAGTATCGCATTACACGACATCTGAGGGAAGCTTGCATATGTGTTTTTTTTACTAACTATAATCCGCTCGCATTAAAATGGCTGCTGCTACGCGGGATTTTTTATTGCGCATGCATCTGTCATACTCACGTGACATGACATACTCTGTGCTTGGAGGGAAAACTTTCGCTTCTGCGCACTAGAATTAAAATGGCTGATCTGGGTTACAGCATGCATGAAGCTTGCACTGCTGCTTTTGCTAAGCTGTTCGTTCTGCTTAACCTTAACGCAATAGTTAAATATAAAGTAATGGGAATAGAGTAGAGATAAGTGGTATACAGTGCATTATTTTATTCTGTGTTTTCAAACTGTTTCTTTTCTATTCTTGCATGTAAATCAATTTGGGCCTGATGCCTGTCACTGAACTTCATATTGAAACCTTTGAGCCTGCTCACCAGAGTCTGAAATCCATCAAGTCATGGCATTGAATGAGTGCCAGGGACAGTCTTGACACTGACCCAACGCACTCAATAGGTGATCGGGAGCAGAGGTGCTGGCAGAGCCCTCTGTCAAAAGGTTTGAAACCCATATCAGCACTGGGAAATCGATAACCCAATCGTGGTTCTGGATGTTAGCTGCAGAGAGGGAGTAGCGCAGGTGTTGCAACTTGACTGCGGGTGCTGGTCTTAACCTTTGGTGGTCCTGTCCTGATCCAATTTGGCTTTACCTGTCTTGATTCTGATCTGCACCTGCTAGCCTACTGGTGCCTGCAACTTTTGGGGTTCTATCCTTTAAACTGACCCGTGGCCAGGGTTAGTTCTTCACACCATTCTAGGTAAATATAAAATCTATGTGTGGTTTCGTCATTGATTTGTTCCCTCTCTTACCCTTCCTAATCGCTACATGTTTTAATTGCTGCATGTTTGCATATCATGATTCTTCTCTTTACCCTTCCTATTGCTAAAGTTTGACATATGTTCCCTTTTTACCCTCCCTATTGTTAAATACATAAATATTTTTGATGGTATTTCATGTTCCTTTTCTTTATCTTCCCTATCGCTAAATGATTGAAATCAGTTTAATACATCTCTTGCATAGTCATATTTTGATTTTGATCTTCATAATTGAAAGTCTTTTGGTGTTTAATCTTTGGATCATGACCATTTGAGAAACTTAGATAAAGAGTTTAAACTTCCCGAGTCTGTGGTTATTATATGAGTGCAATGTTAATTTTCGCTGCCTATCTTAAAACTAACTCCCTGATCCAATAGGTTTACAGGTACCAGCGACAAGGGTTGGTAAGTTAATGGTACAAGACCTAGTAGAGAAAAATATCTGGTAGTAGAGCAAAGGTTACCTGATTAAGTTATATATGTTATTGTATTGGGCCCAGGTGAGTATGGTAAATATAAATTCGGGTGACCTGCACGCTCTATCACGTCAATTAAAGCCACATCCACTGGTCAACAATTTCTGAATTTAAGAGCATGTGAAGTCATTGACAGTATGACAGATCTCTGTTCACAGATCAGAAGCCCACTCACACATGTTGCCTGACACTGCAAGCTAAGACTAGTGCAAGTGTACAACTTATTCTGTGCACAATAGATCATTGACACACGGTAAATCATGATGTACACCTGTATGTATCAAACAGGTAGATTTAATGGAAATATAAAAGTAAAAATAGTGATCCTATCTACCCTATACTAAATACCAATCCTAACCCATCCTACACTACCTAATCCTATCTAAATTTAACACTGACTTATCTTAGCTTAGCTTAACCTACACGCCTGGCATTGCATTTTAAACATCAACCCTCCACCCATTTAAGTAACATATTAACACAGGACAAAATAAACTACATTTCAACTACCTACATATGTAACCTAAACAAATAAATATTTTTGGGGGTTTTATGACATAATTTTTTTATATTTTATTATTTATACATTAAACACACTTCAACCCTCCCTCACTATCTAACCATCCCAAAGTATTCCTATCCAACAACAAACAAGCCCACCCTAGTAACACTATCATAACACTACACTAACACTACTCTTACCTAACTTATTCTATACACCACCCTAATAATATGGTGTGCTCTCAAACATTAAAAAATTGTAGGAGGTGTCTTGGTGGGTACTAACGCTTGTCCTGTCTAACTGTCTGCCTGATGTACTGGAGTGGGGACAGGATCTGGTCCATATTATTTCCTACTACATCCATGCGCAGTTTAAAGTCTGATATGTCCATCCTCGTGCCTGCTTCAGACTTGGAGGGTCCTCCTGTGGGCTGTTGTGTGGGTGAAGGTGCCTGTGAGTGTCCACTTCTTGAGGTGACAGGTGTTGCAGCCTGTGAGGTTCCACTCCTTGAGATACTGGGTGTTGAAGCCAGTGAGGGTCCTGCAGTTGTTTGGGTACGGCTGGCCGAACTTCCAGTGGTGGGGGTCGGTGGGCCCCTGGCAAACGCAGGCCACTGACACTGGGCATTTTCCGTCTGGTATTCATAGCCCTGTATGACTTTTCAACCTACTTGATATGTTGGTAACACACCTGTCTCTTATTGAAATTGTGCTGTAAATCAAGGGTCATTTTGTCTGTGGAAACAATGAAGTAATATGCCAGTCATAGGCTGACTAAGAACAGGTATTGACATTATGAACTCTCATAATTTACATTACACTGATGTCAGTTGCTCCAACACTCTTCATACACATTGCTGCTTTGATTGACTGCACTCATACCTATAGCTAGCATATTTGATGTAGATGGGCCTAATTTGCTAAGGTAAACCATTTGATAGACTGTGCAATACCAACACCATCGGCGGATGTAATAATGACCATTTCCATATAGAGCAAGTTCCGAAACATACATGTTTTTGAACCCATGGAATGGTACACATTTTCATATTAACTGTGTATTGGTTTACCAAGGGCATCCTGCAATTGCCTTAATGCCATAGGCATTTAACACATTCGATACGTCATGTCTTGAAAGCACATATCTTGCATCACAAATGTTTGTAATTGATGAGGCAAGGAGCCATATAAGGATGCATTGCTACCTCAGCAGATAACTTTGCTGGTCTGACATGTAAAAATGAATGCAGGAAAAGTATCCCTCATCATACAGTGGCATATGAACATAATCATATTTGACCTGATGCAACTCTACTTTGGACCATGCCACAGCTGAATACATGTACACAATATAATTGCATGTGCAGATAACAGGCATACTGTAGCATTCACACCAAAAACATGATCTATTGTGCATCCACTACCACATAAATCAGCATTTTCTGACACTAGGATATGGCTCCCCTCGCACACAACGTTCATGTTGTCATTCCCAGATAGGCAAATTGTACACCTCAACAAAGTCTGATATTGATAGACATGCAACATATTACGAAAACTTCCCATGATCTATTCCTCATTTCGAGAAGTTAAATTGGGAGTAGGATGCACAATGAATCAGGCAACTCCCTACACATCGGACATCACACTCCTTGCACAACACTGATTACACAGATAAAGGCACTCACCAGTGAAGTTTGGATTGCTGAAGTTGGCTATCTCAATGTCTGGGTAAGGGGGTGGTCCAGCTACAAGAGATAACAAGTATTGCACATTGTTAATCTATTACACATATATGATTAGCCACTACACCACAGTACATATGCAAGGCTATTGTCCATGGAACCTAACAGGTTGTATTTGTGCAGACAGTTGAAATGCTTGGTTGATACATATTGGTAAGGCTGTCTGAGTCATACATACATATGAAACTCTTACACATACATCTGTTGGTAATTTAGCGCAACTAAGTGCTGAGCGGCATCACTACCTAACTACACACATGTAGCTAACTTGGATGATGCTGTGCACCTAAACAATGTTGTCTTTAACAACAGGAGTATAAACCATGTTGAGATTAAGGTAGGACCGTAAAGTAAACATCAATATCTCAACTGGTATAGTTAAGTGCACCTACACACTTCACATACTATACTTAGCTAGGTATTGGTATCCGAAGTCCCTCCATAAACAAACACCAGTAAATAGTTACGCTACATACATCTCAAATCATACATTCGGGTTTACAAAGCAACTTTTGTACTAAACTTGTCAGTGCTGCTGGCTGAGAGCATGTAACTGTAAAACTATATTCCATGCATCCCAAAGCCTAGAACACCAGATAACAGATAGAGGTAACATAAACAGTGGCACACATCATAGATGCTAGCCAATTCAGGAGAGGTATGCCAAGGTGTATCAATGGCACATCACTATGGTACTCCTTCACAAGGCTCGAGCATAGCCACAGCATATATTAATACGTTGTAAGAAGGGAAATAACAGCTGTGCAAGGGCCTTGTAAATAAGCCCCTTCATGTATGACGTAGATACTGTAATGCACAAACAAAGCTGAACATGACAATGACTGCAGTGGAAATAGCATCTTTGGAGCACATGTGCACTACCAGTCATTTAGTCACATGAAGTTTCTGGACAGGCATTGCAATGTATATTACCTCCATACTTCCCTGGAACTTATTTATCTCACCATCGGTAACAGTGACAATAGTGAGGCACACACTGTCTCACGGAAGGCACTGGTGCACATTTTGTTCCTGCACTATAGGCATGGAGTTTTCCCTTTTTGCATGTTCCCAAGACAAAATAGAACAAAACACCATAGTGAGCCATACTTAATGGTCCCTAAAAGTAACAATGGTCACATTAAAAACATTGGATAGCAGAAACAATGTATTTATTTTAATGTTCATCCACCAACTGTAAGGGCGACATATTGCAGCAGGTCGGCATCCCTGCCCACCAGATCTGCCCCGCTTCAGTTGTGGAGTATCAAAGTCAATGCCATGTATACACAGCATCTCTTGTCTTAAGCTCTCCCACCTCTACTTCAGGGCCTTCACAGGGTACCCCTGTAACACATGGCCCCATGTTGCAACATATTTGGCAGGTATTTGCAGACCAGCCAGAGGAAAGTACCCACCTCCTAGAACATCATCGGCCAAGTACGTCTCTGGCCTGGCACAATCCCACCACTTACTACCAACCTAACCCTACCTAAACCCTAAAACACCCTAATACCTCAAACACAAAAGTATCCCAAAAGACAAACACCCAACAGTACAGTGAACGACAAAATACACCAAATACACACACAATGGATAAAAGGCACACACCAGGGCAGCAGACACAACGCACAAACTCCAAAAATCCTCCTCCTGCTCAAAACACTCCACCTTTCCCTAGCAGAGACATATAAACTGTGATTGTTTATGAAATTGAAAGTAATTGTATAGTTCCTGGTTTCCAGCATGCAAGATACATTACATCACTTTCCTTACTCCGTTACTTCATTTCCTGGTCGGAAGTGGACAATTTTCAGCCTATGCATGTTTTTTTAATGCTAGCGCACATTGCCTCTATTTCACTAGAGGCCTTGTAATGGAAAACAACAGAGTGTCATTTTTAGGTTGAGCATAAAATACCTCTTGTATATACTTTAGTATATCTTTTCTATGTTTATGTACTTTGTGGACTCTGCAGATCAGCCCCAGGACTTGTCTGCTTACTGTTAAGGACTTTTTTTCTGTCTTGATAGAAAACGACCAGTAGAGGTCAGTAAAATACTAGATTGACTTTATCATTCTCTAGATTCCAGTCCATAGAAATTGTCTTCCACGAGCACCCATAGACAATAAAAAAAATTCAATTCTTGAATTTTCAATGATATGACCACCAAAGGCCCTGATTTTATATTAAAAAGAGAGATTTGGACTATACCATTTCAAGCTGAAAGGTAATATTTCTCTCCATGTGTTCCCATACCTGGCTTGTCACACAGTTTGGTGCTTACTTTCCCTCCATGTTAAAGAACAGTAGATGTTTCAGTATCCAGGCTAATGTGCTGCATAGCTAAATACATATAAGGTCCCAAAGGTTAGACCGATTGCATTGCAAGTCGCGGTTGCAGGCAAGAGGTGTTTCACTGTTTTCGGATATCGGACCTGTACACTGGGGCTGAGGAATTTGGATAGAGCGGGACTGCGAGTCCCAGCGGTGACTGCGGCGCTCAACCGGCCGCACCTGGAGACTCTTCCCGCCCCCACCTCCTCCTACTTAATCAAGCTCAAACCCGCGCACGCGGGACGCGCACGGGCGAAGCCCAGGCCAAGGGCGGGCCCGTTGTAGCCCGTTCGAGCCCGGGGGAGACCGGACCGGGCCACCCCTCTGGGCCTGTGGCTAGCTTCCCATGACTTACCATATTCTGTGCCCCATCGTTTTAGCCTGGCTGAGATTCAACTATATCAAGATCAAAGCAACATGTCTACAAGGGAGACGAGGAGCAAAGCCACGGCATCGGCTACCATGGTTGCAGGTACTCTGGACAGTTTTCTTATTAGAGCTAACACTGACGGCCCTAGAAAGACAGCTCGCGGATGGGATTGAAAGTACTAGGCGATCTTCTCTGGGTTTAACTGCGAATGCGAGATCCCTGGAAATACTGGATGCTTCCCATCTATCTCTTTTGGATAGTATTGACCAAACAATTGAATCTGTCTTACAACAGTCAAGGACTTCCTCAAACTCCAACAGACTCCCTCCAGACTATACCTGAGGCGACTCCTCTTCTAACATCTGATCCAGTCTTGACACTGGATGAGGGGAGTGACCTAAACTTATCTCACTCACGGGTTCCTCGAGAAGGTGCTGTTCTGAAAAGAAAAAGAGCTAGACAGTCTAAGGGTGTAAAAAGGGCCAAATTGGATCATTCCCCTAGTATCACCAATAATATGCCCGACATAACGGAATCCTCTTCTCCCATAACTGTCAACGATACTGGGAGACCAAAACAGCCCTCCCAATTGCAGGTGCCAGTACAGTCTGGCCCGTTTAGTTTTGGTGAGGGGTCCTGTGGCGGGAGGGAACAGTCTATTCATTTTATTACCAATGTTCTGAAGAAACTCCTAGACCCCCCTATTGGCTAGGCTTGACTGTATTGATACCAGGCTACAAGCAATAGAAACAGTGACCGGGGGTATGAAGGATCAGCTAAGAACTTTGGGTAGTATTCAAGGTGTAACTCTGATGAATGCGGGGAGTTCCCTTTCCTCTAACCCATCCAGTACCCTAACCACAAAGAGGACTAACTCCCACTCTACAGCAAGTGTACCCATAGTTACCCTACCAAAGCCTACCCCTTTACCCCTCCCAAGGCAACTTCCTCCCATGCCTTTAGTGCGGAAATCAAAGCTGCCTGTGCCAACGACCATAACGAGGCAAGAAAAGATGCCCACCAGGACTGGTGACCGCCCCCCCCAGATTGTTAACAGTTTAAATTGGCCAAATATAGTTAATCTACCTCCAGAGGCGGCACCCCATACTGTAATCTTGACCGGGGGCCCTGAGCTTTCCAACTCTGTACCAGAATCCTTTGATTCTTTAAGAAACAAAGTGATTAGTTGGTTGAACATTCATAGGCCCCTGCCACCAAATATGAGAGGTGAAATACTGATGGTCAGGAGGGTCACCTGGGTGGGACACACTACAAAGAAAATAAAGTGTGACTGCATTCTGGTAAATTTCAGGGATTCGCAGATTGTTTCCCATATTTGTAACTGGCTGGGGAGCCCGGGAATCACAACCATTCAACTGTTACCATTGTCCTTTTTCTATCCGCCAAGAAATTACAATTTGTATTCTGGGGTGAATGATGGCTGGACAAGGGTGGGATTTGCCATTGATGGCACAAGGTATAGGCCTACACGTCATGATATACCAACACCTCGGTCCGCATGTATTAAAAATCCTTTCCTGGAATATAGCGGGCCTGTGTAACAAATTGGCCTGCTCTGACTGGGGGTCATTTATAGACTCGAACGACATCTGTTTATTCCAGGAAACATGGGCGCGGGAGGACCAGTACCGTTTAGGATTTGCCTCATTTTCAGTCGCTGCTAGGTGGGCGGGAAAAGGCCGCCCGTCAGGGGGGCTAACAATTTGGGTAGCAACTCATTTGGGCTGCAGTGCTAAAATTATGGATACAGCTTCAGACAATGTCCAGTGTATAATTCTAGAGTGGCATAATGGCTTCAGATTGGCAGTGGTCAATATCTACTCTAGACCTGTGAGTGTCACTTCTGAGTCTGAAACTATTGAAGAACTATCCTCCTTTCTAACCAACATTCCTGAGGGTGCCACGCTTGTGGTGGGAGGGGATTTTAACTCCCAATTTGAACCACTTGATGGTTTGCTAGATGCCGTAAATCAGGAGGAGGATACTGTCTGGAAAATCCCTCAAGTGGCAGGCCCTCCGGCAAGAGCATGGACACGCCTAGCGGTACAAATCACTTCATTGATGTTGACCCATTCGATTAGGGCATGTAATGGCCGTACAAAGTCTGATAATCCCCCTGCCTCCACTTTTTGCCAGTCAGGGAGGAAGGCACGTCTCGACTATATTTTTGTGGAGTGTAGGGCTTGGAATAGAATAGTAGACTTTAAGGTCACACACAGGGGGGAGAGTGACCATAATCCTCTAATTTTAGACTTTAAAATCCCTGGCAATCACAAGGGCAATTTATCACCGCAATCTGTTATACCCAATAGGGCTACCCTGTAAAGTTAATAGACGCAGGGTAAGATGGGACAAGTTGGCCAAAAATCCCAATGGGTTAGCTAAGTTGTACACTCAGGTAATCCCAGTATTGGTTGATGTAGCTGCTCTTACTGAACAGCATCCTGTGGAAGATTCTCATGGAAGATTGGGAAAACTTAACAATGTATTAATAAGCATCCTCTCTGAAATTTTAAATCCCCCAGGTCCATGTGTAGGAGGAGTGGTAAGGAAGCCATCCTGGTACAACAAGGCATGTAGACGGGCAAAAAGTGAGCTACTTTTGGCACTAAAACAGAATAACAATAGGGATCTTATAAAAAGCAGGAGGCAAGTATACCGGAACCTCATTCGACACGCTAAGATCGAATGAGAGAATGAGAATTGGGTAAAGTTAACTCTGGCTCTTGCGGTTAAAGACGCACGAAAGTTCTGGCAAATTGTGAGCACTGGCTGAGCTGAACCAGAGCTGGCAGTAGCACCGAATTTTGCTGCTGAGGTCTGGGAAGAACATTTTGCTAGATTGTACGAGGGGGATATTTCCAGCACAAACATCCCCTCACCTGGTGCAGCGAGCACTCTTGTCTCTCTCTCGTCCGAGATTAGGTTCACTTTAGGTGAGGTTCGGGCGGCTATAGCTAAGCTCCCCGCGGGAAAAGCCCCAGGGCTGGACAAGGTCCCGGGGGGCCTCTACAAACAGGAATCTGAGATATGGGCCCCCTATCTCTTAAAATTTTTTAATGCAGTTCTTGGGGGAATGGCACTTCCAAATACTTGGCTGGGAGCTGAGTTGGTCCCTATCTTCAAGAAGGGGTCGCCTCTGCTCCCAGCCAACTACAGGCCAATCAGCCTAATAGATGTATCTCAGAAACTTTTTGCCAGGCTGATTCTGGACCGCCTCTTGGACTGGGTTGAGGACTCTGAAATTGTAAGTGATTATCAAGCAGGCTTCAGAAGGAATGGATCCACCACCGACCATATTTTCAGATTAAATATGCTTTTCTGGAAAACGGTCAAAGTGGAGGGCGGTTTGCTTTACACTGTTTTCGTAGACCTTCGTGCGGCCTTTGATTTGGTTCCGCGAAGGAAACTTTGGAGTGTATTAGGGGATTTAGGCTTCCCAATCCCCCTTTTGGATATTTTAATACGACTCCATACGCAGAATTTAGCAATGGTCAGGTGTGGGAGACAAGGCAATCTGTCATCTAGTTTCTCCGTTGGCAAGGGGGTAAGGCAGGGTTGCGTTTTTGCGCCAACCCTGTTTTGCCTCTATGTCAATGGAGTAATTACTCACCTGAATACGGTCTCCAATAGAGATGCCCCAAGGCTCGCTGGTTCAGGGATCTCTGCGATTATGTTCGCAGATGATACCCTGTTGTTGGCAAAGACTCCGATGGGCATACAGTGAGTTTTGGATGGCTTTGTCTCATTTTGTCAAGATCGGGGACTAGAAATAAACACATCTAAAACAAAATTCATGATCTTTAATCCACCGAAAACATCTCGCCCAAACCCTGCTATAGGTGATGTACGTTTGGAAAGCGTGCAAACGTTTGAATACCTGCGATTAACTCTCAATGAAAATATGACTTGGGTGCAACACCAGATTAAAACCCAATTAAAGCTCTCGCAAAAAGCAGGGGGATTCTCAACTCCTAAAACAATCTACGTCAAAACCTATTTGTCCACCTCTTAAAATCTATAAAATGCAGGCACGGGGAGTGGTGATCTATGGAGGGGAACTGTGGGGTCACAGTTGTCACCCAGAAATTACTGTTACGGAAAATACATTTCTTAGGCAGTTGGTATCTTTGCCGCTAGTACGCCCCTATTACCCCTTAGGTTGGACCTGGGACTGAGATCACTTATGGAAGAACTAGGACTTAATCCTCTAACTTTCTGGAGGCGTCTCTGGGTAACCCCTGAACTTGCCAGCTATAGGCACGAGCTTGCAGAATTTTTAAAATTCCCAAATGTTTGGAATTTCCCCTAGCTGAAATATATCAGGCAGGAATTTGACAGGCTAGTTTGCCCTTTACTATGGACCAACCCTGAACAAGCGTGCAGGGGTATATCCCGTAAGGAGCTAGTTAGTCTGTACTACGATAATAATTTGTCTGCCTGCTTAATGAATGCCCAAATGGGGACAATGACGAGTACATTCTTGGTACTAAAAGATCACTATAAACTAGAGACCACTTCTGATACTATTAGCCCTAATGGGTATAGGAAGTTGTACCTCCAATGGAGACATGACTCCCTACCAATAAGAGCCCTTACCAGTCGTTGGCACCCCAATGCTCCCAGAAACTGTCCAGCGTGCACTACGGAGTTAGAGAATGAGTTGCACATAGTCTTCTTCTGCCCTTCCTACCAGATTCCTAGGAAGAAGTGGATCATCCCTATTTGCAAAAACTTGGGGATTAGGCAGTGTTTTCACTCATATCGAATATTAAAAACAGATCTATCCCCAATAATTGTTTTTGCTGTTACGAAATTCCTGGCTGCTATATGGAATATCAGAAGAAAGTACGTGGCAAAATGAGATCAAATGCATTTGCGTATAATGCTCGGGTGTTTTGGGGGTATTGGTGACCAGAGGTTCTTTGTGTTGATTGTCTTTTTAACCTTAGATAATGTTTTTACGATGAATGAATTTTATGGCACTTTGTACTTTTGTATTTTTAAAGAATTGTAACGATGTATGTTGATATTTTATTGTGTATTCTTTTATGACATATTTTTGTCGAAATAAAGATGAAATGAATGAATGAATGCATTGCAAATGCTTGTTTATCTAAGTGACGGAACAAAAATATCACGCTGACTTAGGTAGCGTCATTGTTTTTTGGGCGCAAGTGCAAACAAAATGTTTTTCTTTCTCTTATGATGTGCCGTTCATGCTCAAATTGAAAGTGTATGTTTTTATTCGGTGTGATGGGTATTGTTGGACTGTTGCTGTCTCATGGTTCCAATTGTGCATAATGCGCAAACACGCTGGTGACGCATTGGCACTTTTTCCCATGGGTGCTATGTATGCCAAGCAGGTTTGTCTACAAATGACATTGTATATGCTTCCACCTATGATGCAAGAGTCAACCTACGCAATGGGGTCAGTGTAATACATCTACGACTATTCTTTGCAAGGAGCAATTAGCCCCATGTAGCACAGTGGAGCCATCAGGTGTAGTCCTGATGTGAAAGTGTGCAACTATTGCCTGCACACACATGCAAGGGGGAATATGAATAGGGCTATTTGATTCATCTCATTAGTACCATTTGCATCCAAGAGCCATATACCACAGGACAGTGAAAGAGTCAACATGTGTGGCCGCCATGACCATTATTCATGGTGATTGTAGTATGGTAGGTCACCATGAATCTCTTCACAATGCATCCCCACAGTGTTACTTGGGCATTGCAGTGGTGTACATATGCAACACTGTGGCACTGGCAACATATGATATGTAGAGTTTTTCTCTGTTAATTGAGGCAACTTTCAGCTATTTTAACAGCATAAGTAGACTGTAGTTTTGGGAGTGTGTTTCTAAGGGCATCATGTGTGGAACACTGCAAAGTACTCATGGGAAATTTGGCCTCCACTTTTAAGCACAAGTATGAGGCCTTACACATGGCTAGCATCAGGAGACACACATAGAGTTGTAGGCCACCATCTACGTTAGCACACCATCATCATAGTGGCTGGCAATTGAGAACCATCTGCTACAGGTAGTTGGCATGCTGAGTATTTCACTTGTAACAGAGGATGTTCTAGATAATTAGTCTATGTACCATATATCAGTAGTACAAATGTGGTATGTCAGTAGTATAGTCTGATTATAGACTACAAATGCTAATTTCTCTGAATGTTTATTCATAGACAGATGTACAATGCGTTATTTTACCGCATTTTTCTATTGCCTTTCTGATGTTCCAGGTTGCAGAGGCTCCTCAGCTCCTTCTTCTCTATCCTGTAGCATTTCCTCCTCCACATTGTCTTCTGGCCACAGTACATTGGTCCTGACACATATGTTATGCAAAATACAGCATATCAAAATGATCTGACAGTCCATGGTTGGGGAGTAGAGCAATCTACCCCCAGATACATCAAGGCAGTGGAACCGTGATTTGAGGACTCAAAATGTCCGCTCAACGATAGACCAGGTGAGGCTTAGGCTTGGTTGTATATCTGCTAGGCTTGGTTTTTCTGGAACTTCACCAGTATCATGACCTACGGCATCAGTTGCGTAACCTTGAACAGCTACAAAGAAAGGAAGTGTTGTATTAATCAAAACTCATGATGAAGGTGATTCCAATATTTATATCCATTGTGGCCTGTATGCAGCTTTATACATTCACCTTGCAAACTGCCATTTAGATGACATAACAATGTGTGGCTTACAAACAAGTTAATTTAGGCAATGGCTGACACAGAGCCATGCATACAAGTGTGCTGCCCACTGTGATTACTTTAGTATTTGTCATTCAGCAATGCAGTTGTTAACTTGTCAGCAATGACATTAGTCTCTATATCATTGAGTAGACAAATGTCTCACAGCGATTTATTGTGTCAATTTAATGGTACCTTGGCAATTCTTAACCAATTACCTTTCTGATTGAAGGACAAGTAACAGTACCTGTTGATGTGTATTCCTTCAGGTACACATATTTTGTAGTTATATCTTAAATCCACATTCTTCAATGCATCAGGCATGGTAAGGATGGTGGGTGCATGCGAATATCTGACATATTAGCCTGCACATCGTAGTGCACAGAGTCCAGTGTGGTAAAAATATACAGAAGTTAGTAGATGTGTGGTAATGTTGCACAGTACAGTTGACCAAGGAGACTGCATACAATACAATGTGCAACACATCTTGGGGACAGTGTAGGCCATATCTTTTACATAATTCAGTGCTTATCGGTTATGTGTCTACCCAGGCAGAAGCAGTCCAATATTTCTCCATTATAGTCATGATATTTCCCTGAAAACGTTGTTGTTGGCTGTCATGGGGAATGTAGTTTGTGTATGAGGGGGCACCCCTGCTGCACAGTCTAGCACCTTGAATGTCAGCTGTAGTGTTTTTTTCAAAACAAATTTATACATGTTTTTCAACTTGAATGTGATGTGTGTTTATGATTTGTGATGCGATGGTGCATTTTTTAGGGTAACCACTACAGTGTATATATATGTCCATTTATCTCAGCTTCACAGCTGTGTGCTATTTTTGCATTCTTCTTGCCCATGGGATTGACTTGTGCTACACAGACTTCTCACAGGGATTGCCCTGCTTCAGCAATGTTTTTTGGTGCTTCATTGTTATTATTTCATCTTATGTGAGGGTCTTTGCCACAACTAGATGTGCACATTGGTCCTCATTTGTTTTTCTACACACTGGACATAAATGAATGTGGAAAGACTGAGCTAACCTACATTGAAAGGGAAGTGATGGAATGTGCATTTCTATTTACAACAGCACATCCACTTTTTGTCTACTTTCACCTACTCACATAATTGTGTATAATGCCAATACCAAGCCCCTTTGCACCGTGCTTGCTATCCTGACATAACGTAATGTTTTAAGGGACAGGTTCCAGAACCAAGTGCAATCCCCCCTCAATGTGTAATGCGGAAGGCTGCACACATTATGATTGGACATGGGAAAGAGACCTGTGCTTATGTGTTCTCTTTTCACCTCCCCTTGGGTGGTACACCACTTGCACACTGTTGCAGGGTCCCTGAACTTAGGATTTGTGTAAGAATCATGTGATCTACATTGGTGTTGGATGGGAAAGGGCACTACATTGTCCTTGGTATTCATCCATAAAATAGGGAGAATGAGAGATGCAGTTTGTTGAGAAATGCAGTAGTGCATACATATGAGGCCTTACAATTGTCATGCAGAAATACTTCCCATTGCCAAATTGACATGATTTGGGCATGTGCTCCACCCAAGCAGCATGACTGATGATAGTTCCTCAGCCCATTAGAATTGTACATGTGGGACAAAGTGACATATTCCGTGTCAGTGGTGAAGCCGGGTGGGCCTGGTGACTTGGTGGACTAATGCGCCCACTGCAGGGGCCTCTTTTCAACCTCATGGCCAAAGGTTCAATTCCCAGTTTGACCACTCACCTTCGATCCATCTGAGATTGATAAAATGAGTACTACTGAGTTGGGTAACCTTAAACAACAGTTACTCAGCAACAAGATACCTACGGGTGAACGTGCGCTTTACAATTACACGTTATGCCAACATATGTGACTTGTATATAATTTCCGGCTCATTTGCCATGTATTATGTGAAAAGTATATGGGGCCACACCAACAACATATGCACAGTCAAATTCAACCCAAGACTGATATATCAAAGTGTTCCTACATGATTGAGTGCCTTGTGGTATGGCATGTGCTTGAGATTCTGGAAATGCTGATTGATGGAAGATTGCTGCAAGATGCCATGTCCACTGCCAAGGTACCTGGCAAGGACATTGATAAAAAGTCTGAGATGGTGCAGAATTACCTGCACCTTCACTGAATAGTTGTGCTTCCTGTTGCGGTAGATGTGTAATGTAGCCACAGAAGGCCCAAATTGCACATGTGTGCAGTCCATTGCCCCCCACACATGTGGAAATCCTGCAACGACATAAATGCCTTGCTCGTTGTCCTGTTGTTGCTGTGTTGGAGAAGTAGAGGTACTGTGACATGAAGCTTATGGTGGCATCTAGGACTACGGTGGTGGGGAACCTGGAGAAAGATGCTTGGGATACTCTGGCCACTCTGGTTGTGGTGGGTTGAAAAGTTCCTGTTGCCAGCATGTGGGGAACAGTGAGTAGTTTGGCCTTTGGAGGTATGTTGGTGCAGCTCTGGGGTGTTGGCTAAAGCATTGGCTCAATCTGGTGCAGGAGGCAGACATTGGACTCCCTTTTGAGCCAGAAATGGGAAATGACCTTTTCCTCCCAGAGGTCAATTAAGGTTATCCCTTGATGGTATGTCTGTTCCCTTCTCCTGCGCTGCCTCTGTGGTGGTGGTGGAGGTCTCTTAGGTGCTCCTAGCTGCAATAGCAGTGGATACATGGCATAGTAGTGCTTGCCAAAGTCATTTGAGTCTGTTCTGCTTTTATAGAGTGTATTAGTGTCATTTATTAAGATCAGTTTTTCCCTCGTAGTGAAAAAATGTATTTAATGGGACCGGCAGCAGTTTTTTGTTATTAGCAGCGTTTCAGAAAATCCTTGTATGCATGGCAGCGTGTGTTTGGCGGGTATTTTTCCAAGGGAAAGACTACCTTGGCCAAGCTGGCGTTGTAAAAAATAAGCGCTAGCTGTAGAAAAGTGATGCTTGAGGACTCTAGCATCACTTTGTAAATAAAGCAGTAAACAAACTCAGCAGCATCAAACAAATGACGCCACAGCAGCTTTAAATTCTTGAAAATATGCCCCATAGCAGGGAGAAGATAAAGGATGATTGTAAAAACAATGTGTAAAAAAATGTGGGCAGAATTTTTTACTTGGATGTTTGCAAGAATTACATTTAAATACTAATGGAAACCGTACACTCAGCACAATACAAGTTTATCTATGAGGAGAAATTAGCCCAAATCCTAAGGACTGTCAATTAATCAATCAATCAGGGTTGGTAAAGACCAGCTACTCAACTGCAAAGGTCTCAAGCCGCTAGGGGGGGCAGCTGCGTTGAGTCCTGGGGTCATCCGAAGGGCCAGGTCTTGAGGTCTTTCCTAAACTAGAGCAATGTGGGGATTTTCCAGAGGTCGAGGGGGAGGTCATTCTAGGCCTTGTCTCTGAGGTAGGAAAAATACTTTCCTCCCATTCTGGTGTTGTAAATGTGTTGGCTGGTGGCCAGAGAGAGGCCAGCTAATCGGAGGTGTCTCTTGGATGTGTGAAAGGAGCGGTAGTTGTTTAGGTATGCTGATCCGATGTTTTGGAGGGCCTGGTGTTGGGCTTCGCAGTCAGCGCTGCCCGCAGTAGTGTTCCTAACCCCCCCCCATGGCCTTCGATGTGTGCCTCACCTGCCGATTCTCGTCAGCTGGCAAATGTGGAGCTTGAGGCACTCATGAGGGAGGGGTCCGCAAGGGGAACGCGCTTCGCGTTCCATATTGGACCCCGTCAGACCTCCTGCGATTTCCCCGCTTACTTGAATTCTCAGTTCAGCTCCGCGTTGAAAATATGTCCTGGGTGTTTCTCTCCTGGTGTCCTGTGGTGCTCTGTTCCGTCCAGTGTGATGTTCTTCTCCCGGTGTACAGTATTGTCCTGGATTTCCAAAGTAGGATACATATTATCCAAGTATCTACTGGCTTAAGATACTTATATGATCTAGTGCTCTTTATTCATTATGGAAGGTGCTTCTTGCCTTGAACTTGTTTCATTTCAAGATTTCTTCATATCTGTTTCTGCAAACAAAGACAGATTGTCTTTCAAGCCACTTCACTGTAAACTATGCACTTTGACCCTGCACCGTTCTGTGCCCTACGTTTGTTACCTTTATTGTTTCTCCTGACTAGGAATATACATTTTTTATTTTTTTCCTGGATTTCAGGCGAAATATATGAGTTTTGTGTGTCAGTTTATTCTCTTTGGTGGTTGTTATGTTTCACATTTTTTATTGTTTACAGCTTAAATTCTGCAGTCCTTGGAAATAATAAGTGTATGTTTATTTTCTAGATAAATTCTGTGAGTCTCTTGCTCTAGAACTTTGTGATTTCCTTCATACAACTGCAGAACCTACAACAGGTAGAATACTAGAATCCCCAGTTATGTATACAGAAAAACCATAGGCTAAAAAGAGTCATACTTACATGTGTGTTTTTCCCATTAGGAATCCTGGTAACACTGAATCGAACTGACCAGTGTTATGTTATGTTATGTTAAAAAGCTTATAAAGCGCACATATACCCATAGGTGTCCTGGCGCTAACCGTTGCCTAACTGGTTACAAAAAGCTATAATTCAGCGGTTATTGGGAAAACAACCACGTTTTTAGCCCCCTCCTGAAAGCAAGTAGCTCTGTGTTATTCCTGAGATATGATGGCAGATTGTTCCATGCTTTAGCAGCACCCACAATAAAACTTCTGCCACCCCAAGTGGCTATTTTGACTCGAGGAACAACCACATATTTTATCGCAGTGGTCTTCCGGGGACATACCATTGAAAATGTTTCCTCAATTAATCAGGGCCCCTGCACGTCAGAGATTTAACCCCTTCACTGCGGCGGCTATTACGCCGCAGTGCTAAGGGGGCGGAGTGGAAGATCAGCGGGTGCATGCTGGTGACGGAACCGCTCCGTCACCAGCATTGGTTGCGCTGTGCTTATGACGGAGCGGTTCCGTCATGGCCCCGCCCGCTCAATAGAACACCCAGCGCAGGCGCGGAATGCACGCTGCGTAGGCGCGTCGGGCGGGCCATGACGGAACGGCTCCGTCATCAGCACAGCGCCACCGCGGCTGATGACGGAGCGGTTCCGTCATCAGCAGGGGAGGGGTTAAACACCGTACACAGTGCTTTGAATTGAGCACGCTGTATCATTGATAGCAAGTGAATCTGCTTTATTTCCTTCCTAACAGAGACCAATCTAGAGGTGCTGGTAATCAGCCTGGCTGCCGTATTTTGCACCAGCTGGAGTCTGTATAGATGCTTCGTATGAATATTTGCATACAGACTATTACAATAATCCACCCGGGACTAAATGAGCGCGGTGACTGACGTCCTAAAACCTTCCTTCGGCAAAAAGCAATTTTATTTTCTGCAAAACTCTGAGGAGGTAGACGCTTTTTGAGACAACTCCACTAACCTGTTTCCCAAAGGTTAGTTCATTGTCCATGATCACCCCTAAATTCTTAGCTTTCCTGGTGGGGGCAGGGGGAACTCCCATTTCTTCAGGCCACCAGTGGGCTCTACTCCTTCTTCCTTTCCTTGTATTTTTTCCTCTTCTTCCCCACCTTCCCCCTTTGGCTTTGACTTTGTTGGGCAGAAGAGGTGGGTGAGGTAAGTAGGGATCTAAAATCCTTTCCATCCATTTCACCCCTGCGGAAAACCCAGGTGAGCGTCACACCTGGTAAGAGTGAGTGAGGAGCTTTAAGGTTATTCTTCTTTCGATGGGGAGCCAGTGGAGATCTCAGAGGTGTTGAATGATGTGATTGCGATCGGGATGTCTAGGGTCAGTCTTTCTTTAGAGTTCTGGAAAGCCTGGAGTTTGTGAAGTAGTTTCTTGTTGTTTCTGGAGTAGAGGGTGTTGCCGTAGTCCAGTCTGCTACTGATGAGGGTGTGCGTGACCGTTTTTCTGGATTCAGAAGGGATCCATCTCAACCTTTTTCAGAGTATGGGGAGGGTGTTGAAGCAGGCTGAGGATACAACGTCGATATGACGGTTCATCGTGAGTGATGAGTCTAGTATTATGCCAAGGTTTCGTGTGTGGTCTGTCAGGGGGGGGGGGTGTTTCTGAGAGTGGGAGACCACCAGGTGTCATCCCGTGCTGAGAGGGTGGTGCCAAGGATGAGGACTTCTGTTCTCTGAGTTGAGTTTCAGGCTGCTCTTCTTCATCCAGGTGGTGGCGGCTTTCATTCCTTCTTGGAAGTTTTTTCCCAAGTGGTGTCAGGTTCTTTTTTCAAAGTGTTTTCCAACCAAAAGCTACAATTAACACATTTAAAAGGCATTTTGAGCAAGGAGGGAGAGGGTTGGGCCTGCAACTCACACCAGTGTCATATCTTAGTCGATAAGTCAACGCAGTGCAGCAACATTGGGTATAGATGTATTCCATGACATGTTACTAGATCTAGGTAATCATCTACCAACACCAAAACTAGAAACAATGATACAATGCACATAAGGCAGTAATGGGAGATCTTTTGTAAATGCTTCTCAAACTGGAATAGACTTCAAGCACAATAGGTAGCGCTCTCTGTACAATAAGACTGTCTGACTATGAAACAGACATGTACTCCTCCATTAACCTTAGGTAGGGGGCATGTTTCAATATCCCTATAGGCCTCGTTATTCCACTCTATCCAGCATCTTCAGACACGTGTCTTAGAAACAGTAAGGACTAAATTACAAGCTTGACGGTCCCAGGACCGCCGGATCATGGTGGCACAATGGTGGTCCAGCCACTGCTGCACCGACAGTCTGACCGCTCATTTATGACTTGGGCAGTCTGACCATATTTTGGACTAGGGGCTCCTCCATGGAACTGCCCTTTCTTGATGGTGCGATAGTCAGGAGCTATGTAATATGCAGTTGGTGCCGCCGTTTCAGGACAGCCAGCGGTTTCAATGAGGTCTTCGATGGCGTAACTATTGCGGTGCCTCTCACCTTTGAAAGTTGCACTGCAGTTGGACCGCTACGCCATCCACAAGCTAGACCACAAAAGTGGTTAGAGGCAGCCACGGCCGGTGGTAGGTGTAACTGCAGGGTGGTGACGTAGGGAGGGGGAGGGGCAGGGTGGGGGGTTGTAATGTATGGATTACGGACTTTAACAGGTAAGTAAACATATAAATACATAAAACGAATTTCGTTGCGCGCACTGCTTCGCATTTGGTGATGCAGTGCACACAACGAAATTCGTTTATGCGATGCAGTGTGCGCAACGAAATTCGTTTTATTAATTTATATGTTTACTTACCTGTTAAAGTCCGTAATCCATACATTACAACCCCCCATCCTGCCCCTCCCCCTCCCTACGTCACCGCCCTGCAGTTGCACCTACCACCGGCCGTGGATGGTCGTAGGATGGCAAGAGAGCGCCAGCGACCTTCTGAGGAGCGGTGGCACAGTGATTGACAATGCTGTGCCAGCGCTCCGACAAAAGTTGTCATTTGGCCTTAAGTAGGGAGAAGGCAAAAAAAAAGGAGAAGTATCACCAATCAGAAAAATATAACACTTACAAATTTCACTAAAATGTGCCATTATGGAAAAGAAGTTTAAATAACTGCCATTTGTGTATTCGTGGATGAATGTGTTTATGCGCAAAGCTTTTACCGATTCATGAAGAAGGGACACTTTACCATGTCATAAAAACATCCGATAATGTCAATATGATTCAGGACTCACTTGGTCACAGTCATTTTTGGTTTATGTATCAGTGAACCTGCTTGTACTTAAACACGTCGGCCGATGCATTGACAAGGATTTGTAAATGTCACTCTTCTAAGAGTACAGACGTTAGCCGTGTTGGTTTACCTTAGTGTTCAAAATGCAGTCTAACACTCTTTATGTCCCGATGCTAATGTTAAATTTGTGATAGAATTACTTCTAAAACTATTTAACAGCCTGATAGATTGTCAACTTGAATATCTGAGCAAAAACTCGCCTCCCAGTCTCTACAGTGCAGTGTGATTCTTTTTCAAACCATTTAATATCCAACAGAAATGCAAATGTCTCCTTTGAATATGAAATTCACACAACCTCTATCTTAAATGCCAGGCAATTTAAATGAATTAAGAGTGACACATCATAATCATTTATATCATGTGCATCTCAGAAAGTTCATCAATTCAAATTGCATTAGTTAATGTATAAACTAAATGTTCACTCACTTGGTACAGATTTCCGAGCAATTATTACTGTTGATTTAGTGCTCTTGATAAAAATGAAGGTTATAAAGGAGTTCTAATTTCATTCTTTCACCAGTCTTTTTTCAACTGGGAAAAACAGGAAATTCATTCCAAAATCTAAAATGTAAGGCAAAGTTGTCACGGAAATTATCACTGCAATTTTGATATAATACAGATTACAGCTGCAACGTCTTGATATGGAAGACATTGGGAGGTTCTTGAGCTATTTTAGTAAAATCATGAATAAAAAGTATCATTTCATAACAAACTTATAATGATTAAATTTAATACAATTTGAAGGAAACAATATACTATATTTCTCTGTTTGTGAGAGCATTGTGATTTAAATACAAGCTCCAATATTATAATAAATGTATATTTTGCCTAACAGCTAAAACGTCACTGTAAATTTGGCACAGATTAATATTTATGAACACCCCTACAGGAAAAAAACAATGTATTTTCAAACAGTGTTTTCTATATCCTAGCTCTGAAACTTTAGTAGTAGAGGAAAGAATCCATACTCTGTTGTTTGTCCAGACCTTTCACAGAAGGTAACAGCAGTCATCAGCAAAATTGTGAATTCTGGCCAACCCACCTTGGCTAGGTGGCTGACAGTTCATAAGGCATAGCCTTTTCGTTTTCCTAAGGCAAAACCCCAAAGCGGGAACTTTCTTTGCTAAATGAAAATTCCATATCCGTGACATTCTCCCAATATGAAGAGGCCACTCCTTGATATATAAAAACATTGAAAGCCCTGTCTTAAATAAGGTAACATGTCGCCATGGCGATCTTGTTGCAGCCGGCCTATGCCTACTGTTTCCGAAAGTGGGGCTAGCTGAGTGTCAGCAGTATAAGTGGAACTGAGAATTGGGTTGACGGAACATCTGCCAATTTTGGTCATATTCCTTTTTCCATCAACCTGTAAAGGAGGGCCAAGACTCTTCAAGGAGCCCTGCATTCACTGTTTGGCTGTTTAGAGGAGCTCAAGGTGTAACAACAGAATAATCTGGCAACACTCCACCAAACATTTTCCCTCAGCCTTTGTAATACACTGGATCAGGATAATTGACTCTCCTTATACAAGGTCAGACACTTTTGTGGTTCAGAGCACATGCTCATCTGGCTGTCTAAAGGTCCAACTTAACTTAAATGTGTCGGGTGTAACTTGTTCTGTGTTCCTGAGCTTGATTGGTAGCTGATAGAAAAGAAACGTCTGGCGTATCTGTTCGGGGTGCACACCCATAACATTTCATGATCATGAAAGAAGATAAGATCCTGAAAGGGCAGTCATGCTGATGGGGAAGAAGGCTTCATGGCTAAGATGTTACATATAGAAGCATGGAATTTCTCCCATGTATGAACACAGAGAAGTGCATAAATAAACACAGCATAAAAGAGGCAATGACATATCCATAAATGATAAGGTTGATGATTGCAGTGTCAGTACTTTATTTGAATGTTATGAACTGATATGTATGCTCGTGACAAAATACAATTTCCTTAGCTAAAAGCGTACTATTGCATAACGCATACAGCACAAATAGGGTAACAGCCCTATTGCTATTCCATTAAATGAAATAAGCAACACTCTGCAATCCACATTAGGACGTCATCGCTCACATAAATATAACATTGCCCAAATTAAAGAAAGAAGAAAACGAAGCATCACACAAGAAAGTGATATGACAGCAAAGCCCAAAAAGTCCAGATATACATAAAAAAGCATGTTAAATCTGCCAACTCTTTCTCTTAGATGAACTCCCATGAAGCTAAAAAAACTAACCTTACAATCCAAATTCAGAAGGTTAGAAAGTCTTAAGAGAGCATGGTGTTGAAGGAGTCATATCAAGAAGGTGTTCTGCTCCAGTGCTTAGACAGGTTTCTAGCACCCACTTTGTTGCAGGAATTGTGCAGCTTACATCGCAAACATTACATCTACAATATGGAAAAAGCATAACTTGCAGACAGCACAGATCAGAATTTGTAGAACCAGAATATTGTTGTCAAAATTCATCCTGACATGAATGCTGTGTCCGAAGTATTGTTGACAAAAATATCATCCAGTTGGAGTTATGATAGAAAATGTAGCCTCAAAAGGATTACATTTTTGCAAATTATATTTAGGGCATAATTTATGTCAGATTACATTGCTGTTGGACCAGGCCTTTTTTCCAGGTTTATCCACTGACTTTTTGCCTTGTGCCTCCTATTTTTCTGACCCTGGTTTTGTCGGCTTTACGACTCTGGGCACTTTACCACTGATAATCAGTGCTAAATTCCATATGCCATCTGTGTAAGTTGTAATTATGGCAGCACTGGTTGTGCCACCCACATGATACCTTGAAAACATTTCTCAGGCCTGCATTTGCAATGTCTGTTAGCGCAGTGTTAGGCTGCCATATCAACCTGGCAAGTGCACCCACTTGCTAGACCCTAGCCTTCCCTTTTACTACATGGAAGGCACCCCTAAGATAGGCCCAAGGACTAGCTTTCCCGTAGGCTATCATTGGAGCTGTCTGGTAACATTTTACAAGTGAAACTTTTAACTTAAAACAAGTAGAGATTTGGTGTTTGGGATGTTTGAGCTCAGAATTTAAAAACATATTTTTGAGGTAAGGTGGTTTTTAAATAGTTTTTTTTTCTAAATGGCACATTCAGAAAGTGTGCATTTTCTTGCTTAACTATCTTATTCCTCTGCCTGCCTATGGAATGTCTGGTGTGGACCGACAGGGGTCTGTTTGTGCATTTATTCTAGACAGTCACACAAAGGGCGTGAGGTGTGCCCTACATATCCTGGTGGCCCATCAACATGTTGATGGGCCTTCCTGAGCTAAGGTGGTGGAAGGAGCTGTCACTTGTATATGGATTGGGCTGTTCCTGGCCTTTCACAATGCTGTCTCCAGTCCCCTGGAGTGTGTCTAGGGGCAAGATTAGGCTTTGAGTTTCTGGTATGTTAATTCTTTATTGTAATTTGGTTTTTTGTAAGCTCACTGTGTGTTTTGCCCTTGTGCCCCCTTACTGTGCCCTTTTCTTTCTTTTCTGTATCCCTGCTGTTCTTCTCTCCAGTTCCCGCCGCTGTGTCCCCTGCAGCCCCGCCCCCGCTCTCCCATTCGCCCGCTTCCACCTCCCTTCGCCCAAGACAAAGATTATCCTTTAAAGAATGCCTACTTCAAAGACCAAAAGGGGTATAAGTGTTTGACTTAAAATCCCAGACTTTTAGAACACTTCTAGATCAAGAGGAACCTCCACCAAGGAGATGATTTGAAGAGCTGTGAGGAGGAGTACTTCCCTTTTGCTGTGCGTTGCTCTACTGGGTTGGCCTGCAGTTTCTGCTCCTTTTTTGGAGAGGAAAACAGCTGGACTTTGCTTTGTATCCTTGGTGTGAAGTTTCTCCAAGGCCTTGTGTGTGCTTGCCCCCTGTTGGAAGTCTTATAGCCATCAAGACTTCATCTGCAGCATTTCTGAACTCCACTGCTGGGATTACTGACCTGCCTTGTGGTACCAAATCTAGTTTTTGGCCCTTGGAGGATTTTCTTGCTGCAGAGACCTGCTTGAAAAAATAAAAAATGATGCATCGGCCATCCAGCACCTGTTTTTCCAATGCAGTATCGCTGTGCGGGAGAAATTTCCACGCACCACCACCGCGAGCCAAGAGAAATTAATGCAGCACCTGTCAGCTGCCAAAGTAACCGTTGCAGCCTGAGTTAAATACACCATGTCTCCAAAGTCCAAGACACCCACACTAACTGTAATGCAGGCCCTGCTGTGCGGCTGAAAGAATCTACTTATGGGGGGGCCACAGCTAAAGAAATCGACACAGCGCCTGTTTGCCACCGTCACATGGACTTCCTTCGTATCCAGATTTCCTTGCATCACATGGTAAACAGCCTTCACAGCAAGGTTTTTACCATGTTGTACCTTTACCATGCATTTTTTACCAGGCTTGTTTTTAGAACGCATATGCTTTTACAACGTATGCCTTTACCACGCATTTAGAGTAAGTTCATTTGTGTAGCAGGTCTCCCCCCACAAATACATTTTACAGTATTTCCCAGCGTTGTTCTGTCATAAAACCACATCAAACCTGTGCACCATGTTCTTCAGACGCATCACCTGCAGATCAGAAGGTCATGGGTTTTGACTCATTGCTTCCCCCTACAGTCTAGATTTATTGCAACACCTCTCCTGTGTGCAGCAGAATTGATGCATCGCTTCCCCATGGACTCAGGAAGTGACGCATCACCATGTTTTCTGATGCCTCTCTCCTCTGCAGCTGTTTTGCCTTGTGGATTTTAATGCATTTAAGTTACTTTATGGAAAATCATTGCATCCATAGAGTTCTATGGACATAATAGCTTGAAACCTTTTAAAAGTCATATTTTAAGTTATGTATGTTTGATGTTTGTTGTATTTAGAATTTTTACCCAAGCTGCAGGAAGGTCAGTGTGAATGGCAGTTTGCACTGCACTCCAACACTTGCGGAACTCCACTAAGTTTTTTGTCACTTAGTGGAGTTTCACGTAGTGACACTCCGCGAACTACGCCCAGGCCTGGTGAACAGGTGTTGTATTTGCTCTGTGATCCCCTAACTTTAACTAGAAAGAAGGGTCCCTACTTGGACAGGGTGCAGACCACTGGCAACTATGAATCCCCATTTCTATCAATTGCTGTATGTGATATTCTGACGTACAGCTGTTTAGAAACACAGAGCATCAATTGCCTCTTCTGGTGTCTGACTTGAACGTTCCAAGTTAATGTATGTTGTTTAGACAATGTAACTTCAACAAAAACAGACTTATGCACCTACTTTTTGTGTGTGCATGGACGCTTGCAGGCATTGTTAATACTGTCTTTACTGGGCAAGCATAATCTGGCAGAGTTTGCAATTACTGGGCTACCACTTGGCTCCCGAGGTGGCGACGCGATGTGTTAGGGCTTTGCCAGCACGGTTGCCTGCCTTTCACTAGTGGTGATATTTTTCTCTTAAATGGTATGTTAAAAGTGAATGACAACTTTTACCGTGTTTATTGTGTTTTTACATCGTTGGAACCAGAGCGACCCTGCTCCTACGTTCTACTTATTTGGCCAGGTTCTTCCGTGCAAGCGGACCCGCCATTTTGAGGGTAGCCCTCACTCGCGGTCTAGTGGTTGGGGAGCAGGCTCCATAAAATGACACTGGGGCGAGCGCGCAATTAATTCCATTGGCTCCCGAGGTGGTGACGTGTGTGTGGTAGGGCTCTGCCAGCACGGTTGCCTGCCTTTCACTAGCGGCGATATTTTTCTCTTAAATGGTATTTTAAAAGTGAATTACAACTTTTACTGTGTTTATTGTGTTTTTACATCGTTGGAACCTGAGCGACCCTGCTCCTACGTTCTACTTATTTGGCCAGGTTCTTCCGTGCGAGCGGACACGCCATTTTGAGGGTAGCCCTCACTCGCGGTCTAGTGGTTGGGGAGCAGGCTCCATAAAACGACACTGGGGCGAACGCGCGCAGCCCGTCTGCGCCCGTCCGCGCCAAAGCCGCGCCCAGTGCCAGTTATGCTGCTCAGTTCACCCGCGTAGGTACCCCTCTCTCGGGTGCGGCCCTCCCACTATACTCCCGAGAGACCCTGCTTAGCTTGGGTGAGCATGCGCACGAGGGACACCTCTATTTTGCGGAATCGGCTCTTCCATTGAGTGACTTTGTGACTGGGGGTCTTCTATCCTGTGGACTTCTCAATGTTAGATCTCTGCCCAAACATGCATAGGAAATCCAATTACTGGTGAATTCGCATCAGTTAGATGCCTTATTTATCACCGAGACCTGGACTCACCTTGACTGTGAGGTTGAGCTGGGTTGGGCCTGCCCGCAGGATTATAAAATTCTTCACCTTCCTAGACCTAAAGGACGAGGTGGTGGGGTGGGGGTGATTTACAGGGCTTCCTGGCATATCGAGACCATTGACATGGACCCGGTCATTGGTGCTGAGTTGCTTGGCCTATCTATTAATAGTCACACTGGGACTATGTTCACGGGGATCATCTGCTATAGACCGCCCGGGACTTTCAGTATCCAGCAACAACAGTCACTGCTTACCACCTTTACCAATATGGCTGCCTCCCACAATAAACTGATAGTCCTTGGAGATTTTAACCTGTGGTTGAATGGTTCCTTAGACACGGGGCTGCTCAACCTTCTCAATTCCTGTGAAAGTATTGGTCTCCACCAATATGTTATGGGAGCCACTCACAGGGCAGGACATCGGTTTGATCAGATTTTTTCGGTCCCCCAGCTTGCATATCTGAGTGAAATTCTGCCCATGGACTGGACCGATCATTTCCTTCTTAAATTCTTTGTTAATAGCAATAAGGCTCGAACACAGGTACAAGATACTACCATTGAATTTATGTGCAGGGACTGGAGAGCCCTTGGGAGGTTGAGAACTACTGATGCAGTATTCAAGGTTGAAGATAGTTTTTCTTCAGACTGTCAAGTCGATGATAACTACTCTTCTTTGTGTCTCAGGATTACCACGAGGGTAGACTCTCTTGCCCCGCTAAAAAACGCAGGTACAAGGGCAGAGCTTCAGCTCCGTGGTGTAATGATTCCTTAAAGGCTTTAAAACTAGCCTGTAAACAGGCTGAAAGGAAATGGAGGCAAGGATATACAAACGCTAGCAGATTACTCTGGAAAGCTAAACTTGCCGAATACAAAGCCTTGATTCACAAATCCAAAGCCGATTACTTCTGCTCCACGATCTGTACTGCGGCAAATAGTTCCAAAAGCATCTTTCAGATTCTGAATGGTCTTACAAACCCTGATTGCTCTAAAAAGTCGACTCCCCCTACGCAGACTCTTTGTGACAACCTGGCTTTGTTTTTCAAAGAAAAAATTGATACCATTATTCACAATCTCAGTACCACTTCCACTTTGACCTGCTCCATTAGTCTAGGGGATGGGGGTGCAGGGGACGGAGATGGGAGCCCTGGCTGGCAGCCTGCTGATTTTCTCTCGGAGTTTCCTCCCATTACGGAGGAGGACCTCGGCGGACTGGCTCGGGTTATTTCATCAGGATCACCTCTGGACCCTATTCCTCTTACAATTTGGAAAGATTATGGAGATGAACTATTTCCTACCCTTTGTAGGATTTGCAATCAATCATTGGCTAGTGGTACTGTTCCGGCATCCTGGAAACAGGCCCTTGTATCCCCGTTGTTAAAAAAACCCTACCTTAACCCAGAATGTCTACAGAATTATAGACCAATCTCCTTGTTACCGTTTCCTGCAAAAATCGGTGAACGTTAGGTGAGCTCGCTCCTTTCTAAACATCTGGAGCAACATCAATTTTTGGATGAAATCCAATTTGGCTTTTGCCCAGCCCATGGGACCAAAACGGCTCTGCTCACAGCCATGGATGATCTTCGAATGCGTGCAGACAGAGGTCAAGCAGCGGCTCTGATTCTGCTTGACCTGTCTGCCGCATTTGATACGGTAAATCATGTGATCCTCCTGAAAAGATTGAGTGAGGCCAGGGTGGGGGGTGTTGCCCTGCGATGGTTTCACTCCTTCCTGCTTAACAGGAAGCAGGCAGTGTCCCTCCCCCCTTTTCAATCTGCATTTTTTCCGGTGTCCCATGGGGTGCCTCAGGGCTCGGCAGTTAGTCCGATTTTATTTAACTTTTATCTGACACCCTTGATCACGTTGATAAAATCTCATCGGATTAATGCTTTTAACTACGCAGATGACACCTGTTAGACCTGACACCTTTTGGCGTGGTTCTTCCCCCATCTTTTTGCCTCTGACTCATGTGTTGTGATGCTGTGCTGGATTTCGTTTTTGCTGATTAAGATGCTTTGGACACTCTGCCACTGCTGATCAGTGTCAGAGTGTAAGTGCTCCCTCTGTAAATTGTGATATTGATGGAATATACCTGATTGGCATATTTGTATCACCACGAAGTCCCTAGTAAAGTGCACTGTGTGTGCCAGGGCTGGTGATGACAAATGCTACAGCGCAGAGCCTGTGTGCAGTCAGTGACTGCCATGTCAGCCTGGCCAGTGTCCCCACTGGCTAGGCCTAACCCTTCCCTGTCTGTGCACATCAGTCACCCCTATGGAAGGCTCAGGGTACCCCCCTGGGCAGGGTGCAGTGTATGGGTAAGGTAGAGCATGTACTAAGTGCAGGTAACATGCTCTGGTAGTGGGCTGCAGCCATTCTATGTGCTCACTGCTGTAAGGCTATCTTGATCCATAGAGTAACATGGAGGAGGCTGGGCCCATGTGATACCAGCCTATCTTCCCATAGGAACAAGATGGGACATAAGTCAAAGATATCCCTGAACTCAGAATTTAATGACACATCTTTTAGTGAAGGGTGTTTTTAAATCCTGTGTTGGCGAAAAGCACTTTTAGAAATTGGCTGTTCTCGTGTCTAAACCTTTCTGTGTGCCTGGGTTTGTGGAATGCCTGCCTGGTCTGGATGTGACAGGGGGGGCTGCAGAGCCCCAGAGGAGAGGGTCGGAGCCAGCCCGGGGATGAAAGGGCACATCTGCCTGCCTGGGAGGTGGGAAGAAGGAATGCCTGATAAGTACTGGGCTGTGCCGGCCACCTCCCCCATGCTAGCTCCCTCCTGATGGTCAACTGACACCTCTGGCCCTGAAGCTGACAGGGAGAAGAAAACCAGAGACACCTCAGTGCTCCGCAACCCCCAGAACTGGTTTAGACTGGACCCAGGGCCTCCATGCACAAAGACTTCAAAGGACTTCAAAGACATTGAGGGGTATAAGGAAAGGACCCCTGACTACAGAAGTTTAGATTCTGAAATTCTGCGACCAAGAAGGAACCTCGGCTGGAAGGAGGACGGCTAGAGAACCAAAGGAAGATTGCCTTGCTGTGTGCTCTAAGGGCTGACCTGTTCTACTGTCTACCTGGAAGCTGAGGAGGAGAAAGGGACTTTGCTGTGTGCTGTGACCCTGCCTGCTTGCAACTGCCAAGACTTTGCTGTGTGCTGTGTCTACAATACTGAATCTCCAAGGGCCTGAGAAGAGCTGGCCTCCTGCTGGGAACCCAGGGTTAAAGGTTCCTAAAACTTTGCCAAGGACTACTGAGAGATCGTGCTGTGGTCCGCTCCAACGTGTGATTATTACTGGCCAGCCGTGAGGATTAACCGCTGTGCTCTTCGGCACAGATCCAGGGGGTGAGGAGGGACCCGGAGTGGCTTTCGGTGTCCTACGCTCCCCCGGTTGATCCACAGGTGGAGAATCCGGCTGACCGTGATCAGCGGCCCCGAAAACCCCTTTGCTGCCAAATCACCACTGCGGCCCGGGGCCAGCAAACCCCCCCGTAACCTGCTTCGAGGTCTGGGAGCTGCCGCGGCGAAGAACGAAGCCGCCGTGCTCCCATTGGTGGAGGGAGCCGAGCCCCCTCACTAACGCCGCAACGGGATTGGCCCGTGCGGCGCAGCGTCATCCGTGGTGGTGGACCGTGATTGGCCGAAGTAGCGGAGCGTCACGGCTTGACTGTCCCGGGAGCCGCTCTGCCATTGGCTGACTCCCGGGTGCACCAGAGGCTCGTCCAGACGCCGCGACCGGATTGGTCCCCGTCCTCGGGACCCAGGGAAGTGCTGCGCGATCACCGCCGGGCCCGGGAAGAGGCGACCGGCCCTCGCCGAGGGATTCCCCCGAGTGTCTTCCGCCCCGGCCTGCCGTCCCAGCCTTTAAGCGCCTGGCCCGCTCCCCGCCGCTCGTTGGATTGTCGAGAGCAGGCGGGGGAGCAGGAGGGACCGGGCGGGGCCGGGGGCAAGGGAGTTCTGGTGGGTGCAGGGCGCCAGGGGGCACACAGAAGAGCGAGGTGGAACCCAGGGAGGAAAAGAGCGCTTAGAGGCCAAAAGTAAGATTGCACGTGGCATTGTTTTTCTTGCTCGTTTTTAAGAGCACATTTTTGTTTTCTGTAGAACAATCAGTATGACCCATTTCAGTACTGATTCCCAAAGAGACTTGAGACTGTTTGATCTACGAACTTCCTGAAATTAAGTACCACCTTAAAGATTAACTGCAACCATTAAGATTTAAGCGCAATATATTCCTAACAAAGTGATTATCGTGCAAAGGTTTGATTTACTTGCTGAAACTAGATAAAGTTATATATTTTTATAAAAATACTTACCTGTGTGGTCTCAGTTTGTGGTGGATTGGGGATTATTGTTGTGTTAAGTGCAAATGTTATCCACATTGCCTCTGTTTAGCCTAGACTGCTCGCGCCATGCTACCTAGAGGGTGAGCAGGGGTTATCTCAGAGGGTTATTCCGTCACCCTGACTGGAAGCTAGGGTCCCTACTTGGTCTAAGGTACTTACCTCTGCCAGTCTGAGACCCCGGGTTCTAACATTGGTGGCTCGCGGTGCGGATTTTTGAACTAATAATTGCACTTGACCGGCAGTGATCTCTTGTACATCACTAGTCTAGTTTAGCGGCACAGGTTGCACAAGATTTTTTTTCTTTTTGGTGAAACCTTTTTAATTGAAAAGGTTAGGAAGCATCATGTCTCGGAAAGCGCCAAGCGTGAATGGAGACGTGGAAGTGGAATTTGGAATCCGGGAGTTGTTAACCTATAACAAGGAGCAACTGAGGAAAGTCTGCAAACAGCTTGAATGCCCAGTAAGGGGCGGCGCAAATAAGGAAGAGCTACGGACAGCTCTGAGGACCTGGTGGGAGGCCAAACATGGTGCCCCGGAAGCTACTACTGGAGAGGGAGACACACAGGAGAATGGGTTTTTGCCCAGTGAATTGCCAGTGAGGAAGCCAGGGTCTAGGACCGGCAGCGACCACTCCAGTAGGGTTATGTCTCCAGAGGAAATAGAGGAGAATCAGCGAGTTAGGGCCCATGAGATTGAGCTTTTGAAGCTCAGAGCGGAAGCCGATGAGAAGAGACTGCGCCTGGAAGTTGAGAAAGAGGCGCAGGAGAGAGCGGCGCAGGAGAGAAGACATACTCTCGCTTTGGAGGAAAAGAAGCTCCAATTGGCTCATGAGAGGAGCATGAAGGAGTTGGACTTCAAATATAAAGAGAGGGTGTCCAGTTCTAATGGTGGCAGCGCACAACCAGTACAGGCGGGTAAGGTATACATACCAAAGGATCTGGTACAGAATTATCAGAGGGGTGAGGATATTTATGCGTGGTTCAGAGCGTATGAACTTGCCTTAAAGATGAATGAGGTGCCTGAGAAGAATTGGTGAGCAGGATTGTGGAAGCATTTTGAGGCCTCTGGGAGGGATGTTTTGGCACCCTTAGAAGCAAAGGATGCTTTGTCCTACTCCGCCATGAAGGAGGCTTTGTGCCTCAGGTATGGGCTCACTGCTGAACAGTACCGCCAGAAGTTTAGGAACTTCAAGAAGCTTGATTCAAGTACTTGGGTGGAGTGTGTGAGTATGTACACGCGTGCACTGGAAGGTTGGATGAAGGGCAGCAAAGTTACTGATTATGTGGGGTTGTGTCACTTGATTAGTAGGGAGCACTTAAGTAGTTTAAGTGTCCCAGAGCTGCGGCAGCATCTTTTGGATAGCAAGTTAACTGATCCCAGTGAGCTTGCTAAAGAGGCGGACCGGTGGACGAGCACCAGGGTCCACAAGGGGGTGGTAAGTACCCCAGCCAAAGGTGGACAGGGTCCCCAGCAGAAGAGTGGGGGGGACACGGGTAATCAAAAGGAGTCTTCTAAAGGGCCCCAAAGTAGTTCCCAGGAGAAAGTGTCTCAACCCCCCAAGCCTAAGAAGTCCTGGCCCCATAAGGGCCCGCAGGACAAAAAGACCCTTACTTGCTATTCATGCAGGGAGGTGGGGCACATTGCTCCAAGCTGTCCAAAGAGGAAATCAGCACCCACGGGTGCTCCAGCTCCAGCTCCGGCGTTGGCCAGTGTAGCTTTGGGAGGGGATTTGATTTCTAGTGGGGAGGAGGGGTTAGCATTGATGACCCTTGTCTCTCTAGGAGACCAAGAGATGGTCCCGGAAACCTTGCTGCCCCAAAATACTAAGAAATACGGGCAGAAGGTGACCATCAATGGACAGGTGGTGGAGGCTCTGAGAGACACAGGGGCCAGCGTGACATCTGTTAGGTGTCGGTGGGTGTCTGAAGAGCAAATTGTTCCCCAGGTACTCCGGCCTGTGGTGGCAGCTGACAGTTCAGTGCGCTACTGCAAGTTGGCGAAAGTTCCATTCGAATGGGGAGGAGTCTCCGGTATTCTGGAGATTGTTGTAAGTGATGCCTTGCCTGTAGATTGTCTATTAGGTAATGACCTGGAGAGCTCCCCATGGAAAGAGGTGGAGCACAGGACTCACTTGGAGATGTTGGGTTTGCCTGCGTGGATCTGTGTGTCCACCCGTGCAATGACAGCCAGAGAGGGCGGTCTAGCAGAGCTGGAGCCGGGAACCATGGCCCAGGAACCTGCCAGGAGAAGAAGGGGTAGAGGGCGCGGGAAACCGGCCCCCACTGTTCCCACGGTCCAGGAGGAGGCAGACCCAGAGGGGGATGCCCTGGAACCTACAGGGGAGCAGGTGGCCGAACTAGGGGAATTGCCTGAGCTGTCCCAGTGGCAGCAAGAGGGTGGTCCCTCCAGGGAGGAATTCTGCCAGGCTCAGAAGGAGTGCCCTTCTCTCATTGGTGTGCGGCAGCAGGCTGCCGACCAGGCCGCAGGCCTGGGGTCCAAGGAGCATTTGATCTACTGGGAGGATGACTTACTTTATAGTGAGCCTAAGTTCGCTGAGCCCGGTGCAGCCCGTGTGCTGGTGGTACCGGAGCGCTTCAGGAACTTCCTACTGGGTCTGGCTCATGACGTGCCTCTCGCAGGACATCTAGTGCAAGACAAGACCTATCACAGGCTTGTCACCCATTTCTACTGGCCCCAGATGAAGACACACGTCTCTGCCTTTTGTAAATCTTGCCAGACTTGTCAGACCAGTGGCAAGAGTGGAGGGAAGCGCGTGGCCCCCCTCCAACCCTTTCCCGTGGTGAGCACCCCTTTTGAGCGGGTGGGCATTGACATCGTGGGGCCCCTGGATCCCAAGACAGCCCTAGGCAACAGGTTTATCCTGGTCTAGGTGGACCATGCCACTCGGTACCCGGAAGCCCTTCCGCTCAGGACAGTCACCGCCCCAGTGGTGGGCCGTGCCCTGATGGGGATCTTTTCCCGGGTGGGATTTCCCAGGGAGGTCGTCTCAGACCGCGGGACAAACTTCATTTCTAAGTATATGAAGTCCCTGTGGAGTGAGTGTGGGGTGACATACAAATTCACCACTCCTTACCACCCTCAAGGAAATGGTTTGGTTGAGAGATTCAACCGCACATTGAAGGGCATGATTATGGGCCTGGAAGAGCCCATGAGGCGGAAATGGGATGTCGTGTTGCCATGCCTGTTGTTTGCCTACAGGGAGGTGCCTCAGAAATCCTTAGGGTTCAGTCCCTTTGAGTTGCTGTATGGCCACCCTGTCAGAGGGCCTCTGACTCTGGTAAAAGAGGGGTGGGAGAAATCCCGCGGGAAAACCCCTAAGGATGTGTTCAGCTATGTGCTGACCATTCGCAACCAGACCAAGCGCTTCAGGAAGCTCGCTCAAGAGAACCTGGAGGCTAGCCAGGAGGAAATGAAGAGGTGGTATGACCAGAACACTTCTCTAGTTGAGTTCCAACCTGGACAGAAAGTGTGGGTGATGGCGCCAGTGGAGCCTTGTGCGCTCCGTGACAAGTGGTCTGGGCCATATGAGGTGGTGGAGCGCAAGAGCGAGGTTACCTATTTGGTTAACCTGAAGACTCCCAGGCAGCCCCTGAGAGTGCTGCATGTGAACCGCCTCAAACCCCACTTTGAGAGGACTGAAGTGACTATGCTCATGGCTACAGATGCTGGAGGGGAGGAGGATAGTGATCCTCTCCCTGACCTCCTGGCAGTCAAGGAGCAAGATGGGTCAGTGGATGGTCTGGTCCTCTCCCCCGCCCTGACTCCAGAGCAGCAGGAGGACTGTCGCCAAGTCTTGGGTCAGTTCTCCCCCCTGTTCTCCCTGACCCCAGGTGTCACCAAATGGTGCGTCCACGACGTGGACACTGGAGACAGTCTGCCTGTGAAACAGAAGTTTTACAGAGTGGCTGACGAGGTCAGAGCCAGCATCAAGGAAGAGGTTTCCAAGATGTTGATGCTAGGGGTTATTGAGCCCTCAAGCAGCCCCTGGGCTAGCCCAGTGGTCTTAGTGCCTAAGAAAGCTGCTACCCCCGGTGGCACCCCAGAACTTCGGTTCTGCGTGGACTACCGTGGGCTCAATGCGGTCACGAAGACTGACGCGCACACCATCCCCAGAGCTGATGAGCTGGTGGATCGGTTAGGAGCTGCCCAGTACCTGAGTTACTTTTGATTTGACTTCAGGGTACTGGCAGATTGCCTTAACTGACGGGGCAAAGGAGAGGTCAGCATTTTCCACGCCAGAGGGGCACTTCCAGTTCCGTGTCATGCCCTTTGGGTTGAAAAATTCTCCCGCCACATTTCAGAGATTGGTCAACCAGGTACTGGCGGGGCTGGAGCAATTCAGTGCAGCCTACCTGGATGACATTGCTGTGTTCAGCTCCACTTGGGAGGAACACCTGCAACACCTCACTGAAGTGTTGAAGGCTCTGCAGAAGGCAGGCCTCACTATCAAGGCCAGTAAATGCCAGATAGGGCAGGGATCTGTGGTGTACTTGGGACACCAGGTGGGGAGCGGCAAGGTGGCGCCCCTACAGGCGAAGATTGATACCATTCTGGCTTGGGAACCCCCCAAGACCCAGACTGAGGTGAGAGCCTTTTTAGGTCTCACAGGGTATTACAGACAGTTTGTCAAAGGCTATGGCACCATCGTGGCCCCTTTGACAGAGCTGACATCTAGAAATCAGCCCAGGAAAGTGAATTGGACGGAGGCCTGTCAAACTGCTTTTGACACCCTCAAAACTGCCATGTGCACAGCATCGGTGCTTAAGGCACCTGACTTTTCCAGTGAGTTCATTGTGCAAACTGACGCTTCAGAGCAAGGCGTGGGAGCAGTACTCTCACAGATTAATGATGAGGGAGGAGACCAACCAGTGGCTTTCATTAGCCGGAGGCTAATCCCCAGGGAACAAAAATGGAGTGCCATTGAAAGAGAAGCTTTCGCTGTGGTCTGGGCTCTGAAGAAGCTGAGGCCCTACCTGTTTGGGACTCACTTCCGTGTTCAGACCGACCACAGGCCCCTCAGATGGTTAATGCAGATGAGGGGTGAGAATCCAAAATTGTTGAGGTGGTCCATTTCCCTACAGGGGATGGACTTTACGGTGGAGCACCGCCCTGGTACAGAACACGCCAATGCTGACGGTCTGTCCAGATTCTTCCGCCTTAGTGATGAGGACTCCCAAGAGGTTGGGTAGTTCTCCCCACTTTCAGCTGGAGGGGACACGTGTTAGACCTGACACCCCCGCGCCGCACGGCCACCAGCTGCTGCGTGTGCCCCCTCTCCTCGCTCTCTGCCTCGCTGCCTGCCTCGCGGCCGGCTGTCCCTGCTGTCGTCCGTTTTTTCCTGTTTTGCTCTGAACTTGTGCTTGTATTTTTGTCTCATAGTGTTTAGCCCGTTTTTCCCCTGTTTTGCTCTGAACTTGTGCTTGTATTTTTGTCTCATAGTGTTTAGCCCGTTTTTCCCCTGTTTTGCTCTGAACTTGTGCTTGATTTTGGTCTCATAGTGTTTAGCCCGTTTTTTTCCCTGTTTTGCTCTAATCTCCTTCTGTTCCCGCCCTCCTCGCCGCCCCCCGTCTTCCCTCCCCGCTCCCCGCTTCCCGCCACCACCGCAGACCCCGCCCCTTTTTTTCTTCTGTTCCCTCCCCGCTCCCGCCTCCCAGCTGCTCCGCCCACCCGCGCACTTCGCCTTATATGGCGACCGTGCGAACGCGCAGCGGCCACGCGCAGCGGGTGCGCCGATTGTGCGCCGAAGGCGCGCCAAAGGTAAGCCCGTCTGCGCCCGTCCGTGACCGGATCGCGACCAGCGCCAGGACCCCTGGCCCACGAGGACCCCGGCCGACCCGCCTGACGTACTCCGCCGCCTCCCTCATCGCACTCAACACCGGCCGACTCCCAGATTGCCACCAAGCCACCCCACGACGAACCCACGGACCTTTCAGCTGCCACGCCTGCGAGTTCACCTGCATCCGGACTTGCCTCGCACCAGCACCCGCCAAGTCGAACACCAGCAGCACCCACCTCAAGTGCATCCTGCTCAACACCCGCTCCGTCCACAGACACGCCATCGAACTCTGGAACCTCCTAGACGCCACAGCCCCTGACATCGCCTTCCTCACGGAGACCTGGATGAACGCCTCTTCAGCTCCCGACATCGCCATCGCCATCCCAGAGGGCTACAAGATCGTCCGGAGGGACCGCAACGCCAACCAGACAGGAGGAGGCATCGCCATCATCCACAAGAACACCATCCGTCTCACGACCAGCACCGACAACACCCTGACCAACGCCGAACACCTGCATTTCCAGATCCACACCAACCCAACCACCACCCTTAGAGGCACCCTGATCTACCGACCTCCGGGACCACGCACCCAATTCAGCGAGGACATCGCCGACTTCGTCAGCCCGCATGCCCTCCCCTCCGCCGACTACATCCTCCTGGGGGACCTCAACTTCCACCTGGAGAACAACAACGACCGCAACACCAGCACCCTGCTCGACAACCTCGCCAATCTGCGACTCAAGCAGCTAGTGTCCACCCCCACCCACCTCGCCGGACACACACTCGACGCCGTCTTCTCATCCAGCAAAGACGTCACCTTCAGCCACGCCACAGAACTCCACTGGACGGACCACAGCTGCGTCCACTTCACCTTCAGGAGAACGACGACTCACCACCACCAGCGACAGGCCGCCCGCAGAAACTGGAACAAGATCACAGCAGACCAGCTCGCCACCTCCCTGAGCCAGCACCCCCCTGCCGGCTCAACGAACCCCAGCCAGGCCGCCGACAACCTCACGAAGTGGATCAGCATCTGCGCGGACGAGCTCGCCCCGCTGAGAACCCCGCCCAGCAGACCCGGCAGCAAGAAAGCCCCATGGTTCACCGACGAACTCAAGAGCTCCAAGAAGAACTGCCGAGCCCTCGAGAAAGTCTGGAGAAGGGAACCTACACCGGACAACAGAACCACCCTCAAACTGGCCACTCGGAAGCACCACCAGATGATCCGCGCCGCCAAGAAAACTGCATTCAAGGACCGGCTGGACAACAACGCGCACAACAGCAAGGAACTCTTCAACATCGTGAAAGAGCTATCCAACCCCAGCGCAGGAACCAACGACATCACCCCATCGCAAGACCTCTGCGACTCCCTCGATTCCTACTTCCACAACAAGATCGCGGACATACACAACAGCTTCAACAAACAACCAACGCACACCATGACCGAACAACCTCCCCCCACCACCACCCTCCACGCCTGGACCCCGATCAGCACCGAAGACACCATCCGCACGATGAACTCCATCCACTCCGGATCACCGACCGACCCCTGCCCTCACCACGTCTTCAACAAGGCCGACGCTGTCATCGCACCCCACCTGCGAGACATCATCAACACATCCTTCAACACCGCCACCTTCCCTGAGAGCTGGAAGCACGCCGAACTCAGCGCTCTACTCAAGAAACCAACAGCGGACCCCACCGAACTCAAGAACTACCGCCCCATCTCGCTCCTCCCGTTCCCAGCCAAAGTCATCGAGAAGACCGTCAACAAACAGCTGGCCGCCTTCCTCGAGACGAATGGATCCCTCGACCCCTCACAGTCCGGCTTCCGAGCCAATCACAGCACCGAGACCGCCCTCATCGCCGCCACCGATGACATCCGAGCCCTGATGGACAACGGAGAAACAGCGGCCCTCATCCTCCTAGACCTCTCCGCGGCATTCGACACGGTCTACCACCGCACCCTAGTACAGCGCCTCAGCAACGTCGGAATCCGGGACAAGGCGCTGGAATGGATCATCTCCTTCCTCGACGGAAGAACACAGAGAGTCCGCCTACCACCGTACAAGTCAGAGGCCTCCGAAGTCATCTGCGGCGTCCCTCAAGGATCCTCTCTGAGCCCCACCCTCTTCAACGTCTACATGAGCCCCCTCGCGGCCATCGCACGCCAACACAACCTCAGCATAATCTCCTACGCCGACGACACCCAGCTGATCCTCTCCCTGACCAACGACCCCGCCACCGCCAGAGCCAACCTACACGAAGGGATGAAAGAGGTAGCCGAGTGGATGACGACCAGCCGCCTGAAACTGAACTCGGACAAGACGGAGGTCCTCATCCTGGGCTCTTCACCCTCCGCCTGGAACGACTCCTGGTGGCCTCCCGCCCTGGGCACCGCACCCAAACCGACAGACCATGCACGCAACCTGGGCTTCATCCTGGACTCCTCCCTCTCCATGACCAGGCAAGTCAACGCCGTCTCCTCAGCGTGCTTCAACATCCTACGCATGCTACCGAAGATCTTCTGGTGGATCCCCACCGAGACCAGGAAGACCGTCACCCAGGCCCTCGTCACTAGCCGACTGGACTACGGCAACGCCCTCTATGCCGGTACCACCGCCAAGCTTCAGAAGAGACTCCAGCGGATCCAGAACGCCTCAGCCAGACTCATCCTCGACATCCCACGACACAGCCACATCTCCGGACATCTGAGAGACCTTCACTGGCTCCCCGTCAACAAAAGAATCACCTTCCGCCTCCTCACCCACGCACACAAAGCCCTACACGACCAAGGCCCGGACTACCTCAACAGCCGGATCAACTTCTACGCTCCCAAACGCCACCTCCGCTCAGCCAAACACGCCCTCGCCGCCGTCCCCCGCATCCGAAGAGCAACCACAGGAGGAAGGTCCTTCTCCTACCTGGCCGCCAAGACCTGGAACTCCCTCCCGACCGACCTGCGCCTGACCCAAGACCACCTCTCCTTCAGGAAGAAGCTGAAGACCTGGCTGTTCGAGCAGTAGCGGCACCCCCCCCCCCCTTCCCCTAAGCGCCTTGAGACCCTATGGGTAGGTAGCGCGCTCTATAAGTGTCAGTGATTGATTGATTGATTGGTTCTTCCCCCATCTTTTTGCCTCTGACTCATGTGTTGTGATGCTGTGCTGGATTTCGTTTTTGCTGATTAAGATGCTTTGGAGCCTCTGCCACTGCTGATCAGTGTCAGAGTGTAAGTGCTCCCTCTGTAAATTGTGATATTGATGGAATATACCTGATTGGCATATTTGTATCACCACGAAGTCCCTAGTAAAGTGCACTGTGTGTGCCAGGGCTGGTGATGACAAATGCTACTAGTGGGCCTGCAGCGCAGATTGCGCCACCCACATGAGTAGCTTTAAAATGGTGACTCAGGCCTGCCAGCGCAGAGCCTGTGTGCAGTCAGTGACTGCCATGTCAGCCTGGCCAGTGTCCCCACTGGCTAGGCCTAACCCTTCCCTGTCTGTGCACATCAGTCACCCCTATGGAAGGCTCAGGGTACCCCCCTGGGCAGGGTGCAGTGTATGGGTAAGGTAGAGCATGTACTAAGTGCAGGTAACATGCTCTGGTAGTGGGCTGCAGCCATTCTATGTGCTCACTGCTGTAAGGCTATCTTGATCCATAGAGTAACATGGAGGAGGCTGGGCCCATGTGATACCAGCCTATCTTCCCATAGGAACAAGATGGGACATAAGTGAAAGATATCCCTGAACTCTGAATTTAATGACACATCTTTTAGTGAAGGGTGTTTTTAAATCCTGTGTTGGCGAATAGCACTTTTAGAAAGTGGCTGTTCTCTTGTCTAAACCTTTCTGTGTGCCTGGGTTTGTGGAATGCCTGCCTGGTCTGGATGTGACAGGGGGGGCTGCAGAGCCCCAGAGGAGAGGGTGGGAGCCAGCCCGGGGATGAAAGGGCACATCTGCCTGCCTGGGAGGTGGGAAGAAGGAATGCCTGATAAGTACTGGGCTGTGCCGGCCACCTCCCCCATGCTAGCTCCCTCCTGATGGTCAACTGACACCTCTGGCCCTGAAGCTAACAGGGAGAAGAAAACCAGAGACACCTCAGTGCTCCGCAACCCCCAGAACTGGTTTAGACTGGACCCAGGGCCTCCCTGCACAAAGACTTCAAAGGACTTCAAAGACATTGAGGGGTATAAGGAAAGGACCCCTGACTACAGAAGTTTAGATTCTGAAATTCTGCAACCAAGAAGGAACCTCGGCTGGAAGGAGGACGGCTAGAGAACCAAAGGAAGATTGCCTTGCTGTGTGCTCTAAGGGCTGACCTGTTCTACTGTCTACCTGGAAGCTGAGGAGGAGAAAGGGACTTTGCTGTGTGCTGTGACCCTGCCTGCTTGCAACTGCCAAGATTTTGCTGTGTGCTGTGTCTACAATACTGAATCTCCAAGGGCCTGAGAAGAGCTGGCCTCCTGCTGGGAACCCAGGGTTAAAGGTTCCTAAAACTTTGCCAAGGACTACTGAGAGATCGTGCTGTGGTCCGCTCCAACGTGTGATTATTACTGGCCAGCCGTGAGGATTAACCGCTGTGCTCTTCGGCACAGATCCAGGGGGTGAGGAGGGACCCGGAGTGGCTTTCGGCGTCCTACGCTCCCCTGGTTGATCCACAGGTGGAGAATCCGGCTGACCGTGATCAGCGGCCCCGAAAACCCCTTTGCCGCCAAATCACCACTGCGGCCCGGGGCCAGCAAACCCCCCCGTAACCTGCTTCGAGGTCTGGGAGCTGCCGCGGCGAAGAACGAAGCCGCCGTGCTCCCATTGGTGGAGGGAGCCGAGCCCCCTCACTAACGCCGCGATGGGATTGGCCCGTGCGGCGCAGCGTCATCCGTGGTGGTGGGCCGTGATTGGCCGAAGTAGCGGAGCGTCACGGCTTGACTGTCCCGGGAGCCGCTCTGCCATTGGCTGACTCCCGGGTGCACCAGAGGCTCGTCCAGACGCAGGGAAGTGCTGCGCGATCACCGCCGGGCCCGGGAAGAGGCGACCGGCCCTCGCCGAGGGATTCCCCCGAGTGTCTTCCGCCCCGGCCTGCCGTCCCAGCCTTTAAGCGCCTGGCCCGCTCCCCGCCGCTCGTTGGATTGTCGAGAGCAGGCGGGGGAGCAGGAGGGACCGGGCGGGGCCGGGGGCAAGGGAGTTCTGGTGGGTGCAGGGCGCCTGGGGGCACACAGAAGAGCGAGGTGGAACCCGGGGAGGAAAAGAGCCCCCGGGCCTTGCGAGGAAGCGCACTTGCAGCGCTTAGAGGCCAAAAGTAAGATTGCACGTGGCATTGTTTTCCTTGCTCGTTTTTAAGAGCACATTTTTGTTTTCTGTAGAACAATCAGTATGACCCATTTTCAGTACTGATTCCCAAAGAGACTTGAGACTGTTTGATCTACGAACTTCCTGAAATTAAGTACCACCTTAAAGATTAACTGCAACCGTTAAGATTTAAGCGCAATATATTCCTAACAAAGTGATTATCGTGCAAAGGTTTGATTTACTTGCTGAAACTAGATAAAGTTATATATTTTTATAAAAATACTTACCTGTGTGGTCTCAGTTTGTGGTGGATTGGGGATTGTTGTTGTGTTAAGTGCAAATGTTATCCACATTGCCTCTGTTTAGCCTAGACTGCTCGCGCCATGCTACCTAGAGGGTGAGCAGGGGTTATCTCAGAGGGTTATTCCGTCACCCTCACTGGAAGCTAGGGTCCCTACTTGGTCTAAGGTACTTACCTCTGCCAGTCTGAGACCCCGGGTTCTAACAACACCCAAATCATCTTGTCGTGGGAGGGTGAGGAATCAATCCCGCTGGAGACATTTCATGATTGTCTGCGTGATACGGCGGGCTGGCTACATAACAACTCACTGCAGTTCAACGCTAGCAAGACTGAGGTGCTGTTCTGTGCTGGAAGTCGGATTCCTCGCCCTTTCCTGGATAATTTTTGGCCTCCAGAAACATTGATAAAAACTCAACCGGTCACTACTGCTCGCAATTTGGGCGTTATGCTGGACAATAAGTTGAGCATGGAAGCTCAGGTGGCGAAAACGGTGTCCAGCTGTTTTGCCCTTATCAGGTCTCTTCGAAAGATCTTACCGTTACGTCCCTTACAGGCCCGGGCTTTGGTAGTCAGATGTACCATTTTGAGCAGACTCGACTATTGTAATGCCCTCCTGCTTGAGTCACCGGGTCTGCTTCTAGATAGACTTCAAAGAATTCAGTCCGCTGCCGCCAAGCTGGCTCTTGGTTGGCCTAGAAGATCTTCTGCATCAGCAGCGCTGGCTGAGCTCCACTGGTTCCCGCTGAGGCAGAGAATATCCTTCAAATCCCTCTGCCTTGTCTTCAAAGCCCTGCATGGACTCGGGTCTTGCTCTCTGCAAGCTAAATTTGTCTGGTACACCCCAACCAGAGCACTTCGCTCAGCAACTGCATGTTTGGTGAAAGTACCCAGATTTAAGAGGGTCAGGGCTGGGGGCAGATCTTTCGGAGTTGCTGCTGCTACACTCTGGAACAGTCTGCCCTTGGAGATTCGTCAAACGGAGGAACTTCTCCTCTTTAGGAAACGTGTTAAAACTTGGCTGTTTCCGAAGGTCTAACCTGCTGGACCCTTCTCTCTGTCACATTCTTTGTTTACCACCCTGTGAAGCCTCAGCGCCAGGATGCCTGTAAGGTGTCAGCTGTGCTTTATAAATTCCCTAAATAAATAAATAAATAAATAAATAAATATAACTTCCCATTTTACGAATGTTCCCACCAACTTTGTAGTTGTCTCTTGCAGCAGAATTGGATTGAGCTTAAGTATCTTGCAGAAATGTATTGTGAAATAAAGGTATGCAAGATAATTGATTCTCACAAAGTGATGTTGAAAATGTGAATCTCCTAAAGAAATGTATTGCCAGCATCTCTATTTCTTCACAGACAGATCCCTCACTTAGCAAGTGTAAAATCCTTAGTACTTGTGAGTATTGTGTTTGATAAACAAGAAACAGCTATGGAACCTCACCAATAAAGACTCTCTCACTTGGAATAGATTCATATACTTTGATCGAATTCTGGACGATTTTCAAAAGTAATTGCCAGATCTATGGCAGAGACGGGTAACTCATAAACAAAGGGACAGCTATCCTAGGAGATATGCAGCTTCTGACATTTCTAACATTTTTGCTGCATTTACCTTTATGACTGCATGTTACCTCTAACTACAGCAGTGCACACAGGGAACTCCTATTACATAAATTATTATTTAGTGACCTGCTTCTGCTAAAACGTGGAGGGAGACTGATCTTGTAGAAATGAAGAGAACTGGCACACACGTTGAACATGCCCCAGGCTTGTTTAGATAGAATAACCATTACAATCAAAAAGTACCACTGGTAAGTATAAGAAGTAACAAACAATAGCAGAATAGGAGCAATATATGACATCTCACCTGAAAAGGAGGTTGTGAAAATAATGATGCTCAACTGTTGTGTCAGAAATGTTTCTGACACATACTTCAAAAGGTTGTATAAGCTATGTGGAAGTGTAACATATTGTTTAAAAGCTTAAAAGGGGAGGCTGTGTTTTTTGGCTTGTGCCCGAGCACAAATCCTCTGAAAGAAATCCAAAAATGTTTCTACGATTATGGATAGTAGGTGCATTTACTGTTCTCAGGAATTCTTTATTTATGTAGTAAATATTTGCACACATTGAATCCAGCAAATCATACAGTACTTATCAACATGCTCTACTTATTAACCTGACTCAGCAGTGGATATTTAGTAGGATATTTCCCGCCCCAAATTCACCAGATAGATAAATAACTTGAGCAAGCGTGCTTTTAGTATGATGAAGCTTCGTCCTCGGCAATTATGTTTCATTCTGTTTACCTTGCTTACCAGCTACATGCAATTCAGGCGTCTTGGCACCTGGACCTCAAACATGAGGTAACAAGGGCATGCAAAATTCTCATCTATACATGTGACTAATTCAGGAAGCTGGCTTTCTCATCTGTAGTAGGGTAGTCAAGTTTGAGTTTTATTTTCTTGCAACTGAGAAAGTTTACATTTTGTGTGTGTCAAGGCCCAGGGAAACTCTGTTAAATGTACCACAGTACTCAGATTCCTTTCTCGAATGCAACCACTCAGTAAAGGGGGTCCTTTTTTTGTGAGACAGGGCCAGGTTCGTATAGTGCATACTTCATCCAAAGGTATGGAAGTGCTTTACATGAGCACCCGTTACATTACACAAACACATACCTTTTATAGGCAGAGGGAGAATATGTGAGCTTCCAAAAACCACGTGATGTTGAGCCAATGCCTAGACTCGAACCTGGTATCCCAGTTCCAAAGTTGGCAACTCTGGCCGTTAAGTCTCATCCTCTCCCCAGGTAACAGTACACAGAAGGGAAGGGGAAGGTAAGGAAGGGTTGCATCTTCCCTGTTGTTAGACGCCACATGTCTGCTAATATTTATTTTTAAACTATTACTTCTTTGATCCATTGGAAAATGGCACTACTTGCATATTATGTCATTATTGTGTAACAATAAAAATCTCACTTTTGTAGAATGTTTGGTACTTGAAGTTATCAAATTGCCAAATGTATTTTTGAAACTCTGTACTCAAGGTTTGGCCAATCACAGTATCAGCAGCTTTGCATAAGCTTTCAAAAAGGTCATCAAATACTTAAGGAAACAAACGACTAAGCAGTGTACAGGTTCCTGGCTGTTTTGGGATAGAAACTAGGTAATAATACCAAAACCTTTACTTGGAATTTAGTCTCAAACCAGGACTCAATTGTTGGTTTCCGAGGTTCCCAGAAACTATTTGTCGCAAATATTTAAAAATGTAATAATTAATGTTCATTGATCTTATACCACTGCCACCATTCAACCTTTGTGTTTGATGGCAGCTACCTACAAGGTCACAGAAGAAAAAGGATATTGTCAATAAATGTTGTTCTTTTGTTAGTGTAATCAATATGTGTGTGGAATACTTTTCACATTGTGGTGCATCTAAGGGTTACCATTATTGCAACTGATCATGAACAGATGTTTCTAAGCTCTTACACCAGGGCATTTTATCAATATAGCTGGCCATACTGACAATTTCAGATTTAACTCTTGTGAGACATGCACGCCTTGAACAATTTAGCAATATTTTAGTCACACTGTTGGGGGAATATATTGAGCCAAATACCTATTTTAACAATAAGACTTGAACACTAGTTTATATAATCTACATTTGGCAACATCTGTTTTAGCCTATTTTGTGTATAAAAACACACTGTATGCGTTGACAGATTATGGCTTAAATCTGGGAAAATAACATGTTGATAAGAACAGCTGATATCTATGTTTGTTCAAAGGTGAAAACAATGGGGTTTATTCACAAACTGCACTTTGTAGTATAGTTTGTAGTACAACAATTGTTCTACAAACATACTGCTAACTGCTATTCACAAACTACATGCAGATGCAAGCCTAGCTTATCTTTTTTGGTGCTCAGTTATCTGCCCCAGCTGCAGAGTCTCCACACATATTGGTGAACATTATTGTAGTATACATGGAAGAGACCCGGGGGAGTGGCTGGAAAGTAGGACATTTTTACAATGAAAGAGGCTAGGTTAAGGGAGAAGTAACAAAGGTTTGAGCAAGGCTATGGAATGGTATAGGGAGGGACACCCAGATACCCATAAAACGGTAGTACACACTTAAAATGTACATTATTTTTAACAATCTTAATAATTATTAATGATGCACAGTGTTACTCAAAAGTAATACAATTATGTGTTAGTACCAATTAATATTACCTAGATTAATACATTTATAAAAGACTATTAAAATTGTTTTTAAAAATGGTTTCTTTTTAGATTTTTTTATTTTAAAGTGTAATAAATATATTAAATTATATTCAATGAGTCAGTTAGTTAAAACTTTATTCGTTATTGTCAATGCAAATCATAAAATCAATAATATCTGAATAGATCTCAAAATAACATAACAAATAGAGCAAGGTGGAGTGCAAAAAGAAAGGAAGGTTACAACTCAGCACTTTGATCCTAAAACACTGGTTAAAAACCTTCACAAATAAAGCTGTAAAAACAATAGAGCGTGTCTAAAATTCAATAGAAACAAAAGTGGCCGGATATATATGAGGCATAGTGTAAAAAACCTGGGGCAAATAACAACAATATGTCTTGTGTTGGGGACAGCTACATTATAACTTGTGCAAACCGATCATTCAGAAACTTTAGGCCATACGCCATTGGCAAACAGATGCTGGTGAATCAGATTCAACTTAAAATTAGGCTAAAAAACTCCATAGCTCTGCGGAGTTCCACATGCAGCAGAGTGAGGTAAGTCATACTGATGTTTACTGCCAACTGTTTGTCCCACGCTGTAAAATCAGCAGGTATGGTACTGCGTGCGAGAGGGCACAGCTTCTTTCTACCACCCAAGTATATGTAATTAAATCATCTAACAATAATTTTACCTCAGTGTCCACCAAAGAAATCGGTCTATAACAGAGTTGATCTACTTATTTACTTTTTGAAAAACTGATAATTTCACTGATTTTTGATACAACAAGGGCTTGGGTTCTCACACAACAGCACTTGAGTGCAGAGTCAATATGGGGGTCCAGAGGTCAATAATTGATTTATACAAATCACCAGGGCCTGGCACCTCCCCCCCCAAAACAATAAATTATTTTACCTCCTACCACCAAAAGGTGAGCCTCTCATTCAAAAGGTGACGGGGAATTAGGCTTGTCATAATTATAAATGACCTCAAAGTGCTTTTTCCATGAATATCAATGCCTGGTAAAACAGATGCTCTGATCAAAAAAGGGCTTGATGCACCAATGTCAAAAAGTTACACTATCCCTCCAGGAATAAGTGCCAAGTAGGTTCTTCCCAGGCCTCCCTCTTAAGTGTGTGCTTTCGCTCTTTACAGGCTAAACTGTGGGAGAACCTAGGGGCAAATTAGGAAGAACCTTGTTAAAATGATCGCCGTTTTAGTGGCAGGAAACTGCTGCTAAAACGGCATAAATGGGCTTGCTAATATGCATTATAGAATTGCAATAGAAGCCCAGGTCAGATGCCTGCACATCTAACCTGGGCTTCTATTGGAATTCTATAAGGCATATTAGCAAGCCCATTATCGCCGTTTTAGCAGCAGTTTCTTGTCGCTAAAACGGCGATAATTTTGAAGCGGTTCTTGCTAACATGCCCCCTAGCCTTCCTCACCTCCTCCTGAACACGTGGCAATGGGTACAAAGCCACTAACAAATCCTCCTGAGCCTTTGAACACCTCCAGATTAACTGTTCTGCAGATATTAGAGAAGGATTCCAAAATACTAGTATCAGCGGCATACTCATTAAGATAAATGAGAAAATAGGATTGACGGGATGTAACCAAATTTGAAGGAAAGTAAGCAAGGGCAATCTTTGCTCACCTCATCCTATTACCCTGAACGTTAGGTACTACCGACTCCTTAAGTACGTGTGGCACATTCACACAGGACTTCAATGAAAGGTAGCTTAGAGGGGATGTTATCACTACGGGCATCCTAAACCACCTTAAAGTTTATATGAGGAGAAAAAAATCTGAAGCAAAAATGTCATTAATAATGGAGCTATGGCCCCTGCCCTTGAGCCCATTCAGCAGTACTATGTTCCTCCCTAGTTAACACATTTTCTAAATATTATTCAGAAATCAATCTGTTTAACACTTCACCCTGTCATGTGTGTTGAAGATGAGCATTGTTCAGAGGAGGAAATACGTGTCAAGGGTCCGCAATGTTATTGCAGGTCATTAATGTTAAGGAATGAAGGGGTATATTATCAACAACTAGCGATAATTTTTGTCTCTAACTTGTTTAGAGACAAAAATTATCGCCGCACATCGGCGATTTTTATCGCAGATAAACCTTGCTATTAGCAAGGTTTATCGCAAATGCGATAAAAAACGCCCGCAATGCATGAATATCGCTGAAAAGTCAGCGATATTCATGCATTATCGAGCAAATGCTCTTAGCCATGTTATCCACCTCCCATTGGATAACATGGCTAAGAACTGCTCAGGGCAGGTGTTAGCTTTTGGAGATATTCGCCCTTAGCGCAAATATCTCCAAAAGTTGGTAATAGGAGATAGCGATGTTAGCGACTGTTTCCAGTCGCTAACATCTTGGCACGCCCACTTTGCATATCATTAGTGATAAATATCACTGACATGCAAAGTGGGGCCCATGATGGTCGCTATCTCCTATTAGCTGTCGCTAACTGGTGTTAGCGACAGCTTGGTAATAGGGAGATAATTTTATCTCCGCTTTCTTGGCTTTTAAAGCCAAAAAAGCGGAGATAAAACCCCTTGATAATATACCCCGAAGTTTCCAAGTAGCAAAATCATTGTAAATTTGGAGAAACCAATAAATCAGTCATCCACAAACATTTAAAGATCAAAAATATAAACGTGAACACATTCACAATTAATAGCCTGTAGTATTAATAGCGTGTAGTAATTAGGGAAGGTCAAGATAACACTTTGGATGTTAAAATAATGGATAAGTAGCCTCTCTACTTTACAGTTCAGGGCCACATTCACAAGTGTTGCAGGACCACCCTATCGAGCTACCATGTGTGGAAGGTGTGTCATTGGTAAAAAGCTAAACAAAACCCCCCATTTACATGAACCCCTGAGCATACTATGTCTTGTGTAGGCAGATGATGTTAAAGTATATTCATTTAGGATTTTAAATAAATTCATTTTATCGAAAATTATTTCCTATGGGGTTTCCTCTGGGGTTATATTTTAAGTCTCTGCCTGCACTATCTTCTACCGGATGATGTTCCAGTATCAGTGGTTGGCCTTGCATGGTGCTTTTTATAGTAGTGACTTTACACTTATAAATTTGGCTCCATTTCCCTTTTTCTGGAGATGGAGCTGTGTACCTCGCCACTAGTGAGTAACTTTACACTCTGATTTTGTGACTATTCCGAATCATATTTTACTAAAAAAAGAAAGGGGCATATTATCAAGAACGGCGATAATGAGCTTGATAATATGTCCTTGTGAATTCCCATAGCACCCCAGGTTCTGGTGTGAACCTGGGCTGCTATGGGAATTCACAAGGGCATATTATCAAGCCCATTATCGCCGCTTTAACGGCAGTTTCCTGCCGCTAAAGCGGCAATAATTTTATCATCGTTCTTGAAAATATGCCCCATAGAGTTTATTTCCTACAAGTAAATCTAAATGTTTAGATTCACTTTTCTGGGTAGGGACCTATGGCTTTTAGTGATAGAGACTATTCCAGAAGCATTAGGATTTTCAAACCTGTCTGACATCACTTTTAACATTGATTGCAAATAAAAGTAGCAGAGGCAATTATTCCTTCATTGTGTTTTTTTTAATTGTTCCCACAACCCTGCCTATTCTCATAACTTTTTGTTTCATTTTTCCTTGGGTGCTTCCTGCTTGATTTTGGCACTTTTAATTTATACACATATCTGGGTTAACTATGCTAACTATTAATCACAGGTCGGCCTATTCACAGTTATGCCTATCAGAAATTCACAAATGGATTCCTGGTAGGCATCAGAAGCCCATTTACAACTTAGGACAACTCAAGCACAAGTGAAAACCTCTTTACATAGACAGAAACTGACTCAAAAGGTGGGAATGTAGGGCTTTCTTGGCTTTCCATAGAAGGGAAACATCAAGACTCCAGCTTTTCCCTTACACGGTAGCAGTATATATGCTCCCAATTAACCTATGGTCAATCTTAGTGCACAGCTCTACACTCGGGTACTTAGCTAGATTGTTCCAACCAGCCAGACACCAGACAGTGATCTCTCAAATCAAACTGAGATTTCCTCTCAGAAATATATGTTTTGGGAAACTATATTGAAATCACAGGAATACAATTATAGACCTCTCCTCCCGAGCATGATATATCCACTTGTGGCACTGTGGTATCTAACAATAATTTTACCTCAGTGTCCACCAAAGAAATCGGTCTATAACAGAGTTGATCTACTTATTTACTTTTTGAAAAACTGATAATTTCACTGATTTTTGACAATAGAATCCATAGCAACCTTAAAATAATCAATTAGCAGTACTGGGAAAAAAAGGGCTTGCCCATCCAAAATATACAAGTGTTCCATATGACCATTCTTCTAATGTGGAACATTGCAATCAACTCAAACATTTCCTACCATATCAATCCTATTGTCGGTGTTTGAAATGAAAATATAGAAGTGCTGATTCTCATTTCCCAGAGTACCTATTTGACAGTAAGGAGTGCTGGTGGTCTCACACTAAAAGTATAAAATCTAAGCTCAGAATTATAGGAACATTCTATCTTTCAAATCAAAGAAGTGCAAATACCTAAGGGGCAGATTTATATGAAACTAACGCAGCACGGTGAGGCAAGTCATGTCATTTTGCTGCGTCGTGCAGTGTTAGTTGTGAAATACAGGGATGCAACATATTTACAACATGTCGCATCTCTGTGCTTCCCCTGCACTGGCACACAAACTGCTTGCATGCGCTGGCGCAGGCACCCTTGAACCATGGTGCAATGATGCCTGCATTGTGGGGAGGTAGTTTTTTGCAGGAAGGTGCACCTTCCTGCATAAAAAACAATCAGTTGAGGCGATTTTATCTTCCAATGCATGCTGTGGAATGCAGCACTCATTGAAAGAGAAGATAAACAAGGAGAAATGAAAACATTTCTCCTCATTGTTCCTCTCTATGCCACCCCTAGGGTGGCGTAGTATTCTGATGCATTGCCAGATGTACAATTGCTTGTAAATCTGGCAATGCATCAGTGAACATGGCTGTTTCATGGTAACACCCATACAATGCAAATTTTTGCTTGAAAAAGGGCGATATTTACTAGCACAGGTAAAGTCACGCAGGGTGGCTTTACTTGTGCTTGTAAATACTACGCAGCAGGTTGCGCCACCGGTGTGTAACGCAATGTAACACACCGGCGATGCAAGAGGCTTGTAAATATGTCCCTTAGTACCTGCACATTTAAATCACTTTCTAATGTAGCATCTTCAATAGTCTCATCAAATTGAAAGACACTTGAAAGATGCTTCACACAAGTAGAAGCGTTACACAAAAGAGATTAAATGTATTGGTGCCTAGCTGCAGACGTGAACTAACATCAGTCCAAATCCTAATTTATATATCAACAACAAGGAAGGGACTTGGGGCGCTTATAGATCCAGCATACAAGCCCCTAGAACATATCAATCTAAATAAAACAGTATGCAGTTCCCCAGGGTACAGGAAGAGAGATTTAGAAGATTGGTTGGTATATGTATATACATATCTAAAGGTTGCAGCGAGTGTCTTCTCCTTTCGGAACTGGGGCACTCACCCACCCGACAGGTCAGGCTTCAGGGAAGGGCTTCCTCAGTCCACAGACAGTCCGGGGTGGGCAGGGGAAGGGGGGTGTAGCATTAACTAAAATGAGTGTATAGATAGGGGACAAACTTTGGATAATGGGCTGTGTGGCAACACAGTTAGACGTACAGGCCAAGGTGAATTTGGCACGCTCTATGTCATCAAGGGGTTTTATGTAACTTTATTAACAGAGTTTGTGCATTTGGAAAATAGACATATGAGAGAACATAGCAGACTTTTTTTAAGTGGTATAATCTGACTGAAGAATGGCACAACTGCTGAAGGTAATTTCATGTAATGCTAATGGTTTTTTAAATGTACAAAAAAGAGGAGCCATGCTAAAATGGCTAGAATCCTTCTCCCCTCAGGTGATTTTTTTTCAGGAAACACATCCCAAATCTAACTCTCCCAACTTGACACTCCCCCAAAAATATGCCCAAGTATACTTTGCTTCGGCCCATGCTGCAGTGCGAGGAGTGGGTTTTCTTTTATCTACAGAGCTAGATTGGGTGGTGGGTAAGGTGCTTCGGGATGAGGGAGCTAGGTGGATTTGGATAGAAGGCAAAGTTAATGGGATAGCTGTCATCCTGCTTAACTACTATGGACCAATCGGAGATAACTGTATGGCCCTAAAACAGGTATATGACTTGCTGGTGAATGTGCATGGGTCTATAATTATGGGAGGAGATTTTAACTTCATACAAGATCTGGAACTGGATACCTCAAACAAGGGGAAAAAGCAATTAAAACCTAAAACAGACAGGCTTTTAAAAATCATAAAAGAGGATTTTGCCTTACTAGATCCATGGAGGGTAGATCATCCAGGCAGCTCTGAGTTCACATGCTACTCAACGAGATTCAAAACAGCATCCTGTTTGGATTTTTTTTATAAGTAATCATCTCGCAAGGGGGAAATCTCTAATTCTCTCTTAACCATTCTTAGATCACTCTCTAATCTCCTCGTTAATACACTTGCCCACCCCCAAGGAAAATGTGAACGCAGCACCAGGTTTTATGTTGTGGGTAGCTTTCAAGGACATGTTTAGGGGTTGAGTGGTGTCCTATAGGGTCAAACTTCACCAAATGAGGAAACTGAAGATTGATGGATTCCAGAAGGCAGTGAAGCAGGCTAGGAGAGAACATTTGGGTAGGCCAACCGGGGAACTAGAAGCAGAGGCACTCCAGCAGGAATTACTAAGGGCAAAATAGGAGTTGAAAAGTTTTTTTTTTACTTGAGGAAATTGCTGGGAGTAAAGCTTCTCGACAGAAGGTTTAGTAGGAGAGCCAGCACATCGGCAAATTCCTAGCCTGGTCCACAAAAACGAACCAGAGCCATCAGTCCATTCCACAAATTAGAGATCCCAGTACTAAGTGCATGGTGAATAATAAAGACAAAATTGACGAGGTTTTTGTGTCTCATTTCAGTAAGATCAATGCGAAAGTCCAGATAGTTAGCCTTGAGGCTCTTGTGGGCTACCTACGATCAGCGAGGAGGACTGGATGCTCTTGAGAGAGCCGATCACAACCGCAGAATTAAGTTAAATCATAACAAAAGGATATATGCAAAGGCAAGTGGTTATGATGGGATATCTAGTGAAGTTTACAAATTATTTTTAAAGGCACTCGCTTTATTTTTGGTATTGCTATACAACCAATTAATGGCCGAGTGGGGGGTCTCAGACAGATTTAAGGAGTCAGTCCTGATCTCTATTTTAAAGAAGGATAAGGACCCAAAAGATCCAAGTTCTACTAAATGTAGACTACAAGCTTTTTATGAAAATATAGGCAAATAGGATCGTGAGATTTGTGCAATATCTGGTACACACAGATCGAACTGGGTTTCTGCCTGGGAGATTTATGGCTGCAAATACTTTTTATCTGATCCAGGCCATCAATTACTTTTCGGCTAGTAAGGAGGGTGCGGCCATTTTGATGATGGATGCAATAAAGGCATTCGATTTAGTGGACTTCTATATTTTGGGGGAGTTTGGCTTTCCACACCATCTGATCGAGATGCTACAGAGAATTTACAGGGGAGCTATCGCAAAAATCATCATAAACTCTGAGGAGGTAGGAGAAGTGGCAATAAGATGGGGTACGAGACAGGGATGCCCTCTTTCCCCCTTTTATTTTCACTTTTATTGAGCCACTAGCGATAACAATTTGTTCTAATGTATTAATCCAAGCTCCCCTGGTAGGAATGGCAAAAATCAAGTGGTTGCTGATGATTTGATCCTGTCTCTGAATACAGAGAGCGCTGGAAGAAGTCCAGACGCTTACAGAACTAGGGGGGTATAGGGTTAATCAGTCTAAAACTGAGCTTCTCCTATTTAATGTATCAGGAATAGAGTTGCCAGAAGGGTTAAAATTTCTGCCTCTAAAACCCATTAGATACATGGGCTTGTACGTGACGGCAGACTTTCTTCAACTGTTTTATTTGAATTATGGTAGAACACTTGATAAAATAAAAAGTCTGCTAGAGAGATGGGCACTTTTACCTCTATCGATAATAGGCTGAGTCTCTTTGATAAAGATGTCGATCCTTTCCCTGCTGATATTCTTATTCTTAAATCTTCTTTTAAAGGTACCAATCTCATATTTTAATGAAGTGGAAAAGGTGATTCTGGAGTTTGTCTGGGCTAAGAAAAAACCTTGGATTGTTATCTATTTTACAATTGGATGTAGAACAGGGGGGTCTTCCCTCACTTCATTTAACTACTTATTACCCAGCTGCGTTACTAAGCTTAACAAATCAAGTATCGGCCCCTGTTTTGAATTTTGATGATTTTCAAATGGATCTTATGTTAACAGAGAGTGCAATTAAGCTACCAGCATTCCTGCCTACTGCAAAGCTACCCAAAAAGACAAGATATAGGGTCGTGAATACACTCTTAAGCCGCATACAGTGGTTTAATAATACTTTAATATTCCATCATGCCATGCATAATCCTCTCTTTATGGCTATGAGTTATGGGGCCTTAAGCTCTCGCAAAAGGAGATTCAGGTTTTCGTAAGCTAGGGGACTTTTACAATGGCGCTAATCTGTTGTCATGGGATGTCTTCATAAATGAATCTCAACCTCAGAGCCGCGCCTTTGGTTTAGCTTCAGGCAGATTACATGCTTTCTCTCGACCAACTATAGGAATAAGTGAGAGAGCCAGAGTAATTTTAAAAGCAGCCTTTGAGGTAAATTTAATTGCCATTGTACAGGTTACCACGCTAGGAGTAGAATAAGAGCCTTGTGGAAACAATGCACCCAAAAATTGCTCAGGAAACCAACAGCTGGTTCAATTGCCAGGAATGGCTATGAGTCTGTGAGCTTGGCCACAGGGCTGTCAGGACTGCCAATGTTAAAAGAATGTCCTTCCTTTCTAGATAGGTGGCCTATTATGCTCCTTCCAGACTACATAAATGGTTTCCTACAACACTGAATGACTGTTTTAGATGTAATTTGCCAGAGGAAGGAGATTGGACACATACATTTTTTACTTGCCCGAGATTACAATACTCTTGGGAGGAGGTGTTCAGGTTTATTAGTAAATTTCTGTCTTTAGATATTCTCTCATGCGCATTGTTGGCTTTATTTGGTTTTGCCTATGTAGTTGGTCAGCTCTCCATGTATAGACAATGTTTTGTATTCCTAGCCATAGCGGTAGCCAGATCTTTAATATGACAGATTGGAGATCTCAAAAAATCCCCACATTGGCTCAGTGGCTACGTAAACTGGAAAGGACTTATAGATTTGAAGAGGCTCACGCGAAGAGGATAGGGTCTGTGCAGAGATGTGTATTGACCTGGGGGGGGGATATGTGGCAACCACGCAAACAAACAACACTAGGTAATTTAAATGATACGTTATATAAATTTTACATCAACGGTTAATAACCTCTGCATGTTTCCAGAATAGTTAAAAGGAAGAGTTCCCCAGGCGAGAGTGTGGGTTACAGAATCAAACTAATTATGAAGTACCCCTTCTCAAAGAATTAATTGCAATTACATAGGTCATTAAGGTAGAGGGTTACATGAAACTACCGAGCTGCTATGTAGAATGCTGGTTTTGCCCATGATGTAAAATGGTATATGAATTTGCACCTTTTCTTTTTGCAGGTCCTAAATATGAGACTTGATATTTTATCTTTTTCTGTATATCCTGTTTATCATATTTATCGTTTTCAAATGGATGATGAAATTTGACCAATTTATTGTCTGATTTTAATATGAGATTGGAGATTTTGGAATTTTGGCAGTTTCTTGTACCTTGGTTAATATGTCTGCTGTGTTTTTATGCTCAATAAAAAAAAGGGTGTCAGGGTTCATCATACATGCCCTTGATTAGACTTCCTATTTTATATGATGATATAACATTTTCTACTATACAACTGTCACACATACTTGAAAATCCTCTTTTTTGCAATGTCCTTGGATGATATAATAGACTAAATGTCACTTCTTTGGTATTTTTTGAAGAAATATTTCCACAAGACATTTTGTGAATTAATTTGCTAATGCAACATACACATATTTCCTTATCCAGTATTAATTACATCTAAAAACACATCCCACCACATTGAGCTATTTCATGTCATTGGAGGTAATGTAGAGCATTGCTTCTTGCAAAATTTTTACCACCGTATTATAAAAGTGGTTTCTGTATGTGCCAAGGGGAGGTTGTTGTGGTGTAGTGTGGCTGTTGTGTTGCAAACTGATTTGAGTGCTGTATTGTACACTGTGATGATATAATGTTTTTGTTGTTATGATTTGTGTTTGTTATGGTGTTTTGTTCTGTTATGGTCTGTTGTTTGCTTTAAATATCTTAACAAACACTGTTATATTTCCAGAGAAAAATGGAAAATAACATTAAAGAGCTAGTGAGAAGCAACTATTTACCTCTGTCTAACATGGTAATGTGTGACTGCCCCAGCTCTTCAACTATTGAATACGCCAGTCAGCCCATAACTGTGGCAAATATTATAAAGAATCAATGGTCCTGGATCAATTATTCAAGGAAGAGTTAGATTAACAGAATTATCAACTTATTTGAGCTTACATTAATCAGCTCACAAACAGATGTGCAGAAAACCACTAAGTATTATTACAATATATTTATTTAGTCATTTAAAGGAACAATCATGAGAGGATCAAGAAGGTAGGAGAATGTTCTAGGAAACGTGTAAGAAGAAGTGCTCAAGTGTTTATATAGGAGTCAAGAGAGCTCAAAGTGTGTAGAAAAGTAAAGGGCTTATATTTACAAGACTGTACAGAACTGATATCCAATAAACATTTAGATGCAGCCTGGCCACATGCAAATTATTCATTTGAATTATATTTTTTAAAGTTGTAAGGAGAATTTCCTAAGGCTGTAAACAGGGGTGAAGGGGAATGGGAAAATGGTCCAGGTGCGATAAGGGGTAGAGTCGACGTTTTGACCCGGCTTATCGGCAACCGAGGGACTTTAATACCTCAGCCATGCAGAACTTCCTCAGGACAAGGGAACAGGTGTAGTGACCCTCATCAATCTTGCAATGTTCTATTGGAGTCCAAAACCTGGTTACACCAATGCCCGTAAAGTGGCAAGGGCCAACGAAGGACAAATCTTGTTATTCAGTAGATATAAACCATGACGCTGATGCAATGGAGTAAGGACGTCTATCAGATCTTCTCCAGTCGTATAAATTACGCTGTGCCCTGGTTTGCCTGATTCATTCAGCCAACTCTTGCCACACATACGGGCCTGAATATTACATTCCATGGATGGTCTGGACACCACTGTCATGGTTTATATCTACTGAATAACGGGATTTTTCCTTCATTGGCCCTTGCCTCACAGCTCAGAGCTGCACCCAGCCCCTATTGCACAATTGAATGTGTATGAACACTTCCGGACACAATCCCCCTGTGATCGCTCAAAAAAATGGCCATCTCTTCTGAAAAAGTGTTTTAGCAAAATATTATAATTAAATATATATGTGCCATATTAACATGCAGTCTTAAATAAACAAAATGTGTTTAAAAATGTGTGCAAATGTAGATGGTTTCTATACTTACTCCTTCTAGGTTTCAAAACTGTTTGAAGTAGCATTGCTTAGCAAGATGTCTGACTAAAATATGCCGAAGCATGCATAAAATGTTTTATTCTCGACTTTTCAATGATCATGTTTTATTAAATAAATGTTTCACATAGCTCTGTAAACTGTTTCTACTTAAACAAAGAAGGTTTGAATACTTTTTTTGCATTTATCATTCAGTAGAATTATGAAGAATAATCACACAAGGAATGAAGCTATGCAAATAATTTTCTGTGGTTACTGCAGATGTTTTTACTTCTCCCTGGGCCATTGTTAACTGGTACACAATTGTCTTTATTACAAGGTAAGAGAAGTAGTCTAATTTATTGGAAAAGATTACCTGAAAAAGATTTGCTCCTGATCTTCTCCAATACAATGGCCAAGGTCCATTGATCTTTTGGGCTGAAGTACACTAGGGTTGTGTGATAACAAACTGAGTTTTATTTAAACTGATTCACGCTCCAGCAAATTGGTAATGGAGGGATGGTTTCCGGTCTAAGATGAAGAGCTATAAATACTTGCCCATGCTATAGTAATGCCCGAGCCCCAAAGACCAATGTCCACAACTTGAAGTCTGACAGGGTGTGATTTTCCAAAAGCGGTTGCTGTATTGAAGGTGTGAATATCAATAGGATAAGGCATCATGAATCGTGATTGCTTTTGTGTTTATTGATTACATTTGGAGTACAAATGATGAATGACTTTCACACATAGATTTTTATGTGTTTATTGTGTAGAAGTTGAGGAAGTTATCAGACTCGGTGTAGCCTACGTTCCTAAAATATTGAGATAAATGTAAAATATATTCATGAGGGTTTCTTGTCTGCTAAGATTTGTGGTGTAGATCATGAGGTACCTTTGACTATACAATTGAGATGGGATTATAATGATCTATTGTACTAATATTGATTGGCAGAACCTAAATTGTGCAAAGGGTGAAGCTACAAAGATTACTGTGATTTCCTTCTGGTTGAGATTTCATATGTTTGTGTGAAAAGTCTTTTAGTGTGAAAAAGGTGTAAAAACTTTAATATTCTGATTGGAAAGTTGCACTCTCATTTTCTTTAGTGGAGCAGACAATGATTTGTTTAATTATGCAAGATGGTAGAAGTGTGTGCAGGAGAAATTTTAAAGGAGGGTGAACTGCTGCATAGAGGGAGATCAGATATCATAGTGTGATGCATTGAGATCGGATGGCTGGTGTACTGCCCGCTGTGATTTGTTGATGACAACACTGTGTGCTGCAGTGTGATAGGTCAGTTGTGTGAGTTCCTCATTGAGATTGGGTAACTAGTCTTCAAGAATTAAAACTGTGGCAGGATTGAAGCAGGAGTTTATGGAATAAAATCAAAATATAAAATTTTGAAGTGCATTACTGAATAATTTGTTGTTGATCTTTACAAAAAATATGACATTTCTTAAGGGATTTTAGAATTTTGGGAGAGTTAATGTTTCCATTCTGATACAGGAAGGTGAAGAGGTGCCTTCCCAGGGTACACCTGCACAATATATGACAACTAAAATGGGATTGAATACATATTTGTGGCTTCATCAATAGTCCAAGTTTACTAAAAAGAGGGTTCCTTTGTGTTTTCCAAGGTATGGTACACTTGAGTTGAGAATTATTAACAAATTTGAGGAGAAGCTGTAACAAATGAAATCACCAACTAGACCCGCACAGTACAAAGCAATAAATATATGGGAAAAGACAGCAAGAGATAGGGAGCAAGAGAAGTACTAGAAAAACATTAAAAGAACAGTGCGTAATTATGCAGATGTTCAATGGGTGAGAAACAACAGAGATGGAGGAAAGCCGTAGTCAAGGGAATTAGATTTTACCCAGCTATTACTACAAAAGGCACCAGATAAACCTAAAAAGAACAAAACAGGAGAAAAAGAAGATAAAAAGTTGAGAAGAAGACAGATACAGATAGTGATTCAGCATATGAAATATTGGATGCACATTTAGCTGCACGCCCACCACCTTATGTGGTCCCCAAAACTAGTGCTGATAATAATGCAACTATAAGTACTACAGTGGTCACTGCCCCAGTATTGCAGAGTGTAATCCAGATTGAGAAACCATTTCAGACATACTGATTGATTCAGTACTTGTTGGCACAACACGATATATGGTAACACCATTTATTAGTGCTTTGATTGAGACCTTTACAGCACAAGTACCACAGATTGCAACAGTACCGACAATGCCAAGGGCAGTTGTGACTGCCCCAATAAATATTTCCCCGATTGAAGGAGCTCAGGGAGCTGTAGGTAGGAGTTACTGAGACTGGGTTCATCTTGACACCACAGAATTAATAGATTGTTTCCTGGAAACCACAGAAAATTAATCAATCGCTAACAGAAGGGGGAAAGGTTGTCTTTACAACACCAATAGCCCAGGAAGAGACCAGTTTATTTGAATATGGGGTTTTTCCATGTTGGTTTGAGGAAGCTGCAGGATTTTGAAAGACAGACAGTGCAGGACAACAATTAACCCCAGAACCTAAATGCAGAGACCACGGGAATTAGAGGAGACCATAAGAGATGTTTAGAACTTGAGCATTAGCAGCACCAGTATCAGCAAAAGAGTTTATCTTAGTGAAGACATGCAGGAATTACACTACAGAAATTAAGTGATTTGGCCTGAAAATCTGAAGTTGATCTTTAAAAACGTTTTCCCTTACAGAAAAGTCATTGGGGTCTATTGAATGATGGAGCTATGGAGACAATACATCTTCATGGATGCAAGTGGACCTAACTGAATTAGTGAAATACATCTGTAAATGAAGCGACTTTGAAAACTAGAAACTAAATGGTCAAAGAAACATGAAAAGAAATGAAACAAATCAGAGGTAGATTGGGAAAATAATAAGCCATCAACAGGTTCACAGGATGAGGTGGAAGCCTCGGCTTACCCATTGAGAGATATCACAGGTGGCGTGTATGTTTATGTACCATGGAGCAGAGGTGATCTAGAAGCATTGCCAAACAATTTTCCAAAGTTGAGAGACAAGAGTACAGTGGTGCACCCAGGTTGAAATTTTCACTATTGCGCCATCTCATGTAGTCATGGAAACATATGAAGCAGTGATTATTTTCCTGAACGACAAGATACCTCTAAAAGATATTGATTGAGTAAAGATTAAAAGAACTTTACAAGAGCCAAAAGGATGAGTGCATGGTTACTGTGAGTGACTGTTACATGTGCTTCAACAGAATAGTGGGAGAGAGTATCCTGAACCAAGTTACATGGGGTAATTTGTGTCCCAGTTTGCTCTTGGGTTAAGGTCAGAAATTAGTATGCACATAAAACAGAGTGTGGTTTGTTGGCAAAAAAAGTAATTGGATGTGATCCTGAGAAATGTAAAATATTGTAGTGATCAACAAGAAATGAAGCCTAAGCAAACATTCATGTCTGCTCAGCCAAAGTTTGCTCAAAAATGTTTTCAGAATCAGTCCGTTGCAGGCAATCAAGGTGGTATGCAAGGTGTTAGTGTACAACCTGGAGTGCAAGGTTCTCAAGCGAGATTTGGTAGAGGTAGAGGTGCTCTGGTTTATCAGAATACTGGTATGGATGGTTACAATTGCAACACTGAAGAAAATTACTCCTTGTCACTTTTGAACCATGATTGGGCATTGGAAGAGGGAGTGCGGACTTATGGCCTAATTTCGATCTTGGCAGGACTACCATTGTCACTCTGCAGAGAAGTGTACAAGTACATTGTCAAGCTGACAGAACTCTGACTGCCCTATTTAGATGAATGCAGGCTGAATGTCAATCCACATCACCAGAGTGTTTACTGTCGCATACGCAGGTCACTGCTGCTGACGAGGCAGACTCCTCTGTTGGCTAATAGTTCCCCATTGCCATCAGAGTAGGCGGGGGTTGCGTTGAGCCTTTTTAGATTCCTCAGTTGTGCTGACAGTGTTCGCGCTTCAAAACAACAGAGTGTGCCTGAGTCTCTATTTCTTACAAGCTTTTTTTTACTTTTAGCTTATAAGCCAAACACATTTCTTTATGTTTGTACTTGTATTTCATTTATACCTTTTTTGGGGACTGATTTCTATTTTCTCATACATTTTCTTCAATGAAAAGGAAAAAAAATAGTGCATACTTTACATATATTACAGAATTTTCCAAAAAATCAATTTACATTCATTTACACTACACATACTGTACAATACATACTACATTACAATACACATACCTATGTACAAATACCACAATAAACCTATTGTGACCTTAAGTGAAAATTATACAATGAATCAATCAATATCATAAATTTTCAAAATCCATAAGAGCATAGAATCAGCAAACATTCAATTAATCAAAATAGGAAAAAATCCATTATTTATCTGTGCTCTTTTTGATGTGTCGACGCATTTCGAATCATAGGTAGTCAATATCTAAATTCTCATCAGGACTCTCCGATTGTCTGTATAAAATGTATTGAAAAAATTATAAAAACATTTTAAGTGAAAAAAGGCTTCATTTTCTAAATACTTTCACTCACTCTCCATTAAACTCTATTTGTACCTTAGGGGGTGTAAGTATACCTCATCTGTTGTGCCACCAATTACTCTTTGCTTTTCTCTTTAAGAGAACCTAATTACATTCGTAACATTTTGTCTGAATTGTTTGGTTGAATTTATTGTGTGGTTATGTAAGATAACAGGTTTTAATCTCCATTATATTTCACATGATGTTATGGTGCTTGTAAGTTTTCATACACCATATAATGAATAACATAAATGTGTTTCATATAGTAAATGTCTGTTCTCTTTTTACTGCATAAAGTAACACTGTTGCAACTGTTGTAACTACAATGACCATGGCACCTTGTTTCTGTTTTTTGAAAATCATATTGCAATGTAATTTCGCTCCATTTCCCTTCTCAATCATTTTCCACCTACGGTAATGTGTCATTCATTCATCAATCTCTGTTAAATGTCTGTTTTGCAAATTGTCTGTGTTGAAGTTTTACTTCTTGTCCATTTCTTATAATATAATGTAATTGATATTATTCATTGCACGAATCAAAGTCTGTTGAGCTAACATTTTTGAGTTGGGTAAATATGCATGCTGAATATAAATAGAATTTGTGAAAATGTTACTCTGCACTGTCAATATGACTAATACTAAACTTCCTTCCAAGTTGTGCAAATGTATGTTTTTAATTTGCTAGGCCTTTGTTAATGATTAATGTTACATTTCTCCTCTCTAATGTGATGTGATGAATGATTGGTACATTTTATGTATAGGTACTGAAGGTATCTTTACATTTCAGGACCTCTTCTTGACATTGGTAATGTATTATTTACACTTAAAATACAAATCTGTAAAACTACTGTTAGCTGTGTTATAAATACCACTGCTCAAATCTTGCTTGAAACCACATTAAGGTTCTACATTACACTTTTTTATAAAAGCAAATGAAGAACATTAGCATGTTTGACATGTAAACAGAGTAGCCACCATTTTAATGTTGTGGTGATGCACTTAACAGTCACAAACACACTATTCCACAATCTGAAATGGTTGCCACCTAACATTTAGTTCGGACTGGACTGTTCCCATGGGGCATAGGGTCAGCGCTGATTTGCATATCGCCATTGTCTAACCCAGGGTGGTGTGGAGTGGAAAAACGATGGATTTGGGCCCAGATCTTTGGACTGGGGTGAATGTGTGACATTGATCCACATTCTGTCCATCACTGTTGTGTTTGCAATTACCGCTCTAAGTGTACTGGGGATGCTCAGTCGTGAGTCCCAGGCACTCCACACCACTGGAATCAAGCTAGCCGGGCTTATGAGAGGGGTTACCTCGAAACCGGGCCGGTCCTCGGATGCTTGTTTCTGTTCTGGGAAGGACATGGCTTTTGTAGTTCAGACTGGACTGTTCCCATGGGGCACAGGGTCAGCGCTGATTTGCATATCGCCATTGTCTAACCCAGGGTGGTGTGGAGTGGAAAAACGATGGATTTGGGCCCAGATCTTTGGACTGGGGTGAATGTGTGACATTGATCCACATTCTGTCCATCACTGTTGTGTTTGCAATTACCGCTCTAAGTGTACTGGGGATGCTCAGACGTGAGTCCCAGGCACTCCACACCACTGGAATTAAGCTAGCCGGGCTGATGAGAGGTGTTACCTCAAAACCGGGCCGGTCCTCGGATGCTTGTTTCCGTTCTGGGAAGGACATGGCTTTTGTAGTTCGGACTGGACTGTTCCCATGGGGCACAGGGTCAGCGCTAATTTGCATATCGCCATTGTCTAACCCAGGGTGGTGTGGAGTGGAAAAACAATGGATTTGGGCCCAGATCTTTGGACTGGGGTGAATGTGTGACATTGATCCACATTCTGTCCATCACTGTTGTGTTTGCCACCTAACATTGCCATCAGGACATTTGGAATTGGTCATCTGCACCGAAAGTTGAACGCCTAATGAGTGTGAAACTCCACGATGGACACAGCCATTGAGTAACGTGTGAGAAGCAATGTAGGACAGCCAATGAATGTGTCTGTCGCTGTTGACAATTGTGTATCTCATGTACATGTATGCAGCATTTTCAAAAAAGCTCACTTGCCTCCTAACACTGCAGCCAACAAGACCTACTCAACTTTTGCTGCTATTTGTGACTTCTGGGAGACACAATGCCAGGAAGAGCTGGTGATAGTCCCCCAACCTTCTCGCCGGAGGAGCTGGAGTTGCTTACAACTAAGGTTTTGTCCCTGTAAAGTCTGCTCTATGGCTCACCAGAGTAACAGGTACATGTGTAAAATGCATTTGTAAATCTGTCAAACTGCTTTTTTCTAATACATCGGTTAGAATGTCCCTTTGAGTTTCTTAGTGACGTATAGTGAATGAAGCGGTGTTATTTATTTTTTACATTACAGAAAACAATGATGTTGTGAACCTTTTAGCACATTTGGATTGGAGAAAGTTACAAAATTATTATGTGTTGTGCTTTTGGAGCCCCACATTTTATTTGGTGTGTATCTTGTAAAAATAGTAAACACATTATATCTTATTTACTACTGTACATAAATATAATATTTTTATATACAAAATAAAAATGATGTTTGCTCAGCCTAGATCAGATGTCACCAGCCAAATTTGTCGGAGCTCCCGGACACCTTCAGAGTAGCTGACAGCCTTGAGTTATTTGCAAGTGAGCACAAAGTCATATTTTAAATTCAAAGCTAAAGGAAGCTGTGTTCATGTGACATCATGATCATCTGGATGCCAGTCAGTCGTTTCTCTTTTATTCGGTTTTCATAATTTTTTAGGAACCATAAAAAGTACATTAACAACAAACAGTTTAATAGAGAAGTAATATAGCAAGAAAAGTTATACCACAATACATGATTGACATTATAAGAAAATACATTTTAAAAGTCGAAATCGGGCGGGGTCTTCTACAAACTGATGATAAAGTGCAAGTGCATTCAAAGACAGATTTAGTCAAAATTGCACCGATGTTTTATACATGCTTTAAGAAAACAGGCTACGGATTTGGCAACAAATTCAGAATCTAAGTATTGCAAAGCAAGAAAGGCTGGACGACACGATCTCAAAGCCATAGATGACAATGATGGGATAATCCAACGCTTACGAGGCAACACATAAAATATGCAAAATAACGTAACATGGATTGTTGATTGTTCCGAGGTTTCGTTACATGGGCACTTAGTAATAGATTTTGACCAATCTTGTTTTTCGGGAAGGAAACAAGACGAAAGAACACATTAAAACGAAACCTGGTCAACAGGTATTTTTCGTATGCGTTCAAATGATATTTCAGGTAGGGTTGAACGTCTGTTGTAGTTTGGACGCTTAGGATCTGGATGTTGGTGGACTAGCGTTTTTAGATCTTTCCTTGAAATGCTTAACAGTGATGAAGGCTCAGAGAAATACAAAGACATGTTTATATCCTTAAAAAAGTTGCTCACATAAGCCAACCAGGCGATTTTTCTCTAATTGACCAGATCCAGACAGTCCACAATGAGTGAGCGGGTCAAATTGCACTGCTCCGTGATCCAAACTCGGTGCCATAAGAGGATGGGCTGGATTTTGATGTTATCCGTAATGTAGTCCATACGCAGCTCAATATGGCAACCGTAGGTTGGGGCACTTTTCGGGATAGCCAGCATATACCTAATAAAACTGTTCTCTACCAGCTGAAGAGCTTCAGCGGCAGCATAGCCCCACACCCCCGCGCCATAAACAGCCACACTGTGGCATTTGGCAACATATATTTTCAAAAGTTCTTCGGGAGGGGGCTTACCAAGCTTTCGTGAGAAGGCTACTAGAGCAGTTGTTGCACGTAAGAACAGTAATTTCTTACTACACATGGCCTCTTTCCAGGACATTTTATTATCAAATAAAATACCTAAATACGTACGTACTAGTGCACTCTAGCTTGTCATCTGGATGCATATGTAACATCATGATCATCTGACTGCAGATAGCAAGGCCCGACAATGAGCAGTGCTCTGTCAGACCTGTGGGCCAGGCTGGAGCTGAGCCACAGAGGTGAACAACAAAAGCACTGAGGTATTTGCCTCTTAAAAAAAAAACTCCTAATGGACCCACCTTCTTGAGGGGGTCTATCCACACGTCGATGGGCAGTTGAGAGCCCAACAGCAGAATCATGTGGCAAGTTCTAGTGTGAGTTGTACTTGTTAAATAACTAATTCTTGCAACAAAATCTGCCAGTAACAATAAGGTTGACACATGCCCAGTGCAGAAGTTCTTGAGGTATAGGATGATGTGTTTTGCATCTGAATTTGTGAAAAATTATACCACGTGAATTTTGTTAACAGCCAAAGTACTTGTTTTAGCAGACAGATGCCTGCCTAAACAACAAATACACATGAGTTTGTTTAATGTTGTAAGGAACAGTTTTACCAAACAGGCCACTAGTCTGCATTGTGCCAGGTTTGATTGTTTGAGATGTGATGCTTCTTCACTATTGTGAAGGATGTACGGTTGGCCTTATTACAGTGGATGTTACAAACATCACATTGGTAAGTTGGTTTAATACACAAACAAGAGTGAGCAGGTGAGCCAAAATGTCTAGTAACATCAGATTAAATCGCTACATTTTAGATTCAAAACATGTCCCAAATGTGTTTTGATTACAAATACTATTTCATTCATTTTACAAATGACAGATTTGCATGATGTCTTACTCCTTCACAAATGTGCATGCAAGCCAGTCTTTTTTTATTAAATATTTGTGAGAGGCATACCATTTGTAGAACAACACCAACAGGAATGTGTACACATTGGTGACAGAGTAGCACATACTCAAAAACATGTTTCAATGTCCTTTGTTATGTCCAGATGATTTTTATTTGTATTTTATTTATTTGAAAAGTTTTATATAGCGCTGGCTAAACCTGGTGGTATCGGAGCGCTTTACACGGGGAGATACAATTGCATCAATACATAGTTACAACAGTTTCAGGTACGTAGTTACTGGAGATACACGAGTTACAAAGGGATGGCTCAGGTATAGGGATGGAAAGGCCGGCAGGGGAGAGAGATTCAGTGAAGAGAGGGAGGGAATAGAAGAGGAAGATAGGAGTGAGGGAGGACTGAGGAGAGGGCGGGGGTAGGGAGACATAAGGGGGAGGCAAGGGAAGAAACAGTGTCTAACGATCGGATGGTAGGTGATGGCCAAGGGGGGATCCAGAGGCAATTTCTCAATAGCTGTGTAGGGCAACTCCAGCAGTCATCAGCTCAAGGTTGCTCGGTCGCCGAAGTACATCAGCGGGTTAAAGTATCAGCCTGGAGGAGATCATCAAAAGGTTTCAAGGAGAGCTTTCACGGTGTGAGGTGCTGGGTTCCCAGTGACAATGGGAACATTCCCAAACCTACGCTATATGAAGAATCCCTTAACACTGTGGACTCTCTCAGAGGGGTGTCTGAAACTCCAGGGCATGAATGCTAGGATCCCTCCCCAACAAGGGGAGAAGGAGTGCTTTGGTAAGGGGCACATTCAAGGATTAAGGCCTTTTCCCGCTACGTGTGAAACCCTTAACACTGTGGACTCTCTCAGAGGGGAGTCGAGACTCTGGGGCAAAAATACTGGATCCCTCCCCAACAAGGGAAGAGGAAGTGCTTTGGCAAGGGGCAGAAATATAAAGGCCATTTAGGGACAGTTGGGCAGTAGCAGAGGAATAATACAGCAGACAGGGGGAAATAAGAGTAGGTACACTAGTACAGACGCCTACTGTCTTAGAGCAGCTAACGATGAAGGTAGAAGGGAAAAACCATGAAAATAAAATAAGTAGTCTTGGAACTGAGCATAGCTTAATCAAAGTCAATAACCCTCATGGTCTAAAATGGGAGGGCTAGCAGAAAGAAGTAAGTTAAGGGTGAAAGAGCCCAGGGGAAAGTTTGGCAGCCATTTTAATGTCAGGCCAGTACTGGCATTCTTCACAGGGATGGTCACCGGGGGTGTTGGAAAGACTGGAGGGTCCAGCGTGTTAACAAGGGAATTAGTAAGATACAAAGTTACAGAGAGTAAACAAAGGATAGATAAAGTGTTGCACAGAACAAACCACAGTGTTAAAACATGCTAATAAATGGGGGTATAGAACATGACATAAAAAGAGTGGGTGGAACAGCAGTATCAGCAATATTCTTGGACGATGCATAGATCAGTGGAGAGGAGAGAAGATCAAAGGTAGTCCATGTTAGAGTCTCTGGAAGTTCTCAGTCGATCTCAGTATCAGAAAGTGCCTGTGTGGGCCTGGGCTTGCGACGTGTATCGAATGATAGTTTGGGCTGTTGTTCGTCAAGTTTGCCCATGTTGCTTGATGTGTTTATATTTTTCACCATGGGGAGAATGAGTACGGGAGTTAATCTTTGTATATTCGGCTAATTAAGGGTCCCGATGAGTGTTGCCCTGGTGCCACCCTTCAGATCCAACCAGTCTGTTTCACTGGGGTTGCAGTGGTATAATGGGGGTTGTCATTAGCCGTGTATAGCAATGAGGAAATTGCTGGGGGCTGGCTCCGTCTGTGAGATCTGGTGATTAGGTATTTTGTTATCGGTACTTTGCTTCTTCTCAGTGACCTGATATTTGCCCACTTTTTCTGCAGGTATTATTCGTCTATTCAGGCAGCCTTCTGGGATCGTGGCTTTGCAGCTTGTGCCTTGGAGCAGACGGGCAGTTACGGTGGGGACTCAGTAGGATGTCACCAGGTATTTGTGCTACTTCAAATAGGTCCCACAGCAGGGCGGGTGTTCAGTGCATGCGGTCGCGCATTTTCCTGCGTATTTTTACAATATTGTGCCCCACTCTCGGTCTATACGGTGTCCATAGCGTGTTGCAGGGTATGGATGTTATTGCCAATTCGTGGGGGCATACTCACAGCACTGCAGGGGTTCAATGGCACTCAGTGCGGCTGTGATGGGCAGCATCTCAATAAAGTTTTGCTTTTCTCCGCGCACCCATTTGCTTTTGCCCGGAAGGGCGGGGTCACGCCATAGGGGTAAAATCAATGATGGAGAAACATGGAAAACTTAAATTAAGTTTTGTAGATGGAATGTTCCATCACATGTATGTAGGAGTATACCATCTGGAAAACTCAAAATCAGGCCAACATCATGACTCATTAGGCTAATGTAGAAATGCATCAAGGTGCAATATGTTGCATATTGTGATTTACAAATAGGAATCAGTGTATGTAATATTTACTGTATTGAACACATTTTTGCCAAAAGTATAACCAGCACATTTTATAAAACAATTCCACAATGGGAAAACAAACTTCAAATAACTAGAGATATTTAGGAGTCAAATGAGAAAATGCTTCTGCTCTGTACTAAAGTGGATTTGAAATGTATCAAGGCCAATGTATTTACTTCTGCTGTATAAGTCAAACCACCCAAAACATGTTTTCTTCATTTCTTCAACAGCACAGGTATCTACATAGGTCATAATACTTCGGTACAGAGTCCATATACTGTTTTTTACATTTGAAATATACTTCTGTTATTTAAAGTAAGTGTTACCATTGTGATCTGCCCAAATAAAGAGAATTGCATTTCAGTTTATACAAATATTGGTAAAACATTGCAGTGTTTGATGACACACATTGATTCATGTGTTACCTTTTGTGAATTAAGCGGATGAAGATTTTTGGGCCTTGTAAACACACTTTATATCCTTTTTGGTGACATAACTTCACTATTCCAAACAATAAAACCCAACCATTCCAAGGTGTTGAACATGGCCTGCTGAGAAATAAAAATGGATAAGAGACAACATCATACAGGATATAGGAGCTATCATGGGGAAGTAGAAAACAGTGACCAGATGGTTTCTGAACATGCTATCTTCATGCATGAGATTATGCTATTGAGTACCAACGTTTGAAAGCCTTGGAAAATGTTAGGTTATCAAAGCTCATGACAAGTTCTATTTACACAGATATACTCAAATGATTACATGTCATTTCACCCTCATCAGCTGGAGTTAGAGGAGACATAGGCTACACAGGTTGGGAAGCAGCTATCCACTGTGGTTCAGGTGCTCAGGGTACCGACACTAAGGGACCCAGTGGTACGGAGGGTGAGGGCATTGCAACAGAGGCCACTGGCTCAACAACCTGATCTTTGAAAGCCCACACATGTGAGCAGTCCCTAGTGGTGGTGGACCCTACAGGAACACAAGCAACTGCATCTTTGTCCACCACCCAGAAAAGCATCTACACCCTCCCTCTAGCTCTCCCCCAGTTGCCAAACCCACGACCCTAGCAAGAATGGTGTCTTCTTCATTGCAGACACTTCACCCCCTGCCCTGTCCCACCAGCTGTGCTGAGTGAGGAGGCTATTGGCCTCCTACAACACATCTTTGTAGGCCAGCCAGCACTCCTGAATGTCATTCAGGGGCTTAGATACCACATACAACAAATGTCAGTATATCTGTAAGGTATTCATAGTGCTGGGTTTAGCCTTGCAGAGAGCATGACTGCACCCTCCAAACTTGCACAAGCCCTTTCGCCAACCCAGTTCCAAAATCCCAGCCCTGTCACTCCTTTGCATGTACCCACTACAACAGACACAAACAGCACACATAAAAACAAACACACCAAGAAACATAAGCACACACCCAAACAACATACAGACATCACACCCACCACAACCACCACCATCATACCCACCACCGTGACATTCACTACCACCATACCAACCAGAACACCCACCACCACACTCAATCCCACAACAAACCCGCAACCATAGCTCCCACCACACCCACAACTATCACACCCACCTCTACGACACCACCCACAGCCACACCTGCAACCACCATCACCACACCCACTACCACACCTACACCCACACTCACACTCACCGCAACCAGCACCACACTCACAACCACCAGCATACCCACATGTACCACCACAGCCTCAAGCACCACAACCACAGAAATCGATCCAAAAGCACACTCATCCAAGCACACACCTACTATCACTGAAGAGAAAGTGTCAATTGGTGTAAGTGACACAGAGGCAGATCCACAAAGATTGAGATTAAAAAGAGCAATAGCTCCTTGTTAAAGGAATTCTGCACCTGAGTGGACTTACTATGTACATAAAGTGCGGAATATGTGATACTGTGTGACATGGAATCTGAACTGTTTGAACACCCATGATGTCACTTTGAATAAGAGATTTGAATAAAGCTGTTTGGAAAGATTTCTGAAAAGAAAACAAAACTGTGAAAGACATTTGAGACAGTAGTGATGGAGAAAATGTAAAAGATTGCAATAAAATATTCCTTTTTTGTTTTCTGGAAGATTTAACTAGACTCCAGGGTGCAGAAGAAGTTTTGAGATAACATTTTAGAAGAGCACAGGTTAGGGGTAAGGCTGTATTTCTGGAAATAAAGAGACTGTGTAAAATAAACTTCCTAAAGAAAACAACCTATTCAAGATGCAGCTTGAGAAAATGTAAATTGAACTGCTGATTTATTGTACTTTTTACTTAAATTATTTGATTTCAGCCAAACGTGTTGCCTTTGAAATAGATGCAAGCTTATTATGGGTATTGTTTTTTAGTAGCAGTATGAGTAATTATAACAGTATTAACAGGATTTGATTTTATTCCAAATAAAGAGAGTAGTCCTACAAATGTATCTACAATATTTACACAAACAACATACAAGGAGCAATTGAAAGCATAATTTTCAAACTATGAGAAAGATGACTACTCAATTAACATATATTCTAGATTAGTGCAAGAATACCCACTGGCTATCAAAGAAAAACTGTTATGTCTGCACCCATTCACCTTCATCAGCTGCAGAAGAAGTTACTTATCACCACATACATTTGTCATTTGAAATCCCAAGTAGTATGTTGCTTACATTAGTATATAGGTTATAACACTTTGACTATTTTTATTAAAATGATAACATAGGGCCAGATGTAGGTAAATGTCATTTACCGATTCTTAAAACCGATTTTTACCGAATCGGTATTCAAGAATCAGTAAATGAGATGTAGGTAAAAATTCGGTATTACTTACCGAATCGGTAAAATTCGGTATCGGACATTCGGAATTTACAGATTCAGTATTTCCCATTCATTCCCATGGGCCTCTTGGCCCATAGGAATGAATGGGAAATACCGAATTGGTAAATACCGATTCGGTAAATACCGATTTGGTAAAGTCCGAATCGGAAAGCAAGCAAAAGTGAAACTTAAGAAAACAGCCAATCAGGTGCTACCACCCTCCCTACCAGGAAGTGACTACCCAGGCAGCTGCAATTAATTAGAAGGTTCTGGAGAGGCAGTCAGAGCTGAGCAGAGACACAGAGCAGCAGGGAGAGTTTTTCTGAAACCTTTCCAAAAAAAATGGCAAGCAGCAGTGAAAGCCAGAAGGCAGAAAGAAAGAGGAAAATAAAGTTCAGCAGCATGGAGCTGCAGGTACTTGTGGAGGAGGTAGTGAGAGTGCACAACAAACTTTTTGGCAGGCACTCCCTCACTGTTCCTGAGTCTGCAAAACGAAAAATCTGGCTGGCAATTTCTGAAAAAGTGAATGCAGTGGGAGTCACAGCCAGGAATACAGAGGGTCTCAAAAAAAGATTTTATGACATCAGGAGCCTCACCAAGAAGAAAATGTCTGAAATCCACAAGCAGGCTGGTGTCACCGGTGGAGGCAGGAACCCAGCACCGCCCCTGACTGACCTGGAGGAGTTGGTGGCCTCAACCATTGAGGCAGACAGCATCTTGGGACTCGGAGATGTGGACAGCTCAGCCCGAGCTGAGTCAAAAAAAGGTAAGACGCATGCGCAGCATGACACCCCATACCAACTTGCTTCCCTTTACCCTTTGTGGACAAGCTAACCCCAGTCCAGTACTGCTAGCACTATACAGGAGCAATGCATGATAGAAAATGTAGTCAGCTAATGTAAGACCATGTGTAACACCGCAGACATCAGCAAGTCAATGAAAGTAATGCAGATAAATGAAAGTGAAATGTGTAAAGCATTTATTGTAGTGACTGTGACACAGTAGCACTCAGTTGATATACGCTTATTTATACCTAGGGGCAAAATCAGGCAGTTGACCCACAGACACAGAAGGGACTGCACCAGCGAGGGAGGAGAGTGAGGAAGCAGGGGCAAGCCAAGTACAAGCCTCGCAGGAGGAAGGTGACACGACTGGCAGCACCCATGAAGATTACACTGTACAGACCCCACAGTTGCTGCACTCCCCACAGCGTTCACAATCCCCTCACTTGGTATTCTCACCAGAAACCTCACCATCATGGTTACAGTCCACTCCTGCAACCCCACCAGCCAGGAGGCATGTCGTGACCCCACTACCTGTAATGGAGGCAGCAGAGGGTGAGGGTGAGGCTCAAGTTACCGTAGATGTGAGTTCAGCAGCACTGCAGCCCACGAATGAGACAGTCCCAGCTCGCAGAAGACAACGCAGACCCAGCAGTGCAGGTGGACGTGGTGATGGCACTGTGTTCCGTGGTCTGGAGGGGAGCATGGTGCACATTCAAAGGATGCAGGGCAAATCCATCCAAGCCTGCCACCGCCAATTCCGAGCCCTGAATGAGCAAATAGGAGACATGGGGAAGGGCATGAGAGACCTTGTGGAGGCAAATAAAGAGGTTGCAAAAACAAATGCGGACATTGCAGCAGGGATGCAGCAGATGAGCAACTCAACTAAACAGCTATGCTCCAAACTAGACAGTCTGGAGCACACAAGGCGCAGGGAAGCCCGTGTCCCCAATACGGCCATCAATCGTTTGGCCACTGCCACATCCCTGCTATGCAGGAGGGGCATAAATATGCAGGATGCCTTCACACAAAACAAAGCTGAGGTCACCAGGGGCATGGCCAGAATTACAAGTGCACTAGAGGCAATGCTGATTTCCCAAACTGCACAGAATCCTGCCCTGGACGTGGCAGAGGCTGAAGACACTAGTAGCCGGAGCAGCATAGCTAGTGCTGTTGTGGAGACACGGAGGAGTAGCAGTCGCCCAGCTGAGGCTGCAGGGCCCGCTCAACACAGCGACCAACATCCTAGTGGCTCTGGGAAGCGCGGGCGCAAGTGACATTACCGGTCATACAGTCCCCACGTTTATAATGTTAATTTTGTTGCACTTAAGTGCTTGAACGTTGTGGCAACATTAAAATACGTTGGTTCCCTACACAACCTGTCTGTGTCTCATTACTTACTCAGAAATAGTTGTGTGTAATCTCCTCAAGTCTGTATCTGCCATCACTTGGTGTTGACACTCCAGCAGGTTGTGTTTCAGGCACAGCAATGTCGTCGTCATGATCCTCATAGTCTGACAACTCCACCTCAGTACCCTTCTTCACAGCAATGTTGTGCAACATAGCACAGGCAGCAATGATCTTACAGCAGGTGATGGGGGTATACTGCTGTGTACCTCCACTCTTGTGCAAGCACTTGAACCTGCTTTTCCAGATACCAAAGGTACGCCCGACGACATTTCTTGTGCTCTTGTGGGCCCGGTTATATCTCCTTTGGCTGGGTGTTGAGGGATTGAGGTAGGGGGTGAATATGAAGGAGCGGAGGGCATATGCACTGTCTCCTAAAAGGAAATGGGAACACATGACTCACAATCATACATGTACTTCTTACTGCAATAGGTTTTAAAGGGGTCGAACACTGTGTCTTACCTAGGAGGTATCCTTCACCAAATTCCCCTGCTGTCAGCTGTGCATAGATGCCGCTGTTCTGGAATATAAAGGAGTTGTGGGTACTCCCTGGAAATTTTGACACAAGGTCAGTGATGGCGCACTTGGTATTGCAGATCACCTGCACATTGATGGTGTGGGTGGCTTCCTATTCCTGTATATATATATTCAGTGGCAGCAGGGGGACAAATGGGAATGTGCGTGCCATCAATGCAGCCAATGATATTAGGGAATGGCGCCATCTGGTAAAAGTCAAATTTTGCTTTAACCAGTTCAGCATGGGTTGCAGGAAAAGTTATATAATGCTTCATCCTCTGGAACATGGCGTCAAGCAATTTGTGGAAAAAGCGTGACAGGCTGCTCTGGGTCACCCCACCTACCGCAGCAACCACGCTCTGGTAGCTCCCAGACGCAAGCAGGTGTAGGCTGCACAGCACCTGCACGTGGGGTGGAATAGCGTGTGCCCTTGGGGTAGTGTGCTCCAACAGTGGTTGGAGGTCCCTGATGAGCTCCAAGATGGTATCTGGGGCCAACCTGTACCTCTGGAGTATCTCTGCCTCTGTGAGCATGAACAAGGTGATCCTCTGTCTGTAGACCTGCTCCTCTCTCTGCCATTCCCTCTCTCCTTCCTCCTGTAGCCGTAGCCATCTTGCAATGACATAAAATGCCGCCATTGTGCGAAAAGAATTGCATTTTGGGTCCTTTTTTATAGGCTGCACACCTGGTTACCACCTGATTACAATCCATGGTAAATACCGACTCTTAAATACCGAATTTCAAGCAAATTCGGTATTTAAGAGCTTACCTACATCTCAATATTCAATTTTACCAATTCTTATTTACTGATTCGGAATTTTACCGATTTGCAAACCGTTGTGATTCGGTAAATTATCCAAATCTGTAAATTTACAGATTCGGTAACATTACCGATTCGGTAAATTTACCGAATCGGACGATTTTCGGTCTCCTACATCCCAAATGCTCAATACCGGCCGAAAATACCGATTTTCGGCCGTTACCGACCGGTAAAGGGCTACCTACATCTGGCCCTCAGTGCTTTCTAAAGTACAGTTGCAACAGAACATGGATTTACACCCACAAGTAAAACAAATGGGCATAGCTTTAGACCATCCAAGCCCATAGATAGGGTTAAGGCTTCTTAAAACAATTTAAGGACCTTTAAAGAAAGTATTTAATATGACATTAGAAGAGAGACCCATTAACATTTCATTTAAGAATAGGTAGGAAGATGTTTTGAGAAATATTTGAAAGAATGTTCGTGCTATATGTGAAGTGTGGGGGAAAAACCTTTACAATGCAGTCATAACACTGCACTACCTTTAAAACACTGTTGTTACAACGACCATGTTGTTAGTACGCAATGCATTCACATCGCAGGTCTTTACAATGAATTCTACTAGGGGCCACAGAGGTATTGGAAATGAATTTTAACAGCTTCCCTATTGTTGCACAAACTGGAGAAGGAATAGTAAATAATACTATTCCTAAGTCCAGCATGCCCAATAGGGGCAGTCGTAGTAAAGACTTGCAATGTAAATAAATTGCGTACTAACAACGCAGTCATTGTAATGACCGCGTTGGTATAGAACACAATGTAATGCATCTCGTAGTAAAGTGCTATAATTAGTGTGGGAATTAGTGTGGGGCTGCTAGTGTATATTGGTGTGGGTGATAGTGCGTTTTAAATCAACTAAGTGGCACCCTAACGGTTTAATAAGTAGTTCCTGTTGGCTGGTTAAAAATTGTGGAGGCTGTCAGCAGAGATAGAGCTCTGTGTCAGCTCAATGTTGGGTGTATAGGTGGGACAACATGTTTCTTGCCACTGTAAGTCGGTGGCATTTCATCAGAACCAAGCTTCCTAATCTACAGTGGTTGGAATCTATAATTATGTATTCATAAAGGTTACAAATCACTTGTTGCCATTTAAAAGTGAGGTGAAGAGTATATGTAAATACCTTCATAAAGTAATTATAAACTGACCCAATTTGGGTAGACGGTAAGGCCCCCTCAGTAAGGAGCAGAGCTAATGCAAATCAGCTTGGGTGCCAAAGCACACATTTCACAGACAAACTTACCCAGTCTCTGCCACCTTGGAGGTTATTTAAAAAGAACCGCAAGCCCCCTTATTATGAAGCTTGAAATCTAACAGAGTCACATATGAATGAATGATTGTTAAGATAGCCATCAGAGGGGGGATTAAAAAAGAGATTTTAGCAAAACGCAAAATGATATAGTTAAAATGTATGGACAATATTAATGTTTAAAAGTGTGCACGGATGCAGCAGGTAGCTATACTTACTCATACTAGGCCTCAAACTATTTAAAACAGCATTGCTTAGCAAGTAGTCTGACTAAAATGTACTAAAGCAAGCATAACATTTTTAATTCTTGGCCTTTCAAAGATCATTTTTTATCAAATGACTCATGACATCAGTGATTTCATGAGTGATGTCACTGACCATGTCATGAGTGATGTAATATGTGACGTCATCAGCAGTGCATTGCGGGCACGCGAGTTATAGTTAGCTGAACTAACTATAATGGGGGAATTTCAATGGTTTTGAATGAGTGAAATGTACAGCTAACTTTAACATGTGTGAAACCTATGTTTTTTTCAGTGAATTTCTAAGGTTTTTTAAATGCTAATTCCTAACTATACCGTGGCTAAAACCTGTTTTTTCAGAGAATTTCTAAGGTTTTTTAAATGCTTATTCCTAACTATAACGTGGCTGAAAGCTATGGTTTTTCAGTGAATTTCAAAGGTTTTGTAAATGATAATTTTTAAATATATTAATTGTTACATTTCTTTATACTGATTTACTACATTGTTTTAAACTATTTATTTGTAGATATTTTATTTTTTAAATTAAAATACATATTTTTAATATACATTGAAGAAATTGTAATTTTTTTAATTTTATATTTTTTTAAAGTTATATATATTTTATATAGCAGGCAATGATATCCTATGGAAGGAAATTCATGTTACAGGTAAGTACGGTTAAAATTACATCTCAGCATCAGTACTGGGTTGAAAGCTGCAGCACTGAGGTCTCTCCTGATAACTGGTGAGTAAATTGGAATTCGTAGTTTGGATGATTTTAGAGGATTTTTTAAAGTTCCAAAACTCCCCACATAGAAGAATTTCCAAGTGAAACCAGTCAATGTTAGCTTATGGAAGGAAATTCAAGTTACTGTAAATATATTTGGAATTACTTTTCAGGATCAGTAGTGGGCTGAAAGATGCAGCACTGAGGTCTCTCCTGATAACAAGTGAGTAAATCGGCCATATTCATGCACAGTTTAAAATAAATACTTTTCTGTTTGTATTTATGTGTAAACATCAGTAGAAACATAAATCACGCAGCCCTACTTATAATTTAAGAATATTTTCAACTTAATTAGCAATAATTAACATATAAGTGTGTTAAAAGTATGACACAGCACCTATAATACCTGACTTTGAACAACACCGTTCACAGTTCGATTCCATAGTCCATCAGCATCTTAGCCCACCACTATTCCACTGTAAGTAATACCTTGCTTAATCTTCCCAATGCCCCAAGCGCCACCACACCTTTCCGAGAGTAGGTTTACGATTGACAAATGCTGGCATTTTGTTAATTAAGAAGCATAATATTAACAAATATTAATCCTTTTTTTCCTTCTAATGTTAACAATATTTTTTTTTATGTCTTCTATTTAGATGTTTTTAATCATGAAAATGCAAAGAGCACAGTTTACAGAGTAATACTTTTTAAACTCTCCAACGTATGTAGATTATAATGACCTTATACGGGTTACTATGGAAATCGAAACCTTTACAGCTTCACAGTTTGTAACTTTTCCCAACACATGCAGAAGTAAAACAGTTAAAACGTGAGCATGTGTAAACTGTTAAGCGTCACATCTAAATAGGCGGAGCCACATCTTCTTTCCGTTGACTACTAAAAAACCAAAAACTATATAAACCACACCTACTGTGCAATTAGTTTTGTTTTCGCGAATTATTTCTGAATCATCAATCTGAGATGCAGGTTCCGTTTTCTAGCATCGGATTCTTTTTTTGCGTCAACAAACATATTCTGGATTTGTAAGTTGTTTCAATATGTCATGGGCATAGTACTTAGTTGTAACGTCAGCAGCTTGTTTTTAGAAATAGATAGATTACAAAAAACATTGCTCCTTTTCTGGCTCATTTCAGCTTATATATTGTGACTTTTGATATTATAATATTGACACTGTACTTCGCTTGAGAGGTGTTGGTGACCAGTCGACGCAAACCCTAAGCATTTACAATCAACGTCACCATCTTCCACTGGTTATTGTGTTTTCCCCTAGAGATCACATACTGTTAATATGTATATAATAACATAAACATTCTTAGTGATCTTAGTGGAGTTCAAGATCCGTCGTCACAAGGAGTAACGATAAGTAACCAACGCTACCGGCTTGCGGTTTTCAGTCTAATTTCCCCTTGTGATCATGTGCAGTGAAAATATATACATATTATTATTCTCACCGTCATGATCTCTGAGGAGTCTATGGCCTGTCGCCACAAAGATCAAACTTTTTCACCTCCCGGAGAAAAGAAGTTCAGTAAATAATTACCACTAGAAAGTATTTCATTATGGATGTTCTGTTAAATACATAATATTATTTTCCTTTTCTTTTTACCGTAACAATGGTATCAATCGTTATATTATAATAGATTGTCCTATTTTTACAGAAGAGGAATAGGAGATTTTTCAGCGCCATCTGTAATATAGCTTTCAAATATTAAAAAGTACTTGATCAGATATTTCTTTCAAGAAACATATTTTACGAAACTGCAGAACAAAAAATATAGCTATCATGCATACTTTGTTACTTTAAATATTTAATAAACCCTACAGTTCTGAATGTTATTTTCTAATTTCTATTCTAATTTGTGGTTCCTATTCACCTTCTCCGTAAAGAATATATAGGACCAGTACAATATATTATAAGAGTAATATCCTATATATTCTTTAGTGAGTATGTGATTTGTTAGCGGAACAGTCTGCAGCCTCTAAGCACTATGACAAAACGTTCCTGAATTATACAGAATACAAATTTTAAAAATAATATTGAATACATTTCTATGTAATATGAAGTCACTTGTATTTCACTGTTTTTTACTTGTTCTCTTGATCTCAGATAATTTAGTGTTGGAGTGTTTGTTGTAGCGTTTGTTGTAGCACTTCTATTCTACTTTATCTAATAGTAACTGATGCCCTCTTACATCATCAAGAATGTGGGGCAACACTTTTACAAACTGTAGCAGAAAAAAGAAGGATATTGCCACGCTTAACTGATATTTTATGAAATTCCATTTTTAATTGTCACCCCTTTCATTTTGCAGCTCGGCAAGGACAGCACTGTGCTAATCCTATGCTTAAAGACTTTGCTGGGGTTGCACAGTGCTGTCCTTGCCGAGTTGCAAAATGACAAAAGCCATTTACCACTCCAGGCACAGTATTACAGCTTTGAATTGGTAAAATACCAACTCAAACCAATCTGAAGCTCGGCAAGGACAGCAATGTGCTCATCCTATTGCTGTAGAAATGGCAAAAGACTTTGTCCTTTTCTATCTTGGTGTGGATGGCACTGTGCTGATCCTATGCTTAAAAACTTTGATAGAAAAACAGACATTTGAGGTGAGCAGATCTAGAGTGTCGCTGCTGTTGAGAGTGCTCTAACAGGAGCTGCTTTCCACCTAAACCTGAGAACTACCCAGAGTTCCCGCCTTCTTTTTTGCATATATGTATATATATATATACACACAGCAATCAAAATAAATATGAAACTTTATCAAGATTCATATGTGGGGACCCTATCATAGTGATACAAAAGGGGAGGATGGACGGAGTGCTTGAACAAATCAAACACTCACCCCCAGTCAACTGATCTGGGTTTAATCCATCACCATTCTTTAGTTCACTCAGCCACCCCAGTTCAGACATGGCTATATGCAAATCAGTCTGACCCTGTGCCTTATGGGAACAGTCCAGCCCGAACTGCCAAGCCATGTCTTCCCTGGACCGGAAACAAGCATCCTGGGACCGGTTTCGGATTCATAATCCTCATCAGCCAGGCTATTTTGAATCCAGTGGCCAAGTGAACAAGGGACTCACGTCTGAGTATACCCTGCCACACTTAGGGCGAACAAAGCGATACAAAAGGGGATGATGGACGGAGTGCTTGAACAAATCAAACACTCACCCCCAGTCAACTGATCTGGGTTTAATCCATCACCATTCTTTAGTTCACTCAGCCACCCCAGTTCAGACATGGCTATATGCAAATCAGTCTGACCCTGTACCTTATGGGAACAGTCCAGCCCGAACTGCCAAGCCATGTCTTTCCTGGACCGGAAACAAGCATCCTGGGACCGGTTTCGGATTCATAATCCTCATCAGCCAGGCTATTTTGAATCCAGTGGCCAAGTGAACAAGGGACTCACGTCTGAGTATACCCTGCCACACTTAGGGCGAACAAAGCGATACAAAAGGGGATGATGGACGGAGTGCTTGAACAAATCAAACACTCACCCCCAGTCAACTGATCTGGGTTTAATCCATCACCATTCTTTAGTTCACTCAGCCACCCCAGTTCAGACATGGATATATGCAAATCAGTCTGACCCTGTGCCTTATAGGAACAGTCCAGCCCGAACTGCCAAGCCATGTCTTCCCTGGACCGGAAACAAGCATCCTGGGACCGGTTTCGGATTCATAATCCTCATCAGCCAGGCTATTTTGAATCCAGTGGCCAAGTGAACAAGGGACTCACGTCTGAGTATACCCTGCCACACTTAGGGCGTACAAAGCGATACAAAAGTACTTAAAAGTGTCTAAATTGCTAGGTAATCAAAATTACAAAAAACTTTATTTCAGTTGGCGATGAGACGAGAAAATATTATATGTTAAAGTAGCACTCGTCTGTTCACGCCTCATTTTGCCTAAGCAAGGGAGCCCCCTTGGAAAGGTATAAACACTGAGTATCTGAATTGAATTAAATTGCATAACCAGCTATCAGGCAAACAGTAGATTACCAAAGCCACTAGTTTGAAAACAAAAACAAAAATAAAACAACGCTTGATTTGACAGACTAGATTGGTGCAAATCGTGTCGAATTACTCAGATCTTAAAAACATACAATGATAAAATGTTTCTTTTGGCGTGTTGTGACAATTAAAAACTTTGATTAAATCATTGCTAGGTTATAATACCTTTCTGTAACTGGCAATTGTTGAGTTTTTATTTGGCAATGCTATAACTCCTGGTCTTACGGTTGATCAATATTAAACCACAATGATAAAAAATGTGTTCACGTGAAGATTGCAGGCAAATGTTTCAGACACTGTTGAGGCAAACATTTCAGTCTTTGTACATATGGTTTAGGATTATAAAAAATTGCACATATCCTGCACTATGTTAAGGCCATGCGGGTACTTTGTGTTAAGCTTAATAATGTATTTTGACTTTAATTGATGTAGCCTTTTCTCTCTGTTACCACCTCTCTTGTCTAATGGCACTGTATCTATCACAAAATATTTTAAACATTTAAGATCATTTCCATGTTCAGAATTAAAGTGTCGGGCCACCGGGTACATTGGATCGGCATTAACTATGGCCCTTAGATGTTGCAGTATACAAACATGTGCCTGTAACTTTGTGCTCCCTCTGTATTTGTAACCATAGTTACACTCTAAGACATAAACCACATATTCTGACCTGCATGTATAGTGTCCTTTTAACTCCTTAGGAATAGACGAGAAAGGCGTGATGTAAGAGCAGGTGTTGATTCCGAATTTACAAGCACAGTGCTGCACTTCTAAAAACCTTTTTTCGGAACCGGCCAATTGGTTTTATTGTCAAGTTCTGGACTGATTTCCACCAGATCATTACCAAAAAACAGAAGAGGGTTCCTGAAAGTCAACATGTAGGGAGAGGAGGGCAGGGAAAATAACAGAACAATAACAACAAACCTCTCCCTATCAGTTAATTAATGTGTAGGTAATACATCCAAAAAAAATAGAGAAACATCATTGACCCACATACATAATTCTTTTCTTCATTTATTTTTTAAACAGTTGTATTTATACATTCAATTATGACAAATCTAATCATTTCTACACATGAAATCACTAAAGCAGCCCCATCAAGACATAAAACAGGAATAATCACACATCAATGGCCATACCACAACTCACAGGCACACCAAACATATAAAAGAAAAAAAGAACAGTGTATGAAACAGACCATACATACAAATATCATACAATAAATATTTCAAAACATCAATATATGATAACAAAATATAGAAAACGAAAAGCGCCGAAACACGTTTCGTAGTAGACTATAAGACCAACAGTTCCTTCCTCAGGGCGCATGAGGTACAGTCCATGAGGTGGTCAAATTCCATCCGGGGTTTATTAAATACGTGAATAAAAAGTTGTGTCGGGGGCTCCTTTAACACAATATATCAAAGCACATAAACAATCTGTGGACAACAATGAAAAAGAAAATATAAGAAAAAATACAATAATCAATATACCTCAGAGCTACAAAAACATGGAAGACACCCACATAGTGAGAATAGACAAAACAGCCAGCAACCGCAGATATAAGAATGAAATACAGATTACAGTAGCTTCAGTCTGAAAAAAGTTGAAAACCAACCACACAACCCAAAAGTGATGTAGAGAGAATGTGCAGAACCACATCCCAGAGACAGAATTTCTAATACTCATAAAGGACAGAAATGACGAGAGGTGCCCAGGATGGAGGAAGGCAATAAGCTTTGAAGACCTACACATAAACCTACTTGAATGGCAAGGGCTAACAGATAGAGGCCATCAGGTTCAGTAATGTATCAGGATTAGCTTCCCACGGGTCAGGAGAGCCAAATAATTATGAATATCAAGGCCACTAGGAAAGCAAGATTGACTAAAATAAATATAGGAAATACAAAAAAAGACTGACTTCCTCCTACGTGGATCTAACATGGTGATAAGATCATTTCCCAGCTATATAACATCCCAAGCGCTGAAAAGTTAGGCACTGGGACTAAGAAATATTAACTGAATCTGACAATAAATGAATGAAGACAAAAGGGTGGGCACCAGAGTACAGGTATCCAAATAATATTATATAAAGTAGAGACTGTAAGAGTAAATAAGCAGCAGTATAAAAGTGATCAAAAGCACTTACTCCAGCTAGATGATATATCGTGAAGAATAGGGAGTATGGAGGTCTCCTATAAAAGGGATGTAGGATATAAATAGAGGGCGCCAAAATCAAAAACCCAAACATTGATATGAAGACAATACAAAGATAGCTCACCTAGGTGGTGTGCCTGCAATTATAGTTACGTGCTCCTCCCACAAAGGGGCTGATGTAATAGATCTTATATTAAAGCCAGGGAGATGAGCGTGAAATTAAAAAATCACAAAAAAGCGAACTTATTATAGTACAGAGATGAAATAATGCAAAAAAAGCGGCAGGGTGGGAATTTCCAGTCAAAGGGCAGTTATTTATCAGTCGGCGAGGATAGAAGGATACAACTCTGGAGCAAAGAAAGACAAAGTAACAGAATTATACATCTATACCCGGATCTAACAGACATAATACCGTCCACTTCCCATTTGAAGGCTAATTGTATGCCTCCATAAGCCAAACCGGGAGATACAGTGCATCAAAATAAAGCTAAGATAACTTATGTGATAGCCTGTAGCCCAAGTATTTTTTTTTTTTTTTTTTTTAAATCCTCATATTGCGGTTGAAGGGAAAGAATGACAGGCATTTGGGAGACCAGCATCCAACGAGCCAAGTGTTTAACTTGGGCTGCCCCTGATCGTCTAACGGGAGGTACAAGGGGTAGGCCTCGTTCTTGGTCTGATCCGTTCTCCACTGCATACCTCCATCTTATTCAATAATTCCATCGTTTCGGTAGATCTTGACCCATTAGATAATTGGCAGACTTCAAGTCATGCCAGGAATTATTGTCCGCTTAATCATTGGAATCAAAAAGAAAAAAGAAAAGAAAAAGAAAAAGAAACAAAGAAAAAACACAGCAAAGGGGCCTCTGGTAAAGAGAAATGAGTTATTGTCTAGATTCGATATACTTTTCCAAAATCTCCCAGTATTTCATATTTTTGTTTTGTTTCCTTTTTCTATCTAGGTTACTAATTCTTATTGCAGTGTTTAACCAGCTTTCATGTGTTGGGGGAGATGGTTTTATCCAATTAATACATATCTCTCTACGTGCTAAGAGAATCATAACAAATAATAAATTTTCTTGATGTTTATCTAGCTTTGTCTGGTTAAATTGAGTATTGCAGTGTATCCCAAAAATAATTAAAATAATACTCACAGTTATTGGAGTTGCCAGCATTGCAGTTAGAGTCTTACCAATTTCTTGCCAATATGGTATAAGCGAAGGGCACCCACCGAACATATGTATATCATCCGCTTTTTCCTCTCCACATTTACTGCATGATTTTACTGTAGCTCCTCTGAATTTTGACAGCTTTTTAGGAGTCCAGTACGCTCTATGTATGGAGAAAAGGTGGTTTCTTTTTAAAGGAGCGGCCTTTACACATGACCAACATTTTTCTACTGATTTGTTCCAAAGTTGGCAAAGATCTGAAACTTCGTTTTGCAAGTCTTTCTTCCATGTCTTTTCAACAGTTGTTTGGTCTTCTTTTTCTGTTTCAATTAGTGCCCAATACCATTTTGATACTTCTTTCTTTATTGCCGTTTCGCTAATCATTTCTGATTCTAAATTCTCCGGGTCTAAATCTCCTTTTGGAATGGTGCTTGCCCAACTGCTCAATTGGTAATATTTAAACCTCGAAATTTTATGATCTGCGATTATTTGCAAATGGTCCCATGATAACAAGGAATTCCCAGATAGAAGTTGTCCCCATTTTTCAATTCCAGCTTGCCTAATTGGTTTTGATAAGGAATCTTTTAAACAGTCAGGAGTGCCTGGGGAGTCCCATATTGGAGCCAAGTTACTATAGTATGGAACCTGTGTGATTGATCTTATTTGATTCCAGATCTTAACAGCATTGTTCAGAACCTTTAGTTTGACTTTTTTGAAAAATTTCGGATGGCCGAATTTGAAGAGGAAATGATCCTCCCCCTTTGTCAAATAAAACAAATGTGTTGGATATGCTTGATGTGCTTTTAGTAAGACTCTGATGTTTTTGAATTGAAAGGATCTGTAATATTCATATATGTCCGGACTTGCAATGCCCCCTAGTTCCTTCTTTCTCCTAAGTTTATTCCATGAGATTCTTGTGCTCTTGGATGCCCAAATAAAGCTAGCTATTTCTCCTTGTATCTTTTTTAGGGCTTCCTTTTTAAATTCTAATGGAATATTGTTAAAAAGATATGTGAATTTTGGAATGATTGACATTTTGATTATATTGGATTTACCTAGGAAGCTTAATGGTAGACCTGACCAGATTTTCAAAAGTTTTCTCGTTTCATTCATAACACGTGTAAGGTTTGTTTCTACTAGTTTTCCAAGATCTTGTGTTATGATGATTCCTAAATATTTTATTTTATCCTTCAAGAGTGGTGAAATTAATTGTGAGTTCCAGCTCATTATTTCCGTTTTATCGATATTAACCAGATATCCAGATACTTTACCAAATTTATTCATCTCTTCCTCAATTACCAGATTAGAATTATTATAGTTATCTGTGAGCACCATTAAGTCATCTGCGTAGAGCGCTACTTTTCTTGTCCATTGTGAGTATCTAAAAGGTGTGATGTTAGTATTATTTCTGATAGAACATGCCAAGGGTTCAATATATAAATTAAAAAGAAGCGGAGATAGAGGACATCCCTGACGTGTACCTCTTTGAATCTCAATATTTTCCGTGAGATTGCCATTAACAGCTACGTTTGCTCTTGGGCTTGAGTATATTTCACTTACCATGTGATTAAAATTAATCCCGAAATTACTTTTCTCTATGCTTTTGGTTAGAAAAGCCCAATTAACCCGGTCGAAAGCTTTAGCAGCATCATAAGTAAAGAGTGTAAGGGGCAGATTTTCCTGTACAGCTATATCAATTGTTGCTATAAGCTCATGTGTAATTTCTTGTATCTGTCTTCCCTTAATAAAACCTTTTTGGTCCGTATCAATTAATTTAGCCATAACCTTAGATACTCTTTTCGCTATTATATTCATGAAGATCTTGTAATCACAATTTAGGAGCGATATTGGTCTATAAGAAGCGCAGTTCTTCGGGTTTTTTCCCGGTTTTAATAATATGCTTATCGTAGCGTCGTTCCATGAGTCTGGGAGCCTTTCATGTTCTATATATGTTTTATTAATTGTTTCAGTTAAAGGTTCGATTAATGTTTCTTCCAATGCGATATAAAATTCATTGGGCAAAGCATCTGGGCCTGCAGCTTTTCCCTTCTTTAGATGACTTATGGCGCTCCTTACTTCTTCTACTGTTATTTCGGAATTCACCGATTCCGCTTCTTCCTCGGTCAGACACGGGAGTTGAATCTTCTCATGATAATTTTTGATTTCTTCCTCCGTAGGATTTGTGTCTTCCTTGTATATTGAGGTGAAGAAATTAAAGAATTCCGTTCTAATTGCACCATCATCTGAGAGAGTGGATGATTGATCTTGGTTATATATACTTAATATATTGTTTCTGGATTGATCTGTTTTCATTTTCCAAGCTAGGAGTTTTCCGCATCCTTCACCATACTCATGATTCGCTAATTTACTGCTCTCCCATTTCTCTTTGACTATATTCTCAAAATAAACTGTCAGATTTTCTTTTGAGTTACGAAGTTTTTCTTCCAGATTTTCCTTTTGTATTTGTGGAACATCACATTCCAAGTGTAATTCATCTTCTTTGATTTCTGTTTCCAATTTTTTGATTTCCTGTTTTTTTTGTTTGTATTTATGAGCGCCTAGACTAAGCAATTTTCCTCTGATTACCGCTTTATAAGCATCCCATACCATTCTTTTTGCTGTGCTGTTTGCATTATCTTGGAAGTATTGTTGAGTAGTTAATATAAGTTCCTCCATGCATCGGTCGTCTCTTAAGATTGTGCGGTCAACTGTCCACCTGCTAGGCATTTGTAGTTGCGGTAATGTTATATTTAATTGAACGGCAAAATGGTCCGATAAATGAGCGGGTAAATGTTCGATACTTTTAACTTTATCTCTCAAATTTTTGTTTAATAGAAAGAAATCTATTCTTGATTTATGCCCTAATTTTTTATTGTGGAAAGTGTATGGGTAGTTTTTTATTCCTTTTGATTTCCACATGTCTTCAAGCAATAAGTCTTTTTTGTAGAACCCTAACCACTCCCTCATCTTCGGTAGGTTCCATTGTTTTGTTGGTGGGGATCTATCAGTTTTAGGATCTCCTATAAGATTAAAATCCCCTCCCATTATAATTGGAGCTGGGTACGTTAAAAGCTCAGAATAAAGTTTTTGGAGTGGCTCCGCGTCGTCCCTATTGGGTCCATAATATCCCACAATAGTCAAAGTATGATCTTCAATTCTGACTTTGGCGATTGCCCATCTGCCTTTGCTGTCCACCTTGTCCTCCTCTATTTTGGCTTTGAGAGATTTCTTTATAATAATTACTACCCCTTTTATATTGCACTCTTGCGTGGTATGTATACTTGCTCCAATCCAGTTTAGATTTTTTGCTAATTGAGACCATTCCTCATTTGTTAAGTGGGTTTCTTGTAAGATAATGATTTCACTCTCTGTTTCTTTGAGGTATTCCATAATTCTTCTTCTTCGTGATGGTGTTCTGAGCCCGTTAACGTTCCATGTTAGGATTTTTATAGATTTCTCTTTTGCCATTTTAAATTGATTTTGCATTTGAGGCATCTTTTATCTCCCTTGCCAATCTTTTCATATTCCAATTTTGAGGATTTTTTTTTGTTTTTTTCCCTACTTTGCTCCCCACCCATGTGTATTTACAGTTCTGCATTTTGTGATTCCTTTTCAGTTTCCCTCCCCGGGGAAGCCTCCTTTTTTTTTTTCTTCCAGGTGTTATTCCACCCGGTTTTCGTGCTCCGTTTTCTCCAGGTAATTTCTTCTTTGAGTTTAAATTAGTGGTTGCTTCACCCCATATACTTTCTATTTGTCTTTTCTTTTCTACGTCTTTATGGACTTTAGTTCATTCTTATTTTTAATATATCGAATATATCGAGTGTGTCTGAGTCAGCCCTTGATTTGGTGATTTATTCATTGTTTAGTTGTCAATTTCAATTTGATCTTTTATTAATTGAATAAGGTTCTCTACCTCCTTTGGGTCCCTTAGGTTATACATTTTGTTTCGCCACATTATTCTGAGCGTGGCAGGGAATTTTAGTTGTACGCTTGCTCCAAGTTTTTTTAGCTCCTGCATATACTGCCCCAATTCCCATTGCCGATCTTGTGTAATTTTGCAGATATCTGATCTGATGCGAAATGACCAGCTCATTTTGTTGAAACTTCCAATTTTTAAACCCTCGCTCAGTATTTTTTCTTTCAAGGTGTATGTTCTGAAGTTTGCACTGAAGTTGAACATGGGCCATTTAAATTAAATGCATCTCATATGAATACATTTCAAGATTGTGACTCCCAAGCAATCTAGTCAACCAGATCTGGAATGAAGGGGCTACTGGATCTTTCCAGGCCACCGCTATTAAAATTCTTAACACTGCCACACAGAGAAAGACAAATGCTTCCGCTTCATGTGAAATTTTAAGATTTTCGTCCCTGCCAATTAACACCATCGTTGGGGATAGAAAGATTTGGCCCTCTAGCAACCCCGATAACAATTTCTCCATTTCAGTTAAGACAGATTTCAAATTTGGACAAGAATAGAACATATGGATTAGATCTGCTGGGCCTTGGTCACATCTTGGGCATCTATCTGTATCCCTTTTACCCCATTGAAACAGCTTCGCAGGGGTGTAATATAAATTAAAGATCATTTTATAATATTGTGCTTTTAAGTTGGTTGCTCTTAATATTTTCTTGTTCAATGCCAATGCATAGTCCACATCTACATTTGGATCCCCAATTCTAAGGGCCCAGGCATTTTCAACTTGCACAACATCATCTTCCAGGCCCTGTAACAGAAGACCATACCCTATTTTAATCTTCCTACCCCCATTCCTTATAAACTGAACAATCGGATTCATCTCCTGAATAGAAATCCTAGGTCTTATAGATTTCACTGATCGTTCTAACTGGTTGTACAGCAACCAGTGGTTCGTTGATATACCGTATCTTTGTTGCAGGAACTCAAACCCAAACAGATCTTCCTTACTCATAACATCCCCCAAATACTGAATACCCAACCTTTTCCAAAGGGCACTATTCCTATTCTGTCCAAGGTGTCTAAATGGGCTTGAGTCCCAAAGGTCTAAAGTTCCATTAATCTTAGGGATCTTAAGAAATTTCAACATTAGGTTCCATACACCCCATACACCTAACATCACTTTACTTTTACTCCTCTTGTAGAATTGCACATTCACTTCCCGAGTTAAAATCCCCTTGGCTCTTTCACCTATTACTAATTCATAGATTGTGGGGATTCCGGAAAAACCAGGCAACCATACGGAGGTATTAGAACATAATAGCTGGTTCATATGCAGCAATAAACATACCCAATGGTACAGTCTGAGATTAGGAGCTGCTAGCCCTCCTCTCTCTAAAGGTAATGACATTTTAGCTAGCGATCTTCTTACTTTACCATATTGCCAGAGAAACTGTGAGAAAACTGATTCCATTTTTTTCATCAGGGCTTCATCAATTAATAAGGGAATAGCACGGAATAAATACAACAGTTTCGGAAACATTGTCATTTTAAGAACATTAACTCGTCCAATCAAAGACAGATGTAAAACATCAATTCTCCTCAAATCTTTCTCCATTGCCGCTAGTACTGGCGAATAATTTTCCTGAGTTATTTTACCCACGTCAGCATTAATTTTAACTCCCAGATAGATTGCAGCATCGACATATCTTTGATCTCTTTTCTGAATAGACTTTGTGCAAATTATTATAGTTTTCTCAGTATTAAGTTTATACCCTGAATATATCCCAAACTGCTGAGCCAAATTATTTAGTTCCTGTATTGCTATATCCGGCTTATTTGTAACAATTGCCAAATCGTCCGCATACGCTAATATCTTAGTAGTATGACCATAAGATATAACAGGGGATATTCTATCTGAAGCCAAAATTTTCCTAATCAGCGGGTCTATGTATAGTGCGAACAATATGGGTGAACATGGACAGCCCTGGCGTGTACCTCTTTTGATCGTTACCTCCTCTGATTGAAGCCCCATAGTAGTGATTCTGGCGACCGGTTCCGTATACATAGCCTTAATACCTTTCCTACAGTTTTCTCCGAAACCCCTTTTCTCCAACACCTCCCACATAAAATCCCAAACAACACGGTCGAACGCCTTCTCGGCATCCAATAAGATCATAGCCATGTCACTCCCTGTAACTGCAACAGCATCAAATAATGAAATAGCCCTGGCTATATGTTCAGTGGTGCCTCGCCCTGGGACAAACCCATGCTGCCAAGGTGATACAAGTTGACCTATGATCCCTCCTAGTCTTTTAGCCCAAACTTTTGAGTATAGTTTCGCATCTGTATTTATTAAGGAAATCGGCCTATATGAGCCGGGGTTCTCCTCTGGCTTTCCCTTTTTGTGAAATACCGCAATATTAGTCTGCTTCCAAGTATCCGGAATAACACCTGAACATATGACTCCATTAAAAAGATCCTCCAGTATTGGAAGAATTTCTTCACTCAAAGCCCTATAAACCTCGATCGGGATCCCATCTGGACCTGCTGCTCTACCCAGTGCCAGTTCATTCAGAGCATTTTTTATCTCCTCACTTGTAATACCAAATTCCAATCGATCTTTATCTTCCTCCTTCACCCTAGGTGTTATAGGAAATTGGTCTTGCATAGGAAATACCACTCCTGGCTCCTGATCATAGAGTTTTTGATAGAATTCTTGAAACACCTGTATTATAGAGTTTGGGTCCTTATATTCTCTTCCATTATAGTTAATCTTACTGATATTGTTTCTAGTCAAATCTTGTCTTATGCGCAGTGCTAAAGCTCTGCCAGCCTGTTCCCCTGTCTCATAACGCCTAGCTCTTTGCGTCTGATATTCACAAATCTCTTTCTGAGTGATTATTTTTAAAAGGTCACCCTTGATCCTGGCCATATTTCTAGTAGTCTCACTACTATCTTTGCCGGTTGTTATTTCGTCAATATGATATCTCTCTACTTCTGCCAGATCTGCTATAAGTTTATCTATCTTGCTTTTATCCTCTTTCCTAATTCTTGTTGCACAGCTGATCGTCTCCCCCCTTAATGCAGCTTTATACGAATCCCAGACTCCATTTCTGGAGGCGCTATATCTATTACAATCAAAGAATTCCTGTGACCATCTTTTCATATGCTTTAAAAACCTTTCTTCATTTAATAATTTTCTATCAAAGGTCCATCTAGAAGTTTTCCTTAATACACTGGGAGCTTTATAAGAGAGTATCAGAGGATTATGATCAGAAATTATTCTTGGTAATTTCTGAATATTAACCCTACCTATCTCCCCTCTTGTAACGAAAAAATAGTCTAACTTAGAATACTTTTGTGCTGGATGCGAAAAATATGTATACCCACGGTCACCCGGCATCTTATCCCCCCATACGTCTAACAGGCCATGAGACTGCATCATGGAGCTTATAGCTGTGTTAACCTTTCGTTTGCGGCCTATATATTTGTTCCCCTGGTGCCAGTCTGCAGAAATATTCATATCCCCACATACTATCATTGGGGCAGTCCAATTGGCCATTTCCTCTTCCAACTTATCATAAATCATAGGATCATCCTCATTCGGACCATATATTACACATAGTGTGAGCCCCATATTCATTTCCGCCAATAACCATCTATCTGAGCCATCCGTTTTAATACGTTTCGCTCCACCTAGATGATTTTTAGCTAATATGGCCACTCCTCTTGTCATTGATGATTGAGTGGAGCATCCAATCAGGGTAAACCCATACATTTCCAAAATCTTTCTTTTATTCCAAGGAATATGGGTTTCCTGAACACAGACTATATCGATATTATTTGTTCTGACCAGATGGCTCAGTCTCTGCCGCTTCTTCCACTCATTTAAACCCCCTGTATTAATACTACAAATTCTAATGTCTGACATATTTTACATGTTTGCCTTTCCTACATTGACTCTTATCCAGATAACTGCTATCAGCCTGAAAACTATTCCTTTCCATCTCATGCTTTTTCAAAATTTTCACCCCCCCTCCCCCCCCCTCCCCACCCACTCCTCCCACTGCACTCTCTCCCTCCCGCTGTTGAGCTCCAGGATGGAGCCCCCCCTCCACCCCCCCCTTGTCTTGAGGCGCTCAGACCGCTGGTCTGTGCACGTGATGGTTACAGCTTAACGTGAGGAGAAGTGACCCCTACTCTACCTGTATTTTTCTTTTTTTTTTTTCCCCCTTAGTTTAATATCGAGGAATGTTTATATGATTTTAAGGGACAAAAGAAGAAAGAATATGGCATCGAAATTTGGGCACCCCTTAGTAAGTGGAGGGAAACAAGATGATGAAATTGTTGAATTCATGCCTTTGTAAAGCACTTGTAGATAGTGTTTTGTATTATGTATATATGATTTGTTTTTAAACTCTCGTGTATTTTGTATCTTTCTCTTTTATCCAGCTGACACTCTAACAGTATGTATGAATGTATTTCTTGTTTTTTTGTATTCTAATCCATCTCAAATAAAATAAAAATTAAAAAAAATGAATACATTTCAAGGCTGAGAAAAAAAGAAAAGAGACCAAAGGTAACTAATGATGGGGAAAAAACCCTGCAGATTCTAGGTCCAAAATCTCGATAACAAAGTGCATACCTTTTTAGTCCTTCTGGAAAATGTAAGTCCGGGGTCTTTCTGCTTCCCGAGGATTCCACAAAATACCAGCCACAACCCGAAAATAAATAGGGGGCTGAATAGAGAACACCTGTTGAAGTCTCCCACGAGTTACCGTGTGGAGCTCGTCCTTACATATCATCCATAGAACAAGTCCGGCGCCCTGTTGGGTGTATAGTAGATATAAATACCGGCAGTATGACTATCAGTAAAAATAAGAGCCATGGGGTAATAATCCTTGTAGGTTGCGGATACAGATGACCAATTGCTACCAATACCCATGGTTCATAAAACAGATATATATATTCACAAGCGGTAGGGGCTGTAAGGGATGTCTTGTGGTAACTAGAGATAGAAGACGGACAGCTAAAAGAAGAGTACAGATCTTGCGAACTCCCAGGAATCTCGTTAAGGTAAAAACAAGTAAGCGCAAATAAAAGCTAATGGCGGCTAATAAGTAACTAAGTAATAAGTGGAGCAAGAAGAACAAGCTAGAAATTGCTCACTGGTGGCAATTAGGCGCAGAGGAAATCCTAACTAAGATAGAATTCCCAGTCTAAGACACGAGACATGAGAGGTATTGCTATTAAAGGGAGCAACCCAATGAGGAACATTTAAAGAATGTAAGGGGATAAAAAAAATAACAGGAATGGTGATAATGAATCTTACTGTGAGCAGTGGCTGAGAAAATCTGATAACGGAAATATACCAAGAGTGATGGATGCAAAGGCAATGATAAGAGATAAAGACACTTCCCGACCCGGGGATGATAGAGACTAAATAGAAACAGAAAAATCCTTTACCGGAGAGCGTTCTGCCAGGGGCAGTGCTCATTGAGTCCTGTGATTGCTGTCTGGAGAGTATATATCCAGTATACCTCTCTTTTACATCTCAAACCATTAACCTTATTATCTTTAGGATTGTGAACCTTTTCCAAGATGATCCATCTAAGGTCTGATTCAGCATGTTGTTTCTCCTGCCAATGTTCTACTAGAGAGGCCCCTCTTCGTTTGTTCTTGATAGCTGATTTGTGTTCGCTGATTCAAGTTCTGAACTCCCTGCGACGCTCGCCTGCGTACCCTTTATTACAAGGGCACAGGATTAAATAAACAACATTAGCAGATCTGCAATTTGTCATCTCTTTGAGACAAAATTTGCTCTTGCCCCATTGGAGTTCAGTTGAGACAATGGGCGTACTGCAGGCATGGCAGTTGCCACATTTGTGATTGCCACTGACTGGCAAACTGCCTGAGATCGATTTCTGGAGGAATTGTCTAGAGTCCTCGGTCTTAGCTTTGACCAATAAGTTACGCAGGTTTCTATTCCTGCGGAATGCAAACATTGGTTTGGGTGAAGGGTTAGGCTGATGTCCGGATTTAAGGATATACCATTGGGAACATATCACCTGGCGCAGTTTATTATTGAAATTAGAATGGCAAGTCGCACAAATCAATTTGGTGTTCTCAGTAGTATGTTTGTCATGCAGTAGGGCATCTCTATTATAATATTTCGCCCTCGTGTAGGCATTCTTCACAAGCCTGCAAGGGTATCTCCGATTGAGCAGTTTTTTGCAGAGTTCTTCTGCATGAATCTCAAAGTTTCTTATGTTGGTACAATTTCTCCGCAGCTTCAAAAACTGGGTGAACGGAATGCTGTCTTTTTGGCTGCGGGTATGGAAACTTTGATACTGGAGCAGAGTGTTTATGGTGGTGGGTTTAGTATAGAGGGATACCTTGATAACCCCCTCACCACTTCAATACAGATATCCAAAAATTCAATCTTTCCTTTACTACTATTTGGGCTGAATTTGAGATTAGTATCACACAAATTGAACCATAAAGTAAATTGAACAAGTTGCTCTTCGGTCCACTCCATATGAATAAGATGTCATCTATGAAGCAATGCCAATGTTGAATATTCTCCGAAAATGGTGCAATCTCATTAAAAACAAACCGGGCTTCAAATTCCCCCATGTAATTATTAGCCACATTAGGGGCGTGGGCTGCGCCCATGCTGACTCTCTGGATTTGTTTGAAATACGATTTGTTGAATTCAAAGTAGTTGCTAAGACATTCAAGGATAAATAACTTATCGTCAGTACTATTGTTCCTATCCAAGGAACCTTTAACTGCTTCCAGTGCACTTCTTTGGGGGATTTTAGTATAGAGAGCCTCTATATCCATAGAGACTAAGATATCAGAGTGGCAGTTAAACGAAAGTCCTTCAATGGTATTGATGAGATGGCCTGTATCTTTTATATATCCAGGAAGAACACTAACCATGGGTCTAAGGAACTTGTCCACATACTTAGATAGTGGTTCCGTGATGGACCCTATGGTCGAAACTATAGGTCTAAAGGGCGGCCGTGTAACACTTTTGCGTGTCTTGGGCACTCCATAGAGTACCGAGATGCTCAAATAAGGTTGGTTAAGGTACTAAAACTCCTGTTGGCAAATGGACCCTCTGTCCAGGGCCCCCTGAGTAAAATGTCCTCTTTAATTATTTTGCTAGGATATGAATTGACTTTGAAGTAATGCTCAGGGACACTTAACATGGCTTCAATCTGTTCTTTATGATCAGAGCTGTTGAATGCCACAATCCCTCCACCCTTATCACAGGGCTTGATGGTAACGGCCTTGTTGGGTGACATTTTTTAAGGGCCATATATTCCTCATAATTAAGATTGTAAAGGGGCTTAGGGGCAAATGTTGTCATATTGTTGATTTTGGAGGTGAAAATTCTTTCAAAAATGCCTACTCTGGTCCGACTTTGTCAAGCGTGGGGGTGAACGTAGAGTCAGGTCGTAATCCAGATCTATTGTCAGTTTGGGGAGGGCTGTGGTTATCAAAGTATATTTTTAGCCACATTTCCCAAAGAATGACTGGAGGTCCTGATTGAGTTTAAATTTGTTAAATCCTGTGCTGGGGACAAAGGACAGCCCCCGCAGGAGTACATCCAATTTATGATTACCCATGGAGGTGTTAGACAAATTGAAGATAGGTATGAGATCCATGGAGGTGGAGGTGTTCATTCCATTCAAAATTGGTTTCACCAGGTCATTATGCATAGAATATGCTTTGTTTAAAGTAAAAGTTGGTTTGTCTGGGACCATTGTTTTCAAGAAACTGTCAGTTAGTATTATAGGCCATTGTTTCATAATTATGGCTTTGATCTCTTGGGATTGTTTACCGAATGTGGTGATTAGTTTACACTTTGTAGTGTCTGTATTGATTTCCTTAACATTGCCCTATACTGGCATATGCTTAGCTTTGACTTGTTCTTTGGCACCTTTTAGTAAAACTGGTCTATCTATTTTGTTTGCTTTTTATCATGGCTTCATCAAGCTCGAGAGAGAGTTATAACCTCTTTCTAAGAATCTCTGATTAGCTGCTTGCTGAAGGTATCTGAGTTCCCCTTCCGCACTACACGCTCTACAGATACGGAGAAATTCACCGTATAGAAGACTGGTGATAGTGTGTGCCGGCTGAAAACTTTATGTGCAGCAAAGTGTTGCCAGCAGAGGGCTTTCGATATAGACTAGTTTCTATTTTGGCACACGGAGGCCTGTACCTTGATGTCTAGAAAACTGGTACTAACTTGATCTATGTGTGCCGTGAACTGCAGGTTCATGCAATTCACATTCAGTTGATTAACAAATCCTTCGGCTTCACTAAAAGACCCCCTCCAGATGACAAAAATGTCGTCAATCTATCTCCACCATTTTACCACATGTTTCCCCCACCCATTGCAGTGTTCTTTATGTAGGACATGCTCCTACCACCTGCCAACATGGAGGCAGGCATAGCTGGGGGAGAAGCATGCCCCCATAGCTACTCCTTGTAGCTGCTGATAAATGGCCTGTAAAATGTAAAAATGTTATTGTACAGGCACCATTTAATCATGCTTAGCAGGACTTTGTTCTGGGAATATGATTCAATGGGTCTTTTGATGCCATCCTGCTGCCTTATGCTGGTGTAAAGGGATTTGATGTCTAAAGTTAAAAACAAGAATTCATTTGACCATGTTTGCGATCTTAGTTTTTGGAGGAAATCATTAGAATCTTTTATATATGTTGGTAGGGAGGTTACAATCTCTTGAAGATAATAACCAAGATACCTAGATGTGTTTTCAAACATACTCTTTCTGGCCGATATTATGGGCCTGCCCGGTACTGCACTAACCCCTTAGTGCACTTTTGGTTTAAAATACAAAGTCGGCATTAATGAATAATCATTGCTTAAAAATGAAAACTCGTCCTTGCTGATTAGGCCTTCTTTTCTCCATTGGTTCAGATCATCTTTGTAATTATTGCAGATTTTCTTGGCCTCAGTTTGCTGGATTTTACGGTAACATTCTAGATCATTTAGATGCTTGTAAGCCTCCTTTTTGTACTCCTCTTATATATATATATATATATATATATATATATATATATATATATATATATATTCACTGAAAAAACCATAGGTTATAGACCATATATAGTTAGGAATTAGCATTTAAAAAACCTTTTTTTACTCACACAAAACCATTGAAATTCCATATATAGTTAGTTGTACTAACTATATATCGCGCACCCGCAATCCACTGCTGATCATGTCACATATTACATCATTCATGACATGGTCAGTGACATCACTGATGACATCACTGATGACATCTCAAATGACATCACTGATGACATCACTGATGACATCTCAAATGACATCACTGATGACATCACTGATGACATCTCAAATGACAACACTGATAACATCTCAAATGACATCACTGATGACATCACTGATGACATCTCATTTGACATTACTGATCACATCACTGATGACATCTCATTTGACATTACTGATCACATCACTGATGACGTCATTCATGTGATAATACGATGAACCTCTTCAGACTCTAATATAACCTTAGATACACTCAGTGTAAACAGACACTCACAGACTGTCACTCATCCATGGAGTTACTCACACACCTAGTCAGTCATGCAAAGAATCAATCACACCTCCATTTCCTCAACTATACAGTTATACACACCTTACTTATTCAAACATATACTAACACATATTTACTCTCTTTTACAATGCCTGATACAAGTTCACAATGATCAATACAGCCACTCACACATTCACTGGCTCTTATGCACAGTTATTTATATATGTCAACTGTCACATGTACTGTGTTTTACATATGTACTTACTTTGACATGTAGCACTGAGATATCCATTCACTCACCAATGCACTCAGTCAACCGCCCATACAGGTGTTTCTACATGCACTTTTGAACCCATACATCTAGTGAATCAACTGCTCACACATCTATGCACAGAGTCATACACCTCCCAGCCACCCACACACACACACTCAGTCTCCCATACAAATACTTGGGCAACCAATCAATAACCCATATACTTACTCATATAGCTACTGATCAACACATGCAGCAGTTTACAGAACAACAGACATAATGATGCACAAATTAAGACAGTTTAGTCACTAACCCATGCACTCAGTGACACACATTTATTCACTCACTCATACAGTCAGTCATGCACCTACTAAATCCTTCATTCAGACACTTATACATCCACTCATTCTTCAATATGTAAGACATATTTTAACTTTACAGAAACATACAGTCACTGGATGTTGTCATCAGTGATGTCATCAGTGATGTCATTTGAGATGTCATCAGTGATGTCATCAGTGATGTCATTTGAGATGTCATCAGTGATGTCATCAGTGATGTCACTGACCATGTCATGAATGATGTAATATGTGACATGATCAGCAGTGGATTGCGGGTGCGCGATATATAGTTAGTACAACTAACTATATATGGAATTTCAATGGTTTTGTGTGAGTAAAAAAAGGTTTTTTAAATGCTAATTCCTAACTATATATGGTCTATAACCTATGGTTTTTTCAGTGAATTTTCAAGGTTTTGTAAATGCTAATTCCTAACTATATATGGTCTATAACCTATGGTTTTTTCAGTGAATTTCATTGTTTTTTTAAAAGCTAATATCTATAGCTGTAAAATGTATTCTTCTTTAAATCAAAAAATATATTTTATATGTTTATTAATAATTTTTTTTATTATTATTTTTTTTTGTTCGCTCCCGGTTCGCGAACCGGGAATCTTCCCGTTAGCTCAATTTGGTGCCGCGACCCGGTCCGCGAACCGGTAAACGTTCCATTTGCGCAACTGCCGCATTAGAAATCAACATCGTGACGCGTCGCGGAAGCGCGACGTATCACGTTGTCGCGTAATGCGTCTTATGACGCGCCGCGTTAGCGCACCCGGAAGTGCTCCGGTACGCGAACTGAGACGCGAAGCGCAGCTCCCCGGAAGCGATCCGGGGCGTGTCGCGAAAGCGCGACATATCGCGTTGCCGCGTAATGCGTCTTATGACGCGCCGCGTTAGCGCACCCGGAAGTGCTCCGGAGCGCGAACCGAGGCGCGAAGCGCAGCTCCCCGGAAGTGATCCGGGGCGCGTTCCGCAGCGCGTAACATAAGCGTAACAGGTCATGTGACTCGTTAATACAACTTTTCATTGGTTCATTTCACTTTTGGTTTCCTAATGATGTAAGGCTAGGTCAGGTGACCTAAAAATAACACTTTTCATTGGTTTAGAACTATTTTTTTCCCAAATGATGAAAGCCCCCACCTTTTTTCTCACTCTGACTTTCAACTTTGTGAAAGGAAGACCTATTTTGCTCAGTGGAAAATGGCTTCACTAGGAGCTGCAGCTGGTGCACCCCAACCACCACCTCCTCATAGGAAGAGAGGACCACCTCCACAGTTCCTTCCCAACACAGAGGAGGAAGAGGATCAAGAAGAGGAAGAGGAAATACAGGGAACACAGTTTTTACAAGAGGAGCCCCGGGTATCTCATCATAAAAATAATTTCATTTGGCAGTTTTTTTCTTTTCCTGAAGGACAGAAAAAAGTAAATGCTCGGTATGTGACGTGCCTCATATGCAAAGAGGACTTATCTAGAGGCACATATAAGAAGTATAGTTACGGCAACTATACTATGCACCGTCACATGCTGAGGTGGCATCCACTAAATTACAGCCGGGCACAGATGTGTGACCTCCAGGACAACCCACCAACTCCTGTGGCCAGGACATCGGCACAGGTATCTCTGTCGGGGCCAGAGGCACGGGAAACAGTGCCAAACATTCAGGATAACTTTATCCACATGAAGATTGTCTGTTTATATTGCGGTACCTTACTCTCATGTGCCAATATGAGCATTAACTTAATAAACAGAGCATTTGAAAACCACAAGTGCTCTAAACGCCCCAAAAAATAAAAACAATTTTTGCTCCTGTTGAGCCCTTTCCAATGCCTGTTTTTTGTTGTTTCCCCCCCCAAAAAAAACCAAAAAACATAAAATTGTTCAAAAAATACAAAAAAAACTAAAAATGTTCAGAAAAATAAAAAAATATAAAACAACAAAAACATTAAAAAAAAGTTCTTTTCAGAACTACCTCCCCTTTATAAAAAAATTGCTAGAATGTTTAGCACTCTGGAAAGCTCTATTTCTTTTGGTTCGCTTCCCGGTTCGCTCGCCGGTACGCGAACCGGGAGCGAACCAAAAAAAATGTTTAAAAAAAAAAGAAGAGTAAGTATAAGGGAAGTAAACAGAGAGTAATGTTAAAAGAAAGACAGCTATAGGGACTAAACCAGAGATACTGTTTAATAGATTTATTTACCGAAGAAAAGATGGAAGAGGATATAATTTTGGAGGAATTGAAAGAAAAAAAGGAGAGTAGAAGAATAACACAGAAGAGTTTCTTAGAGAATGTGAGTGAATGTTCAAAATAAGAATAAAACATGTGGAATAACAGAGAGAAAAACCAGAAAGCAGAAAAGAAGAAGTAACAGAAAAAGAATAATTGAAACAGCAAAGAAATGTAAATAACATAGGCCCATATTATCAACATAGGCAATAAACGTTTTGCAGCTTTTATCGGCAGAAATGTGTCGCTAAAGCCGCTTTGGCGGCAGAAAACTGCCGCTAAAACCGCTTTTGCAGCAGTTTTCTGCCGATAAAAACAGCAATAATTTTATTGGCTCTGTTCATAATATGCCCCTTAGTGTGCTTCAGCTACACAGAGAAAGCATAATGAACAAGTAGTGAAAGAGTGATCAGTCAAAGACACTAAGAGTAATAGAGACGGAGTGAGTGAACAAGAGTGAGGAACTATGAGAAGAGAGGGACTGAGAAAAGGAGTGGAAGGAGTAGAGTAAGTAAGTAATAGAGAAAGGAATGAGGGAAGTAGCAAAGGCAGGAAAGTGAGGGTTAAAGAAATGAAGCAGTGGAACTAATAGTAGTTAAATGTGATAGAAATGTAATGAAAAGAGTACAAAACATTTACCTTATAATTGTCGTTAACTTAGTCACTTGTTATTTTTATACTTTCAATCTGTGAAAGGGAGAACAAACATTTAAAAAATATTAAAACATGTATTTAAAAATTAGAAAAGACAACGGAAAAGATTGAAGGACAAACAGTTTTTCAACAACTTTGACACTTACAGAAGCTTCTGCTTCTCCAGGCCCCCTACACAGTCCTAAAGATATACATTTTAAACTAACAGTATCTTGATGCAGATGAAGTGAGGCCTATCTTGGAACATGGTGCATCTTTTGCACTGCTGTTGTCTCACAAAAGTGACGCAATGGCAGTGCAAAAGAGGTGCACAATCATCATAAAACTGTTCCTAACATTTTAAATGATTGTTTCAGGATGGCAATAAGGTGTGTCCTATCCAGACGTTTGTTTCAGGTGAGGCCTACTCAGGATTGCAGATCAAATTTAGCCTTGTTGAAGAGTACAGAGGAGATAATACATGTGCAGGCCAACCAATAAAGTTCAGACTTTCTCTGTTTCCCTGAACAGGCCTAAACTTCATCTGCACAATTTGATTCGTAATGTTACGAAACACAGGTAATGTATTTGAAAAATGTGCAATTTTTTTTGCTCATTCCACAATCACATCACCTGTGTTTCCTTAGCTTAGGTATCTCATTGTGGAAATGTAGTCATTCATATGAAAGACTATGTAGAATGTGAGCACTGTATGCAACATCTTTGACACTTACAGAAGCCTCAGCTTCTCCATGTCTACTACACATTTCTAAATGTAGATCATAAGTACAAAAAGTACCGAATTAATTATACATGTTAAATGGTTTATTTTTGCTGTTCTCAGAATGTATCAAATTTCACTAAAAACAGTGACTTGAAGGTATTCATCATATAACAGCGGGGAAAAAAAAACACAATCAAAATGATTGTGTTTAAAAAACCCATATAACATAACGAATCAGAAATCAGAACTCCTCAAAAGTAACTTACTTTCCATGACGTCGAAGGATGTCCTATGAACAGCTTACACTCGGTTGTGCTGTTTTTATTTTCAGCCCGCCACTTTCTGAAAGAAAACCTCCATCGTTTTGAAAAATATGTAACATACAATAAATGACTTCTCGCTCTCTACCACATGTTTCCACAAGGCCAAATCATGTAAGAGCCATTTATAACTCTTGGAATTCTTGTAAGCAAATCCCGTCATTTTGTATTTCCGCAACTTTCAGAAAGAAAACGTTCAAGATCACTTTCACAATCCTGGACTAGTAATATCTTACCCTTCTTGCTCACTCATGTTTTACATTTCCTAAGACACTGATACTGCTTACTATGAAGCAGACTTACACTACCTCTATGACTACTACAATTATTTAATTTTCTACATCACTTTTAATCACAAAGCAATATAAAACAGTAGATAAAATTATATCAACCCCTAGAATCATTATACGCCAGTTACCTACCCTAAATTCTCTTTTCTGAAAACAGAAAGTAAGAATATTTTTAAATAAAAAGGCAACATTGTATCGTAGTCAAATGGGAATAATTTCCGAAACAGCAAATTTTTTTACATTTTAAGCTGTGTAATAAGCGGATCTGTCAAATGACCATCATGCCATATAATAGCTGCAGTTACAAATGTTCTTCCTAAAATCAACGACTGTGTAGTCACAACATTTGTAATTAAAGTTGAAGACTTACTTTCATCAGGTTTATATAGTTGGATTTTCAAAATGACATTATAATCAAAAGTTTGGACCAATAATCTAGACAGCATTGCAGACTTACATTCCCTCTACTCCATGTTTTGATTGGCTGCTTGAATTAGCTTATAAAAAGAAACAGTTTTTCTGAACTCATACAAAGTGCAGTTATTTTTCCATGACGTCAAGTGTTATGGTAAGAACACCGTTTGCTTTGGGAAATACTCTGTTGTCCTTCAACTAATCTCTGCCCACCACTTTCTGTAAGAAAATCTTCTTTTTTTCCAGGAACTATTTAAAACTCAAAAATAACTTTTGACTCTGTACTACACTTATCCTCAAGGCCAAATCGTGTAGGAGCCATTAGAACCTCTTGAAATTCCTCAGAGCAAATCCTGAGATTCCTTCCCTAAAATGTTGGTTTTAAAAACACCAGGTAAGAATTTTTAAGGTCAAAAGGCAATTTTTTTTTTAAAGTTAAAACAGAATCATTGCAGAATGACCAGCCATTTCTAGACTTTAAATAAGCTGTGTAATGTCCTGATGTTATTGAAGGACCGTCATGATATATAATTGCTGCAGTTACAAAAGTCCTTCCTGATATTGACAACTGTGAAGCCACAAATTTTTTAATTAAAGTTGTCAATTTTGTTCCATCAGGCCTACATCGTTGGAACATTAAAATGACATACTGGCCATATGTTCGTATAAATAATGTTGACAACATTGCAGACTTACATTGGCTACACTCCATGTTGTGATCAGCTGCTTTTACTAGCTTATTAAAGGACACTGATTTACTCTCTGGCAAAGTTAAATATATAAATCTTTCTGAGTCTACACTAGTAGTACTTGATACCCTACAGTTCTCGCAGTCATGCTGCCATTGATAAGAAAGCCCAAACAGGTGATCTACATCTACACCTTCAGCATGCAATACATCAAGCATATACATTAAAAACTCCTGACAATCTTGCTGAATATTTTGAGAGAATCGTGTTTGACCTGAACATCTGTCTAACAGATTTCGAATTTCAGACACACTTTCTATTTTTGTTCTATCAGTGCTACATTTCTCTAACACAGAATTTAACAAACTGCAAAATCTTTGATCAGAATTGACCACAATCTCTTCTTTTACATTTTCTAGAGAAAACAAAACATTAACCACTACATTAGCATAGCAGTTGACACCAGAACTGTTTTCAAATTGAAAACCAACAACATCTTCAACAGAATCCTTTTTCTTTCTGCTTATAATTTCAGGTTCATCGACTTTTCGTCTTTTTGCTACAACCTCCCTACTATTGGTCACATTTCTTCGTTTCCGGCCTACCACACGTTTCTCAAACAAAGGATATTGAGGCAAATGTGGCGCATACTCTCTTCTTAACCTATTGTATTCCTTAACACAATCTAGATCCGCACAAATGTTTGTGACATCACACTCAATCAAGTACAATCCCGATAAAGTTCTAACTCGTGACAATGCCACATATGCCATACCCTCCTTGAACACAGAACTGCCAATATTCACCAATGCACTGTCTACACTTAAACCTTGCGATTTATGGATTGTCACCGCATATGCCAAGCAAACAGGAAACTGCTTACGGCGAACATATAAGTCTTTTACAAGCAAAAATCTAGCGGAACAACGACCAATTAGCTGTACTTCCTCAATGCCATCAAATTTAATTTTTAAAAATTCAATTCCATCTCTATTTCTGTATTTCACAAAATCAACAACATTACCCATTGATCCATTTACCAGACCTCTTTCAACATGTAAATTCCTTCTTAAAATTATACGGCAATTTAAGCACACATTCAGAGTCTTTTCAAAACCCGCTGTTTTAGATATAGTCTTCTCTAATGAATCCAATTTTGTTTTCAAATTCTCAGACAAAATAATTGTTGATCCCATATGCTCTACTCTGTCAATAGCTTCCAGTTTCACAATCTCTTGGTTTTCTAAATGCAACATTTTGTTGTTGAAGATGGCACATTCTGCAAGAGTTGGCATCAAACATATTCCAGATTACTTCTCAGTAATTTTCTGAAAAATATTCTCAGGCACAACGTCTTGTTCTGGATATAAATTTGACAGTAATCGTGCATGTAAAGCTTCTTTCCCATGCTCGGTCACTTTTCCAATTCTAACATCTTGTAGAATATTCTTGTAAACTTCATCCTTCGCCTGACGCATATTTTCATGCAGTTCAGCATAATTGAAGTTTAACCATATATTGATGTTGCCAATGCTCCCTAGGCACTTCCTGGTATCTTCATGCGTGAGCATTTTGAACACAGGTTGTCCTTTCACTGGTGTCAGCTGCTGAAGATCTCCGAAAACAATGATGTGTTTGCCACCAAATAACACATCATACTCTGTTTTAAGAACTTCTTGCATTCTCAAATGCACAAAGGCAAGCATGACATTAGAAACCATGCGTACTTCGTCAATGATAAGAAGTTTCATTTTCCTCAAGACTCTTGAAACTTCACAACAAGCATCTCCAGATAACTTGTGGTATTGTAATTTGTTATCATGCTCCACTGGCAGCATCAATAGACGATGCAAAGTAATACCTTTAATGTTATGGGCTGCCAGTCCAGTTGGAGCGGTGACAACACAAGACAGCGATGACTCAGTCCTTTCCTGCAAATAACATGAAATTGCTTTAATGAGGAAACTTTTTCCAGTTCCCGCTTCTCCACTCACGTACAGTCGGACAGGCTTCAACGACGTACATGAGCACTCTTTCTTCTCATGACTTAATCCATGATCAATTTGCTTGGTAACTTCGTCATATATTTTCCTCTGCTCAACGTTGAGTTGTCTTTCCAAGTCTTCTAAGTTAACCACATCCTCCTGAGCATGTGCCATGGCTCTTTCCACTTCATTCATGGCAGTGGCAGCTTCATTTTCGATAACAGGTCCTCCTAGTGGATCCTGACTCAATGAAACAGAACTCTGACTGTCCTGAGAACTGTCTCTGGCAATCTCGGCTGCAATCGTTGCTTCCTGCTCGATTTCCGCATTCAACATTTCAAGATATTTGGGAAAAGCAGGACATTCTATGGTCTCCTTGGCGGCAGTGAAAGAGTCTTCGTAACAGAGGAAATCTCCAAGCAGTTCCTCTTCTGCACGCCAAGGCTTAAAAAGTTGCAAAAGTGCTAAATAGAAAAACTCCTTTTTTTCAGGAGATTCGCCACTCAATTTTCGATGGTTTACCAAGTGGCATTTTCTTTGCTTGACGAGACATCCCTCACTTCCAATTACAGCATACACTCCTTTATCAATATCTTCTTTGATGTTCCTCTTGAATATGTAATTTTGTAGAACCTCATACAGGCAAACATTCTCGAGGTGACTGCTTCGATTTGGATAATATGTATCCAACATGTTGGTCTTCAAAATATCGGTACTGTTTGGCTCCTTTTCCGCCAAATACTCAATTTCCCGCACAGGTTTCAGAACTCGATTACGCGTTGCAGCAAGACCAAGACTCGCCCAAACGATACTCCTGGATTTGGCATAGAGACTTGCTGAAGACAACCGGTCAGAACATTCGTAAGCTTCGATTTCTCGATGTGACAACATCTTCAGACTGAAGCTGTACAACTTCTTACTGAGGCTCTTTTCATGGGAAATGTCCTCCCACATATCCTTCAATTCTGTCTTTTCTTTTTTGGTGATGTAAGATGTCACATACCGAGCCACAGCCATACAGTTATCAGCCACAAACTGTATATCCATGTTAGCATTCCACATGGGCAAAATCACTGGGTTGTAGTCATTGACGTACTTGGACTCTTCGTTCCTTTTCAAATTGTATGTGTTTTTAGGTGATTTCTTCATCACATTATGTCGCAGCGAAGACATCAAACTGTTTACTCTTCCTTTAGAAATCACCAGTCGTGGAAAGGCGAAACGACATTTGGTGTAGAACTTGTCCTTGTTTCTGAATTTACGACAACAGTACTTTCCGCAACGATGGCTTTGGAAGCGTAGAACTTGTTCTCTTAGGCGTTTGTCCTCCTTTGCGTTTGGAACAGCACATGTAGAATACTGTTCTATGAAACTCATCACTTAGTCTTCTGGATCTGTTCCACATTTAGGAGCATCCTTGATCCACAGCAGCATATGTATATGAGGAGCACCTCTTGCTTGGTACTCCTTTCTCCAGAAGAAATCCAACACCTCTCCAAGAGGTGGATTTCTCTTGTTCATGATGAAAGACATCATAGCTTCAAATCTATGATTGAAGTACCTGCATACATTCACTGGATCCAAAGAGCACAGTTCTCCGGGTGTCTTGAATTTGATATTTTCAATGTTTCCATTTGCCTCTCGTAGAAATTCAAGTAAGTCTTCCCAGCCATACTCGTCACAGCACAGAGTGAGGAACCATGTGGGAGTTCCTAAGTTCCTCAGCATACATTTTAAATCACCATGACGACGGTACCAGTACTCATTAGTACCACGCTGACACGCCATGAGATTAATCAGGTGAGAATCCAAAATACGGTCTTGCACATTGACTTTATCCATAAAGTCACTTGCAGAGATGTTTTGCATGTGTATACCACTTTTCAAGATGTGGTTCACTGCATATGACAGTCCAGACAGATCGCTTTCAAACAGGAGATGAAACAAATAGGGAATGCATTGTCGAAACCTAGCATCTTCTGCATACAATTGTAAAGTCCGGTATTCAGAAGCAGGAATTTGATGAGGTCGCTCATCATATCTTCCTCCCTGACCTGTTGGAAATAGCTTTGGGAAACACCGAGCTTCCAAACTTTCCTCCCAAACACTAAAGGGACTCCCTTTGGCTTGTTTCATTTGAAACAACTCAATAGCATTCCCCATGACTTCCTTGGAATGCAAAGGATGAACACTATAATGTTCATATATTTCTTCACTTTTAGAGGGTTCTACTTTCTCAATTTGACCAGCACACAAATCGCTATCCTCTTCCTCACTTACTTCCTCTTCTGCAACATATACATTCTTATAGTACTTATTATTTTTTTTCAAATACAATGTTGCCTTTTTGACTTTCCTAACATCCACTAAATCTTGCCATATTTTCTTATTCTTTGTCGGAACCCCATTAACTAAGATAACCAGATGTTCCTCTTCCACTTTTTTTACTCCAATTGTGTTAATGTTTTTCTTCAAATCTAGAGGCAAATAAACAACTCTTCCCTTTAATCCTCTCTGTAAATCTGATGGAGGCAATTTCCCTGTCTTTGGCTCCATTCTTACAATAGCCTGAAAGGGATGGATACTTTGAATCAAAATAGATTCATAAGTATTTAAATCCTTCAATTCAGAAGGAATCTCAACCAATTCCAGATTATTATGAACCGCTCTAGCAGGCATCTGGTTTTGATTTAATTTATTACAACAATAAGTACACACACGTTGATCCAATCCCAAATCAAAACAATTTTCTACCATCAAGTATGTTGCAAAATCCTTCCATTCACTATTATTTTCCCTTTCACTTTTTGCATATAAATCCACTAACTTAGTCTGATTCTTATAATAAGTGCGTCGACAACAAACACAAGTGAAATTAGGCCTCTCACTTGATTTCACCTGAAACGTGGCAATTTCCTTCTGAAAATTATCTGTACTGGAAACCTGTACACTATCTTCCACATTACCCTCTTCTTGTGGGTCAATTTCAACATTCTCCTCTTTACTTCCAAAGTAACAAAACTCAATTTCTTCACACATATTCTTCACATCTATTTCAGAACCATGCAAAAGAGCAGCGCATAATTGTTTAAGCATAACTGCTGGACTCTTAGCATAATACAACATTCTAACTAATTTCCTCACTTTATTATGATGCACTGCTAGCATCCTGAAATGATGAAAAACACTCTGGCATACTCTCCTGGAAAGACAAGCCAGTGAATGACCATGCAAACCTGTCACTTCTCTCACTCTGCAAGGATCTAATTCTTGCAACAACTTCATTTTCTGCTTCAAACTTTTCTTATTAAATGTCCGTACAAAATCACAAAGCAAATTGATGGAATCCTGTCGCACACTGCAAATACTACTACACTTCCAGGTGTACACAGGACCCTTAGGACGTCTTCCTAAAACCTCATTACCTAACACCTCTTCTGTCTCTGTTGTCACAAGTTTTTCTTTTTCAACTGGACAACCATCTTTCACCTCATAAGCTCGACCATTGGTGTCAACTGCATGCACCAAATCATTATCCTGGAAATAACTCTCCTTATTAAAAAATGCCTCACAACTTGAACTATGCATCCATTCTCCGGAAAAAACTTCACAAAAATTACTACGATTAACTATTCTCTTTCATCTACTATTTCTTTTGAAATTATAAATTGCCTTGTTTAGCTTACTAATTCTATTGATTATCAAAATAAATAACTTTCGTTTAATTTCAAATGCCTGATCAATAACTTTCTCAACTTTTTTTTTCTCTTATAAAAAACCACTTTCTGTTGACCTTTCTTAATATTTTTTAACAAATTGCCAATTATCCTGTTGCGGAACATTCGTTTACGAATGTCCCTAAACTGTTGTTTCCTTCTACTATCATGCACAGAGTTATCTCTTGCTCTAGCAGTAACATTTTGGATTGGCCTTTCCTTTCGGTTTAAATTGCTTCTCTTTTTCTGGACTAAAACATTTTCTGTAGTAGTACTTTTTTTTTTACAAATGTTTCTTATGAATGATTTCGTGGTCTTACCCGGTGCTTTCTTGGTGACTTGACGATTTTTTATTGTAGAGGACTGCTGCATTAATTGATGAACCTGCTGTCTTTGACGTTTTGTAGCCTTTCTGATTCTATCCTTAGACGGCATTCTCAAAATTTGAAAGGATCTGCAGTTGAATCTGTGGTAAAATATAATAAAAAATGTTATTAACCACTATTACCAAACAGTAAATCAATAACAGTCATCAAAAACTTAACACACTACTTGACATTTTTACATAGAATATTTTTTAGTGCTTTGGCAAATTTAGAATACACAAATAGCAGAAAAGAAATGGAATTCTTCTTCATTTTACCTGTCCTGTTTTATATGTGAATCTGATCTAATTTTATAAGCATATTTTAATATTTTATTGAAGACACTACACATAACCTGTTTTTGAAGGTGTGTTTAATTTTAAATGAAACGGTTTACATTTTTACTTTTCATTTATTGTAAATTTTAAAAATAATAAATGTTTATAGTTCCATAGGCTCAAGCAGGTCAGCTTCCCACCCTATGTCATACAATTCTGACAAATCGGCATCCTCATTATGTTCTTCATCATCCTCAGGATTTAAATCCTCCAAGGGATCTACTTCCACTGACGTTTCAATTACAAGTTCAATGATAAGGTCGAGATCAACTGATTGCTGATTGTCACTCATGGTTGATGTTGTCGTTATCTTTAAAGAAAGAGAACAACAATGAGATGTTGCAGAGTAAGAGACAAATCTCAGAGATTATAATAGTAAAATTGTTTAACAAGAGTAAAATTTTGCAGCTATTATTTAGCCATGTCCAGCGGTGCTGAGGAGGTGAGGCCTATGCCCAAGTTTTCAGTGAACAGGACTCATCTCTTCTTAACCTTGGATAAGCCTCACCGACTCTGTGTCCCCTGCTCATACTTAAATGTACAGGGGCAGATTTATGCTCAGTGGCGCATCCCCACGGATGCACCAGTTAATGTGCACCGCTGCTCTGCCACCCATAGTGTGCCGCATTTACAATGTGGAGCACCATTGAGCAAAAACAGCACAGATGCGTCACGCATCTGTGCCGCAAAAGCAGCACATTGCAGGAATCACGTCATAAGCGCGACATGCCTACTGCAATGCACAGGAGGAAGCCTCACATTGCATGGTGCATCACTTCTTATGCCTGTTTCAAACAGGCGTAAGGATTTGATTCAGCAATGCTATAAAGCTGACTCAGTGAAATCTTCTAAATTTCACTGTGTTAGTTTTACAGGGCTTTTATGCAAATTAATGCATACCTTGCAACAAAACACCTATATGAAAACTGACGCAGGTTTCATGTGGCACAGGACTTTACAGCATGACACATCTGCCTAGATGCATCAAGTTGTAAATATGTCGCCACATAGCAAATCTTTTGCACCGCCGCTGCGTCACAAAAGTGACGCACAGTGACGCAAAAGAGACATACACCTATCATAAATCTGTCCCTAACATTTTAAATGATTGATTCAAGATTACGATAAAGTGTGGCCTATCCAGAGGTTTGTTTGAGGTGAGGCCTACTCAGGGTTGCAGATGAAATTTACGCTTGTTGAAGAGTACAGAGGAGATAATACATGTGAAGGCCTACCAATGAAGTAAGTCATATCCACTTCACTCTTGAACAAAGGCCAGACCTTTTCTGTGTCCGTGGACAGACCTAAACTTCATCTGCACAATGTCATTCGTAAACTTAGGAAACACAGGTGATGTAATTGATAAATGTGGAGTTTCTTTTCCTCATTTCACAATCACATCACCTGTGTTTCCTTTGCTTAGGTATCTCATAGTGCAGATGGACTCTAGCATATCAAAGAGTACACATAAGTTGAGCAGTGTATCCAACAATTTTGACATTTACAGAAGATTCAGCTTCTTATCTTGTTGGAGATGAAATGAGGCCTGTCTTGCAACATGGAGCATCTTTTGCATCACTGCTGCATCGGTTTCATGTGGCACGGGACTTTACAGCATGACACATCTGCCTAGATGCATCAAGTTGTAAATATGTCACCACATAGCAAATCTTTTGCACCGCCGCTGCGTCACAAAAGTGACGTACAGTGACGCAAAAGAGGCATACACCTATCATAAATCTGTCCCTAACATTTTAAATGATTGATTCAGGATGACGATAAGGTGTGGCCTATCCAGAGGTTTGTTTAAGGTGAGGCCTACTCAGGGTTGCAGATGAAATTTACGCTTGTTGAAGAGTACAGAGGAGATAATACATGTGAAAGCCTACCAATGAAGTAAGTCATGTCCACTTCACTCTTGAACAAAGGCCAGACCTCTTCTGTGTCCGTGGACAGGCCTAAACCTCATCTGCACAATGTCATTCGTAAACTTAGGAAACACAGGTGATGTAATTGAAAAATGTGGAGTTTCTTTTCCTCATTTCACAATCACATCACCTGTGTTTCCTTTGCTTAGGTATCTCATAGTGCAGATGGACTCTAGCATATCAAAGAGTACACATAAGTTGAGCAGTGTATACAACAATTTTCACATTTACAGAAGATTCAGCTTCTTATCTTGTTGGAGATTAAATGAGGCCTGTCTTGCAACATGGTGCATGTTTTGCATCACTGCTGCATCGGTTTCATGTGGCACGGGACTTTACAGCATGACACATCTGCCTAGATGCATCAAGTTGTAAATATGTCGCCACATAGCAAATCTTTTGCACCGGCGCTGCGTCACAAAAGTCACGCACAGTGACGCAAAATAAGCTTACACCTATCATAAATCTGTCCCTAACATTTTAAATGATTGATTCAGGATGACGATAAGGTGTGGCCTATCCAGAGGTTTGTTTAAGGTGAGGCCTACTCAGGGTTGCAGATGAAATTTACGCTTTTTGAAGAGTACAGAGGAGATAATACATGTGAAAGCCTACCAATGAAGTAAGTCATGTCCACTTCACTCTTGAACAAAGGCCAGACCTCTTCTGTGTCCGTGGACAGACCTAAACCTCATCTGCACAATGTCATTCGTAAACTTAGGAAACACAGGTGATGTAATTGAAAAATGTGGAGTTTCTTTTCCTCATTTCACAATCACATCACCTGTGTTTCCTTTGCTTAGGTATCTCATAGTGCAGATGGACTCTAGCATATCAAAGAGTACACATAAGTTGAGCAGTGTATACAACAATTTTCACATTTACAGAAGATTCAGCTTCTTATCTTGTTGGAGATGAAATGAGGCCTGTCTTGCAAGATGGTGCATCTTTTGCATCACTGCTGCATCGGTTTCATGTGGCACGGGACTTTACAGCATGACACATCTGCCTAGATGCATCAAATTGTAAATATGTCACCACATAGCAAATCTTTTGCACTGCCGCTGCTTTACAAAAGTGACGCACAGTGTCGCAAAAGAGGCACACACCTATCATAAATCTGTCCCTAACATTTTAAATAATTGATTCAGGATGACGATAAGGTGTGGCCTATCCAGAGGTTTGTTTAAGGTGAGGCCTACTCAGGGTTGCAGATGAAATTTACGCTTGTTGAAGAGTACAGAGGAGATAATACATGTGAAAGCCTACCAATGAAGTAAGTCATGTCCACTTCACTCTTGAACAAAGGCCAGACCTCTTCTGTGTCCGTGGACAGGCCTAAACCTCATCTGCACAATGTCATTCGTAAACTTAGGAAACACAGGTGATGTAATTGAAAAATGTGGAGTTTCTTTTCCTCATTTCACAATCACATCACCTGTGTTTCCTTTGCTTAGGTATCTCATAGTGCAGATGGACTCTAGCATATCAAAGAGTACACATACGTTGAGCAGTGTATACAACAATTTTCACATTTACAGAAGATTCAGCTTCTTATCTTGTTGGAGATGAAATGAGGCCTGTCTTGCAACATGGTGCATGTTTTGCATCACTGCTGCATCGGTTTCATGTGGCACGGGACTTTACAGCATGACACATCTGCCTAGATGCATCAAGTTGTAAATATGTCGCCACATAGCAAATCTTTTGCACCGCTGCTGCGTCACAAAAGTCACGCACACTGACGCAAAATAAGCTTACACCTATCATAAATCTGTCCCTAACATTTTAAATGATTGTTTCAGGATGACGATAAAGTGTGGCCTATCCAGAGGTTTGTTTGAGGTGAGGCCTACTCAGGGTTGCAGATGAAATTTACGCTTTTTGAAGAGTACAGAGGAGATAATACATGTGAAGGCCTACCAATGAAGTTAGTCATGTCCACTTCACTCTTGAACAAAGGCCAGACCTTTTCTGTGTCCGTGGACAGACCTAAACCTCATCTGCACAATGTCATTCGTAAACTTAGGAAACACATGTGATGTAATTGAAAAATGTGTAGTTTCTTTTCCTCATTTCACAATCACATCACCTGTGTTTCCTTTGCTTAGGTATCTCATAGTGCAGATGAAGTCTAGCATATCAAAGACTACGCAGAAGGTTAGAACTGTATGGAACATGGCTATGTAAGTCAAATAATCAAAATCTAAATTTGCCAAGCACACATGGGGGCGTATTTACAAGGACCTTGCACCACAGCGAAAGGTCTTAAATTAAAATGGGAAAAATAACATCAGAGAGACTCAAAGGCCTTATAAATATGCCCAAGCTACCTATGAAGCTCTAGCATTACATATCAAGAAACCTAATTGATTTCAAAAATCGTTTTTAAACACATCATCTAAATAAATTATATACCTACATTCATCGGGAAGTGACTTAAAATGCCCTAAGACACATGAAAGCGTTTTTTTTTAAGCCCTTGCTCCATTTTTAGATCACTTTTAACATGGCTATGTAAGTCAAATAATCAAGATCTAAATTTGCCAAGCACAGATGGGGGCGTATTTACAAGGACCTTGCACCACAGGGAAAGGTCTTAAATTAAAATGGGGAAAATAACATCAGAGAGACTCAAAGGCCTTATAAATATGCCCCAAGCAACCTATGAACCTCCAGCATTACATATCAAGAAACCTAATTGATTTCAAAAAACATTTTTAAACACAACTTGTAAAGCAATTATATTCATACATTCATGGGGAATTTACTTAAAATACCCTAAGACACATGAAAGCGTTTTTTTTAAGCCCTTGCTCCATTTTTAGATCACTTTTAACATGGCTATGTAAGTCAAATAATCAAGATCTAAATTTGCCAAGCACAGATGGGGGCGTATTTACAAGGACCTTGCACCACAGGGAAAGGTCTTAAATTAAAATGGGAAAAATAACATCAGAGAGACACAAAGGCCTTATAAATATGCCCCAAGCAACCTATGAAGCTCTAGCAGTACATATCAAGAAACCTAATTGATTTCAATACCCTAAGACACATGAAAGCATTTTTGTAAGACCCTTGCACTATTTTAGCGTCACTTTTAACATGGCTATGTAACACAAAGAAACAAAATATATTTGTAAAACACTTGACACAAATCAAAATGTTCAAATACACAACTTTCTTCATAATGTTCTCCCTAAACCATACTATTCTCTATCTAAATTAAATGAATCTTTTCTCACCTTAGCAAATACTTTATGAGTTTCAAAACAGTCTCAGAAACACACCAAATTGTCTTTAGCAGAGCAAAAGGTATGCACTCCAGAGTCTGCAGCCATAAAAAGCACAGAAAACCTGTAATTCATCACACATATCTCTCATGTCACCCAATCAAAACTCTTCCCTCACTTTTTTCAAATCAACACCCTTCCCCCTCTGCCCTTTCTGCCTTTTTTGCATAGCAACCACCTCCTGAAAGACCTCTCATGTTTGCAAGTTCACACAACAATGTTTCAATTGAACTCTGAACTCTCAGTACACCTGCGTATCCAGTGCAATCTTTCATAAAATGATTTTTTTTGACCATTCGAATTACATCTTTCAAAGAACTCATCCATGCACCCTAACTTTCTGTTTTCAGCAATCAAAATCCACCAATCACTGCTACTGCTTCATTAACACAGAAACTCCACAGTTTTTTTCATTTTAAACTCTTATTTTTTCAACTCCCATTTCATTGCCACACTTCATCTGACTGCAGCAGAACCTCCTCTCACCATGTTTTCTGTCTGGATTGTTGGACATAGTTACATCTACTGGGCTCAGAGGTATGCTGATAACAGAAATTTACCTAACCTCAATTTACAAGATGTGGAAATTAAGTGGTTTGGCCACAGAGGATTAAAATGTCACCAATTGATACCATTGGTGAAAACCTTTATGCATTTGCCTAAACCTGACCTGTTAATTGTGCACTGTGGAGGAAATGACTTGGGCACTTTGACTGGGGTAGGTCTGGAAATGCTTTTAAAGGACACCTTTGAGCAATTGATGGCACTTTTTCCTCAAACTGCCTTGGTATATTCAAATATATGCCAAAGACAGAAATGGAGGTGGTCGAATCAATTTTGTCCACAAATTGAGAAATCGAGGAAGCATGTAAACAAATCTGTTTCAGCTTACATGAGAGACCATGGAATGGGCTCCATCTACAACAATAACTTACGTTACTACATGCAAGATATCTACAGAGGAGATGGAGTTCACTTCTCAGATGAGTTTTCATTCTGAATTTAAAAATGTGCATTGGTACCTACTTATAAGTACCTAAATGTACCATAAACCCAAAAGCTCTTCTCAGAGCTACCCTACATCTGATCACTCACAATTATTATTTTACTCTAACTTTTTTCACTAATTTTCAACAAAGTACGCTCCCCGGAGCGCTACCCGGTACGCGAACCGGAAGCTAACCGCGCGAATTTTTTTTAAAAAATGATTTTTTTTCTCACATATGGGCCTCCTCAGCCACCCTCAGAAAACCTAGGGGGTCAAAATACGTCTACCGTGCCCCATTCTACCCATTCTGAACATTATTTGCCCTCCATCTTGTATCTTTATTCGACCGAAACACAAAATGGTGGACTCCCGTAACGCTGCCGGTTCGCGTACCGGGGCGCTCACCGGGAAGCGCTCCATTAAAAAAGGTGGGAAAGTAATTTACAGAAGAAACCCTGGAGACACTTTCACCAAATATAGATTAGCTCATACTACATATCAATCCCTACCATTTTCACACATTTGGTTGGAATTCCATTTAGCCATTTAGCCTGTAGACCTCTCTAAATACCCTGAGGTAAATTACTTCACAAAACACATCTGAAGTGTTGGAATTGACAACCAATTAAAATGTTACTTTCATTTTCTACTTTTTTTACCTGACATTTGATTGGTTATGTACCTGAATATATATAAAAAAAGAGAGAGAAACACAGCCATTTTGACTACTACTTCCTGAACTACATTGCAAGATCATTTTCACTCACAACTTAAACTTGTTTTTAAAAGGTAAGATATTATTTTATAAATTTGAAAACATTTTCAGAGAGTTAGACATTGAGAAAGGCTTGTTTATTATAATTATGGATTGATTTAGGTTTCTGTGGTATTATTATGAATTTACATAGGCTTTCTCACAGGCACTTTTTAATAGTACTACTTCATGCCTCAAAACTACCTGTCTGAACTTAAACCCAACAGTGCCCTATCTCTACTGATATATTTATTTTTTATTCAAATTTCAGCACAAAAATGCAAGGAGAACAGAACGTTTCCTTTGAAGTTGTCCTAGACATGAATAATGAGGAAATAATTGAACCCATTGACTTGGAATTCATGGATGAATCACGAGACCATGAACTTCTACAATGTGTAGAATCTGTGGATCATTTACTTCATTATGATGACGGTCAAATGTGGGAAGTTATGTTCACTCAACAAGAGGACATATCGGACAGTCAAATGTTAGACGTTCTATTAAATTTTGAAAAAGAATCAGAAAAATTAAATTATATTTAATATTTAAAAATTGTTTGAGTCTTTAATCATTTTTATATGTAATTCATAAACTAGTACCAAATTGATTATAATGTAAAGTCAGACATATAGTATACTGTGCACAATTTCAAAAATACATTTATATTTAATAATCATTAATACTGCTACTTAAATAAAAAAAAACAACAAAAAGAACAATCAATAAACATACAATATTTCAAAATATCATAGTCTATCATTCTTTTTTCCTTATAGTACGCTCCCCGGACCGCTTCCCGGTGCGCGTACCGGGCGCTACCCACGCAAAAAAAACAAAAAAAAAAGTATATTTTTTTTGCCCCGCGGGGCCCTTTTAAAGCCTCCACATCAAACCTTGGGGGTCAGGAAGGATCTACTATGCCCCCTTATGGTCATTTCCCCCTTTGTTTTGGCCTCCTCTTGTCTCTCGATCCTACCGAGAGACAAGATGGCAGCCGCTCCGGACTGTTTAGAATGTTGACAGACACCGGAGAGCCAATCAGCTTCGCTTCGCGAAGTTCCGTTACGCGTCAAGTACGCTAACCGGGGCGCTGCCCGGAGCGCGCTTACAGATATATATTTTTTTTTTAACGTTAATTTCTCAAAATCCACTGGAGCACATATCTTGAGACCTAGCAAAGGCACATCGGGCTAACAGTCCCTACAATTTTGCCAAGTTTCGTGCAAATCCATTCAGCCATTCGGGCTAAAAGTGAGGCCAACCGCCCTTGGGAAATTAACATGGGAAAAATGCGTTTTGGGACCCCCCTTTTTTCTCGGCCCCCCCTTGACGAACCCCCCCCAAATTTTCAGTGGCTGCTCAGAAACAAAATGTTCCATTTTCCTGAATATTTCAGCCAATTCCGTCCTCAAACGCCAAAGTTATTAGACATAGAATTTTCAAAAATCCCATAGAGAAAAAATCCTAACTATATATACCTACTGGCGACCGCCAGTAGGTAATATATATATATATATATATATATATATATATATGTACATGTTTTAAATCTTAAGGTTTTTTATAAAAGATGATTTTTTACACACTCGCACTTTTAGAAAGCCCATGGCTGGTAATTATGTGTTACATTGTAGAAGCTTTCATACCGAGAAGTTAAACGAGAGTATTCGCATGAAAATAAATTGTAGCGAAGCAAGCTTCTTGATACAAGCCCAGACGGAACTGACAAAGAGATTCAAGGAAAGAGGATATAGTCAGACCGTCCTTGATCAAGCAGTATCTAAAGTAGAAGGTTTATCAAGGCAAGGAATACTCTTTGAAGAAAGACAGAAAATCAAAACGAACAATTATTTGAAACAGGATATAAGGATGATAACCGGGTACAATGCCTATCATGCTAGGGTGAGCGCCTGCATGAATATGCATTGGCACCTGGTTAGAGGGGACCCCATCCTGAAGAGTGCAGTATCCAGAAGACCACTAGTCTTCCACAGGAGAGCAAGGTCAATGCAACAGCAGCTAGTTAACAGTAGCCCAGAAGTGACTGAAACTGAAAGTTGGCTGAAGGTCAACCTGTGTTTTAATAAATGCCTTAAGCGTAAGGCCTGTAAACAGGGGGTGAAGAAAAAAGAAGTGCAGCTGCCATTTTTGACAAAACCATGGAGGATTACTAGGTTTCTCAACTGTAAGAGTGTTCATGTGGTGTACATGCTGCAATGCACATGCCCCTTGGTCTCTGTGGGAAGTACCATCCATATGACCCACGTAAGAATTCTTCAGCATCTCAGAGTGGTCAAAAACAAGGACCAATCTTACCAAGTTGCCCTTCATATCAATGAGGTTCACAAAGGCAGAGTTGAGGACTTTACTTATTTTGTGATAGACTCAGTGCCCAAAAGTATAAAAGGAGGTAACCAGGAGGGCAAACTGAGACAATTGGAGTTGCGTTACATTCTACTGTTTGACTGCAAAAGCCCGAATGGTCTCAACTCAGATGAAGGACTACATGTTCATTTATTTTAATTTGGAGGACTGAGTTGAGCCTCGTAGACCCTATACCCTCTGTGTAGTGACAGTTATATTACAAAGCCCCATTTAAGTAACAATTAAGAAATGTGAATCTGTGTAACACTTTATTAGGACTTTTTAATGAAATTTTAGAGTGTTTAGATTGTATATAGACATCTATGTGATCATTAGTTGGATGGAAAGCCTAGGAGTGTTTTAATATGTTTAAGGACATAATAGAAAGAATGATTTTTTTATGAATCACAAACCGGTAATAGTAAGGTATACATTTATTGACCCATCTCATGTAATATTGTGTTTTAACAAGTAGAAATGTGCGCTTTTGCACATGGGAAGTGTTGGTTTAAGGAGTGAGCACTTGCACTTTATCAATGGCAGCTGAAATTACAATTTTGCTCATAGTCCAGGTAACCTGTTATTTACACTTCAGTGACAGCTAGATTTGATTGTCTAATAGCACTAGCACTTTAATTCTTTTGACAACTGGAATTTGGTTGGAGCATGTACCGCTGTTGTGCAGATTAGACAACGCAAGTAACTACGTATGATTCATAATTAGAGATGGGTTTGTTAGGAGTCTATGCATAGTGTAGTCCGTTTTAATGTAACCCCTATGGGATACTAGAGCAGGAAGGGTGGGTGGTATAATGAAACATGAAACCTATATCTACAGTTAAAAGCCATTAGCAAAACGATCACACGGCTGGATGGTCCTGCATACATACAACAAATTAAAAGCCCAGTTTTACCTGAACATGGGATTAAAAATTAATATCACGGAAAAATTCCTGAGACTCCGACTGGGGGTCGGCCCCTTTAAACAATTCCTGCCGCCTTGGGAGAGAAAGGAAGGAGCTCAGCAGTGTTGTTATGCGGCAGCGGTGTTGAGGACGCAATTCATGTTATATGCATCTGCAACTCGTTAAAAGATATAAGGGTTACTCTGCTGAAGCCAGCATTCAAACAGTACGGAGCAAGAACATGCAGACAAGTGCTAATGCTGTGCTTTAACCCCGATCTGGTTCAGCTAAATTGCCGGCTAATTAAATTCCTTGATATAACCGCAAAAAGAATAAAACACGGGAAAGAGCCGCAAAAAGATTAATCGTTACATGAACTGAATGCAACAAGAATAGCCATATTCAAAATAATATTAGTAATGCGCAAGGCTAATGTACAGAATGTCTTAACAATTTGTGTTATTTTAATACGACGTAAAACCTTTTTTTATATAACAATTTTTAACACAAGACATGTTATCCTTTGAATGCAATGGTTTTAATTAATCAAGCATATTAAAATAAAGTTCAAACTTCAAATTACAGTTAAATGCCAGAAAGGGATCGTATCACAGTAAGATATGGAAATATGGGGCTAAAGTTATGGTTTTATTAACAGCTGTCGGTCTGTTGTGCAGTCACAATGAAAGTGAACAGCTCTAACTGAGCAGTGAAATAGCATGATGCACCTTGCCTTTAAGACAAAACTAGGAAAGGATTTACGGACCGCAATTGAGAATGTATACCGGGAGATATGTGTAATGTTTAGACACTTGTCAGTAAAACACTCAGGAAGGGTTTGGTTGTCGGGTACAATAAAGTTCATTCAAAAGAATAAAATACCAAGAGAAAAGCAAGGAGAGCGACTGTACCTGAAAATGTAAATTAAATTATACATCTTATGTTGAAATGTAATACTGTAAATCAGGAGCGATTGTTAGGATGTTGGCAAGGCATAGATCCATTCGCCAGTCGAATGGTCAAGTTTTGCAATAAAAAGATGGTTGCATGCAGATTGCATATCTGTAAATAAATGACATGTTGTAGCTGGCTCCGAAATAGAGGCAGGCAGCCAAAAAGTTGTTCCATTTTTTCACGATATTGATGTAGCTTCACGTAGAGGCGTATTCTGTCAGACATGCTTGTTATCACAGGAAGTGCAGTTATTTTTTCCAAGCAAAAATAGTAGTAGGATGGCCGCAAAAAGAGCGAGAATTATGGGCACTGTTCGTGTTATTTTAGAGATGATCGAATGAATGAAGACTGGTATGATACCAAAAACAGTTTGAAAGCCTGTGACAAGGCCGGAGGAGAGTGTGCTAAAAAAGTGTGCCAGAACTTGAGTGTCAGATGTGTTGAAAATGGTGTAACAATTTACAAAGTGTATTGGGAGGTTTGTATTTGAAAGGGACTGTATTTTACTTGAAGATCTGCAGTCTACAAATTTATTTTGCAGAAGTGAGGGACAACTCTGTTTGAAACAAAAGCGCTTTCAGTTTGCTCAGTTTAATGAGATCTGTATTCAAAGTAGGTGTTATAGGCCAAGTTGAACTTTGGGAGTTGCTTTGTGTGGGTGGGAATAGACATTACCATAGGAAGTTACTCGCTTTAAAACAGTAAGGACAGACAGTATGCCAGCTCACATTCTGTAGCAGTCCATGCTATTAAGAAGCAGATAACTGCTGTTAGAAAGCTGTGTGAATGTTGATCTGATTGTAGGAGTTGGCGTGCTTTTAAGAAAGGACTCAAGATTGGGGGTTGTAAGCTTAGAAGCGTCGTGCAGTTGGACATTCTTGCATAGTAATGAATGACTGCCATTGTGGTTGCACTTATCACCTGTGAGAAAAACATCTGTATCCTGAGGTTCCGTGACGATTTTACTCGTGTTTGTAACATTGTCGTAAATACATAATTTTGGTATCAGTGAACCGCAAATGATCCACTTAGTATATCCTGGTGTTTTCGCTATGCTACGAGCAAGAGCACTCCAGTTACAAACACATTTCTGTTCTACCCATGGCATCCATCTTAGAACACGGAAGCCATTTTGTATTCCTTGCCCTCACATAGTCAATGGACACGCAATGACCTCTTTTTCATCTAAGGACACGTAGGCTTTACCCGGCGATTCACCTTGCGAGGGACACGTGCACCTTAGGCCAGCAACGCTGTGGCAGCATGACTCGGCAAGAACTGCCTCCCCAGCCTGAGGCCAGTCCTGCTATACTGGTTCTTGTGTTCGTTGGCCTGATCATGATTAGGCGGCCGAAGCTGGTAACCGTGCCCATTTACGACCCACAAACATCTCTTATCCTGTCTTTCTATCTTCTACACCTGGCTCTGCTCCTTTCCTTCTGGGCCTTTATTAGGGGGAGGTAACGAAATTTACGATGAGGCGGTCCGGGTCTTGAATGAAAAATTGACATGGGATTATGATGGAATAGTGGGAACCCCTCATTCGTAATGTTTTGACATCAGATACTGTTGACGATTCCTGTGCAACGCCAAATATTTATTGTTTAAGACACAAATGTTTAGAACTGTGGTAACATGTAAAGAATTTGCCCCAAGCAGAATATTTAGTATATAAGGAACAACCCTCTTTGTACAAATTGAACAGGCTCCTAGATACTGCCCATGTGTAGTTTCTGTGACTTCTGTGTCCCTGCAGTAATAAACCTTTGGTCTTTGACGCCACCATCGAGAAGCCCGTGTTTCTGTTTGTTTGTGCACCGAGACAGGTAGAACTCCGGGGTCTTCGGGTGTTATCCCTGACACCTCTGGACAGAACCGAAAAGTCCAGAACTCCAATTGGCGCCCAACGTGGGGCGACGTCATTCGGTACCGGTCCAAAAGCCTGAAGAGTTCGAGGAGCTTCGTGTGAAGATTTCAGAGGGAGGCGCCCCACTTCATCGATCCCGGCATATCGCAAAAGTGGCCCGACGTTCTCTTCCACGAGGGTTCCCGTTCAGACGGCTGCAGTGGTCCGTTGCCTTGACCGTCGCCCTGTCTTGGACCCGAGGTGCAGTCCTTAGTACGGCGAGACGTGACGGGTTTCTCCTTGGTGACGTCTTCAGTACCTCAGTTAAGTATTTTGTGAGGGTTGCTCCTGTTTGGATAATCCTTTTAGTTCTCAGTTCAGTTCAGTTCTGTAAGATTATCACTGGTTATTCTGGTTACGATAATCATTCGGTTCATTTCAGGTATCGATACATTTATCAGTTCTGGTAGGCCTAAGTTCTTGGTTCAAGTGCGCACCCTTTTGTTTGTATTTTGTCTGTTCTGTGTTCCGGATTATAAAATGGTAAGTCGGAAAAATTGTATGTTGTCTTGTTTTAGTTGCAACAGTGATTCCCAGTTAGAGGACTCGTGTTTGGTTCCTCCGATTGGAACTCCTCTTTATGATCTATATTGCAAATTTGGTGTGGGCCCTATCTCTTATAACGAGGTATGGATCCACTATACAGAGAAAGATGGTGTCCTTAGTTGGCCACTACATGGTAGTTTTGAACCTGAAGTTCTCGATAATCTAGAAAGAAGGTTGTTTAAGAAGAAAGCCCGGCCGGCAATGTTTGATTCTTTCCGTTATTGGCGAAAAGAATCTAAACAGAGAGAAATTAAAAAGTTGAAGAAAGAACAGAAAGAGCAAGAGTTGACTTTAGAACAGTCTGCTAAGCAGCTGCAACTCAACGAGTCTGAAAAAGCGATGGAGGTGGCCAATAGAGAGCGTAATTTAGCGATAGACAAGTGCTATCCTGCTTTGCCATCGAGTACGGCTAAGATAGTAGAGGACCCTGAAAAGGATCCCCTGTTGTCTTACTTGTTACGATCACCCCCACCGTATGCACAGGGTGCTACGGCTCCACCTATACCGAATGTTCAATTACCGGTTGCTGGACAACCTGGTGTCCCTGTTCCCGCTCCCCTGAATCAAGTTCCTGTACCTCCTGTGGTCAATATTAATGTTCCTTCGACAACCCCTCTTCCAGGGTTGCCGGCTTCTTTACCTATGCCTGTGTCGCTCACACCTGCTAGTTCACAAGCTATTTTGCCTGCTACTCCTACTGTTCCTAATCTATCTGTTCCAACTGCTACTCTATTTACTGCCTCTGCTAATATTATGACTCCACTTTCTGTTCGTCGGAGAATCACTGATTCTGTCTCCAATATTCTATCTCCCTTCTATAAAACTCTGATTAAGACTCCTACCTCTGACTCTGTGCAGAGGCGTAGCCAGCTTCCCAGTACTGAAGAAAGAGGAATATTAGATTCCACTGCTCTTAGATGGGTTTCAAAAGTTGGAAGATATAATGTACAAGATGTATTAGATACATTTATGCAATGGAATGAACCGACACAACGATATGTGTTCGATGAAATGTGTTTCCTTCTACGTGAGGAATTGGAAGAGGATGACCCTGAATCAAATCTAGGAGAATTAATTAATGTTCAGAAAGAGTTTGCTGCAGGTATGATAGTCGGTCAAAATATAAAAGAAGCGATGGAACTGGTTCTAAGTTATAGGACCGACTCATCCCTTCGTTCACCGAGAGAGTTAGAGAAACGTAGTACGAAACAAAATCGTCAATACCCAATGAGAGAGGTTCCACCAATTTGGCGTGAAGCTGTGCAAGCTAATGCAAACCTTGGTATTGCAGCCGCTCCGGCCCAATTCCAGAGAGTATGGATACATATTCCATGGAAGCGAGCTGAAGTATTAGCAGTGAAACAGGCCTTGCCAGATCCGCGTAAAAATCCTGCAGGGTACTACAAAGAGTTGGCTCAAACAGTTGACGCTTGTGTATTGAATCTTGCTGACATAGATCTGCTATTTGGTAATGTAGTACCGCAACCAATTTGGGCTAAAATTCGTAAAGAGAATCATCCAGTTGCCCTAGGTGGTGACTGGGCAGCTATAATTGCAGCGGATGGTCAACAAATAGGTGGTTCCAAACCAGAACCCCTAATTGCTAATTTGCCTGGTAGAATAATCGATTTAATGAAAACCTTGATGCCAGCATTGCGCGTTAACTGGGACAAATTGTCCGCGTGCAAACAAAAGAAAGACGAAAGCGTCTCCGACTTTTTCACAAGATTCGAGGAGACTTTCGTGGATCATAGTGGTCAGGATATGAGCACAGAAGGAGGCCAGAGATTATTTGTTGATAAATTTGTGCACAATCTGTTGCCAGAACTTAGTGGTAAATTAAAGAATTCTGAAAGTGCGTGGGCTGTCTCTACGACTGCGCAAATACTTGCGACTGCCCAGTACTATGAAAATAGGGATAAAGAAGAGAAGGAAAAATCAGATAAAAAGACGAAAGATTTAAAAACTAAAGTACTTTTACAGCAAGCTTATCCGCCTCGCACGAATCAGACTAACATGCAGCAAGGGTCATATCAAAGAACGGATTATAATTTTCAAAGGCCACAATACCAATGGAATCAATGTGCTTATTGCAAAATGGAAGGTCATTACAAAAATGAGTGTCCTGTTCGAACGCAAAATAATACTGCGGCTGCTCAGAGAGGTCGTGGTAGTTCTATGCAAAATTCTAGAGGTCGAGGAAGAGGTGCTATGCCTCCGCAGACGAGTGATCGCCCTTCTAATTATTTCGATCAACGAAATGGACAATCTGCCCAACAGAATAGGTCTCCACAGTATCATGTTGAAGACTATTATGAAGCTAGTGAGGAAGTTCAGCAAAGTGAGTACTAGGACAGCCATGGACAAAGAGAGGGAGTAGTATCAGTTCCAGTAGATCAGAGTGGGCCTTATGTCGCAGTAGCAACATCAGGTATAGTCGAACCGTTTCTGTTGGATACTGGTGCAGCAAAAAGTTCTATCATACATGCGAAACTCCCTGGCGCACCTTTGTCTGGCTCAACAAACGTTTCAGTAGGTTTTTCGGGCGCCCCTGTTCATAACCCTGTTTCTGGTCCCTTGTCTATTTCTGTTGGACCCTGTCAATTGAAAGCACCCCTGATTTTGACGACAGGTTGTAACGAAAATCTGCTTGGTTTAGACTTGTTAAAACGCCTATATGCGACATTGTACTGTTCTCCAGCAGGAGTACAGCTTACGTTGGGTACAAGAATAATCTCTCCGATGTACTTGTCGATGGATGCGCTCCCACCAGAGCTGCGTTCACTCCCTGATACTCTTTGGGCGACTGGTCCTAATGATGTAGGTCTATTGGAAATTCCACCCTATATAGTAACTTTGAAAGCAAATGTCAAACTTCCACGAATTCCACAATACAGAATCTCTAGTGAAGGTGAGCGTGCGCTCCTACTGATAGTGCATGATCTGATTGAGAAAGACGTTATAGAAGAAACTAGAGGTAATGTCTGTAATAGTCCTGTACTGCCTATTTTGAAACGAACTGACCCAACAAAACCTCCAGTATATAGGTTTGTAATTGATCTTAGAGAGGTTAATAAAATTGTGATCCCACAGTTTCCTGTGGTTCCAGACATTACTGCATTGTTAACGTTGATTCCTGCTACAGCAGCATGGTTTTCGGTTGTCGACTTGAAAAATGCCTTTTTCAGCATTCCGATAGCCGAAGAAAGCAGAGATATCTTCGGTTTCTCTCTAGGAGGACGAAGCTTCAGGTTTAAACGCGCTCCACAAGGCTATTGTGAAAGCCCATCCATTTACAGTCAAGCATTAAAAAGCCAGTTAGATTCCTTCGTACTTCCTCCTGGTTCTGCTTTAATACAATATGTTGATGATCTTCTAGTGGCTGCTGATGACAAGGAAACTTGCAAAACAGCTACGATTTCTTTATTGCATCATTTGTCAAATTTGAATCACAAGGTGTCACCTTCAAAAATGCAATACTGCTGCCAAGAAGTGACCTACCTAGGTCATCTCTTGTCAAAGGAGGGAAGGAAGTTGACCCCAGAGAGAATAAAGGCAATTACACAGATGAATGTTCCTAGCACGCAGAGAGAAGTACGTGCCTTTTTAGGTATTACCTCATATTGTAGGCAATGGATCCCAAATTTTTCTCTTTTGGCAAAACCATTGGTAGCCTTGACTGGGAAAGGTGTTCCGAGTCCGGTACCTTGGTCTGCTGAATGTCAGCAGAGTTTTTCTGAATTGCGAAATGCACTGTGTTCAGCACCTGTATTGGGTACACCCGACTACAGTAAGCCATTCACGCTCTATGTCCATGAGAGAGAAGGTTGCGCGTTGAGTGTGTTGACACAGAAATTTGGTGATAAACAACGCCCTTGTGCGTATTTTTCATCAACATTAGATCCAGTAGCTAGAGCATTGCCTAGTTGCTTGAGAGCTTACAGCCGCAGCTGCAGCCTCCATTCGACAATCTGCTGGTTTAGTAATGAACAACATGCTAGTAGTTATGGTTCCTCATGCTGTAGATACACTCATGAACCGAACCAAGACGCAGCACCTTACCAGTGCTAGATTATCAGGTTATGAACTGACACTGTTAGCTAGTCATATTCAGATCAAAAGATGCAATGTATTGAATCCAGCAACATTGTTGCCGACTAGCCAAGAGTCGAGTGATTCCGAACCACACGACTGTTGTTTCAAAACTGAGGAAGAAACAAAAGGACGAATTGATCTAAAAGACACTCCGTTATCAGATCCAGATGGAACGTTGTATGTTGATGGGTCTTGCTTCAAATTAGAGAATGGTGATGTGACTGCTGCTTATGCAGTAACGACTTTAAGTACGATTGTGGAGACTGCAAGAGTGAGTCAGAATTCTGCCCAGGCTGCAGAATTGATCGCGCTAACAAGAGCGTGCGTTTTAGCTAAGGGAAAGAGAGTGAATGTGTTCACAGATAGTCAGTACGCGTTCGGCGTGGCCCATAGTTTTGGCCGTTTGTGGAAAGAGAGAGGTTTCATTACGTCCCATGGGACTAAGATTCAACATGGCCAGCTAGTTAATGACTTGTTGGAATCTCTAACCTTGCCGACTGAAGTTGCGATTGTGAAATGCAGTGCTCATAAAGCAATCACGGATGATGTTGGTCGTGGGAATGCTTTTGCCGATGAGACTGCAAAACTGACAGCTAGAAATATGATGAGTAGAATGTATGTTGCAACGTCTGCAAGATGGATTTCTGAGTCTGGAATGTGTGAAAACACAGTGGAAAGCGTGAAAGAAATTCAGAAAGAGGCGACTGAGGAGGAAAAGCTTGCATGGAAAGAGAGCACGGGTAAATTGGACTCGAGTGGGTGTTGGATTGACTTGTCGGAACAACAGCGTTGGATGTTGCCTGATGCGTATGTGCTTGCAGTAGTGACGATGGCACATGGAGCAGCGCACATCAGTTCTAAAGGGATTTGTAAGATGTTGGCTCCAGTTTGGAAGAATGATGGGATTAGTAAGTGCGCAGAGAGAGTGGTGAGGAATTGTATGGTATGCTTGATGCATAATCCTGGCAAGGGAATCCCCACACCTGCAGGTCATTTCGCTCCTCCCTCCTGCCCCTTTGAAGTGATCCAGCTAGACTTCATTCACATGGATCGTTGTAATAATCTGAAATACGTCCTAGTGGTAGTTTGTGCTTTCTCCAGATGGATCGAAGCATACCCGCTAAAGGACAATACTGCCTTATCCACTGCCAAAATTCTTCTTAAAGAATACTTCCCCAGATACGGAATGCCACGGATTGTATGGTCAGATAACGGAAGTGAGTTCGTAGGGAAAGTTATGCAGAGTGTGTGTGCCGGCCTAGGGATTAGACAGAAGTTTCATAGTGCGAATCATCCCCAGTCCGCGGGTTTAGTCGAGGGTTACAATGGCACCCTTAAACTGAAACTTGCTAAGATACAAGCGTCCACGGGTTTGTCCTGGCCAGACGCATTGCCTTTGGCTTTGCTATCAACAAGAGCAACTGTACATTCTAGAGTAGGGCTTAGTCCATATGAAATAGTTTTTGGTCGTCCTGCAAATGTTTGGGGGGTACCTAGACCAAAAGAATTCAAGCAGCTGGAATACCCAATGTTAATTGATTACCTTTTCGACTTGACTGCTAAATTGAGTCTTATTCACCAACAGGTTTTCGATGCATTGCCAAAGCCACCGGAGAGTCCAGGCCATCAGCTGAAACCGGGTGACCAGGTGGTCATTAGAAATTTTGCAAGAACGAAAAATCTTCAGCCCAGATTCATTGGCCCTTTTCAAGTCCTACTAGCAACGAGAACTGCTATTCGTGTGGCCGGAAGGAAGAACTGGATCCATACGACACATGTCAAACGTGTGCCTCTGCCACTTCTTTACGACAACTGGGTAAAGAAAGGAATCGGTGCCTCTGAAACGGAACAAGTCCCCAGGTTCATACCTTTCAGCGATGCAGAACTGATCACGGATTCACCAAATTCTGACTCTCCTCCTGAAACTGCTCTTTTGAACCCTGAACATTTGCCATCTGCAAATGTAAACATTACAACGTCGGCTGAAAATACACTGTTTCCAGATCAGACAGCTCCTGCAAAACTGAGATACAACTTGCGACCTCGCAATATGGACAAATAAAGCAGGAAACTGCCTATTTTCAGATTTGAATTTTCTATACATTGCCTCCAGCCAGGAAGTTTGCTAATACTTTGTATTGTTTCTTTTTGTTTTAAAATTGCCTTGCCGTCTGGGTAGCCGTAGGGTCGTGGCTGTGTGCCTAGTTGAATCTGCGGGGGTCAGACACAAGGTCGATCTTTCTGTTAGTTCTGGGAACTCCCAGGGCTGATAGAGGCATTTTCATCTACGTACACATCATCAGTGGTCGCGAACGGTCGTAGAAGATGGAGCTTCCTGAGCTGCAAAGAAAGAATGTAATTTATGTTCGCAGAAATAGACTGTACCGAATACTTCACAGCAAATGCTTTCTAATGCAATGTGCAGTTACGTTTTTAATCGTTTTGATAACGTTGGTGGGTGGAATCATCTTTGGTGTGCATTTGATTTTCATGCCGGTAACTACAGTACCTCCCCTTGATCCTACTACTTCTACGGTTTCTTCTATGCATTCTTTTCACTCATTTCCTGAACATGAACAAGCTCGACGCTCAGAATTTATTAACAATACATTTGTACAGCTCTTGCATCAACACCAACTGGTAGTTAATACTACAGACTGCTGGGTGTGTAGTTTGATACCTCACACTATGGATAAAGGCATTCCCTATCTAGTCTTGCCTTTTAGCTACAATGGATCATTTCAGGCCTTTCAGACCATTTTTTCATATGCCCTTGAGACCTATCCTCCGCGTCCACCACGGTCCACTAAATACAACTCAGCCAACAAAGCTTTAGTCCAGGGAATTATTGACATGATTAAAGACGTCAATAATACTCCATCTTACCCTAGAGATGAATTACGGGTGTATTTGAGTTGGAACTCTACAGAGTATCGCCTTAGTTTGGGAGAAAGCAAGCGTAAAAGCTCCACTTCAGTTTGGGTCGTGCCTCACCGAGGTCAGGTCTGTTTACAAGGAAATGGGAGAAATCTGAGAGCTCAGCTAGGGAGGAGTGAGTGCGTTGAGACTTACGTATTTCCGTCTAACTCCTCCCCTGCCTTCCTGACTGCTAGGGGTACCTACTTCATCTGTCAGGACAGAGCATATACATGGCTGCCTGCTGACTTTTCAGGTTCATGTTATATTGCTCGATTGTTACCTCCGACATACACTGCTTCTTCAGATTATCACAAGACCAGAGTAGCAAGAGGTGTCTTCAGCAAGGAAGATACCGCTGGTCAGGAAGCTGGAGACTTCTTCAAAGGTTTCCTTCCGTTTTGGGGGCCTATGGCCAATAGTAGAAATCTACGTCAACTAACACGGGTAGTTGAATCTACTATTACAGAAACTGTTGGTGCCCTTAGTAACTTAACAGCTGAGCTTCAGGCGGATCGTCTCATGACGTTGCAGAACCGAATGGTTCTAGACGTAATACTTGCAGATCGAGGTGGGGTATGCAGAATGATCCAATCGAGCTGCTGTGTCTTTATTCCAAATAATGCTCCAACAGTCTATGAAGCGATCTCTAAGCTACACAAGATTTCCGACTCTATACACGTAGATAAGGGAAACTGGTCCTTCATGGAGTGGTTTTGGACTCTGGTATCAGCGTGGGGATGGAAGGTTCTGATGGTCATTGGTGCCATCCTAGTATTTCTGTTCTCGTGCTGCCTTATTATCCAATGTGGTCCCGCTTTGTGTAGTCTCTGTGCTGCAACCTGTTTCAGAAAACCACCTGCATTTGGAGAAAAGGTACGAGACAAGATGATGGTGCAACAACATGTCACTGACCTAATGAGCATAGAATTAGACTCTGACTCTGACATAGACTGAGTAATTGCCTATGTAAGGGCAAAAGGAGGGTCTGAGGTTCCGTGACGATTTTACTCGTGTTTGTAACATTGTCGTAAATACATAATTTTGGTATCAGTGAACCGCAAATGATCCACTTAGTATATCCTGGTGTTTTCGCTATGCTACGAGCAAGAGCACTCCAGTTACAAACACATTTCTGTTCTACCCATGGCATCCATCTTAGAACACGGAAGCCATTTTGTATTCCTTGCCCTCACATAGTCAATGGACACGCAATGACCTCTTTTTCATCTAAGGACACGTAGGCTTTACCCGGCGATTCACCTTGCGAGGGACACGTGCACCTTAGGCCAGCAACGCTGTGACAGCATTACTCGGCAAGAACTGCCTCCCCAGCCTGAGGCCAGTCCTGCTATACTTGTTCTTGTGTTCGTTGGCCTGATCATGATTAGGCGGCCGAAGCTGGTAACCGTGCCCATTTACGACCCACAAACATCTCTTATCCTGTCTTTCTATCTTCTACACCTGGCTCTGCTCCTTTCCTTCTGGGCCTTTATTAGGGGGAGGTAACGAAATTTACGATAAGGCGGTCCGGGTCTTGAATGAAAAATTGACATGGGATTATGATGGAATAGTGGGAACCCCTCATTCGTAATGTTTTGACATCAGATACTGTTGACGATTCCTGTGCAACGCCAAATATTTATTGTTTAAGACACGAATGTTTAGAACTGTGGTAACATGTAAAGAATTTGCCCCAAGCAGAATATTTAGTATATAAGGAACAACCCTCTTTGTACAAATTGAACAGGCTCCTAGATACTGCCCATGTGTAGTTTCTGTGACTTCTGTGTCCCTGCAGTAATAAACCTTTGGTCTTTGACGCCACCATCGAGAAGCCCGTGTTTCTGTTTGTTTGTGCACCGTGACAGGTAGAACTCCGGGGTCTTCGGGTGTTATCCCTGACACCTCTGGACAGAACCGAAAAGTCCAGAACTCCAATCCTCTTTAACACAACGATATGTAAATGGGAGAAACCACTACTCGTGAATAAATGTGCTCCCTTATATAATCACATACAACATAACAAACAACATGTACACCTAGCAGACACAAGGACTCTACGTACTGTGGGGACCATGGCCAGCCATGTACACAAACCAAACATGGCATGGCACCTCTGCCACACAATGCAGAATGTGGGGAGAGATGGGAGTAAAGTATGTGCAAAGGTGGCAAGTGATTCTCGATTATAAAAGTATACAATGCAAAGTGTTGAGGGGATGTGCCGGACAGACTTGAGTATGCAGGGTACAGACATGTACATGTCAACATACACTGATGGTCTATTGATTGAAGTGCCAGTGGACGCAACCATGATAGTTCAGTCAGTAGGGAAGATTACGAAAACATAGCCCGTTCATGCTACCCCCCTGCAACATCTTTAGCGTAGTGTGCTGGCTCGGTGCACGCAAGGCGTAGGGGTATGAATAAAAGGCATGTTTCTCTGGGTGTTTGTTCTCTTCCGGAATGGCAAACGTTTCTGCCAGGTCTGTGCAGCTTACACCGCCACGAGGCTGACGCTGTGAGCGAAGGTATCTGCGTGAATGATGAACTCACCCTGCTGGTACCCAGAAACCGTTATGGCATCCGTGACGCATATATGCCTCACAGTTCACCTTTCAACACCGCTGTATGTGAAAGAGGGCCCAACACCTCCCAGCGGAAGCTCCTGGGCTGAGGTCTGCAAACTCGGAAGGCTCCTGAGATCAATGCTGGGTACCCCAACACAGGCACACAGCGCCCAGCCTGAGGCCCAGCACCGTGGAGTGCTCTGTATACTACTAACACAGTAGTTAAACAGGCACCAACAGTGGAACGGTGTCTTGATCCCACAATTGGCGATGTTAGAACTGCATCTGAGAGTGGAGATGAAGGTACTCCCTTCTACCAGGTGCAACCAACTCTAGGTGCCAAAAGCGGATCGGTGTCTTGATCCCACAATGGACGATGTCAGATATTACCTGCTGCTTGGTTTTCATGCAACTCCCTCTGTTGAGTTTTATCACACTCTGTGCTTCCGTAGCTAACTGCTGCACATGATTAGTGGGCTTGGCTGACAGCAGTTGATGGACTACACCGCGGTACCGCAGGTCCAAACAGTGAAACTGGGTCTTGATTCTATGATTGAGGATGTCAGAAGTTAAAGTCTGTGATGATTTCTGCGTACTCACTCTGATCAGGTGAAACCAACTCCTTGCTTCCGAATCCAACGGCACGTGGCTGTGAGGCATTAATAACCACTGCCTCTGGCCTACACTGTGGTCAGCAAGGCTCACAATTCAGATTGAGTGGTGATTGTTTAATTACAGAATCGAGTAGGCAACTAAATACAATGACAATTGAAATATACACAATATACTTTTAGTATACTTGCTTGAAGCACTTTTTTTAGATGAGTTATAGGTTTACTACAATGACCAATTTCTTCTTGGTAGAGGAAAAGAACACTGAATAACAGTCTACACTGTGGACAGCAGAGATCGCAATTAGAATTGTTTTGAATTATTTATTGAAGAGTTTTTTGTAATTCATGTTATTGTATTTTGTGAAGAGGAAGTGAGAAAAAGTATTCATGGATGTCTGTGCTGACTACTGTCTTCAATTCACATTGCAGACATCTGTGTTCACAATTCAGATTGAGTCGCTTTTGCAGATGATCCAGTCCTGTAAGCAACAGACATTGCTCCTAGTACGGCCCTCCCGCAGCATGCATCATTGCTAGCTGTGCACATGCTTAATGCTTTTGATGTGGCTATCTGAGTGCACTAGAACTGATGGACCCTTTATGATACAATCTTTTTGTGTATTTTTTCAGATCTACTGCCTGTGTCTCAGTATACCCCAAGTTATGGTTCTTTTACGATGGAATCTTTTGTGTGTTATTTCAAATCTACTGTCCCTACCTTACTGCTGCACAAACTATTGACCCTTTTATTATTGAATTTCTGTGTGTGATCCAGTGATTACTGTTGTAGTTGATGCTAGCAGCAACCATTCCCTGGGGGTGGGTTTACACTCACCCCACACGCATCCAGCACAGACGTCACTGGATAGGTGACCCTGGTAATAAAAAGGAGTTGAGCACACGTGCCGGTACCCACTTCCAGTATCTATCTGTGTCCGTGTGTTCATTATCTATGCATAATACTGCCCCTGGGCCGTACCACTTTACATTGTGCTGTGGACAGCGTATGCAACCATGTTACCTCCGGCAGTGGGGAACATTTTGGTTATGTTACTTTTAGGTGCATGGCTATTACAAGTGGAAGGTTACTTTACAGACCATGACTATTGATGGTTGCATGTTGTGTGTAATGTACAATATGTGTACATAGCAAAAAGTTTTCAAAAAAGCTCTCTAAGCAGAAGAGGTGTGTCTCATCAAATGCTGTAGAGAGAATAACTAAAATGGGTGGCGTTCACCAACTGCTACAATGGGAAATGTTATGAACTAATCAAATGCTTTTTTTTCAGGTCACATGGCAATCGCGCACCCAGCACGCAAGGAGACCGCACTAACGCAATTTTGAGAAAATATATTTACCATAATATAAGTTTATTACAGTTAGAAATAATTAAATATTTAAAATATTTTAGATTATTGCTTGCTCTCACATACACTTTAAAGTTATTTAGATATTGTTTTGAGACATAAAAAAATGAGGGAATGGCATACCTGGCGCTACACCATACGTCTCTGACATAACAGAGGGCCTGGCAGTGTGCACTCGTCACATACGCAACACGCAGCGGGCGCAACCCCATACGTACATGACGTAACGCGCGGCTTGGTACTTCGTACCCGTTGCATACCAAAGTAGCAGCTGGCGCGACCTCATTCGTATATGATGTTACACGGGACGCGGTGCCACGAACCTGTTGGATACAAAATGAGCATCATTTACGAGTTTAGCAATATGACTGATAGGATTCGCATGCTGATGGAGCTTGGTACACTACTGGTATGGGACTCCAGTTTTCTGGAAAAAAAAAAGATATATACATATTTTTTTTAAGATATAAAACATTACATAATTTGTAAAGATAAAAAAGGATAATAGAATTCCAAAATATTACAAAAAAATATAGGTTTTATAGATATTAAATTATGAAATTACCATTTAAAAACTTTCGAAATTCACAGAAAAAAACATAGTTTTTACAGAAGTTATAGTTAGGAATTAGAATTTAAAATCCTTTGAAATTCATTAAAAAAAACACAGGTTTCTGGGACGTTATAGTTAGTTGAACATTTGATTCATATAAAACCAGAGAAATTTGCCCGTTATAGTTAGTTGAGCTAACCATAACTCGCGCGCCTGCAATGCTTTGCTGATGACGTCACATATTACAACGCTCATGACATGGTCAGTGACATCACTGATGACATCACTGAGGATATTATCCACTGAATGTGTGTTTCTGTAAAGTTTAAATATTTTTCATTTATATATTTATGCCATGGTCCATCCATAGGAAATCCGCAACATTATATTTGGAATAACTTTGGCGACAGTTGATGAATCTGCGTTAAATTTTTTGATCTTTTGGCTAGCTCAGTTCCACTCCTTCCTTGAAAGCTTGGGATTGATTGGTCAAGCAGGGGCCGAGAAAATAGGGGGGTGCCAAAACGTGTTTTCCCGATGCAATTTCCCATAGGAACTTTAGCCGCAGCTACAGTCTAAACTGCTGAATGGATTTATACCAAAATTGGGAAAGAGGTAGTCCTTGGTTCAGACTTGTGCCTTTTGTTTATTTAGTGTAAATCTGTTCAGTAGTTTCTGAGAAAATGACATTTAAAAGTACATATATATCTATGAGCACAGTGGATCCGTGCACCCTGCACATACCGTGAGCGCACCATAAGCGCACCCTCCCGATCACGCACTGAATGCTAATTGGCTGTGAAGTGGTTGTCAACATTCGAAACTAGAAACTGTTGGCAGACATTTTATGCCTCGGTAGATGGTGATGGATCAAGCCCTGATCTTTTGACTGGGTAGGAGTGTTCTGCTTAATTCAGATACTCTGTCCATCACCACCCCCTTTTGAATCGTTTTGGCCACCACAAGTGTGGAAGGGTATGCTCAGATGTGAGTCCCTTGCTCACTGCACCATCAGGATTCAAGCAAGCCGGGCCGAAGACGGCTGTAATGCCAGAAACCGGTCCCCGGAAGCTTGTTTCCTTTCCAGTAAAGAATTGGCTTGGTAGTTTGGTCTGCCCTGTTCCCATGATGCACTGGGCCAGGGTCAGACTAATTTGCATGTAGCCAGGTTCTGAACTGGGATGGTGCAGTGAGCTAAAAAACGGTGATGGATCAAGCCCTGATCTTTTGAATGGGTAGGAGTGTTCTGCTTAATTCAGATACTCTGTCCATCACCACCCCCTTTTGAATCGTTTTGGCCACCACAAGTGTGGAAGGGTATGCTCAGATGTGAGTCCCTTGCTCACTGCACCATCAGGATTCAAGCAAGCCGGGCCGAAGACGGCTGTAATGCCAGAAACCGGTCCCCGGAAGCTTGTTTCCTTTCCAGTAAAGAATTGGCTTGGTAGTTTGGTCTGCCCTGTTCCCATGATGCACTGGGCCAGGGTCAGACTAATTTGCATGTAGCCAGGTTCTGAACTGGGATGGTGCAGTGAGCTAAAAAACGGTGATGGATCAAGCCCTGATCTTTTGACTGGGTAGGAGTGTTCTGCTTAATTCAGATACTCTGTCCATCACCACCCCCTTTTGAATCGGTAGAAGGGAGGCAGAAGAAGTCTGTGAAATATGTGTGCAAGAAGCAAAAAGTGGGCAGGGTAGACGTACCCTGACCCCCTGGGCCTGCTCAGGGGGTCCAGCAAGGACCCCCAGGGTGAAAAATCATTATTATTCTTTTTTTTTTTTAAATCGTAGGATGCACGTAGAATTCGCGCATTTCGCTGGTGGAAAAAAATGAAGCGCGGGGGGGCAAATCCCAGGGGCATTTTAAATAAAATAGTGTGGGGGGTCCTAATCCCCCACACACACTGCCCGGGGGACTGCCACCCCCTGGGCTGTAACTTAATATATGCGGGGGGCTCAGGGGACCGCCACCCACCAGGGCTTGTTTAGAAAGGGTGGCTCTTAGGTCCCCCCAACCTCAGGGACTGCCACCCCTGGTGCTTCAAAAAATTTATTGAGGGGGGCTCTGAGGACTCCGCAGCCCCGGCGACCACCACCCCAGGGCTTCTTTAAAGTGTGGGAGGGGGCCACGTGGCCCTCCTCCTGGAACCCAAGATGGCCCTAGGGACCACCTCCCCCCCAGGGCCGGCTCCTGCAGTGTCCCGGGGTGCCCACCCAGGAAACCTGTTCTCTCTTTCAAATAAGAAAGCAGATTGCTTTTCCTCAGGGGGAGCAGCATGTTAGCTGCTCCCCCTGAGGAAAAGCAATGCCGGCTAAAAAAGGACGCGGGGAGCCGGCTGGGACTGTAGGGGCATTGGGGCTCCCCCCACGGTCCCCGACGTATTATATAAGCCCCGGGGGATGGGGTCCCCGGGGATTATATAAATTACTGTAGGGGCTCATTTTTTTAATGGTAAAATTAGGAGTCCCGCACCCAGCGCGGCACTCAGTGCGGCCCCTGGTGTGCACGTGTTGGATGCACGGCGTCTAACCCATAGGATACACAACTCCAGCACGTGTGGTGCATTTTTTGTACCTGTTGGCTGCATGACTGTGTCGCGTTTGGTGCGCAACTCCAAGCAAAAAACAAATAATATTTTTCAGATATACATGAAGCTTATGTGTTTAGTTGTTAAGTAGCTCTAGAAAGAGCCCTTGTGTTTATTGAGAGATTTTAGTACTTACAAGTAAGTACTGATGCAGAATCTGAAGTTCAAGAGGAAAACTCTGTTCCCTCTGTAAAATGTACGCCATCTCTCCTATAGATGCCATGCATATTGAAACGCAGATTGTTGTGGTATATGGACCCCATTCTATAGTCTCGGAGAAAAGCAGAAACAGATTTATTCACAAGTGGGTGTGGCTTGCCGCCGCAGAAACATAGCGGCTCCCGAGTGAGCTACGTGATGACACGGAACTCTTTCCTGATACCTAAGCCTCTTTCGCCCATATTTCTCTCGTCTATTCTGCCTGCTGACTTATGAAGGCGGGTGAGTCTTTTGGAGTGTCTCGGCGTGCGCTCCTTCATCCCTGCACCAAGTTATGATCAGCTGTGATTTCTCTTCAGCGTAGAGCGAGCGGCTGACCATTTTATGCAGCGACGCTCACGCTTGCTCATTTCTGGCTCTTTTGCCACTTTTGCCTTACTCAGTGCCCTAGTGTGACTTTCTGAGGCAGCCTGCTCTACTTATTTCCTCGGAATTTGCATCCTTTTCGCTAGGAGCTTGTGCATTACTATGGGTGCTATTGTGGCTTTGTTCGCCTGTTCTTTCTGCCAACTATATCCTTAATGAGGGCTTTTTTCCTCAGAAAAGTGGTGGTATGAGCTTTAATGCCATTATGCATGTTTGATTTGCCTGACTCATGCTTTGACCCTGAATCATTTCACCTCAGTGTGATTTTCCCACCATCTTTTTGTTTTTTTCTACGGTGACAGTGTGGGTCTGTTCTATTACTCAGAATATTTTTGCCTGTACCTATGCATAACCTTAGTATACTATGCACTAATGGTATTTACTCAGTTTTGAAAGCCTAACGAGCTGTTTTTTGTGGTAATTGCAGTACTATCTTGCTCTCTGTCACCATAAGAAGTACTTATATATACAATTCTGACATTTTCTCAATATCGACCTCATATTACCACTATCTTCTCTCAATATTCAGCCATGGCCAATGCCCCCCTTTCAGTTAGATGCTACTCCACAGGTACAAAACCTAAACAGCATAAAAATGACCCACCTTCACCTATCCCCTCTTCACAGAATCCAATTTTGGAATCTATACTTGACGAAGTTTGTGGTCTCCAACCATTTATGTCTACTACCAATGAAAAATTAAAACAGATTGAAGAAAGATGGATTGTCATGGAAGGAAAGGTGCTTGAACTTGAACAGCGGGTCAGTGCCATTCAAGATATTTCTTCAAAGATTCCATTACTCAAGTTAGAGATCCACAAGCTAAAAGTTCATGCTGAGGACCTGGAAAATCTTAATCGCAGAAATAACCTACACCTTTACGGATTACCGGAAAATGTTGAAGGTTCTAATCTGGTGGCATTTTTACAGAAGTTTCTTCCTGAACTTTTGGAGCTGCAACCATCTCCAGCTCCGCTAAATATTTGGAGAGCACATCGTCTATGTCGTTTGAATCCTATGTCCAATAAACCATATGGGATAATCATGCTTTTTCTGGAGTTTACTGAACTGATGCACGTCTTGAGGGCATTGATACTTAAACATCATCTTCCCTGGTCAGGTCATAACATTTTTATTTCACAAGATGTTTCTAATGCAACAAATGCTCGTCACAGAGAGTTTCTTGCCCTTCACCCTCAATTGCGACAATTGAGCACCCAATTTGGAATTCTCCACCCCGTGCCTCTGCAAAATCACAAATGATGTTCGGTCAAGATCTTTTTATGATCCTGATAAACATAAACTCTTTCTTAATACCATCTCATCTCGAGGTATGGATACTAATAACTGATTTATTTCCCATTTTCAGGATTTCTTATCAAATGTTTGATCTGAATAATATCTTTTAATATGCTGGTAATTTCTTTTCTTTCTGATGTTCTTGTTTTCATCTTTTTCTCTTATGGGTATTCGTGCTCTTCGCAGTCACCATGTCTCTCTCAAATTGTGTTTCTCTCTTTCTGCACTTCTGGATTTTCATCCTTGATCTGTCTATGTACTTCCTTTTTCTATCTCTAGATCCTTCTTCTCCTTTCTCTCCTTCCTATTTTATTCTTCTTTTATGTCAGCGATTCTACTGCTCATTACATGTCTTGTCCTTTGTACTGTTCTCATCTCAACACAGGATAATTGCTGTCTTTCTTGTTGTTTTCATTGATCCCACAGTTTCCTTTATGTTGAACATGCAGTCTCATGTTCCTCTTTCCTTCCATATTCCGTAATCCAACTACATGGTTAATGTTGTCTCATGGAATGTTCGTGGTCTAGGTCATCCCGTCAAACGTCAAAAGGTATTGTCTCATTTGGCTAAACTTAATGCGCAAGTTGCCTTTTTACAGGAAACCCATTGTAACGATGTTGAATCGTTAAAACTCAAACGCCATTGGGTTAATCAAATTGTTTTTTCACAAGGTACTGATCGTCATGGTGGGGTTGCTATCTATATTGTTTCACAAATCTATTCATGCTCAAATTATGTACTCAGAATGTCATTCTGCCGGTCGTTGGATGTTAGTTGACGCCCTTATCAACAAAACACTGATTACTTTTTTTAATGTTTATGGTCCAGTGAAATCAGACCCAGATTTCTGGCAAACTATAAAAATGAAATTGATGTCTTTATCTAACCCTAATGTGATGTTTGGTGGCAATTTTAATAACTGGCTAGATCGTTTTTCTGATAGACTTTCAAATTATAAATTTAAACCTGATAAAACCCACAAATCATTCCAATCAGCTATTTCTTCACGTCCTTTATTTGATTCCTGGAAAACATGTAATCTTGATGTCTCTGAATTTACCTTTTTCTCTCATGTTCACCACACAGTATCCGGTATTGATTATATTTTAATCTCGAAATCACTATTACCCTGTCTCCAATCCTCTGAAATTGGTTACATTTTTCATTTCTGACCATGCTCCTGTTTCCACATATATTGATACATCCCTAACACCACTCAAACATGATTGCTGGCGGTTTAATAATTACCTTTTATCTGACCTATTTTTCCTTCAGAAGCGACCACTTTAAATAAGGAATTTTTTTTAATTACCAGATTTAGATACCTCAATACATAATAACTGGGACGCTTTCAAAGCATCATTCAGGGCCTTTACCATTGCCTATGCTTCTAGGAAGAAAAAACTGTTGAGTAAGGAATATAAAGAAGCTCTCAGTCTAATCAAAACTTTGGAGCATAAATGCTTCTCTTCTAAATCCTCCTCCACATTACAAGATTTAATCAAAGCCAAATCTAATCTAAACAAAATTGCCACTGTAGATGCTTGTAACGTCCTCCTTAAGATTAAATCCAAATATCATGGGGCAAAAATAAGGCTGGAAGAATGTTAGCAAACTATTTAAAAATCAAATCCGAATGCAACACTATTGGCCCTATACATTCAGAAGTGAACAATCAACTTGTTTCTTCTGATTCTGACATTATTGCTACTTTACACAGAAACCACTAACCCAACAGAGGGAGATTTCACATATTTGTTTCAAAATATTCCCAAACCTGCTTCCTCTCCTGATATCTTTACCTCTGTTGAGGATGATATCTCTCTCCAGGAAATCTCTGATGCCTTTAAGTCTATGAAAATATCCAAACCCCTTGGCCCTGATGGTTTTTCAGTGGAATTGTTTCCAGATTTTTCTTCTATTTTTGCTCCTAAATTACTGGAACTGTTTAATTCTTTTCTCTCCAATTCTAAGGCTTCTGGTTATTTTTTAGAAGCTCTTATTATTGTTATTCCCAAACCAAATAAAGGCCCTTCCTTCTGTAAGAATGTTCGCCCTATATCATTAATCAACTATGACTATAACATTTTTGCTATGATATTAGCCACCGGATAGGAAAATGTTATTCCAAGTCTTAATAATTTAGATCAATCTGGTTTTGTCAAAGGTTGTTTAGCCTCTGAAAATGCCAGAATGTTTTCTAATATTCTTACGCTCAGCAAAAAATACACTTCCCCTTTAGCAGCTCTATCATTGGATGCTGAACAAGCTTTTGACCGGATAAATTGGGATTTTATGATTTATACTTTACAATGGTTTGGTTTTGGTCCCAAGTTTATTTTTGGATGTTAAATTGCTATACACAAATCCAAAAGCATGTGTATTTGTTATTGGTCTTTTCTCCCCTTATTTTTGTCTGCAAAGAGGTACACGCCAAGGTTGTCCCCTTTCCCCTCTACTCTGTTTGTTATGTCTGGAACCCTTTCTTCAACGACTCAGAAATAACTCTCAGATTTCTGGTTTTAGTTAACCCCATCACATTAAACTATCTGCTTATGCAGATGATATTCTTATTTACATGTCTGACCCTATATCTTCTCTATCACATTTTCTACAAGAAATTTCATCATTTTCTCAAATTTCTGGATATAAATTAAATTTCTCCAAAACTGAGATTTTGCCTTTAAATGACTCATGTTATCAACATATGTTTGATTCTCCTAATTTTACATGGTGTCCCCAAAAAATTAAATATTTAGGAATTTAGTTTTCTTGTAATATCGATTTCCTGATTTTAGATTGTAATACAATGCATTTTTCATTCATCAATTTTATGCTTTGTCTAAAGATTATCAAGATGTATCTCAACCTTCTTGGGTTTCTGGTGAAAGTTCATTGTTAAATGATTTTTCTTTTCAGGATGTGATATTTATGACCAATTGTACTTTTATTTCTCAATATCCAATTTTGAAATACTCTCATCACCTATTACATACACTTTTCTTTAAACCTTTTGACGAATATCATTCTTTCCTAACTTCTTCATTATGGTTTAACAGACATATTAAATTTCGTCACAAATCATTTTATTACAAACACTGGAAAGAAAAGGGCATTTTTTATGTTTATCAAATGTTTGCTACTGATTTGATTCTACCTTTCCGTCAATTCCAAGAGATTTTTAATCTACTTGATTCATGTCTTCAACAATATAATGTTTTAGTTCCATCTCTTCAAAATTGCCTACAGAAGTTCACCACTCAACCTTTCCAACTCTCAATTTCACCTGACACTCCTCTATATGATGTTCCCTCTAACATTATACCTAGTGCCTCATTCATATATAAAGCCTTATCTATTGTATCATACCCTCACACTAAGTCTAAGGTTGAACTTGAATGGGAACATGACTTATCCCAAATATTGTCTGTTCATCAATGGGACAAAATATGTCAGAAACACTTTAGAACCTCCAAGGCTGCAAACATAACACAGTCTCTATATTTTATTTACAATAGAGTTGTTATTACTTCCTCTTCACTTCACAAATTCAACCACTCAGTTTTGTCCTCTTGTTGGTTCTGTCTTAATGCTGAAGGTTCATTATTACATTTACTTTTCTATTGCCCTCAGGTTAATACTTTTTGGAAGAATATCTGGTCAAAATGTTTATTGTTTTTTTCCTATTATCTTCCTTTTAGTATCCATAATATATTCCTAGGCACTATGTCTCCTGATTTTGACAAAGGTTCCCTCCAAATCTATTTTATTTGACTTGTTTATTGCTGTCGCATTTAAGGTTATATTAATTTGCTGGAAAGACAAGTTATCCTTCTTACAGTGGTGGAATTTAATTTGTGATGAACACAGAATAGCTTCAGTTTCTTATGTCTCAACCCACCTACAAATCAAATCTGATTTATTATGGTTACCGTTCACTACTTATTTATCTTCTAACTAGCCTCTTCAATAATTTCCTTTTTCCTATTAATTTATCCTTCCTTCTTCTTCTCTTTTTCTCTTTCTCTCTTTCTTCTCCTATCATTTCTTACTTTTCCCCATTTCTTTCTCTCTCTTTCCCCTTTTATATTAAAAATGCCTTATTGTAGTTCTTATATTCTAGTTTTTACACAGATAAGTTCTACTCAATTTTCTTAATGTTCAATTTTTTCCTTGTTATTAGTGGTTATATTATAACCATTTTTGCACAAGTTCATGTACTCTTCATTCATCTCTGGCTTAATTGCATCATTTTCATATGTATTAATTTTAAGATGTCTTACTTACTTTACTACTTGAACATGCTAGTTTTTTGTACTTTCTGTGATTTATTCCCTTATAAAAACCATTTAACATAGATGTCTTCACATGTTTCCTAGCTTTCTCAATCTGTGGACAAAATTGATTGGACCAGTTCCATTTCTGCCTTTGGCATATGTTAGAATAGACAAAGGCAGTTTGGGGGAAAAGTGACATCAATTCTCCAAAGGTGTGTTTCATAAGCATTTCCAGACCTACCCCAGTCAAAGTGCCTAGGTCATTGCTACCACAGTGCACGATTATGAGGTCAGGGTGTTGGAGATGCAAAAAGGATTTAACCAATGGCATCAATTGGTGCCACTTTAACCGTCTCTGTCAAATCCATTTAATTTCTACATTTGGTAAACCTATGTCTTTGTGAATTCCTTTCTGTTCTGTGTACCTTTGGCTCCAGGAAATAAAGCTGTGTTCCACAATCCACACTCTAAGCATCTTGAAGGGAGGTCTGGATGCACTCAGATGGTCTCTGTAAATGAAGTGGCAGTTTGAAAAATAAGATTGGAAAATATGCAGTGTTGAAAAACAGAAAAGAAATCATTGGTTGTTTGACAACATTCTACACTGAAAACTAGGGTGCATGTTCGTGTTTTTTAAAAGCATGATTCTTATTGGTTATCAAAAAGTGATTAAAAAGAACATTACGTAGGATAAGCTGGTATATTAAGAAGTCAAGAAAAATTGCTATTTTTATTAGCAACATTGTGTGATGAACTTTTGAACTGTGTGATCAGTTAAATGGTCCATGAACTGTTTCTATGGTAACAGGCAGAAGGCAGATTGGGGGTAGGGTTGACATGTATGTCATTTGGAAAGGGTTGAAATCTGTAACTAATAGAAATCTGTGTTTGCTTTTGAATTAATGAGGAAAGCAATTTGATTTGATGTGAATGTGTATATGTGTTCAAAATGAGAGGAACACTGTGCCATTCTTGAGCGGTGTTCAAAACAGGGATTCTGTATAAGAAAATCGGCTGTGTGACTGATATACTTCAAATTCTATAAAACAATTTGAAAGGTGAGTTATTAATTTGTGAAGGAATGTATGTGGTGCATTTTGATTTTAATCAGACTAATGTGTTTGTTCTGCTAAAGTGAAGGGAATACTTTTTTCTTCTCTAGAATTTTCTTGTGAGTGTGTGTGCATTTAAAAAGCATTCTAAGATACGCATTTGGTTATTTTATGAGCTTACAGACAGATAACTATGCTGTTTTCATGTTTTAGTAGAATTAGAAACCAGTTTTTTTTTATTTATTTGCAAAAATGACTCAAGTTTCTACATTAAAATGCAGTACTCATTCTATGAAATGTGTTTTGGTAAAATGCAATAGATAGTGTTGGTTGTCTAGAGTGTCACAGCGAGTCTTGTGTGCATTCAGGAATTATACTGATAGAAGCACTCTATACTAATGAGTAGTAGAAAATTGTGTGAAATGTGTAGAGTTACCTAAAGTCTTGTTGAGTGGTAAATGTGTTTTGGTAAATAGCAAGGTATAGAGTTGCTTGAGTAGAATCACACAGTAAGTCTGTGCATTTAGGAATCACTCTGAGAGAAGCATTTTCGTAGTTTATGTGTTTCCCGACATGTAATTGGTTAAAAACATATTGTGTTCTTCCATTTTGGTAGAATTAGAAAATAGTCATTGGTTATGTGTTTCCAAAATGTGTTTAGTATTATTAGTAAAATGCAGTTCTGAAATATATGAAATGCATGATTGATGTTTTTTGCTGAAAGAAAAGGTACATGTAGTCTTGCTGTGACACTACCCCATTATGATTTCCTACAATACCCGAACACTACTGCACTACTGTAAACCCTTAATCTACCTCCAACATGACCACCTACACTACCTATTCACCACTTTACTACCCTAAAGCTTAAATCTACCCCAGCACAACCTCCTACTCTACCCAAACACCACTTTATTTCCTAGAACACTACCCTACCACGACCCCCTACACTACACAAACACCACTGCACTACCTTAAACCCAAAACTCTATCCCTAGCATGATCCCCTATGGTACATAAACACCACTGCACTATGCTAGAGCAGTACCCCAGTATGACTCCCAATACTAACTAAACACCATTACACTACTCTGAAGCTTAAATCTATCAAAGCAGGACCCTTTACACTACCCAAACACCACTGCACTACTGTAAACCCTTAATATACCTCCAGCATGACCACCTGCACTACCTATTCACCACTTTACTACCCTAAACCTTAAATATGCCCCAGCACAACCTCCTACACTACCCAAACACCACTGCACAACCCTAGAACATTGCTCCAGCACTACCCTCTACACTAGACAAACACCAATGTACTACCTTAAAAGACAAATTCAGCACAATCTCCTACACTACATAAACACAACTGTACAACCCTAAACCCCAAATCTACCCCTAGCACGACTCCCTACACTACCCATTTACCACTGCACTAAACTAAATGGTAAAACACTACCCCAGCACAACCCCCTACACTACACAAACACCATTGCATTATCCTAAACCTTAAATATACCACGCCATGACAGTCTACACTACTCAAACACTACTGAACTACCTTAGAACACTATCCTAGTATGTCCTCCTATACTACTCAAACACCAGTACACTACCCTAAACCTTAAACCTACCCCAGCACAATTCCTTACACTTCCCAAATAACATTGTACTTTCCTATACCACACTATCCCAGCATGACCCCCTGCACTACACAAACACCACTGTACTACCTTAAACCCTAACACTATCCCTATCTGTACCCTGTACATTACATAAACACCACTACACTACCCTAAAACACTAAGTACAACGTCCTACACTACCCAAACACCATTGGACTACCCTACATCTTAAATTTACCCCAGCATAACCTCCTACACTACCCAAACACCATTGCATTACCCTAAACCTTAAATGTACCCTAGGACAACCTTGTACACCACCCAAAAACCACTGTACATTCTTAGAACATTGCTCCAGCACAATTCCCTACAGTAGACAAGCACCAGTGCACTATCATAAACCATAAACACTATCCCTAGCATGACCCCGTACACTACATAAACACTATTGCAATACCCTAGAACACTACCTCAGCACGAACCTCCTACATTTCTCAAACGCCATTTCACTACCCTAAACCTTAAACCTACACCAGTATGACCTCTTACACTACCCAAACAACATTGCACTATCCTAAACCTTAAATCTACCATAGGACGACCTCTTACAGTACCCAAACACCACTGTACTACCTTGGAACACTATCCCAGCACGTCCTCCTACACGACCCAAACAGCATTGCACTACCCTAAACTTTAAATGTACTCCAGTACAACCCTTTACACTACCCAAACACCACTGTACTACCCTACTACTCCATTTATAAGAAATATTGTTATTTGTCTAGAATCACATTGTGAGTCAGTGTCCATTTGGGAAAATTGAGAGACAATGATTTGGTTGCTTTATATGTTTGCAGATATATAAATACATGTACTCTTGCAGTGACACTGTCCCTAGCATCATTCCCTACACTACAGAAAGACCAGTGCACTACCCTATTCCCTTAATCTACCTTCAGGACGATCACCTACAGTACCCATTCACCACTGCACTACCCTAAACTCTAAAACACTATACCAGCACGACTCACTACACTACTCAAACACAATTGCACTTCCTTAAACCTTAAATCTACCCCAGCACGACCTCCTACAGTACCCAAACACCACTGTACTTTCCTAGAACACTACCCCTGCACGATCCCCTACAATACACAAACACCACTGCACTACGTTAAAACCTAAAACTCTATCCCTACCATGACCATGTACACTACATAAACACTACCGCACTACCCTAGAACACTACCCACTCACCACTGCACTACCCTAAACTCTAAAACACTATACAAGCACGACCCATTACGGTACCCAAAAACAATTGCACTACCCTAAAACTTAAATCAATACCAGCATGACCCCCTACACTATCCAACACTACTGCACTACCATAAAACACTACCACAGCACGACCCTCTACACTGCACAAAGACCAGTGCACTGCTCTAAACTCTAAATCTACCCCTAGTATGACCCACTACACTACATAAACACCACTGTACTACCCTAAACACTAAAACACTACCCAGCATGACCCTTTACACTGCTCAAACACCATTGCACTACCCTAAACCTTAAATCTACCCCAACACGACCTCCTACACTACCCAAACACAACTGTACTATCCTAGAACACTATCCCTGCATGACCCCCTACAATGCCCTAACACTACTGAACTACCCTAAAACACTACTCCAGCACAAGCCCATACACTTCACAAACACCACTGCACTACCTTAAACCCTAAAACACTATCCCTATTATGTCCCCATATACTACATAAACACCACTGTACTACCCTAGAACACTACCCCACCACAACCTCCTACACTACTCAAACACCATTGCACTACCCCAGCATGACCCCCTACACTACACAAACACCACTGCACTACCTTAAACCCTAAAACACTATCCCCAGCATGACCCTGTACATTACATAAACACCACTGCACTATCCTAGAAGGTATACCAGCATGAACACATACACTATCCAAACACCATTGCAGTACCCTAAACCTCAAATCTATCCCAGCATGACCTCTTACACTACCCAAACACCAGTGTAGTATCCTAAACTCTAAAACACTACCCTAACACGACCACCTACACTATTGAAACACCATTGCACTACCCTAAACCTTAAATCTACCCCAACACGACCTCCTACACTACCCAAACACAACTGTACTATCCTAGAACACTATCCCTGCATGACCCCCTACAATGCCCTAACACTACTGAACTACCCTAAAACACTACTCCAGCACAAGCCCATACACTTCACAAACACCACTGCACTACCTTAAACCCTAAAACACTATCCCTATTATGTCCCCATACACTACATAAACACCACTGTACTACCCTAGAACACTACCCCACCACAACCTCCTACACTACTCAAACACCATTGTACTACCCCAGCATGACCCCCTACACTACACAAACACCACTGCACTACCTTAAACCCTAAAACACTATCCCCAGCATGACCCTGTACATTACATAAACACCACTGCACTATCCTAGAAAGGTATACCAGCATGAACACATACACTATCCAAACACCATTGCAGTACCCTAAACCTCAAATCTATCCCAGCATGACCTCTTACACTACCCAAACACCAGTGTAGTATCCTAAACTCTAAAACACTACCCTAACACGACCACCTACACTATTGAAACACTATTACACTACCCTAAACCTTAAATATACGCCAGCATGACCTGCCACACTACTGAAATACCACTGCACTACCCTAGAACAGTACCTCAGCACGACTCCCTACACTAGACAAACAACAGTGCACTAGTAATGTATTTACTAAAGTAAAAGTGAACCAATTATGAATTCACTCAGTGTCTTTCCATATAGTAATGTGATCATTTAGTAAATATGCATGTACTCATACAGTGCTTCAGTTTTTAGTGTTATGGAGTGCTTCAAACTGCTATGCACTATGTATGTAGTGCTCTTACAATCTTCACAGTTGTGCTTCAGGCCTACAATTTTTTAGTCAGAATATATATGAAAAGTGTCTGTATAGTAATAAAAATGTATAATTTTTTAACGTTGTTAATAAATACTTATTTATGTTTATTTTTTACAGATACACAAAATGTCATTTTGGATTTCCACATCCTGTAATATCGAAAGGAAGAGTGAACAGTTTTATATCATCTTTGCGACATACTATCACAAGAAAGTCTCCAAAAAATACCTACAACTTAAGAAGAAATGAAGAGTAAAAATACATAAATTCATACAACCCAGTTATTTTGTCCATGTGGAATGCTAACATGGATATTCAATATGTTGCCGACCATTCCACTGCTGTTGCTCGATATGTAACATCTTATATTACAAAATCAGAAATGATGGAATTGAAGGAAATGTGTGAAGAGATTTCTCACGAGAAGACTCTAAGTAAGAAATGATACAGTTTCAGTTTGAAGATGTTATCGCATCGAGAAATCAGAGCATATGAATGCTCAGATGAGTTATCATCTGCAGTCTACACTCCAAATCTAGAAGAAGAATTTATGTGAGTGTAGGTCGTGCAGCAATGTGAAATCGAGTACTGAAATCTGTACAAGAAATTGAATATTTAGCAGAAAATGATCCACAAAGTACAGATATTTTGAAAACGAATATGTTAGACACATATTATCCAAACAGAAGTCATCATCTTGAGAACATGTGGCTCTATGAAGTGCTACAAAACCACACTTTTAAACGGAATACTACAGAGAACATCAATTATGGAAAATATGGAGTCATCGGTTCTGAAGGACGTTTGGCAAAACAAATAAAAAGAAGTTTGATTAATCACAGGAAGCTGAGTTGTGACACTGCTGATAAAAGGGAATTTCACTATTTAGCCCTTTCACAACTATTCAAACCTGGTGTTCAGAACTGGAATTAATTGGAGATTTCCAGAACTATGAAGATTCCTTTAATGCGTGTAAAGATAGCATACAATGCATTGCTTTTGCAAATTATGTGAAAATGTTGAACAATGAAATTGATGAAGATGCTACAATTGCAGCTGAGATTGCTAGAGACAGTTCTCAAGACAGTCAAAGTTCTGCTGCGCTGAGTCAAGATCCACTAGGACAACCAATTGTTGAAAATTAAGCAACAATCGCCATGAATGAGGTGGAAACAGCAATGCATCAAGCTCAAGAAGATGTAACTAATTTAGCAAACTTGGAAGAACAACTAAATGTTGAGCAGAAACAAATATATGAGCAAGTCAGACAACAGATTGACCATGGATTACTTCATGAAAATAAAGAGTGCTCATGCACATCATTTCAACCTATCCGAATGTACATGAGTGGACAAGCTGGAACAGGAAAAAGTTTTTAAATTAAAGTAATTACAAGTTATCTACAGCAAACTATTGACTCTCATTTTTCTTATGTTGTGACTGCTCAAACTGGGTTGGCAACACACAACATTAAAGGAATTACTTTACATTGTTTACTAATGCTACCAGTACAGCATGAAAACAAATTGGAATGCCATTAGCTATCTGAAGAAGCTTGTTGTGAGGTTTCAAGAGTCTTAAAGAAAATGAAACTTCTCATTATTGATGAAGTAAGCATGGTATCAAACTTAATGCTTGCCTTTGTGCATTTAAGAATGCAGCAAATTTATAAAACAGACATCGACATGTTATTTGGAAGAAAACACGTCATAGTTGTTGAAGATCTACTGCAACTGACTCCTGTAAAAGGACAACCAGTATTTAAAACACTTGCGCATGAAGACACCAGAAAGTCTCTGGGTAGTGTTGGAAACGTGAACATTTGGTCATATTTCGAAGACAAAGAACTCATTACAAATATGTGACAGGCAAATGATGTTGATTATGGAACTATTCTCCAAGATATAAGAATTGGACTACTGACTGAACATGCCTAACAAGATTTGCAGACTCAATTACTTTCCAATTTGTTTCTAAATAACAACGTAGTTCCTGAGAAAATATACATGGAAATTGCAAAATAGAAATCTGTAATCTGCTTAGTGCCAACACTGCGTGAGTGTTCTATATTCAATTAACAACTTTTGAAAATGGAAAATGAAGAAATAATAAAAATGGTAGCCATCGATAAAATAGAGCATGAAGGAATCACTAATATTTTTACCAAAAAATTGAAGACAAAATTGGATTCTTTAGAAAAATCAATATCTAAAACTGCTAGCTTAGAAAAGAATCTATATGCATGTAGAAACTGTCAGATAATTTTAAGGCGTAATTTGGATGTTGAAAAAGGTTTAGTTAATGAAGCAAAGGGCAAAGTTGTGGATTTTGTTAATTATCAAAATAAAGATGGTAGAATTCTTAAAAATAAAGTTTGATCAGATTGAAGAAGTTAAACAAATTGGTCATTGTTCAGTTCGGTTTTTGCTTGTTAAAGATTTATATATCCGTAGAAAACAGTTTCCAGTTTCTCTGGCATATGCAGTGACTATTCATAAATCTCAAGGTTTAAGTGTTGACGGTGCTTTGGTGAGGGTATGGCATATGTTGCTTTGTCGCGAGTTAGAACATTATCTGGTTTGTTTTTGATTGATTTTGATGATACAAAGGTTACTGCAGATGAAAACTGTGTCAAAGAGTATAATAGGCTGAGAAGAACATATGCTCCTAATTTAGGTCAATATCCTGTATTTGAAAAGCGTGTGATTGGTCGAAAAAGAAGGTATGAGAATATTTGTACTGAAGGTGTAGAGAAGGGAAAAAACAAGATAATATTGTGATTGCAAGCAAAAAGAAAAAGGACACTGTTGAAGAGATTGTTGGGTATCAGTATGAAAATAATTCTGGTGTCAACTGCTATGTTAATGTAGTGGTAAATGTTTTTTTTTTTCTTGAAGGTTTACAACAGCAAATTGTGGAATATCGAGAAAAATATTTTGTTCCTTGTTGCATTCTGTTTATGGAAAATTGAGAACTGATAAAAGTAAAATACTAAGCGTTTCTGATGTTCGTAATCTTTTGGATGTATGTTATGGTTCTACACAATTCATACAAAATATCCAACAAGATGCTCAGGAATTTCCAATGTATATGCTTACTGTTTTGGAAAATGAAGGTGTAGACATAGAGAGTATTTTTGGCCTTTGTTATAAATAGGATCAATATTGTAAGAATTGTATGTATACATGTAGCACTAATGTGGACACTGAAAGATTTCTATATTTGACATTACTGGACTGTAAATCTATGTGTTTTAATACATTAGCTAAAGCTGCAAGTCAAAACATGGAGTGTAGCCAATGCAAATGAGAAATGTTATCAACATTATTTATACAAAGATGTGGACAATATATAATTTTAATGATGCAACGTTGTACAGCTGACAGAATAAAATTGGATACTTAATAAAACATAAAACATTTTGTAGCTACACAACTATCAATATCAGGAAGGACTTTTGTAGCAGTAGCAATAATTTTCCATGATGGTCCTTCAACAACATCTGGACATTAAACTGCCTATTTAAAAAGTGAGAACGGTTGGAGCCTTTTGTAATGATGCTGAGTTGGTTTTCAAACAACGTTTGCCTTCTGAATTATCAAATTCCTACCTAATATTTTTAAAGCCAAAGTTTTAGGAAGATAACTCAGCCTCTGAGGAATTTATTATTATGATTTAATAGGATTACCTTTTGACAATTTACATAAAAATGCAATTTGGCCTCAAGGAATGATGGACATTTTGTTGCACAATGTCTCGATGTATAATTTTAACTGACATCATTTATAGTGTTTATAATTTTAAGTTATAACATTTTCTTAGCAGTAATCATTTTATATATGTGTGATTTGTATTATCTAATATTTTACTATAGATAGATTATTGTTTTTTTTTGCCCGCTGTTATGTGATGAGTGCGATTGAAATCACTATTTCTAGTGAAATTCAATATATTCTTAGAATAGCAAAAAAGGCAAAGAAATTACTTTGTAAAATTGTTAAAAGTATGATGTGTTGTTACAAATTTAGTATTACATGTTATAACAATTTTTTCTTTTCTTTTACAGATCTTAATTTTTGTGATTTTGATTTGATCATAATTTAGATTATAACAAACAAGTGAATAAAATGTGTAGCATTTTTTAGGTGTATTACTGTTCAGGTAAGGTTTAGTAAGTCTTAAAATGTATAATGGACTGTGTTTCCACACAGTTGAAGAAAAGGAAGATGGATGGACTAGATTTGTGCTTCAAAATTCCAACGAAGACAAGTTTGAAATAGAGGACAGTTTAAGAACACCAGTCTGCAAGATACATGGTATAGTACAGAATAGACTGCTATCGTTGTTTTGCAGGTGTTGGTAATTTCAGAATTAAAAGAAATGAAGCTCTTTAACGTAAACCACACCACTGAGTATTTTTGCACATGTAATATTAGGCCGCATCCCTTTCTTTTAGTAATATATAAATATGCCCTATCAGTTCCCTAAAACGTAAGTAGTTGTAAATGTATCTTGTTCTCTGTGTCCAGATTTATCAGAAATCATAAATCTGGACATGTTTGTGAATGCTGCACCATCCTCCTATTGGTGAAGCAAAGCACAATGAGGAAAATTGTTTTCACTTTTCCTAATTTTTTAACTTTCAATATATGCTACAATGCACAGCATATATTGAAGGAGAAAAATGCCTTTACTGATTATTTCTGTGCAAGAAGGTGTCCCTTCCTGCACAAAAACAATCTCCGCATGACATGGTCATCCTTGCACCATGGTGCAAGGGTGCACGTGTCACCACATGGCTGCAGTTTAAGCAGCTGTGCAAAGTGAAACACAGACCTGCAACATATTTATAGACATATGTTGCATCCCTGTGCTTCGGAAGTACCACTGCATGCTGCGGTTAAACAGTTTACAGTGTCATGCTGCAACACTTCCTTATAATTCTGCACTTATGCATTCAGCACACATCACAAATGTATTTTTACAGTCAATTGTGCACTACACATACATTCATCTAAACTTTCACACACTAGCGCACTCGTTTAGCTCTTTCTTTAACCAGAGTAGTTAGTTCTGAAAATAACTTTTTTTTCTTTTTGTTGTTTTTTTTTTAAATGTTTGTAACGATTTGGTATTTTTTGGGTTTTTTTTAAAACAGGGAAAAAAATATGAACCGGGAAAAGAGAACTAAAAACTGGGAGGAGAGGAAAAAAGAAAACTAACAATGGTGGTGGTCAACGGCTTGACACACCAGATCCACCGACTGCTCCCCATACGAAATGAGCCGTCTGCATTTTATGCAAGTCATTCTTAGTTTCCCAAATTGGGAACAGATGTCAGGCTGTGATGTAGCCCTTGCTGGTGTTGCTCCACTGGTGCTCGGGACTGCTGATGAATCAGGAGGACCCTCTCTCAATCTTCCTAACACCTCCCTGGCAAAGTTGACCGGATGCTTGGTTTGCAAGTGCTTCCGCATACCTGCAGTACTGCAAGAGTACTTTTTGGTGGGGTCTCCCCTTGAAAGCACTGCTTTCCAAATGCGGCAAGTGACTTTAGTTGCATTCACCTTTTTTAAGCCTGCAGGTATAGTGAAAATTTTCCAGACAATGCTGGTATATCTTTCCTTAGGTGGAGGTTCAGGAACAAATTCTTGCTCTGATAAATTCTCTGAATCAGAGCATGGTGGTGGATTTGCAGCCATGATATATTTAGGGGAATGTCTTCTCCAATAATGAAGGAGCAGCAGATCTTCTCAGGAGGTCTTTCCTGAAGAAAAGTTTTAAGAAGAATGATTGAAATGGATGGGGTCCTTCATAGTTTCAATAGGAAGTGCAATGAACCAATCAAATCTCTTTTTTTGAGGTCCCATGGGGTGCACGTAGGATGCGCGTAGGATGTGGACAGTCAATACCCACCCTGCTTGCCTCGTGCTCGCGTCCAGCGCGAGTTCGCGAAATTGCATTAAAAAGTGATGTACTTTTTAAGAAACTTAAAGAATATTATTTTTATAATAATCTCAGATAATCTCTTGCCTTAATAGTTATATTAAATATATATAAATACGTTTTTCAACATTAAAAAAATCATGGGAGTTGGGCACCCACCGCATCCGATATGCATATGACATCACGCTCTACCACACGTCCATCACGTCACGTAATACATACATCTCGCGTATGCGCCAGACGTCGCGCACAAGTCGCATAGTAACCGCGTAGGAAAAGTCATATCCGTCGCACACCCTACGCGGATCCTAGACAGCAACCCAAAAATGGCAGACACATTTCGCGCAGTAAACGAGTAGGGTGCGCTTTGGGTGCGCGACTCCAATAAAAACGAAAAAAACAACACCATTTAAGTATATCATAAACAATATAAAATAATAAAAATAATATATTTTTATGTAAAAAATGTTAATAAAAAATATGTGAATTAAAAAAAAAATCTAAAAATAAAAAGATTAAATAATGTAGTTAAAAAAATATTCAAAAAAACAACATTAAATATATATAAAAATTATCATTTAAAAAGCCTTTGAAATTCACTAAAAAATAGGTTTTCAATTTGTTATAGTTAGTAATTAGCATTTTCAAAACCTTTGAAACTCACTGAAAAAAACATAGGTTTCAGACATGTTATAGTTATGAATTAGCATTTAAAAAACCTTTGAAATTCACTAAAAAACATAGATTTCAGACATGTTATAGTTAGGAATTAGCACTTAAAAATCCTTTGAAATTCACTAAAAAAAACATAGGTTTTAGATATTTTATAGTTAGGAATTAGCATTTAAAAAACCTTAAAAATTCACTGAAAAAAACATAGGTTTTAGGGGTGTTATCGATAGCTAAACATTTCACTTGTATAAAACCATTAAAATTCCCCCGTTATAGTTAGTTGTACTAACTATAACTCACGCGCCCACAATCCACTGCTGATGATGTCACATATTACATCATCCATGACATGGTCAGTGACATCACTGATGCCATCACTGATGCCATCTCAAATGACATCACTGATGACATCATCCATGTGACGAACTGATATACTTCATCATGCAATAGCATAACCTTACAACACTCATTATAAAGTATGGAGTATCATGTTTGAAATCATTGACACAGTAATACAAATTTCTATAAACTCACTAACTAATTCTCACATCTACACACATCTAAACACATATAGATTCAGTCATACATGCTAACAAAGATAAATAGAATACTAATAAATATACTTATACACCTACATCAACATTACACAACATCAACATTACACATCCTATTCGCTTATGCAGACATCCTAATCACTTTTGCAAATAATTGATCATACTTACATGTACTAAGATATACACTTACCCAAACAGCACTTTATTTATTCATAAAGTTAGAAAGTCATACTTAGTGTGTTTTAAAATCACTGTTAGTATTGTACAGTTACACATACAGTCACTCATACAATCACTGAGTCTTAGGTATACTTATTTATATACAACAACTGTAACATACACTGCCTTTCATATTCACTCACCCAAACAACTGTTTCCACACACATTCTTAACCACATATACCTACTAAATCAACTATTTACACATATTTAGACAGTCACACACGTCCCACCCAACCACACACACATTCATTCACTATCCCATACAAACAATCACTTAACTAATTAATAACTAATATAGGCATTCACATAGCTAGTAACCAACTTATGTAGTAGTTTACAAAACAAGAGATAGAGTGATACAGGTATTCACACAGTTTAATCACTATCCCGTATATTTAGTGAGACACTTTAAATTGGACAGTTAGACAGTCAATCACAGTGCTACTAAATTCTCCATCGAGACACTTATACATCCACTGATTCTTCAATGCAGATTGATGTATATATAATACATATTTAAATAACAAGCCAAACCACATTCACTGGATGATGTCGTCAGTGATGTCATTTGAGATGGCATCAGTGATGTCATAAGTGATTTCACTGACCATGTCATGAATGATGTAATATGTGACATCATCACCAGTGGATTGCGAGTGCGCAGGTTATAGTTAGTACAACTAACTATAACTGGGGAATTTCAAGGGTTTTATACAAGTGAAATGTTTAGCTTACTATAACACTCCCAAAACCTATGTTTTTTTCAGTGAATATATAAATAAATATATCCAAAGGAAAGTTTGGCGTGGTAGAAATGCCCATCCCATCGAGTCGGGGTTCGCCAGATATCGCCGCTCAATATTGCACCGAAGATTCCCCACAGTCACGCTACGGGGGGAAGAACAAGCCAACATGTGCAAACAATGCAGATAATTGTGTTTTTCAGAAGTGATGTTATTCCCTGCATTGTTTTCACATGCTTTATGTAGTGCTGCTGAAACTGAGTGCATCATTTGTGTTTATCACAATGTTTAAAATGGAGCAACAAAATGGAACACTTCAGATAGATAAAGGCTGGGTTGTTGCCGAAACGCGTCTCTCTGGAGGTCTTGTGCCAGTGTAGAATGACTGAATAAACAGGATGTAGTTCTCTTACTTTGAGTGCCGGCTGCCTCTCCTATACAATACAATGCACCAACATTTGTAAAGCGCTACCGCTACCTCAAACAGAGGTGTCCTGGCTCTAGTGTGATCCAACAAACATGGGAGAGAGAGGATCTCCAACCGGAATGGTTTTAAGCTAATCACGGCTAAAAAGACTGTAAAGCCTTCCTGAACTCCTCTTCATCGGTATAAACCTGAGTCTGTCTGGCAGGGAGTTCCATAATCTGGTTGCTCCTACTGAGAAAGCAATTGAGGAACACACAGCAGATTCTGTGAGTTAGAGCGTAGCAAACACATTTGCTGATAGGAGCAGATGCGTTTTTTGATGTAATTGGGGCAGCTAACTTAGTGGGTCTTGAACACAGTTGTCAAGGCCTTGAATTGTATACGCTTCACTACTGGCAACCAGTGGAGCTTTTTGACATGTGGAGATATGTGTTGTCTAAATGGCACTCTTCTAATCAGTCTCACCGCGGCATTCTGCACCAACTGCAGTCTCTTTATCGAATATGCCGGAAGACCAAAAAACAAACTGTTGCTATAGTCAAGCCCTGAAGTCACCATGGCATGAGTGACTCATTTTTGACAACTCTCCAGAAGTAGATAAAGACATTTCCTCAACCCCTTCAGAGTTCCAAAGCAAGTGGATGTAATGGACCGTATTTGGTCATGTCAACATCCCATTTTACACCCAGGTTTGTTACTGTAGAAGTCGAAGAGGGTGGTGCACCCATTTCCTCCGGCCACCACAGACCAGGTGGCGATGAAGAATTCTTGCCGAAGAACAGAACCTCAGTTTTTACTGTATTCAGTTTTAACTTGTTATTATTCATCCATCTGGAGAGGTCACACAGGCAGCCCTTAAACCTCTCAAAGGAGTTTGCCGACAGATCCTTAAAGGAGAATACCAGCTTTGTGTCGTCTGCATAGGAGATGGCTTTAAATCCCCATTTAGAGATGAGCGCAAACAAAGGAGCCAGATAGATATTAAAAGAAAATGGGCTCAATGCTGGGTTCTGCTGCACTCCACACCAGAGGGGGTTAGCTTTTGATTGAACAGGGTGTAATATCACTCTTTGTGTGCGATTGCTGAGATAGGACTTAAGCCAAGCGAGTGCCATCCTCTTCACTCCCACCCGCCTCAACCTAACTAGCAGTATTGGATGGTCCATAGTATCAAAGGCAGCGGACACATCCAGCAACACTAACATAGCCTAGGCTCCACTGTCCACCTCCATTCTTATAGATTCGGTCACCTCCAGTAAAACTGTCTCCGTGCTAAAGCCCGCCCGGAAGCCATACTCTGCTTCATGCAATATATCGTTACTGGCAATGAAATTGCTAAACTGATGTTGGACCGGTTTTTCTAACATCTTTGCTGGTGCCGGGAGGAGAGAAATAGGGTGATAGTTTTTTTAATCCATCGGGTCAGCATTAGGCTTTTTTAGAAGGGGTAGGAGCATAGCATGTTACCAAGGCTCTGGAAAGAGGCCAGTAGTTAGTGAATTATTCTATACATTATTAAGGGTTGGATTAGGAGTATATGCAAGGGTTTCCCACAGTTTTGGGTGGCAGGAATCTGTTGAGGATCCTGACTTGTATTTCAAAATTCCACCCAAGGATGCAGTCGGTCTGGTCTTAATACAGAAATTTAGTCCCTCAATTTCTCCAAGGTTAGAAACCTCTGACGTTGGATTTCACAGGAATCTCTAACAATAATAGCAACCCCACCGCCCCTTTTATCTCCTGGCCTGTTTGCACAGCAAATTTTGAAACTAGGTGGAGTGCTAGAACAGGATTAGATTCCTCTTTTAACCAGGTTTCGGTGAGACACATCACGTCTCAGTCATTATTAGACAAGGACATCCATACATCCTCCAAGTGTTTAATCAAAGACCTACAGTTTATAAGTCACACGCTTAGTCTGTCTTCTGGATGCTTTGCCTCTGAGTGAGTGAACGAGGCACAAGTAGTATTTCAGATCCACTCAGAATGCCCAATAGCCAAGTTACATTGCGCACAGATAGCTGGAAAAGCTGCATGCCCTATATCGGTAACAGGGCAGTTAGAATGTTTCGCCTTCCTTAAATTCATTAGTTCTTTGCCAGTCAGGTAGGCGGGCTTACTTTTATTACCACAAGCACTATGACTGGCGCTGGCCGCAGTCTGGACGTGGACGGGCGCAGATGGGCTTGCCTTTTGACTCACATTTGGCGCGCCGGTGGGATGCCCGCTGTGCACAGACACTGCACGTCCGTGCTGTCATTACTTGTAAGTGTCTTATCGCCGGAAATGAGCCTGGAATGACCACCCCACTGGGTGGAGCCTCGTCCCGCCGATCAAACGACTACAAAGTTGCGTCGGAATGGGGACAGTAAAGTGCAAGGTGCTTAGTGATTAAAAGAATATCACAGGTAAGGTTAAAAAGCCACAGTAATACACTGCACAATGTAAAAAAGGTTTTAAAGATGCTCTCCACTCACACTGCTAGCACACTGCTGCTCGCCGTGCTGACACTGCTTTTATGTGTCTTATCACCAGAAATGAGCCTTAAATGACCAGCCCACTGGGTGGAGCCTTGTCCCTCCCATCAAACAACTACAAAGTTGCGTTGGGACGGGGATTGTAAAGTGCAAGGTGCTCAGTGATCAAAAGATTATCACAGCTAAGGTTAAAAAGCAACAGTAATATTCTAAACAATTTAAAAAGGGTTTTAAAGACTATCTCAACTCATGCTGCTAGCACAAAAAAAATCCATTTAGACACTTATTTACCCATTTATTCTTCCATCGACCTTTAGATATATATATATATATAATAAATATTTATTTTTCAGAAAGACACAAATTCACTGGATGATGTCATCAGTGATGTCATCAGGGATGTCATTTGAGATGTCATCATTGATGTCATGAGTGATGTCACTGACCATGTCATGAGTGATGTAATATGTGACATCATCAGCAGTGCATTGCGGTCGCGCGAGTTATAGTTAGCTGAACTAACTATAACGGGGGAATTTCAAAGGTTTTGTATGAGTGAAATGTCCAGCTAACTATAACATGTGTGAATCCGATAGTTTTTCAGTGATTTTTGAAAGTTTTTTAAATGCTAATTCCTAACTATAACGTGTGTGAAACCTATGTTTTTTCAGTGAATTTGCAAGGTTTTTTAAATGCTAATTCCTAACTATGACGTGTGTGAAACCTATGGTTTTTTCAGTGAATTTCTAAGGTTTTTTTCAATGCTAATTCCTCACTATAACGTGTGTGAAATGTATGGTTTTTTCAGTGATTTTACAAAGTTTTTAAATGCTAATTCCTAACTATAACAAGTGTGAAACCTATGTTTTTTAAGTGAATTTTAAAGGTTTTTAAAATGCTAATTTCTGTATCAATTTTTATATTTTGTATATATTTATTTTTCCACAAACTGCCTTTGTATATTGTAATACATTGACTGTATCCGGTAATATGCAATGGCACAGCTAGTTTTTATGATTTGGATAAAGTTGTACAGTATAGTCTACATCTTCAATCAACATATAAACACTCTAGTCTACATCTTCAATCAACATATAAACACTCAAATTTGTTATGTCACTTTTCCTAACGTGCGCGCAACGTGCGCGCACCATCGCTATTTGAATTTTTTTTTGTCCTTCGGGGTCCTTCAGGGACCCCCTGATAAGGCCTAGGGGGTCAGACAGTCTCTACCCTGCCCCCTTTTCATGTTCACCACTTTTGTTTTTGAGTCACTTCTGCCTCGGGGGTGCGTGCAACGTGCGCGCACCTCGCGATTTAAAAAAAACTATATATATATGTTTTTTTGGCCCTTCGGGATCCTTTAGGGACCCCATGAGAAGGCCTGGGGGGTCAGGGAGTCACTTCCCTGCCTCCTTTTCACATTTTTAAAAGTATTTACGAAAATCGGGTAAAACATCATTCATATGCGACAGTCACGCAACCTGCACGCATCCGTGCGCGCACGTAAAGTCATGTGACTAGAAAACAACACTTTTGATTGGTTTATACTAGTTTCTTTTCCAGAATCTTCAAAAACCCCACCCACTTCCCTCACTATCTCTATCACTTTCCAGGGAGAAGGATCTTTGGTGATTTCTTCCAGCTTTTCATCTGGACATAATGGCAGAGCAACAGCAGCCACAGGATACATCATCTGACTCAGATGTGGACTTTGTTGAAGAACAGACACATGTTAAGAAGAGCAAGGAGTCCTTTATCTGGAAGTTTTTCACCTTTCCAGAGGGGCAGAAGAAAGTTAATGCCCCAAAGGTCACCTGTAAAATCTGTGGAAGTGTGCTGTCAAGAGGGAATCCCAAGAAACATTATTCCTTCAGCATACATACCATGTTTCGACACGTGAAGAATGTACACCCGAATAACTTTGCAAGGCTTCAACTACAGCCCTTGCAGTGAATGCTCCAGCTGCTGTCCCGAGCACCTCTACTGCATGACTATCTCCTTCCTCTTCTAGTTTGGATATCCGGCCACTTTTGGCTAACGTTCATTTCCGTTGCAATTTTTGCAATGAAATTCTGTGTTATGGTGAGCAGTGTCAACATGATTGAGATGAAGATTAGGCAGCACACATGCTCCTGTAGATAATTTTCTTTATTTTGTTTGTTCCTGTTGAGCAGTTTTTCGTTACCTGTTTTTTATTTTTGTTCTAAAAAATCCCCCAAAAATATAAAATTGTTTGAAAACTAATTTTTTTTTTTTTTTAAAGTTCTTGTTTGAACTAACTTCACTTCTCAAAGAAGAGCTATATCTCTTATATACCGTGTTGGAATAAGTGAGGAAAGGGTAGTATGGTGAGTGAGGAAAGGGGAGTCAAAGAGTGACTGAAACAAGGGGACTAAGGGTAGGGAAGTGAGGTAAGGGGAGAGAAAGAGTAAGGGAAGTGCAGTAAGGAAAGGAAAGTGAGGGAGGAGGAGTGAGAAAAGGGGAGCATGGAATGGAGACAGGGAAGGGGAGTAAGAGATGGAGAGGGAGAAGTAGAGCAGGGTAAAGGGAGTGAAGGTAAGATAAGTGGAGTGACGGTGAGGGAAGGGGTATGAGGATGAGAAAAGGGGGTAAGGGAAAGTGAGAGATGGGGAGTGAGGGAGAGAGAAGTGGAGTGAGGGGATGGAGGGAGTTAGAAAAGGGGAGTAAGGAATGGAGTGAGAGAAGGGGTGTGAGGGGGAGTGAGGAAAAGGGAACGGGAAAGGGAAAGGGTGAGAAATACAGATAGGAGGAAGTGGAGTGGGGGAAGGGGCGTGACGTTGAGTGAAGTGCAGTGACAGTTAGGGAAGGGGTATGAGGGTGAGGGAAGGGGAATGAGGGAGAAGGAAGAAAATTAAGAGAGAGGGAAAGTGAGTAAGAGAGAGAGGACGAGTGATAGAAAGACAGAGGAAAGAATATTAAGGGTAAAGGAGAGAGAGGGAGAGAGTGAGAGAGAGGGAGAGGAAGGAACTGAGAAGGAGTGAGGCAGTTAGAGTGAGTGAGACAGAGGGAGACAGGGAGAGAAACATGGATGAAAAAAAGTGAGTGAGGGAGTGAACGAAGGGGAGTAAGTGAGATGGAGTGAGGGAGTATCAAAAGAGGAGTAAAGGAAGGAGATTAAGGGAAGGGGAGTGAGAGAAGCAGAGAGAGGGGGGTGAGGAAAAGGGAGCGGGAAAGTGAAGGGGTGAGAAATACAGATAGGATGAAGTGCAGAGGGGGAAATGGAGTGACGGTGAGTGAAGTGCAGTGACAGTTAGGGAAGGAGTATGAGGGTGAGGGAAGATGAATGAGGAAGAAGGAAGAAAATTAAGGGAGAGGGAAAATGAGTGAGGAAGAGAAGAGGAGTGATATAAAGAGAGAGGAAAGGAGTTTAAGGGTAAGGGAGAGAGACGGAGAGAATGAGAGAGAGGGAGAGCAAGGAACTGAGAAGGAGTAAGGCAGTTAGAGTGAGTGAGACATAGGGAGACAGGGAGAGAAAAATGGATGAAAAAAACTGAGGGAAGGAATAAACAAGTAAGTGAGATGAAGTGAGGGAGTGAACAAAGAGGAGTGAAGGAAGCGGAGTGAGGGAAGGTGAGTGAAGGAAAAGTACTGAGGGTGAGTGAAAGGCAGTAACAGTAAGAGAAGGGTTATGAGGGTGACGAAAGGGGAATGAGAGAGAAGGAAGAATATTAAGAGAGGACAGGGGACTGATGGATAAGGTAGGAGTGAAGGAAACAGAAAGAGAAAGACAGTAAGAGTGAGGGAGAGAGTGAGAGAGATAGAGAGGTAGAGGAAGTGACTGATATGGAGTTAGGCGGTTAGAGTGAGTGAGACAAAGGAAGAGAGGGAGTGAGAAATGGAGTAAAGGAGAGTGGGGGACTAAACGAATGGGAGTTAGCAAAAGTGAATGATGAAAGGGAAGTAAGGGAAGAGGATTGACGGATGGAGTGAGGGAAAGAGAGTGAGGGGGAGTGAGGGAATGGGAGCAGGTGAAAGAGAATGGGAGTGATGCACAGAGAGGAGAATATGAAGTAGGAGAAGAGGAGTGAGATTGAGTAAAGGGCAGTGACAGTGAGGGAAAAAGAAGCATATTAAGATAGAGCAAAAAGTAGTGAGTGAGAGAGAATAATTTATGGAAATAGAGAGGAAAGAAAAGGAAGATTGTTGGAGAGAGATGGAGACAGTGAAAGAGAGAGAGAGAGAGGGACTGTGAGAGAGTGAGGCAGTTATGGTGACTGAGACAGAGGAAGAGACTTAGAGACGGATGAAAGGGGAGTGAGGGAGGGAATAAAGGAAGGGTAGTGAGCAAAACGAAGTGGGGGAATAAGAGAAGAGGAGTGACTGAAAGTGAGTGAGGGATGGTGTGAAGGAAAGAGAGTAAGGGGGGAAAGAGAGAAAAGAGTGAGGGATAGACCAAAAGAAGGGTAGTGATGGAGGAGGAAAGAAAAGAGAAGTGAGGGTCACAAAGAGGAAAGAGGGAGCAGGAGAAGGTAAGTGAGGGTAAGGGAAAGGGTACTGATGGTGAGAGAAGGAGAGTAAAGGTGAATTAAGGGGAGTAAAGAGAGTGAGGGAAGGAGAGTAGCTTGAGCAAAGCAAGTGGAGTTAGAGACAAAGTGAAGAAAGTGAAAAAGGAAAAGAGAAGTAAGAGAGCGATGAGAAAATATTTTTTGTTTGTCATACTCACCTTATAAGTAATGAAAAGTTAATAATCTATTTTTAATAAATATAATATATGTGGAAGAAAATAAAAAATTGAGTTATAATATATATTTCACAATACAAAATGATCTGTACAATATGTTATGTATTTTATTTTGCTGTTCTCAGAATATATTGAATTTCACTGAAAACAGTGAGTTCAATAGTAATCATCATATACCAGCGGGCAAAAAAAAAAGACAATCAATAAGATTGTCTTTAAAGAACCCATTCAACATTTTCATTAGGAATGTAACAATTAGAAAAAAACATATCCTAAATGTATTTTTCGAACAGCAATTTTTTACGTAAGTAAGGGATTTCACTAACAATCCCAAAGTAACAAAATATTATTACTTCTTTTTTATACACTCTAAATAAAGTAATGTACAAACATATGCTAACAACATTTACACGAAATAGTCATTTTTTGTTTCAAATACCATTCCTCATGGCCAAATAGTATGTGTGAAATCCTTCATTTGGAAGACACTTAATAGTACTCTTAAAAGTCTGTTTTCCAACCTTCTGAATCAAAAGCACCAACATCTTTTGTACCATCTAACAATGGTTATACCTCCACCCGATGCTAATTATCATGTACATAGAACCTTAAACAACTAGCATGCTATCAGAACCTCAACATCATCTGGTATGCCGATCACACTCTGCTCATCCTTTATCTTACCAAGGAGCTGTATACCAATAAAATAAACATCTACAAGGGAATAAAAAATGTCAGCAACATCTCCAACAACTACAACAAATCTAAAACCCCTCTGCCTCACTGATGATCAACATCTCCTGTGATAGCCACATCACCCACTATCTGATACACTTACACTACCTCTACGTCAACTACAAGAATTTTTTGAACCTCATCACCCTCACTCACAAAGTACTTTTCAACACCAGACTACCCTTTCTTAACAGCAGTAATTTTCCCAGGTGAATTATTTTCCCTAAAATTTGGGTTGTAAAAACACTAGGTAAGAATTTGGTAAGTTATAAGGCAAACGGTATTTAAAAATCAATTGAGTATCATTACGATGAGTCCAGCCTTTTGTACATTTTAAATAAGCTGTGTAATGTCCTGATGTTGTAGAAGGACCATTATGGAAAATAATTTCTACAGTTACAAAAGTTCTTCCTGATATTGATAGTTGAGAAGCCACATATTTTTTTATTAAAGTTGTCAGTTTTCTTCCATCAGGTCTGCATCGTTGCAGCATTAAAATTGCATACTGTCCATATCTTTGTATAAATAATGTTGATAACATTTGTGAGTTACATTGGGTACAGACCATGTTTTGATTTGCTTATCTAACTAGATTATTAAAAGACACTGATTTGCAGTCTGGTAAAATCAAATATATAAATCTTTCAGTGTCTATTTCAGTACTATTTGAAAATTAACAATTGTCACAGTCATGTTGCCATTTATAAGAAAGGCCAAAAAGATTTTCAATTTCTATACCTTCATCTTGCAATACAACAAGCATATACATTAGAAATTCCTGACAATCTTGCTGAATATTCTGTGAAAATTGATTTAAGCCAGAACATATGTCTAAAACATTTCGAATATCAGAAACACTTTCTATTTTAGTTGTATCACTACTACATTTCTCAAACACAGAATTCAACAAACAACAAAATCTTTTGTCCCGATTTTCAACAATTTCTTGTAGTAAAGTTTCAAGAAAAAAACAACATTAACCACTACATTAGCATAGCAGTTGACACCAGAACTGTTTTCAAACTGAAAACCAACAACCTCTTCAATAGAATCATTTTTCTTTTTGCTTACTATCACTGGTTCATCTAGTTTTTTTCTTTTCTCTGCAACCTTGTTACAATTTTTCTCACATCTTCTTTTTCGACTTACCACATGCTTTTCAAGTACTGGATATTGAGGTAAATTAGGAGCATGTTCTCTTTTTAACCTATTATACTCTTTTACACAATTTACATCTGCACTAATCTTTGTGTCATCAAAATCAATCAGGTATAATCCAGATAAAGTTCTGACTCGAGATAAAGCAACATACGCCATACCCTCTTTAAACACAGTACTTCCAATATTCACCAAAGCACAATATACCCTTAAACCTTGAGATTTATGAATAGTCACTGCATATGCCAAACAAACAGGAAACTGTTTTCGGCGGACATATAAATCTTTAACAAGCAAAAATTTACCTGAACAACGACTCAATTGTTGTATTTCTTCAATTTCATCAAATTTGATTTTCAAAAATTCAATTTAATCTCTATTTGGATAATTCACAAAATCAACAACATTACCCATTGCTCCATTTACTAAACCTCTTTCCACATGTAAATTTCGTCGTAAAATTATCCGACAATTTATACATGCATATAGATTCTTTTCTAAACCAGCAGTTTTAGATATCGATTTTTCTAAAGAATCCAATTTTGACTTCAACTTTTGTGACAAAATAATAGTAGCTCCTTCATGCTCTATTCTATCAATAGCTTCCAGTTTTATAATTTCTTGATTTTCTAACTTTAGCATTTTTCACTGAATATTGAACATTCTTGCAGAGTTGGCATCAAGCATATCACTGATTTCTTTTCTGCAATTTTTCTATATATATTCTCTGGGAGAATATTTTCGTTTGGAAGCAAATTTGTAAGTAATTGTGCCTGTAAAGCTTCTTTGCCGTGTTCACTCACTTTTCCAATTCTTATATCTTCAAGAATACTTTTATAATCAGCGTCCTTTGACTGTCACATATTTGTAATGAGTTCTCAATATTCGAAATATGTCCAAATATTAACATTTCCAATGCTTCCCAGGCACTTTCTGGTATCTTCATGTGTAACTGTTTTAAATACTGGCTGTCCTTTCACAGGAGTTAGTTGTAGTAGATCTCCAAAAACTATGACGTGTTTGCCTCCAAATAACACATCATACTCTGTTTTAAGGATTTGTTGCATTCTTAAATGCACAAAGGCAAACATTAAATTTGATACCATGATTACCTCATCAATAATGAGAAGTTTCATTTTTTTCAAGACTCTAGAAACTTCACAACAAGCTTCTCCAGATAGCTTGTGGTATTCTGATTTATTTTCATGCTCTACTGGCAGCATCAATAAACAATGTAAAGTAATCCCTTTAATGTTATGTGCTGCCAACACAGTTGGAGCAGTAACAACACAAGAGAGTGACGACTCAGTTCTTTTCTGTAGATAAGTTGCAATTCCATTAATTAGAAAACTTTTTCCAGTTCCTGCTTCTCCACTCGTGTACAGTCGGACAGGTTTAAATGACGTACATGAGCACTCTTTTTTCTCATGATATAAACCATGCTCAATCTGTTCTGTCACTTGATCGTATATTTGTCTTCGCTCAACATTTAGTTGTTTTTCCAATTCTTTTAAGTTTATTACATCCTATTGAGCTTGTTGCATTGCTGTTTCCACCTCATCCTTGGCAGTTGCTGCTTCATTTTGAATAATTGATTATCCTAGTGGATGCTGACTCAATGAAGCAGAACTTTGACTCTCTTGAGAACTGTCTTTAGCAATCTCTGCTGCAATTGTATCTTCTTGCTGTTTTTCGTCGTTCAACATTTTCAGATAATTAGTAAAAGCAGGACATTCTATAGTATTTTTAGTTGCGTTGAATGAATCTTCATAACTGTCAAAATCTCTAAGTAGTTCCAGTTCCGTTCGCCATGGCTTAAAGTGTTGCAAAAGAGCTAAATAGTAAAATTCCTTTTTGTCAGGAGTTTCGCAAATCACTTTTTGGTGATTAATCAAATGTCCTTTTCTTTCTTTTACTAAACATCCTTCAGATCCAATCACAGCATATACTCCTTTATTGATATCTTCTGTAATATTTCTCTTAAAAGTATAGCTTTGCAGTACTTCATAGAGACAAACGTTCTCAATATGATTACTTCTATTTGGATAGTATGTATCCAACATATTTGCCTTCAAAATATCTGTACTGTCTAGTTCTCTCTCTGCTAAATACTCAATTTCTTGTACAGATTTCAAAACTCAGTTTCGTATTCTTGCAAGACCTAAACTCACCCAAATGATTGTTCTAGATTTGGAGAATAGACTTGCAGGTGATAAACAATCTGAACATTCATATGCTCCGATTTCTCGATGAGGCAACATCTTCAAATTGTAGCTGTACAATTTCTTACTTAGGCTCTTTTCATGAGAAATTTCTTCCCATATTTCCTTTAGTTCCGTCTTTTCAGATTTAGTAATGTAAGACGTTACATATCAAGCCACAGCAATGGAGTTGTCTGCAACATATTGAATATCCATGTTAGCATTCCACATGTACAAAATGACTGGGTTATAGTCATTTATGTATTTTGACTCTACATTTCTTTTTAAGTTGTAGATGTTGTTCGGTGATTTTCTTGTGACAGTATGTCGCAAAGATGACATAAAATTGTCCACTCTTCCTTTTGATGATACTGGACGTGGAAATGCAAATCGACATTTTGTGTAGAACTTATCCTTAGATTTGTACTTTCGATGACAGTATTTTCCACAACGATGTGTTTGAAACCGTAAGACTTGATGTCTTAAATTCTTTTCTAGTGTACTTTTGGGTACAGCACATGTAGAATATTGTTCCATAAAACTCATCACTGTGTCATCTGTTCCAAATTTTGGGGAATCTTTGATCCATAGCAGCATATGTATGTGAGGAGCACCTCTTGCTTGATACTCCTTTCTCCAAAAGAAATCCAGAACCTCTCCAAGAGGAGGATTTTTTTTGTTTGTGATAAAAGACATCATATGTTCAAATCTATGATTGAAATACCTGCATACATTAACTGGATCCAAAGAGCAGGTCTCCAGGTGTCTTGTATTCTATATTTTCTATGTTAGCATTTGCCTCTCGAAGAAATTGAAGTAAATCTTCCCAAGCATACTCTGCACAGCTTAGAGTAAGGAACCATGTAGGAGTTCCTAAGTTTCTTAGCATACATTTAGGTTCTCCATGATGACGATACCAGTACTCATTAGTACCCCCCTGACATGCCATGAGATTAATTAGCTGAGATTCCAAAATAGTTTCTTTCTGTTGGACTTTATCCATAAAGTCCTTTGCCGAAACATTTTGCAAATGTACTCCACTTTTTAGTATATGGTTCACTGCATAAAAATGTCCAGACAAGTCACTCTCAAACAGAAGATGAAACAAATATGGAATACATTGGCGAAACCTTGGATCTTCTGCATATAATCTTGAAGTCCGGTATTCAGATGCAGGAATCTGCACAGGTCGTTCATCATATCGCCCACCTTTGCCTGTTGGAAATAACTGAGGGAAGCAACGAGCTTCCAAGCTTTCTTCCCATACACTAATGGGACTTCCTTTTGCTTCTTTCATTTGAAATAACTCAATAGTGTTTCCCATCACTTCTTTAGAGTGAAGTGGATGCACACTATAATGTTCATAAATTTCTTCAGTTTGGACGCATCCACTTTTTCGATTTGTGCAGTTGGCAAATCACTCTCCTCTTCTACAGTTGTTTCCTCTTCTCCTAAATACACATGTTTATAGTATTGATAATTTTTTACCAAATACACCATTGCCTTTTTCACTTTCCTAACATCCACTAATTCTTGCCAGATGTTCTTACTCTTCGTAGGAACGCCATTAACAACAATAACTAGAGGTTCCTCTTCCATATTTTCTACACCAATTGTTTCAATATTTGTCTTTAAATTTAGAGGCAAATATACAATTCTTCCCTTTAATCCTCTCTGTAAATCTGAAGGAGGCAATTTCCCTGTCTTAGGCTCCATGCAAACAATAGCTTGAAATGGATGCACACATTGAATGAGAATAGACTCATAAGTATTTAAATCCATCAGTTCAGAAGGAATATTTACCAACTCAAGATTATTATGAACAGCTCTAGCAGGCATCTTATTCTCACATAATTTAGTATAACAATATTTACAAATACGTTGATCAGAACCCAAATCAATACAATTCTCTACCAACAAATAAGTTGCAAATTCCTTCCACTTATTATTATTCTCCTTTTCACTTTTTAAATATAGATCAACTAACCTGGTCTGATTTTTATAATGAATTCGTCTACAACAAATACCAGAAAAGTTTGGCTTTTCATCTGAAATTACCTTAAACCTTGAAATTTCTTGCTCAAAATGTTCTGTACTAAAATTCTGTACATTTTCTTCCACATTTCCTTCTATTAATGTATCTGTTTTTGCACTATCTACTTCAGGACCAAAGTAACTAACCTCAATTTCTTCACAAATGTTGATCACATCTAACACAGATCCATGCAAAAGAGCACTGTTCAACTTTTTTAACATTAGTGCTGGACTTTTTGCATAATACAACCTTCTCACTAATCTCCTCACTTTAGTATGATGCACTGCTAACATCCTAAAATGGTGAAAAACACTGTGACATACTTTTTTAGAAAGACAAGCCAAAAAATGACCTTGCAAACCCGTTTGTTCTCTCACTCTGCAGGGGTCTAATTCTTGCAACATCTTAAGCTTCTGTTTAACACTTTTCTTAGTATACTTACGTAAAAAATTGTGAAGAAAATCAATTCAATCCTGTCGTACACTATAAATACTACTACAATTCCAAGTGTACACTGAAGCCTTAGGACGTCTCCCTAGAACTTCATCAGCTAACACCCCTTCTGCATTTCTTGGGACATTTTTCTCTTTTTCAATCGGACAACCATTCTTAACCTCATAAGCTCGACCACTGGTGTCAACTGCATGCAACAAATCATTACTCTGAAAGTAACTCTCTTCATTAAAACACGGCTAAAAACTTGAACTATGTTTCCACTTACTTTTGACCTTCATAACATTGATTGGCTTATATAGTGTTCGAATCCTACTGATTACTAAAAGAAACAATTTTTTTTAATTCAAAAGCTTTTTCAACAATTGTCTGCGTATGTTTTTTTATCTTATAAAACGCTGTTTTTCTTTTACAATTCTTTATATTTTTTAATAAATTTACAAAACTCTGTTATGAAACATTCGCTTCCGAATCTCAACAAACTGATTTTTTTGTCTATTACTATAAACACTATGTTTCCCACATATTTTTCCATCATTTTTCTTTTTTGTCCCGTTATTCATTATAGTTACAGATATTTTGTTTTCCTGATTGTCCACAGTTTTTTAAAATTGTGTTATTTTCTTTATAACATCCATTGTTGACTTACCAGGAGCTTTCTTTGTTTTTTCCACATATTGCTGTTTAGATAAATCTTGTACTTCTTTTTTCTTGGAAATGTAAGCCTGTTTATATCTTTTTCTTCTCTCACTCTTTGACGGCATATTGTTTTTTTCTTTCTGTAGATAATTAAAATCTGTTGTGAAGAAAAAAAAACATGTTAAATTTATTTTTAACAAACATGTAGACCACTACTAGCATACTACATAGCAATTAGAAGCACTATATGTTGTTAAGTCTGGTTCACTCCATAAGTAATTTTAAGGCACAGCATCAGTGTTCGGGCAGTGTAGGAGATCATGCAGGAAGTGCTGTTTCAGGGTTTAGGACAGTGCAGTGATGTTTTATCATTATAGGGACATTTGCTGAAAATGATGTTACAGGGTTTACAGCAGTGCAGTAGTGTTCGAAGAGTTTAGCAGGTTTTGCTAGGCATGGTATTTCAGGGTTTAAGACAGTGCAGTGGTGTTCAGGCACTGTAGAGGTTCAAGGTGGGACTGATAATTCTGAGTTTAGAACAATGCAGGGCTAGGAGTATAAAGCACTGCATATCCTAAAGCCTGACTCTCTCAATGAATACATGTATTCTCATATCTGCAAACACATGCATAGAGCAAGTGATTCTGTCACAATATTCCCAAAAACACACTGACTCACATTCTGATTCTAGACAAATCAAAATATCCCTTGCAATTCACTAAACTGACCTGCAACGCGGGGACATAGCGAGGCTCACCTGCACTATAATAGTTTTTCACCCGCATTTAGCGGGGTTTAGATAGAGGGGCTCCGGGTTCCTGGTGCTGCAACTCCGACCGCCATCTTAGGTGGGGGTGACGCTTGGGACACTTTAGGCGCCACACTACATGGGGCTAGAGGCTCGAGTAGCCGGAAGCCCGGGCACTGGAGAGCCTATTTAAACTGCTCCGTAGGTAGGTGCTATAGATCCTCTACCACTGCGCGTATCGCCGGATACTGCTGCTGTTTTTAAAAATCTGCACTCGTTAACCTTGGCACTTTATTTTTAACTGCGTCGTTTGTTCTGGTGCTAATCGCGCGATTGTAAATTTTGCTTAACTTTCTGACCTGCAACGCGGGGACATAGCGAGGCTCACCTGCACTATAATAGTTTTTCACCCGCATTTAGCGGGGTTTAGATAGAGGGGCTCCGGGTTCCTGGTGCTGCAACTCCGACCGCCATCTTAGGTGGGAGTGACGCTTGGGACACTTTAGGCGCCATACTAGGTGGGGCTAGAGGCTCGAGTAGCCGGAAGCCCGGGCGGCGTAATAATATAAATAGACATGTGTCGACAGGCGCGCAGCAGATGCGCGCAGCGGGCGCGCCGTAGACGCGCCGGAGGTGCGCCAGAGGTAAGCCCGTTTGCGCCCGTTCGCGTCCCGGACGCGCTCGGTGCGCCGCTTTCAGATACCTCTCACTTATCGGGCTCTCAGACGGACTTACTGGCATTACCTGCCGATAATACGGGGGGAGAACAACATCAGACTCTCTTATGCGGACTTTTGAATGTCCGCTCCCTCGTCAAACATTATGCCGAAATCGCCCTGGTAATAGAATCCTCCAACCTGGATCACAGCAGACTGTGAGGTAGAACTCCGTTGGGCGTGCCCACCAGGATACCTTATAAGACATATTCCTCGTGGCTCCGGGAGAGGAGGTGGAGTCGGATGTATCTTTAAAGACTCAATCTCCCTCCTGCAGCTTGCGATAAAGGAAGTACAGGGATTCGAGCTCATGGGCTTCTCTATCACCTGATGGCTGGCCTTTTATGTTATAGGCCACCTTCGTCAACTACAGCGGCCCTTCAGTCTCTGGTCGATCTGATATATGACCTTTCAAATTCCCACTCCAAGTTCCTGGTTTTGGGCGATTTTAATCTTTGGCCCTCTGGCCCCCAAGATCTAGCCTACAGAGAACTCTGCCAAGCGTGTGATAATATTCAACTTGAACAACTGGTTCTGTCATCGACTCACACGAAGGGGCATATATTGGACTTGGTATTTGCGGAGAGGGAACTAGTCATAGTGAAAGAAATCTTAGACCAATGCTGGACCGACCATTCACTGATCCTTTTCACTATAGCCCAGCCGGCCTTAATAAAATCGAATAGCTCGGGGAGCACTAAACTTAATCGATCATGGACCCGCCTGCTAAAAGAGACGAGCCGACCTATGTTGCTGTCTGGAACTTTTAGGATGGAGGACAATGTGGATAAGAGCTACACTGCCCTCTGTCAGCAAATCTTGACATCACTCAATGAGGTGGCACCTCTACGGAAAGTGAGGGATAGACCCAGAGGGACTAACGGCTGGTTTACTGAGGAACTTGGCCAGTCCAAGCTTCGCTGTAAACAGGCGGAACGTACATGGAGGAGAGGGTATACAGAGCAGGACAGGGCTGCCTACAAAGCTATTCTGTTGGAATACAAGCTCCAGCTAAGAAATGCGAAAGCCAGGTTTTTGGAAGAGACCTTGGCAAAAGCACCTAATAAATAGCAGACTCTGTTCAAACTGGTAAAGAGCTTATCCAACCCCTCATGTGCTGCACCTTCCACCCCTGTGTCTCAAGAGCCTTGCGACTCCTTAGCCCTCGCTTTTGATGACAAGATTAGGAATATTCTGAAGGGACTAGAAATGTCCAGACAGCATATACCATCCTTGCCTTCTCCCTCGGTATCCCTTGGCCATCCGGCATCCGAGGAGAGTAAGAACAAGGAGAGGACTTGTCAGTTGCCAAGTTTCCCTACCCCCTCATTGGAGGAGTTTTGTGTTCTGGCCAATTGTGTATCCTCAGGCTCGCCCCTAGACCCAATGCCGCATAAGATCTGGAAGGCCTTGCAAGGCGAGCTGTTTCCCCCGCTACACTTAATCTGTTGCCAATCGTTGGCTACTGCATCAGTTCCAGACTGTTGGAAGTTGGCAATTGTAACACCTTTGTTGAAAAAGGCTACTTTGGACCCCCTCTGCCCAGCCAATTATAGGCCTATTTCGCTCTTGCCATTCGCGATAAAAATCTTGGAGAAGTGGGTCACGAGAGCCTTGGCCAACTTCCTGGAAACCAACTTTTGCCTGGACGCAGCCCAATTTGGCTTCAGACCGACCCATGGCACTGAGACTGCTCTGGTCACCGTGTTGAACGATCTGCGAACGCGTGTCGACAGGGGCAAGTCAGCATTTTTAGTGCTGCTTGACATGTCGGCCGCGTTCGACACGGTGAACCACGAGGTATTACTGGGCCGTCTTCGAAATGCGGGAATAACTGGCTTGGCTCTATCCTGGTTAACTTCATATCTTGACAATAGACAACAGGCCGTGGCATTACCACCTTTTCGATCTGACATACGTCAGGTGAATCAGGGTGTCCCCCAGGGCTCTGCGATAAGTCCGATTCTTTTTAATTTGTACCTCCAACCCTTCATACAACTAATAAAGTCTTTCATACAAGTCATCAATTATGCCGATGATACACAATTGATTTTTTCTTTTGATGGTTCTGAGGCAGTTTCGAGGGACGCTTTTCATCAGTGTATGTCGGCCACAGCAGAGTGGTTGCAAGTCAACTCACTCCAGTTCAATGGCTCAAAGACGGAGATATTGTACTGTTCCTCGGACCGACTTCCTCGTACTCTGCCGGAAGACTTTTGGCCTACTTCTATACCAGGCTTGGTGGAGGCTGCAGAATCGGCTCGCAATTTGGGAGTCGTATTCGAATCAAATCTACAACTTGACGTCTCGGTGAATAGGACTGTTAGGACTGTATGGGTTTGCTCCATGCCCTTCGGAAGATACTGCCGCTTCTTCCTCAGTAGGCTGGACTACTGCAACGCACTACTTCTGGGAGCTCCAAAGACCCTGATCCTTAAGTTACAGAGGATTCAAAATATGGCGGCAAAATTAGCTCTGTCACTTCCACGTTCGGCTTCCTCTTCTGGAGCTTTGGCCGACCTGCATTGGTTACCGGTCCAGCAGAGGATCTTCTATAAGGCTTTATGCCTGATTTTCGGAGCTCTGCATGGTCAAGGACCAATACCACTGCAAAAACTTTTTTCGTGGTACCAGGCCGCCAGACCTCTGAAATCCGCGTCGGCTTTCCTGGTAAGAATTCCGAGGATAAACAGACTGCGAATGGGCGGTCGCGCCTTTAGCTTCACAGCCGCCACAATGTGGAACACTCTGCCTCTGACGCTGAGGAGCAGACAAGATCTGGTCTCTTTTAAAAGGGATCTCAAAACATATCTTTTTGCAAGAGTAGTCTAAAGCATACACCAGATGGCTGAACTGATCTCAGCGCCAGGATACCCTCTGGGTGACAGTCGCGCTTAACAAGCATTAAAATACATACATACATACATACATAAAATGATTACTGCATGCTACAGAGAGAGTTGCAATGGCATTTCTACAGCACGTCAAGGATCTTTATTACACAGCATGAAGACTATTTGAGAAATAAGAGGCCTGACACACGTGTAGCATAGGACTTTGTAGCACTACATGTAATAAAGATCATGGGTGTACTGTAGAAATGCCATAGCAACTCTCTCTGTAGCATGTAGTAATCATTTCAGTGAATTTTCATTCACAACATTCTCAGTCCCACCTTGACCCCCTACACTACCTTACCTGCACTGCACTGTCTTAAACCCTGATACACCATCCCTAGCACAACCTGCTAATATCTTTCAACACTACTGCACTGCTTTAAAACTAGAATCATAATCTTCAGCGAATACCCCTATAATGTTGAAACACCACTGCTCTGCCCTAAAAACTGAAACAGCACTACCTGCATGATCTCCTACAGTGCCCAAACACTGCTGCTATGTCTTAAAGTCTGAAAGAACACCTCTTGCTATACCACCTACACTGGGTGAATACTAGTGTAGTTTCCTAAACCCTGAAACAGCACTCCCAGCAAAACCCTCTTTCACTGTAGTAATCATTTTACTGAATTGCAAGGGATACTGTCATGTGTCTAAGATCACACTATGAGTTAGTATTTATTTCAAAGAATTGTGGCAGAATAATTTACTTAGTTGATGTGTTTAAAAATATGGGAATACATGTACTCATGGAGTGAGTCAGGCCTTAGGACATTTAGTGCTACAATGTCCTATGCAGCATGTGTGCCAGGCCTCTGAATGTCCAAATAGTCTCCATGCTGTGTAATAAAGATCCCAGGTGTGCTGTATAAATTGCATAGCAACTGTCTCTGTAGCATGTAGAAATAATTTCAGTGAATTCTCATTTCTACATTCTCAGTCCCACCTTGACGCTCTACACTGCCTGAACACCACTGCACACTCTTAAACCCTGAAACAACACTCCCAGCAAGACTCTCTTTCACTGTACTAATCATTTTACGGAATTGCAAGGCATACTGTCATGTGTCTAAGATCACAAATAGTCTCATTTTTTACCACAGTGCATACAAACAGACATTCTCTTGAATACCTCTGTACAATAGCAAATCAACAATCACAGAGACTTTGCTAAAAGTCAAACAATATACACCTGGAAATAAAAACTATGCTGTAAGACTCAGTTTATACCACAATAACTTGGCTACTAGCTCAACGATTACAATTGTACAAGAAGACTCTCTCAAATCATTTTGAATTTTTAAACATAAATGTATTCTTGTAACATTTCATATTGTAATAGAACATCTAGCATGATGGCATCAGCAATTTCATTAACATCTTCATCAACTTCAGAAGTTGTCACATTAAACTCAATATCATCCAATACTTCAATGAATTCATTATCTAAACTTTCATCCAAAAAATCACAGGTTATATCTCGTGCACCAATAGGTTGTTCTTCATTGCTGCTGTCCACAAAAGGTACATTTAAGTCCTCTATCACAGTGTTTGCAATTTCAAAAGTGACTTCATTGTTGTTCTGATTTTGATCCATGATAAACTTTATTATGCTGCTGTACCTAGTAGAAAAATATCAACACTTCATTTTATTATTTTTACTAATAGATAATACAAAACTAGCTTTATCAATTTCATGAGTACATGTATTCTCATATTTTTTAACACATCAACTAAACAAATTACTCTGCCACATTTTTCTGTGATCTTAAACACATGACAGTATGCCTTGCAATTCCGTAAAATGATTACTACAGTGAAAGAGAGTCTTGCTGGGAGTGCTGTTTCACATTTTAGGACAGTACAGTGGGGTTGTATGACATTACAACGCATACTTTTACAAAGCACACCTTTACAACTTATTTTTTACAACGCAACATCCATTACAACTCATTTCATTACAACGCATACCATTACAACAAATATTTAAAAACTACCTTTACAACGCATTCCATTACAACGCATACTACCTTTACAACGCATACCATTACAACGCATAACATTAAATTGCATGTATAGTAAGTACTGGATAGTGTAGGGGTAAAAATTACAATTCTAACTCCATGGGGTGCAACAGTAGGGTAAGTGTTGGATAGTGTAGGGGTAAAAATTACTATTCTAACTCCAGGGGGTGCAACAGTAGGGTAAGTGTTGGATAGTAATGGTATGCATTGTAATGGTATGCGTTGTAATGACTGCATTGTAATGAAATGCATTGTAATGGTATGCGTTGTAGTGTCATGCGTTGTAATGGCTGCATTGTAATGGCATGCTATGCAATGGATGTTGCGTTGTAAACATTTTGTTGTAATGGTAGTGCGTTGTAAAAGTTGCGCTGTAAAGGTTGTTTCCCGTGCAGTGGTGTTCAGGCAGTGCAGGGGCTCAAGGTGGGTCTGAGAATGTAGAAATGAGAATTCACTGAAATGATTCCTTCATGCTACAGAGAGAGTTGGTATGCAATTTCTACAGCACACCCACGATCTTTATTACACAGCATGGAGACTATTTGGGAATTCTGAGGCCTGGCTCACATGCTGCTTTGGACTTTATAGCACTAACTATCAAAAGGTCTGACTCACTCCATGACTACATGTATTGCCATAATTTAAAAACACATCAACTAAGCAAATTATTCTGCCACATTTTTCTGAAATGAATTCTGACTCACACTGTGATCTTAGACACATGACAGTATGCCTTGCAATTCCGTAAAATGATTACTACAGTGAAAGGGAGTCTTGCTAGGAGTGCTGTTTCAGATTTTAGGACAGTGCAGTGGTGTTCAGGCAGTGCAGGGGCTCAAGGTGTGACTGAGAATTTAGAAATGAGATTTCACTGGAATGATTTCTACATGCTACAGAGAGAGGTGGTATGCAATTTCTACAGCACACCCAGGATCTTTATTACACAGCATGGAGACTATTTGGGAATTCAGAGGCCTGACACACATGCTACTTTGGACTTTATAGCACTAACTGTTCTAAGGACTGACTCACTCCATGACTACATGCATTGCCATAATTTAAAAACATATCAACTAAGCAAATTATTATATCATTTTTAACAACAGCACTGTACTGCAAAATATATCTCCTCAAACACATCAACATACCAAATGCTCCTTTCACAATGTTGTTCCCAAAGCAGACAAATACAACATCAGACTCTGTACAAATAAACTCCTGCTTCCACATTAGAATACATTTTTCAATTTAACTTAAACTGCACAACATAGATCCCCTTACAAATTAACAACTCTCCTTTAAAAATGCTTTTGTAGTTTTAGAACAGTGTCAATCACACAGCAGATTTTCTTAAGCAGAATCTCTAAATAGTGCACCAGTCACTGCAACCACACAATTGCATAGCTTCCCTCTCATTTTACACTCATATTCTTGAAGATAACCAATCAAATATCGTCCCACACAAATTCAAAACCAAACTAACATTTTAATTGGTTCTACATTGAAACACTATCAATCTCACATACAATTCAACCTTCCCCCACTGCTCTCTCTGCCTGTTACCATGGTAACACTCCATAGAACACCTAACTGAACACACAGGTGAAAAGTTCATCTGCAAAGCAAACCAGCAAGGGTGTTTGACTTTTCAATACAGCAGCAAATCCTGTGCAATTTTCCTTTCAATCACTTTCTCTCAAACATTAGCATGTCTCCTTAAAAAAAAACAGTAGCATGCACCCTAGTTGAATATTTAGAAACCACCTATCATTACTTTTATTTCAAGTGCACTGAATCTCATCCACATTTTTTTCTAAACTCCTAATTTTCAAACTGCCATTTCATTTCCAGAGCCCATCTGAGTACAACCAGATCTCCCTTCAAGATGCTTAGAGTATGGATTGTAGGACACAGCTATATTTTCTGGAGTGAAAGGTATGCAGCAAATAGTTGCTTTCTCAACCTTGATTTACCAAATGTGGATATTATGTGGATTGCCCAGAAAATAGGAATTGAGGTGCACTCATTAATATAAACAAGAGGTAATCTACTCGAATCCAAGGGCGCTACTCTATGGTGTTGTGTTTGGCTAACACAAACTATGGCTATCCTTATTGGGGGGATGCAGGGGGAACCCACTTGTAGAGTGCACTGTTCCTACAGGGAAAAGAAACCCTTTTCCAGTACTACAACAACAAATTCAAAGTAATCAATACTGTAGAACTATGTTAACTTCCACATTTAGTATTTTATTTTTCTACATATATGTGTAGTGTATCCGTTTTTACAGAGAATACATCATGGCTGTAAGTCTTTTTGTAAATAAAAGTAAATTTTAAGCAAATGAATATTGGTTAATATTTTCGCAGTTAATTAGTTGAAGACCATATGTGTTGCTGACTCATCTCTTGGTCAACTGGGGAAACATAGTTCATAGTCACTCATAAAACTGTTGACTCAGTTTTCTCACAACATGGTTCCCAATGCATTTCGGGACCTGAAGGTACCCTTCGTCAGGGGAAAATCCTACAAAATATATACAAACAGCTGATCAATAAAAAATAAGGTACAGTGTAATATCACGAGAATTTACAATGAAACAGTTGTTTACAGACACTTCAGGGGGAACAGAAGAAAAGTGTTATATTCATCAATACATGTGATGGTGCCAACGTAGCATATAGTGCTCAAGATGAAACAAAAGAAAAACATGTCGTACATCAATACATTTAATGGTGCCAACAATGCTTGATCATGCCCAAGATGCAAATAGACATGCGTAACAAATCCTCATCAGTATACGCCTAATAACGATACATTGCTATGGGTACATAAACAGAAAAAATAAACCTTAACATGCGAATAAGTGGATACCAATGGGTCAGGATTAAACTCAATAAATAAATGACACTATATTAAGTGAAATACAAATAATGTCCCTGTGGTATTAACTAGTCATCTTAATTCTAACATCACGTACCTCTGTAGTGTTATGTGGCTGTGGAATGGATTCCTATACTCTGGAGTATAAACCTAGGCTTTCCTAGACACGTGGTGGCTGCAAAGCTAGAGATGCAAAATATACAATGCTATTGTAGTTAGGGTGTATATCATGGAGATGATAAACAGTGTAGTAGTAATAAAATCGAATTCACCTAAATCGTATATAACCTACGCGTACTAGCAGGATACTGGAAGATGCCCAGGATTATCCGATAGAAGAGAAATCGTAAACCCTTCCAGGAAAAACTGAAAGAATGGAAACAAGGACATAATGTAACCTTCAGTGGCACATGACTGATAGACCCTAATAACTGCCATATGCCCGAAATATTCGAAATATTGCGTACCTGTGATAGTCTCTAAAGTACAACGAACACGGTCTGCAAATGCCTTAAAGCATAAGAAAATTCTCATCCAGACTTCTGTGTCCGTAGGATAACAGATATAAGTGTATCACTAGAATGATAAGCTGGTTAACACAGTTAAAGCATTCAGCTATATGTTTCTCTAGTTTTATGAATTATATAGTGGAAGATAGGATATACCTCTATAGATGCTGGCAGGGAACCCGCAGCATGAATATGCGTAAATGGACACGTGCGGAGTGAGGTAACGGTAGTTTTGTCGCCAAATCTGTTGGAAACATAAACGTGCACTAATCTCAAAATTTGACAAACTGCAGTTTATTACGGAATTTTTTTTCGATAACCTGAACTCGGATTTGTCCAGGAAAAAACTGATATGCTGGCAAGCTGCAAATGTAGTTTACCTGTTAGATTGATGTAGTACACAGACTGGGTGTGTGCTCGATAGGTGAAACCAATGTACCGCGCAAGGTTACCATACCGATATATAAAGAGTTCCTCGGGCCCCGCGCTGCAGGAGATGACTCTGGGAATTGTAGTTTCAAAAGCCAAATATAACTGGCGGCACTGAACGCACATTTGCTACGGAAAGGGAAATGTGTATCTGTAGTGGTGTGTGTGTAACACTATTAATAAACGTAACAATACAGGTGGCTGATCTCGTTGGCATGCAAACAACTAAGGAACGTTAGGACTGTTACTGGCTGCAGCCTAGTGTGCAAGGATCTACCACAGGATAACTAGTAGGTGACTCCTGCCTCACACATGGGTACTTAAAATATGACTGTATAACGATCCTAGTATTATATATGTAAGTCAATAGATGTATATGACTGATACAGTTGCCTTATGTATGTTGATCGGTATTCATTACATTTCACCCTCTCTTTAATGACGTGTTAACAACCAACAATACAGAACGTAGTTCCTCAATGATTATCACAGAGCAATATAAACTCTGATTGACATATGTGCAAGAATACATACACTGTGTCCATAGTTTTACAATAATCTATATCATGTATCAATGACATCTCAATTGTTCATGCCTCAGAAGGTCAAAATGTGCCATAAATATATGTACCATAACTGGATGACTCTCCTATAAGCCTGTTGTCATGAAATGAACAGTTGTGAAAATGAACTAAAAATGAAAATGAATACAAGGAAAAAATGGACACAATATATAACAATGCATCATGGGAGTATCAAGAGAAAGAGCTTCCTACAATTATATAAGTCGTCTGTACAGTCAAGCTTACCATTATATTTACAAAAAGCATCCCAGATCTAGCCGATCATTCAGACCATTGGGGATTCCTGTACATAGAAAATCTATCCAGTATGTTTCACGCTGCAATAATCTGGCAGAGTTGTCTTGACCATCTTTCTTGGGTACTATTTCTAGAATCTGTGCACGTAGTTGTGATATATTATGGTGATTTTCAACCCAGTGCGTAGCTAAAGGGGAACTTTTCTGCTTGGTCCTAATGTTACTCTTGTGCTTTGTGAGTCTAATTTTTAGTTTACGTTCTGTTTTTCCCACGTACAGTTTGCCGCAAGGGCATTTCAAACAATAGACTAGATTGGTGCTATTACAGTCTGATGTATGCTTGAGGTTAATCTTTTTACCTGTCATGGGATGGGTAACACTATTGCCAATGATAATGTTATTGCAATGTACACAGTTATTGCATTTCATAGTGCCTTTATATTCAGGTGAAATTTGCGAACCTTGAGGTGAGCGTAATAAATCCATCAAATTACGTCCCCTAGTATGGGCAAATATGGGTTTCTCCTGGAATATCCCATTAAATTCACTCTTGTTTTGGAGTAGTTCCCATCTCCTTAATATGCTCTGTTTAATTTGTCTGGTAGATGTTGAATATTTCGACACAAATATAAATGTATTTTTGTTAGATCTAGTTTTGGGGGTCAACAATGTTTGACGATCAATTATTGCAAGTCTGTCTATGCTTTGGTTTAAGATATCAGTGGGATATCCACGTTGTTCAAATTTCTTGCATTGCATCTGTATCTGATTCTCAAATAATGTCTGTGTTGCACAGATTCTTTTGATTCTCAGGAGATGAGAGTATGGCAGATTCGTGATCAGACTTCTGGGATGAAAGCTGGTAAACATCAGAGTATTGTTCCTATTGGTGGGTTTAGTATAGATATCAGTCATGAGTTTTTTGTTAATGTGATCATTGGTGACGAGGACATCCAAGTAATGTACAGATGTTGAGCTGATGGAATGGGTAAACTGAATTCTTGGATTCTTCGTGTTAAGATCTGATATGAGATCTTCAAGTTCTGACTGTGTCTTAGACCATACCAGGAAGATATCATCAATATATCGACCATAAATGACCAATCCTTCATTCCATTGTTGTTTCACCAAAATGTGCTCATGCTCAAAAAGAGACATAAAAATATTAGCGTAAGATGGGGCCCCTTAAAATCCCATGCTGGTCCCTGTCATCTGACCAAAAAATTGCTCTTGCCACCGAAAGTAGCTGTTATGCAGACACAAATATACCAAATTTAGAATGAATACACTTTTCGCTTGGGGAAGATTCATTTGCAATAAAGCCCATTCAACTGCTTCCATCCCTTGGTGATGATTGATGGATGTATATAATGCTGTCACGTCAATCGTACATAGTATCCAATCTTTGTGCCAATATTCTTGAATAGATTCTAATTTGGTCAAAAAATGAGTCGTATCCCTAATGTACGAACACCACGATTGCACAAATTGTTGCAAGAAGTGATCCAAGTATCTTCCAATAGGATCGAAAATGGAGCTGCACCCAGATACAATTGGTCGGAAAGATGGATCTGTGGGGTGTTTATGTATCTTGGGTGTCATGTAGAGAGATGGTCTTCGTGGATTATGTGTCGTGAGAAACATTTTTTGTGGCTCAGTGATAATCCCTTCCTGACAGGCTTCATTCAGTAGTTCGGCTAAAACATTTTGGAGCAAAATAGTGGGATCACTTGCAAGTGGTAAGTAGGTATGCAGATCTTGTACATGTTCATTTACTTTTTTGTTGTAGTATTCAGTATCCATAATCACCAATGCGCCACCCTTATCGGCTGGTTTGAGGGTGAGATGGGACTGTTGCGTGATAGATTGTACCGTGTGGTAATCATGAACCGTGAAATTTTTTTGTTTCATTTATTTGTACCTAATCCTAGACAGATCTTTCTTAACTGTGTCCTCAAAATAATCAAGAATCTTGTGGGATGTGGGAGCCATATATTTGCTTTTGGGTTTAAATTTCGACTCTTCCAATGGTTGATCTGATTGAGACTGGCATTCCACAACATTCTTGAAATAATGGCACAATCTGAGTTTGCGCATAAATTTGAAAAATGACACGTTCGTTTCTAATAATGTAGTATCGGTGGTTGGAACAAAGGACATTCCTTTGTTCAGGATCATCATTTGTTTTTTAGATAGTTCACAAGAGGAAATATTTATGACAAGGGTATATTTTTCCCGCTGCGTTGTGTTTTTCCCTCTGCCTCTCCTGGTGGGACGTTTATTGCTCCTGACGAGACTCCTATGTTCGGTGGAGGTGGTTGCACATCCAGCATGGCCTGTGCTAAAAAAGGAACCGGTGTGGTTTTGTCGGGCAGTTGTACCGTCGTGGCAGATCTTCCTTGAGCAGAACTTGTTGCTGATGTGGACGGTAAACCTGTTTTTGCCAAAGGTTGTCGAGATGCTGAGACATCCTGGTCGGTAGTAATACTCTCTTCACTAGAAGTCATGGTTTTGCGTGGAGTAAAGTGTCTCTTGGCATATATCTCTGCCCACGTATCGACCTCATTTAATTTATAATCTATAGTGTCTCTGCGGTATTTCCTGATCTTCCCTTCCTGTAATTCAAGATTATAGCGATCAAGTTTTGCATTTAGTTCTTCCAGTGTTGTCTGTCAGATAGTAGGGTCAATGACTACTGATAGGTCTTGTTTTAGATTGAAGATTTCTTCATCTAGTTCTTTGATGGTACGTGATAATTCTTATATGACTAGAAGAATCAAATCTAGAGAGCATTTATTCAAGATAGAGAACCATTTGTCCATAAATTGTGGATTTAAATGGAATCTGAATAGCATAGGTCTCAGTGCTATCCTTAGTCCCCTCGGAATTCTTATTGCTCGATGGTATTGGACAAGCGTTGATGCATGAAGATGCTGATTGAGTTGTCTCCTGGTTACATATTCTAGTTGTTTTAGGCGTTGGATGGTTGAGCCCCCTTTGGTGTCTACCAATTTAATTTCATTGATCAGAGCATATATATCTGTTGCTTCATCTGCTGTATATGCAAGAGTGCTCGCTCTGTTTTCAGTAATGTGTGTTATACAGTCAAAAGAAGCCATTATAGTAATCAAAAACTGGAGATGTTATTAGTGGGGCTACCTCAAAAGGCCAAAAAGTGAAAATCCAGAAAATAGGAATTGAGGTGCACTCATTAATATAAACAGGAGGTAATCTACTCGAATCCAAGGGTGCTACTCTACGGTGTTGTGTTTGGCTAACACAAACTATGGCTATCCTTATTGGGGGGAAGCAGGGGGAACCGACTTGTAGAGTGCACTGTTCCTACAGGGAAAATAAACCCTTTTCCAGTACTACAACAACAAATTCAAAGTGATCAGTACTGTAGAACTATGTTAACTTCCACATTTAGTATTTTATTTTTCTACATATATGTGTAGTGTATCCGTTTTTACAGAGAATACATCATGGCTGTAAGTCTTTTTGTACATAAAAGTAAATTTTAAGCAAATGAATATTGGTTGATATTTTCGCAGTTAATGAGTTGAAGACCATATGTGTGCTGACTCATCTCTTGGTCAACTGGGGAAACATAGTTCATAGTCACTCATAAAACTGTTGACTCAGTTTTCTCACGACATGTTGCCCAATGCATTTCGGGACCTGAAGGTACCCTTCGTCAGGGGTAAAATCCTACAAAATATATACAAACAGCTGATCAATAAAAAATAAGGTACAGTGTAATATCACGAGAATTTACAATGAAACAGTTGTTTACTGACACTTCAGGGGAAACAGAAGAAAAGTGTTATATTCATCAATACATGTGATGGTGCCAACGTAGGTTATAGTGCTCAAGATGAAACAAAAGAAAAACATGTCGTACATCAATACATGTAATGGTGCCAACGTTGCTTGATCATGCCCAAGATGCAAATAGACATGCGTAACAAATCCTCATCAGTATACGCCTAATAACGATACATTGCTATGGGTACATAAACAGAAAAAATAAACAACCTTAACATGCGAATAAGTGGATACCAATGGGTCAGGATTAAACTCAATAAATAAATGACAATATATTAAGTGAAATACAAATAATGTCCCTGTGGTATTAACTAGTCATCTTAATTCTACCATCACGTACCTCTGTAGTGTTATGTGGCTGTGGAATGGATTCCTATACTCTGGAGTATAAACCTAGGCTTTCCTAGACACGTGGTGGCTGCAAAGCTAGAGATGCAAAATATACAATGCTATTGTAGTTAGGGTGTATATCATGGAGATGATAAACAGTGTAGTAGTAATAAAATCTAATTCACCTAAATAGTATATAACCTACGCGTACTAGCAGGATACTGGAGGATTATCCGATAGAAGAGAAATCATAAACCCTTCCAGGAAAAACTGAAAGAATGGAAACAAGTACATAATGTAACCTTCAGTGGCACATGACTGATAGACCCTAATAACTGCCATATGCCCGAAATATTCGAAATATTGCGTACCTGTGATAGTCTCTAAAGTACAACGAACACGGTCTGCAAATGCCTTAAAGCATAAGAAAAGTCTCATCCAGACTTCTGTGTCTGTAGGATAACAGATATAAGTGTATCACTAGAATGATAAGCTGGTTAACACAGTTAAAGCATCCAGCTATATGTTTCTCTAGTTTTATGAATTATATAGTGGAAGATAGGATATACCTCTATAGATGCTGGCAGGGAACCCGCAGCATGAATATGCGTAAATGGACACGTGCGGAGTGAGGTAACGGTAGTTTCGTCGCCAAATCTGTTGGAAACATAAACGTGCACTAATCTCAAAATTTGACAAACTGCAGTTTATTACGGATTTTTTTTTCGTCAACCTGAACTCGGATTTGTCCAGGAAAAAACTGATATGCTGGCAAGCTGCAAATGTAGTTTACCTGTTAGATCGATGTAGTACACAGACTGGGTGTGTGCTCGATAGGTGAAACCAATGTACCGCGCAAGGTTACCATACCGATATATAAAGAGTTCCTCGGGCCCCGCGCTGCAGGAGATGACTCTGGGAATTGTAGTTTCAAAACCCAAATATAACTGGCGGCACTGAACGCACATTTGCTACGGAAAGGGAAATGTGTATCTGTAGTGGTGTGTGTGTAACACTATTAATAAACGTGACGATACAGGTTGCCGATCTCGTTGGCATGCAAACAACTAAGGAACGTTAGGACTGTTACTGGCTGCAGCCTAGTGTGCAAGGATCTACCACAGGATAACTAGTAGGTGACTCCTGCCTCACACATAGGTACTTAAAATATGACTGTATAACGATCCTAGTATTATATATGTAAGTCAATAGATGTATATGACTGATACAGTTGCCTTATGTATGTTGATCGGTATTCATTACATTTCACCCTCTCTTTAATGACGTGTTAACAACCAACAATATAGAACCTAGTTCCTCAATGATTATCACAGGGCATTATAAACTCTGATGTGGATTGGCCAGAGAGGATTGAGATGTCACCAATTGATGCCATTGGTAAAATCCTTTTTGCATCTCCCACACCCTGACCTCATAATTGTGCACTGTGGTGGCAATGACCTAGGCACTTTGACTGGGGTAGGTCTGGAAATGCTTTTAAAGGACACCTTTGGGCAATTGGTGTCACTTTTTCCACAAACTGCCTTTGTATATTCTAATATATGCCAAAGGCAAAAATGGAACTGGTGCAACCAATATTGTCCGCAGATTGAGAAAGCAAGGAAACATGTGAATAAGTCTGTTTCTGCTTTCCTCAGAGACTATGGTATGGGATCTATATACCACAATAACTTGCGTTACAACATGCAAGGCATTTATAGAGGAGACGGTGTACATTTCACAGATGAGGGAAACAGAGTCTTCCTCTTGAATTTTAGACTCTGCATCGGTACTCACTTGTAGGTACAAAAAACTGTACCTTCCCTGAAAGTTTTGGGGGGATTTGTCAAGTGGGGGCTGAGAAAAAAGGGGGTCCCAAAACGTGTTTTCCCCATGTTATTTTCCATAGGACGATTAGACACGGCTACAGCCCGAACCGCTGAACGGAATTACACCAAATTTGGGAAAATGGTTGTGTCTGGTACGCAGATCGCCCTTTTGGTTAAATGGTGTAAATCCTTCTAGTAGTTCCTCAGAAAATCAAATGTGAAAAAAATGTATATATCTGGGCGGAGCCTAACCACACATCTCATCGTGAGATCTTATTGGCTGTCAGCACTTCATCCAAGAAGTGTTGGCAGCCATCTTGGGACCAATATACATGATCGAACCTCATTAAAAAGCATTGCAGTTAATCAAAGGTTTTAGGATTTTAGTTACATTATAAATCATTTGTTGATGGTACCATACTCATTTTAGGAATTGTGGTGTGTTCTAAGGTGATTTTACCATGTGAAAAAGCCTTCTGCTGGGATATCATGAATCATGTTTGAAAAAAAATATTATCTCATGCTTTTCCCACAGTGGTTTGGAAGGGGATCTATAAGCTAAACTGAAAGCATATTTTCTGTAAATTCACATTATCTTTCTCAGTCATGTGAGAATGAAGTCTGACATTCTCAGTAAAACATGTACATCCAACAAGGACAGAGACTGTCAGTTGATTCCTTTGTGTTCTACTGCAGCTTCCCAGAGTGTTCTAAAGAACATCTATAGCGCTAACAGTCCTACTTATTACAAAGGTATGGCACACCTGAAGCCATCTTGATTGGAATAAAGTGGTAACTCTTAAAACATTTAATTTAAAAAGGAACAAAATGAGGGGTATATTTTGCCATGGAAAGTATGATTAGTGCTGCAGAAAGAAAAATTAGGGCACATTTTGAGTGACTTCTCAAATCCTCTTCTATTTCATTAAAAAAGTCTGACATGCAGTCTCCTAAGATGGCCACCAGAGACAAAAGAGCCCAAATGTAGCCCAAATATCACCCAGATGTAGCCCAAGTATAGCCCAATGACAGAATGTCCCAGAGCGTTCTAAAGAACAACTAGAGCGGTAACAGTCTTACTTGTGACAAAAATATGGCACACCAGAAGCTATCTTGATTGGAATGAAGTGGTAAGTCTGAAAACAATTAATTTAAAAATGAACAAAATGAGGGGGTTCAGGTTTATTTTGCCATAGAAAGTATGATTAGAGCTTCAGAAAGAAAAATTAGGGCACATTTTGAGTGACTTCTCAAATCCTCTTCTATTTCATTAAAACATTCTGACATGCAGACTGAAACATGCACTTTCAATACCAGCAGCAGACTTCCCTGGTGAGCAGTAGCTTTACTACAGTGATCTAATAAGTAACTAGCGTGCTAACATTCTGAATTCATGGCAAATGTGTGTCACATCTGAATGCCTTCTTGATGGAATCAAAGTAGAAAACTGAAAGTATTTCCTACTGAGGAGACTGTAGTAAATGAGGAAATTAGGAAACTTCATAACAAATAAGTCCCCCAAGATGGCCACCAGAGACAAAAGAGCCCAAATGTAGCATAAATATCCCCCAGATGTAGCCCAAGTATAACCCAATGACAGAATGTCCCAGAGTGTTCTAAAGAACAATTAGAGCGCTAACAGTCTTACTTATGACAAAAGTATGGCACACCTGAAGTCATCTTGATTGGAATTAAGTGGTATTACTTAAAACATTTAATTTGCAATGGAACAAAATGAGGGGGTTCATTTTGCCATAGAAATTATGATTAGTGCTGAAGAAAGAAAAATTAGGGCACATTTTGACTTCTCAAATCCTCTTCTATTTCATTAAACAAATTCTGACATGCAGACTGAAACATGCACTTTGAATACCAGCAGCAGACTTCCCTGGTGAGCAGTAGCTTTACTACAATGATCTAATGAGCAACCAGAGTGCTAACATTCAGAATTTATGGCAAATGTGTGACACATCTGAATGCTTTCTTGAAGGAACCAAAGTAAACAAGCATTGAAAATGCAATAGATCTCACCCTCGTTTAAGTTAAAGCCATTCTGTTTGTAATGAGGTGGCTTTTTAGCTTTGCTTTTATCAGTGTTTTTACAAACTTTCATGTAAATAACATGCATATGTATGCATATATGTATATGTATGCATGCATTTATATTTGTATTTATATAGATATGCAGATTATATATGTTTATATATGTATGTATATATATATTCACTGAAAAAACCATAGGTTATACACCATATATAGTTAGGAATTAGCATTTAAAAAACCTTATTTTACTCACACAAAACCAATGAAATTCCATATATAGTTAGTTGTACTAACTATATATCGCGCACCCGCAATCCACTGCTGATCATGTCACATATTACATCATTCATGACATGGTCAGTGACATCACTGATGACATCACTGATGACATCTCAAATGACATCACTGATGACATCACTGATGACATCTCAAATTACATCACTGATGACATCACTGATGACATCTCATTTGACATTACTGATCACATCACTGATGACATCATTCATGTGATAATACGATGAAGCTCTTCAGACTCTAATATAACCTTAGATACACTCAGTGTAAACAGACTCTCACAGACTGTCACTCATCCATGGAGTTACTCACACACCTAGTCAGTCATGCAAAGAATCAATCACACCTCCATTTCCTCAACTATACAGTTATACACACCTTACTTATTCAAACATATACTAACACATATTTACTCTCTTATACAATCCCTGATACAAGTTCACAATGATCCATACAGCCACTCACACATTCACTGGCTCTTTTGCACAGTTATTTATATATGTCAACTCTCACATGTACTGTGTTTTACATATGTACTTACTTTGACATGTAGCACTGAGATATCCATTCACTCACCAATACACTCATGCACACAGTCAACCGCCCATACAGCTGTTTCCACATGCACTTTTGAACCCATACATCTATGCACAGAGTCATACACCTCCCAGCCACTCACACACACACTCAGTCTCCCATACAAATGCTTGGGCAACCAATCAATAACCCATATAGTTAATCATATAGCTACTGATCAACACATGCAGCAGTTTACAGAACAACAGACATAATGATGCACAAATTAAGACAGTTTAGTCACTAACCCATGCACTCAGTGAGACACATTTAATCAGTCACTCATACAGTCAGTCATGCCCCTACTAAATCCTTCATCAAGACACTTATACATCCACTCATTCTTCAATATATAAGACATATTTTAACTTTACAGAATTATACAGTCACTGGATGTAGTCATCATTGATGTCATCAGTGATGTCATTTGAGATGTCATCAGTGATGTCATCAGTGATGTCATTTGAGATGTCATCAGTGATGTCATCAGTGATGTCACTGACCATGTCATGAATGATGTAATATGTGACATGATCAGCAGTGGATTGCGGGTGCGCGATATATAGTTAGTACAACTAACTATATATGGAATTTCATTGGTTTTGTGTGAGTAAAATAAGGTTTTTTAAATGCTAATTCCTAACTATATATGGTCTATAACCTATGGTTTTTTCAGTGAATTTCATTGGTTTTTTAAAAGCTAATATCTATAGCTGTAAAATGTATTCTTCTTTAAATCCAAAAATATATTTTATATGTTTATTAATAATTTTTTTTTAATATTTTTTTTGTTTCGCTCCCGGTCCGCGAACCGGAAAGCTTTCCGTTAGCTCAAATTGATGCCGCGACCCGGTCCGCGAACCGGTAAGAAATCAACATAGTGACGGTATCGCGTTGCCGCGTAATGCGTCTTATGACGTACTGCGTTAGCGCACCCAGAAGTGCCCCGGGGCGCGGACCGAGGCGCGAAACGCAGCTCCCCGGAAGCGATCCGCGGCGCGTCGCGAAAGCGCAACGTATCGCGTTGCCGCGTAATGCGTCTTGTGACGTACCGCGTTAGCGCACCCGGAAGTGCCCCGGGGCGCGGACCGAGGCGCGAAGCGCAGCGACCCGGAAGCTAACCGGGGCGCGTTCCGCAGCGCGTAACATGAGCGTGAGAGGTCATGTGACTTGTTAATAAAACTTTTCATTGGTTCATTTCACTTTTGGTTTCATAATGATGTAAGGCTAGGTCAGGTGACCTAAAAATAACACTTTTCATTGGTTTAGAACTATTTTTTTTCCCAAATGATGAAAGCCCCCACCTTTTTTCTCACTCTGACTTTCAACTTTGAGAAAGGAAGACCTGATCATTTGCTCTGATTAAAAAATGGCTTCAATAGTAGCTTCAGCTTCTGCACCCCCACCACCACCACCATCTCCTCATAGGAAGAGAGGACCACCTGCAGAGTTTATTGGAGACACAGAGGAGGAAGAGGAAGAACAAGACGGAGAGGAAGAAGAGGGACCACGATTTGTCAAAGAGTTACCCCGGGTATCTCATCGCAAAGTTAGCTTTATCTGGCAATTTTTTTCCATTCCACCAGGAGAGAAAAAAGTCAATGCACGCTATGCTACGTGCCTTATCTGCCAAGAAAAGTTATCCCGGGGCACTAATAAAAAATACAGTTATGGAAATCACACGATGCACCGACATATGCAGAGGTGGCATCCAAACAACTATAGTCGTGCAGAGATGCGTGAACTACAACAGAACCCCCCAACTTCGGTGACAAGAACATCTACTGATATCTCTCTCACATTTGGAGAGGCCAACGAAACAGTGCCAAATATTCAAAAAAAATGTGTCCATATGAAGCTGACATGCTTATATTGTGGCACTTTAATTTCATGCGCAAACATGAGTCTGAAATTAATTAATTTGGCTTTCGAGAAACACCGATGCTCCAAACGCAGCAAGTTTTAATTTTTTTTTTTGCTCCTGTTGAGCCTTTTTCAATGCCTCTTTCTGTTCTTTCCCTTTGAAAAAAAACAAAAAAAAAATAAGTGTTCAAAAAATACAAAAAAAACAAATAATGTTCACAAAAGAAAAAAAAAATATAAAACAACAAAAATATTAAAAAAAAGTTATTTTCAGAACTACCTCCCCGTTATTAAAAAATTGCTAGAATGTTTAGCACTCTGGCAAGCTCTATTTCTTTTGGTTCGCTTCCCGGTTAGCTTCCCGGTATGCGGACCGGGAGCTAACCAAAAAAAAAAAAATAGAGTAAGTATAAGGAAAGTAAACAGAGAGTGATGTTAAAAGAAAGACAGCTATAGGGACTAAAGAAGAGATACTGTTTAATAGATCTATTTACCGAAGAAAAGACGGAAGAGGGTATAATTGTGAAAAACAAAATAGATAACGAAGTGAAAGAAAAAAAAAGAGAGTATAACATTAACAAAGAAGAGTTTCTTGGAGAATGTGAGTGAATGTTCAAAATAAGATTAAAACATGAAGAATAACAGAGAGAAAAAATAGAAAACAGAAAACAAAAAATAACAGAAAAAGATTAATTGAAACAGCAAAGAAATGTAAGTAACATAGAGCCATATCATCGACATATGCAATAAAAGTTTTGCAGTTTTGTGTCGCTAAAGCTGCTTTTGCGGCAGAAAACTGCCACTAAAACCACTTTTGCACCAGTTTTCTGCCAATAAAAAGAGCAATAATTTTATTGGCTGTGTTTATAATATGCCCCTTAGTGTGCTTCAACTACACAGAGAAAGCATTATGAACAAATAGTGATACAGTGATCAGTCAAAGACACTAAGAGTAATAGAGACGGAGTGAGTGAACAAGAGTGAGGAACTATGAGAAGAGAGGGACTGAGAAAAAGAGTGGAAGGAGTTGAGTAAGTAGGTAATAGAGAAAGGAATGAGAGAAGTAGCAAAGGCAGGAAACTGAGGGTTAAAGAAATGAAGCTGTGGAACTAATAGTAGGTGAATGTGATAGAAATGTAACGAAAAGAGTACAAAACATTTACCTTATAATTGTCGTTAAATTACTCACTTTTTGTTTTTATACTTTCAATCTGTGAAAGAGAGAACAAACATTTGAAAAATATTAAAACATGTATTTAAAAATTACAAAAGAGAAGGGAAAAGATTGAAGGACAAACATTTTTTCAACAACTTTGACACTTACAGAAGCTTCTGCTTCTCCAGGCCCCCTACACAGTCCTAAAGATATACATTTTAAACTAACAGTATCTTGATGCAGATGAAGTGAGGCCTATCTTAAAACATGGTGCATCTTTTGCATTGCTGTTGTCTCAGAAAAGTGTCGCAAGACACTAAAATTTTAAATAATTGCTTCAGGATGCCAATAAGATGTCTCCTATCCAGAGGTTTGTTTGAGGTGAGGCCTACTCAGGGTTGCAGATGAAATTTCGAGTTGTTGAAGAGAATAGAGGACATAATATATGTGAAGGTCTACCAATGAAGTGAGTCATGTCCACTGCACTCTTGAACAAAGTCCAAACCTCCTATGTTTCCCTGGACAGACCTAAACTTGATCTGCACAATGTGATTCGTAATGATAGGAAACACAGGTGATGTAAATGAAATACGTGCAATTTATTTTGCTCATTTCACAATCACATCACTTGTGTTTCCTTTGCTTAGGTATCTCATTGTGCAGATGTAGTCTAGCATATGAAAGAATACGCAGAAGCGCAGCACTGCATGCAACAACTTTGACACTTATAGAAGCCTCACCTTCTCCATGCCTCCTACACAGTTCGACATATACATCATAAATGCAAACAGTACAGAATTAATTATACATGTTAAATGGTTTATTTTTGCTGTTCTCAGAATGTATCAAAACTCACTAAAAACAGTGACTTGAAGGTATTCATCATATAACAGCGGGGAAAAAAAACCACAATCAAAATGATTGTGTTTAAAAAACCCATACAACATAACAAATCAGAATTCAGAACTCCTTAAAGTTAACTTACTTTCCATGACGTCAAAGGATGTCCTATGAACAGCTTACACTCTGTTGTGCTGTTATTACTTTCAGCCCGCCACTTTCTGAAAGAAAATCTCCATCGTTTTTAAAAACATGTTACATGCAATAAATGACTTCTTGCTCTCTACCACAAGTTTCCACAAGGCCAAATCTTGTCAGAGCCATTTATAACTCTTGGATTTCTTGTAAGCCAATCCCGTCATTTGGCATTTCTGCAACTTTCAGAATTAAAATGTTGAAGATCATTTTCACAATCCAGGACTAGTAATATCTTCCCCTTCTTGCTCAGTCATGTTCTACATTTCCTATGACACTGATACTGCTTACTATGAAGCAGACTTACACTAACTCTATGACTACTACAATTATTTAATTCTCTACATCACTTTCAATCACAAAGCAATGTAAAACAGTAGACAGCATTGCAGACTTACATTCCCTCTACTCTATGTTTTGATTGGCTGCTTCAATTAGCTTATAAAAAGAAATAGTTTTTCTGAACTCATTCAAAGTGCACTTATTTCTCCATGACGTCCAGTCTTATGGTTAGAAGTTATGTCTCTGAACTACACTTATCCTCAAGGCCAAATTGTGTAGGAGCCATTAGAACTTCTTGAAATTCCACAGAGCACATCCCGAGATTATTTCCCTAAAATATTGGTTTTAAAAACACCAGGTAAGAGTTTTTAAGGTCATACGGCAATTTTTTTTTGAAAATGAAAACAGAATCGTTGCAGAATGACCAGCCATTTCTAGACTTTAAATAAGCTGTGTAATGTCCTGATGTTATTGAAGGGCCGTCATGATATATAATTGCTGCAGTTACAAAAGTCCTTCCTGATATTGACAACTGCGAAGCTACAAAATTTTTAATTAAAATTGTCAATTTTGTTCCATCAGGCCTACATCGTTGGAACATTAAAATGACATACTGGCCATATGTTCGTATAAATAATGTGGACATCATTTCAGATTTACATTGGCTACACTCCATGTTGTGATCAGCTGCTTTTACTAGCTTATTAAAAGAGACTGATTTACTGTCTGGCAAAGTTAAATATATAAATCTTTCTGAGTCTACACTAGTAGTACTTGATACCATACAGTTCTGGCAGTCATGCTGCCATTGATAAGAAAGCCCAAACAGCTGATCTACATCTACACCTTCAGCATGCAATACATCAAGCATATACATTAAAAACTCCTGACAATCTTGCTGAATATTTTGAGAGAATTGTGTTTGGCCTGAACATCTGTCTAACAGATTTCGAATTTCAGACACACTTTCTATGTTTGTTCTATCAGTGCTACATTTCTCTAACACAGAATTTAACAAACTGCAAAATCTTTGATCAGAATTGACCACAATCTCTTCTTTTACATTTTCTAGAGAAAACAAAACATTAACCACTACATTAGCATAGCAGTTGACACCAGAACTGTTTTCAAATTGAAAACCAACAACATCTTCAACAGAATCCTTTTTGTTTCTGCTTGTAATTTTAGGTTCATCGACTTTTCGTCTTTTTGCTACAACCTCCCCAGTATTGGTCACATTTCTTCGTTTCCGGCCTACCACACGTTTCTCAAACAAAGGATACTGAGGCAAATGTGGCGCATACTCTCTTCTTAACCTATTGTATTCCTTAACACAATCTAGATCCGCACAAATGTTTGTGACATCACACTCAATCAAGTACAATCCCGATAAAGTTCTAACTCGTGACAATGCCACATATGCCATACCCTCCTTGAACACAGAACTGCCAATATTCACCAATGCACAGTCTACACTTAAACCTTGCGATTTATGGATTGTCACCGCATATGCCAAGCAAACAGGAAACTGCTTACGGCGAACATATAAGTCTTTTACAAGCAAAAATCTAGCAGAGCAACGACCAATTAGCTGTACTTCCTCAATGCCATCAAATTTAATTTTTAAAAATTCAATCCCATCTCTATTTCTGTATTTTACAAAATCAACAACATTACCCATTGATCCATTTACCAGACCTCTTTCAACATGTAAATTCCTTCTTAAAATTATACGGCAGTTCAAGCACACATTCAGAGTCTTTTCAAAACCTGCAGTTTTAGATATACTCTTCTCTAATGAATCCAATTTTGTTTTCAGATTCTCAGACAAAATAATTGTTGATCCCATATGCTCTACTCTGTCAATAGCTTCCAGTTTCACAATCTCTTGCTTTTCTAAATGCAACATTTTGTTGTTGAATTTGGCACATTCTGCAAGAGTTGGCATCAAACATATTCCAGATTTCTTATCAGTAATTTTCTGAAAAATATTCTCAGGCACAACATCTTGTTCTGGATATAAATTTGACAGTAATCGTGCATGTAAAGCTTCTTTCCCATGCTCGGTCACTTTTCCAATTCTAACATCTTGTAGAATAGTCTTGTAAACTTCATCCTTCGCCTGACGCATATTTTCATGCAGTTCAGCATAATTGAAGTTTAACCATATATTGACGTTGCCAATGCTGCCTAGGCACTTCCTGGTATCTTCATGCGTGAGCATTTTGAACACAGGTTGCCCTTTCACTGGTGTCAGCTGCAAAAGATCTCCGAAAACAATGATGTGTTTGCCACCAAATAACACATCATACTCTGTTTTGAGAACTTCTTGCATTCTCAAATGCACAAAGGCAAGCATGACATTGGAAACCATGCTTACTTCGTCAATGATAAGAAGTTTCATTTTCCTCAAGATTCTTGAAACTTCAAAACAAGCATCTCCAGATAGCTTGTGATATTGTAATTTGTTGTCATGCTCCACTGGCAGCATCAGTAAACGATGTAAAGTAATCCCTTTAATGTTATGTGCTGCCAGTCCAGTTGGAGCGGTGACAACACAAGACAGCGATGACTCTGTCCTTTCCTGCAAATAGCATGAAATTGCTTTAATGAGGAAACTTTTTCCAGTTCCCGCTTCTCCACTCACGTACAGTCGGACAGGCTTCAACGACGTACATGAGCACTCTTTCTTGTCATGACTTAATCCATGATCAATTTGCATGGTAACTTCGTCATATATTTTCCTCTGCTCAACGTTGAGTTGTCTTTCCAACTCTTCTAAGTTAACCGCATTCTCCTGAGCATGTGCCATGGCTCTTTCCACTTCATTCATGGCAGTGGCAGCTTCATTTTCGATAACAGGTCCTCCTAGTGGATCCTGACTCAATGAAGCAGAACTCTGACTGTCCTGAGAACTGTCTCTGGCAATCTCGGCTGCAATCGTTGCTTCCTGCTCAATTTCCGCATTCAACATTTCTACATATTAGGGAAAAGCAGGACATTCTATGGTCTCCTTGGCGGCATTGAAAGAGTCTTCGTAACAGAGGAAATCTCCAAGCAGTTCCTCTTCTGCACGCCAAGGCTTGAAAAGTTGCAAAAGTGCTAAATAGAAAAACTCCTTTTTTTCAGGAGATTCGCCACTTAATTTTCGATGGTTTACCAAGTGGCATTTTCTTTGCTTGACCAGACATCCCTCACTTCCTATTACAGCATACACTCCTTTCTCAGTATCTTCTTTGATGTTCCTCTTGAATATGTAATTCTGAAGAACCTCATACAGACAAACATTGTCGAGGTGACTGCTTCTATTTGGATAATATGTATCCAACATGTTGGTCTTCAAAATGGCGGTACTGTTTGGCTCCTTTTCCGCCAAATACTGAATTTCCCGCACAGGTTTCAGAACTCGATTACGCGTTGCAGCAAGACCAAGACTCGCCCAAACGATACTCCTGGACTTGGCATAGAGACTTGCTGAAGACAACCGGTCAGAGCATTCGTAAGCTCCAATTTCTCGATGCGACAACATCTTCAGACTGAAACTGTACAACTTCTTGCTGAGGCTCTTTTCATGGGAAATGTCCTCCCACATATCCTTCAATTCTGTCTTCTCTTTTTTGGTGATGTAAGACGTCACATACCGAGCCACAGCCATACAGTTATCAGCCACAAACTGTATATCCATGTTAGCATTCCACATGGACAAAATCACCGGGTTGTAGTCGTTGATGTACTTGGACTCTTCTTCCTCTTCAAATTGTAGGTGTTTTTAGGTGATTTCTTCATGACATTATGTCGCAGCGAAGACATCAAACTGTTTACTCTTCCTTTAGAAATCACCGGTCGTGGAAAGCCGAAACGACATTTGGTGTAGAACTTGTCCTTGTTTCGGAATTTACGACGGCAGTACTTTCCACATCGATGGCTTTGGAAACGCAGAACTTTTTCTCTTAGGCTTTTCTTCTCCTTTGCGTTTGGAACAGCACACGTAGAATACTTTTCGATGAAACTCATCACTGAGTCTTCTGGATCCGTTCCAAATTTAGGTGCATCCTTGATCCACAGCAACATATGTATATGAGGAGCACCTCTTGCTTGGTACTCCTTTCTCCAGAAGAAATCCAACACCTCTCCAAGAGGTGGATTCTTCTTATTCATGATGAAAGACATCATAGCTTCAAATCTATGATTGAAGTACCTACATACATTGACTGGATCCAAAGAGCACAGTTCTCCGGGTGTCTTGAATTCGATGTTATCTACGTTAGCATTTGCCTCTCGTAGAAATTCAAGTAAGTCTTCCCAGCCATACTCGGCACAGCTCAGAGTGAGGAACCATGTGGGAGTACCTAAGTTCCTCAGCATACATTTTAAATCACCATGACGACGGTACCAGTACTCATTAGTACCACGCTGACACGCCATGAGATTAATCAGGTGAGAATCCAAAATACTGTCTTGGACATTGACTTTATCCATAAAGTCACTTGCCGAGATGTTTTGCATGTGTATACCACTTTTCAAGATGTGGTTCACTGCATATGACAGTCCAGACAGATCGCTTTCAAACAGGAGATGAAACAAATAGGGAATGCATTGTCGAAACCTAGCATCTCCTGCATACAATCGCAAAGTCCGGTATTCAGAAGCAGGAATTTGATGAGGTCGCTCATCATATCTTCCTCCCTGACCTGTTGGAAAAAGCTGTGGGAAACACCGAGCTTCCAAACTTTCCTCCCAAACACTAATGGGACTCCCTTTGGCTTGTTTCATTTGAAACAACTCAATAGCATTCCCCATGACTTCCTTGGAATGCAAAGGATGAATACTATAATGTTCATATATTTCTTCACTAGTAGAGGGTTCTACTTTCTCAATTTGACCAGCACACAAATCGCTATCCTCTTCCTCACTTACTTCCTCTTCTGCAACATATACATTCTTATAGTATTTATTATTTTTTTTCAAATACAATGTTGCCTTTTTAACTTTCCTAACATCTACTAAATCTTGCCATATTTTCTTATTCTTTGTCGGAACCCCATTAACTAAGATAACCAGAGGTTCCTCTTCCACTTTTTCTACTCCAATTGTGTTAATGTTTTTCTTCAAATCTAGAGGCAAATAAACAACTCTTCCCTTTAATCCTCTCTGTAAATCTGATGGAGGCAATTTCCCTGTCTTTGGCTCCATTCTTACAATAGCCTGAAAGGGATGGATACTTTGAATCAAAATAGATTCATAAGTATTTAAATCCTTCAATTCAGAAGGAATCTCAACCAATTCCAGATTATTATGAACTGCTCTAGCAGGCATCTGGTTTTGATTTAATTTGCAACAACAATAAGTACACACACGTTGATCCAATCCCAAATCAAAACAATTTTCTACCATCAAGTATGTTGCAAAATCCTTCCATTCACTATTATTTTCCCTTTCACTTTTTGCATATAAATCCACTAACTTAGTCTGATTCTTATAATAAGTGCGTCGACAACACACACAAGTGAAATTTGGCCTCTCACTTGATTTGACCTGAAATGTGACAATTTCCCTCTGGAAATTATCTGTACTGGAAACCTGTACACTATCTTCCACATTACCCGCTTCTTCTTGGTCAATTTCAACATTCTCCTCTTTACTTCCAAAGTAACAAAACTCAATTTCTTTACATATATTCTTCACATCTATTTCAGAACCATGCAAAAGAGCAGCGCATAATTGTTTAAGCATAATTGCTGGACTCTTAGCATAATACAACATTCTAACTAATTTCCTCACTTTATTATGATGCACTGCTAGCATCCTGAAATGATGAAAAACACTCTGGCATACTCTCCTGGAAAGACAAGCCAGTGAATGACCATGCAAACCTGTCACTTCTCTCACTCTGCAAGGATCTAATTCTTGCAACAACCTTATTTTCTGCTTCAAACTTTTCTTATTAAATGACCGTACAAAATCACAAAGCAAATTGATGGAATCCTGTCGCACACTACAAATACTACTACACTTCCAGGTGTACACAGGACCCTTAGCACGTCTTCCTAAAACCTCATTACCTAACACCTCTTCTGCCTCTGTTGTCACAAGTTTTTCTTTTTCAACTGGACAACCATCTTTCACTTCATAAGCACGACCACTGGTGTCAACTGCATGCACCAAATCATTATCCTGGAAATAACTCTCCTCATTAAAAAATGCCTCACAGCTTGAACTATGAATCCATTCTCCAGAAAAAACTTCACAAAAATTACTACGATTAACTATTCTCTTCCATCTACTATTTCTTTTGAAATCATAAATTGCCTTGTTTAGCTTCCTAATTCTATTGATTATCAAAATAAATAACTTACGTTTAATTTCAAATGCCTGATCAATAACTTTCTCAACTTTTTTTTTTCTCTTATAAAAAACCACTTTCTGTTGACCTTTCTTAAAAAATTTTAACAAATTGCCAATTATCCTGTTGCGGAACATTCGTTTACGAATGTCCCTAAACTGTTGTTTCCTTCTACTATCATGCACAGAGTTATCTCTTGCTCTAGCAGTAACATTTTTGATTGGCCTTTCCTTTCCATTTGAATTGCTTCTCTTTTTATGGACTGAAACATTTTCTGTAGTAATATTTTTTTTACTACACATATTTCTTATGAATGTTTTTGTACTCTTACCCGGTGCTTTCTTCGTGACTTGACAAATCTTTTTGTTAGAGGACTGCTGCTTCTTTTGATTCACCTGCTGTCTTTGACGTTTTGCAGCCTTTCTCTCTCTTTCTTTCGTTGGCATGGTGAAATGTTGAAATGATCTGCAGTTGAATCTGTGGTAAAATATATTAAAAAATGTTATTAACCACTATTACCAAACAGTAAATCAATAACAGTGATCAAAAACTTAACACACTACTTGACATTTTAAATAGAAGATTTTTTAGTCCTTGGCAAATTTACAATACAGAAATAGCAGAAAAGAAATGGAATTTATATTCATGTTACCTGTGCTATTTTATATGTGAATCTGATCTAATTTTATGAGCATATTTTAATATTTTATTGAAGACACTACACATAACCTGTTTTTGAAGGTGTCTTTATTTTTAAATTAAACGGTTTACACTTTTACTTTTTATTTATTAGAAATTTTAAAAATAAATGTTTATAGTTCCATAGGCTCAAGCAGGTCAGCTTCCCACCCTATGTCATATAATTCGGACAAATCTGCATCCTCATCACGCTCTTCTTCATCCTCAGGATTTAAATCATCCAAGGGATCAACATCCACTGATGTTTTAATTACAAGTTCAATGATGAGGTCAAAATTAACTGATTGCAGATTGTCGCTCATGTTGATGTTGTCTTTATCTTTAAAGAAAGATAACAACAATGAGATGTTGCAGAGTAAGAGACAAATCTCAGAGATTATAATAGTAAAATTGTTTAACTCTGTGTCCCCTGCACATACTTAAATGTAAAGGGGCAGATTTATGTTAAATGGCACATCCCCAGGCATGCACCAGTTAACGTGCACCGCTGCTCTGCCACCCATGGTGTGCCGTATTTACAATCAGATAGGAGAAAGCTGCGTCAAAACCCTGCGCCTGCTTTAAGCAGGCATAGGTCTTGACGCAACATTGTGGAGATGGGGCACCCCTGAGCCTTGCTTGAGCTGCATCGCACTTGCGATACAACTCCAGCAATCACTACCTTTACAGCACAGATACGTCACGCATCTGTGCCATTTTTGCCCCATGATGCCCCGCATTGTAAATGCAGCACACCATGGGTGGCGGAACAGCGGCGCAGGATGACTGGCACATCCCTGGTGATGCGCCAGTCATCATAAATCTATCCCTAAGCTTCTTATCTTGTTACAGATGAACCGCCATATGTACCATCAAACTATTTTGCATTTCCTAAATAGCAAATTTTAAGGAATAAATAGCAATTCTTTACCAATCCTAATTTGCAATGAGCAAATTGCTAATTGCAAATTACCAATTCATTTCCATGGGCTAGGAGGCTCATAGGAATGAAGGTACAATTTGCGATTAGCAATTAGCTCATCGCAAATTAGGAATTTTTCCAAGGGTGCAGGGGTGTCTCAAGAACACCCTGCTGCACCCCTGAAAAAGAAATTTGGGGGCATATGGCGCACATACATGCCCTAAGGGCATGTATTGGCGTCATATGGCACCTTTTGTTTTTTTAAAAAAAATGCTTTTTGAAAAGAATTCGCAAATTACCACCAACTAGAAGTTGGTGGTATTTTCCAAATCCTTAATGTCATTTTTTACATATTTTTAGTTTGATACATTGCATTTAAGGAATCGCAAAATTTGCAAATCCTTCAGTGCAATCGCAAAATAAGGAATAGCAAATTTTGCTATTCCTTATTTTGCATCAAACTTGTTTGATACATACCATTTGTCTAATTAGCATTCGCAAAGGCTGAAATTTGCAGAATTTTGATCTTTGCGAATGGTAATTAGCTTGATACATATGACCCCAAGTTGGCCTGTCTTGCAACATGGTGCATCTTTTGCATCACTGCTGCATCGGTTTCATGTGGCACGTTTTTTTTACAACATGACACATCTGCCTAAATGCATCAATTTGTAATTTTCTCGCCTCATAGCAAATCTTTTGCACTGCCACTGCATCATAAAAGTGACGCACAGTGGCGCAAAAGAGACATACACCTATCATAAATCTGTCTCTACCATTTTAAATGATTAATCCAGGATGACGATAAGGTGTGGCCTATCCAGAGGTTTGTTTATGGTGAGGCCTACTCACGATTGCAGATTAAAGTTACGCTTGATAAAGAATACAGAGGAGATAATACATGTAAAGGCCTACCAATGAAGTAAGTAATGTCCACTTTATTGCGCCAGTCATCATAAATGTATCCCTAAGCTTCTTATCTTGTTACAGATGAACCGCCATATGTACCATCAAACTATTTTACATTTCCTAAATAGCTAATTTTAAGGAATAAATAGCAATTCTTTACCATTCCTAATTTGCAATGAGCAAATTGCTAATTGCAAATTACCCATTCATTTCCATGGGCTAGGAGGCTCATAGGAATGAAGGTGCAATTTGCGATTAGCAATTAGCTCATCGCAAATTAGGAATTTTTTCAAGGGTGCAGGGGTATCTCAAGAACACCCTGCTGCACCCCTGAAAAAGAAATTTGGGGGCATATGGCGCACATACATGCCCTAAGGACATGTATTGGCGTCATATGGCACCTTTTGTTTTTGTAAAAAAATGCTTTTTGAAAAGAATTCGGAAATTACCACAAACTAGAAGTTGGTGGTAGTTTCCAAATCCTTAATGTTATTTTTTACATATTTTTTGTTTGATATATTGCATTTAAGGAATCGCAAAATTTGCAAATCCTTCAGTGCAATCGCAAAATAAAGAATAGCACATTTTGAATTAAGGACATTTTAAGTCATTTCCACATGTGCAGTGTTTTCAAATTATGATTTGAAAATCGTTTTTGGGGAAAAGGAATGGTTTGCAAAATTATGACAAGGACATAATGGTGTATGCTTCTCTATAAGGCATTTCACTGTCTCTGATGTCATTTTTCCCATATTACATTATAAGACCTTTCCCCATGGAGCACATTCCTTGTAAATATGCTCCCACCTGTGCATGGTGAATTTAGATTTTGACTGTTTGAGTCACATAGCCATGTTAAAAGTGACCCAAAAAAATTGCAAACGCTTTAAAAAAACACATTCATGTGTCTTAAGGACATTTTAAGTCATTTCCCCGTGGACAGTGTTTTGTAAGTGGCGCAAAAGAGGCATACACCTATCATAAATCTGTCCCTAGCATTTTAAATGATTAATTCATGATGACGATAAGGTGTGGCCTATCCAGAGGTTTGTTTAAGGTGAGGCCTACTCAGGATTGCAGATTAAAGTTATGCTTGATGAAGAATACAGAGGACATAATACATGTAAAGCTCTACCAATGAAGTAAGTAATGTCCACTTCATTGCGCCAGTCATCATAAATGTATCCCTAAGCTTCTTATCTTGTTAGACATCAACCGCCATATGTACCATCAAACTATTTTGCATTTCCTAAATAGCGAATTTTAAGGAATAAATAGCGATTCTTTACCATTCCAAATTTGCGATGAGCAAATTGCTAATTGCAAATTACCCATTCATTTCCATGGGCCAGGATACCCATATGAATGAAGGTGCAATTTGCGATTAGCAATTAGCTCATCGCAAATTAGGAATTTTTCCAAAGGTGCAGGGGTGTCTCAAGAACACCCTGCTGCACCCCTGAAAAAGAAATTTGGGGGCATATGGCGCACATAAATTTTAACAACATTCCTTTACCTCAAAAACGATTTTCAATTCATAATTTGAAAACACTGCCCACAGGGAAATTACTTAAAATGTCCTTAAGACACATGAAAGTGTTTTTTGATTGCCTTTCCAGCATGGTTGGGTCACTTTTAACATGGCTATGTAACACAAACATTTAAAATCTAAATTTGCCATGCACAGGTGGGAGCATATTTACAAGCAATTTGCGCCACAGAGAAAGGTCATACATTAAAATGGGAAAAATAACATCAGGGACAGTCAATTGCCTTATAAAGAAGCATACACCATTATGTCCTTGTCATAAATTTAAAAACAATTCCTTTTCCCCAAAAACGATTTTCAAATCATAATTTCAAAACACTGCACATGGGAAAATTACTTAAAATGTCCTTAAGACACATAAAAGCGTTTTTTGATTGCCTTTGCAGCATGTTTGTATCACTTTTAACATGGCTATGTAACACAAACATTCAAAATCTAAATTTTCCATGCACAGGTGGGAGCATATTTACAAGCAATTTGTGCCACATAATTCATAATTTTCTCCTTAAAGCACACTATTCTCTATCTAAATTAAAGAAATATTTTCTCACCTTAGCAAATACTTTGAGTTTAAAAACAGTCTCAGAAACACACCAATTTGTCTTCAGCAGAGCAAAAGGTATGCACTCCAGAGTCTGCAGCTATCAAAAGCACAGAAATGCTGTAATTCTTCACACATATATCTCATGTCACCCAATCAAAACTCTTCCCTCACTTTTTTTCAAATGAAAACCCTTCCCCCCTCTGCCATTTCATGCCTTTTCTGCATGGCAACCACCTCTTGGAAGACGTCTGGTGTTTGCAAGTTCACACAACAATGTTGCAATTGAACTCTGAACTCTCAGTGCACCTGCATATCCAGTGCATTCTTTCATTTAATGATTTTTTATTGACCATTCAAAATACATCTTTCAAATAACTCATCCATGCACCCTAACTTTCTGTTTTCAGCAATCAAAATCCACCAATCACTGTTACTGCTTCATGAACACAGAAACTCCACAGTTTTTTTCATTTTAAACTCTCATTTTTTCAACTGCCATTTCATTGCCACACTTCATCTGACTGCAGGAGAACCTTCTCTCACCATGTTTTCTGTCTGGATTGTTGGACATAGTTATATCCACTGGGCTCACAGGTATGCTGAGAACAGAAAATTACCTAACCTCAATTTACAAGATGTGGAAATTAAGTGGTTTGGCCACAGAGGATTAAAATGTCACCAATTGATACCATTGGTGAAAACCTTTATGCATTTGCCCAAACCTGACCTGTTAATTGTGCACTGTGGAGGTAATGATTTGGGCACTTTGACTGGGGTAGGTCTGGAAATGCTTTTAAAGGACACCTTTGAGCAATTAATGGCACTTTTTCCTCAGACTGCCTTGGTATATTCAAATATATGCCAAAGACAGAAATGGAGGTGGTCAAACCAATTTTGTCCACAAATTGAGAAGTCGAGGAAGCATGTAAACAAATCTGTTTCAGCTTACATGAGAGACCATGGAATGGGCTCCCTGTACAACAATAACTTGCGTTACTACATGCAAGATATCTACAGAGGAGATGGAGTTCACTTCTCAGATGAGGGCAACAGAATTTTCACTCTGAATTTAAGACTGTGCATTGGTACCTACTTATAAGTACCTAAATGTACCATAAACCCAAAAGCTCTTCTCAGAGCTACCCTACATCTGATCACTCACAATTATTATTTTACTCTAACTTTTTTCACTAATTTTCAACAAAGTACGCTCCCCGGGGCGCTACCCGGTACGCGAACCGGGAGCTAACCTCGCGAAATGTTTTTAAAAAATAGTTTTTTTTCACACATATAAGCCTCCTCAGCCACCCTCACAAAACCTAGGGGGTCAAGATAAGTCTACCGTGCCCCCTTCTACCCATTCTGGACATTATTTGCCCTCCATTTTGTATCTTAATTCGACCGAAACACAAAATGGTGGACTCCCGTAACGCTTAAGGTTCGCGAACCGGGGCGCTCAACGGTTCGCGTACCGGGTCGCTCCCTGGGAAGCGCACCATCAAAAAAGGTGGGAAAGTAGTTTACAGAAAAGCCACTGGAGACAATTTCACCAAATATAGATTAGCTCATACTACATACCAATCCCTAGCATTTTCACAAATTTGATTGGAATTCCATTTAGCCATTTAGCCTGTAGACCTCTCTAAATACCCTGAGGTAAATTACTTCTCAAAACACATCTGAAGTGTTGGAATTGACAACCAATTAAAATGTTACTTTCATTTTCTACTTTTTTTACCTGACATTTGATTGGTTATGTACCTGAATATATATAAAAGAAGAGAATGAAACACAGCCATTTTGACTACTACTTCCTGGTGTACATTTCAATTGGATTTTCACTAAGCACTTCAACTTCTTTCTAAAGGTAAGTTGTTATTTTAAAAACTGAACTATATTGTGCACTATCAGTTAATATGGTAAACTTTTTCTGATAGTTATATACTATCCCTCTGTAGTAGTTATAGATTTAGATAGACTTCTCTGTTATAGTTATGGATGGAGTTAGGCTTCTCTTTTATAATTATGAATTTACTTACGTTAAATCACATACACTTTTTTATATTCCTACTTCCACTCTGATACTATACACTGCCCAAAGATAAATTCTCTGTTAAGAAATGCCTATCTAAAATTAATCCCAACAGTGCCCTATCTCTACTAATATATATTTTTTTTATCCAAATTTCAGGCAACATGGAAGGCGAACAGAAAGTTTCATTTCAAATTGTCCTGCAACAGAGCAGCCAATAAATAATTGATCCAAATTATATAGAATTTATGGATGAAACTTGGGACCAAGAACTACTGCAATGTGTGCAAGCAGTGGATGACCTCCTTCAAAATGAGGACATTTTACACCCTCATAGATTACAAGCTATGTTCAATGAAAATGACGACATTTCAGACAGTGAAATGTTAGAAATGTTATTAAATTTTGAAACACAATCACAATAATAAATAATTGCTTGAAAAATAAAAAAAAATAAAAAATAATCAACAAAACCAACAATCAATTAACATACAGTATTTGAAAAGTCTATCATTCATTTTTCATTGCAGTACGCTGCCCAGAACGCTTCCCGGTTCGCGGACCGGGCGCTACCCACGCAAAAAAACAAAATTATTTTTTTTTTTTTTTGCCCCGCGGGGCCCTTTTAAAACCTCCACATTAAACCTAGGGGGTCAGGGAGGATCTAGTATGCCCCCTTATGGTTATTTCCCCCTTTGTTTTGGCCTCCTCTTGTCTCTCAATCCTACCGAGAGACAAGATGGCGGCCGCTCCGGACTGTTTAGAATGTTGACAGACACCGGAGAACCAATCAGCTTCGCTACGCGAAGTTCCGGTACGCGTAAGGTCCGCGAACCGGAGCGCTGCCCGGAGCGCGCTTACAGATATATATCTTATTTTAAACGTTAATTTCTCAAAATCCACTGGAGCACATATATTGAGACCTACAAAAGGCACATCGGGCTACCAGTCCCTACAATTTTGCCAAGTTTCGTGCAAATCCATTCAGCCGTTCAGGCTAAAAGTGAGGCCAACCGCCCTATGGAAAACTCAATGTTAAAAACACGTTTTGGGACCCCCCTTTTTTCTCGACCCCCCCTGGACGAACCCCCCCCAAATTTCCAGGGGCTGCTCAGAAACAAAATGTTCCATTTTCCAGAAAATTTCAGCCAATTCCGTCCACAAACGCCAAAGTTATTAGACATAGAATTTTCAAAAATCCCATAGGGAAAAAATCCTAACTATATATACCTACTGGCGACCGCCAGTAGGTAATATACACACACATATATATACATGCATATGCATATATATGCATATATATGTGTATATGTGTGCGTGTAGAGAGAGGTAGAGAGGTAGAGGTGTAGAGGTGTAGAGGTAGAGGTAGAGAGGTGGTGGTAGAGAGGTAAAGACTAGTAGAGAGAGAAGTAGAGAGAGGTAGAGAGTAGAGAGTGAGTAATAGAGAGTAGAGAGTGAGTAGTAGAGAGTAATAGAGAGCAGTAGAGAGAGAAGCAGAGAGTGAGTAGTAGAGAGTAGTAGAGTGAATAGTAGAGTGAGTAGTAGAGAGTAATAGAGAGTGAGTAGTAGAGAGTGAGTAGTAGAGAGTAAGTAGTAGAGTGAGTAGTAGAGAGCAGTAGAGAGTGAGTAGTAGAGAGTAGTAAAGAGTGAGTAGTAGAGAGTAGTAGAGAGTGAGTAGTAGAGAGTGAGTAGTAGAGCGTGAGTAGCAGAGAGTGAGTAGCAGAGAGAGAGAATAGTAGACAGTAGTAGAGAGTGAGTAGTAGAGAGAGTAGTAGAGAGTGAGTAGAAGAGAGTAGTAGAGAGTGAGTAGTAGAGTGAGTAGTAGAGTGAGTAGTAGAGAGTGAGTAGTAGAGAGTAGTAGAGAGAGAGTAGTGGAGAGTGAGTTGTAGAGAGTAGTAGAGAGTGAGTAGTAAAGAGTGAGTAGTAGAGAGAGAAGTAGAGAGTGAGTAGTAGAGAGTAGTAGGTAGTGAGTAGTAGGGAGTGAGTAGTAGAGAGAGAGTAGTAGAGAGTTGTAGAGTAGCAGAGAATGAGTAGTAGAGAATGAGTATTAGAGAGTAGTGGAGTAGTAGGGAGTGAGTAGGAGAGAGTAGTGGATAATATTCCAAAGTTTGGAACAGAACCACTTGCACAACAAGTCCAATCAAATCATATCACTTAGAGTCCTTATTGAAGCGCTGAATCTTGGTGTATATTTAAATGCTTTTATTTTCTTTAAGTTTATGTACCACAGCCAGCCGTCGCGTTTCGTTCTGTACAACAGAACTTCTTCAGGGTGTTCTTATTTCTTTCAAGTTATGTCGGTATCCTGTTGTCATATAACTAGATATTTCTTCCAAATGTTAGATGAGTCGTAAGTACATTCTTCTTCAAAGTGACTGGGTATCAATTTTACCCACACAATTCGGGCAGACTTGAGTAATTTATAGCATCCTCAAAGTCAGTCTTTCAAAAATTCCAAAGTATTAGACATGATAATCCAAATCCAAATGTTTCTCAAGAAAAGTCATTTTCAATCGTTCGGAATATCGGCTTTTGGGCAGATATGACCCACGGACACGGTTTATGACTTTTCTTGAGAAACATTTGGATTTGGATTATCATGTCCTATACTTTGGAATTTTTGAAAGACTGACTTTGAGGATGCTATAAATTACTCAAGTCCATGGATGCTGCTGGGAACGCCCCCAGCAACACCCATTGCACGGCCCTTTAACGCAGGACACTGCGTTAAAGGTACTGATATTTATCAGGCAGGATTACGCCACAAAAAGTGGCTTAGTCTTGCCTGATAAATATCACACAGTCTTCTGCGCCACCGGAACGTCACAAAAAGTGACGTTCCGGAGGCGCAAGGGGCTCATAAATAAGGCACCATAGGTTTCACACTCGTTATAGTAAGGAATTAGCATTTAAAAAACCTTTGAAATTCACTGAAAAAACTATAGGTTTCACACCAGTTATAGTTAGCTGGACATTTTACTCATACAAAACCATTGAAATTCCCCCGTTATAGTTAGTTGTACTCACTATAACTTGCGCGCCCGCAATCCACTGCTGATGATGTCACATATTACATCATTCATGACATGGTCAGTGACATCACTGATGACATCTCAAATGACATCACTGATGACATCACTGATGACAACATCCAGTAAATGTGGTTTGCTTTGATATAAATATGTATTATAAATACACTACTTTGCATTGAAGAATGAGAGGATATATAAATATAAATGTGTGAATGATGGATTTAGTAACAGTGTCATTGATTGTTTCCTTGACTAATTTGTAGAGTCTTACTATATATAATATGTAGTTATTTAACTGTGTTAAAGTCTTTATTGCTTTGACTTAATTGGTATATTAAAGACGATATTTGTTATTGGGTTTTTAACTGAGTATTTGTATGGGTAAATGAATGTCTATGTGGTTTGGTGGGGGGTATGTAATTGCCTAAAAATGTGTGAATAGTTCATTCAGTAGGTAAATGAGGTTAAGACTACATGTTATAACACTTGTTTCAGTGAGTGTATATGTTTATGGGTGTGGTGGTGATTAAATATGTCTCTCAATAGTATATCTCCAATAAATTTGCATAAAAAAAGCAGTGTATGTTACAATTATATCTAATTAAGTGAGCCTAAAACTTAGTGATTGTATGAGTCACTGTATGGAGAACTGAATATTTCTAATAGTCATTTTATAACACGCTAAGTGTAGAGATGAAGAGATGAAGTGGTGTTTCTAGAAGTGTGTAGGTGAGTAAATGTAAGTATGATCCATTGTTTGCATAAGTCAATAAGATGTCTTTATAAGTGAATACAATGTGTGCTGGTGTGTAATGTTGAAATAGGCGTATAAGTATATTTGTTAGTGTTCTGTTAATTATTCACTGCATATAACACTGAATCTATAGGTAAGTGATTAGATGTGCATATAGATCTATGATTCACTGAGTGGATGTGTAGAAAATACTATTGATGTGTCAATGGTTTGAAATAGGGCACTTTCTATTTTACAGTGAGTGAACAATATTATACTAGTGTGTGACGAGGTGTATTTCATTGTCACATGGATGATGTCATCAGTGATGTCATCAGTGATGTCATTTGAGATGTCATCAGTGATGTCATCAGTGATGTCACTGACCATGTCATGAATGATGTAATATGTGACATCATCAGCAGTGGATTACGGGCAAAGGAGTTATAGTGAGTACAACTAACTATAACGGGGGAAATTCAATGGTTTTGTATGAGTAAAATGTCCAGCTAACTATAACTGGTGTGAAACCTATGGTTTTTTCAGTGAATATATATATATGTTTTGTAATTGGTTAAAGCCGCGCCAATGAAGCGTGAGTAACATTTTCAAAAGAATGGTAGCTGAGCAGAATTGGCAAATGGTTTTAGCACTGAGGAAGGTAAAATACCGAAATGCATTTGCGAAAATAAACCATTCGTCCAAAGATCCCTGAGTGTGCTCCGTATGTTTTGGAGTTGTTGTGTAACAAGACGGAGTCACCTACCGTAACGGAAGCAACCACTGCAGTGTTCGGCCATCTGGTGAACAGTGTTGTGGAATAGTTTTGATGTGCCTGAACTACCGCCGCCAGCGCTGGTATTATGAGGGAGTCGGCTAATCAGTACGGGGTACCTCAACAAGCCAAGAGATACCCGCGAGCGTCTGTGCATTTTCTAACGGCGGGAAGCAAAGGGACTACACTCAACTTAATGTACAATTGAAGGCTTCACCATCGCCAAAATGATGAAAAAGCCAAGAACATTTAATACTTTGATAACGGATATAGACTACAAAGGTGCATCATGGGACATTGAGTCCCCGCTGATCCGCTATCTGTTATATCCTATGCTTTCTTATTTCCTTTGTTTTTCTGCAATCCCCTTCATTGTATGTATTCTATCATATGGTTGTATCCTAGTGCCTTGGTTGCTAGGTTACTCTGGAATGATATACCTCTGATCTTCAGTTGAAGACTGAAGCTTCTTGGATGTGCACTCTGATTGATCTAGTGCTGTACTTGATGTTCCTGAATAAACTTAATTATAACATAATTTGGCGACGAGGTGGTCAAGTCAGCATTTTTCACGAACCTACGCCCAAATTCAACTTGGAAAAAGATCTTATCAGACTTCAGTGTTCATCACTGCTTTCTCTGAAATTTTATGAACTTGGAATACTTCAACTCGTTTTTATGAACTGCCTTAAAGACTTGGATTCCTGCTTACTACTAAAAAAAAAAGAACTTCATATTCTACTAAGATAAGTTCTAATATTTATTCTCCTTTATTTTATTTTAAAAAAAAAGAGGGAATATATATATCAAATTCTATTGGGAGCTTCGCTGCATTTCTTATTTTATTAATTAATTCGATGCAGGCTCATAGATTTGTTTTCAAATGGCCTTGGAGTTTGTTTTTTCTTAACTATTTTCTCTTTTGTTGAAAATAACTGTTCCTGCTTTCATTTTTCGTTTACTGTTTTCTTATGACTTCTTCGTTTTTACCTCGATAATTTTTCATTGACTTTCGCAACATTTAATTTCAATTTTTTTGTAATTTTAAGTCATCGCGACATTCAAACTTATCAACTGACAGTTCTTTACTCACTCAGAACCTTCATGTTTCAAAGATCACCATTCTTTGACGTCTCCTTTCCTCGATCAGCGGCTTGAGCAACACGTCACGTCTCCTTCACATCAGCGGCCTGAACAACAGAATACGTCATCACGATTTGACGCCCACGTCAACACGTCATTTCGTACTACGCAGCGGCCATTTTGGGTTGCTAAGCAACGTTGAATCTTCTTTGTACATGTATTGCTCCCGTTGAAAGCTTCGTCTTCACATACAGTTACGAGGTATTTTACGTTTTATTATTCAATTCATTTACTCATTTCCTTCGCTGATACACACAGCTCCTTGACTTTGTTCATGCGACGTGTATCATTTACGCTGATACACACAGCTGACCTTAACTTTTAAAATATGTATTCGTCTTCGCTGATACACACAGCTGAAATTGATTTTTAAACGACGTGTATCATTTACGCTGATACACACAGCTGACATTATCTTTTAAGTTACATTCTCCACCTACGCTGATACACACAGCTGATTTTGATTTTCTACGATGTGTATCATTTATGCTAATACACACAACTGATATTCAATTTTAATGCTTTATTCATCTATGCTGATACACATTATTTAATTCAATTTTGAAACTACATGAATTATTTACGCTGATTCATACAACTATCAACTACGTATTTAATTACAATTTTGTCTCTTATTTACTATTTACATACAATTCAACCTCTACTTGTTGATATAATATACAAGTTTTGTTGTTATTTATTTTCTACTGAATTATAATGGCTCAACAAACTGCAGTTCTTCCATCTTCTTTTCTCCCTGAACCAGGTACTCCAAAAATTAAATGGACTCATTGGTTCAAAGCCTTTAATAGTTACATTATCGCTATTGATGCTGTGAAATTTTCTGCTGTTAGGAAAAATGCAATTGTGTACAGTGCTTTAGGTGCTGAAGGTTAAAGAATCTTTGATCACCAACCTCCTATCACTAGACCTCCTTCAGATGATTGGAATGAGTATACTGAAGCCATTGCATGCTTAGAGAAATATTTTAAAGACGAACCGAGTGTAATTGTTGAAAGACACAAATTTTATACCCGTAAACAAAGAGAATACGAAAAAATTGATATATTTTTAGCTGAGTTGAGGGTCTTAGCTGCAACTTGTGAATTTGAAGGTCCAATTGATCAATACCTCAGAGACCAAATTGTTGTAAATTGTTTCAGTAACAAAGTTCAAGATTGGATTTTATGCTGTCGAAATCCCTCACTCTTAGAAACGTTAGAATTAGCTAGAGGAATTGAAAGATCTGCTTTTGCCTCTAAAGAATTGAGCAATAATAAACCCACACATGTGGATTTAGTAAACAAGATTTCTTCTCAAAATAGTAATCAACGTGTTCAACCTCCTAAACTTGAGTGGAAGAAAACTGACAAACCTCCTGCTTGTTTTAGATGTGGGTCTAAATCACATCTCGCTAATTCGACTTCTTGTCCTGCCTTAAAGAAACAATGCTCTAATTGTAAAAAAATTGGTCACTTTGCTGCAGTATACAAATTCAAGTCTAAAACAATGTACCTTGAAGTTACTAATTCTGAAGAAGTATCTAGTATTAGTGAAGAGCAGATTGTAAAGAAAATGTTGTTGTCTGTTGACATGATAGACAGCCATGAGGATGCTTCTGCCTATGATCCTGTGTGTGATTTAAAAATTGGTGAGGTACTTGTTAAGGTTACTGTAGATTCTGGATCTCCTATTACCATTATTGCTGACTTTCTTTTCTTAGAACATTGGAAAGAAATTTTACTTTTGCCTCCTGACATTCGTACTGTTGCATTTAATGGGTAGGTTATTGACCTAATGGGTTATTTCACTGATAGCCTAACTTTGAAGATCGTTCTATTCAGGCAAATATTTATGTAGCTAAGAAAGGTTATAATGTCTTGGGTTGGAAAGATCAAGGAAAATTCCCTTTAGTTTTAAGACCTGGTACTAATAACCCCATTTCTTTAGAACGATCTACCACATTTAATGCTCTGGTTACTGAAGAATTGTCCTTAGAGGGTATCATGAGTAAATACAGTGCTGTATTTTCTGATAATCTTGGTTCAGTTAAGGGTTTCGAACACAGAATCATTTTGAAACCTGATGCTGTTCCAGTGATTCATAAGGTCAGACATTTTCCTCTAAGTATCATGGAAAAATTGAAAACTCATCTTCTTCAGTTGAGTAAGGATGGGGTCATTGAAAACATCAATTCTTCTTTGTGGGTTTCTCCAATTGTAGTCGCACTTAAGAAGAACTGTGATGAGCTCAGGTTGTGTGTAGACCTTAGAGCTTTGAACAAGAATATTCAAATGGAATGTTTTCCCGTCCCACGTATTCAAGACATGCTAGCTCAATTGAGAGGTACAAAAGTTTTCTCTACTATAGATTTACGAGCAGCATATCATCAGATTGAGTTATGTAAAGAGTATAGGGATTTAACTGCTTTCAATACTCCCTTTGGGCTCTATAGATATCTGAGGTTACCTTTCGGTCTTGCCTCAGCAGCATCAGTTTTTCAGAAATTAATGTTTCAGTTGTTTGGGGAAGTTCGTGATGTTTTAGCCTACCAGGATGACATCTTGATATCTACTAATACTGTTGAAGAACATCTCATCAAATTAGATCAAGTCATTGGCATTTTGAATGATCATGGTATGACTGTTAAAAAACAGAAGTGTAAATTTCTCCTCAGTGAGGTTGAGTATCTTGGTCATACCATCTCTCATAAAGGCATTACTCCTAAACGTGATCAGTTGCAAGGCATTCGTGATTGTGCTCAACCCAGTAACAAAGATCAGTTGAGATCATTTTTGGGTTTAAGTGAATTCTATTCAAGATTTGTACAGAATGTTGCACATGTTAGTGAGCCTTTGAGGTTGCTTACCAGGAACAATGTTAAATTTGTGTGGGGTGAGGAGCATAAATTGGCTTTTAAATCTTTAAAGGATCTAATCATAGGAGCTCCAGCACTCAAACCTTTTGATGAGAACTCTCTTTCTTTCATTACAGTAGATGCTAGTAATGCTGGTTTAGGCGCTGTACTGAGTCAAGTCGATGGTGGTAATGAAAGTGTTGTTACCTTTGCGTCCCGTCAACTCTCCTCTTCGGAAAGAAATTACAGTACAATTGAAAAGGAGGCCTTAGCTTGCATTTGGGTAGTTAACCACTTTTCTACGTATGTTTGGGGTCGTGAATTTGTAGTGGTGTCAGACCACAAACCATTGATCTTTATCTGGAATGACAAAGGTTTAAGGAATGCTAGTCCAAGATTAAGTCGACTTTTTTCGAAACTTTATGATTTTAATTTTGTTATGAGACACATTCCAGGTGGAAAAAACTTCACTGCTGATTTCTTGTCTAGATTTCCTTCAAGTTCTCTACAGTTTTCTCTAATTCTTGATGACAAAGAAGTGGTAGTTAATTTACTGGATGGTTTGGTTTTGGCAAGGGATGTTGTTTCTGAGTCTGACTGCATTAAGGCGTCGTTGCAGGATCATTCCTTTTGTACTTTAAAAAAGTATATTGCTGAGGGTTGGCCAAGAGAAAACCTAATTGATAAAGATCTTCTCCCTTTTTCCAAAGTCAGAGATGATTTAAGTTTGGAGGGTGATTTCATTTTGAGGGGTTTTTCTCTTATTCCTCCTGTCTCTATTCGAGACAAGATTATCAACATTGCTCACAAAGGTCATGGTGGGATTACAAGTACCAAGAAGAGGCTGAGACTTCATTATTGGTGGCCAGATATGGACATTTGTGTGGACACCTTTTTGAATGGTTGTATTGAGTGTTCTCATGCTGAGAAATCCTTACGTACTGTTAATAAACCTTTATGTCCTGTTGTCTTTCCTGACAGTCCATGGGAGAAACTAGGCATGGATTTCCTAGGATCCATTGGTGGTTTAAATCAGGGTTTTAGATTTATACTTACCATAGTTGACTATCACTCCAAATGGGTTGTCTTTGAGTTTTTGAAGGAACCTAATACTAGCAATGTCATAAAATGTCTTAAAAAGCTTTTTTAATCTGAGGGAATTCCAATTTTTTTTGTGTCAGACAACGGTGTACAATTCGTGTCACATGAGATGAAAAGTTTTTTGAACAATTTTGCCATTAAGCATCTTACCACTGCTTTATATTCCCCGCAAGGTAATGGCTTGGTGGAAAGAGTGAATCGTGTCTTGAAGGATGCAGTCCAGTTAGCTGTTTCTTCTGGTCTTTGTGTTCAGGATGTTGTCAGTGACAGAATTTGGTCATATAACAATACGCCGCATTCGACTACTGGAGTAACACCCTTCCTTTTGTTAAGAGGGAGACAATCTTTTAATGAATTGTCTCCTGGTTGGGTTTTTAACAAAACCTTTCATGAAAAGGATGTACCTGATTTAGATCAAGTTAAGGGTAAGGTTGAATCTGCTCAGATTAAATCCAAAATTAGGTATGATCAAGATAAACATGTGAAAGAAATTTCTTTGGACATTGGTGACAAGGTTAGAATCAGAAGACCATGTAAGGTTAAGGGGTCAAAATTCTATCCGGAAACAACTATTGTTCAAATCAGTAAACATGCTGTTAAGGTAATTGGTGGCAAGTGGTGGAGTAAAAGAAGTGTTTCCAAGGTAAAGAATTTGAATCTTGATCTTATTGAAGTTGAGACTAATGCTTTATCTCCTTTGTTGAGTGATGCTTGTAGCCTTAGTACTCATGATCCTCCTGCTCATAATCTAAATATGGATGATGGTGAGATGTTTTTGTCTGCTGACAATCCAAATGTGGATGGGGATGAGATGCTTTTGTCTGCTGACAATGTGACTACTGACAATTGTAAGACGTTTTTTCCTGATGTATCTGTCCCTTGCTCAAGGACCACTAGAATTAAGTTTAAACCTAAATATTTAAATGATTATACCACTTGATATGTTCTTTCTCTGTATAACTTTTACTTCTTTTATTTTGCCTATTTTTTAACATGTTTTGTTTTTCCTTTGTTTGTTATGGGAAAGGAGGTGTGTTATATCCTATGCTTTCTTATGTCCTTTGTTTTTCTGCAATCCCCTTCATTGTATGTATTCTATCATATGGTTGTATCCTAGTGCCTTGGTTGCTAGGTTACTCTGGAATGATATACCTCTGATCTTCAGTTGAAGACTGAAGCTTCTTGGATGTGCACTCTGATTGATCTAGTGCTGTACTTGATGATCCTGAATAAGCTTAAATCATTAAGTTTACTTACTTCTCCTGTCATCCTTTGGACATCCTTTGGACATAATACTATCTCTGCCCAATGTGGGATGTGCTGTTTTGTAATTGGTTGAAGCCGCGCCAATGAAGCGTGAGTAAAATTTTAAAAAGAATGGTAGCTGAGCAGAATTGGCAAATGGTTTTAGCACTGAGGAAGGTAAAATACCGAAATGCATTTGCGAAAATAAAACATTCTTCCAAAGATCTCTGATTGTGCTCCGTATGTTTTGGAGTTGTTGTGTAACAAGACAGAGTCACCTACCGTAACGGGAGCAACCGCTGCAGTGTTCGGCCATCTGGTGAACGGTGTTGTGGAATAGTTTTGATGTGCCTGAACTACCGCCGCCAGCGCTTGTATTCCTATTAGGGAGTCGGCTAATCAGTCTGGGGTACCTCAACAAGCCAAGAGATACCCCCGAGCGTCTGTGCATTTTCTAACGGCGGGAAGCGAAGGGACTACGCTCAACTTAATCTACAATTAAAGGCTTCACCGCCACAGCACTTTAATAGGCAAAATTATGAAAAAGCCAAGAACATTTAATACTTTGATAACGGATATGGACTACAAAGGTGCATCATGGGACATTGAGTCCCCGCCGATCCGCTATCTCTGCCCAATGTGGGATGTGCTGTTTTGTAATTGGTTGAAGCCGCGCCAATGAAGCGTGAGTAACATTTTCAAAAGAATGGTAGCTGAGCAGAATTGGCTAATGGTTTTAGCACTGGGGAAGGTAAAATACCGAAATGCATTTGGGAAAATAAACCATTCTTCCAAAGATCCCTGAGTGTGCTCCGTATGTTTTGGAGTTGTTGTGTAACAAGACGGAGTCCCCTACCCTAACGGAAGCAACAGCTGCAGTGTTCAGCCATCTGGTGAACGGTGTTGTGGAATAGTTTTGATGTGCCTGAACTACCGCCGCCAGCGCTGGTATTCCTATGAGGGAGTCGGCTAATCAGTCTGGGGTACCTCAACAAGCCAAGAGATACCTGCGAGCATCTGTGCATTTTCTAATGGCGGGAAGCGAAGGGACTACGCTCAACTTAATCTACAATTAAAGGCTTCACCATCGCCACAGCACTTTAATAGGCAAAATGATGAAAAAGCCAAGAACATTTAATACTTTGATAACGGATATGGACTACAAAGGTGCATCATGGGACATTGAGTCCTCGCCGATCCACTATCTCTGCCCAATGTGGGATGTGCTGTTTTGTAATTGGTTGAAGCCGCGCCAATGAAGCGTGAGTAACATTTTCAAAAGAATGATAGCTGAGCAGAATTGGCAAATGGTTTTAGCACTGAGGAAGGTAAAATACCGAAATGCATTTGTGAAAATAAACCATTCTTCCAAACATCCCTGAGTGTGCTCCGTATGTTTTGGAGTTGTAACAAGACGGAGTCACCTACCGTAACGGAAGCAACCGCTGCAGTGTTCGGCCATCTGGTGAACGGTGTTGTATATATATATATATATTCATATATAGATATATATATTACCTACTGGCATCGCCAGTAGGTAGTTATAGTTAGGATTGGCTACCATAGGAAATCCGCAACATTCTCTTGGGAATAACTCTGGCGCCGGTTGAGGCATTTGTGTGTAATTTTCCCAAATTTTGGCCAGCTCCGCTCCGCTCCTTCCCTGGAAGTTTCGGGGGGATTCGTGGAGTGAGGGCTGAGAAAAAAGGGGGTCCCAAAACGTGTTTTCCCCATGTTAATTTCCATAGGACGGTCTGACAAGTCTACAGCCCGAACCGCTGAACGGAATTACGCCAAACTTGGCAAAATGGTAGGAACTGGTAGGCAGATGTGCCTTTGCTATGTTTGGGGAAAATTGCTCCAGTGTTTTTTTTAAAATTAACTTCAAAAACACATATATATCTATAAGCGCTCTCCGAGCGCTCACAGGTGCGCGTACCGGGGAGCGCACCCGGCGCGCTACGGGAGTGCGCAAGCGTAAAGCTGATATGATGTCGGGTGTCCGTCAACATTCTAAACAGTCCGGAGAGTCCGCCATCTTGTGTCTCAGTAGAATCGTGAAAAAGAAAGGGGAAATAATTAAAAGGCGGCAGAGTAGACACCCCCTGACCCCCTAGGTTTTCTAAAGGGGGGCCAAGCAGGACCTAGAAGGGGAATTATTATTATTTCTTTTTTTTTTTTGCGGGGTAAGCGCGGGGGCGCTCCCAGGTGCGTTCTACGGTACGCGCACCCTGCGCGCACCACGGGGGAAAACAGTGTAAAAAAAATAGAGTAAAAAATAAGGTAGAGTGTTTAGAGGTAAGTTAGCTCTAGGTAGGTACCAATGCAGAGTCTTATATTCAAGACGAAAACTCTATTCCCCTCATCTGTAATATGCACACCATCTCTCCTATAGTTGTCTTGCATGTTGTAACGCAAGTTGTTGTGGTAAATGGAACCCATACCATAGTCTCTGAGGTAAGCAGAAACAGATTTATTCACATGTTTCCTTGCTTTCTCAATCTGTGGACAAAATTGGTTGGACCAGTTCCATTTTTGCCTTTGGCATATATTAGAAAATACCAAGGCAGTTTTTCGAAAAAGTGACATCAATTGCCCAAAGATGTCCTTTAAAAGCATTTCCAGACCTACACCAGTCAAAGTGCCTAAGTCATTTCCACCACAGTGCACAATTATAAGGTCAGGGTGTGGTAAATGCATAAAGGATTTTACCAATGGTATCAATTGGTGACTCCTCAATCCTCTCTGTCCAATCCATACGATGTCCACATTTGGTAAATGAAGATTGTAAATACCTCTGTTAGCTGCGTATTTTTGACTCCAGTGGACATAGCTATGACCCACAAACCAGACTTTTGTCATTGTGAAGGTAGATGTGCTTCAAGTCAGATGAGTTGTGGAAATGAAATGGCAGTTTGATTATGAAAAAAAGTGGTTGTGAATCAGTGCAGTTGAATAACCATCAATTATTGGAGCTTTGTTAAAAATCTCCACTGAAAATTAGGGTGCATGCTTTTTTTTTGTAAGTCGTCATTTCAATGGTTGAGAAAAAGTCAGTTAAAGAAAGATTGCATTTCATTAGCTAGTAGATTGAGAGGTCAAACAGCCTTGAAGGATTGTTTTGCAACATAGTATGATGAACTTGTGAACTGTGTGCTGGTTTAAGAGGGAGTTACCATGGTTACAGGGTAAATGAGCACTGGGAGGGATGGGTGAATGTTATGTGAGTTTCAAAGGCTTGAAATGTACAACCAATTAAAAAGTGCAGTTTGGTTTTTAATTTGTGTGCGAACAATTTTTATTGGCTATGTACAAGAATATGGGTCTTAAATGAGAAAGAATCTGTGCCATTATTGAAAGGCTCCAGTGAAGGTAGCATTATTCAGAGATTCTGCTTAAGAATATCTGTTCACTGTGACTGACACTGTTTTACATCTTCCAAAGCATTTTTAAAGGTGAGTAATGATTGTTTTAAAAAAGATAGAGAGCTTAAAGATTTTTGACAAGTATCATAGTGAGTGTCTGTGTGAATTAAGGAATTATATTTTTACCTTTTTCCATAATGTTAGCTGTGTGTTTATAAGGTAGTCTTCTTTATAAATTGTTTTTTATGCATGGATTCAATGCTGGTTTAGAAATTGTGTAATGATTTCATTGGACTTGTAAATATGCTCCTTTTTTTGAAGTGCTTTCTGCAACCTTTAGCATGGGTGGAAGCAGTGAATCAGTGACCGTCCTGACGCTCTCAGAAGCGGTCGCTCCCTGCTCCCTGCTCCTGTGGTATCGTTATTATACTCGCTGCTCTGCCTGTGATACTTTTTATTTATAACCTATTACTTGCCTTTGTCATTGCATTGCGCCGCATTTATTGAAGCCACAAGCGTGTGCATATTAATTTATTTATAGCGCTCTGCCGATTGAAGCCACAAGCGTGTGTTTATTTATCTATTTATAGCGCTCTGCCAATTGAAGCCACAAGCGTGTGTTTATCAATCTAATTATAGCGCTCTGCCGATTGAAGCCATAAGCGTGGGTATATTAACCCATTCACAGCGCTCTGCCGATTCCTGCACTTTCCCTGTCTCAGACGCGCATGCCCAGCTGTTGTGTGTGCTAGCTGCTACTTAGCATAGCGCCTGTGTTATTATCACATTGCCGAGTGCTCCTCATTAATTTTAAAAAGCATTGGAACCGCCACTCACTCGGTGTGCCCCTTCCTGTGCAAATTGGACTCGGATGCCATTTTGTTTGTTGTTTGTGCCTCAGAGCCCGTCCTCTCCGCCCGATCCCGCCTCCCTGCTGACCCTCCCTCGCCCCTCCCCCCACTATTCTTTTATGATAGATGCTCTCGCACGCGCAGCGTCCACGCGCTGCGGCCACGCCGAAGGTGCGCCAAAGGTAAGCCCGTCTGCGCCCGTCCGCGCCTGGACCGCGCCAAGCGCCCATCCCCCTGCTCTATGCCGCTCCCAACCCCCCAGAGTAACTTATGATGCCGCTACTCTCCTCGCCCTCAACGCCGGACGCTCCCCACTTTGCTGCGAAGCTACCCCAGGACGTACCCACGGCCCATTCTCCTGCCTCTCCTGTAAGTTCAACTGCTTCAGGACCCTCACCAAACACACCTCCTCCACACACAGCTCCGAACCCAACGACTTGAAATGCATCCTACTGAACACCCGCTCGGTCCACAGACATGCAACCGAACTCTGGGACCTAATCGACACTGCGTCACCTGACATCGCCTTCCTTACTGAAACATGGATGAATGCATCTTCTGCCCCCGACATCGCCATAGCCATACCGGACACTTACAAGATCATTCGAAAAGACCGCACCGATCAAACTGGAGGAGGCATCGCCATCGTCCACAGAAACACCATCAAAATTACAACCAGCTCTGACGTCAATCTTGCAACCGCCGAACACCTCCACTTTCAGATCCACACCGACCCCAGGACCACACTTAGAGGAACCCTCATTAACAGGCCCCCAGGCACCCGATCTCAATTCAGCGACGACATCACTGACTTCGTCAGCCCGCACGCCCTCGCCTCCGAGAACTACATTCTTCTAGGAGACCTCAACTACCACCTTGACAACATTCTCGACAACAACACCACCACCCTTCTGGACAACCTGTCCAATCTCTGACTCAAACAACTTGTTGACACCCCCACTCACATAGCCGGACACACGCTTGACCCTATCTTCACCTCCAGCAAGCACATCTCCTTCGATCACACTACAGCTCTCCACTGGACGGATCACAGCTGTGTTCACTTCAGCTACAAAACAACCCTGACCCACAACCGTCCACAACCCATTCCCCGAAGAAAATGGAACAAAATCACCACCGACCAACTCCTCACATCACTCAGCCAAAACACTCCCACCCTAGCAACGGACCCAGACCTAGCGGCCACCAACCTCAGGCAATGGATTACCCACAGTGCGGACGAACTAGCACCCCTGAAAAAACACCAGTCGAAATCATCCAACAAAAAAGCTCCCTGGTTCAATGATGACCTTAAAAAATCCATGAAGACATGCCGCACCCTGGAGAAGAACTGGAGAAAAGAACCAACCTCAGACAACATGGCCTCCCTCAAGACAGCCACCCGCAAACACCACCAACTGATTCGATCCGCCAAGAAATCAGCATTTAAGGACCGTCTCGACAACAATTCTCATAACAGCAAGGAACTCTTCAATATCGTCAAAGAATTCACAACCCTCCCGCAGCATCCAACGACATCACTAACTCCCAAGACCTCTGCGATGCGCTATCCTCCTTCTTCTACAACAAAATTGCCGACATCCACAACAGCTTCAAGAATACTCCCAATGACCAACTCACCCCACCCCCTTCAGATCCCACCCCTCCAACTAACTACCTCAACTCCTGGAACCCAATCACCATTGAAGACACCATTCGCCTCATGAACTCAATCCACTCTGGCTCACCTTCTGACCCCTGTCCCCACTACATCTTCAACAAAGCTGACTCCATCATCGCTCCCCAACTCCGCGATGTCATCAACTGCTCCTTCAACTCCGCCACCTTTCCAGAAATATGGAAACACGCCGAACTCAGCGCCCTTCTGAAAAAACCAACAGCAGACCCCTCAGATCTGAAAAACTACCGACCCATTTCCCTCCTCCCTTTCCCGGCCAAAGTCATCGAGAAAGCCGTCAATAGCCAACTCGCAGCCTTCCTTGAATCCAACAACTCCCTGGATCCCTCACAGAACGGCTTTCGAGCCAAACACAGCACCGAAACCGCCCTCATTGCGGCGACCGACGACATCCGAGCACTCCTGGACAACGGTGAAACAGTGGCCCTCATCCTACTCGACCTCTCCGCCGCCTTCGACACTGTCTGTCACAACACCCTCATACAACGCCTCAACAACATCGGCATACAAGGAAAAGCCTTGGACTGGATCATCTCGTTCCTTGCCGGGAGAACCCAGAGAGTCCGACTCCCCCCTTTCTACTCAGAGCCCACCGAAGTCATCTGCGGTGTACCTCAAGGCTCCTCACTCAGTCCCACCCTCTTCAACGTCTACATGAGTCCCCTCGCCTCCATCGCACGTCAACACAACCTCAACATCATCTCCTACGCCGACGACACCCAGCTAATCCTTTCCCTCACCAAAGACCCCAACACCGCCAAAAACAACCTTCACGAAGGTATGAAAGAAGTAGCCGAATGGATGAAACAGAGCCGCTTAAAACTCAACTCAGACAAAACGGAGGTGCTCATCCTAGGATCCTCCCCCTCAGCTTGGGACGACTCCTGGTGGCCTTCCGCTTTGGGATCTGCACCCACACCCACAGACCATGCTCGTAACCTTGGCTTCATCCTAGACTCCTCCCTCTCAATGTCCAGACAAGTCAACGCCGTATCGTCCTCCTGCTTCAACGTCCTTCGCATTCTCAAAAAGATCTTCCGCTGGATCCCCCTCGAAACAAGAAATACTGTCACCCATGCACTGGTCACAAGTAGACTGGACTATGGCAACACACTCTACGCCGGAATTACAACAAAATTGCAGAAAAAGCTCCAGCGCATCCAAAACGCATCAGCGAGACTCATCTTAGACATCCCGTGCCAAGAGCACATCACCGGTCACTTAAAAAACCTCCACTGGCTTCCCGTCAACAAAAGAATTACTTTCCGCCTTCTTACCCACGCACACAAGGCCCTCTATAAATCTAGGACCCGAATGCCTCAACACCCGACTGTCCTTCTACTATCCCACCCGCCAACTAAGATCATCCAACCAAGCCCTCGCCGCAGTCCCGCGCATCCGAAAAAACACCATGGGTGGCAGATCCTTCTCCTTCCTGGCTGCCAAGACCTGGAACTCACTCCCCACCCACCTCCGCCTTACTCAGAATCACATCTCCTTCAGAAAAGAACTGAAAACATGGCTATTCGATAAACAATAAACCCCTCCCTCCAGCGCCTTGAGACCCTCTGGGTGAGTAGTGCGCTTTATAAATGCATGAACTTGAACTTGAACTTGAACTGAATGTATGGTGAGGGATATGAATAGCAGATAGAAAACCATATGAAATGGTATGCGAGATGCATAAAGTATTTCAGTAATGGTATCAATTGAGATGGAATATAAGATAAAGAGGGGCATATTTACAAGACTCTTGTGCAATGTTTGAAATGGGTGCAAGCAGAAAATGCATGCAGAATAATAAAATTGGCACCCGCGAAGAATATGAAATACTGTGAGAGATGTTAAAGCTTTTTTTTAATGGCCTAAATTGAGATAGAATATACAAAAAAAGAGAAGCATATTTAAAAGCTGCGAGCGCAATCTTTGACATAGCTGTGTGTTTATAAGGTAGACTTCTTTATAAGTTGTTTTTTATGCTTGGATTCAATACTGGTTTAGAAATTGTGTTATGGTTTCATTGGACTTGTAAATATGCTCTTGTTTTTGAAGCGCCTTGTGCAACCTTTAGCATGGGTGGAAGCAGTGAATGTATGGAGAGGGATAGGAATAGCAGATAGAAAACCATATGAAATGGTGTGGGAGATGCATAAAGTATTTCAGTAATGGTATCGATTGAGATGGAATATAAGATAAAGAGGGGCATATTTACAAGACTCTTGCGCAATGTTTCATATGGGTGCAAGCAGAAAATGCATGCAGAATAATAAAATTGGCACCCAGACAAGAATATGAAATGCCGTGAGAGATGTTTAAAGGTTTCTTTTAACAGCATAAATTGAGGTAGAATATACAAAAAAGAGAAGCATATTTACAAGCTGCGTGCGCAATCTTTGACATAGCTGTGTGTTTAAAAGGTAGACTTCTTTATAAATTGTTTTTTATGCTTGGAGTCAATGCTGGTTTAGAAATTGTGTAATGGTTTCATTGGACTTGTAAATATGCTCCTTTTTTTGAAGCGCCTTGTGCAACCTTTAGTATGGGTGGAAGCAGTGAATGTAAGGAGAGGGATAGGAATAGCGGATAGAAAACCAGATGAAATGGTGTGGGAGATGCATAAAGTATTTCAGTAATGGTATCAATTGAGATGGAATATAAGATAAAGAGGGGCATATTTACAAGACTCTTGCGCAATGTTTCACATGGGTGCAAGCAGAAAATGAATGCAGAATAATAAAATTGGCACCCAGACAAGAATTTGAAATGCCGTGAGAGATGTTTAAAGGTTTCTTTTAATGGCATAAATTGAGATAGAATATATAAAAAAAGAGAAGCATATTTACAAGCTGCGTGCGCAATCTTTGACATAGCTGTGTGTTTATAAGGTAGACTTCTTTATAAATTGTTTTTTATGCTTGGATTCAATGCTGGTTTAGACATTGTGTAATAGTTTTATTGGACTTGTAAATATGCTCCTTTTTTTGAAGCGCCTTGTGCAACCTTTAGTATGGGTGAAAGCAGTGAATGTATGGAGAGGGATAGGAATAGCAGATAGAAAAACATATGAAATGGCGTGGGAGATGCATAAAGTATTTCAGTAATGGTATCAATTGAGATGGAATATAAGATAAAGAGGGGCATATTTACAAGACTCTTGCGGAATGTTTCACATGGGTGCAAGCAGAAAATGCATGCAGAATAATAAAATTGGCACCCAGACAAGAATATGAAATGCCGTGAGAGATGCTTAAAGGTTTCTTTTAATGGCATAAATTGAGATAGAATATACAAAAAAAGAGAAGCATATTTACAAGCTGCGTGCGCAATCTTTGACATAGCTGTGCGTTTAAAAGGTAGACTTCTTTATAAATAGTTTTTTATGCTTGGATTCAATGCTGGTTTAGAAATTGTGTAATGGTTTCATTGGACTTGTAAATATGCTCCTTTTTTTGAAGCGCCTTGTGCAACCTTTAGCATGGGTGGAAGCAGTGAATGTATGGAGAGGGATAGGAATAGCAGATAGAAAACCATATGAAATGGTGTGGGAGATGCGTAAAGTATTTCAGTAATGGTATCAATTGAGATGGAGTATAAGATAAAGAGGAGCATATTTACAAGACTCTTGCGCAATTTATAAAGAAATGAAGCTTATAAACACACAGCTATGTCAAAGATTGCGCACGCAGCTTGTAATGCTGGTCCAGAGATATGTTTAAAGGTTTCTTTTAATGGCAAATTTATAAATTAAAAAATTAAAAAAGATAAAAAATGCAATAGATCTCGCCCTCGGTGTCACACATACTGTTGGCAGAGACAGACACGGTACATTTTATCTAAATTCCTATTAATCTGCCTAAGATCACACTGTAAGTGAAGCTTGCTTCACCCATCATTGTAATCTTAGGCAGAGTCACACATACTGTTGGCAAAGACACACATGGTACATTATATGTAAAATCGTAATATTCTGCCTTAGATCACACTGTGAGTGCAGCTTGATATAATGAGCAACTAGAGTGCTAACATTCAGAATTTATAGCAAATGTGTGACACATCTGAATGCCTTCTTGATGCAACTAAATTAAACAAGCATTGAAAATGCAATAGATCTCGCCCTCGGTGTCACACATATTGTTGGCAGAGACAGACATGGTACATTATATCTAAAATCCTATTAATCTGCCTAAGATCGCACTGTAAGTGAAGCTTGATTCACCCATCATTGTAATCTTAGGCAGAGTCACACATACTGTTGGCAGAGACACACATGGTACATTATATCTAATATTATGATCATGTGCCTAAGATCACACTGTGAGTGTAGCTTGATTCACCCATCACTGTGATCTTAGGCAGAGTCACACATACTGTTGGCAGAGACAGACATGGTACATTATATCTAATATTGCGCACACGGCTTGTAAATATGCCAATGAAACCATTACATTATCTCTGGACCAGCATAAATGTCAAACATTGTGCACGTGGCTTGTAAATATGCCAATGAAAGCATTACACTATCTCTGGACCTAAATTACTGTTAAACATTGTGCACGCGGCTTGTAAATATGCCAATGAAACCATTACACTATCTCTGGACCAGCATTAATGTCAAAGATTGCGCACGCAGCTTGTAAATATGCCTGTCTTTTTTTGTATATTCTATCTCAATTTATGCCATTAAAAAAAACCTTTAAACATCTCTCACGGCATTTCATATTCTTGTCTGGGTGCCAATTTTATTATTCTGCATGCATTTTCTGCTTGCACCCATGTGAAACATTGCATCAAGAAGGCATCCAAATGTGTCACACATATTTCTAAAATCCTATTAATCTGCCTAAGATCACACTGTGAGTGAAGCTTGATATAATGACCAAATAGAATGCTAACATTCAAAATTTATGGCAAATGTGTGACATATCTGAATGCCTTCTTGATGGAACCAAAGTAAACAAGCATTGAAAATGCAATAGATCTCGCCCTCGGTGTCATACATACTGTTGGCAGAGACAGACATGGTACATTTTATCTAAAATCCTACTAATCTGCCTAAGATCACACTGTAAGTGAAGCTTGATTCACCCATCATTGTAATCTTAGGCAGAGTCACACATACTGTTGGCAGAGACACACATGGTACATTATATTTAAAATCCTATTAATGTGCCTAAGATCACACTGTGACTGAAGCTTGATATAATGAGGGACTAGAGTGCTAACATTTAGATTTTATGGCAAATGCGTGACACATCTGAATGCCTTCTTGATGGAGCCAAAGTAAACAAGCATTGAAAATGCAATTGATTTGGTGTGATGTTAGGCACATGTCCACCATATTACATGTAATCTACCATCTCCTTCTCTGCAAGCAGTATGTGTGTCTTTGCTTATATTATATTATAGTATGTACAGGCCAAAAACAGACCACCTATATATAAACAAGACATAACAATTAATTAGTTAATCGTTTTTGACAGAAAGGAAAGCACATGTAATGTAAATGAGCCTTTTGTTGTATACTAGTGTTTATATTGTTTACTTATAGTAATGTAGTGTAATATGTTTGTAGTGGTCTATAATATGTTATTTTTTCTTTACTACAGATTATAATCATCTATACAAACAAACTAAAAGATGCCTTCTAAAGAAAGAAGAGAAAAAATTCATAAAAGAAAATTAAGGACTAAGGAAAAACAACCAACCAAAATAAAATCTTCAGAGAAAAAGAAAAATGCTCCTGGTAAGCAAACTAAACGATTTCTCAGGAAGTTATTGAAATGCCAAGAATTTTTTTTTTTTTTTTTAGAAAGAACAATGAAATACCTGTAATTTCGAAGAAAACAGGATGTCCTTCTAAAAATGTTAGATCTGTACAAGGAGATGAAATTTTGCATACCAAACGAAGAAGCAAGCAATTTTTTGAAATACGTAGACGAATGTTTTACAACAGAATAGTAACAAATTTATTAAAAAATTTAAAAAGGTATAAAAAAAAGACTGCTTTTTCCAAGAAAAAAACCATAGTTATTCTCGTGGATGAAGCATTTAAAGTGAAAAATAAATTGTTTTGTTTAGTAATGAATAGAATTCGTACACTTGACCAGATAATCAATGTGTTCAAATCAAAATGTAAGTGGAGGAGAGTAATTAATCGAACTAATTTCTTTGATGTTTTTTCTGGAGAATGGAAGCATAGTTCAAGTTCTGAGCCAGTTTTTTAATGAAGAAAGTTACTTTCAAGATAATGATTTGGTGCATGCAGTTGACACCAGTGGTTGAGCATATGAGGTGAAGGACGGTTCTCCGGTTGAAAAAGAAGAGATTGTGCCTAGAAATACAGAAGAGGTGTTAGCTGATGAAGTTTTAGGGAGATGTCCTAAGGCTCCAGTATATACATGGAATTGTAGTAGTATTTGTAGTGTCCGACAGGAATCAATTGATTTGTTTCGCAATTTCTTGCGGACATATACTAAAAAAAGTGTGAAACAAAATCTAGATCCTTGTAGAGTGAGAGAAAAAAAAGGTTTGCAAGGGCATTTACTGGCTTGTCTTTCAAGAAAAGTATGTCAGAGTGTTTTTCACCATTTTAGGATGTTAGCCGTGCATCATAATAAAGTGAGGAAATTAGTGAGAAGGTTGTACTATGCAAAAAGTCCAGCACTTAAACTAAAACAGTTAAACAGTGCTCTTTTGCATGGAACTGAATTAGATGTCAAAAACATTTGTGATGAAATTGAGTTTTGTTACTTTGGTGAAAAAGAGGTCAGTGCAGAAATTGATACAGTAATAGAAGGTAATGTAGAAGAGAATGTAGAGATTTTAAGTACAGACACATTTGAAAATGAAATTATAAAGTTTAAGGTCAATTCAAGTGAAAGGCCTAATTTTTCTTGTGTTTGTTGTCGACAAACTCATTATAAGCATCAGACTAGATTAGTTGATTTATATGTAAAAAGCGAAAAGATCAATAATAATGAGTGGAAGGATTTTGCAACTTATTTGTTGGTTGAAAATTGTTTTGATTTGGGCTCTGATCAACGTATTTGTACATATTGCTATAATAAATTAAATGAAAACAGAATGCCTGCTAGAGCTGTTCATAATAATATGGAGTTGGTAGACATTCCTTCTGAATTGATGGATTTAAATACCTATGAGTCTATTCTGATTCAATGTGTGCATCCTTTTCAGGCTATTGTTCGCATGGAGCCTAAGACAGGGAAATTGCCTCCTTCAGATTTACAGAGAGGATTAAAGGGAAGAGTTGTTTATTTGCCTCTAGATTTTAAGAAAAATATTGATACAATTGGTGTCGAAAAGGTAGAAGAGGAACCTATGGTTATTCTAGTTAATGGTGTTCTGACAAAAAGTAAGAAAATCTGGCAAGAATTAGTGGATGTTAGGAAAGTCAAAAAGGCAACGTTGTATCTGGTAAAAAATAATCAGTACTATAAAAATGTGTATGTGGGAGAAGAGGAAACAACTGTACAAGACAACACTGTAGTCTCTACTGGGCAAATTGAAAAAGTTGATGTCTCTAGAAGTGAAGAAATTTACGAACATTATAGTGTTCATCCATTGCATTCCAAAGAAGTAATGGGGAATGCTATTGACTTGTTTCAGATGAAAAAAGCCGAAGGAAGTCCCATTAGTGTATGTGAAGAAAGTTTAGAAGCTAGTTGTTTCCCACCGTTATTTCCAACAGGTGAAGGTGGACGATATGACAACCGACCTGTTCAAATTCCTTCATCTGAATACCGGACTTCAAGATTATATGCAGAAGATCCAAGGTTTCGTCAATGCATTCCATATTTGTTTCATCTACTGTTTGAGAGTGACTTGTCTGGACTTTCTTATGCAGTAAACCATATACTGAAAAGTGTAGCACATCTACAAAATGTTTCGGCAAGGGATTTTATAGATTAAGTCAAACTGCAAGACAGTGTTTTGGAATCTCAGCTAATTAATCTCATGGCATGTCAGCGTGGTACTAACGAGTATTGGTACCGTCGTCATGGGGAATTAAAATGTATGCTAAGAAACTTAGGAACTCCTACATGGTTCCTCACTCTTAGCTGTGCTGAGTATGCTTGGGAAGACTTACTTGAATTTCTATGAGAGGCAAATAAAACATTCAACATATTGAATACAAGACACCTGGAGAACTGTGCTCTTTGGATCCAGTTAATGTATGCAGGTATTTCAATCATTGGTTTGAAGCTATGATGTCTTTTATTATAAACAAAAAAAATCCTACGCTTGGAGAGGTGTTGGATTTCTTTTGGAGAAAGGAGTATCAAGCAAGAGATTCAGATGAGATGGAACAGATTCAGATGAGAAAGTGATGAGTTTCATTGAGCAGTATTCTACATGTGCTGGTCCGAAAAGTACAGAAGAAAACAATTTAAGACACCAAGTTTTACGCTTTCAAAGTCATCGTTGTGGGAAATACTGTCGTCGAAAATACAAATCCAAGGAAAAATTCTATACGAAATGTCATTTTGCATTTCCACGTCCAGTAACATTGAAAGGAAGAGTGAACAATTTTATGTCTTCTCTGCGACATGCTGTGACAAGGAAATCACCCAAAAATACATACAACCTAAGAAGAAATGAGGAATTCAAATTTATAAATGACTACAACCCAGTCATTTTGTCCATGTGGAATGCTAACATGGATATTCAATATGTGGCTGACAACTCTATTGCTGTGGCTCGATATGTGACGAATTACATCACAAAATCAGAAAAAATGGCAACTGAAGGAAATGTGGGAGGAAATTTCACATGAAAAGAGTCTAAGCAAGAAATTATACAGTTACAGTCTAAAGATGTTGTCGCATCGAGAAATTGGAGCGTATAAATGTTCTGATCGGTTGTCATCAGCAAGTCTATATGCCAAATCTAGAACCATCATTTGGGTGAGTCTAGGTCTTGCTGCAACACGAAACCGAGTTTTGAAATTTGTACAAGAAATAGAGTATTTGGCGGAGAAAGAACCAGACAGTAGAGATATTTTTAAGACAAACATGTTGGATACATACTATCCAATTAGAAGTACTCACCTTGAGAACGCTTGTCTCTAGAAGTTCTGCAAACCTACATTTTTAAAAAGAACGTTACAGAAGACATCAATAAAGGTGTATATGCTGTAATTGGATGTGAAGGCTGTCTAGTAAAACAAAGAAAAGGCCATTTGATTAATCATCGAAAATTGAGTTGTGATTCTCCAGACAAAAAGGGAATTTTATTAATTAGCTCTTTTGCAACTCTTTCAGCCTTGGCGTAGAGAAGAGGAACTACTTGGAGATTTTCTCACTTATGAAGATTCGTTCAATGCAAGCAAGGATACGATAGAATGTCTTGTTTTTTCAAATTATCTGCAAATGTTGAACGAGGAAATACAGCAAGAAGCTAGAATTGCAGCAGAGATTGCTAGAGACAGTTCTCAAGATAGTCAGAGTTCTGCTTCATTGAGTCAGGATCCACTAGGAGGACCAATTATACAAAATGAGGCTGCCACTGCCATGGATGAAGTTGAAAGAGCCATGGAACAAACTCAGGAGGATGGAGTTGACTTAGAAGATTTGGAAAAAGAACTAAACGTTGAGCAGAGACAAATATATGATCAAGTCACACAACAAATTGAGCATGGTTTATCTCATGAGAACAAAGAGTGCTCATGTACATCATTTGTACCTATCCAACTGTATGTGAGTGGAGAAGCAGGAACTGGGAAACGTTTCCTGATTAAAACGATTGCAACATATTTGCAGAAAACAACGGAGTCATCGCTCTCTTGTGTTGTTACTGCTCCAACTGGGTTGGCAGCACACAACATTAAAGGGATTACTTTACATCGCTTATTGATGCTGCCAGTGGAGCATGATAACAAATTACAATACCACAAGCTATCTGGAGAAGCTTGTTGTAAAGTTTCAAGAGTCCTAAAGAAAATGAAACTTCTTATCATTGATGAAGTAAGCATGGTATCAAATGTAATGCTTGCTTTTGTGCATTTAAGAATGCAAGAAACTCTTAAAACAGACTATGATGTGTTATTTGGAGGCAAACACATCATTGTTTTTGGAGATATACTGCAACTAACTCCAGTGAAAGGACAGCCAGTGTTTAAAATGCTTACACATGAAGATACCAGGAAGTGCTTAGGAAGCATTGGAAATGTTAACATATGGCTAAATTTCAAATATGCAGAACTACTTCAAAATATGCGACAGGCAAAGGATGAAGATTATAAAAATATTCCACAAGATGTAAGAATTGGGAAACTAACTGAGCATGGCAAATAAGCTTTATATGGACGATTAATTTCAAATGTGTTTCCAAAGGAAAATATTCTCCCAGAGAATATTTTTAAGAAAATTCCTGAAAACAAATCTGTCATATCCTTGATGCCAACTCTGTAAGAATGTTCAATCTTCAACACCAAAATGTTAAATTTGGAAAATCAAGAAATTGTGAAACTGGAAGCTATTGATAAAATAGAACAAGAAGGAGCAACTATTATTTTGTCAGGAAAGTTGAAATCTAAATTAGATTCTTTAGAGAAGACAATATCTAAAACTGCTGGTATGGAAAAGACTCTGTATGCATCTTTAAATTGTCGTATAATTTTACAACGTAATTTACATGTGGAAAGATATTTAGTAAATGAAGCAATGGGTCATGTTGTGGATTTTGTCAATTACCGAACTAGAGATGGAATTGATATTATAAAAATTAAATTCGATGGTATTGAAGAAGTACAACAAATCAGTCGTTGTTCTGCTCGTTTTTTGCTAGTGAAAGATTTATATGTGCGCAGGAAACAGTTTCATGTTTCTTTGGCATATGCAGTAACTATTCATAAATCTCAAGGTTTAAGTGTTGATAGTGCTTTGGTGAATATTGGAAATTCTGTGTTCAAGGAGGGTATGGCATATGTTGCTTTATCTCGAGTCAGAACTTTATCTGGATTGTACTTGATTGATTTTGATGAGACAAAGATTAATGCAGATCTAAATTGTGTAAAAGAATATAATAGGTTAAGAAGAGTGTATGCTCCAAATTTACCTCAATATCCTCCGTTTGAAAAGCGTGTGGTAGGCCAGAAAAGAAGAAATGAGAAAATTGTTTTGAAGTTGTAGCAAAAAGAAAAAAAGTAGATGAAACAGTAATTGTAAGCAGAAAGGAAATTGATTCAGTTAAAGATGTTGGGTTTCAATTTGAAAATAGTTCTGGTGTCAACTGCTATGCTAATGTAGTGGTTAATGTTGTTTTTTTCTCCAAACTGTAAAAGAACAGATTGCTTAAAATTGTGATCAGACACTTTGTTGTTTATTAAATTCTGTATTAGAGAAATGTAACAGTTATAGAACAAAAATACAAAGTGTTTCTGAAATTCAAAAGGTTTTAGACATATGTTCTGGTCTAAATCAATTTTCACAGAATATTCAGCAAGATTGTCAGGAATTTCTAATGTACATGCTTGTTGTTTTGCAAGATGAAGGAGTAGATGTAGAAAATCTTTTTGGCCTTTCTTATAAATGGCAACATGATTGTGACAATTGCTCCTTTTCAAGTAGTACTACAGTAGACACTGAAAGATTTATATATTTTACTTTACCAGACTGCAAATCAGCGTCTTTTAATAATCTAGTTAGAGCAGCAAATCAAAACATGGTCTGTAGTCAAATGTAAATCTGAAATGCTATCAACTTTATTTTTAATAAGATATGGAGAGTATGTTATTTTAGTATTCCAACGATGTAGACCTGATGAAACTAAATTGACAACATTAATTAAAAATTTTGTGGCTTCTCAATTATCAATTTCAGGAAAAACCTTTACAACTGCAGCAATTATTTACCATGATGGTCCTTCAACAACATCAGGACATTACACATGTTATTTAAAATGTCAAAAAGGTTGGAAGCTCTGTAATGATACTCAATTGACTTTCAAACAACGTTTGCCTTCTGACTTACTAAATTCTTTCCTGGTGTTACAACCGAAATTTTAGGGTAGGTAATTGGCCTATGAAGATTGCAGCAGTTAATATAACTTAGTTTGCTCTTCAAAATTACTTTCTGAATGAGAGTGATGAAGATAATAAAAAACATGTAGTTCTCATAGAGATAGTATATGTTTATCATATAGTGTGTGCTGTGAGTATTATAGAAATTATTTATAAAAAGTAAGGTAGAGGTGGAAGTAAAACTCTTGTTTCATAATGTAAAAGATGTTGGAGCTTTTCCATAGAAAAGGACTTTCCATATACTATTTGGCCTCGTGGAAAAGTGGATGGATCAAAAGTGAGTTTAGATATGGTTTTTAAAATGTTACATTATTTAAGAAATTATTCAATGAGTTTTTTAAACACAATCATTTTGATTCCGTTTTTTTGCCCGCTGTTATATGATGAGTACTATTGAAGTCACTGTTTTAAGTGAAATTCAATATATTTTGAGAACAGCAAAAATAAACCATTTAACATGTTGAAATTATTATTAAATATATATTACTTTTCCCATTCTCTTATGCTCACTCACCTATTTCCACCCTCTATCACTCCTCTTAACTCACACTCACTGGCCTTTTTTCACTCTCCCTCACCTCCCTTCCCATGTTCCACTTTCCTCACTTATTCTTATTAACCACTCCTTCACTGCCCTTTCCCTCTCTCCCATTCACTACTTTCCAGCTGTCAGTCACTCTACTTCTCTCCCCTTCCTGTTATTTTCTTTCTTTGTTTCCTCAATAATTCCCCTTCTCTCACTCACCTTATTACACTTCACTCACTCCTTCTCTCACCTCCTCTGTCCTCTCACATCCTCACTCCCTTTCCCTTACTCCCTGTCTCTTAGCTTCAGTCTTTCGATCCGGTTACTCTCTCACTCCTCTTCCATCACCCACGCTCCCTTACTTATCTTACTTTGTCTCTTGTATTCTAAAATATATATTATAAATAATCTAATTTTTTTTTGTCTTTCACAGATATAAATTTTAATGGAAATATGATATTAAATGTACATTACTTATAAGGTAAGTTTCATGTACAATATTTATTTTCACTATACTGTTTTCCATAACCTCACTACTCTTCTTTGATACTCCCACACCTCTGTTCCCTTATTGCGATTGCCTTACTTATTCTGAATCCCCACAGTTACTCTCTTTTTTCACATTTTTCTCTTACACTCACCTTCTTTCAGGCCTTCTCCTTTATTTTCTTTCCTCTCTCTTCTCTTACTTCATTGTTTTTTTTTTTGCCTTCTTTTACTCTCCTTACTCCTTCTCTTTCTTTCTCTGTCTTCTTACTTCTACACTCCCCTTCCCTCAATCTCTTTCTGTTAGCCTCATTCTCTGCATCCCCTTAGTCTCTCACTTCTCCCACTTCTCTTCTGTCACGCTCACTGCCTATAACTCAGCTATACTCTCACACTCACCTTCTGTCAGACCTTCTCCTTTAGTTTGCTTCCTCTCTCTTTCCTTCCTTTGCTCCTTCACTCTTTTGTCTTCCCTTACTTTCTTATACCACTGAATTAACTCCTCTTACTCCTTCTGTTCTCTTATTTGTACACTCCTCTTCACTCAATCTTTCTGTGTTAGCCTCATTCTCTCTGTCCTCTTAGTCTCTCACTCCTTTTCTATCACGCTCACTCCCTATAACTCAGCCATACTCCTACACTCACCTTCTTTCAGACCTTCTCCTTTACTTTCCTTCCTCTCTTTTCCCATCCTTCACTCCTTCACTCTTTTCCCTTCTGTTACTCCTCTTTCTGCAGTTCAGTAACTGCTTCTGTCAATCCCTCTGTCCTCTAACTTACTCACTCCCCTTTTCTCACTCTCTCTGTGTTTACCCCCATTCTCTCCGTCCTCTTAGTCTCTCACTCCTCTTATATCATGCTCACTCTCTATTACTGAGCCATACTCTCACACTCATCTTCTTTCAGACCTTCTCCTTTACTTTCCTTCCTCTTTCTTCCCATCCTTCGCTCTTTCACTGTTTTCCCTTCCCTTACTCTCCTTAATCCACTTCACTAATTCCTTATCTTTTTCCCTCTATCCTCTTACTTCTACACTCTCATTCTCTTTCTGTTAGCCTCATTCTCTCCGTCTCTTTAGTCTCTCACTCCTCTTCTGTCACGCTCACTCCCTATAACTTAGTTATACTCACACACTCACCTTCTTTCAATCCCCCTACAACACGTCCCTTCCCCTCTCGTCCCTTTTTTTGCTCCCTCACTCATTTTCCTTTCCTCTCTTACTAAAATTAGGACTGGGGACGGCAGCGGTGGTTCTCTAATGCTCAAACAATGATCATAATACTTTGTTTCCCGTAACAAAGTAGGGCATCACAATGTTTGCATTTGATGGAGGCCTCATTAAAAACAGGCTGAATATTTGGGATCAGCTGCTCTGGTCGCCCCCCTCACTGATGCAGTTGTTCCTCCAGTTGAAGTAGAGGCACCATCTCTTAGATCCTCTCGTGCGAGAGCCCTGACACTCTCCCGGGCATAGTTCTGGGGGTGCCTCCTCTGGACGTGCCAAATCATAGTTGGATTACCAAAACTGTAGTTCCTTCTGGGGTCTCCTCTGGAAAGTACAGTATGGCAGATATTGCACTCCACCTTTGGAGCATTACATTTCACTGTCTTCTGAAAATACAAAAAATGGCGGCGATAGTGTACATTAGAAAGAGACAGTGAGAGAAAGAAGGCATGAGATGAAGAAGAGATGTGAAAATATAGTGGGAGAAGGGAAGTAACTGTGAGTAAACTTACTATGTAACACAGAAATGTTGCACTCTATACTATAAGTCCCACTTTATACCACAATCATTTCACTACTATCTCATAAATTACAAATAGAATAATAAAAAATATCTCAAACAATTTATAATTTCTAAATATAAATGTATTCTTCATAAATTTTCATAATTTTGAAGAACTTCTAACATTAACTGATCAGGAATCTCCTCATCAGAAGTCTCCATACATGACTCCTGGAACTCAATATAGTCCAAACATTCGATTAATTCAGCATCCAAAGTCTCATCATTAAAATCCTCCATTCGATCTCCTCTCAAAAAAGGTCTTCTTCATGGATAGTGTTATCAACAGGATCATTTAAGACCTCAATAAAACTCGCCTCAACAAAAGTCGCAGAAATTTCAAAATTCTTGCTGTAAATTGCAGAAAAAAAATCACTTTAATTTATCGTTTTTAGTAATAGATAATATAAAACTAGCTTTATCAAGTATTAAATTCCCCTTACAAATTAACAACTCACCTTTTAGAAAGCAGTACAAGAGTTAGTACTGTGTAAATTTCACACCAGAAATAGAACACCAAAAATTCCTCACAAATGTACCTCAAAGAGTACTATCACAAAATGGCTGTGTTTTCCTCTCATTTTTCATGTATATTCATGTAGAAAACCAATGAAACTTCATCACACACAAATTCAAAACCAAAGAAACATTTTAATTGGTTGTAAATTTCAAAAGCTAATTGGCTCTTGGGTGTCTGTAAACATTCTAAATGGTCTACATAGTCCGCCATCTTGTGACTCTGAAGAACAGAGACACAAGAGGTGAAAAATAAAATTGAAAAATGTTGATAAGGGGCAGGGTTGAGACACCCTGCCCCCCTTATGTTTTATCAGGGGGGCCTAGGAGGACTCCGAAGGGCAAAAAAATTTCGCGGAGTAAGCTCAGGGTGCGCACACGTGGGCGCTTACCGGTACGCATACCCTGAGCGCACCACAGGGAAAAACAGTGTAAAAAATTAGAGTGAAAAAAATAATTTAAAGTGCTTAGAGTGCTGTTCCCTTACTCCGGTTCCCTCACTACCCTTCATTCCCTATCCTTCATTCCCCTTCCCCTTACTTTCATCCCCCAGTCACCTTCTCTTAGTACCTCTGCTTCAGTCATGTTCCCCTCTGTTCCCATCCTTCGCTCCCTCACTCATTGCCCTTCCCTCACTCACCTTACTCCGCTTCACTCACTCCTTCTGTCACTCCCTCTGTCCTGTCACATACTCATTCTCCTTCCCTCACTCTCTCTAGCTTAGCCCCACTCCCTCTGTCCCCTCACTCTCTCAGTCCCCTTTCCTCATGTACACTCCCTTTAACTCTCCCACACTCCCTTACTTACGTTTGTTTGCATACATTACACCTGGCGCAGGTATAATGTGGCGCAGGGGTTTACAAAGTGACGCATCTACCTAGATGCGGCATTTTGTAAATATGACTCAAAAAGGTGCATTTTTTACACCACTGGTGCGTCACAAAAAGTGACGCACCGGCAGCGTAAAAGTGATGCATGGCCTCATAAATGAGGCCTTCAATCTTCTACTCATGCGTCATATTTAATGTATGACGTATTATGTCGCAAGGAGTTACAGATACGTCAGTATTTCTGACGTATCTGTAAGCGCAAAAGTGATGCATTGCTGGAGTGTGTCACAAAAGTGATGCAACTCCAGCAATGCATCCTTTCACATGGGGCCAGCCCCATGTGAAAGGGCCTGCGTCAGTCTTACGCCTGCTGTGAGGCAGGCGCAAGATTTTGACGCAATGGTATCCTAAAAGTGACGCAGTGAAATCTCATAAATTTCACTGCGTCACTTGTACGACCCTTTCTTGCGTAAATACGCCCCCTTTGCATACATTACACCTGACGCAGGTATAATGTGGCGCAGGGGTTTACAAAGTGATGCATCTACCTAGATGCGTCACTTTGTAAATATGACTCAACAAGCTGCATTTTTTACAGCACTGGTGCGTCACAAAAAGTGACGCACCGGTGGCGTAAAAGTGACGCATGGCCTCATAAATGAGGCCTTCAGTCTTCTACCCATGCGTCATATTTAATGTATGACACATTATGTCGCAAGTAGTTACAGATACGTTAATATTTCTGACGTATCTGTAAGCGCAAAAGTGATGCATTGCTGGAGTGTGTCACAAAAGTGATGCAACTCCAGCAATGCATCCTTTCACATGGGGCCAGCCCCATGTGAAAGGGCCTGCGTCACTCTTACGCTTGCTATGAGGCAGGCGCAAGATTTTGACGCAACGGTGTCCTAAAAGTGACGCAGTGAAATCTCATAGATTTCACTGCGTCACTTGTACTACCTTTTCTTGCGTAAATACGCCCCCTTTGCATACATTACACCTGACGCAGGTATAATGTGGTGCAGGGGTTTACAAAGTGACGCATCTACCTAGATGTGTCACTTTGTTAATATGACTCAACAAGGTGCATTTTTTACAGCACTGGTGCGTCACAAAAAGTGACGCACCGGTGGCGTAAAAGTGACGCATGGCCTCGTAAATAAGGCCTTCAGTCTTCTACTCTTACTTTTTCTTTCACTTTCTCTGTTTCTTCACTGCCTTACTCATCTTGTCTCACACTCAATTGTCTTTATTCAGTCTGTATCTCCACTCTTTCTTAAGCATCACTGCTCTTTTCTTACCCTTCCACACCACCGTTCTTTTACTACATTTTCTTCAGTTATCCACATTCCCCATGTTCACTCTCCTTCTCCTCACTCTCCTTCCCCACACTCACCTTCTTTCAGACCCACTACTTCACTCCCCTTCCCCTCTCGTCCCTTTCTTTGCTTTCTCACTCATTTTCCTCTCCTCTCTAACTGCACTCCACTTCAGTTACTCTTTTTCATTTTTTTAAGAATACAGCTCTTTGATGAGAATTGGAGGTAGTTCTGAAAATAACTTTTTTTCTTCTTCTTTTTTCCTTTTTTTTGAACAAAAACAAAACAGGGAATAGGAAACTGCTCAACAGGAGAAAAAAAATAAATCTAAATTAGGGCTGGGGACGGCAGCGGTGGTTCTCTAATGCTCGAACCATGAGCATAACACTTTGTTCCCCATAACAAAGTAGCTGATCACATTGTATGCATTTAATTATGGCTTCATTAAAAGCAGGCTGAATATTAGGGATCAGCTCTTCTGGTCGCCCCCTCTCTGATGTAGTTGCTCCTCCGGTTGAAGTAGAGGCACCATCCCTGGGAGCCTCTCGTGCCAGAACCCTGACACTCTGCCGGGCATAGTTCTGGGGATGCCTTCTCTGCACGTGGCGAATCATGGTAGAATTACCAAAACTGTACTTCCTTGTGGGGTCTCCTCTGGAAAGTACAGTATGGCAGATCTTACACTCCACCTTTGGAGCATTTACTTTCTTATGTCCCTCAGGTATATTAAAACATTTCCAGATAAAATGCTCCTTAACTCTAGGCTGAGGAATCCATCTCTGTCATCACTGCTGCTGGATGCTCTGGCAGCCATGATAATCCAACAAAGATTAAGCAGCAAAAAGACAGGTCTTGCAGTCACAAAAGTGTAAGAAGAAGTGAAGGAAATGGGTGGGGATTTCATTCTTTGTAAAAAAAACTGTTAGCAACCAATGAAAAGAGTTATTTTAAGGTCACATGACTTGACGCGCTTACGCTGCGCGCATCGGAGCGCTTCCGGGGGTGCTTACGCAGCGCGAACGTAGGCGCTTCCGGGGGCGCTTACGCGGCGCGCCTGAGTGATGTTTTGATAGCTTTACGGAAATGCAAAATCATTTTCATTTTGTAAATCAAAAATACTGCTTTTATAAGTATGGTACTAAATGTGTTGCATTATTATTTACTTTTCATACATTTTTTTTACGAACGCAGAAATAGCGCTCTCGCTGCGCTCTCGGGAGAGCTTACCGGTGCGCGCACCCTGAGCGCTCCAAGACAAAATGATACGGGTAAGCTCACGGTGCGCGCACCCTGAGCGCACCAGGAAAAAACTGTACAAAAATATATATATACATTGAACAAATAATTAAAATATATATATATATAATTAATTGTTGTAAAAAACAGCTAATAAAAAAAAACGTAGGTTACAAAGTCGATATACAAAGGAATTAGCTTTTAAAAAAACTATGAAATTCACTGAAAAAACCATAGGTTTCACAAACGTTATAGTTAGGAATTAGTTTTTAAAAAACCTTTGAAATTCACTAACAAAAACATAGGTTTCACAATCGTTATAGTTAGGAATTAGCGTTTAAAAAACCTTTGAAATTCACTGAAAAAAACATAGGTTGAGTGATTGTATGGGTGAATGAGTGGATGTGTGTGTAGACCTAGGAATCAGTGAGTGCGTATGTAGTTACGGGTATTGGTGTGTCAATAATTTCAGGAATGGTAGTTTGTATTTAACACTGGGTGTATCAAAGGTTAGATTAGAGTGTGAGGAGGTGCATCGTATTATCACATGGATGATGTCATCAGTGATGTCATCAGTGATGTCATTTGAGATGATATCAGTGATGTCATTTGAGATGTCATCAGTGTTGTCATCAGTGATGTCACTGACCATGTCATGAATGATGTAATATGTGACATCATCAGCAGTGGATTGCGGGCGCGCGAGTTAAAGTGAGTCCAACTAACTATAACGTGGGAATTTCAATGGTTTTGTATGAGTAAAATGTTCAGCTAACTATAACTGGTGTGAAACCTATGGTTTTTTTCAGTGAATTTGAAAGGTTTTTTAAATGCTAATTCCTAACTATAACGAGTGTGAAACCTATGGTTTTTTCAGTGAATATATATATATATATATATATATATATATATATATATACACACATATATTACCTACTGGCGATTGCCAGTAGGTAGTTATAGTTAGGACCTAGTTACCATAGGAAAATGGCAACATTCTATTCCCAATAACTTTGGCGCAGATTGACGAATCTTCGTGAAATTTTCAAAACTAATTCTTTGTTGATAGCAGCTCCTATGTTGGGGGTGATTCGTTAAGTGGGGGCCGAGAAAAGGGGGGCCCAAAACGTGCTTTCTCCATGTTAATTTCATAGGAAACTTTAGACAAGGCTACAGGTCGAACGGGTGAAAAAATTAACCCAAATGTGTCAGGGAGAAGGGTCTTGGTCTAGAAAGCACGCTTTTGTTTATTTGGGGTAAATTCGGTCAGTAGTTTTTGAGAAATATCGAAATGTACAGATATCGATATTTGGGAATTCTGCCATCTGATTGGCTGAGGAGTTATGAGCACAAGCTTGCTGCTGATTGGCTGTGAGCGTAAGTGTTGGCCGACATTTCGTGATTCCGTTGAAGCAAGTAAGGGGAAAAAATGGCAGAAAAGTGGGAAATAGGAGGGTAGGAGCACTGTAACCTCTGTGGGGTATTTAGAGTGTGTTATAGAGGGGAGCGAAGCGAAGTATTCACCCCTACCTGTGTGTAAGTGGTGGGCTATGGAAATTAAGTGAGGTATTGCGTAGAGTCTGATGCAGGTAAGGTGAGCTAGTGCGGGACTCGGGGATAAAAGCGTAAGCCCAAATTGTGTGTCTTATGCTGTGAAGTCATGTGCCGTGGCCGCTGCACTACTGTTGTGGAAGTAGTGTCAGCATGTGTGTATAACTACTAGGATGAACTACTGACCCGTACTGGTCTGAAAGTCCTGGGTTATGGAATATATGTGAGGTATTATCTAGTGTCTCATGCTGCTAAGCTGAGCTGCTGCTGGAGTCGGGGATTAAAGCGTGAGCACAAACTGTGTGTCATATGCTGTGAAGTCATGTGCTCTGGTTGCTGTGCCACATCTGTGCAAGTAGTGTCAGCATGTACCTATAGCTACTTGGATGAACTTTTGTTTCGAACATTGTAGCTTGTGTATGGTGCTTAGGTGGTGTTGTATAGGGAGTGCGAAGTTAAATCAATACGGTATTTGTAAAGCGCAAACTACTCCCCCCATGGGTGAGTAGAGCTGGGGATCAAAGCGAGAGCTCTGTGCTGCAAAGTGAGATGGTCTGACCGCTGCGCCACAGCTGTGTGGAGAATAAATGTTGGTGAAGCTCCGGGAGCTGCCGATATCTGGCCCTAAAATAGCGGGCTTAGGTTGTAAGTTATAGGGTGGCTTTAAAAATAGCACTTGTGTTCATTAGTTGGAGCTACATATAAGTACGGATGCACAGCTTCAAGTTATTCAGGAAAACTTGGATTCCCTGATCTGTGAAGTGTACTCCATCACTTCTGTATATATCCACCATATCAAAACATATGTTGTTGTTGTAGATGGAGTCTATTTTGTGGTCTCTGAGGTATGCAGATACAGCTTTGTTGACTTTTTTCCGAGATTTTTCAATATGAGGTCAAAATTCTTTCTAATCCTCTCTGTCCAAACCATTTAATGTCCACATTTTGTAAACCTAGGTCTAAGTCAATACGTCTCAGTTCTGCATACCTCTTGCACCAGAAAACATAGCTATGTCCATCAATCCACACTAGCATTTTGAAGGTATGGCTGGAAGGTATAGAAAGATGTTTGTAGCTCATGCAGTTCCTTCATATTATAAGAGATATGTTTAAAGATGGGGAACTAGTTTCTTTCCGCATACAAAACGGTACCTGATTGGGAAATGAAAAGCATTGTTATTTAAAAGTTGGGTGCACATTCGTTTTATGGAAACGTATCTTTGTGATTGGTTAAGAAAAAACTGTTTGCATGAGGAGTACACATTAAAGGACAAAATTTGCTCAACTCAACAACACCTGCTACTTATATTTGGAAGGCACTGTTCAAACTTAAACAGTTGTGTACTTTTAACCTGCATGTGCCTCTAAATGGTCGAGAAAATGTTGCAATAAAATATCGTTAGTTTTAAAGAAATTTATGAACTTTTAACCTCCACGTGTTGTAGAATGTTATAGAAAGTGTGTTGATAAAATACGTTGCATTTCTGACTTCGATGTGTACTTGAATATTAAAATGGAAAAGTAGAATGACAGAAATAGAGAAAAGTTTTGAAAGCTAAAAGAATCAAGGAACTATTGTAATTTGTTCTTTATTACTTACTGGTGGCCGCCAGTAGGTAGTTATCTCTGTTACCGGTCTGAAAGTGCAGTGTTGCTCAGAGTGGTATGGTGTTGATATGATAGGGTGCTACACTCGGGTATGAAACCAAGAGTCTAAACCACGAGGTCATTGCTGTAAAGTGATGTGGTCTGGTGTTTGTAGCATAGGTGTTCAAGTAGTGTTAGTAGGCGTTTATACCACACAGGGAGTGGGAAGCAAACTACGGACCGCTACTGTGTGTTGGTAGTATACCGGAAGCGGGAAGCAAAGTAGTTACGCCTACCGGTGTGAAGACTTGGGGATGAAACCAAGCTGATTGCTGTAAAGTGATGGGCTCTGGGCGCTGTAGGGTACTAGCCGCTGTAGTATAAGTGTGTAAGTAGTGTTGGTATGCATTTATAATATATAGGGAGTGGAAAGTGAACTACTCACCACTACTGGTGTGAAGACTCGTGGATTAAACGGTGAGCCTAAATTGTGAGCTCATTGCTGTAAAGTGATGTGCTCTGGGTGCTGTAGCATACCTGTGGAAGAAGTGTTAGTTTAGGTTTATACAATAGCGAATTACTTAGCCCTGTCGGTCTCAAAACTCGTGGATGAAACCATGAGCTCATTGCTGTAAAGTCATGTGCTCTGTGTTGTATTCCAATGTAAATCATAGTAGAATGCTAGTTTATAATTCTACTAGAATCTAAGTATGTAATGTTATAATGTAGGGCTGTCATGAGGGGAACCTTGCGGAGTTTGTCCACGTTGCTGGATTAGACGGTTGCTTTGCTGTTCGCTCCTATTGCTGGTTGTTTCAGGTGTCTTGTTTTCTTGTAATAAATCTACTTATTGGATCCACTGCTGTCTGCCTCTTCACTACATAAATTTGGCAACGAGTGGGAGAAGGTAAAAAGAAGGCATCATTCACCAATATTTCAATATTGTTTGCGTTGTGCTGAAGACCCATTTTCTTCGTGTAGCTGTTTCTACTCATGCCAGGGTCGTCGGCTCATTGAACTATGTCATCCGACTTCTGGTAGGATTTATATTTTTATATTTTGTGTTTCTTCTGCTTCTTCACTACATTCTGGTCACTGTATTACACGTGTGTAAGTAGGGTTAGTATGCGTTTATATTAACAAATGCATCATGGTCCTAGGGAGGGTGACCTCTCAGGTGCAGCTCATACAATGTCCCAGGGTGCGCATTCAGGGACATTTGTGTTTGCTATTAGAGGGTGGTGCATGGCTTCCACCCTGTGATAGCAAATACTTGTTCAACTACTTGAAGCGAGAGGAGGAAAAACTAATCTCGCTGTAATAGAGGGGATGCAGATGGGAAAAATTTAGAGAAAAGAAGAAACAAAAAAAAAAGCGGGGTCTCACTCGTTCTTTTAAATGAGGCCCCTGGTGGGTAATGTTCCATGGCCAATCCAATTATTATATTGCTGGGTCTCTGTAGTACTGGGGATATTAATATCACATGTAAGTTAGGAGCGGAAGGGCACAGAGACGTTTTGCAGCCTAGGTGAACACCGTCTTCCCGGATATTGTTTACTAATTGTTCAGGGGGTTCGAGGCCAACGGAAGTCCGGGGAATGCCACACTCCGGGGCTTTATTTAAATATGCAGGGTGGGCCTCGGCAGTGCCTAAAGCCTCAGTGGTCCTAGGCAGTGCCTTATTTGTTCTGTAATCACGCGGGCAGTACTTATGGTGTTATAAAGTGATACACTCATAGAACTCTTGCAGTTGTACAATTACCTAGGCTTCATTTGTCTAATGGTCATTTAGATTATGTTTGGTAGGTGCACTCTAATATTTAATAGGTTTGACCTTAAAATCTCCTATAAACAGGTAATTTTAACAATAAATAATAGACAAGTGTTGTCAGTAAAAAACCTATACACCCATTTCTTTATTTGAAAAAAAAAATTGTTATCCCCTCTTCTCTTTATCTTAGCAATGGAACCTCTTGCTGCTGCAATTCGACAATCTGATGATATAATAGGTGTCACCCTCCCAATTGGACATTCTAAAATGTACTTATATGCAGATGATATTCTTCTCACTCACTAATCTTCCCCGATCTCTCCCAGCCCTCCTTCAAATTATTAATGATTTTTCCTATTTTTCCGGTTATAAAATAAACTGGTACAAAAGTGATCCGTTACCTATTTTGGTTGGCACTACAAAATCAGCAATTTATGAATTCCTTTTTCATTGGCAATGTTCACATCTTAAATACCTAGGAATTCTAGTCAATAGAGGTTTGGAAAATATGGTTGCGGATAACTTAGCTCCTTTATTTACTCAAATGCAGAGGGATTTTGATAAGTGGAAAGCTTTAGGACTATCTCTTTGGGGTAGAGTTCAAGCTATCAAAATGGTCACTTTACTGAGATTCATTTATGTTTTAGGTATGCTTCCCCTCCAAATTCCTTTAGCTAACCTTAGATGCATAGATTTCAAGATTAAGCTCTTTATTTGGGGTTCAGCTAAACCGCGTCTTGCTGCGGCTAAACTAAAGGCCCACCAGTTTTATGGAGGTATGGGTCTTCCATCCATCGAACACTATTCACTTGCCTTACACATTTCCCAACTCTATTATTTTCTGCCAGGATCTAAATACATTCCACAATGGGTCTCTGTCGAACTTCATCTTCTATCTCAGGACTCAGGTCTATCTCTTTTATATGTTAGTCGTACTAGCTCTTCTGACCCTAAAAATCTGATCTTATCAGCCTTGCACAGATCTTGGCAGAGGGGTCATCGCATACTAAGTTCAAATTCACAAATTTATATTAAAGCTCCCCTATGGAATAACTCAGCCATCCGTATCAATGGTCGCACTTTATCCTGACCTTTATGGCAAGAAGCCGGCACTTATTCTTCAAATCAACTTCTTCATGATGGAGATTTAAAACTTTCTCTGAACTTTGTGAGGAATTTAATCTTCTAATACAACACTCCTCTAAATACTCTCAACTTCAACAATGTCTGAAGAAACATTTGGGATCCCCACCTTGGTTGCTTCAGGTTTATCCAATATTATCTTATCTACATATATGCGGGAAGTTTAGGGGTGTGACCTCTGGTCTTTATAAAACCTTCCTACTCCCTCTTTTTTCACAGCCTCTTCTCATACTCTTCGGAATAAATGGCAATCCCGTTAATCTATTTCATATACGACGTCTGGGACCAAATACTTGAGGGGCTGCACAAAGGAGTTCGTGAAGCGCGGCTTAAATTCTGCATCTTTAAAATTCTTCATGAATGGTACTGGTCACTGATTAAATTACATAAAGCTGGTCTACTATTGCACACTGCTTGTTGGTGATGTTCTAATCCTGGTTGTGACATAGCCCATATCATTTGTGAATGCCTTCAAACCAGGTCCTTTTGGACCTTCATTGGCAAAACCCTGAACTCTACAATGTCATTATCTTTACCACTAACATATGCCACCATTATTTTACACGATTTCCGTGGTTTTCCAAAACTTTCTAGGGCACAAATTTGCCTTCTTCACACTGCATTAGCTACAGCCAAGATTTGCATTTTGCGCCACTGGAAGTCTCCATCTGCACCCTCTCAGGAAGAATGGTTGGTGGCAATGTTGCAGATGGCCCTACATGAGCGCACAATCTACAATCTCCAGGACCAAGTTGACATTTTTCTTCAAACTTGATATCCCTTTTTGGAAACTAAAATTAATGAGGATTCCAACTCAACTCTCTCTTCTAATGTAAATAATTCTATTACTTAATTCATTATTTCATATTCTTCTCCTTCAATATTTCATTTTCTTCCCCGTTGTCTCCCTTCCTCTCCCTACCCCTCTTAATCTGGCTCTATCTTGCTTCATTTTCCTTATCTTCTTTTCTTTCCCTTTCATTTTTCGCATAATCTTTTACCTTCTTTTAATCTTGTGTAACCTAATTTTATCAATCTTAATATCGCTCTTAAGCTATTATTATTTTTACTTAAATGTAAGATGTATTTATTTATTTTATGTTTTGTTATTTATTATAACAGGTTATAGAGTATATACTGTTAATCTCTTTCCTTCTTTCTACTAATATGTATACTTTTACTAATTTACCTATTTATTCATATTTCAATATTTATACATAATGATTTCTTATTTATCTTATTTATTATGCTTATCCGCTTCTATTTCTCATCACAATATTCATTCTCTATTTGTCACTGATCTACTGTTTTATGAAATTGATATTTACTATGTATTTTATTTTATATTTAAATAAAAAAAGTCAACACCAAAAAAAGAAAAAGAAGACCTCTACACTCAGTAATTTATTTGAAACACAGTAATCTTTATTAAAACACAAATAAATAGAAACAACTTTAATAGAAGAAACAGTATAATAAAAAAAACGTGGGTTGGACCCTAGTGGAAGCAGCGTAGGAAACCTGCAAGACAAAAATGAAACATAAGTATGGGTGCTATGTGGAAGGGGTAAAGAAAGGTAGTCCGAATGAAAGGACCATAGTGAGAATGGAAGAGGGGGAGTGGGTAGAAGGGAGAAGGGGAGGGAGAGTCAAAAGAAGAGAGGGAGGAGGAGACAGAGCATCAGCCTACTACATCCAGCCCTTAGTGTTTACCCTCCCGTCACCCATTTGTCTAGGATGCTGGGGTCCGCGAGAAAGAGTGTGGCTTCAGCAAGTCCTTAAAATGAAACACATGAAGCCCATGAAGGTGTGAACCTGGGATTCTATGGGAATTCACAAGGGCGTATTATCACCCCCTTAGCACCTCTTTAGCAGCAGTTTCCTCCGCTAAAGTGGTGATAATGTTATTGCCGTTCTTTGATAATATTGTTCTACATTATTAGCTACGGGAAAATCGCTTGCATTCACCTGTGCCACCAGGGTGCTGCAACTAGGGTGCTGCACCCCAGCCCCTTTACCCGCACGGTGCTCAATGGTTGGTTTTGCACACCAAGGCTTCACTGCTCATCTGCCACCTCTGGTGTGTCCCACGACGTGTTGGTGCAAGCTCCTAGTCTGGGGTACGTTTGTACAGTAGACCAGGTCTCCGGTCGGGGATGGTGTCTTGATACCATGATGGAAGGTGTCAAATTTCCCAGGGCATCATTGCGGGGTCAGCTCCCGCTCCACCCTTCTTGAGGCAATCAATGGAATGTCTGAAAAGGGAGAAATTATTTAATGGTGGAAACGTCTAGAGGTAAATAAAGGTTTAATTCAAGTTTGATAGAAAGTAGGAGTGCATCCTTCATTTTTGAAATACGATCTACCTACTGTTAGTGGTAATCGTGGGTCAAAGAGGAGTTGGAGTGCACGAGAATACACAGGGTGAAATAATAATATGTTATACCAATGCTCATATACAAAGGAGCAGAGCGCATGCTAGAAGCATAATGTGCGAGTGTAATGCAGTAGCGGGAGCCTGTGTGTATGTACACTTAGTAACAAGCTCACTACAGTGACCTAAAAACCAACGCCCCATGTCTGTAGGGCAGCGCTGCCCGCTGGCTCAGGCCCACAGTACGGTCCAGCAGGTCCTTAAAATGAGACCGATGTGACTGAATGAGGTCAGAGATCACATCATTACGCACGGCAATATCGTTTGTTCGCACCTGCGCAGCCAGGCTGAAGCACCCCACCCCTCCCGCCGCACACCGCACTCAATTGGAGACCCTGTGCACACAGGCCACTCTGCTTACCTGCTGTCATTGTTGTGTGAGCAAACATTATGGGCAGCAGTGCTCACAATTTATATGGAGTGTTAATTGCAGGAGAGTGTATCATCTCATGGATCCCTTTTGAAGACGACAGGCAGTAGGGCTCACAATTTAGAGCCCGTGTTGATTGCCAGGATGGTGTACACCTCATGGATGCATTACTTTTTTTATTGCTCATTGTGATATGCGAGGTGGATGCGGCATATCACTTGAGGTAGTGTGCAAGAAGAGGGATGTGTGGCGTTGTGGTTATCCTATTTATACGTACGGAAAATGGGCTGGGCTTGCGTATGCCAGGCCAGCGTAGGGGAGTTAAATATTATTCCGGGGACCTGGGCGTCGTTCAGTTCCTGTCTGGCCAGTAAGTGTACTTATGTGTGTTTCTTTTGTAGTTTTGACCTCGCAGAGTGTGCAATTTAGATTTGTATAGCATGTGTTGGGAGGGCAGAAACTCTCGTTAATGAGATGGTGTTTGTAAAGATTGAATGGTGAACATTACATGTCGTTGTCAAGGTTGTGTATATGCTCAGGAACGCATATCAATGGTCTGCGGTATTATTGAAAGTGTTGCTATTGCGAAGTATACACATGTGAATGTGCTCGGATGGAGGGAAGATCAGCAGAGAGGCTATGTCATACACAGTGATAACGCTCATTACAGTCAAGCAAAGTATGTTAAATGTGAATCTGATAGTCTCACATATGACACCCTCAATCAATCAATTAATCATTTAATTTGTAAAGTGCACTACATACCCGCAAGGGTTTCAAGGAGTTGAGGGTGGGGAGGAAGGGAGTGCTGTTGCTACTGGTCGAACAGCCAGGTCTTGAGTTTTCTCCTGAAGATTTAAAGGTCTTCGGTTTGTCATAGGATGAGGGGGAGGGTGATCCAGGTATTGGCGGCACGGTGGGAGAAGGATTTGCCTCCGGCTGTGGTTCTACGGATGCGTGGAAGGATAGCCAGGAAGAGGTCTACGGAGCGGAGTTTCCTGTAGGGTACGTAGAAGGAGAGTCGACTGTTGAGATAGGCTGGGCCGGTATTGTGGAGTGCCTTGTGTGCGTGGATCACAAGCTTCTTTTGTCAACAAGGAGCCAGTGCAGGTACCTCAGGTGGGGCGTGATGTGGTCGCGGCGCGGGACATCGAGGATCAGGTGTGCAGAGGCACTATGGATTCTCTTCAGTCTGTTGATGAGCTTGGTCGGGGCTCCGGCGTAGAGGGCATTTCTGTAGTCGAGTCTGCTGCCGACTAGGGCCTGGGTCACTGTTTTCCTCGTGTCTGTTGGGATCCATCTGTAGATTTTGCGGAACATACAGAGGATGTTGAAGCAGGAGGAGGAGACAGCGGTGACTTATTTAGTCATGGTGAGGTTCGAGTGGAGGATGACTCCCAGGTTGCGTGTGTGGTTGGTGGGTGCAGGGGGTGTCCCCAGTGATGCAGGCCACCAGGAGTCATCCCAAGCTGAGGGGTTGGACCTGGGGATGGGTATCTCTGTCTTGTCTCTGTTCAGTTTAAGGCGGCTATCCTCCATCTAGTCGGCGACGGCCTTCATTCCCTGGTGGAGGTTGGATTCGGCAGTGAGGCGGTCCTTGGTGAGGGAGAGGATCAGTTGCGTGTCTTCGGCATAGGAGATTATGTTGAAGTTGTGATGTCGGGTGATGCGTGTGAGAGGCGCCATGTAATAATTGTACAGTGTGGGGCTGAGGGAGGATCCCTGTGGGACGCCGCAGGTGATCTCGGAGGCTTTGGATCAGAATGGGGGGAGGTGGACTCTCTGGGTTCTGCTGGAGAGGAAGGAGGAGGTCCAGTCCAGGGCCTTGTCTCAGATCCCTGCGTCGTGGAGTCATGTGCACAGTGTGCGGTGGCAGACATGTCAAACGCGGCAGAGAGGTCAAGGAGGATGAGGGCCGCCATCTTGCCATTGTCCAGTAGTATCCTGATGTCGTCTGTGGCAGCGATAAGGGCGGTCTCGGTGCTGTGGTTGCTGCGGAAACATGATCGGGAGGGGTCCAGGATGCTGTTGTCTTTGAGGTAGCGGGTGAGCTGGATATTGACTATCTTCTCGGTGACCTTAGCTGGGAACGGAAGCAGGGAGATGGGCCAGACGTTTTTCAGTTCGCTCGGGTCCGCCTTAAGTTTCTTCAGTAGGGAGTTGATCTCGGCGTGTTTCCAGCTTTCAGGAAAGGTCGCGGTCTCGACGGAGAGGTTGATGATTTTGCGTAGGAGGGGTGCGATGGAGCTGCCGGCTTTGTTGAAGATGTGGTGTGGAAAAGGGTCACACAGTGTGCCAGAGTGGATTGTGCCCATGGTCTTGATTGTGTCTTTGATGCTCACGTTGGCCCAGGTTGTCAGGGGGTCGTAGTCTGTGGGGTGAGGTGGTTCCGGCATATTGGGGCATGTTAGGGTCATCCGGGGGTTGAAGCTATCATGGATGATGGCAATCTTGCACTGGAAGAAGGTGGCGAGGGAGTCGCACAGGGCTTGCGAAGGTGGGTTGTCGCTGGCATTGGAGCTGAGGTTGGAGAGTTCCTTCACGACGTTGAAGAGCTCCTTGCTGTTGTGTGAATTGTAGTCGAGGCGGTCTTTGAAGGAGGTCTTTCTTGGCGGTCCTGATGAGGTGGTGGTGGTTGTGGATGGCGTCTTTGTGGGCTTTGACGCTAGGAGTTCCCAGATGAACCAGTTGGCGCTCTTGTTGGTGTCTTTGAGGCTTTGTTTTTTCAGCCGGGCCTAGGAGTTGGCGCAGTCGTCCATCCATCGTCTAAGGGTGTGCACACCATCATCGGGGTTGGAAGGGTTAGTCGGTGGGTTGAGTGCGAGGTTTGTCTGTAGTTATACTTCGGTGATTTTGCCCCAGCAGTGATGGAGGATCTGTAGGGTGGGGTGATGTGTGACGGGTTCCCGGAAGGTGAAGTGGATGCAGTGGTGGTCGGTCCAGGTGTGTTCGGGGATGTGGCTGAAGGAGATGTGTGGGCCTGAGGAGAAGATGGCGTAGAGCGTGTGTCCAGCGATATGGGTCGGCGATGTGACAAGCTGTTCCAGTCCGAGGTTGGCGAGGTTGGCGAGGTTATCTATCAGGGCAGAGGAGTTGCTGTCATTGTTGTTCTCCAGATGGAACTTCAGGTCTCCGAGGAGAATGTAGTCGGTGGAGGTCAGTGTGTGCGTTCTGATGAAGTCGGCAATTGCATCGCAGAATTGTGGTCGGGGTCTGGGTGGTTTGTAGACGAGGGTGCCTCCTAGGGTGGTCTAGGGGTCCGTGTGGATCTGGAAGTGCATGTGTTTGGCGGTGCTGAGAGTGGCGCCTGTGTTTGTTGAAACCCTGATGGTCTTCTTGTGGACGATGGTGATTCATCCTCCGAAGGCGACGTCTGGAGATGCGGTGTCGAATAGGTCCCAGAGCTCGACGGCATGTTTGCGTGCAGAGCAGTTGTTGATCAGGATGCATTGGAGCTGGTTGTGTTTTGTTGTGGCATGTGTCTGTGCGTCTTCAATGCAGGAGAAGTACGGTCACCATTTTAAGGGGAGATGGGAGGGAGGAGCAGCTGGGAGGCGGAAGACAGGGGTCAGCGAATAGGCGCGGGGGCGGGCCGCAGGTGCAGCAGTGGCAGGAACTGCGAAACAATGGGCACGAAGGAGCGAGGAACAAAAAGCAATATCGTCACACAGGGAAACAGAGAGCAAAATGGGCAAACAAGGAAACAAAAGGCAAAAATGGGCACAGCGGGATGAAGGGCACAAGGACACTCAAGCGCTGATGGAGCTGCAGCGGGGGGAGCGACCTACCTGGCAAGGTCAAGGGTCGCTCCCTACACACTACTATACTGGTAAAGCCTGACAACAGAGCGTACAGCAATACAAATCTATACATTACTATTTACTGTTTGTTACATGTGATCTAGGATGATGCTCCTTAGAGCCACCACACCATGGGCATCGTGTAACACATATTTGTTTTTTGATGGAACGTTTGAGATGCATGGCAATCACACATGGAAGACTAATGTACAGATCATGGCTATTGATCGAGATGATCGTTGCATGTTGTGTGTAGTATAAGATATTTGTATACAGGAAGCAGAAGAAGTGTCTCTGTAGAGAGAATGAGTAAAATGGGTGAGATCGTCCAACTGTTACAATGGGAAATGTTATGTACCAATCAAATGCTTTTTGTTACGGTCACGTGGCATTCGCACACCAAGTGCACAAGGATGCGGCACCCGACGCGATTTTGACAAAATATATTTATCATAATATAAGTTTAATAAAAAATTGTAGATTATTGCCTGCTCTCATTTACTGTTTAAAGTTATTCTAGTATACTTTTGAGACAAAAAAAAGGTAATGGCGTACCCGGCGTGATACTATACATCTGTGACGTAACACAGGGCCTGGCAGTGTGTACTCATCAAATATCAAAGCGTAGCGACCCCATATGTACATGACGTAAAGCGTGGCTTGGTACTGCGTACCCATCAAATACCAGAGTAGCACCTGTGGTGACTTCATGTGAATATGATTTTACGCCGGACACAGTGCCACGAAGTTGTCGGATTTGAAATGCGCATCATTTACGAGTTTAGCAATATGGCGGATAGGATTCGTGTGGTGATGGAGCTTCGTACGCTACTGGTATGGGAGTGCAGTTCTCTCCCCACCCCAAAAAATATATACATTTTTGGGGGGGAAGATATAAAATATTACATAATTTTTAAAGTTAAAAAAAGTATAATAGAGTTCCAAAATATTAACAAACATATTTGAAAAAATATAGGTTTTAGAACCATTTAAAAATTAAATTATCATTAGAGAAACCTTTGAAATTAACAGAAAAAAACATAGGTTTTACAGACGTTATAGTTAGGAATTAGCATTTAAAAAACCTTTGAAATTCACGAAAAAACATAGGTCTCATGGATGTTATAGGTAGTTGAACATTTGACTCATATAAAAACCAGGAAATGTGCCTGTTAGTTAGTTGAGCTAATTATAACGTGCGCACACGCAATGCACTGCTGATGATGTTACTTATTAAATCACTCATGACATGGTCAGTGACATCACTGATGGCATCACTGTTTAGTCACTAACGTATGCATTTAGTAAGACATGTTCAATCACTCATTTATACAGTCAGTCACACACCCACGAAATAATTCCTTTAGGCACCTGAAAATGTATTCATTCTTCAATACACCTTGGCATATATATATAAAACATATTTAAACTTTACACAAAACACACATTCACTGGATGATGACATGAGTGATGTCATCAGTGATGTCATTTGAGATGTCATCAGCGATGTCACTGACCATGTCATGATTAATGTAATATGTGACATCATCAGCAGTGCATTGCGGGCGCGTGAGTTACAATTAGCTCAACTAACTATAACAGGTGAATTTCTTTGGTTTTATATGAGTCAAATGTTCAACTAATAACTTTGGCGCGGGTTGTTGAATCTTCGCAAATTTTTCAAAACTAGCGGGGCTCTCTGGTCATCTCCTATCTTGAAAGATTCGGGGTGATTTGGAAAGCGTGCCAAGAAAAAAGGGGGGTCCCAAAACATGTTTTCTCCGTGTTAATTCCTATAGGAAACTTTAGACACGACTACAGCCCGAACTGCTGAACGGAATTACACCAAATTTGACAAAAAGGTAGCCCTTGTTTCAGAAAGAACTATTTTTGTTAAATGGTGTGATTCTGTTTAGTAGTTCCTGAGAAATTTAAAACAGAGGTCTAAAAATGCATTTCCCATAGGAAACTTTAGACACCGCTACAGCTCGAACTGCTGAACGGAATTACACCAAATTTGGCACAAAGGTAGCCCTTGTGCCAGAAAGAACTATTTTTCTGAAATGGTGTAAATCAGTTCAGTAGTTGCTGAGAAAATCAAAAGATATAAGTTTTGATATATATATGTAGAACATAAAAACCTTCCTAGGGGATACTTTGTTATTTAAACCAACAAAGAAGAAATTGGCAGAGAAGCTGTAATATAAAATACATATTTATTAAACCTTAAATGAGTGAGACTACGTCACACAGAAGCCTTAGTAACTGAATGAGGCAGTCTGAGGAGTACAGAAAACAAAGGCCTTATATATGCTTAGGTTTACATAGTAAGCATAAAACCAAGGGTCATTCCTGGCTCATGTAAGCATGCAAAATGACTAAGATGGGCATTCAAGATCTGCTTGCTCAACAAAGTGGGAGGAGAGTTACTTCTCCATACAGTAGCAAAAATAGCCTGAGAGTTATATTAGAGAAGCTGTTTGTTTCTAGTCAGATTTCAAGAGCAGTTAACAGAAAGGTAGGACGGATCACATGGCAAGCACATGGCAAACAAAATGGCTGCCAGAAATACATAATGGCTTTCACAAAGCGGATAAGATAACTTCTAAATACAGGATGGCTTCTGCTAATGCTAACCCTTTGCTGTCCATTTACAACAGACAACCGTTTTAGCATTAGCTGAAGACACTCCTATGATCCAGTAGGAACATAGAAAATATTTACACATTAATTTTCATAATTTTATCAATTTCCTAATTCATTGCTAGGTGGGCATTTTCCATTCTAAACATTTCAATAAGCGGGTATATGTAAGCTATAAGCAGGAATATAAAGAGAACGGAGCATTGGGTCATAATTAACATACAGATAGCAGGAGAAAGTATTGAACACTATTACAAACAGAATTATCATCTTTCACAATCTTAAGCAAAAGCAAATCCTAAAATCATCTAGTAAACATTTTTAGGGCTCCTATGCATTGCAGTGACTATTCATTTTAAATTTCAGAATAGCACATATCTAATAAAAACATTTTCCAATTGACTGTTACATTTTCCTTTTATGAGGGCTATAACTGCAATTTAATACATTCAAGGAAAGGGCAAAGTCACATTTTTCAATTGCTCAGAATTTTTTTTGTGTGCATAATAAGTATAACTAATGTAAATATTAAAGCGACTAAACATATTATTACACAAACAATCCTGGCTCCAAGGGACCAGGAGGACCACACAGGCCATAGAAATTAGGACGAAGAGCTGCAAAGGTCTGTTCATCCTCAAAAGTGGGACGACTAAAGGGGTACATTATTGACAAGAAAAAGAAGAAGTCCTTGGGGAAATTGAAGCTGCTGTACAACCACGCCAGAGGGGAGTCTTCTCCCTGTGTCTGTTTGAGCCTCACAGGCAGGCTCTTGTTGTTTCCACGGTGGAGCTGCACAACTCGCAACTCAAGATCTTAGTCCAGTTTCAAGGGGAAAAAAGTCTCTTCTTTCAGGATAGGGCAGTCACCCACCAGGCAAATGCTGTTAGGGATCCTGTCCAGTGTCTCAGGCAATGCACCAGTTTTCTGCACTTCAATCTAACAGGCACCAGAGACACAGCACCTGTACCCTGAACTCAGGTCCTTCTCTAATTCCTGTATTGCTCTGCTGGCGCACTGCTCATTCATTTGCATCCAGTGTACCCAGAAATCTCTTGATCAACAAACAAAGGAGCAAACTTGTATTCACTTTAGGACCAGGATTCAGAGGCCTGATGCTAGGATCTCTGAAGGAACCCTTGTTTCAAAAGGGTTTACCTCAAGCAAAGCCTCCTCGCCATTCTGGTCGGTCTGTGACTCTCAGCTGGGCATCAACCACAATTTCTCCTTTCTGATTTGTGACCCCGTCTTTCGCTCAAGACAGTGGCAGGGGTATACACTTTATCACAGGGCTTCCGCCTTCACTGAGGTCCTAGTTGCTAGCATGCCTGTTCTGGTTACCTTCACTTTGGGTTCAAGCTGGACTGGTGCTGACGCTGACTCCCTAGGCTGAATCTGATGTCCGGGCCCCTCTGGTAGTGGTTTGTACAGCAGCAAATATCTATTGATGGACTGAACAAAAGGTCTTTAGACAAGGCAGAGAAACAGTCTATCAACAGAGAGGATAATCAGAATAATTCCTAGTCTTGGGACGCCCCATATATTAGCAAGTCACCCAAGAACAACTTTCATCTTATCTATGAGAGAGTAAAAAACCCAACATCCTGTACCTATTGGCAAGTATAAAAGGAACTCTTTGGTGAACTGACGAGTAATACATCACTAAAACCCAAGCAGCTAAGGAAGTCTATATTAATTTACTAAACTCAGAGGAAAAAAGAAAAATAACACAGACATACTCTAAATCCTTGCATTGGTGTATTCCTGTGTACTAATCTGAAAACCCTCAAAAAAAGGAAATGTTCTACATTTTTGCTCATGAACTTTAAACTACTTGTACAGGACTGCAGACATTCTAAAATGATTCTCTTATTTATTTATTTATTTTAGTGTGTTATAGAGCGCGAACTTGACCTGTGAGGGTATCAGAGCGCTTTACAGGGTATACAAGGTCTACAAACCAACATAAAATGCTGAGAAATACTAACACATCTTACCCTTACTCCTACATGTAAATGATTACAATCATAGTCAGCTTCAGTGCTCAGAACTGAGATAGGTGTGAAAGATTTGTAGGTTATACCTACATTGCACGCTTAGGACCATGCTCTCATGTTATAGGAGCAACAGGAAAATCTAAAACTGCTATTTTAACAGGAGTTCTCATCTATAAAACAATAATTTCTTGAAAACATTTTTGCTAAGGATCACATGGGCATCTTCCCTGCGTTCTACTTTTCATGATCCAAACTATGCAACATCAGCTCCAATTAGGACAGTCAGTTTATTTACACAGACTAGCTTATAAAAAAGGAGCAATGTCCTTGCAAAACTATGTAGCATGAGGGAACACCAATCTAGACTACTGATCCTGTCATAATTTCATCAAACAGAATGGCAGTAATAAAACATATATTTATTCATTGTATTAATGCTAACAATGTTTAAAACAGTATTAATGAATAGCCAATTAAATGTCTCATTGCTATTTCACAGACAATTTAGACTGACTCAAAACAATTGAGAAAAGGAGAGAGCAACATACATATCACCTAGCCTTAATTTGTTCCCCCATTTTGACAGTAGGAAACCTGAAACAGGTTTCACTTCTGTCAACACTATCAACCCCAATTGGTAGCAACTAGGCATAAACAGAGTTATAGGAGGTACATAGCACTTTTGAGAGAGCTAGAAAAACACATGAATACCCAAACCCCAATCCTTTTAGCAAATGTACAAATGTAACACGAGGGCGAATGAATTTCAGATGTCAAAATGTCAATGCAGACCTTCTCTGGGAGCCCTGCCAGGCCTCTAAATATAGTGCTGACATTTAACTCTTCCCACCTGTCCCATTCCCCTGTTTGTCAGTTCAATAACTTCTGCTGTTTTTTATACATATTTTTAATTATACGCAGTGTGCAATATATTTGTCTAACAATATAATAGTCAGCTATTTGTATTATACCTAAATGTATGCATTTACTGAAGCCTAAGGCACTTTAAAAGCTGCTCTAAATAGAAAGAATGCTGTTTAAATAGTGACATTTTACCCAATTTCGACTTTGATATTTGGGGCACTTAAAAATGAATATCCTATATTTTGTTTGCATAATATTCATTATCAGAATGTTCTCTACATAGTCCAGGAGTGAGAAATCAGAAATAATCATATATACAGTTATAAAAATGAGTTTGTTACGCCTGCGCAGAGTGATATTTCGTATGCAAATGTCCAGATTATGTGATACAACACAACTTAAATTAAAATTTTATGCTAGGAGGTCACAGTATGAGTATTAAGCTTTAAAAATATTGAAAACTAATTTAAAAGCACTTATTTTTTTAATAATTTTTCATAATTGATAAAATAATTGTTTTAATAAAACCAATCATTTTGAAAATTCCACATAGGAAAAGCAAGCTGCATCCCTTGCCTATCCTATTGAGACACATTCATTCACAAGCCTAAGCACAGAAGCCTAACTTGAAACTTGACACATTTTTGCGCCACTTTTTTAAAAGGACAGTCATTATTTAGCATCAGAACCAAGAATGTGCTTATAAAAAAAGGCTTAAAGAAAAAGAAATCCTCACTTGAAATGATTTCCTGTTATACAAAATAATGAATCTGCATTTTGTAACTTTTTAAAACAGCAGTTTGAAATGCAGGATTTTACCCCGTGTTTAACTGAGAAAGTCCTGGCTGAGGCAACATTCTTGTCTCTCCGTGGCCTACAATCAAAACAACAGCTGCTGCTAACCGGCAGTTAAAACACAGCTGAGTAAAGCTTTTTTTTGGGTTGAAATGGAAGCACGGTGGCAGTCTATTTAAAACGGAGACATTTCAATGCGTGTTCTATAATATGTGTTTTAGTTCAACAAAAAATGTATTCAGATGATGTGTTTGCCTGTTAATATATAATACAATGTATCTAAGGAAAATGCTTTATAATTGTTTATTCATTACAAAACACACAATTTCGTTTTTGAGGCCTCTTTTATTCCTATTGAATGTGAATACTAATTTTATCTTTTAAGCATTGGCAGTTTGTACATGTGCATAATTGCTTACTCTATAAAATAAATAGTAACATATAATTATTTAGCATATCATATAGTTCATTTCTGGATTTTTATTACATTTGTATTTAATATTAATTAAATGACATTTTGCATAACAGACTGATGACACCAAAAAAAACATAAACACACATTGAGCTCAATCCAGAGAAACACAGGGGGTAAACCACTCAGGACACACAATACAGCGCGCTTAAGGCTAGCAATACTTACACAAAGAGCGCAATCGCTATTTATACACAGAAGAATCACTAATGTGAAACCACGAACCACATAGACATTTAAACACACATTTAACCCACAGATCAACACTTAGGACAGAAACAAAGGCCAGCCCACAGACTGTACTTAAACCAAACCATTTGTAAATACTAGTTGTAAGTCATATTTACAAGAAGCGCTTCTCAATAGTATTCCAAAAGACTGCAAAAACAGCGCAACAAACTGTTTTATTTCCAAGAAGCCAAAATACACTCAATTCACTAGCTTTATCAGTCAGAACACCAAAGAATCGCTCGGCATATCTCCATTCATGTAATTGAGCAGAAAAAGGATCCTTGTCTGCATTTTTGTCATGTTTTAATTCCCTGGGGATAAGTCACCAAGGAAGAAATATATTTTTATACCTAAACCTATCTAGCTATTCCCTCAGGGAGCCGGCTAATTTAATTCACATCTATCTATGGTACCTCTAAAAAGCAACACATTCTTCGATGTGTGCTTGAAACAGGCATGCCAAAAATATTGCAAAATATGCAAGTATTATAATCAAAGTAGTGCTTAACGTTCTCTTCGTACGTTGCAACGTTCGAACAAAAGTCAAACAGAGAAAAATCTCCTCATTACCTGCCTACATAAATTGCAATTTACATTTTACATACATACTAATCAAAAGTTGGCCAACGCAAATCTAAACCACAGTAAGTGTTACTAAACTACCTTACCAATCAAAGGCATCAAACCGACTCTTACCAAAGAAATAGTTGTCCAAATTCTAACTGCCAAGTTCTGAATGACCTAACAGTCTTTTTTTAAATAGCCATGCCAAAATGTCCTCAGTCAGGGGTGACATCATGTGAAGGATCAAAATCAGGAAGATCAGAAATATACTGGGCTGCAGAGATAGAGAATCCCCATAATCTCCATGCACAGAGTACCTCCTTAGTAGAGTCTTGTCCTGTCCTCCACAGTAGATTTCTGTCTCCTGACTAGATCACTCCCTCACTTAGCCGCTTCTCTGATGAGGTCCACGTTGGAGTGCCATTTTGTAGAACACAGAAACCTTCCTAGGGGTCCCACTGATCCTTGGTCTTTTTAAACTAACAAAGAAGAATTATTAAACCTCAAATGAGTGAGACTATGTCATACAGAAGCCGTAGCAACTGAATGAGGCAGTCTGAGGAGTACAGAAAACAGAGGCCTTATATATGCTTAGTGTTACATAGTAAGCATAAAACCAAGGGGCAGTCCTGGCTCATGTAAGCATGCAAAATGACTAAGATGAGCATACAAGATCTGCTTGCTCAACAAAGTGGGAGGAGAGTTACTTCTCCATACAGCAGCAAAAATAGCCTGACAGGTATGCTAGAGAATCAGGTGCATTCTACTGGCTAGGCCCTTCTGGGCATGTGCGAAGGTGGAAGATGCTAAATATAGTTTGTCTCTAGGCAGATTTCAAGAGCAGTTAACAGAAAGGTAGGAAAGAGCACATGGCGAGCACATGGCAAACAAAATGGCTGCCAGAAATACAAAATGGCTTTAACAAAGTGGATAACATAACTTCTAAATACAGGATGGCTTCTGCTACTGCTAACCCATTGCTGTCAATTTACAACATTTAGAGGCACGGAGGATCCGCGCACCCTGCCGATCACAAGCTGCATTCTAATTGGCTGTCAACACTTCAAACCAGGAAGTGCTGGCAGCCATCTTGTGCCTCAGTAACCAAGGCACAAGCAAACAGAAAAACAAAGACGCAAAACAAGAAAAGGGGCAGGGTAGAAACACCCTGACCCCCTAGGCCTACTCAGGGCGTCCCACAAGGACCCCCAGGGCTCCAAAAAGCATTATTTTAAAATAATCAGCTGAATTTGCGCTGTGTGCGCAAATATGGCTTCATTTAATTGAAGCCCCCGGGTGGGCCAGGTCCCGGGGGCAGTGAAAAACATGTGAGGGTGGCCCCAATCCCCCCCACTTTGCCCTGGGGACCACCACCCCTGGGGCTTTACATAAATATTTGCAGGGGCACACGGCCCCCCTCAGCCCCGGGGACTACCACCCCTCGGGGCTCTCATTATTTATCTGTGTGGTGGCACACGGCCCCCGCTGCCCCAGGGACTGCCACCTCCCCGGAGCACTAATATACAAATTTGGGGGTTTGTTACGGACCCTCGAGCCCTGGAGACCACTACTTCCCGGGGCTGTGCCATAGGTGGGAGGGGGCTGCGCTGCCCCCTCCTGGAGCCAGTGATGGCCCTGGGGACCGCCACACCCCAGGGCTGCTCATGCAGAGTCCCGGGACACTACTGTGCAATGACTGGGGCACGTTTGCACAGTGGTGAAGGGAGGGGCGGGGCCTGAGGTGCCATGTGTGCAAACACGCCCTGTGGCACGTTTAAAGTCGAGGAATTAATTTTTTATCAATCCTGAGGGCCCCTGGGGGCCAACAAGCCCACCAGGTGCTACCAATAAGCACCACTTCGCTGTGTTGCAGAGAGGTGGTGTAGGTCATGCCCCTTTTTACACCTCTCTGCAACGCAGATCTGTCGTGCTTACTGGAGGTACCTGGGGGACTAGTTGGACACCAGGGACCCTCAGGATTCAAGGGGACTAACTTAAAATGTGCCACAGGGCACGTTTGCACAGTGGTGAAGAGAGGGGGGCTGAGGTGAAATGTGTGCAAACCGCCCTGTGGTGTGTTTTAAGTTGGAGAATTAATTCCTCTTCAATCCTGATGGTCTCTGGGGCCAGCACCCCACCAGGTGCCTCCAGTAAGCACCACTGCACCGCGTTGCAGAGAGGAGGGCCAGGCCAGGCCCCTTTTTACACCTCTCTGCAAAGCAGCTCTCTGGTGCTTACTGGCGGTACCTGGTTGGCTAGTTTGACCCCAGGGACCGTCAGGATTCAAGGGGACTTCTCCCAACTTAAAATGGCAACAGGGTGTGTTTGCACACATGTCACCTCAGGCCCCCCCTCCCTTCCCCACAGTGCAAATGCACCCTTTGTGCATTTTAAGGGGTAGTTTTAATCCCCCTGCCCTATTTTGTACTAGGGCCTTACAGGGGAGGTCATGCTAATCACAGGGTACGCCAATGCATAGTGTTCCCTAGTATATGTAGGTGTTGTAACTGTATTATAAGTGTCTTTTAGCATAGCACTGGCTCTAGGCATGGTTAGTCAGAGTCAGTTACCACCAGTACCTGTCTGAAAAAGTTGTGGGCACAGGATGAGTTTGGAACAAGGCCTCTTTCTACTCATCTGTTCTTTCTGCACATGTCTTGCTTCTTCCTGCACTTTTCTTCATCTTCATCTTTATGGACTGCTGTTGCTTCTTTCTGCATTTCTTTTGCTTCTTTCTTTGCGTTACCACTGTAGGCATAGTTAGAAACTAGCATTTGAAAAACCTTTGAAATTCACTGAAAAAAACATAGGTGTCAGGCACGTTATAGTTAGAAACTAGCATTTAAAAAACCTTAGAAATTCAATGAAAAAACCATAGGCTTCAGGGGCGTTATAGTTAGTTGGACATTTCACCCGTACAAAACCAGTGAAATTCCCCGTTATAGTTAGTTCAGCTAACTATACCTCGCGCCCCCGCAATGCACTGCTGATGACATCACAATGTTACATCACTCATGACATTGTCAGTGACATCACTGATGACATCACTGATGACATCATCAATGTGATAATTTCATGCATCTTTTCACACACTTATATAACCTTTGATACACCCACTCTAAATTACAGACTGCCATTCTCAAAACCATACACACTCCAACAGCAATAACTACTCACTCACTGATTCTTAGCTTTACACATACATCCATTCACTCACCCTTACAGTCACTCATACTTAGGGACACTCAGTACAGGACTATCGTATGCACTCATACACCTATATAGACACTCACACACCACCACTCCTCCATAGAGGTACTCACACACCTAGTCAGTCATGCAAATAATTAATCACACTGCCATTTGCTCACCTATGCAGTTATACGCAAACCAGCTCACTTACTCATACAAATACTAGCACATTCTTACGCTCTTATACAATCACTGATACAAGCACACACTCATCCATAGGGCCACTCTTACAATCACACACTCTCCCTTATAGCCATATATATATACTCCAGCACACATATATACAGCCATTTACTTATGTAGTTACTCACACATGTACCACTGAGATATACATTCACTCACTAACACACCCATACACACACTCACCCACGCATACAGTCTATCACAGATGCACTCTTAAAACCATGCCCCCAGTAAATTACCCACTCACACATCTATGCACAGAGTAACACATACCCTACCCACATAAACACTCAGGCACCCATACAGATACTCAGACAACCAATCAATAACCCATATAGACACTCATGTAGCTGTCCACAAACCCATGTAGCTGCCTACACACCAACAGACAGACGGATACAGACATTCACACAGTTTAGTCACCCATGCATTCAGTAAGATACATTTAATCACTCACTTATAGTCAGTCACGCACCTACTAAATTATCCATTCAGACACTTATACAGCCACTTATTCCTAAATACGCCTTTCACTATATAAATAAATCATATTTGAAATTTACAGAAACACACAGTCACTGGATGATGTCATCAGTGATGTCGTTTTAGATGTCATGAGTGATGTCATGAGTGATGTCACTGACCATGATGTAATATGTGAAGTCATCAGCAGAGCATTGCGTGGGCGCGAGTTATAGTTAGCTGAACTAACTATAACGGGGAATTTCACTGGTTTTGAATGAGTGAAATGTCTAACTAACCATAACGCCCCTGAAAACAATGTTTTTTCAGTGGATATATATATATATATATATATATATATATATATTCACTGAAAAAACCATAGGTTTCAGGAGTTATATAGTTAGGAATTCGCTTTTAAAAAACCTTGGAAATTCACTCAAAAAACTATAAGTTTTAGTGGTGTTATAGTTAGCTTCAGTGAATTTCAAAGGTTTTTTAAATGCTAATTCCTAACTATATAAGGCCTGAAACCTATGGTTTTTTCAGTGAATTTGCAATGTTTTTTAAATGGTAATTCCTAACTATATAAGGCCTGAAACCCATGGTTTTTTCAGTGAATTTCAAAGGTTTTTTAAATGCTAATTCCTAACTATGTAAGGCTTGAAACCTATGGTTTTTTCAGTGAATTTGCAAGGTTTTTTTAAATGCTAATTCCTAAATATATAAGGCCTGAAACCTATGTTTTTTTCAGTGAATTTCAAAGGTTTTTTAAATGCTAATTCCTAACTATATAAGGCCTGAAACCTATGGTTTTTTCAGTGAATTCGCAAGGTTTTTTAAATGCTAATTCCTAACTATATAAGGCCTGAAACCTATGGCTTTTTCATTGAATTCGCAAGGTTTTTTAAATGCTAATTCTATTAGCGGATAACGTTTTTATATATTAAAACGTTTTTTAAATCTCAAAGGCCTGCTTTGCTAACAGAGTTTTTAAGCACAGGCTCTTTTGTCTCTGGTGGCCATCTTGGGAGACTGCATATCAGAGTTTTTTTAATGAAATATAAGAGGATTTCAGAAGTCACTCAAAAGGTGCCCTAATTTTTCTTTCTTCAGCACTAATCATAATTTCTATGGCAAAATGAACCCCCTCATTTTGTTCCTTTGCAAATTAAATGTTTTAAGTGTTAACACTTTATTCCAATCAAGATGACTTCAGGTGTGCCATACTTTTGTCCTAAGTAAGACTGTTAGCGCTCTAGTTGTTCTTTAGAACACTCTGGGACATTCTGTCATTGGGCTTTAGTTGGGCTACATCTGGCTGATATTTGGGCTACATTTGTTTTTTTTGTCTCTGGTGGCCATCTTTGGGCTACATTGGGCTACATTGGGCTACATTGGGCTACATTTGGGCTATAACATATATATAGCCCAATGTAGCCCAATATATATTTTTCAAAGTTAATTTTTGTAAAAACCACTGGAGCACATATCTTGAGACATAGCAAAGGCACATCGGGCTACCAGTCCCTACAATTGTGCCAAGTTTTGTGGAAAACCATTCAGCCGTTCGGGCTAAAAGTGAGTCCAACCGCCCTATGGAAATTAACATGGGGAAAACACGTTTTGGGACACCCCTTTTATCTCGGCCCCCGCTTGCCGAATCCCCCCCAATCTTTCAGGGAAGGACCGGAGTGCCGCGAGGCAAAGTTAAGGAAAATTTCAGGAAGATTCCTCAACCGGCGCCAAAGTTATTCCCAATAGAATGTTGCGATTTCCCTAGGGAAAACAATCCTAACTATATATACCTACTGGCTATCGCCAGTAGGTAATATATTACCTACTGGCGGTCGCCAGTAGGTATATATAGTTAGGATTTTTTCTCTATGGGTTTTTTGAAAATTCTATGTCTAATAACTTTGGCGTTTGTGGACGGAATTGGCTGAAATTTTCAGGAAAATGGCACATTTTGTTTCTGAGCAGCCCCTGAAAATTGGGGGGGGTTCGTCCAGGGGGGGTCGAGAAAAAAGGGGGGTCCCAAAACGTGTTTTTAACATTGAGTTTTCCATAGGGCCGTTGGCCTCACTTTTAGCCCGAACGGCTGAATGGATTTGCACGAAACTTGGCAAAATTGTAGGGACTGGTAGCCCGATGTGCCTTTTGTAGGTCTCAATATATGTGCTACAGTGGATTTTGAGAAATTAACGTTTAAAAAAAGATATATATCTGTAACAGCGGACCGGGCAGCGCTCCGGTTCGCGGACTTTTCGCGCAACGGAGCTTTGTGAAGCGAAGCTGATTGGTTCTCCGGCGTCTGTCAACATTCCAAACAGTCCGTAGCGGCCGCCATCTTGTCTCTCGGTAGGATCGAGAGACAAGAGGAGGCCAAAGCGAAGGGGCAAATGACCATAAGGGGGCATAGTAGATCCTCGCTGACCCCCTAGGTTTGATGTGGAGGTTTTAAAAGGGCCCCGCGGGGCAAAAAAAAAAAATAATAATAATAATCGAACGGCTGAATGGATTTGCACGAAACTTGGTAAAATATTAGGGACTGGTAGCCCGATGTGCCTTTGCTAGGTCTCAATATGTGTGCTCCAGTGGATTTTGAGAAATTAACGTTCAAAAAAAGATATATATCTGTAACAGCGCTCCGCTTCGCGTACTTTTCGCGTTACGGAGCTTTGCGAAGCTGATTGGTTCTCCGGCGTCTGTCAACATTCCAAACAGTCCGTAGCGGCCGCCATCTTGTCTCTCGGTAGGATTGAGAGACAAGAGGAGGCCAAAGCGAAGGGGGAAATGAGCATAAGGGGGCATAGTAGATCCTTCCTGACCTCTTAGGTTTGATGTACCATTTTGCCAAGTTTGGTGTAATTCCGTTCAGCCATTCAGGCTGTAGACGTATGTAAATGTCCTATGGAAAATTGCATGGGGAAAACACATTTGAAAGTGTTGAAATTTAGAACCAATTAAAATGTTACTTTGGTTTTGTATTTGTGTGTGATGAAAGTTAATTGGTTATGTATATATGTCAAATGAGAGGAAACCACAGCCATTTTGTGATACTACTGTCTGAGGTACATTTGTGAGGAATTTTTGGTGGTGAATTTCTGGTGTTTGATTTACACAGTAATAACACTTCTCCTACTTTTAAAAAGGTGAGTTGTTAATTTGTAAGGGGAACTATGTTGTACACTTGAAGATAATTTGAAAAATGTTTTCTGTTATTTATTTGCAGTCCTTCTGTTATACTAAATACTTGATAAAGTTAGTTTTATATTATGTATTACTAAAAACGATAAATGAAAGTGATTATTTTTTTCTGCAATTTACAGCAAGCAATTTCAAAATAAAATGGCTCACAATGAAGAGACCGTGGCAATTTCTTTTGAATTGTCCACTACATTGATTGAAATTGAGAGCACCAATAATGAAATATTGTCACAAGGAGGAGATGACTTGTATGATTCCATTAGATTGATTGAAATGGACAGCACCAATAATGAAATATTGTCACAAGGAGATGACTTGAATGATTCCACTACATTGATTGAAATTGAGAGCACCAATAATGAAATATTGTCACAAGGAGGAGATGGCTTGTATGATTCCATTAGATTGATTGAAATGGACAGCACCAATAATGAAATATTGTCACAAGGAGGAGATGACTTGAATGATTCCACTACATTGATTGAAATTGAGAGCACCAATAATGAAATATTGTCACGGGGAGATGACTTGAATGATTCCACTACATTGATTGAAATTGACAGCACCAATAATGAAATATTGTCACAAGGAGGAGATGACTTGAATGATTTTTTTGATCAATCTGTTGATGGCGAATTTATCGAATGTTTGGAGACCATAGAGTTACAAGAATCATCATTGCAGACTTTTCATGAGGAAATTGCTGATGAGGACATGTTACTAGTTCTTTCAAATTTAGAAAATTCTGAAGAATAAATTTATATTTAGAAATCAAAAATTGTTTGAGACATTATTCATTTTTATTTTTAATTTATGAGGTTGTAGCGAAGTGATTGTAGTATAAAATGAGAGTTATAGTATAGAGTGCAACATTTTTATGTTACATGGTAAGTTTACTCATATTTACTTCCCTTCTGCCACTATATTATCTCCAATGTGTATTTGACATCTCTTCTTCATCTCCGGCCTCCTTTCTCTCACTGTGTGTCTCCGATGCATCTTATCGCTGCTATTTTGTGTAATTACAGAAGAGAGTAAAATAAAATAGTTCGGAACGTGAAAAGGGGGCAAAGTAGAGTACCCCTCACCCCCTAGGCCTTTTTAGGCGGTCCCAAAAGGATCAGTTTCTGCTTTCCTGAGAGATTATGGTATGAGTTTCATATACCACAATAATTTGCATTACAACATGCAAGATATCTATCTCCTATTACCAACTTTGAGATATTCGCGCTAAGCGCGAATATCTCCAAAAAGTAACACCTGCCCTGAGCAGTTCTTAGCCATGTTATCCAATGGGAGGTGGATAACATGGCTAAGAGCATTAGCTCGGTAATGCATGAATATCGCTGACTTTTTAGCGATATTCATGCATTGCGGCCGTTTATTATCGCATTTGCGATAAACCTTGATAATAGCAAGGTTTATCTTCGATAATTTCTGACGATGCTTAGCGGTAAAAAATTCGTTGGTAAGCATCGTTAGCGATAAATATCGCTTAACTTTGGTAATATGCACCAACGTCTGTTAACGTTCGATTCGAAGGAAATGAGGAAGTGTTGAAAAACATTGTCTGCGCCATCTTGCCTTTTTTGAAATGCCACACTTTTGTCGTGCACGGCAGCCATTTTAGATGCCTTGACCAGACCCACTCTCTGCACACTGTCGATTCGTAGCATGGCTCCCCACCCTCGCAAGCATCTTCCCCAGGCACTGGTCACCCCCGCTCTCTGTCTTATGCATCGGCAATAAACCTCCCCCCATCTGCGCTGCTCTTCCCTGAAAATCACACTCTGTGCCCGCCCGACACCTCCCTTTCGCCCTATTCACTACCGCACCCTCTGACACTCCTCTTCCTCTGTGTCCGATTGTCCAGGCTATCACCTAGCCCTGCAGATGTAGTTTATGGCCCCAGCTGTAAAGAATCACCCCTCTTCAAAGGAGTTATAGTAGATCAAGGCCCACACCCGATGAGATCCGTCACACCACACGTGTTCCTACTATCTGAAAACCATCCTGTATTGTGATTGGGGAGGGGACCGAGCCTGAAGCGGAAGATTCCAGGAATGACTCTTTGTACATCAAAGTTTTTACAATTATGTGTCACATTTAAAATATATAGCACTCCAACAAAGTAGTAGGAATATAAAACTTTAATAACATATAAATATATACAACAAAACAAAAACAGTAAAAACATTTAAACAACGAAGAGACCGTGGCAATTTCTTTTGAATTCCTGATGAGGACATGTTACTAGTTCTTTCAAATTATGAAAATTCAGAAGATGTTGCCTGGGGGTGGGTCGTCAGTAGCAGTCTGTTGTGCGAATAGTTCCAAGGCAGCAGAACGCGCTGAAATCTAGATGGCACGAAAGTGATGTCTAGTAAGTTGCCGCCCAGCAAATAACGGCGTGGGGCGCCGCGGGGGTGAGTGAGTCCAGTAGGCACCACAGCTATTCTTACCGGCATTGCAGAATTACTGCTGGGGACAATGCCTGTGCTGTAGCAGGGTCACAGCAGAAACAAAAAGGATTCTGTTGAAGATGTTGTTGGTTTTCAATTTGAATACAGTTCTGGTGTCAACTGCTATGCTAATGTAGTGGTTAATGTTTTGTTTTCTCTAGAAAATGTAAAAGAGGGGGAGGCAGTCCAAAGTTCCGTTAAAAGGGCAAAGGAAAGGATCGGTGGTTTGAACTATCAGTCAAAAAGAGGAGGGGGTGCAACAATTTTTCCTACCGGGTCACACTGTGCTTTCACCGGAACTGAGGTCTGCAGGATTCTAGTAATTCAAAGTGAGGCTGGCGCCAGCATGGGAGCGCCGACGTCCCGCGGATACAGTTTCGTCACTCCACGGGCGATCATGGCAGTCATTCCCCATCGGGGGTCGGAGACTCCCGCGGCTCCTCTAGAATCTTCAAGGTCGTGGAGGACTACGGTGGTGGAGTCAACCAGTGACCGGGCCATTTCTTTATGCTGGGCCCGCTCTTGCCAGGTCGACCGCCATTTTGAGAGTTCGGTAGCTACTGGCGATCGCGGGGTCAAATGAGCGGACGGGCTCCACCCTGCCGGGCGAGACGTTGCAGCATGGCCACAGTGGAAGAACCCTTTTCCGGGCGCCTGGAGCACTGAGGGTGCAGCTGGGAAGCCTCCACCGGGGGAGGCGGGAGAGGCCTGTTCGCACCGTCTCTCCCTCCCAGTGCACCCCACGGCGTCTCGTTTGAGATTTGTTATGGCCGGACCAGGCGATGAGGACGAGGGGGGGGGGGGTCGGAGGCATGTGCAAGACATCCCCCCCCAGTGTTGTCGCAGCCATTATTCAAGAAAGAAGAAGTGTCCCGTCCGTCTTCGGGCCGGGCTTCCGGTAGATGTCGGCCGGACGCCCCTGGCTCTGGCCCCATGAACGGGTTTCTTGGTTTATCGGCTGCAGCCGGATCCCGTCGGCCTCGGCCCCCCGACCGTTGGTGGCCGGACCGGAAGAGCATGTGGCGGGACTACCTGAAACTGTCAAGGGCCACCGCGGCCGGACTGGGAGAGAGAGGGGAGGGTCGAGGAGACATTCCCCCCTTCTGCAACTGTTCAGCGTTGTAAAGGCAATCCCCTGGCCGGGTCCCGCTGGCCTCGGCCTCTCCTCCGGCTACACCCTACGTTAGGATCTCCTGGCCGAGGCGTGGCAGCAGGACCCGCCTTATATGGGCTGCTCCCGGCTGGGCGTAGCCGCAACCCTGCCCCACCTTGGAAGTTTCCAGAGTGGGGGCGGATGTTCTACTGACTTGCATTTTCCCTACTCTATCGATTTTTTTGGCGTGGCAGGCGGTGGGACAGCGAGGGGTGATTTGGTTTCTCTTACTGTTTTTCTGGTCTCTCACCACTGGCATATTTTAACGTTTTCTTGTTTCTAGGACATTAATAGGTTTTATCATTACGTTATGTTATCGTTTCTTTGTTCGTTGTTTAATAAAAGTTCATGTTCATCAGTGGCCTACTGATTTTCGTTTTCGTATTCTTTTCTTTCCAGGTTGTTTCATGCTAAAGTTTCTGTTAACAGGATACAGTGATCAATTCGTTATTATTGCATATGTCCTTTTCACTAGGGGTGCTCTCTGGTCGGGCCAGATGACGTATCTCTAGTAAATGGTCCGGGTGAAACAGGTGCATCAATCAGTGGGGAGTAGATAGGCATGACAGATTACAACGGGGGAGAAAGGTCCGCATTACGTACCCTTTCACTATTTGCAAAGATTTTCCTACGAATATTTGCAAACAGGGAATACCTCAAAAAAGAACCAATTCCCAAACAGTCAATGTTTGGGGAAACAATCAATCAATGAGGAACGAAATAGGCACGACGTGTTAAAGGTTTGCGTTACCTACCCTTCACTATCTGCAAAGGGAGAGAGAATATTCCTATTCTTCCTCGTTTGCAGGCAGGGAAGATTCTTAAGAGAATCAACTTCGAACAATTCAATGCTCGATTCAAACAATCAACAAGGGGTACTGTGAACACAAATGAACGCCGCTTATGTACATACACATTGGTATTATCAACAGGTTGTTCCTAATGTTTCTATTTTAGGGAGGTCAAAAAGAGATCCCATTAGTGGCCTACTGATTTTGCTCGATTCCTTTTGTTTTTTTACACGATTTTTCGCTATCTGCAAAGACTAAACAGAGTATTGCGACTCTGTGCTTGTTTGTAAATAGAGAATGAACCAAAGAGAACAATCAATCAAATGGAGAGAGAAGCAGGCACGACGGATTACAACGGGGGCAACGGGGGCAAAGGCCTGCGTTAACTACCCTTCACTATCTGCAAAGAGAGAGTACTCCTAATAGAAATGAGGGGTGGGGGGCAGCATTCAAAGCAGATCAGTGTGCATAAACACGAAAATGTTTTTACTTACCACGTACTTGACATTCGACAGCTTATGATATTTGCTATTAAAAAACCATTGAAATTCACTGAAAAAACCATAGGTTAGAGACCATATATATTTAGGAATTAGCATTTAAAAAACCTTATTTTACTCACACAAAACCATTGAAATTCCATATATAGTTAGTTGCACTAACTATATATCGCGCACCCGCAATCCACTGCTGATCATGTCACATATTACATCATTCATGACATGGTCAGTGACATCACTGATGACATCACTGATGACATCTCAAATGACATCACTGATGACATCACTGATGACATCTCATTTGACATCATTCTTGTGCTAATACGATAAACCTCTTCAGACTCTAATATAACCTTAGATACACTCAGTGTATACAGACACTCACACACTGCCACTCATCCATGGAGTTACTCACACACCCAGTCAGTCATGCAAAGAAACAATCTCACCTCCATTTCTTCAACTATACAGTTAAACACACCTTACTTATTGAAACATATACTAACACATATTTACTCTCTTATACAATCCCTGATACAAGTTCACAATGATCGATACAACCACTCACTCATTCAGTGGCTCTCATGCACAGTTATTTATATATGCCAACTCTCACATGTACTGTGTTTAACATATGTACTTACTATGACATGTAGCATTGAGATATCCATTCACTCATCAATACACTCATGCACACAGTCAACTGCCCATGTAGCTGTTTCCACATGCAGTCTTGAACTCATACACCTAGTGAATAAACTGCTCACACATCTATGCATAGAGTCACACACCTTCCAGCCACCCCCACACAAACTCAATCTCCCATAGAAATACTTGGGCAACCAATTAATAACACATATAGCCTCTCGTATAGCTAATGATCAACACATGCAGCAGCTTACATCACAACAGACATAATGATGCACAAATTAAGACAGTTTAGTCACTAACCCATGCATTCAGTGAGACACATTTAATCACTCACTCATACAGTCAGTCACGCACCTACTAAATCCTTCATCCAGACACTTATACATCCACTCATTCTTCAATATGTAAGACATATTTTAACTTTACAGAAACATACAGTCACTGGATGTTGTCATCAGTGATGTCATCAGTGATGTCATTTGAGATGTCATCAGTGATGTCATCAGTGATGTCACTGACCATGTCATGAATGATGTAATATGTGACATGATCAGCAGTGGATTGCGGGTGCGCGATATATAGTTAGTGCAACTAACTATATATGGAATTTCAATGGTTTTGTGTGAGTAAAATAAGGTTTTTTAAATGCTAATTCCTAACTATATATGGTCTCTAACCTATGGTTTTTTCAGTGAATATATATATATATATATATATATATATATATATATATATATATATATATATATATATATAAAATTTCTAAGGCAAAATGAAACCCCTCATTTTGTTCCTTTTCAAATTAAATGTATTAAGTGTTACCACTTTATTCCGATCAAGATGACTTCAGGTGTGCCATACTTTTGTCATAAGTAAGACTGTTAGCGTTCTAGTTGTTCTTTAGAACACTCTGGGACATTCTGTCATTGGGCTATAGTTGGGCTACATCTGGCTGATATTTGGGCTACATTTGTTTTTTTTTGTCTCTGGTGGCCATCTTTGGGCTACATAGGGCTACATTGGGCTACATTGGGCTACATTTGGGCTCTAACATATATATAGCCCAATGTAGCCAAATATATATGTTTCAAAGTTAATTTTCGTAAAAACCACTGGAGCACATATCTTGAGACATAGCAAAGGCACATCGGGCTACCAGTCCCTACAATTTTGCCAAGTTTGGTGGAAAACCATTCAGCCGTTCGGGCTAAAAGTGAGTCCAACCGCCCTATGGAAATTAACATGGGGAAAACACGTTTTGGGACCCCCCTTTTATCTCGGCCCTCGCTTGACGAATCCCCCCCAAACTTTCAGGAAAGGACGTGAGCACCGCGAGGCAAAGTTAAGGAAAATTTCAGGAAGATTCCTCAACCGGCGCCAAAGTTATTCCCAATAGAATGTTGCGATTTCCCTATGGAAAACAATCCTAACTATATATACCTACTGGCTATCGCCAGTAGGTAATATATACATATATATATATATATATATATATATATATATATATATGTTACCTACTTGCGGTCGCCAGTAGGTAGTTATAGTTAGGACCTAGTTTCCATAGGAAATCTACAACAATTCTATTTGAAATTACTTTGGCCCCGTTGGACGAATCTTCGTGAATTTCTCCAAGAAAATGGCCTGCTTGGTTCCGCTCCCTCCCCGAAAGTTTGGGGGTGATTCATCAAGTGGGAGCTGAGAAAAAAGGGTGGTCCCAAAACATGTTTTCCCTATGCAATTTTCCGTAGGGACCTTTAGCCATGTCTACAGCCCGAACAGCTGAACGGTATTACACCAAATTTGGCAGAGGTAGAGTTCGGTTCACAGATTGTGCTTTTTGTTAAATGGTGTAAATCCATTCAGTAGTTTCTGAGAAAATTACAAGTAAAATCATAGCGATATCTAGAGACAGAGTTCTACACGTGGACGGAGACCGTTCAATTACGAGCGCGAGCTGCATGCTGATTGGCTGTCAACTGTCTGTCAACACTCGAGACCAGGAAGTGTTGGCGGCCATCTTGTGCGTCGGTAGAACCTAGTCACACGAAAACAGTAAAACAAAGTTGAGAAATAAGGAAAGGGGGCAGGGTAGAAACATTCTGACCGTATAGGCTTGCTCAGGGGGTCGTACATGGATGTTTAGGCTCTATTTTTTTTTTTTTTAAAGAAAAATCGTGGGGTACGGGTACAGAAATCCATACAATTACGAGCACAAGCTGCATGCTGATTGGCTGTCAACACTCCAAACCAGGAAGTGTTGGCAGCCATCTTGTTTGTCACGAGAACCGAGTCACAAGAAAACAGCAAAACAAAGTTGAGAAATAAGGAAAGGGGGCAGGGTGGAAACATCTTGACCCTCTAGGCTTGCTCAGGGGTCGTACATGGATGTTTAGGCTCAAACTAGGAAGTGTTGGCGGCCGTCTTGTGCCTCGGTAGAACCGAAACACAAGAAAACAGTGAAATAAAGTTGAGAAATAAGCAAAGGGGACAGGGTAGAAACATTCTGACTCTATAGGCTTGCTCAGGGGGTTGTACATGGATCTTTAGGCTCAATTTTTATTTTTTTTTAAATAAAAAATAACGGGGTACTCGTGTGGTACTCGTACACAGTGGAAAAGGTGAACAAAAACTAAAAGTCAGTTTTATTCATTAGGTCCCGGGAGGGCAAATTACGGGGGCAATTTTTTTCCATAATGAGGGGCTTATAAGGTGCCCCGAGCACTGGGGAACGCCACTCCTCTGGTTTTATTTTGAAGTATGAGGGGGGTTACGGTGCTCCTCCCCACAGTGTCGGGGAGCGGCAACCCTCTGGGCTTTTACAAAAAATTAATGTTTTGAGCTCTCCCTCCCTCTCTCCCCATACACGTCGCGGGGAATGCCACTTTTCTGGGGCAGTAATATTTAAAATGACCTTCCAGCTCCGGGTACCTGCACTGTCTGTTTTTTTTTATTAATGTTGGGAGGGCGTCGTGCGGCCCTCTTACTGGAACCCTTGATGGTCCTGGGGAGCTCCATTTCCCAGGGCCGGCTCTTGCAGTGTGTCGGGGTGCGTACTCCCAGGACACTGCTGTTTACTATGGTAGGGCAGTACCGTCGCCGCTCCCACTTTACCATAGCAAACCGTTTTTCTGTTTGAAAAAGAGAGCAAGTTAATCTTCTCTCTCTTTCAAGTAGGAAAGCAGATTGGTAGGACGCGGGGAGCCGTCTGGGATCATGGGGGCATTGGGACTAAAAAATTAAAAAAAAGAGTTATTTTTGAAAACTAACTTTACTGGTCAAAAAAAGAGCTATGTTTCTATGATAGTATGTAGGACTTTCCGTTTTTTTTTTGTGCAGCAGTTGTACTCTCTATGCATGCACAGCGTAGTTTCCAAAACCACGTTTTATTCTTTTTCTTTAAGTTCAACAAGCAAACCTTTCTTTATTTCAGGTATTAAATTTGCTGCTTTCTTTTCCCGGGTCCACTGCAGTACTTTTGTGATATATTAATAATCATATTCTATCTATATTTATTTGAAATGTAGTGTTGAGGCGCCAAACGTTGGTTACGTACTCCGTCCCTCGCCATTAAGTAGTTTTTGACAGTTATTTTTATTATAATCAATACTTTCATTTTACCGTCTACCTATTTTCTTTCTGATCGATGAGATTTCCTGCCACAGACACAACGGTGTTTTTACTTGGCCTCTAATGTTATCAGACTTGGTCACACGTATACCTACAAACTAATTTGAAGCACGTAAGCCACAGCCATTAGAACGCGTGTTCGTCAACAGAAAGACATTATTATGATTATGCTGTTATCATGCGTGGTAAATGTATACTAGTTGTAAAAGCATGCGTGGTAAAGGCATGCGTGGTAAAGCTATATGCGTGCTAATGTCTTCGTGGTGACGATCACGCGTGCTTATGACTGCGTTGTAATGGCTCTTTTCCCCCAAAGGACAGTGCAGCAACTGGGTCTGGGCGTCATATATTGTATGAGGGGCCACGCAGCCCCTCATACAATATAGAAATCTTTGTGGGGTGATTGTTTCCGTGGTTTGAGGGGCGTGATTGAGGCCCACACATTTAATTTTGTAGGGGGGTAGGTTTGCAAGGGAAAATGTTGCATGAGGTTTGTAAATGTGGTACACATTCTTTCGTATTATTTTGATTTCTTTTCTAAGTTGTAGTCTATCCAGAGGAAATATAACTCAGTACTTTCCAATCCTAGTCTTGAATATCTTACAATAGTATTTCAACATTATTTTTATTGTGGACCGTCATACCCCCCCACAAAATAAAGTTTTTTTTATTAACTTTTATTAAAACAATAACTGTAAACAAAACTTAATTATAACTATATTGGCAGCAACTAGAAAAATAACTTTAAAAAAAATATATTATAAACAAATTGTGAAATGGACTCCAAAAGATGTCCGATTGGTAATCTGCAAAACAAAAAAGAAAATTAGAGTTTAGAATTATGTAGAAGTGAGTAAATGAGGTGAAGCATTACAAGTCAAGGTAACTCTGCGGTTTTACGCGTGCAGCGTGCCTGGTACTCTTCACTTCTGTTATAGTGCCGCGTTCAAGTGGTGTCTATATGGAAGTGCCTACTGCGTTACTGACACAAAAGGGGCACAACGGGATTGTAAATATGCGGACTTATTTCTAATGCATTGCTATGAAGGCTTTGTAGATCTAGGCCTCTGTGCTTACCGTTGTATAAACACTGCGGCCAAACACTTCAGACAGCGGAATTCACAACTTCAGTTGGGCTCATCTTCTACACGTCCAAGCAGACAGCAGTGTCTATAAGTTTAAGAGAGAAAGAGGAATGATGTCACAGAGAGTGAGAGAGAGAAAGAGAGAGAAAAGAACATTAAAACTGTCTCGCAGAGTCTGGAGTTGAGATTTTTTCTTGAAAAGTGAGACGTAGATTTACAAGCTCCTTGCATCACTAGCCCCATGTTAAAAGTGACACAAAAGTGGCGTGATAAGCTCAGAGATCTGTTTGTCAGACTGTTGTAACCTATCTGTTGTCACTGCTCGGAGGTAATTATACATTTTACACAGAGAATCTGCTGTACACTACGTTCTCTCTCCTTTCAGAAATAAAGGTAACACTACGGTTTTACGAGTGCAGTGTGCGTGGTACATTTCACTTGTTATAGTGCCGCTTTCAAGTGGTGTCTATATGGAAGTGCCTACTGCGTTACTGACACAAAAGTGGCACAACGGGATTGTAAATATGCAGACTTATTTCTAATGCATTGCTATGAAGGCTTTGTAGATCTTGGCCTCTGTGCTTACCGTTGTGTAAACACTGCGGACAAACACTTCGGCCAGTGGAATTCACAACTTCAGTTGGGCTCATCTTCTACACGTCCAAGCAGACAGCTTTGTCTATAAGTTTAAAAGAGAAAGAGAAATGATGTGACAGAGAGGGAGAGAGAGAAAGAGAGAGAAAAGAACATTAAAACTGTCTCGCAGAGTCTGGAGTTGAGATTTTTTCTTGAAAAGTCAGACGTAGATTTACAAGCTCCTTGCGTCACTTTCCCTATGTTAAAAGTGACAGAAAAGTGACATAATAAGCTTGTTGATCTGTTTGTTAGACTGTTGTAACCTATTTGTTGTCCCTGGTCAGAGGTAATTATACATTTTACACAGAGAAGCTGCTGCACACTACTCATTCTCTCCTTTCAGAAATAAAGGTAACACTACGGTTTTACGTGTGCAGTGTTCCTAGTACATTTGACTTCTGTTGTAGTCCTGCTTTCAAGTGGTGTCTATATGGAAGTGGCTACTGTGTTACTGACACAAAAGTGGCACAATGGGATTGTAAATACGCCAACCTATTTCTAATGCATAGCAATGGAGGCCTTGTATATGTAGGCTGCTGTGCTTACCTTGTATAAACAATGCGGCCACCTGAGTTCACAACTTGACTTCAAGTCTGCTTCTATACGTCAAAGTTTATTCATACGTTGCAGACAATTCCATTGCTGTTGCTTGATAGGCCGTAATTGCTTCTGAAGGATGTTTGGTGAAGGAAACAAAAGGACATTTTGATTAATCATCGTAAACTGAGTTGCAAAACTACTGTCAAAAGTGAATTTTAATGTGGATTCTTAATATTCCGTGCTTAGGGGCAGATTTACAAGCCTCTTGCACCACTTTTGCGTCATTTTTAACTTAGGAAAAGTGACGCAAAAGTGTCGCAATGAGCTTGTAAATCTGCCCCTTAGACTGTTGCAGCCCATTGAGTCGTAGAGTTTGGAGTTGAGCGTTTTTCTTGAAAAGTCAGACGCAGATGTACAAGCTCCTTGTGTCACTTTCCCCATGTTAAAAGTGACAGAAAAGTTGCGTAATAAGCTTGTAGACTGTTATAACCTATCTGTTATCACTGCTCGGAGTTAATTATACATTTGTACACAGTGAAGCTGCTGTAGACTACCTAGTCTCTCCTTTCACAAATAATTTGTTGTTGTTTCGGAAATAAAGGGGCATATTATCAAAGACCGGTGATAAAATTATCGCCGTTTTATCGGCAGAAAACTGCCGATAAAATGGCGATAATGGGCTTGATAATATGGCCTTGTTAATTCCCATAGAAGCCCTTGTTCTTGTGTTAACATGGGCTTCTATGGGAATTAACAAAGGCGTATTATCACGCCCATTATCGCCGTTTTATCAGCAGTTTCCTGCCGATGAAACGGCGATAATTTTAACACCGGTCTTTGATAATATGCCCCAAAATTCTTTGTCACCTAGTGCCATTGGGGTGATTGAAAGATGGTGCTCTACTTGTGGAAGAAGCCTTCACTGTAATCAAGACAGTTAACTACTTCAAGTCAGATAAGGTTGTATACAGCAGAGTGGAGATAGTAGCGTCCAAAAGAAAGAAAGAGAAACGATGTGAGAGAGTAAGAAAGAGAAAGAGAAAAAAGGACATTAAAACGTGGGAGACACACAGAAGGCAGAGGCGCAACCACAGTCAAAATTTTCGGGGGGGGGGGCTTAAGTTCAAGCAAAAAGAAGAGTGGAGCTGCAGGGGCTGTAAGCGGGGGGACGACATCAAAGCCTCTTTAACAAGCAAAATGTATTTAAAAGACCTGTGACAACTAGGGTGCGACTGTGTGTTGGCGCAGGAAGGTATGTCATCCTACCTGAAGCCTCGTTAGCCCAATGTGTGTTTTGCGCGCCTGCTGCATACTATAGATACTATAGATTCTCTCCTTTTACAGATAACTTGTCCTTGTTTCAGAAACAAGCTTCTTTGTTCACCTTGTGCTATTGCCGTTGACCTTGTTACATAATGCATCATGAAGTTGTACATCTAAAAGAAAGTAAAAGAAAGATGTTATGATTGGTAAATGTTGCTATATTAATTTTGAGTTAGATAACATCGCGCTTTTATACACGTTAATTGTCATATTTCTACAAACCAGGGGGCATATTACCGGCAGGAAAGTGCCGATAAAACGGCGATAATGGGCTTGATAATAAGCCCCTGTTAATTCGCATAGAAGCCCATGTTCTGATGTTATCATGGGCTTCTATGGGAAATAACAAGGCCGTATTATCAAGCCCATTATCGCCGTTTTATCGGCAGTTTCCTGCCGTTAAGCGGCGATAATGTTAACACCGGTCTTTGATAATATGTCCCTGTTTGTATTGCAAAATGCGATGCAGGGCACGGAACGAAATTCGTTTTATTAATTTAATTGTTTACTTACCTGCAATCATCCAGATTTAGTTTTTTATCACCCCCCACCCTGACTCTTCCCCGCCCCGCCTGCCTGTCCCACCGCAACTCCCTCCACGGGCCGCGGCTGCATTACGATAGAGTCACCATGTATGTAGCCTATTTTGTGACGCATTTTATTGTACAATGCGTTTCAAAAACTAGTTGTGGTAGGGTGCTTTTAAATTAAACTGTGTACTCTGCTTACGAGTTTGTTGAGTGTAGAAGTGAATATATTTTTTTTCTATTTTCTATTTTCTCATAATTGTGCTGACTTTTCTGCTTTAGCGTGTAGTACTATATTATTTTATAAAATGTATAACTGTTAAAATCATGTCTGAAAGTAGAATGGAATCATGTAAGCTGCTTTCTGTGACGAATAGGAATGATGGCTCCCACAGGATGTGGGGAGCCGGCTGGGACCGTGGAGGCCTTGGGGCTGTTCCCACGGTCCGCAAAGTTAGATTTGAGCCCCGGGGATGGGGTCCTCAGGGATTATAGGAAATTAGTGATAAAGACTATTTTTTTTCATGGTAGATTTATTGTACGTGTACCAAGCACATATGGACGACGTACAGTGCGAAGATTGGAAGTTGTCCCATAAGCATACCTAAGCAATAAAAATAAAAATAATTTTAGATATTCATGAAGTGTATGTGTTTATGTGTTGTGTGGCTCTAAAAAGAGCCCTTGTGTTTATTGGGAGATTTTAGTACCTACAAGTAAGATACCGATGCAGAGTCTTAAGTTTATGAGGAAGACTCTGTTCCCCTCATCTGTAAAATGTACAACATCTCTCCTATAGATGCCATGCATATTGAAACGCAGAATGTTGTTGGAAATGGACCCCATTCTATAGTCTCGGAGAAAAGCAGAAACCGATTTATTCACATGTTTCCTAGCTTTTTCAATCGGTCGACAATAGTGGTTGGACCAGTTCCATTTCTGCCTTTGGCATATATTAGAATAGACAAAGGCAGTTTGGGGGAAAAGTGCCATCAATTCTCTAAAGGTGTCCTTCATAAGCATTTCCAGACCTACCCCAGTCAAAGTGCCTAGGTCATTGCCACCACAGTGCACAATTATGAGGTCAGGGTGTTGGAGATGTAAAACGGATTTCACCACTGGCATCAATTGGTGCCACTTTAATCCTCTCTGTCCAATCCATTTAATGTCTACATTTGGTAAACCTAGGTCTTTGTGAATTGTTTTCTGTTGTGCGTACCTTTGGTACCAGAAAATATAGCTGTGTCACACAATCCACACTGTTAGCATCTTGAAGAGAGCTCTGGATGCACTCTGATGGTCTCTGTAAATGAAATGGCAGTTTGAAAAGTAAGATTTTTCTAAAATGGTGGACAACATGCAGTTTTGAAAAAAGAAAAGAAATGATTCGTTGTTTGACAACATTCTACAGAAAACTAGGATGCATGTTTCTGTTTTTTCAAAAGCCTTATTTTTATTGGTTAAGAAAAACTGATAGAAAAGAATGTTACATAAGATAAGCTGGTATATTCTCAAGTCAAGCATACTTTCTGTTTTAATTTGCAACAATGTATGATGAAGTTTTCACCTGTGTGCTCAGTTAGGTGTTCCCGAAGTGTTTCTATGGTAACTGGCAGATTGTGGAATGGGGAAGGGTTGAAAGTTTTGTCAGTTGGAAAGGGTGCAAAAGTTCAAGCAATATAAAAGTGTGTTTCGTTTTGATTTAATGTGGGAATAAATGTGATTTGTTTTATTTATTTGTATATGTGTGTAGATTGAGTGTGTCGATTGATTGGAAAAGTTTGCTATTTGCTATAGGACTTCCTGATCCCGTAGGACTGCTTAGGAGGATTTACAATGATCCCCAAGGTCAAAATATTTGATGGCCTTTGTTGAGCCTTTGATGGCCGTGGGGAGCACCATCTCCGAGGGCCGGCTCCTGTAGTGTTACAGAGTGCCTATCCCTGGGACACTGCTGCTTGCTATGGTTGGGCGAGTGTTCTCTTTGAATTAGGAAAGCAGATTGTTTTTCGTCTGAGAGAGCAGTAAGCTGGTTTCTCTGACAAAAAGCAATTGCGGCTCCCGAAGGACGCAGGGAGCCGGCTGGGACCGTCGGTGTTTTGGGGCTCCCCCTCACGATCTTTAACGTTATATTTGAGCCCCGGGGATGGAGTCCCCGGGGATTGTAAAAAATTAGTGATAGACGCTATGTTTCTTTTACAGTATATTTAGTGTGCGCATACTGAGCGAATTCTGAAAGTTGTTCCATAAGCGTACGTAAGCAAGAAAAATCAATTAAAAATAAATATTTTACAGATATCTATCAAGTTTATGTGTTTATATCTTAGTTACTTGTAATGAGACCTTTTCGCTTTATTGGTACTTATACGTAAGAGCTTATGCATAGTCTAAATTTGTTGAGGGGCAGTGTTTTATGCAGTGCTGGACTTTTGACCTCTGTTGACAGTTGACTTTTGCATGATTTGTTGGGGGTAGGGTAGAAAGTTATGTGAGTTGGAAAGGTTTGGAATGTTAAACCAATAGAAATGTGTGTTTCGTTTTGAATTAATGTGCAAAGGATTTTAATTGGTTATTTATATGTATGTATGTGTAAAATGAGAGGGAAATTGTTCTATTTCATGGTTCTGCTGGAAACACTGAACTAGAGAGATTCTGTATAAAAATATCCACTGTGTGAGTGGTATTCTTCTTAATCTACAAATCAATTTGAAAGGTGAGTTGATAAGTTGTATGGGAATGTATGACATGCATCTTTGTACATTAAGGAATTATGGAGTATGTTATCAAGACAGGCGATAAAATTATCGCCGCTTCATTGGCAGAAAACTGCAGATAAAGCGGTGATAATGTTATCGCCTGTCATGATAATATGCCCCTATATTCGTCCGTTGTTAAACGTTTTATAGTAGTAAATGTGTTTTGCTATAATGCATGCTGTTATGTTTTTTTGTTTAATATGACGTTGTGCGTCTGTGTACAATAAGGGATCAGGGGGCATATTATCAAGGATCGGTGTTAAAATTGTCACCATTTTATCGGCAGGAAACTGCCGCTAAAACAGCGACAATGGGCTTGATAATACGCCCTTGTTAATTCCCATAGAAGCCCATGTTAAAACCAGAACATGGGCTTCTATGGGAATTAACAAGGGCGTATTATCAAGCCCATTATCACCGCTTTACCAGCAGTTTCCTGCCGATAAAAGCGGCGATAATGTATTGCCCTTTATTGATAATATGGCCCAAAGGGGCATATTATCAAGGACCAGTATTAAAATTATCGCAGTTTCAAGCCCATGTTAAAACCAGAACATGGGCTTCTATGGGAATTAATAAGGGCGTATTATCAAGCCCATTATCGCTGTTTTATCGGCAGTTTCCTGCTGATAAAACGGCGATAATTTTAACACAGGTAGTTGATAATATGCCCCTATGGGGCATATCATCAAGCTTGGGCGTTAAAATTATCGCCAACTTATCGGCAAAGTTGCGATAATGGGCTTTATAATATGCTCTATGGAATTCCAATCGAAGCTCATGTTAGATGTTCTTCACATCTAACATGAGCTTCGATTGGAATTCCATAGGGCATATTATCAAGCTCATTATCGCCACTTTAGCGGCAGTTTCCTGGCGATAATTGTATCTCCCAGGCTTGATAATATGCCCCCATATTCGCCGCTTTTTGCATATTTTCTACACTCTCTTGTCATACTCCCTCCTCTCTTGTCTTAATCCTTCCTCTCTCATTATACTATCTTCTTTTTCTTATATTCTGCTCTCTTTTTTTTTCATACTTGCTCCTCTTTTTGCATATTTGTCCTAGTGTTTATATTGTCTCTTGTATTTATATTCACCACTGTCGTCATAGTTGTTACTGTCTTCTCGTAGTACTCCTTCTCTGCTTATACGGTCAGTCTTCCTTTATATTTGTCTTTTCTACACATTTTTGTCTCTGTGTCTTTTTACATTCCTTCGTCTTTGTTCATATATAGTCTTCTGTTGTTATATTCAATGTTTCTTTTTATTCTTGCTGTTCTTTGCAGGTACTCCCTATTGTTTTCTCATACTTGTCTTTTTCTTCTAATACTCTTGTGTCTGTTCTCACATTTCTTTTCTCTTTTCTTATACTTTGCACTCTCTACTAATATTGTCGTCTTTTCTTATTGTCACATTCCTCTCCATATTTTACCCCCTGTTGTTATACTGTGCCCCCTGTTTTCATATTCTCCTCTCTCTTCTGTTACTTCTCCATGTGTCCACTTACTACTGAGTTTTTCTTATATTCCCTTTTGTCGTATATTCCTTCTCTCTGTGTTCATATTTTCCACTGTTTCTTCATATTTCTTTATTATTTTCATTTTCTGTCCTCTCTGTTTATACTTTTTAAATGTGTTCATATTGTTTGCTCACATCTCTTACTCCTCCTTGATTCACTGTATACACTCTGCAGCACTTTCCTCATATTCTCCGTCTTTTCATACTGACCTTTGTCTTCATATTTGTTTGTCTTGTCATACTTCTGCCTCTTTCGTCATACACTTTTCAGTCTTTATAATCCTCCATCTGTTCATACTCCTTCTTTTCACCTCAGACTTTATCCTCTGTTCTTGTTTACCCCTTTTTTCCTTTTGCTCCAATTTTCATCACATTCTTCGTGCTTTCTTCTGGTACTGTTCTCTCTGTCCTTATACACAGTGTCCTTTGCTATTATTCCTTTTTTGTTCTTATAGTTGCGCATCTTTTCACATATTGTTTGTATTTTTCTTTAGAGTCTTTCTCTCTCTTCTTATAGTGCCCCCTCTGCCCTCCTACTCTCTTTTTTCTTCTTATACTCTTTCTTCTCCTCATATTTCCATCTTTCTCTTCATACTCTCCCTTACCTATTCATACTTTCCAGTTCATTGTTACTTCCTTTATTCCGTTATATTGCAGTGTCTGTTTATACTCCCCTTTTTCGTTATATTTTCTCTTGTTTCATACTCTTTCCTCTCTTGTTGTAAGTCCTTTTATTTTTATAGTCCCACGTTTGTCCTCATAATACTCCCTCTGTTCTTGTAAGTAATAAAATAGAATATTTGATATATTTAGTTTTTGTAATGTTATATATATTTTTTTATTATAGATTCTGTTTATCAATAATGAAAAAACTGTATGATGCCTACAAAATTTCAAAGGTGGAAACAGCGAAAGAAAGGTGTTTTTGAAGAGAAGTCATCAACAAGATTTACATGAAGAATAATGTGTTAACAAAAAGAAAAAAGTCCTGGTAAGACAAGAAACACTTTTTTTTAGAGTAGTGTGCACAAACAGAAACATTTTATTAGTGTATCTGCAACGAAAAACAAAAAGAAAAATAAAGAGAACAATCATGGAAATTCAAGTGCGGAGAAAACTGTGTATAGTAAAGGGAGGAAAAACCACTTTATGGAAATTAGGAAAAAAATGTTTTATAATAGAGTTGTGACAAATTTAATTAAAGAAATTAAGGGATGTAAGAAAAAAACAGCATTTTATAAGAAGAAGAAAGGTATAGAAAATGTAGTTGAGAAAGCTTTGGAATTGAAAAGAAAATTGTTCATTTTAGTAATCAATATAATTAGATAACTAGATAAGCCAATCCATTTAATGAAGGTCAAAAGTAAGTAGAGAAGAGTAATTAACAAAAGTAATTTTTGTGAGTTTTTTTGGGTGAATGAAAACATAGTTCAAGTTCTGAGCCTGTTTTAATGAAGAAAGTTATCTTCAGAGTAATGATTTGTTGCATGCAGTTGACACTAGTGGTCGTGCTTATGGGGTTAGAAATGGTTGTCCTATTGAGAAAGAGAAAATTGTTCCTAGAAATGCAGAAGAGTCAGGTCAGTTACGTTGGTCCTCAGGAAGACATTGCAGAAACTGAGACAATAATAGAAGAAAATGTGGAAGAGAATGTAGAACATTGCAGTGTAGAAAAATTTGAGCAAGAAATTACAAAGTTTATGGTGATTTCAGGTGAAAGGCCAAATTATTCTTGTATCTGTTGTCGACAAACTCATTATAAAAATCAAACCAGGACTGTTGATTTGTATTTAAAAAGTGAAAAGGAAAATAATAAAGAGTGGAAGGATGTTGCAACTTATTTGTTGGTTGAGAATTGTTTTGATTTGGGTTCTGATCAGCGTATTTGTAAATATTGTTATAATAAAATAGATGAGAACAAAATGCCTGCTAGAGCTGTGCATAATAATCTTGAGTTGGTAAATATTCCTTCTGAACTGATGGATTTAAATACCTATGAGTCTATTCGTATTCAATGTATGCATCCATTCCAGGCTATTGTTTGTATGGAGCCTACGATAGGAAAATTGCCTCCTTCAGATTTACAGAGAGGATTAAAGGGAAGAGTTGTATATTTGCCTCTAGATTTAAAGAAAAATATTGAAACTATTGGTGTAGAAAATGTAGAGGATGAACCTTTAGTTATTCTTGTTAATGGCGTTCCTACTAAGAGTAAAAAAATCTGGCAAGAATTAGTGGATGTTAGGAAAGTGAAAAAGGCAACATTGTATCTGGTAAAAAATAATCAATATTACAGAAATGTGTATGTGAGAGAATAAGAAATTACTGTAGAAGAAGATAGTGACTTGACATGTGGACAAATTGAAAAAGTGGATGTGTCCAGAACTGAAGAAATCTACAAACATTACAGTGTTCATCCACAGCATTCTAAAAAAGTGATGGGAAATACTATAGAGTTATTCCAAATGAAAGAAGTAAAAGGAAGTCCCATTAGTGTATGGGAAAAAATCTTGAAAGCTCGTTGTTTCTCTCAATTGTTTCCCACATGAAAAGGAAGACGATATGATGACCAACCTGTGCAGATTCCTGCATCTGAATACCGGACATCAAGATTATATGCAGAAGATCCAAGATTTCGACAATGTATTCCGTATTTGTTTCATCTTTTGTTTGAGAGTGATTTGTATGGACTTTCTTATGCAGTAAACCATATATTGAAACAGGTCTACATCTGCAAACTTTTTCAGCAAAGGAATTTATGGATAAAGTACTGCAGAAAGATAATGTTTTAGAATCTCAGCTAATTAATCTCATGGCGTGTCAGCGTGGTACTAATGAGTACTGGTACCGTTGTCATGGAAAACTGAAATGTATGCTAAGGAACTTAGGAACTCCTACATGGTTCCTTACTCTAAGCTGTGCTGAATATGCTTGGGAGGATTTACTTCAATTTCTTCGAGAGGCAAATCCAAATATACTAAATATTGAATACAAGACACCTGGAGAATTGTGCTCTTTGGATCCAGTTAATGTATGCAGGTATTTCAAGCATAGATTTGAAGCTATGATGTATTTTATCACCAATAAAAAAAATCCTCCTCTTGGAGAGGTTCTGGACTTTTTTTTGGAGAAAGGAGTATCAAGCAAGAGGTGCTCCTCACATACACATGCTAATATGGATCAAAGATGCTCCCACATTTGGAACAGACTCAGATGATACTGTGTTGTCTTTTATTGAAGAATATGCTACATGTGATATACCCAAAAGTGCACAAGATAAGGACTTAAGACAACAAGTCTTACGATTCCAAAGCCATCGTTGTGGGAAATACTGTCGTCGAAAGTACAAATCTAAGGACTAATTCTACACCAAATGCCGTTTTGCATTTCCACGACCTGTAATATCAAAAGGAAGAGTGAACAGTTTTATGTCATCTTTGCGCCATACTATCACAAGGAAGTCTCCCAAAAATACCTACAACTTAAGAAGAAATGAAGAGTCAAAATATATAAATGCCTATAACCCAGTCATTTTGTTCATGTGGAATGCTAATATGGATATTCAATATGTTGCGGGCAATTCCATTGCTGTTGCTCGATATGTAACATCCTACATAACAAAATCAGAAAATATGGAATTGAAGGAAATGTGGGAAGAGATTTCCCACGAGAGGAGTCTACGTAAGAAGTTATATACTTACAGTTTAAAGATGTTATCTCATCGAGAAATTGTAGCGTATGAATGCACGGATCGGTTATCATCTGCAAGTCCATATTCCAAATCTAGAAGAATCATTTGGGTGAGTCTAGGTCTTGCTGCAACACGAAACCGAGTTATTAAATCTGTACAAGAAATTGAATATTTAGCTGAAATAGAGCCAGAAAATACAGATATTGTGAAAACAAATATGTTGGATACATATTATCCAAATAGAAGTCATCATCTTGAGAATATTTATCTCTATGAAGTGCTGCAAAACTATATTTTTAAACGGAATATTCCCGAAAACATTAATAATGGTATATATGCCGTTATTGGTTCTGAAGGATGTCTGGTGAAACAAAGAAAAGGACATTTGATTAATCACCGTAAACTGAGTTGTGAAACACCTGACAAAAGGGAATTTTACTATTTAGCTCTTTTGCAACTTTTTAAGCCATGGCGTTCAGAATTGGAATTACTTGGAGATTTCGAGAGCTATGAATATTCCTTCAATGCAACTAAAGATACTATAGAATATCCTGTTTTTGCTAAATATGTGAAAATGTTGAATGACGAAATTGAGCAAGAAGCTAGATTTTCAGCTGAGATTGCTAAAGACAGTTCTCAAGACAGTCAAACTTCTGCTCCATTGCGTCAGGACCCAGTAGGAGAACCAATTGTTCAAAATGAAGCAGCAACTGCTATGGAAGAGGTGGAAACAGCAATGCATCAAGGTCAAGAAAATGTAACAAACTTAGGAAACTTGGAAGAGCAACTAAATATTGGAGCAGAAAGAAATATATGAGCAAGTCAGAGAACAGATTGACCATGGATTACTTCATGACAAGAAAGAGTGCTCTTGCTCATCATTTGAACCTATCCGAATGTATGTGAGTGGACACGCTGGAACAGGCAAAAGTTTTTTAATTAAAGTAATCACAACTTTTCTACAGAAAACAACTGAGTCGCATTTGTCTTGTGTTGTCACAGCTCCAACTGGATTAGCAGCCCACAATATAAAAGGAATTACTTTACATCGTTTATTATTGCTACCAGTAGAGCATGAAAATACATTGGAATTCTACAAGCTATCTGGAGAAGCTTCTTGTGAAGTTTCAAGAGTCTTGAGGAAAATGAAACTTCTCATTATTGATGAGGTAAGCATGGTATCAATCTTAATGCTTGCTTTTGTGCATTTAAGAATGCAGCAAATTCTTAAAACAGAGTATGACGTGTTATTCGGAGGAAAACACATCATAGTTTTTGGAGATCTTCTACAACTTACTCCTGTAAAAGGACAGCCAGTGTTTAAAACACTGTCGCATGAAGATACCGGAAAGTCTTTGGGGAGCTTTGGAAATGCAAACATTTGGTCATATTTTGAGTATAAGGAACTTATTACAAATATGCGACTGGCAAATGATGCTGATTATGGAACTATTCTTCAAGACATAAGAATTGGAAAATTGACTGAACATGGCAAACAACCTTTACAGGCACGCTTACTTTCCAATTTGTTTTCAAATGAAAATTTTGTCCCAGAGAAAATATACATGAGAATTGCAGAAAAGAAATCTGTAATCTGCTTAATGCCAACACTACGTGAATGTTCTATATTCAATGAAGAAATGTTAAAGTTGGAAAATGAAGAAATTATAAAATTGGAAGCTATTGATAAAATAGAACATGAAGGAATCACTATCATTTTGAATGAAAAGTTGAAGAGGAAATTGGATTCTTTAGAGAAATCGATAAGTAAAACTGCTGGTTTAGAAAATAATTTGTATGCATATGTAAACTGTAGGGTAATTTTACGAAGTCATTTGAATGTGGAAAAACGTTTAGTAAATGGAGCAATGGGTAAAATTGTTGATTTTGTTAATTATGTAAATAGAGATGGGATTGAATTTTTGAAAATCAAATTTTATGAAATTGCTGAAGAACAACAATTTAGTCATTGTTCATCTCGGTTTTTGCTTGTAAAAGATTTATATGTACGCAGAAAACAGTTTCCTGTTTGTTTGGCATATGCGGTAACCATTCATAAATCTCAAGGTTTAAGTGTAGATAGTGCTTTAGTGAATATTGGAAGTACCGTGTTTAAAGAGGGTATGGCATATGTTGCTTTGTCTCGATTCAGAACTTTATCTGGATTGTACTTGATTGATTTTGATGAGATAAAGGTTAGTGCAGATTCAATTTGTGTCAAAGAGTATAATAGGTTAAGAAGAGAATATGCAACCAATTTAGGTCAATATCCAGTATTTCAAAAGTGTGTGGTAGGTAGAAAAAGAAGATTTGAGAATATCTATATTGAAACTGTAGAGAAAGAAAAAAAATAAGATGAAGTTGCGCCTGCAAGCAAAAAGAAAAAGGACAGTGTTGAAGAGAATGTTGGTTATCGGTTTGAAAATAGTTGTGGTGTCAACTGCTAGGCTCATGTAGTTGGTAATGTTGTTTTTCTACTTGAAAGTTTGCAAAAGCAAATTGTTGAAAATCGGGACGAAAGATTCTGTTCATTGTTGTATTCTGTTTATGAGAAATGTAGTAGTGATAAAAGTAAAATACAAAGAGGTTCTGATATTCAAAATGTCTTGTACATATGTTCTGGTTCTAGTCAATTTACGCAGAATATTCAGCAAGATTGTCAGGAATTTTTAGGGGCAGATTTACAAACCCCTTGCACCACTTTTGCGTCATTTTTCCCTTGTTAAAAATGACGTAAAATTGGCGCAAGGGGCTTGTAAATCTGCCCCATAATGTTTATGCTTGGTGTACTGGAAGATGAAGGTTTAGATATTGAAAACCTTTTTTGCCTTTCTAATAAATGGCAACATGACTGTCAAAATTGTTTGTTTACATGTAGCACTAACATAGACACTGAAAGATTCATATATTTGATTTTACCTGACTGTGAATCAGTGTATTTTAACAATCTAATTAGAGGAGCAAGTCAAAACATGGAGTGTAGCCAATGTAAATCAGAAATGTCATCAACATTGTTTATACAAAGATATAGACAGTATGTAATTTTAATGCTGCAACGTTGTAGAGCTGATGGAAGAACATTGGAAACTTTAATACATTTGTTTGTAGCTGGTCAAGTTTCAATATCAGGAAGAACTTTTGTATCTGTTGCAATTATTTTTCATGATGGACCTTCTACAACATCTGGACATTACACTGTTTATTTAAAATGTCTGAAAGGTTGGCTACATTGTAATGATAGGCAATTAGTTTTTAAGCAACGTTTGCCTAAAGAGTTACCAAATTCTTACCTAATATTTTTAAAGCCAAAATTGTAAGTTCAAAATTTGGCCTTTTAGGATTACTGCTGTTTTTGTACATTAGTCTGGTGTCGTAACGTATTTTGTAAGTGAGGGTGAGGAGGTTGAAGGTGATCCTCTTGTTGATATTGAGGCAGTGTAGGTGTATTAGGTGTTGAGTGATGTGGCTGCAGTAGGGAAAATTCATATTCAGTCAGGTGGTGGTCTTTTGGATTTGTTGTAGTTGTTGTAGGTGTTTGGCTGGAATTGTGTAGAATGTTTTGCCACAGTCTAGTTTGCTGCTGATGAGGTACTGTGTCACTGTTCTTCTTCTTTTGGTAAGGATCCACTTGTAAATGTTGCGGAGCATGTGGAGGGTGTTATGGCAGTACAAGGAGACGGTGTAGACTTGCTTACACATGGAGAGGGAGGAGTTTAGGATGAATCTTAGGTGGTGGACATGGTTGGTAGGTGTTGGTAATGTCCACAGTGTAGTAAGCTAGCAGGAGTCGTCCGAGGCTGAGGTGGTGGGTCTGAGGATGAGTACTTTCATTTTGTGCGACTTCATGTTTAGAGAGCTGCTCTTTATGTAGTTGGTGATGTCCTTCATTGTGTCGTGGAGGTTGCTTTTGGTGGTATGTGGATTCTTGGTGAGGAAGAGGATGAGCTTGGTGTCGTCGATGATTTTGAGGTTGTGATGGTGGGCTACTTGTGTGAGGGTGGCCATGCAGATGTTGAATAGCATCGGGCTGAGGGATGAGCACTGGGAGACAGAGCAAATGGTGTCTGTGGTTTTGGATCAGAAGGCTGGGAGGCAGATGTTCAGGATTACTATTGAACAATTACCAAACTAAGAATTTGACGCAGACTATTTGGCCGTGTGGAAAAATAAATGAAACCATAAAGGACTTGTTCTTATATATTTTGACAGCATATATTTGTAAGTAATATTATTTACAGTGTATGAAAATTAATCATAATGTTTTGTTATGCTATGATTGTTTGAGATGTGTCATATTTACGTAAGAAATTGCTCTTAGAAAAAAACATTTAAGATATGTTTTATTTCTATTTTTTAGATTGTTATTGAGAATGTTGAATGTTTTTTTAAAGATAATCTTATTGATTGTCTTTTTCTTGCCCGCCTTTATGTGATGCGTACTATTAAACTCACTGTTTGTAGTGAAATTCAATATATTCTGAGAACAGCAAAAAAGGCAAATTTAATAGTTTACAAATTATTTTGTGTTGTAAAAGATATATTGTAACTGTCTTTTTTTGTGTCTTCCACAGATGGTAATTTTATAATATATAATTTTTTTATTATATAGGTAAGTACAAGTAACTGTTAAAAATGGTCGATGGAATGTGCTTCAACCGAGCTGAAGTAACAAAACATGGACGGAGAAGATAAGTGTGTAAAGATGGTTTGTATCTTTTAAAGATATTTAAAAAAAATATGTACTGAGCGTACCTGTCAGAACCCCTCATCAATTAGTGGATACGATAATGACTTATCTAAACCCTAGCTGCTGCAGGAGAGATGAAGAATCCGCAAGGAAACATACTTGGAGTGGTTTAGTGCAACAGAAGAATTCTAAGATGGCCACCTCGAGGAAAGACACGGTGGTGGTCTAGTCATTTACCACACACCTGTGGGGAATCCTTGGTGAGGCGCGCGCTCCCTAACGAGTGCGCACTTCACGTAAGACGTTCCTGAGTTCAGACCCATTTTCAATTGCTCCATAGATATTCCTGAAGAGAAAGCACAAATATTTGTGAGAGAGTTAAAGAAGGTTCCCGGTTAAACTCACCTTAGTTATCGTGCCCGCAACTAGTATTCAGCTTCTGAGTTGGAAGAAGCTTGCACATTGTACAGCGGTTGATTTTCCCATCGCGGCTCCTTCAGGGCAGACGGACTCAGTCGTGTTCAGCACCTGAAGAGCAGTGAGAACAAGAAACCATACAAGAAACCTAAGTGATACCTTATAGTTGACAAAGGTATATTTTTGGAAAATAATCGTATGACAAGTTACTGTGTGACTAAACTTACCTGACATTATAGAGAATATTGAATATATTCACTCGATGTATTTTCTCTAACCTAAAGCAAGAAACAATAACATTTGTGATAAGCAAGGTCATAAGGGAAAAGAACACATTGAGTAAGGAATACCAGAAACACTGTTGAATTAAGATGGAACATTAGTGAAAAACACAAGATATTCAAGGATTGGCAGAATAGATAACAAGCAACTGCATAAAGAAAGGTTAGTAGAAGAACACAAGGAAATTAATATTATAAATTATAAAAATTAGACTATAAACTGAGAGGCCTAGGTTAATGAATGTTACGTAATTATAGGGTATAAGCAGTGAGAAAAATAAAGAACCGCAAGCTACAAGGTTGCAGATAAATACTAGAGGAGAGGCAAGTTAGAAAGTCGAAGGGGTAGGTAATTAGTAGGGTTAAACTAAGTTATAGATGAGGAATAGAGATAGAGTAAACACATGAAGTATTCAAAAAGTAATGTGATAATGATGTCTAAATATACACAATGAATAGTATCTTTTGCATTTGAGTAAAAACACATTTACTATTTTGGAATGGGTTAGGTGAATAGACATATTCTAACATTTTTAGTACTGTATTTTACTATAACAGACTGAGGCTTTTCCTATAGTCATAAGGAGTGACTGGTTTATAATTGTAAGAAAATCTAAGAAAAGGATATCCTTATAAGTAATTATATTGAAATAACTTTGCAAATGACTAACACTGTACTAATGGAATGTTATTAGATAATAGTATTTACATAGTATTTTTTGTAGGCCAAAATAGGTGAAAATGGTAGTTTTGTATTATATATTACAAAAAGTGATAAAATTAACTGTTTATATTTTTATACAAGGAGCAAGAACATAAAGGAGAAATTATGGAAAGAGAACAGCCTCATACTGAGGAGATTTTGGACATTACCTTGAATGTAATTGAAGAAGTAATCGTATCTGTCACAGGTAATGAGAGTGAAGAAGGGGAAATTTGTGCTGCAGACACGAGCTGTGATTTCGAAGACGAAAGCTTTGATGCAGATTTTTTGGAAGCATTAAATTATATTGAAATTTTAGAACAAATTAATTCAGAAACTGCTCACGAGGGAATTGATCTGTATGACATATCTGATGAACTTGTAATGGAAGATCTGTTAAATTATGAGATGTTACAAGAATAAATGTATTGTTTAAAAATAATAAAGGTTTGAGCACTATCTACTAATGTATTCATTTTACTAAAAGTGAAGCACTTATAGATTCAGTTATATATTCGTTAAATGTTTGTATTGATTTAAAATAAGGAAAGTGGGTCTGAGGGTATGGATTGCTTAAAATCCGTATGGAGTGTACATGCAGTCTTGTATGCACCTGCAAACTTGTGTTTTATACCTTCAATTCCCCAGTCTGTATCCTTAGACTTCCACCAAACACTCTGACACTGCTGTTTTAGTATTGTAGTGAGCCAGTCAGCAGTATGTTCTTTTCCATTGTACCGTGGTAAAACTGAAGCTGTAATAAATTTAGTTAGGAACTTTCTTTGCAGAACTGTAATGATCCACTCACTATCTAGATACTCATGGATATAAACAGGCCTTAGTCCATAGACTGTTTCAAACCCATATAGACTGTGCATTCACTGTTCTATGCACCAGCAAACGTATGTTGTATACCTTCAATTACTCAATGTGTATTCTTACACTACCAGTAAAACACTCTCACACTATTGTTTCAATATTGTAGGGAGCCATTCAGCAGTATGTGTTTATCTGTATACTGTGGTAAAACTGAGGCTGTTATAAATTCAATCAGGCTCTTTCCTTGCAGAACATTAATCATCCATTCACTACCTAAGTGCATTAAAATAGGCCTTAGGCCATAGACTGCTTCATACCCTTATAGACTATGTATGCAGTCTTCTATGTACTTGCAAATTTGTCTTTTATACCTTCAATTCACCAGTTTGTATCCTTACACTTCCACCAAACACTCTGTCACTGTTGTTTTAGTTTTGTAGTGACTCATTCATCGGTATGTAGTAATCCATTCACTACATTAAAACACTAATGGGCTAATGGGCACATATACAATAGCTGGCATATCCCCAGGAATATGCCAGTTATTGTGCACCGTGACACCACCACCATGGATACGCCGTATTTGCAATGCGGTGTACCATGGGACAAAAATGGCACATATATGTGATGTATCTGTGCTGTAAAGGTGGTGCATTGTTTGAGTTATGTTGCAAGTGCAACGCATCTCCAGCAATGCTCTGGGGGCCCTATGCTGAGACTGCTGTGTCAATCCTTACACCTGCTTCAAGGTAGTGCAGGGTTTTGACACAGCATAAGCCCAAAAGTGACAAAGTTAAATCTTATAGATTTCAGTCAGCCACTTTTAGGAGGAACGCCCCTCCCCCCCCACATGTATGAATGTCTCCTTCAGGTACAGGGATTTACAACATCACATTCTAAATATCACATAACATGGAGCATCTTTTGCACCCCCGCTTCATCAGAAAAGTGATGCAAAGGCAGTGTAAAAGAGGCTCAAGGGTGTTGTAAATCTGCCCCTAACAAACACTTACAAATTTACCCAGGCAGTTTCACTAGCAGTGCATTCTTTTTAAATTTACTTTTGTTATTATTTTACATTAAAAATATGAAATGTAACTTTAAAAATAAACTAAATATAAGTATTTATAATAAAAATTTAGGAAATTACTATAAAAAGAAAGAAATACAATAATTAGTCATTTCAAAATTATCATTTACAAAACCTTGGAAATTCACTGAAAAAACCATAGGTTTCACCCATGTTATAGTTAGCTGGACATTACACTCATACAAAACCTTTGAAATTTACCCGTTATAGTTAGTTCAGCTAACTATAATTCGTGCACCCGCAATGCACTGCTGATGACATCCCATATTACATCACTCATGACATGGTCAGTGACATCACTCATGACATCACTCATGACATCTCAAATGACATCACTGATGACATCAATGATGACATCATCCATTGAATGTGTGTCTTTCTGAAAAATGTGGCTGAAACCTATGGTTTTTTCAGTGAATATAGATATATATGTATATATATATATATATAATATATGACTTTAAATTAAGGTGATTTACTAAAATTGATCGAAATTGTAGTTATGATTTATGTGATGATTTTCTCCTGTTTTTCTCAAATATCTTCTCAAATTCAATGTCCAAGGCCTATTCCCCTGTTGGACTAAAGTTCAGCAGGGGACAGCCCTGTGTGTGATGGTAAAGTAAGTTTTATTTACAATGATTCTCGCTCCAACACATCTTCATATAGCAAATTTTGCCTATAAACATCATAATCTCTTAACAAAAAGCAGGTCACCACAGCATTCGGTTACATAAAAAAAGAAATCATTTGCAAGAAATTATATATGCACAATGTATATTACATAATTCATATCCTTTATATATTTCTTATTTATCTCTTATTCTAAAGTTTCCACTCCACAAACCTTTACCCAGACATCTTTGGGCCACACCACATGTGTTCCCTGCTACACCATGATCTTTTTATCTCAACATGGGTCCACAGCCATCTACCTGCTCCTGAGCTCACCATTGTTACTTTCCACACACATTCTCCCCAGCATCTCCTCTAGTCAGCAACTTACCCCGTGCTTCCACTTCTAAACGGTTCCAAATTTCCATTAAAACCACCCCCATTCTTCATCATGGCCCTCCTATCCCCTTTTGTTTGCGTTTTGCTTATTATCTCACACAACTCTGGAATGATCACAAATCCCTCCTGCTGTACAGCCCTTTCTTCTCTAATCTCCATGCAGCTCTCCATAATATCCATCAAATACCTAATATCCATCTCTTCTATGTCCTATTCTATATTGCCTGCATCATCTTTATTCTGTTTTACTACTTGGGCGTAAAATCCGTTCCGCTTTCGGATTTTTCGGATTTTCGGCAAATTCGCAATCCGCAAACTCTCGCGAATTTGTCGAAAATCCGTGAATTCGCTCGCGGCGGATTTTTTGCTTTTTGATACAATATTGCGGCGCGCGGCGTGGTGCACGGCGTTCACTTTCCGTCATTAAGCTTTTGCCGAGTTGTTTTTCTCGATCATATTTTGCGAGTGCTGCGCCATTTTGGATCTTGCTGCGGGATCCCGCGGGAGTTTGGCGCCCGCGAATACGTAATCGCGGCTTGCCACCTTGCAGAGCACGCCTCGCGAGAGTTCGCAATTGCGAACACGTAGTTGCGGCGGACAGGAATGCAATTCAGCACAAGAAATCCCCCAGCAAACAGGATAAACCTTCAGAAAATGATGATTTTTATCAGAATCACTCCTCAGGTTGACATTTGCATGGCCTTTTTTTTTTGCAAGGAGTCCATTTTTTGGGGGGGGGGAGGAAGTGCCCCACAGTCTCCAACTTCCTGTTCCTGTCCAGCAGGCTCCTCCCAGTGCTTTCTTAATGTGCTGGTCACTTTCATTTGGACCTTGACCTGGAAGGATTACTTTTTGTGGGTGCTGCTGGATATTTGGATTTGAGGCCTTTTTGACTTTCTTTGGATCACTTTTGGATTAGAAATCAACTTTCACAAGTAAGTTTGTTTGGGGCATTACAGTTGCTGCAACTACAATGTTGGAACTTTTTCAGAACATTAAATAAAATATATTGTGGGTAGCCACAGTATCCAGTAGGACCAGGGTTGGTTATGGGTGCATGATACAACTGTTTTGTTGAATTTAAACACCATTGAGGCCATGGATGGGCTGGGATTGTGCTGATTTTTGTTGTTTTTGTCGTTTTTTGGGGGCTGCTGGTGGGGCCCTTTGCCCAGGGGTGGTGAGTGTTGCATGGGCCTAGTCTTTCTGTGGGGTGTCTTCTTGAATTTAAACATCATTGAGGCCATGGATGGGCTGGGATTTTGCTGATTTTTGTGTTTTTGGTCGTTTTTTTGGGGCTGCTGGTGTGGCCTTTTGCCCAGGGGTAGTGGTGCATGGACTGAGTGTGCCTGTGGTGTGGTCTCACTCTCTTTAATGTAAACATCCTGGATGGCATTGGATTGTGGTGATTTCTGTGTGTTTTTCTGTTTTTTTGGGGTGTACTGTTGATGTGGACTGGCCATGTGGGTGGTGGTGGTGGTGGCCATCTTGAGTGCTGGCTGGTACAGGCAACATGTGCTTGGGGTGCAAGGGGTCATTTTGAAGAGAGGCAGTGTCTGAGGCCTGCACTTATTTTGCCTACTTTTCATCCATTATGCCCAGAGGTAGTGAGTGTTGCATCGGCCTAGTCTTTCTGTGGGGTGTCTTCTTGAATTTAAACATCATTGAGGCCATGGATGGGCTGGGATTGTGCTGAGTTTTGTGTTTTTTGTCATTATTTTGGGGCTGCAGGTGTGGCCTTTTGCCCAGGGGTAGTGGTGCATGGACTGAGTGTGCCTGTGGTGTGGTCTCACTCTCTTTAATGTAAACATCCTGGATGGCATTGGATTGTGGTGATTTTTGGGTGTTTTTCAGTTTTTTTGGGGTCTACTGTTGATGTGGACTGGCCATGTGGGTGGTGGTGGTGGTGGTGGTGGCCATCTTGAGTGCTGGCTGGTACAGGCAACATGTGCTTGGGGTGCAATCGGCCATTTTGAAGAGAGGCAGTGTCTGAGGCCTGCACTTATTTTGCCTACTTTTCATCCATTATGCCCAGGGGTAGTGAGTGTTGCATGGGCCTAGTCTTTCTGTGGGGTGTCTTCTTGAATTTAAACACCATTGAGGCCATGGATGGGCTGGGATTGTGCTGTTTTTTGTGTTTTTTGTCGTTTTTTGGGGGCTGCTGGTGTGGCCTTTTGCCCAGGGATAGTGGTGCATGGACTGAGTGTGCCTGTGGTGTGGTCTCACTCTCTTTAATGTAAACATCCTGGATGGCATTGGATTGTGGTGATTTTTGGGTGTTTTTCTGTTTTTTTGGGCTGTACTGTTGATGTGGACTGGCCATGTGGGTGGTGGTGGTGGTGGCCATCTTGAGTGCTGGCTGGTACAGGCAACATGTGCTTGGGGTACAAGGGGCCATTTTGAAGAGAGGCAGTGTCTGAGGCCTGCACTTATTTTGCCTACTTTTCATCCATTATCCCCAGGGGTAGTGAGTGTTGCATGGGCCTAGTCTTTCTGTGGGGTGTCTTCTTGAATTTAAACACCATTGAGGCCATGGATGGGCTGGGATTGTGCTGAATTTTGTTGCTTTTGTCGTTTTTTGGGGCTGCTGGTGGGGCCCTTTGGCCAGGGGTGGTGAGTGTTGCATGGGCCTAGTCTTTCTGTGGGGTGTCCTCTTGAATTTAAACACCATTGAGGCCATGGATGGGCTGGGATTGTGCTGTATTTTGTGTTTTTTGTCGTTTTTTGGGGCTGCTGGTGTGGCCTTTTGCCCAGGGGTAGTGGTGCATGGACTGAGTGTGTCTGTGGGGTCTCACTCTCTTTAATGTAAACATCCTGAATGGCATTGGATTGTGGTGATTTCTGGGTGTTTTTCTGTTTTTTTGGGGTGTACTGTTGATGTGGACTGGCCATGTGGGTGGTGGTGGTGGTGGCCATCTTGAGTGCTGGCTGGTACAGGCAACATGTGCTTGGGGTGCAAGGGGCCATTTTGAAGAGAGGCAGTGTCTGAGGCCTGCACTTATTTTTCCTACTTTTCATCCATTATGCCCAGGGGTAGTGAGTGTTGCATGGGCCTAGTCTTTCTGTGGGGTGTCTTGAATGTAAACATCATGGATGGCATGGGATTGTGCTGATTTTTCTGTGTTTTTTGATTTTTTGGGGTGTATAACTGAACTGATGTTCCTCTGTCTTCCATTGCTTTTAGGTGCACAAGACTCAAGAGAACCAGCAGTGCCAGGAAGAAGTCCTGCACCGGTGTGTGTGTGCAGCATAACGTCACGCGACGTCACGTCTGGACACAGACAACTCTGCAACTCGTGCAACTGCTGCCTGCTGTTCTGACCTGCTCTGAAGAAGATGGCCTCAAAAAAAGTTACCCGTAGCTCCTCTAGCAAGAAAGTTGCCAGTAAGGAGCAGAAGAAGCGAGTTACCAAGGAGACTGATGTGCCGGCCGCCCCTTTTTTTGGGAGTAAAAAAAAAAGTATGCCTGCAGCAGCAGCGGGATCTGCTGGGGACCAAGCTGGGAGCAGCACCCCCGCTTCATTGGACTCAGTGCCACCACCACCACCACGCCAACTTAAGTCCAAGCCCTTCACTGCTGCAGAGGCACTAAGTCTAGTTGTTCAATCACCATCGACCAGTGATGTTGGCTCATCGCAAGAAAGTAGCAGCAATGTCCCTCAATCAACACAGGTTGTTGTAACTCATCTGACGAGTGTTGAACAACCACAGCCGCAACAAAAACCACATGTGCAAGTACAAGCCCAAGTACATGTGGAAGGAGAGGCAGCACAAGGAGATGCGCAAGCAGAGGTGCATGGAGGGTCACAAGTGCCCACAATAGTTGTTCCTCCCGAAGTAGGGGCACATCAGGAAATCGACAATCAAGGCGAGGTATCATTTGAGGAAGACACTCCTCCTGATGATCATTCATTGTCTTCCACACCCCTAGCAAGGAAGAGATCAAGGGTGGTGTCTACATCTTCTTCAAGCACACCTCCTTCTGATGATACGGATCAAAATTGGGAACCAGCACCACTGCCGTCTGAGAGTGAGGCACATGATCTGACAAAGGTAGTTAAGCGTAAAAGGAAGCTCGTCCAAAGTCTCAGAGTTATGGAGTGTGATGATGAGGCTCAACAAGAAGTGGCGGATACTGCTGCTGATGAAGACTCTGACAACGACGACCCAGTCATCATAAAGGTCACTGCAGCCCCAGCGGGCATGCAGCAAACAGACATTTTGACCCTAGCCCGAAAAGCAGCTGAGCGTGATGATGATGATGTTGTCGACGAGGAGGCAGTGGAAACACCACAATCATTGGAGTTAAGTAGTACACCAACTCGTACCGCTTCCATATTTCTTTCTCCCAAGAAGGGACCTCCATCCACCTCGACCTTAATTAGTGGCGGTGAAAGTGCACAACGTACAAAAGTTGGGCAATCCAGATCCTCCACTTCATCTGGCATTAGCAGCATGACCACCACCACCAGTATCGCCGCCTTCTCCGGCCCCCACAGACACTTCAAGTCCCCAGTTTGGGACTTCTTTACTGTTTGCCCAAAAAGGGAAAAGTTCGCCATTTGTACCATTTGTAAGGTTGCAGTTAGTCGTGGTAAGCTTGGTACCAACTATGGTACCGGAGGCCAGAGAGGTCATCTTAGGAGACAGCACACTGTCCAATGGTTTGCGCACCTAAAGGCGATCAAGGATGCCCGAATTGGAAGTCAAGAAAACGTTGATGTTTCATCTGATGATGACGAGGAGGAAGAAGACGTGTCAAACACTTCACTTACACCCAGTACCCCTGTCAGCAGCACACCCCATGTGAGGCACACTAAGAGTGTTGGAGCGAGTGAGACACCAACGCGAAAAAGTTCACCAGCGAGCATAATTGGGTCAAAGAAGTCATTATCATCCCGTAAATGCTTGGTCCAGGGCAACATTAGAACCATGTTTTGTTCAGACGCGCCATATGAACGCAACCACCCACTGACGCGTCTGTATAACACTAAGCTGGCTAAAATGCTAGCTGTGGACCTTCTCTCTTTTTCTTTTGTAGAAGCGGTAGGTTTTCTAGAATTAGTGGCAGCGCTCTGCCCTAAATGGAAGGTTCCTAGCCGGTTCTATTTTGCCAGAGTTGCGGTTCCAGCACTACATGAAGATGTGCTGGAGGTGATTGGGGCAGCTTTGCAGAAGAGTGCTGTTCACACTATACATCTGACAACAGACATGTGGACCAGTGGCGCAGGCGCTGATTACATGTGCATCACTGCACACTGGGTCTCTTTTTCAGGGGTTAAAGCAAAGCTAAACGCAGGTGTTGACCCGGACCAAGTTTTTAAAGCTGCTCGGAAACATGCAACACTAGCCATGTTTGGCTTGGAGAAAAGTCACACAGCACGAAACATTTTCGACGAGTTTAACAAAAAGGTCTTTCACTGGCTGTCCCCAAAAAAACGCCAGATTGGTTATGTTTCCACGGATAATGGCGCCAATGTAGTTAAGGCCATGGCGCTGGGTGACTATTTCAGAGTGCCGTGTTTGGCGCACTGTATCAACCTGGTAGTTCAAAAATTCTTGAGTGATAAAGACAGTCCAGCGTGCGAGGTAATGGCCACCTGCCGAAAAATGTGCAACCATTTCAGCCATTCTTTTAAGGCCCGGAAGCATCAGAGGAGCCTGCTACATGAACGTCGAATGCCAGTGAAAGCACTCATCCAGGAGGTGGCAACACGTTGGAACTCAACCTTCTACATGCTTGAGCGTCTGTATGAGCAGTATACGGTACTCGATCACTATTTCTTAACACTGGGTACAGCTCAGAAGGACCTGAGGATGGATGCGGCGCATTGGGAAATAGTTAAAAGCCTGACAGAAATGCTTCGTCCTTTTGAGGTCTTCACGCGTGCAGTCAGCAAGGAGGACTGTAATTTGGGAAAAGCTATCCCATTGTTGTGCATGCTGGAGCACCAACTGAAGGCGGTGTCTTCTGAGTTAGAAAAAGATTAAAAAAACAAAGACCCTTTTGTATTGTCGGAGAAATTATTAGAGCGCCTACGTGGTGATGAACGTCTTAAAATGATCAACTCAGAAAAGCATTACATTTGTGCTACTATTCTGGATCCACGCTACAAAAAGGCGCTGGCAGGCCAAGCATACTTTCCTTTTGCTGATGAAGATGTTAAAAAGTACAAACGTTGGCTAGCCTGGTCAGCCAAGAGGTTTGAAAAAGAACGGCAGGATATTGAAGGAGAAGGCAGTACATCAGCATCAGCATCAGCAGGCCATCCCCAGTCAAAAGAATCCACTTCTGCACCTGTGGCACAAGTGACCTCTCAGCCGTTAAAGACACCGGCAACCGGATCATCTGCACCACACACAAGAGTAACATTGGCTGCTGAAGAGGATTGGCTATCTTGGCTTGGGTATGGTTCTCGAAAAAAGGTCACAGGCACAGCAAAAAGTAAGCAAAGTGGAGGAACCGTTGAGGACCTTGAGTCGATGGTGCAGGACTATCTGAATGACTCAACAGAGGTCTTTCTTAATGATGAGCCATTGGAGTATTGGCATGGGAAAAAACAATTGTGGCCACAGCTCCCCAACCTGGCTATAAACTACTTGTCTTGCCCACTCGCAAGTGTGTCTTCTGAACGTGTTTTCAGTGCGGCTGGTGGCATTGTAACTCCCAAACGGAGCCGCCTCTCGCCCAAAAATGTGGAGAGGCTAACAATGATCAAGATGAATCAGCACCTCATACCACCAGATTACAAAGTATGAGAAAGCACGCCGCATGAAGACGAGGAGGACAGCAACGTAGATGAGGGAATTTGTTCTCTGTTCGGTGACGCTGACCTCATCCTGCCTGAATTCGCAGAGTATGATGACGAACTCTTATTCTTATTCCCTGACACCGAGCCCTGAAAATGAGACAATGAATCAATAACTTTCTTTTTCGTCCTTATTCACTTTTATTCCTGTGTGTCTGTCTTTCTTTGTTTTGCACAGTTAATTTAATTCAAACTTTAATCACCTAATAACAAAAACAAGCCCATCAGCAGAACTGTCTTCACTTGTTTGCTTATTGATTTGAAGGTGCCGCAGTCTACATTTCTCAGGTTCACAAGTTCAGAAGAACATGCTCCTCTATCCTCCTCCTCCAGACTCCTATTTCCCCCAAAGCAGAGGGCTGGATTACGCCCAATGAAGAAAGACTCAGCACTTGTGGAGGTGTTCTACTTCTTTGCGGGTGAGTTGACGGCTCTGGGCCCATTGCTGTGAAGCTCTAATAACGGATAAAAGTGTTTTGGACCAAATATGAGGCGGAAATTTCTTGCCGTTTTTGCTGACTTGCTTGCCTTTGAGGTGCTCTTTGGCGGGGTTCTGGGTGTTTGTGGGTGACTTTTGGGGTCTGGGAGCACTGCTGCGACAGTCTAATCTTGATTGCATTTGCTTTTCAGGAAATCCGTGGTGGAAAACAGGAGTTATGATGATTGATGACCTAGCTGCACAGCGCGTTTGGACCGAAGGCCGAGAGATATTGTAAGTATGGGATTTTGCTTTTTGGCTGTTTGGGGGTGTTGTCGCGTGCTTTTTTGCGGGTGGGTTGGCGGGTCTTGGGGCATTCCTGGGAAGGTCGAATACCGGATAGAAGTGGTTTGGACTAAATCCATGCAGAATTTTTTTTTGCTATTTCTTCTGACATCTTGCTCAATGTAGCGTTTTCGGGGGCCTGTTTGGGGGACTTCCTGGTGTTTGTGGGTGGGATTTGGTGTCTCTGTCGGAGCACTGCTGCGACAGTCTAATCTTGATTGCATTTGCTTTTCAGGAAATCCGTGGTGGAAAACAGGAGTTATGATGATGACCTAGCTGCACAGCGCGTTTGGACCGAAGGCCGAGAGATATTGTAAGTATGAGATTTTGCTTTTTGGCTGTTTGGGGGTGTTGTTGCGTGCTTTTGTTGCGGGTGGGGTGGCGGGTCTGGGGCATTCCTGGGAAGGTCTAATACCGGATAGAAGTGGTTTGGACAAAATCCATAAGGAAAAGCCTTTTGGCACTTTTTGTAAGTTATGGTTCGTTAGGGTTAGCCCTAGCAGCAGGATTGCATGTGTTTCGGGGTGTTCTAGATTTTTGCAACTGGCTATGGATACTTTTGCTTGCTTGCAAGTGGTTTGAATACAATCCACGGTGGGTAAGGGGGTATTTGGGCCTACTTTTACTTTCAAAGTACGTTTTGTCACCATTTTTCTGCTAGGCCTCGTTTTTTGAGATTTGATTGGGGGTCTTCTACATTTTTGCGACTGGCTTTAGTAAGGGTGTTGGTGGGAGCATTGCTGGGAAGGTCTAATTTTGTTCTAAAACACAGTTTACAGTACACCTAGCTTGAGGGGAAAGATCCGCTAAATTAATTTGGCCATACTTATTTATCCTTCAAAAGGTGACTCAGACAGAGTACGCAATTTCAAAAATATTGTACTGTCTATTAGGAAAATCAAAGTGTGACTTTTTGCACCACACAGCGTACATACCTTATATTTATTTATCAGTGGTATTGTAATAGCACTTCCTGTTTTCCGTTCAATAATTACAGGCCGGGTTTCAGTCAACATCCGCCAGGCAGGCAGTGGACAGGGTGTCTTCTGTCAGTGGTCACCAACATTGACGGACGAAGCGTCAGCTGGAATGGAGGAGTGCCGCTAATAAGAGGAATTGTTTGCTGCATGCAACTTACTTACCAAATTCAACAGGACAACTCCAACAACGTACAGATGCAGTATCCATTGTTTTCTTCTATGAGTCTGACTGCATTTCTTGGATCTCTCTCTGCTTCTAAATTGATCCCTACAGCCATTTCTTTATCTTCAATTATTGTTTGTCCATGCTGTGCTTTTTTTTTCTTCTCTCAACAAAACCTACCCAAAAAGAAACCCCCATTCCCATCCATTTTCCAAATCCTAACCCTCTTCCCCCGGGCTGTGTGGTTTTGCTTGATGTGTGACTAAATGACATCAATAATTCCACACACTTGCTGGGGAGGATAAGGTCATAGCAACAGGCTGGTGAAGGAATCCGAGGATATATTCTAGACTTACTCAGCTTCAGTACTATTTCTTGTAGTAGTAGGAGCCAATGTCAAATAAATTCAACGCAAGTACTAGTTATACTTGCAATACTTTACCATTTGTTAGGCTACATTGTGGCACTGTTCTAGTGTACTGTCACCTGCTATATTCTCTATCGTACCGTAACCGTTGTAATGCTACAGTAAGGACAAACCAGGTTTCGTTTTCTTTTTTTCCATAGGCATGCAACTGCCACTGTGTCACACCACTAGTACCACCGCAATGAGGACATTTCATCCACCCAGGATTGCCAACCTTAATCCCCATTTCCCGTGGAGCCAGCCCTGGGCCTAGCCCTAATTTCAAACACAAATTACAGGTAAGATAAGCGTTTGGTGGGAGGTAGTATAATGGAGTATTAGGACTAGACGAGAGATTGACGGTAGTACTACTAAAGTCCTAGGACTCTTCAGGAAAACAAACTTACTGTTAAACCCCCACCCACCAGACTCAAAAGCAGTAAAAACAGGTATGGTCAGATAAAGTTTAAAAAAGTATATTTATGTAGCCCTAACAAAATAATCTCCCTCAAGACCCTCCCTAACCCCAACGATTGTCTTTCAAAAGTCCCAAAAAGAACCCAACTCCCAAATCCCACCCCCCAAAAGTCTCTAAAAAAAGGGCAAGGGACACTACACTACTGGAGGGTGCTGGTGAATTTAGCGGCCAGGGCATCATACTCCTTGCGGAGGGTGGCATGGTCGAAGCGGAGGCCGTCCACCAAGTTCTTATAGTTATGGACCTCCTGCTCCAGGTAGGACACTCTGAGTCCTAGACGGCGCTGGCGTGCCTTGCAGCTCCTGTGGGGGGCAGCTGGTGTCTTTGCTGCTTGGCGGTGGCGGTTGGCTTTGGTAGCCCGGCTCCGTACCGCTGGAGCACTGCCTGGCTGGCAGCCCGTGGGGGCACGGAGGAGGATGCAGCTGTCCCAGTGGAGGATGTTGTGGTTCCACCGGTTTACTGCGTGTCCTCCTCCTCCAGGGCCACCAGCCGCCGATATTCGGCGACAGTGGCATCCAGCCTCCGTTGCCGGGCCATTCGAGCCTGCTCCCTCCGTGATGTCGATTTGGAAGGAGCAACTATATGAAGAAAGAAAGACATAGTCTGTAACCAATGCTCCTTAACATTCATAACACAAAGAGATTGAGCCGAAAGTTGTGTCACAGTACAAGTAGCAAATTGAAAGCACAGTACATAACTATTGAGGACAGTATCTATCTAACCTCCCACTTCTACATCCTTGCTCTAACATTAGTGGGAGTTTAATGAACCAATTCTACGACCACTATGGACTTCCATTACAGTCGACTATGACAGTACACCAGTCTTATTCTTCTTCTTCTCTCTTGTTTAGGAAAATTGGTACGTTATCTTATGCAAGCCGGCAGAATGCCAGCGCAGTGAACTTGCACCCGAGAAAAACAGACGCACACCATGATGAGTGAGACAGACTTGCGTTACTGTACCGGTCCAGTACATGCAGGTGGTGAAGCTATTACTTTTCTATTACGGGTGGCACTGAGAATACTCTGTTACAAGGGCTACTGCTTAATTAATTTACCTTTCACCCTACAGTGCAAATGAGTACTAGAAAAGGAAAATGAAGAAGCTAAATAATTTGATTATCTATCACTTCACTTGGGATGTATTTGATGACATATGGGATGACTTTAGGTGCTTTGCTTATTATTGAGTGAACAGTGATACACCCACACATGAATGACGTACTACTACTAAACTAAAGTTATTAAGAGAGGTACGGAGTGTCCACCGTAATAACCGGATATATGCTGTGCTTGCAGTTGCAATACAAACTACTGCTACTATTCATGGTAGTATTGGACAAATTTACAATTTCTTTTCCTTGCCAGTTGCCAGTTGCCTTCCCTACACTGGAGCGGACGTGCGGGTGCGGTGTTACATGCTCTTCAAGGTAACACTTAGTTCATCCAGTGACCATCTACTCTCTCTAGATACACATATGCTATCTAAGAGTCAGATAATACCATGCTCCAGGCATCCATCCATTCAAAGTATATGCACACATACAGTTTCTGTTTCACCCACCCAGGCTGTTCTCCTTCCACCCATCCTTGCTTCATCATTGACCCAGCCATGCACCATACCATATTCTTTCCTTCCCATCCACCTCGGGGACCAAGCAAACACATATCATTCTTCTTTGCAAGCGGTCATAAAATTTCTCGTCCTTCCACACTTACTTACACCCTTCTTTTGCTTTTTGTTCATCCCATCCATCAAGTTCATCTAAGATCTTATTGGGATTCTTCTCACCAAAAACTTCACAGCTAAGTCGAAGTACATTTAGAGGAGGCTACTACCTGGTTGATTTATTATACACCCGTGCAGAAAGCACACTATGCAGTCTTCAATCTCAATAAGTAAGGAATATATAGCTTACTTCTTCCCGCCACCACCGTGTGAACCCTCACAGGAACGTCCGGCACTTGCACCGCATCCTCCCCAGAGTCCTCGTCCAACACCACCACCTCCGCGCTGGCCCCGCCACCAGATGTTACACCTCCAAAGTACATTTAAGAATGTTAGAAATACACCACTCACTACTATATAATATTTGGTCTAGGAGGAATAAAGAAATATTAAAAAAACGAAATACAATGTAATAATTTGTAACTGTATACTCTAAAGTAAAAATGTCCCTTTTTCCAGGGAAGGCTGTTGTCTTGCTGCACTTTTTGGCACAACTGATGAATGCTTGCTTTTTATTTTTAAAACACGCCACTTTTTCTCCTAACAGAAGCTTGACTTCTAAGAACACGATCAGGGTCAAGCTCAAGTTCAAAACAGGTGAGAGCTCAGCTCGACCACAAGAAATGTGTCCAATTAATCGTTAGCACTAAGCACTTTTCCATTTTCAGTTAAACTTTTACTTTTATGACAACGTGTATTTTAATAAATGTGTTTAGTTTTAATAAAGCTTTTAAACTTAAATAGACTCTGTGGTTTTTGGTCCTCCAGACTAGAGTGGATGAGCTAAAGGTTTTGGAATTTTTGCAAGCATGAGTGCCTCTGACACTTCTTGACTGACTCCGTACTCTTGTCCTGCGTTGGATAATCTAATCATCATTGGGGATCAATCATCGGTGATTTTGGGAGCTAAATGACTCTGCCACACTATCTAGTCAGTAAGGAGATTGGGGGTTCTTCAAAGTCTGATATCACTGAGGTATGTGGAAAGAAAGTCTACCTGCGCCTATTATAATTTGTAAACAATGCACTATTTAGTGTTCATAGTTCGGTTTGTGCAGATTTGTCCCTGCAACAGTAGTAGAATGGATTGTCCTCCTATCCAAACCAAAAGTAAAGTAGTATCTTATTCTTTCTTGATGGTCATTCACCTTTTTATTGTTGGCAATTGTCAAAGCATAAACATTTAGAAGACTTGAAAAGACATTATGGACAATCCCAGAGGACTGCACTCAGTGCATAGAGCTATTGCTGACTAGAATGGGAGTCCAATGGAATTGCCAAATGTGCAATCTTAGTTAGCTACACAGACAGACTAATAAAAATAATCTAGTAATACCACAGGGAGTCATAGTCGAGGCAGGATAAGAATTTAGATCCAGTCTACAAGAAGATCAAAGACGATTTAGAATAAATCGAATGAGGAACGCTAGGAAAAAATAGGTACTCTATATTAAAATTAAAACTTACTGGGGCCAGCAAAGGAGCCCTCGCCTGCCCGATCCTGGCCTGCATCCTCCTGAACAGCACCCTCCTCCTCCTCCTGTGTCCTCTTGCCCTTGGGGGGAGCTGATGTACAACATGAAAGAAAGAAAGACCAGAAAACATGGATGAGATTTGTCAACCAAATCAAACATTTCAAAAGAACAATAACAAAATATTTTGGAGAAATAGCAAATAGATAGACAACTATTCCACAGGATATATTGACCAATCTCATATGGTATACTACGTTATTCGTATTGCCTGATTTGTGGACCGTTGACTTTGAAAGTTCCTATGTAACTCACTAAACAGACTACTAAAAAGGTTTGCCTAGGCCTGGCAGGCAGCAGTCCGCAGCACGCGAAGTGACAGACAAAGTCTATCGTGCTTGCAGATCAGTGAATACTCAAACTATCAATCCACCGACCACCACCACTATTTCTTCTTATAGCCATGTGTCTAAAGGAAGTACTGGACTTCAGTCTGTTGGGGCTGATTTAGAAGTCCCTTGCGGCTCATTTTACTCCATTGTTGCGTGACTTTTGTGACGCAGCGGCAGAACAAAAGAGGCGCCATGGTGCGGCGTATATAAAAAAAAAAATGACGCACATGGGAGATGCATCACGTTTTAAAACCCTGCGCCATCAGGGGGCGTTCTGGCGCAAGGGAGGGCGTTCCTGCGCAGGAACGAATCCTAAAAGTGGCTGAGGGAAATCTACAAGATGTCAATCAGTCACTTTTAGGACAATGATGCGTGAGTGAAACACTGCGCCTGCTTGAAGCCGACGTACGGCTTGATGCAGCATTGGGGAGATAGGGCACCCAAGAGCATTGCTGGAGCTGCGCCATCGTTGGCACGCAACTCCAGCAATGCGCCGCCTTTACGGCACAGATGCGTAAGGCTTCTGTGACGTTTTGGGCCCATGGGTGGTGGTGGTGGCATGGCGCACAATTACTGCCGCATCCCTGCTACTTTGCAGGGATGCGCCGGTAATTGAAAATATGACCCTTAGTGTCTAGCATTACGCAGTTCTTTACACTACACTCATACATAATTTCTCAGGCCAATGAAATTAACACAAAATACAAAACAAATAAGCATAGTAGCAAGCAAGGCTACTGAGAAGTAGAGCAGTGCACCTGAAATGCATAGAAGATTTTGAAATATAATTTACCTACAATGTAATCGGCAGCATTATTGATCTTGGTAAAGAACAAAGATTTGCAAATAACAGCCGGATAAAACAGAGTAGTGATGAAATAGCTAGAAATAGCTACTACTACTCACCAAGCCCGGGGACCTCTATGCCGAGCGCGTCCAGCAAGTTGCGTTCCCGGTCCATGACTTCCGTCCAGCAGCGGGTGGCCTGGTTATAGGTGCGCCAGACCCCAGAGAGCTTAAACATGGCCCGGCACACCTTCTCCCACCGCTTCCGGCGCTCCCGGATGCCATAGCCGGTTGCGATCTTGCCGCCTCCCAGGATGGTCTTGGGGAGGCGGCGCTGGACGTGGAATATTAGTGCGGCCACCTCCTCCGCGCTAAAGATCTCTCGTGGCATCACTAGCTCCCCCCTCAAACGCCCGCACGGGAGCCGGGCACGGGGTGCGGGACCCTTCCCCTTCTCAGGGTGCTTCCCGGCTCCCTTTACCATGGTCTGGGCAGAAATGAATGTAAATAATAAAGAAGAAATAGAATAGGGAAGAAGAAAAGGAAAGAGTTTAAAAAAGTAGTTTAAAATTAACAAAAAGTAGCAGAAAACACAAACATATAGAGCTAGAAAAATAGAGGGATAGATAATAAGTAAAATAGATCAAAAAAACTTCAAACAAGCAAAGGATGGAAGAGATTCAGAGAGGATACAGAAAGCATGCCCAGAACCATAGCAATGAATGAGAAACAAGATGGCCGCGCCCGTTCACGACCGCATGGGTAAGTTCGCGCGAGATTTTCCTCGCGATCACGCGCGAAATTGTACTAGCGAGTAGCACACTTTGCGAGATTACACATAGCGGCCGGAAACGGAATTACGTCACGCAAACAAGATGGCCGCGCCCGTGTACGACCGTTAGGGTAACTTCGCAAACGTATCGCTACAAGCGCCTTGCGAACATGCACAAAATCACGCAAACATACACGCCGCAAAAAAAAAAAAGTGTATTCGCACGCATTCGCGGCTTCCGAAATCGATCTTGCACGGATTCGCGCCCCGCAAATGGCGCGAAATTGCAGAAAAACGATTTTTGCTAAACTGAAAGCAATCAGCAGGTGCAAAAGTTCAAACTTAACATTAGTAACCATTCACTCTAGTGCTTCCTGAGGGGCCCCTCCAGAGTGCAGTTGCCTATTTGCAACTATTCTATGACCCTGCTATGACCCAAACAGCAGGCTCATAGAATAGCTACAAGTAGACCATAAAGGTCCTGTGAAAAAAAAAATCACTGCAACAGAAAGGAAATTACAGATAAGGAAGGAAGCAGGTGCCAGCCAGACTGGAAGTTTCAAAATTACTGACACATTAATGACCCCCAAATTAATTCATGGCAGTTGAAGAAGGGCAGGTGTGCTTGCTTTCACTGCAACAGAAAGCAAATTACAGATAAGGAAGGAAGCAGGTGCCAGCCAGACTGGAAGTTTCAAAATCACTGACACATTAATCAACCCCAAATTAATTCATGGCAGTTGAAGCAGGGCAGGTGTGCTTGCTTTTTTTCACCCCCATAATCTACAGTGATAAACAAACCTAATGGGTGGCAGTGAGGATGTACCAGAGGGTGGCATGGGTGTACCAGAGGGTGGCAGTGGTGAAACAGAGGGTGCTGTGAACCTGTGATGATAAACCAGACGTAGAAACAACATAGTCGCGGCCGTTGCGAGCCGAAAAGTAAGTTCGCAATTGCGAAATGGTCCACAAATCCTCGCGAACGCTCGCCAACACAAAAAACACAAAAATCCGCAAGATTTTGCGGATTTTGCGGATTGCGAATCCGTAAATACGCAAATTTGCGTACGCGAGATCCGCTAGATCCGCCCATACTTACTTGTTGCCAACTGTCGTCTAGTTTTTCAAGTTGTGCTTGGAACCATGATGAAAAAACAAATCCCCTCACAGGAACCCAGGACTCTCATCGTAGCTACCATACCTTTGTTGTGCATCAAAGAGATCTAATGTTAACCAATGAATGCTGTGAGACAATGTAAGAAAGTCACCATCCTCCTTTCAACCAATCTCTTTTACGGCCTGAAGTGCAGGTTGCCTAGACTGGAAACTCACGTGCCCCATTCAGAGGGTGCAGACTAGTGAAAAGACTCAGTCCTTGTATGGCCTTTCTACTCTGTCAAGGAAAGATTATCCAACACAAACTTCTTAATCTTGTTCCCTAGGTCCCCTGATGTAGTCCATATACCTGTAACCGCCCACTCCCGGCTCTACTACTCTGTGAAAAAAACACAAAGATCACTGCTGCCACCCCTTGAGCATACATGCTTTGCACTATGCCCTGCCATTTACCCATGTTGCCATAAGACCCAAAGCATATGTAGTTCCTGGTCAACCTAATGCCTCATCAAAAGTGCTGATGCTATCACACTTGCATTGTCACTCATAATTTCACACTATGTTAACAACATCTAACCACACATATAACCTAAACTCCCACACCTTCCCACAACAGCAAGATCTATCAGCTATATATGGTCACTGTGGAGCTCATTTAAAAGCCCTGTGTGCCTCTGGAACATTTTATTTGTGATGTCCCAGTAGGACACAGTACTCAGCCATATCTACAAGGCAATGTAAAGCCACCGTGCATGGCGCTGCATTGCATCACACAACAATGTGGAGTCTGCCATGGGCATTACGGTGGATATTCCCATGTAACAGCATGGCATTTGGCATATTCCCAGATTTACAAGTTGTAACCCTGGCAATGTGTCAAAAGCCTACAACTCCCCAAGAGAGGTGTAGGGGAGGCACAATGAGGAGAATATTACTTCTTGTCTGTACCCCTTTCTATATGTACTGAATTATGCAGCACACATAGAAAGAGGGCATTGCCTCCATTGATTGTTTTTGTGCAGGAAGGGTGTCCCTCGCTACAACGCAGACACCCTTGCACTATAGTGAAAGGGTGCCTGCATTCGCACATGACAGCCAATAGAGGGCCAGCACAGGTAAAGAAGACAGGAATTCTCCCTATCTGATACATAGGTTGCATTTCTGCCCTTTTCGTTTTGCCATAGAGTAGCACAGCAGGAAGGCTAGTGACATTGACCTTGAATACCATGGAATTCCTTTATTACGAGTCTCTATGGGCTTTATCTTTGTATCACAGTTGCCTTTTGTTCTGGGTTACTAAAACTGTATTTCTGCATGACTTTCTTGCTTACTTTTCATACCTACATTTTCCTTAGCAATGGGGCAGTTCTCAGCTTTACCCCAATATGCATTTATGACATAACCTTGATGTAAAAAAGCAATATACAAATACCGCTATGCAAATATTGCCTACATCAATATGTAATGAATGATATATAATTGAATAAAACCACTTTTTATAAAAAAAGAAATACTGATAATGTCCAAAGATGTAAAAAAACATAGAAAATTATAATATACATACATTTATTTTAAATGGTGCATTGAAAGGGACAAACATTACAAATTGAAGATATCATACAAAAAAGTAAATACAATTAAAATAAAAATGATACCAAAAACTATATAAGAGCAAATGTACATTCGAAATTCACCACATAAAAATATCAAAACATTTAAATTCGGAAAAATAAAATTCATCACTCCCTCTCCAGACCAAAATATAGTAGAAAAAGATTGCCTGTTCAACAGATACAATTACTATTCACACACCAACCTAAGGAATGATAGGGAAAGCACTGCGATTTAAGGGGTCATATTTTCTATTCCTACTCCAGGGAACAACAAAAGGGAAAGAGGTGGACTTTGAAGGGTCTGAGATACTATTCCAACACCAGCCTCACCAAAAGTTAGGAATGTGTTGCACTTCACAGGAATCGGATTTACTGTTCGCACTCCAACCTATGTAACACTGCTTAAAGTATTAGACTTTGAAGGGGTGAGATTTGCTATTTTCAGTCTACCTTGAGAGATACTAGAGAAAGAGTCTGACTTTGGGGGGGTTAAGACTTACTATTCCTACTCAAACTTCCAACAGTGGGAAAAGAAGTTGAGAAAACATCTAACAAATAATATAAGATATATTCAACAAATCACAACATTAGAAATGAACATAAAAAGATTATAAACTTCTATTAAATCACAATGTAATGTAACTAGAAACACTAAATTCATAAAAAAAAAAAGCCTCCCATGCTACTGTCCCAAAGCCACACAAAAAATTATAAAACGTGAAACAACACTAAACAAACTAAATATATTACAATGTAAATATTCAAAAAATTGCAAATATTTCAGAAACATAATTCCCGCTAAATAAATAATGTCATCAATATAAGACTTTTTATAATAAATATCATAATTATACAATTAAAATATAACAATAATTATCAATTAAAGATAATAATGAATTTAAATATGTAACTAATAGTATAATGAACCAATTAAAAAAAGTCATACTAATTAAATTCATATACATTAAAAAATAACTCTTAAAATTTTTTTATTAATTGCTTACCACTAATTCCGGCAGCCCAATGGACCCCTGCCCACCTAAAATGATGCAAATCTGCTCAGAACAGCTGAGCTTGGTGTTAGAAAAACTATTTGCACAAATTATCAAAACCAACATCTTTCCAGATGAAAGGAAGACGATATCGATCAGACCGCTACTGAAAAAACCAAACTTAGACTGTGAAGTAAGAAACAATTATAGACCAATAAGAAACATACTTGGTTTCCGAGCAATATAAATACAATATTTGGTAAGAAAAGTCAGTCCAAAGAAGGTTCTCTAGATAGTATCTTTAAGAGAAAAAGTCTTTATTTCCAAACACAGATTTCAAACGGTGATCCAGCGTAGTTGGGATCATCCAAAGTAGCCAAACTAGAAAACAGCCAACACGTGTTTCGTCTTGGGAAGATACCCAAAGACTTCCTCAGGGCTACAAAGAAGGAAATACCATATAAGTTGTATTCAATATAAGTTACATTCATAGGTAAACCTAAAGATACACCAAAGAAAACACATCAAATATGATTGTGAATGACTCCAGAAAAGATAATCAGTGCAAAGAAAAGAGAGACGGAGCTGAAGGTGAAGAAGACCACAGATAAGAATAAAATTCCCAGAAGAAGTAAAATTAAGTTAAAAGCCATCGGCCACCATAGAGTCCCGTTGTATGCTTCTGCAAACATCCCAAAGATAGTGGGATTATCCTATGTAGTGAGTTGTATTAGCGTAACATACGGGTAATGTGGACGTCTTATCCTAGGCTTGGCAACTCACATAGCCAATATTTGTGACACGGGGAGTAAGTCAATAGATCTATATGACTCACCCAAGGAATTTTATCAAGATCACATCAAGTTCATTTCACCATATAGTTATATGGTCTCATCTAGTGATATTCTGAAAAAACGAAAAAAGAGGAGAGAAGTGCAACACAAGATAAATTTCTTAATCCACTTACTATTATTTAAAATTATTCCACACTTTTCTGATTAATCAAGTTTTTGGTTTAAAAGTATTCTACTCTTAGGACTATTTCTTAAAGGTGCCTCATTATGTCTAAGGGTATATTTATTGTCCCATAAGGCACAGTATGCTAGTTCAGTCATATATATTAGCACACTCGAAAATAACGGGGAAAAGCGGAGATACAACAAACTATGGAGGTGCATTAAAGCTAGTTCACTAGCATTTGAACAAACTTATTATCATATTTCCCAGAATGTTGCTGGAGTTAGTTTTTTATTATCTAAAGAATGGTAAAAATGGAAAGAGGGACAGTCTCGTACCTCTCCATTACATATGTTCACTTATAATAGTATGTACCTCAAATAAATAGTGTAGTTCCAACGTATATATTGTGTTCCATGTAGCTTCAAGTTGAGGTCCGATAGAAAGTTTCTATAATAGAACAGCAAGAATACGTTTAAGTTTAAAAATTATAAATCTTATAGGTTACTTACAATACCAGGTATAAATTATCCCAGATAAATTCAGCATTACTAAGATTACATAGGCATATTCAGAATATACGTTTACTCCCTTCAAACAAAGGCAGCAATCTCGCCATATCTATTTAGTTCTCGGTCAGGTAGTAAATGCCGTTTAAGTTAAATACGGCATCGCATAGGCATCAAGTTTTATGGCCTCTCATTCTCTTAAGAGGAACACAGTCAAACTGTGTAATTAGATCCAGTGCTTTTGATACAGCAAAGACGCCAACTCAGTTATATACAACATCACAAGTGCATCAGATGTAAACTGATAGAATCAGCGTGCCGGCATCGAGAAGTCCATATTGTAATCATAACCTCAAACTAACAGTTATGTCTCCAACTTACCAAGTCCCGGAGAGTACTCCCATCAATTTTGAACGTCAGGATTTAGTAATCCGAGTGCCTGTTATCGACGATTTAAATACCGAAGACTCCGCCTTTTTTGTTCGTCGCTAAAGATAAACGAAGGACTGTTGTGTATCATGTTTTTAAGGAAACGCCATAAGACAACCAGCGCAATCTTTAAATGGAATCCATTTAAAGATGGCACTGGTTGTCTTATGGCGGGACTTGGTGTCCTACGGTCCTATGGTCTCCCTCTTGGTGTCCTACCAATCTGGGTAGATGCCCAGAGTCATCAGAAAAAGTGAGAAACTTGGGTATCACGCTAGACACCAATCTCTCTTTTGATGCCCAAGCCAGCAAGCTGGCATCAACACTCTGGTACATTTTAAAAATGATTAAAAAAATACTACCTTATCTACCGCAGGATTCACGTAAAACAGTGGTGACAGCTTTAGCCTTGTCAAGACTGGACTACGGGAACGGCCTTTATGCTGGAGCTAGGATCAAAATCTTAGCCAAACTGCAACTTCTACAGAATGCTGCAGCCAGGCTTGTACTCAACATACCTAAGTTGGAGCCAATCAGTCACAAATTAAAAAACCTGCACTGGCTACCAATCGCAAAAAGGGTACAATTTAAATCATTATGCCTGGCATACAAGGCAATTAATGGAACGAAACAGACTTCTTAGATCCGGCCAAAAGAAACTCATCAAGGTCCCGAGATTTAGAACAGCCAATTGGGGCAGAAGAAGCTTCCTTGTACATACAGCAAGAACCTGGAATCAGCTGCCTCTTGCCATAAAAACCAACCCATCCTTGAAATCTTTTAGAAAGGAAGTTAAAACCTGGCTTTTCTCAGCATAGCTCTAATTAACATTTTCAAGAGCCAAGGGTCTATCATAGCGCCAACACGCCTTCTGGCATTCGCGTGCCCTACAAATTGACAAATCAAATCAATCAAATCAAATGGCCAATTACATTCTATAGATTTTAAAAATATGTTTTCAATAATTAAATTATGTATTTAAATATCTTCCTACTGAGTCATCTTCAAATGCAATAACCCACCAATAATGCAAAAAATGTTTTACAAAATCAAAAACAACACTTTAAAACTATTTTTGGGAAAAATAACATATTATTGACTTAAAACTGCAAAGTAATAAAAAATCAAATTATACGCAGCTGCATTTACAAAAAGATATTAAATACTTAAATAATCTTGTGACCCCATTTTTTAACTATATATGTGGCTCACTATATTTTTGATAAGATATTAACTTTTGCGCTCCCCTCAACATATTTGTTCCCCAGTTTCACCAGGTTTTTAGGCTTCCCCTCGTCACACAGTCGTGCTGCCATTTGGCTGCATTTCTAAGAAACCTTACAGGAGCCATTGATGAGTGAATCATGGAAAATATTGCAGCCAAAAAAGGAATACTAGTTTAATTCACTTTTCTTAAAACAGCGAAATGATTGATTGTTTCACAGAATCAAATGACAGGCCATTGTTCTTTTTTTATTTGTACTCCAAAATCACTTTTTAAAAAGCTACTCACATGTATAGGCTGAATTGAATTAAATGGAAGAGCTGCTAAATAAACAGCACTGTTTTTATCTTCCAATCAAGATCAGAGTTTAGGAAAGAAATTCACTGGAAACTTCAGACCTATTGTTCAACCTACTCCACTTTCATGTATTCATTTTATTTCTGGTGTCAAGCTCACAAAGCCCAAGTTTCCCTTTAATAGAAACCTAAGATGTGGATAAAATACAAAATACCAGACCCATTGTGAGCTTTACTTTTTCACAGGCTCGTGAAGTAAGCTTTGAAATTCCTCCATTCTCTTTGTGTCTGAGGAATGTCTGATAAATCATTACAACCTTTAAATCTGTTAAATACCACCCTAAACAGTTTTACAAAACACGTTTTTTGGAATATCTATCATGTTTATGCATCAAGATACAACTGTAAATAGTTAATGTATTCAACCATTTTCATTTTACTGTTGCATTTAGACATAAGGGCATATTGTCATGGAGCTATTGCTGAGTTATCAGCATTTTATCGCGGCAAAAGTCGCAATAAATGTAACTCCCCATTCACAAGCTTGTCTTAACAGCCAATATCACCAGTTTACCTGCGATACAAGCAGCAAAAAACATCGCATCAGATGACCCCGCAACTATCGTTAATGAGATGTAGAGTAGGCAGCGACAACACCACTCTGCAACATTCTCTACGACCAGCCAGATCGGCGATAATAACCCAAAACAGGCAATAAGATGCATTAGCAGCAGGAATTTAACACCTGCTCTGACCTGGTGTAAAGTCGGACTACCACCTGCACCAGAACAGGGAGCCCAGCCCAAAGTCACACCTGAAGAACAACATATGCCATGGAGCCACTGATCATGCATCTCAGAGCCTAACAGGGCCACAACACCCACCGTCAAGCCCCAGGCCCCCCGGAACCCACCCAGGCACGATATCATATACCCAAGAATCCACCTGCTGTTGCACAATCACAGCAGGTAACATGTATGTGTCATCAAAAAAATGAGCATTACACATTCACTTTCGAATTACTAAATGAAAATGTATTTAAAAAAACTCAGAATAGAAATGAAGACACATGGCGGCTCTCCTCGGGACAATCTGCAGGTTACAGCCTGCAAGACAAAAATCCAGTTAAGAAGGTGTGTCATGCGCTCATCAAAGGACAGAGAGAGAGATACAGAGAGAGAGAAAGAGAGGGAGAGATAGAGAGAGAGGGAGATGGAAAGAGAGGGAGGGAGAGAGCAAGACGGAAAGTGAGGGAGGGAAAGAGAAAGACAGGAAGAGAGGGAGGGAGAGAGGAAGATGGAACGAGGGAGGGAGAGAGAAAGATGGAAAGAGAGGGGGAGAGAGACACAGAGAAAAAAAGAGAGGGACAGGGAGAGAGAGTGCCAACACTGCGCACCCAGTCCTCGCTGCTCACTGCTGCCACTTGTGTGTCTCCAACCATGTGCCAGTATGTAGTGCAGTTCACCAGGTCCCACATCTAAAACAGATGCCTCATCTGATACAGAGTCCAGATACCTGAAAGGCAAAGTACATACAATTGCACACATTATTGCCTGTCTGCCCCTGAGCACCCAGGCAGCTGCGCCCCAGCCCCTCCCACCACCCATTGGTGCATGCCTGCCCCAGCTGCCCCGCCTGCCGTCCAGAGGTACAAGCTCGCCTCTGCACACCCAGGCAGCTGCACCCCAGCCCCTCCCCAACGCCCAGTAGTACATGTCCGCCCCTGCAGACCCAGGCCTCACTGCTCGCCTTCCGCCACCAGTGTGTCGCAAAGAGGGCCTACCACGTGTCGGTGCAAGACCCAAGCCTGGGGTCCGTGAACATGGTACCCTCCACATCATGCAGCCCCACTCCGCGGGTCGCCAGTTCTCACATTTGATTCTGGGCCTTGATTTTGCTATGACAGAGGACATACCAGACCTGTGAACTGCAGATCACTATAGGGAAGACCTGGCACATGTATCGTTGTCGTCCCCCCTGTGAGCATGAGCAGAGTTTGCTAGCCTGTTGTATGCCAGACCAGCGTAAGGGTGTGAACAATGACTCTGGGGCTCTGGGCGTGGCTCCGTACTGGGCCGGACAAGGAAGTAACTGATGCGCCTGTCCCTGTTGTTGTGTCAGCTCCACCCGGACCGCAATCGGCAATGTGTCACCCTGTGACCCAAGTCCAATGACATAAGCAACATAGGCGTAAGGGGGAATCACTGAGCCTATATTCATCCATACTTCCACACTTGAAAGATCATAGACATGACACTATTGTGTGATTTTGAGGGCCATGCGAACCCCATTTTACAATGGTGACCCATGGAGGGACAGCCAGTGTCCTTCAGGGAATGAAAAGTCCAAAGGAAGAGGAAGAGTTCAGTCTGCAGTCTGATTGCTGTGTCATTGGCGATCAAACGCAATATGGCAGTCCATGTCGAGGTCCAAGGTGAGTGTTACAGAGTGTATCGGACGACAGTGGAAGGTGATGATGCATAGGGCAGAACCAAGGAGAAACCGACCCTATTCCGGAGATGCATGCTACAGTTTTCTTCTTACCAGTAAGGCGGTTTCATCAGCATCTTCGCCCTCTGCAGTTTCATGTGCCTCACGTGTGGGTGGTAGTGTTCTGTCTCCAGCACTGTGTAGCAGTAATACCTCAGGGGCCGGAGGTGGAATATCTGCCGCACTGTGTGGCACTGACACTTGAGGGGGCTGAGATGTGGATGTATTGTATTGTAATTGCATTTATATAGAGCTTACTACCCCTGACGAGGCGTTGATGCGCTTTTTCGGCGAGTAGCACGATACTCCGGGACCCATAGAGGATTAGTGTTGAATTAGTATAGTGAAACATGCAAGTACAATTTAAGTGGTGGATAGGTTAGTCAGTTAATTGGTTTCAGAATGATAGCAGAAAGATAGAGGAGGAAAAAAGTTTGTATTTATATAGCGCTTGTTGACGCACGCAATTCAGGAAGCCTACAAAGGATTAGTGGTGAATATGGTAAAATATGAAGTAATTTCAGTGGTGGATATTAGTCAGTTACTTGGAGTGAGAAGGATAGCGTAGGGATAAAAGGGGAAGAAAGATTTGCATTAATATAGCACTTGTTATCCCTGATGGGTGTTGAATCGCTTTTCTGGCGAGTAGCACTCCACTCCGGAACCCATAAAGGATTACTGTTGAAAATGAGTATAGTAAAAACATATGTTATTCAGTTATTTGGATATTAGTATAGTTTAATATGGAATCTGAGAAGTGAACATGTTAGTCTGTTAATATCGATTGTAAAGGATAGTGGAGGGATAAAACATTGTACGATTATTATTTTTTAAAACATTTTTTTAGGTCTTAGCAATAAGAGGAGGCTTTTGGATGAGTACAATTAGTTTTGGAGGGGAGGACTCAGCGGAAAGAGTTTAGAAAGGTTTGTTTTAGGGGATCGGTATAGTAAAAGAGGTGTCAGATGATGCAAGGAGGGGTAGAGTAGGAGAGAGTCTAGAAAGGGTTATTTTGGCAATCATAGTAGTGGTATGGGGTTTGGGATAAATGAGAGTAGATGTAGATGATATATTGATAGATGTATAGGATGAGAGATAGGGTAGTGCATTGGAAGGAGTAGTAGAGGAAGTTTGAGATGAGTCAAAAGGTTGGGCTAGAAGATATATTGAGCGAAGTATAGGCTGTAAAATAGGGTAGTGCATTGGAAATGCTAAATTAGAAGAAAGTGATAAATATATAGATCCATAATTACAATGAAAGTATATAGATACATAAAGGAGGTAAGTATATGTAGGGTGGAAGTCTGAAAGTATGTAATTCTCTTCAATGAAATGTGACATCTGGGCGAACGCTGCTCTTTCTATCAGTTTGCCCAGGAACGGTCCATTTGTAATGGGTCTGTAGTTGTCAGGGTTCAGCGGGTCCAAGTTTGTTTTCTTCAGTAAAGGGTGTATGTATGACTTTTTGAGTTCTTTTGGAAATATTCCAGTAGTTAAGGAATCGTTGATGATTCTTCTTACTGGAGTGGCGGCAGAGGTTGTTAAAAGAATTGTCTTGAAAGTTTGTGGCGGACAAGGGTCGGAAGGGCTGCCGACAGGCCTGCTTGCTTTGACCAGGTCCATAAATTCATTGTGTGAGATGTGTTGGAAGGAACGGAGAGGCTTGGTTAGAGCATTCTCGGATTGTTGGTTTGTACAAGGGTTAGTGCTGGTGCTTTGTTTCTGTTTTAAGTAGGATTCCAATATGGCTGCTTTGTCCGTGTAATGATTTGCCAGTTTGTCTGTGAAATCTTGAGTAACAGGATGAGTTCCTTCTAGGCAATTTGGTTTGTGAAATTCATTGAGTATTTTATAGAATTCTTTATTTGCACATTTAGCGTTTCGAATTCTGTCTGAATAGTACCTTGTCTTAGTTTTTTTGATATCAGACTTGTGTAATCTGTTAATTTTCTGTAGGTGAAGTTTGTCTTGTTTGGCATTTGTTATGAGCCAGGTACGTTGCAGCTTTCTAATTTGTTGTTTTATGTCTTTTATATCTATGTTTCTCCAAGGCGCTTTTTTCTTTTGTTCTGTTGTGTGGGTTTGAGTGGTATCAGGATGTCAAAAGCTTCCTGTAGCCACTCATATAGATTTTGAACAGAATTTATGCTTTCCAGATTTGTATAGGATGTTAGTTGTGTTTCCAAGTGTTCCAAATTGAGTTTGCTCCACGGCCTATAGGTGGATGGATGTAAGGTAGTTTTAGGTGAGTCGCTTAGCGTTGTTTTATGTTGGAAGGCAAGCAAGTGGTGGTCTGACCATGTGACTGGAGTTATAGTTTGAAAGGTAACTAGTTCAGTATTAGCAAAAATGACATCTAGGATATGTCCAGCGATGTGTGTCGGATTGTGGACAATCTGATGTAGGTTCAATGCATCTAGGCCAGTCATTATAGTTTTTGGCTTGGTCATATTGGGTTTATCAAACCAAATGTTAAGGTCACCCAGAACACATAGGTTGGAGTGTATTGTTATCAGGTTTGAACCTGTGTCTAGAAGTGCGTCTGGGAATGTTGCCTTGCTAGGTGGAGGTCTGTAAAGGAGCAGGAAGTTACAGGAGGAAGACAGTGTAGGATTGCATCTTGTTAGAAGAGCCTCACAATTCTATATGAAGATGTTGTCAATTTTAGTAATATGTATTGTTTGCCTGAATACAACAGCTAGACCACCTCCTTTTTTGGCTATACGATTTTGGGTGATTATTTGATAGCCAAGAGGAATGGCTTCATGCAGGACTGGGGCCATATCTTCTCCCAACCATGATTCGGTTATGAATAACGGTGAGAAGGTCGTAGATGTGATGCTTGTTTTTAGAGAGGGATCGAGCATTTCTTAGTAACGAGTGGTAGGAGCAGCATGCTACAGCTCCAGGCCTTGTGGCAGCAATGCCATGAGGATGGTCCTGAGGTCATTGAGAAATGCAGCCACCTTTCGCTGGTGTGCAGCCTTGGCAGCTGCTCTTTCTGTCTTTGTCCCTTCCATGGTCTCCATTGACCTCCGCATGTGTCCCAACTCCCGGGTGAAATCGCTAGCACCACTCTGACTGGACAGTTGTTCTAGTCTCTGCGTCAGGGCTCCAGCAATATCAGCCACAGTCCATTTGAGAGCCTGGAGTGGACTGTGGGTGTCCGTTAGGGACCATGAGTGGCCCCTGATGGGACTTAGACACCCACGCATGGCATCTAGTTTAGCTGCCATGCTGTCGAAGCCTACCCACACCTTTTCAGCCAGATTCTCCTTGCACCCCAACACACAGCATTGGTAGGCTATGTGTTCTTTGCGGGGTCCTGGGAGGCAGCTGTGGCGGTGGTTGTTGCCTGCTGTGTGGTATGTGCAGATGGTGGGGTCTCTCCTCGTAGCAGCTGGGCTGCCCTGCTCTTGGAGGTGGGGTGCGGAGGCTCTCTACGAGGGCAGCGGAGTCAAACCTGTTGTGGTGCTCTTTGTCATCAGAGAAGAGAGGTTCGGGCTGCTCTGCAGGAGGTATTGATTCTCCGTCTGCAATGTGAAGGGGAGATGCAGTTTAGCAATGTGTTCACATTTATGTTGTCGCAGTGTACATGTTTTTATACAGACTGCATGACTGTGTACATTGTGGCTGTTTGGGATGAGCTGTCTGTTTGATGGGGGACAGTGGATATTTCGACAACATAACGGTTGTGTGTACATGTGCATTATCAACTGACAAATCCCTGCAATGTGAAATGTGATTGGCCAGTTTCTACACACAGTTTCTACACACAAGCGACACCAGTTGTGTCCTGTGTTCTGTTGTGGACGTGTTGCAGTTTGTACCACATTGTTGCCAATGTTGATATGCTCTGCATGTTGTGTGTGTGTATGCTGCATTTCGGGGGAGTTGCCCTTGCAGCTCTTATTTTGCTGCCCCTTCTCCCTTCCATGAGGTGTGCCTTTGACTTCGGTGCTTATACAGTGCTGAGATGTTGCATACTTATGTACATTGGTCTCTTGGAGGGAGTGATGGGTTTGGGGCACGGTTTGTCCGCAGATTGTCTCTACTTAATTGTACATGTGTGCCATTGTGCCCATCTCTCCCCGTACCCCCAGTCCCTGGTTGTTATTTAACCTGATGCTTGTGTGTCTGGTCATGTTGAGCAGTGTCCGGTCCCCCAACTCCTGCCACCTTCTCCCCACTGATGACTATGACACCATTTCCTCCGTCTCATCCAGGTCCTCCTGTGGTGCAGGACTCCCACCTCCAGTGTACCTTGCTGCCTTCCAGTTTTTGGCGAGTTTCAGCTTAGTTTTGCTCTTGACATCATTCCAGCGTCTTTTGACCTCTTCCGTAGGCCTCTTCAGCACTCTGACAGCATTCACCATGTCCATGATGGACTGCCATAGACCATTTTTGTTGCCAATGACACAGTGGAGGTGATGAACAGTTGTTGATGGTGTTCTACCACCTCTGTTATCAGGATCCTGTTTTCCTGCGGACTGAACCTCTTCCTACTCTTCTTCTCCTTGCCCTTTCCTGAACCTGAGGTCCCTGGCTGGTCCTCCAGGGGGCTTGTGGGGTTCTGGTTGTCCTCCGTACTTGCTCCGGCAACATCCATTGTGCTTCACTGTTGTTTGGCATTTGTTTGTCTGTTTTTTTTCTTCTTTTATGGTGAACTTTCCCAACTGATGTGTGCGAATTGCAGGCCTGTCACTGGTTTTTGCAGATTTTTGTATCGCGAATGGCCTTGTCGCAACTTTTTTTGCGTTTGTGTTTCACATTTCTGCAGCATTACATTGACCTTATCACGGACATTTGACGCGTTATCGTGAGCCTATCGCATGGTACCGCCATGTTGTGAATGCTACGTTAACACAGCGCTATTTTCCCGCGATAGACTGCGATAAGGAGAGTTGGGTTAAGCTAATTTTGCAGTAATTATCACACATTCTTGAGAATATCCTCCCTAAGTTTTTAAAAATAGGTCATACAATAAAGTGACTATTTCTCAGGAATCTCTTAGCCCCTTGTTCCCAAAGTAAAAGCTGAAATCACGTGCTGCAAATCACACACATGTCTGAACATTTTGCCATCTCAGAGTCAGTGATAATTTCCAGGATTTTAAGGTAGGAAATATCTGACATTTCAGAATCAGGAGCACCGATGCAGTATTCCTCTGCAGTTATAATAATGCCGTAAGTGATATTATTTGACATTAGTAAAAGCAAACATGACTTATTTTGAAATAACTCACTGTGAAGACATGCACAACGCAGTCATCCAACTGGCCCTATGCACTGGTGGAATAAACTGCTGTTAGAATAAGTCTGCCTTGCGCGGCCATGTAAAGGTAGCCAAGTTAATACAAGACCACAAATAACTTGGGAGACTATTCCAGACTATTAGTGTTGTTTTGATTGCCAAAGGAAGGTGACATATGGATGTGAGTCTAATCCTCGGGGTACACTTAATTGCCTGTTATTCTACTGCGGTCCATCCAGAGGGAACTGTAACAGTTATTTTTTTGACAAAAATTAGTAGGGACTAACGTGTATGGATTGGCATCGGCAGCTAATTAGATGTTTTATATGCAGTCAGAGTAGTGACTTCTATCTAGATACATGATCCTATCTAATTTCACAGCCCATCCTTACAACGCCCTTTTCCACACCATAAGGAAAAGGACCAGGACGTCTTACTGGTGATGTCCATTTTAGGTTCATTGAGCACCAGTATTTATTCTGTTTTCACCATTTTTTGCAAATTTATTTAGCACGAACTCTACGCGAAGGTATTGAAGCCCTTCACATGACGCACCAGTTATGTTACACATTAATTTTTTTGGTAGGCACAGGAAGATAAAGTGATTTCATTTGTCCAAAATCACAGGATGGTGAGCCGATGTAGAGGCTCGAACCAGGTTTTCCAGCTCCAAAGTCGGCAGTTCTAGAGCTACTTCCGCTTCACTGAATCTTCGGTCTCTAGAAGATGTCAGGACAGGAGTCAGTTGTCCCGATTCTGGTTGTCAACACATCATTGTCAATTTACAAAGAGACCTTTGATGATCTTAAATAAAAGGACAATCTGATGCTACACTGTACGTGTCAGAGAGAAAAGAATCAAAAGAGAGGTAGGAAGTCAATTTACATATGTATATTTCTACCAGCACGCAAGCAGTTCTCGGAGAAAACCTCAAAAAACATTAATGAATTTAAAAAACGTCACAAATGTACTCCAAACATTGGAGGAAATATTCACTGTTACATTTCTGCTTTGTGACTTATCTTCATGGAATTTAGGGCCTGTGGTTTCAGCTGGCGAGCGGAGGAACACACAACATAAATAGCTGTAAATTCACATAGTATTATTTGACGTAAGCCGGTGCCCTCCGGGCCATGTGCTGAAGGTAACCACAGTAACACCAAAAAGGGTAGGGAGGATTAAAAAACAAGAACATGCAGTGGCATAAATAGTGTTGTATAAAACTGCCCTCACTCACACCCTGGCGTAGCCACACACAGGATGGAGTATAGGGTAGGGAAAGACAAGCAACACAAGACAAACCTAATAGGTGCATACCAAGTGACTGGGAAAAGTGATAGAGATTGTGCAGTGAAAAGTGACTAAAAAATAACTCGGGGTATGCCAGGATTAAAATAGTGAAGGATGGTGGTGTCTAGAGCTATCTGAGTACTCCTAACACCCCTCCTTAACTGCCGTGATTGTCAACGTGTTTCGACCGTGCCAACATGCCCCCAGTTTAGGGTCAAACTGGTCTTCCTCATGACTTCTACCAGTCCCAATTGAAAAACCCCTTTGTTACCTTTTCTTAGTCAATTATCAGGGCTCAAGACACATTGATATTCTTCCATGTGGAAGAAATTCCCCTCGCACGAGGTACAATTACTACAAGGGAAAACCAAACCATCTATGAACTAGGCTAGAGAGTCAAAATCCCATTAAAATACATTACCCAATCACCCATCCAAAGAATACAGTGGGTGCTGGGGATAATAGACGAAAATCGTATATCATGCATTATATTGACACAATGTTCATCTTCCAGGGGTAGTATCCAATTATAAACACTCCCAAATTGAGACATACCCATAAGTTATGTCCAGGTATTAACAAATACTCCTGCAAATGAACAGTTGCTGCCAAACACGCACACATAAATCCACCTACTCGAGTTCAAAGCAAAACATGTGACCTAACATGTTTCTTACTATAGTGTTCAGGCCAAACACCTACTCACCGAGTTCATATCATAGTCTAACTAGAACTGGTGGAGTGACAGGCAAGACCCCAGTAGTCACACTCTGCATAAAGTGAGGGAAAAAGAACTGTGTGATAACCACGTCAATTACATTTTCATGTTGCAATGATATTAGTGTACGGCCCTAGGAGAAGACAAACCATCTAGTCCTGCACACAGTCCACATGAAAAGTCTACCGGCCTATTAACCCCCTGTGATTACTCCCCTGTTAGATGTATCTAACCCTTATCCCACTAATGTGGAAGAGATGTCGATTCTCCGGGGTCCAATTAAATATGGTGGCCACTGTCATATTACAAGCTCCTCTGCAACTCATATGCGACAGAGAGATCCATTCAGACCCTCCCACAAGAAACCCCTTACTAGTCCAAGGGTGGTGCTCCTCTCACCGCCATGTAGTCCAAGGTGAGTCTGCTCTGCGCGTGTTATATTTCATATTTCCGCGTTCCACATACCATTCACATGGGACGCGTCTACATCATTCCTGATGTCTCAGGGCTTGGAGGGGTCCACCTCCATGTGTAACCTCCTCCCATCAGCCCACTCCAGCGGTATATACAAACTAAAAGAATAAATGGAAAAGGTACCCGCACCAACGGAATGAAGTGTGCGAGGTAAAGTGATCGCACCGTCTGGCGAATGCGAGACCATTCTCCATTAAGATAAAGTTTGAAAAATACAGACTATGGGGGCGTGGCTTGGACGGCAATGAGGAATGTTGCCTAACTCCGGAGCTCTGCCGAGACCATGGGAGCAAGCGAATAATTAGCGAGAATCGAAGACCAGAAGAAGAAAAAAAAAATACCCGAGATGCGGTAAGTCTGGTTACGGAGGGCGTAACGGAAGAAGAAGAGCAAGCTTTTCAAGAAAAACTCACTGACTCGCCCAGCGTAAGGGGAAAAGTGAAACCAAGATGACCAGACACTGAGGAGCTGAAAGTTACGTGCGAGACATCCACACAAGAGTTACGAGGTGTGCAAGCACCACCAAGGTCAGTCAATCAATCAATCAATCACTCAGAGTACTTGTAAAGCATGCTACTTACCTGTTAGGGTCTCAAGGTGCTGAGAGGAGGGGGTGATGCTACTGCTCGAAGAGCCAGGTCTTGAGGAGTCTTCTGAAGGTGAGTAGGTCTTGGGTCTGCCGTAGGTGGGTAGTGAGGATGTTCCAGGTCTTGGCGGCGAGGTAGGAGAAGGATCTGCCGCCGGAGGTTGTTTGTTGGATGCAGGGGACATCGACGAGGGCGGGGCTGGCGGAGCGGAGCTGGCGGGTCGGGGTGTAGAAGCTGAGTCTGCTGCTCAGGTAGGCTGGTCCGGCGTTCTGGAGTGCTTTGTGTGCGTGGGTGAGGAGTTTGAAGCTGATCCTCTTGTCGACAGGGAGCCAGTGAGATGGCATTGACCTGTTTAGACACAGAGAGGGAGGAGTGAAGGATGAATCCTAGGTTGCGTGCATGGTCGGTGGGTGTCGGTGCTGTTCCCAGTGTGGGCGGCCACCAGGAGTCGTCCCAGGCTGAGGGGGTGGGTCCGAGGATGAGTACCTCTGTCTTGCTCGAGTTCAGCTTCAGACGGCTGTTCCTCAGGAGCGACCTGCCTGCGAGCAGGGTCAAAGGTCGCTTATATGCCACTGTGAGGTCCCCTTAAGAGGGGAGAGGGAGGGAGGAGGAGCAGCTGGGAGGCAGAAGCAGGTTGGCCAATGGGGAGCAGGGGGCAGGGCCACAGGAACGCAGTGGCGGGAAAGGATCGGGAGACGGCGGGAACCAGGCGTCGGCAGGAAGCAGGACACAAGGCAGCTGGCGGCTGTGTGGTGGCGTGGGGAGCGACAAGCCTGCAAGCAGGGTCAAAGGTCAGTGCGGCAGGCCTCAAAGTGACCCGCTAGACACCCACCACAATAGCCAGGAAGTGACCCCTGCTCAAAGTGGAGTGCGCCCCCCACAGGAACAGCAAGGAAGCCAAAATCAAAAGTGAAACCTAGCCAGGGGGGCTGCCATCTTAGCTGCGCCACCAAATGAACAAGTAGCTGCCTAACCCCAATTACGGAGCCATTCTGTCAGGGGCAGTCGTGGCGGTCACAACGAGCAAAGCGGTGGGAGCGATAGACACCAACCGCAATAGCTGGGGAGCGACCCCCTGCTCAAAATGGAGTGCACCCCCACGGCAACGGCAAGCAAGCCATAATCAAAAGTGAAACCTAGCCAGGGGGATGGCCATCTTAGCTACACCGCCAAACAAACAAGAGACTGCCTAACCCCGATTACGAAGCGATTCTGTCAGGGGCACAACGAGCAAGGCGGTAACATCGGCGGGCACAGAGCAAACACGCCCAGCAAACATGGGCTACTAAGAAGGAAACTGCCCATAAGGAAACTGCCCATTGGGCAGACAGGGCGCACCAAAACCGAAACCGAAACAAGCCCAAGGAGGCCACCATCTTAACACCACCATCTTAGCTTTGTCTCAAGGAAGACAAAAGGAAGAGTAGGAAGAAAGGAAAGCACGCAAGAGCCCGACAGCCAATACCACTTGAGCAGGGCTAGAACCCCGAAGCAGCCGGCGCCAGGGTAAACAAAGGAGGCGGCAGATTAAAACAAGAAGGTGAATCCACCAGTAGGAGCCAGGAAGTCGCAGGGCAGTGATTGATGTAAGACTACTCTACCCAGGCATGCGATACCGAGTGCTCGCTATGCCTGTGACATACACAAGGCAAGGAATACCAGAACGCAGCAGATCATAAATCATAGCAGTAACGGCAAGTCCTGAGACTGTATTAAAGGAGGCAAGCACCATAGCGGCCCCAAACACCAGGGGGCATCGAGGCGGGGGACCACACCAAGGGAGGGCAAACCCACAATAAGACCATAGGAAAAAACAGAAGAGCCTCAAAGGGATATAACGCAGGCGCACAGTCAGCAGTGTAAAAGACGAAAGAGTAAGGGGAGGTTCAAACTACAGCAAGTGAAGCGGGGTCTAACAGCCATAGCCGGAAATGAAGGAAAAATCACACAACAATCAAAGAAATATAGAGCGGACTCCCTAACTGAATCGCCAATCAAACAGAGACCAGACATCAATAGCACACTGGACACAATACTGAAAAAACTAGCAGAGGTCCATGACCTGGCTAAGTCAACAAAACTAACGACGGATGCAATACAACTGGAATTAGCCGCTGTCAGAGCAGATATACACACGGCCAACAACAGGTTGACGGAGGTTGAGCAGAGGGTGAGCGACATAGAGGATGGAGACAAACAGACTAATGAAGCTATCTTAGCGCTAACTAAGACAACGGCTACCCTCCTGAGACACACGGCCAAGCTAGACGATCGCAACAGAAAGGGGAACATCAGGATCCTAGGTGTGCCTGAAGGCGAAGAAGACAAAACAGGCTCCTGCTTGGCACTGATTCAAGAGCTAATTCCAAAAATCACAAACATCAAATTCGATAACCTCTTTGAATTGGATAAGGCATACAGAGTGCCGGCCTTCAAAACCACTAACAGAGCGGATCCAAAGCCGATAATATGTAAACAGCTCCGTTCACATCACACAGAGGCGACCTTTGGAGTTGCTAGAAAAAATCAAAATATGCTATGGCACGGCAAAAAGATAATCCTCACACAGGACTACTCAAAATCTATGGTGGACACAAGAAAAGGTTTCCTAGCCCAGAGAGACAAACTAAGGAAGGAGAACATCACATTCTCATTTGTAGGGCCCACAAGAATTAGGATTAACGATAAGGGGAGAACACACGTCTTTGGAGACCTGGCGGAGATGTCCAGGTACCTACAGGGCCCTCCACAGCAGGAAATTGAAACCACACATGGTGGCATGGGCAAGAGAAGAGCATCACTAGAACTAAGTGTTGAATAACCAGGAGAAGACAAAACCAAGGATAGACCCCACACTCGCAAGGACCAAAAAGAGACATACCTCAAGCACCAACAAATAGAGCAGAACAAAGGATCAACTTCTACCTCAGAGACAATTTGCAACACCTACCTCACCATCATCAGAGGAGAAGATGGGCAAAGCAGTATCGCACCACAAGTCACCAGGAAGAGAGATACCACAAAAAGGAACTATGAACAAAGACAACGCCCTCTGATGGGAACCAAAGATAATAAAAGACTGCAGATATCCTTTCTGATGACACAAGGGGAGATCGGCCGAAGGGTGTTGGGGAAGAGGGTCTAAGGAAAACTGCAGAAGCATAGGATAAGCTGTACCTCCAATAACTGTGACTAGAAAGGGGGAATGTGATTAAGGTACTAAGCATAAATTTAAGGAAAAGTATATTCACTTTCTCGAACCAATGCATCCCGGGGGGTGGAGTGGGGATCTTTCAGTCGCACTTCTCAAACATGATGGCTTCGCTCAGGGAGGATGGGGCGGGGGACGGACCTGTTTGTTATATGTGTATTGTCCTGTCTACCGTTGGGCTTGGTCGTCTAGTTAGTCTTTTTTGTGCTATCTATTTCCCATATCTACTCTGACACATCCCGATACCTCAAAATTTATCCACACCCTGTTCGCTACAATCATGCCTAAAGGCATGTCCTCTGGTCTAGGGGTTGAGGGGAGAAAGCCGGATTCCAGTGCCAGGAATCCTTGGGAGTTCCCAAGACCTCCACAAGAAATGCTAGTAAATGTAAATGTAGATGTAAATGTAGACGTACTTGTAAAGCGCACTGATACTTCTGAGTGTCCTGGCGCTGTACTCATACCGCTAGGGAACCCTTCCTGGTTTTCCCCGTGAAATGTCCACTCCTGGGCATCCCCAGGGTGCAACCAGGCATCCCTAGCGCTGTAGGGGGCCGTTGTGGAGACTAAGCAAGCTATTGCCCAGAGTTGCAGCGTGGGACCCATGTTTAGAGTAGGCACCGAGGCGAGAAATCAGGTCCGAGGAATTATGAGCCCAAGATCCGCCGAGGCCAGCCAAGGCAGGAATTGAACCCTGGTCCCGGGCCAGACCTCTGCATCAGGGTCTGCCGCTCTAACCATTGAGCCACACTTCTCCAAAAGAGCAAAAGAGCACCTACAAAAGAGCACCTACGAATACCCCCACAGGGAGGAGAGGGAGAAGAAACACTAAGCCCACAAAATATAAGCCATGACACAGAAGAACAATCATACCCTCCTAGTAAACCTGAATATCATCTCCCTCAATGTCAAAGATCCTAGACTACCTAGCCAAGACCAAGGGAGACGTCATACTCATACAGGAAACCAAGCTATCCCTGGAGGACTCAGCTAGAGTCAGGGCAAGATGGATAGGTCAGACAGCCTACTCACCAGCGATAGGGACAAGCGAGTGATCAAGCTGATAAATAAAAACTCAAAGATTACCATTGAAGATCAGCACCATGATGAGGCAGGGAGGCTACTAATAACACAACTGAAAAGAGGGGATGAAACCTTCCTGGTAGTGAACGCATAAGCCCCAAATACAGATAACACCGTATACTGGGAGGATGCCTCGAGGAGACTGGAAGCTAGCAACTAAAATGACACGACAGTGTTAGCTGGGGACTTTAACCTTGCACTAGACTATACCTTGGACAGATAATCACAGACCCACGCACTCCCTCTGCTTCACACAGCATTCTAAAGAACATATGCACTAGGTTCAATCTGAAGGACCCATGGCGACCACAACACCCCGACACCAGAGACTACACCTTTTACTCCAATCTGCACAATTCCTACAGTAGAATAGATTACATCCTAATCTCAGGCGCACAAACACACTTAATTGAACAGTAGGATATAGTGGCCATAACAATCTCAGATCACTCATGCATCACCCTACAATTAGCGGGACGACACACCGATAACCCACCCGAAGGTGGAGGCTTAACAATGAAGTCATGACAAACCAAGAAGATAAGACCAAAATAGAACAAGCGATTACCGATTACATTAGAGACAATGACACGCCAGGCAAGGACCCCATGACCCTATGGGATGCGCTCAAACAACAGTCAGAGGGACACTAATAGATATCAAAGCGTTACGGAATAAGAAAGCCAAGGCACACTTAGACCAACTAGACATCAAAAGCCTAGAAACACACACATCAATGACCCTAGGAAGCACAACGCCCTGAGAGAGCTGAGAAAAAAAAAATAAGAATTCAACAAAATCCTGAGCGAACGGACTGGCCTGTGTATAAACAGGTACAAACAGATTAATCTATGCGAGGCAAACAAAGCAGGGAAAATCTTAGAGTCATACATGAAACACAAACAAAGACAACACACAGGCTCTTCCATCACTGACGCACACAACAACACACACACTCAGCACAAGGACATCCTACGCACGTTCATTGAGTTATACGAAGAGCTCCCCAAAAGGGACGAAACATTGAACCAGGATGGCAGTGCTGAATACCTGAACAGACTAAATCTCCCCAAAATAGACTGCGAGGAAGCACAGAAAATTTGGCGGGTGATTAGAATGGCTGAAATTGAGGCGCCAATTTAATCCATTAAAGACAAGGCGCCGGGGCCAGATGGATACATGGCTTCCTTCTATAAAAAATTTCGAACACAACTACTCCCACAATGGAATTTTTTTTTAACTACTGTGAGGAGGACGGTGTGGTGTCAAAAACCATGACGTAAGCAAGCATAATAGTTATCCCCAAAGAAGCCAAAGACACCCAACGACCCCAAAACTACAGGCCCATCTCAATTATCAACATAGACTGCAAAATATATGCCAAAATCCTAGCAGTAAGACTCAACACAGTCCTCCCTCAACTAATAAGCAGCTCTCAAACAGGCTTCATGAAGACACGTGTGTCTCATGATAACACAAGACTCCTATGCCATGCCTTTGAACACTCAACCAAGTCCGACAAGCCGGCGGCGGCAATTACACTACACACAGAAAAACCGTTCGACAGAATATCCTGGCACTTCCTAGAGCAGTGCATGCGAGCGTATAATCTGGGAGCCAAGTATATGAGGAAGGTGATGGCACTGTACGCAAACCTGAGCATGCAGATAGCTATCAATGGGAAAGTCTCAGACCAATTCATCCCCCAGCGGGGGCTAAGACAGGGGTGCCCCCTGTCACCCTCGCTGTTTTACTGGCGCTGGAACCCTTGATCAGAGATATTGTTGCCAATAGAGATATTGTGGGAGTCAACGTAAACGAGACCACAGCAAAAGTGGCGGCCTATGCCGCTGATATACTCATAATAACAGAAAACCCTAAAACCTCTATCAGTGCCCTCATGGACACCATAGATAAATAATGAACCCACGCTGGCTACAAACTAAATAGAGACAAATTGGAATGTATGCCACTTAACATCCACACCGTCAGAGGAGTAATAGACAACTAAGGATTAGCTTGGCATTCCGGGTCCATCAAATATCTATTGATCCAATTCGGCAAAAACCTCAAAGCCACACTCGATCAAAACGAGAATCTAACCTTAGAAAAGGTAAAAAGGCTCTTGGATTCCTGGTCGCTCAAATTCATAGCATGGTGGGGAAGGTTAGACACCATAAAGATGATGATCTCCCCAGTGATCAACTACCTGGCGGGAATGCTCCCCCTTAACCTCACAGACGGAAACAATCTTAAACAAGTTCCTTTGGCACGACAAAAACCAAGGATAAACCTGAAAAAACTAAGGCTAGGACAAAAACTAGGAGGTCTAAATCTGGGAGATTTCAGAATATTCCAAACTGCATTTATAGCGAGACAGGGAATGTACTGGATCCTGCCTAACCAGGACTATTCGCCGGTCCGGCTCAGGGTTGAGAAAGCCATACTAAACAATATTGACTCAGTAACACTTCTCACCACAAACAAACAGGCACAAGAAATAGCCTACTACTTAAAAACACTAGACCTGCCCTGCTTGCGGTAGATCAAAAAATGGAACACAGCGTTAAAAACTCTAACTGGGAATCACTATGGGCAAATTCTAAGATAAAATATAGATGGAAACCCCTATCCTTAGACTCTTGGAAAAGACTAGTGGTCTCATACCCAGCGCAGCTGGAGGAAGGGGGAAGCCCATACACCTTCAACATGCTAAAATCACGACTTAACCTTCCAAATATAGAACTCTACAACTTCCTCAAAATAAAAACAGCCCAAACAAAATCTAACATAGCAAGACACAAACCCTCAATCATCCAATACATGGAGAACCTAAACAAAATGGGCCACCAGGTATCCCACATATACACATTTCTCCACCCCACCTCCTACAGTCTCAACGATAAGACAATCAGCTACTGGGAATCACACCTAGACTCCCCACTTAGCAAGCAGGAGCGACACACCCTCTGGCAGTCCCCGTCAAAGAACACGATCTCCCCGGTCCTAGAACCGACAAAATTCTGGCTTTTGCACAAGTCCTACTGGACACCGGCCCGCCTAGCGTCCCTAGGGCTAAGAGAAAATGACCACTGCTGGAATTGCGACAGAGAACAGGGGGACCTCACGCATCTCATCTTCACTGCACAAAGGTCAGAAAATTTTGGAAAAAAATATTTAGCTTCATAAACAGAGCCTTAGACTGCACACTTAAAGAAGAGTTTGCCACACTCACCACCACATTTATAACATTGGATATTGACATGCAACATGACAGAAGCCTCCTACACCTCCTGCTAACGGCAGCAGTGAAGATAGTACTCACCAAGTGGAAAGATACATCTAAGGCCACCTTCAAGGGGTGGCTCAACTGGGTTACATATCTGAGAGGTGCAGACATTACTGCCTTATGAAACACACCATGGAGAAGTCCAAACAGGGGTTTGTGGTCAGCCTTGGACAAGTTCCTAGCACCTTACGGGCCCCCATGAGAGGGCCAACCAGTAAGAACCAAAGACCAAACCTCAGCACTATACTCTAGAGCGGGTAACGCCCCCTCTTACCCCCACTCTCCTATCTCCCCACCCACCTCCCTCTTTCTATTTCGGTCACAGTAGATAGCTAAATAGGGGACCAGTCAATCATAGAATTTGTTTCGCTCTGAACTGCCTGATGGGCTCCCCTAACACAAAGCGCCAAGGAATATATGTTATATGTTTTCTGTGCGGTCGGTAGAAAGGCAGGGATGCTCAAGCTCATGTGATCTACGTGGAATCTGTACTGCTATGCCACATGGGCTGTCACCCCTGTACGTACAATCGTGATGAAGAATATAGGTTATCTGTCGTATGTTGTAAGTGTAAAAAACTCAATAAAAATATATATATAAAAAAATCAAAATACAGACTATAGAAACAAATCGTATACAAGCAACAATGGAATGTAAAGAGTGATCGAACCAAACTAAAAGTCCGATGCCCCAACCATTAGTCTCTTATTATACACAAATTACATCCTCCATTAATTGGGAATCAAATCTTAGTGCCCCATGGAGGCAGAAAGTAGTGCTAAAAAATGCTCCCCATGGGCCAAGGCAGATGGAAAGCACAGGAGACATCGGCCCTAAGTGTAATCTAATACATATGTAAAAACTATATGTATCGCCACAAGTGTAGAGCATGGTACTGTTCCTCACTAATTAATCTGCATGTTTTCATTATCTCGTTAAGGCATACCAGGGAATATCATCATTCAACCCAGTGATGTGACTCTTGAGACAGTACATTCACTTCTGTTCCCTTAAAAAAAGGGCCCTGTTCTTAACCCAACTGTGCATGTTCAACTGAAGTTTCTCTATGACGGACCACATCAGTTCTTCAGTGGTGTGCTGCTGTCCCCAAAAATGTGCTGTGAGTTTGGTGGCAAATTTTCCCTAAGGGATTTAGGATGGAAGCTGTTGAGCGCCGAATATGGCATTCTTATCAGTCGGTTTGTGATAGACTCTCATCTGGAGTTTACCATCCCTTGGCTCTATCTTTAGATCCAAGAAAGGTAACCCTGACTTGGTTACAGTAGATATGAAGTGCAATAAAGGATTTCTCTGATTAAGCCATTCCTAAAAGCGATCCACCGAAGGTTCGTCTACCTTCCAGATCAATAGGTTACCACGCGAGCTGTTAACGGTGGGCAGTCATAATATCGAGTCTTTTATTTCGACTGGACAGAATATCGAGTAAAAAATATAGAATGGACATAATATCGACTAGACATAATATAGACAACAAAAATATCGACTAGAGAAAATTAATATCGAATAGAATGGACATAATATCGAATCAAAAATATAGAATGGACATAATATCGACTAGACATAATATAGCCAACAAAAATATCGAATTTAGGGTAAGTTAATATTAATTTTTATTTTTTGTGTAATATAAGTCTGTAGCGGGTTGTGGGTTTATAGGGGAATAGGGTGGGAAGTAATTTAATTATAATTAATTAAATATGTTAATTTATTTATTGATATTTATTTAGAATTAATTGTTAATTAATTATTAATTGGTAATTAATTAAAATATAATTGGTAATTAATTATAATTGATTAATTGATAAATATTTTAATTTTAGTAATTTATTTTCTGTAGCGGGTTGTGGGTTTATAGGGGAATAGGGTGGGAAGTAATTTAATTATAATTAATTAAATATGTTAATTTATTTATTGATATTTATTTAGAATTAATTGTTCATTAATTATTAATTGGTAATTAATTAAAATATAATTGGTAATTCATTATAATTGATTAATTGATAAATATTTTAATTTTAGTAATTTATTTTCTGTAGCGGGTTGTGGGTTTATAGGGGAATAGGGTGGGAAGTAATTTAAATATAATTAATTACATTTTTTTAATTATTTATTGATATTTATTTATAATTAATTGTTAATTATGTATTAATTGGTAATTAATTTAAATATAATTGGTAATTAATTATAATTGATTAATTGATAAATATGTTAATTTTATTAAATTATTTTCTGTAGCGGGTTGTGGGTTTATAGGGGAATAGGGTGGGAAGTAATTTAATTATAATTAATTAAATATGTCAATTTATTTATTCTTAATTATTTGGAATACATTGTTAATTAAAATATAATTGGTAATTAATTATAATTGATTAATTGATAAATATTTTAATTTTAGTAATATATTTTCTGTAGCGGGTTGTGGGTTTATAGGGGAATAGGGTGGGAAGTAATTTAATTATAATTAATTACATTTTTTAAATTATTTATTGATATTTATTTATAATTAATTGTTAATTATTTATTAATTGGTAATTAATTAAAATATAATTGGCAATTAATTATAATTGATTAATTGCTAAATATGTTAATTTTATTAAATTATTTTCTGTAGCGGGTTGTGGGTTTATAGGGGAATAGGGTGGGAAGTAATTTAATTATAATTAATTAAATATGTTAATTTATTTATTCTTAATTATTTGGAATACATTGTTAATTAAATAATAATTGGTAATTAATAATAATATGATTGGTAAATAATTTTAATTGATTAATTGATATATATGTTAATTTCATACATTTATTTTCTGTAGCGGGTTGTGGGTTTATAGGGGAATAGGGTGGGAAATAATTTAATTCTCATTAATTAAATATGTCATTTAAATTATTGGTATTTATTTTGAATTAATTGTTAATTAATTTTTAATAGGTAATTAATTAAAATATAATTGGTAATTAAAATTCATTTATTAATTTTGAAATTGTAAATTAATTTATTGTTAATAGGTAATTAATTAGTATGACTAGGCAATTTTTATAATTAAATAATTTTATTTTGTATTTATAAATAAATATGTAATATTTTTTATACACAAGTACAATATTTTATTTATTTGTAATTGGTATTACTATTGATGTTATTTATATCTATTTGTGAAGTATTTACTTTCCCTAATATTGCACTCTCTGAAGTTGGAATAGTAATTTTAACCCCTACGCTATACAACACTTTCCCTAATGTTTCACCCACTGGAGTGGGTATGCAACATTTACAACGCAACTTTTACTATGCACTACCATTACAATGAAACTTTTACAACGCAAAAACTTTTACAACGCATACATTTACAAAGCATGTTTTTACAACGCAGATACCTTTACAACGCATACCATTACAACGTAAGTATTGCTAAGTATATAATCATTTTTAATATGTTATATGTTTGGGTTTTTGGGTAAAGGGGTATTTTTAGGGTTCAGGGTCAGTTTTCAGTATTTGAGTAAAGGGGTATTTTTAGGGTTCAGGGTCAGTTTTCAGTTTTTGGGTAAAAGGGTATTTTTAGAGTTCATGGTCAGTTTTCAGTTTTTGGGTAAAGGGGTATTTTTAGTGTTCAGGGTCAGTTTTCAGTTTCTGGGGTAAAGGGGTATTTTTAGGGTTCAGGGTCAGTTTTCAGTTTTTGGGTAAAGGGGTATTTTTAGGGTTCAGGGTCAGTTTTCAGTTTTTGGGTTAAGGGGTATTTTTAGGGTTCAGGGTCAGTTTTCAGTTTCTGGGGTAAAGGGGTATTTTTAGGGTTCAGGGTCAGTTTTCAGTTTTTGGGTAAAGGGGTATTTGTAGGGTTCAGGGTCAGTTTTCAGTTTTTGGGTAAAGGGGTATTTTTAGGGTTCAGGGTCAGTTTTCAGTTTTTGGGGTAAGGGGTATTTTTAGGGTTCAGGGTCAGTTTTCAGTTTTTGGGTAAAGGGGTATTTTTAGGGTTCAGGGTCAGTTTTCAGTTTTTGGGTAAAGGGGTATTTTTAGGGTTCAGGGTCAGTTTAGGGTTTTTGGGGTACAGGGGTACTTTGTAAAAATAAAGTAAAATTACATTTAAATTACATTAATTAAATACAATTAAATAAAATTAAATTATATTATAATATTTTGAATTAATTTATATTAAAAAAAATATTATATACTTACCAATACTTACGTTGTAATGGTATGCGTTGTAAAGGTATATGCATTGTAAAATCTTGCGTTGTAAATGTATGAGTTGTAAAAGTTTTTGTGTTGTAAAAGTTTTGATGTAATGGTAGGTGTTGTAAAAGTATGCGTTGTAAAGTCATACATCCCTGGAGTGGGAATAGTAATTTTAACCCCTACGCTATCCAGCGCTTTCCCTACTGTTGCACCCACTGGAGTGGGAATAGTAAATTTTACCTCTACGCTATCCAAAACTTTTGCTAATGTTGAACTCACTATAGTTGTTACAATAAATTTTAACCATTTTCTATGCTACGCTAAAAATGTTATATATGTTTATTTATTAATATGTTTTTATATATATATATATATATATATATATATATATATATATATATATATATATATATATATATATATATATATATTATTTTTGGTGATAATTATAGAAATTATTTATTAAAATTAAAATTTTTAAATAATTATTTCTAAGCTTATATTAAATATATTTATTACTATATTAGTTTTAACTTAATTTTAAGACATTAAAAAAAATCGATATTTTGACAGTCTATATTTTTGTAAGTCGATATTTTGGAGTCGATATTTTGGTACTTACCTGTTTGTAGATAGGGAGTCGATATTTTGTCACTCGATATTTTTCACTCGATATTTGTGTATCTCGATATTTGTGACATCGATATTATGTCAGTGATCCGCTGTTAACTACTGAAAGCCAACTGCAAGTTGAGCTCTGGAAGTCAGAAAATAGCACAATGGAGTGATAACACAGAAATATTATGCTCTAAGGACACAGCACAAGGTTACATTAAAGAAAAAATATAATAGTAAAATGTACTGAGTCAACGGGACCAAATTATTAGAGTCCAGCAAATATTGACAGGGCATTATCAGTTACCAGCCCCATTGGAATTACAAGTCTGAAGAGAACACCATGGGTCTGATGTTTTTCACCCTAAAGCAGCCAAGTTTTCTGAGTGAAACACTTGGGTAACACGATTCAAGGTGGACTGGTAATACTGACTTGTTTTTTTAAACCTTGCACATGCGCCCTTTTTTCAAAAACAGCCTCACATCTAGCTGTTGTTCTGGTTACCACTGGCTCCCCCTGAAATTCTATCCCTGCTGAAATGGTGGTAACCAGGATAAAGAGGAAGTTAACAATGCTGAGGAAACTGGGAGATGTGCTCCCATTAGTAGAATAGAAATTAAATAACTTCTGACAGTGTCCCATATATTGGCATTGCATTGGATTTCAAGCAGCTATCTGACTCTCTGTGCTTCAATTCTTGAATTTCATAAAGGTTTATGGTAGTAGAACTGTGTGGGAATTAGATTTTAAGGTCCATCCTAGAAAATTATACGATTGGTATGATCTAATCCAGTACAAGCTATTCAGACTTTGGCTTTTTTTACTCAATGAGTCCCTGTAGACACAAATCAAGCCAGCAATTTGTTTGATTTATGCAAATGTTGATGTGAGCTACCTTCATGCATGGTTCTAACTTAGAGACACACTATTAGATCTGTCATCTTGGTGTGGCCTATCATCAAACATTTTGCCTTCACACTACTGTTTTCTAAATGTTGTTTTTGTTGGTATTAGGACTCTGCACACTTTATCACTGCTAACCAGAGATAGCGTGATTGTGCTCTCTCTCCTTAAAACATGGTATAATTTGCTTACACCTGATTTGTAAATTTAATTTACTTATTAGTCCATGGTATGTGGTACTAGATCTACTCAGGTTCTGTAAATTTAATGCTACTGGCGGGAGGGCAGCACCACTCATTGTGCCACCCACTTAAGTAGCACTTTTGATCATGTGTTGGGTCTGCCATTGCAGCATATAGTGATGTTTAAACTGGGAATTCAAAGTGTAGCAGGACTATTAAACCATAATCCTCTCACCCCGGGCACAAGTAGCGGCTGAGCCTTCAGCAAACCATGTTCAAACTTTTCTGTTTAAATAATTTCAACTTTAGTTCCAAATTTGGTTTTATTGCGCTTTTCCAAATACATTTCTCATGTTTTTTTCACATGTTTATGTGAGATCATTTTCACTAAACTTCAAATTTTCCAATGCATTTCGGTGCCTCATGCACCTTCATCAGGGAAACCTGAAACCATACAAATAAGGCATCTTACATACTGTACAATTCATAATAATTCATAATGATGGTTGTTGCATGTTAATCATATGTGAGTTCGTATCTTACACTACAAGATACTCAACACAACCCTCTTGTGTTGGTTAAATACAACGTCTGCTTGTGATATAACATTGCTGTAAAATGGCTACAATCGAGTGTTTAGAGGTTGGTTCAAATGAACTATGTAAATAAAGGTTGTAACGCGCTTAAAATCTCTATGCGGTTTTATCACGGGTTCTGTGTATATTAGTTAGTACTGATATAGTGATAAATCAATGCCGCTATCCGGCTTGCATCTAAGTTTCTATACGTTCGACCCCCACCGCGGTTAAAGAGCGCTGCTTAAATGTGATTAAAAGCGCATAAAGTTCCACACGTTTTCCGGACCCGCCGGTCCTTTACCTTAGTTCGGTTGTCTATCGCGCCTACGTTTTACGCGAGACTTTCAGTTACGGAAGCCTGGACTAGCCTTGTTTTTACGTAATGCCATGAACTACGCATGCGCATTGCTTAACATGTCGATTGAACCTTTTTTGTCAAGTATGGTGTAACTTTATGGATACTAAACATACACAATGTGATACTGCAACGTTTACAAAATAACACAGCGCATATTTACTCGCCAGCGTCATGGAAGGCGCTGTACTAGCGTTACCTAAATAGATGCAAACATGGAATTTCAAATGCATAATTAATTGTTCAAAGCAAATATGTTAAATTCTAGATACACGGTTCGGTCGTGGACTGTTCTCATGTTCAAAGGTAGCAAAGGAATTCAGTCCGATCATTTAACCCATGCGGTTTCAAACTGTTTAAATGGTAAATCCAATAATTCTCACGTTTGAGTAAGTTTTTTTTATTGATGGGACCTTTTTTATGAGTCACTATTTCAAGTATACATGCTCGCAACTGGCCTATATGATGGCGCTTCTCCTTGAAGTGGGTCGCTACAGTGGATTTCACTGATTCAAACCTAATGTTGCTTTTATGTTCTGTTAATCGCGTTTTCAATTTTCTCTCTGTGTGGCCTACATACACTGACCCACACGGGCATTTTAACAGATATATCACATTCATAGTATCACATGTTCCATTGACTTTTAATGAGATCGTGTGACTTTTCATGGGATGGGTTATAGTATTCCCCTTCATAATGTTATGACAACTGCTGCAATTCATGCATGGGACTGTTCCTCGATATTTCATCATGGATTTGCTTTCAATGGGGTGTGTCAGCATTTCTCCCAACTGGGAATTCAACCTGGGGTTAAATAAACTTTTGGAGGCCTAAATATTCCTTTTTAAAAAGCTATAAGCACCTCTAAGATCAGCCCTGAACACCAAAGGGCAGGGTGCATTGTAGTTAAAAAGTAGGTTGTGTTTTTATGAGTTACATGTTCTGAAGGTGTAAAACACCTGAATTTGTTTTTTTTTTCAATGTAAGGCCTACCTTTTCCATTGGATAACATTGGTTTACCTTATTACATTTAATAAGTGCTATCTTTTGATTGGGAACAGATCGGGATGTCAAGTTTGTACTCAGATAAATTGTAATTTATGGAACAATCCTCTTTATTATTCTGATGAAGGTGTAACAACATTCATGCCTACATCTACCGGCCGGCTTGAGATAAATGCATAAACGTGAGATACAGCGATGCGCCTACAACCAAAAGGCTGGCAGCGACGTTGGAGACAGTAATATCCCCCTGTTCCTTTGTATACCAGTGGAAAGTAGTCTGCCTTAGTCATGCGATGAGTCTAAAACAACGAACATTATTAAGTAGAGTGTAAAGAAAGAAGCCCAAGAAGAGATAAAATGAAGGTGGAAGAAAACCAAAGGAAAGTCTCAAACTACTAACATACCCCACTTAACTACATCGCACCTCCTCCCCCTGCTCCAAAGTAAATCCCAGCTTCCTTCTGACATGTCCAATATAGTCGTTCTTTAGCTTCTCGTCATTTGGTTGGTGGGGTAGAAGCGCAGTACTTTCAAGAGCCTGGGACAGGTCACCTCCCTGAGTTCCTTAGTTAAAATAGTAACAAATGGTGACCATAATTCCATATATGCATCAACTTTATCATCCACCACCATAGACAATTGTTCCATTGCTAATGTAGACCATAGCCTTCTTAACCATGCCGAGTAGTGTGGAACCACTATAGATCCCCAGTGTGTTAAAAGTCCCAGTCTTGCAGCATTGAGAGTTAAAGCTATCTGTCTCCCTCTAATCGAGTATAAGGGGAAGGTCAGGGAGACCCAACAGCACATAAGTAGGAAAGCACAGGATATCAGTGCAAAAGGTTTCATATATGTCATTTAGAATTGTGTCCCATTATCTCACTATCTTAGGACAATGCCAAAACAGACAAACCAATGAACCAGTCTGTTTGCATCCCTTCCATTAAGTAGCAGAATTATCCTTATTCCAGCAATTCACTCTGGCTGGTATTAGGTACCAGAAGGAAGAGACCTTGAAAGCTGCCTCCTTGCCGGAAATGTCATGTGCTGTGTGAAAAGTCCTGTAATGTATGTCCTGCCATTCTTTATCTGTATATGTTCTACCTATTTTCTCCTCTCACCTCAGCTGACCCTTGGATTTTGTGGATATGGTAGTATTAGAGAGACGAGCATAGCTCAGATATAATGCGGTTGTTGTTTGTTTAAGTGACTAGCCATTTTTCAAATTGAGTCATTTGCCGGGATGCCCCTGTTCCCATGTCCGGGGACCTTACCCAATGCAGGGCTTGATTATATGTGTAGAGGTCTGTTGCCGGGATTGCATAGTCTTGCTGTAGCTGAACGAAGGGAATAACTCCATTCTAGTTCAACAGCCAACCTACTCTTTTGCAGCCTTGCTTCGCCAATGCTGAAATGCTCCAGATTTATAACTGGAAGAAGTCAAGGTTATCTACCAGCGAAGTCAGTGGTGACTGAAATGTAGTAAGCCCATATCAGATCGCTATTGCATCCCACACTTTTTGGGTAGTTGCAGTTACTAGAGAGGAGGACAGCATCCCTGCCCTGTGTTTTCTAGGAAGCCACATTTTCCTCCATATATTCACCCTTGTTATAGCCTGGTCCATGAACGTCCAGGTCATTTCAGATAAGGGGCAGTTCCATTCTATTATGAAGCATAGTTGTGATGCCTGAAAGTATCTCTGGACTACCGGAACTCCCATTCCCGCCCTCGCTTTAGCTTTAGAAAGCTAAGTCTTCATTGTTTCCCGCCCCATTTGAAGCGAATAATAGCACATTGCAGGCTGTGAATAGTACCAGCAGGAGGGGTCCGGTTTATATTCTGGAACACATACAAAATACGTGGCATGATCATCATCTTGATAGCTGCAATATGCCTTACCCAAAAGAGGGCCGCCCGATTCCAAGTGGCTAGAGTCTTGTTGGTTTGTTCTAGAAGTGGATCGTAGCTATCTCTTAGCGTTTTCTCAGGAATTCTTGCCTATAAGGTACCAAAATATGGTATGTTGTCACCGGTCCAGATGAACAGAAATTGAGAGGTCAAATCAGCCACTGAGCAAGGTGCAAGTGAGAGATTTATTATTTGAGTTTTACCTAGGTTTGTCCTGAACAACGCTAAAGCAATGGAATTTGTCTACCATGGCAGTTAGAAGATGAGGGAATTTTCAATGATAAGATCACATCATCAGCATCAGCATACAAGGTGTGCGTGTCTGCACCCTGGCAGATCTTAGCTAGCAGTGGGGTATCTCTAATTCTTTGCGCCATTGGTTACACATAGAGGGCAAACAACAGTGGTGACAATGGGCATCCCTGCCTTGTCCTTCTATGTACCGGGAAGCATCCAGAAGAGTAACCATTAACTTTGAAAAAAGCTCTTGGGGAATTGTAGATGCATTGCACCCAGTCAAGAGACTGTTTCCCAGATCCGAAGCGGTGAAGCATTTCAAACAAAAACAGCTAATGGACCCTATAGAAAGCCATTTCAACTTTGACAGAAATTAGTAGGGCCTCCTCCCAAGAACGTAGAATCAGATCAGTGAGGTGCATAAGTCATTTGGTGTTGTCTCCACTCTGTCTCGAGGGGATGAATCCCTCCTGATCCAGGTCCCCAGTCCCCAGTCCCATAATGTATGGATTAATGCGTGCAGCTCGTAAATATTTTGACGTCCACGTTAAGCAGCAAGATTGGGCAGTAAGATGCACAATCAAATGGGTCTTTAGATGGTTTCAATGTAACGGAAATAGAAGCTTCGGCTTCATCTGTTTGAATGGGGCGATCAATCGGAGAAGCCACATCAGGAGGAAGCCCTGCAACCCATGCCTCTTGGAGATAGGAGTCTATGTCTCCCGCGGGTGAATCGTCCCCCGCATAGAGAAAGGCAGGGACCGGCATTGGACATGCCACAGGTATGGCAGTCGTGACAGGCCCCGATGACGCCACAAGGAGGCAGGCTTAGCCATGCACAGTTGTGATGCAGCGGGCTAGCCTCCCTTGTCCATTGGCTGGTCGGCGCATGCCCCGGTGATTACAGGTCATGCGTTGGCGAAATGCCGGCGAGCTGGTTAGAACTGGCTCCTGGCACAAAAACCAGAATAAAAGGCTGGGGAGCGGCGAGAACAGTCTTTCCTCGTCGCCCCCACAGCTAGTAGGTCGCAGAGCTCCCCGGGCCTTGCTAGGAGGCCCTAGCAATTTCACTATTGTTTCTTTGTTTTTCAGGATCTCAGCGTCAGGAGGCGCTAGCTGTAGCTTCAGCCACATTGTGGCATTTTGTTTTATCTTCTACTTTCCAGCAGGTTTTCGGCATTAAGGAGAATCAGCAATTTACTGGAAGCAATAGCAAGTTTGCAGAGGGCACCAGCACCAGACCACATACGGCAAGGCACAGAGGATCAGCTATTGGCAGAAGGCACCAGTAGGCAGTTGCAGGCAGAACGCTATTGGTTTGCAATTGGACACAAACAGGCCTTCTTTCCAGCGCTTCCGGGAGCCACGCAGGTTTGAGATTACTCACCCGACCCACTGGATTAGCTGGTGGGCGTGGCTCTGGTTGCGTGGGTGCTTGTGGCTGGTCGTGGGCTTCCAACTACTGTGAGGAAAGGGTCGGGGCATAGTCCCAGGCCAGACAGCACTGTTGGACTGTAATTGGCGACTAGATTAGTCTACTTGAGCTGTGCCAGAGGTGTTCACAATCTATGACCGTAGCAATTTGAGAGTGACCTTTGTGAGCAGGTGTATTTTGGGTATCTGCACACCCGTGTGGCTGGCAATTTTGTGGTTTATCATGCGATGGCCCCTAAGGTAAAGCGGAGCGAGCAGTGCTCCTGCATGAGAACTTCATGGAGGCAATGTTGTGTAAGATGGGGGATATGGAGGCCAGATTGAAAAAGGTAGATGAAATGGGCCAAGCCATTACTGATCTAAGGGATACGATTGAAGGGGATGAAGAGACAGAGGACAGGCCTAGGAGGACCAGGGTGGCCTCAAGGGCAGCATTCCCTCCCCTGCCCAAAAAGAGTAAGTCCAAGAAGGGGTATGGGGGCATCAAGGTCAGGAGAGGGCGCGCACGGACCCATTGAGACATGTGACACAGGAAATGAAAGAAAATATTTGGAAACGGAGTTATGTCAATATGTTTTTGCTGCTGCTTGATGAAACTGAAATGGAGGAGGCCAAGAAAAAAAAGGATTGGATGCTCCCAAGGGAATGGACAAGTGAATTGCAGAAATATAGGATTGAGGAATCTTTGATTAATTGGGATAGGCGTTTCTCAGTCTATTTGGCAGTCAAGGCTGAACGGTTTCCAAGCATAGCGGCAGAAATGGCATGCTACCAGAGTAGGATCACTGGTGCATAGGACAAATATGGTGGGGTAGGGTGGAAGGAATATGATAAGGACTTTAGGAGAGCAAAAGCTTCTGATCCTGCCCTCCCATGGGACCAAATCAACATGATTTTGTGGTTAGACCACTTTGGGCAGGGGCATGGGGCGCAGGACAGTTCCAAGGGCCAGTCCTTTCGGTCATTTCCCCCAGCTTGCTCCAGCAGCGGGGGGAGGGGACATGCTGGGATTTTAACAGGCATACATGCACCAGGGCTGCAGGCTCGTGTAAATTCAAGCACTCATGTTCCTTCAGTGGCACTACCTCCCAACCTGAGTCCAAGTATTTTAAGAAATAAAAGGATAGGGGGGAAAGAAGCAGTAATGATGTTATTTCTCTGTACTAAAGTGCCTTGACTCCATGGTTGAATAGATACCATTGCCCTTCATCTGCCAGGTTGTTACTAGAAGCTTTCAGAGATGGTTTCAGAATTCCTGCACCTGAGTACTTTGGGACACCCGAACGAAAGAATCAGCAGTACCCGTCGATCAACGAGGGCCTTATGTGAGAGGGCAGTTGATGGGGACCTCTGAAAACTTTCTAGTTGATACGGGTGCGATGAATAGTTCTATTTCTCGTTCGCTGGAGTTCTATTTCTCGTTCGCTGGTCCCAGGGGCTGCTCTGTCCGGGCAGACTAATGTTTCGGTGGGATTCTCTGGAATCCCGGTGGTGAGCCACATTTCTAAACCTATCAAATTTACAATTGGCCTGATCACAGTGGATTCTTCATTTTTGTTTATTTCGCATTGCGGAGAAAATCTATTAGGGTTGGATTTGTTAAAGAAATTGCATGCAAAGATTCACTGTTCCCCTGATGGTGTTTATCTGACCAAACAATCCCCTGGTAAACATATGCTGAAATGCTTTGCTAAAAATGTATCCCTCCCTCCTAAGCTTGCTGCTATTCTATCGACCCTGTGGGCAACCGGAGACACAGATGTTGGTCTATTGAAGATTCCGCCTGTTTCTATTACTCTGAAACAGAATGCTCATTTACCATGTATACCTCAGTGCAAAATTTCACCGGCGGGTGAAAAGGCTTTACTTTCTATTATCCAAGATCTAATTGATAAGGGTGTAGTGGAAGAAACAGCTGCCAATGTATGCAATAGACCTATATTGCCGAGTTTGAAAAGAGCCCCTGTTGGAAGTGATCCCGATCATGTTGATACTTATCATTTTGTAATTGATCTGCGAGAAATTAATAAGATAGTGGTGTTGCAGTACCCCGTGGTTTAGGACATCGCTACTATTCTCACTATGGGCCATATGTATCAAGCAAATTCGCATTTGCAAAGGCCGAAATTCGCAGAATTTCGGCCTTAGCGAAGGCGAATGTGCTCAACGGCATGTATCAATGCAAAATCTATTCAATTTAAGGAATCGCAAAAAAAGCGATTCCTCATTTAGCGAAAAGTGCTAATCTGCGAAAAATCTGCGATATTTTACATTTGCAAGTTTCAAGGTTGCGAAAATCGCAAAATGAAAATCGCAAATGTAGGAAATCGCTTAAAAATCGCAGAATTGCAAAACTCGCCAAATAAAGAATTGCAATGATATGTATGAAAATTTCGCATTTTGCGAATTTTGTAAAATCGCAAAATACAGAATCGCAATTACCACCAAGTAGGAGCAGGTGGTAACCAGGTGCAAACTATTTAAGCAGCAACAGAAATCAAAAATCTGCTTACCACAATGGCGGGGCTTTACATCAAAGCTAGGAGGATGCGTTTGAGAGCTGCTGCACAGAGGAGGCTACGCCAGGAGAGGATATTCCGTTTGAGCGTCAGCATCTCCCAGCGCCTTGAGGAGGAGCTCTACACCCATTACAGGCTTGAGGAAGACAGCATTAATGATTTACTTGCAGAACTCAGACCCTATCTTGAACACCCCACACGCAGGACGAATGCTATCTCCACTGAAATACAGGTCCTGTGTTCATTACACCTGTTGGCCTCTGGAAGTTTTCAGGGGGTGATTGCTTCAGCAGGAGGGGTGTCACAAAGTGCCCTTTCGCGATTCTTCCATGCCTTCCTAGATGCCATGGTTCAGAGGATGCAACATCACATTTACTTCGCCAGGACACCTCAGGCAATAGCACAGACAAACAGGACTTTTATCAAATTGCGCATTTCCCACACGTGATAGGATGTATTGATGGCACACATGTTGCTATATCCCCCCCTCAAGCAATGAATACATCTTTAGAAACCGGATATGCTACCACTCATTGAACATTCAGGTGGTGTGTGATGCCAAACACATCATTACTGACATTGTAGCAAAGTACCCTGGCAGCACACATGATGCATTCATCTTCCGACATAGTGGGATATATCGTAGACTCTCAGGAGGGGAGTTTGGCGAGGGATACCCACTCGGTAAATACCTTCAGACATAGGGGTTATTAGTACCAACTACCATGTGCATGTCACAGACTAACATATTTTCTTCTACCCACAGGTGACAGTGCTTATGCAGTACGGGATTTCATCTTGACTCCCTACCTCAATCCCAACAATGCTAGTGAACGCAGGTACAACAAGGCACACATTGCAACCAGAGGCACCATGGAACGGACATTTGGGATCCTGAAAAGCAGATTCCGGTGCCTCCATAAAAGTAGAGGTGCACTCCATTACAGCCCCAATACGTGTTGTAAAATAGTGGTGGCTTGTGCCATGCTCCATAATATTGCCACACGAAAAGGGACACCAGTGGAGCTGAGTGACTCAGGATCCTCTGACGTAGAGGGGCCTGGACCAGGACGTATGGTAGCTGGTAGAGCTGTTGCAGCGGCTGGGCGGCAGAGGCGTGATGAGATTATGCGCAACTATTTTTAGGTAAGGAAAAATGACACAATGCCAATGAATGTAAGTGTGAATGTTGTTTTTAATCCTTAATAGCAGGATATGAATTAACTGAAAACATACTGTAGTCATACAAGATATATTTGGCACATGTTTCATTCACAGTGCTCAGAAAAGTAAAGTGAAGTAGTGACTCACAAGTTTAATGCTGCGCAGCCTAATGTTCATTTGCAGGTGTAGCCCTATTGGTCCTGCCACTACGGCGTTGCTCTAAGGTGGGCGGTGGGGTGGTGCTGCTCCGACCTGACTGCATATCTTCTTCACTTGGAGTCAGGACTCCCGGCCCTGTTGTGCGTACTTGGCGCAACTCATCCACATCAGTGGTCACTTGCAAAAGCGCATTTGCAATGTCTTGTGCAGCATGAGTGAATTGCTGCTGCATCTCAATGCTGCGCCTGGCCTGGATGCTTGATGTAGCCGCCAAGCAGTTGATGGCCCGGGTGTACCTATCTTGGCGTTGTTTTAGAAAAGTGAAGACTATTGCAAAACATTCAATTAATTACTGCCAGAACTCTCCCTTATATATACTCCAAAAGGATTGTGACTACACATTACATATATAAGATTAGAGTCAAAGTTTTTTCTTTTATATGAAAAGCATTTTTATTTTTATTGATAATTTGTTTTAATTTACTTTTTTCAAAATTTTTATATACATTTTTAAAAATATAGTATTTTATTCTTCATCTAAATATTAATAATTCAAAACTCATATATAGAAAGACATGTATATATACACACAATACATAACTAAACAAATCACAATAGAACCGGTCAGTGTTCTTTATAAAGTAGGCAAAGCGGTGGATTAGGACTACGTGCGTTTCGGCGTTCTGCCTTCATCAGGTGACCGTCTTTCGCACATACATGGGACAAAATATACACTAAAGAAAAAGTCACAAAAAAGGAATATATAAGTACGCATATTACATATATGTACAATAGTCACATTAAAATACATATACATTAATACATTACAAAAGATATATACACTAATCTTGGGAGAGACAAGGTCAATCATTACATAACGAAATATATACATAACACATCAAATTATTTACATACGCAGCTCATGTGTCCTATTCAATCTAATATCCTAATTCGGACACTAAAGTTACATTCCCATTCAGTAACAGATCAAATTTAAATACATTGCTAAGGTCATAGTGTGTGCATCAATCCATACAAAGTACAAGATTGCTATACACACTAGGACCAGAGTCTACATATGGTCAACAGATCTATCGTAATACTTTTAAGGCCATGTATCATACATGGGTTAATATATTGACCTAGGATTTTAACCAAACCTATTAGATAAGGTGATCTGATATTAAACGCAAAAGGTGACATAGCACATAAAAGAATAGAGTAGATAAAGAGTGAGCGAAGAAGGAGGCTTACTATAGAGATAATCTATCCTTCTATTATTATCAGCGGATATATTTTAACTCTCAACAGATGTTCTAGCTAGGATATACTCTGATGGTTTATTGTTCCATACCAACTATCATAGATGTTATCGTTCTATTACTGGAAAAGTTGTATGTACTTACAGCACACATATATTGGATATTAAGGACAAAGATTCCTGTACAGCTGGGCTAAAAGTGTTTTTAAAGTCTCAGCAAATCTTCTAGTTTATTCGATGCTGTAATTGCGAAGGACCTTCAGAGGATACACAAAAATAATAAGGCTGCTAATAATCTTTAAACAACTTATTTCTACAATTCTGGCTCAGTTATTAGGTAGTCTTTCTTTTATTTTTAGAGTAAGCATTTTTATGTATTATATCGGTCTAGATTTTAGTTTGATAAAATGCACTCACTAGTCACTTAAAGAACCGGAATCCAATTTTAGAATATAAGCATGCTTATTTAGTTCTACATTCCTTGGTACCTGTATATGGTCCTCACAGTATTCGTAAACTGCTGTATCTTAACATTCCCGAGAGTTTTCACGATCTGCAATTCGAGGGCAACGACTGCCTATGGACATATTAAATTTCGAGATAAGTTGCCTATTCAGAAACCATGATGGGCTCAGTTCCTACATATTGTCCAAGGTTATAGCAGGTACCTTTAATTGGTGTCTATGACGGCTGAGGCTCAAAAGCTGCAGAATCTTCCGAGACAATAATGCTAAAAGATAGCTTTTGGTTCTATAAATAAAGAGCAATATTTCAGGGTTGTGTTTTAAGCGATAGAAGCAAGAGCTTTAAAGCTGTACATGACATGTGATTTTAAGCAGTATCGGCAGCTTACCTCCGTGACTAAAAGATATATCAATGGTTCTTCTATAGGGATGAATGTTGCTCAATACTGTAGCATCATAAGTAACAACGGCGCTGGAAAGTCGCTTGTTGTACTACAAGTAAATAAAGGGTCTATGAAAATGTATGTTTAGTTGCAAAAAACCAGAAGCTATTTATCTAAGCCTAACAGGCGATTCTACAAGGTATCGGCGGCTTACCTTCGTATTAGAAAGATGAGTCCTCTATGGGGGTTCTGTTTCATGGGCCGTGCCGCAAAACTCTCTCCTGGTACGAAAACAAAAAAGCGGAGACCCTCGCGTTTATATAGCCTGATATTCCCGCGTTTAGATGGTCCACTGTTTACACCTGTGTACAAATTGGCGCATGTATGCTGATGTCATACAAAGTGCGTCGAAAGGTGTAATAAGGCTAGAAAACGGACTAAAATCTGTAAACGGAATCAGAACTTGAATATATCCATATATTAATGGCTAATCTGATGAAAATAATATTGTAATATATATGAATCATGCGAAACATGACTTTTTTATTTTTGGAATAGAAATTTCGTTCATCTCAAATGGAGAGCAGTTCAATCACCGATTATTTTAAGCACATAGTTTTAACTATTGCCTTCTAACACTGGTACGATATATAATCTGTGTTGTATATGGTTTGTATACTTGGCAAGAATAGTAAATCCAATGTATGGAAAGTGCAAATATTAACTTATTTTAACCCCTTCCATGCTGGTGACGGAACCGTTCCGTCATCAGTCACGGCTGAGCTGTGCTGATGGCGGAACGGTTCTGTCACGACCACGCCCTGTTCTGGAATGTCCAGCACAGGGCGCGGCTACGGCGCCGCACGGAAGCGGTTAAGTCATATTGATATGTTGAAAAAATATATATGTAATATATTCCAAGCTAGTACAGTTGGAGGTCTATATGATTGCGTGCTCCCATGGAATTGATAGATTGAGTCCTCTATTTGTGGTATCAAGGGTACAAATCCAAAAAACTTCAAGTTTTTTACGGATCTTATCACTGCAGGAACCTTCTCTTGGCTCTATTCTCTCAATGATAAACCAACGAATGTCCTCAGGTTTATGGTTATTTTCTACACAGTGGGATACCAGTGGAGCGTTCATTTTCAGTGTCCGGATTGCTGACTTGTGTTCTGTTAATCTCGTGCATAGGGATCGAGAGGATTCACCTACATACCCTTGATTACAAGGGCATAATAACAGATATACAATGTTTTTAGTTTTACAGTTTGTCATACCTTTAGTTTGTATCTTCACTCCATTGTGTATCAGTTCTTTTGTCTCAATGGCCTGTGGGCACACTTTACAGGTACCGCACTTGTAGTTTCCAGTTACGGGACTATGGTCCATTATACTTCTTTGAGTGTATTCTTTGCGAGCAGGCATGCGCAATCTTACCACTAGGTCTTTAATGTTCTTATTTTTTCTGTACGCAAATAGTGGTTTAGGTAGTTTTTCCTCCTCACATTTATCTATATTTAGAATATGCCAGTTTGAGTACAGTATTTGTCGCACTTGATTATTCAGAAGGGAATGTCTGGATACAAAGACCAGATTGGTTTCCCGATTAGCTTTTGTACCCTGTACCCTCTAGGAGATGTTGGCGGTCATAATATCTAGCCCTTTTAAAGGACTCTCGTACTAGCCTGTGTGGATAACCGCGCTCCTCAAACTTGTTTTGCATGACCTTTGCTTGTTCATCATAGTCTCTTAGTTTAGTGCAATTTCTCCTTAGTCGGAGAAATTGACTAAAGGGAATGCTATTTTTCTGTGCTACCGGATGAAAACTATTATAATGAAGGATGGTATTACGTGCCGTCGGTTTGACAAAAAGGTCCATGAATAGTTGGCCCTGATCATGTTTAACAATGATGTCCAAGAATTCCATTTGTGTATTACTCATATGGGCAGTGAATTTCAGGTTTGTATCACACGCATTCAGCCACAATATGAATTCTTCGAGAGTGTCTTCATTGTCATTCCATATAAAAATGACGTCATCGTTGTATCGTGACCAATAAAAAATGGATTCGAAAAATGGGGCCACCTCATTGAAAATGTTACATTTTTCAAAAAAGGCCACATAAATGTTCACGATAGTGGGGGCGCAAGACGCCCCCATACTTACACCCTTTCTCTGCCTATAGAGGGTTCCTCGAAATTCGAATACATTTTCCTCCAAAACAATTCTTAGGCAGTCCAAAATTAACTCGATATTGCACTCTATATCATATAGTTCAATGAACCATCTTGTAGCATCAATGGCACCAGTACACTGGATGTTTGAGTAGAGACTTTCGACATCCAATGTCACGATCCATTGTCTTTGAGCATTGAATGCTGTCCCTTCTAGTTGGTTAATTATATGTCTGGTGTCTTGTACATATCCCGGTATCGCTGGGATATAGGGACGCAGTATAGCATCTAGATATTTGGATATCGGTTCTGTTATGCTGCCAATAGTTGTCACAATGGGACGAAACAGTAGATCTAACTCATCTTTATGAACTTTAGGAGTTCCATACATACTGGCCATTCTCGGGTTATCTATGTTCAGGTATTCAAACTCTTTGGTGCAGATATCTCCATTCTGCAAAGCTTTAGTAGTCAATTTCACAATTTTAGTTTTCGGTTTACTGGTAGGGTCTTTAGTGATTCTAGTATAGAAAGTGTTATAACTAAGCATTTCTTCCATTTTCTCAATGTATTTTGCAGTGTCTAGAATCGCTATCCCTCCCCCCTTATCGCAACTCTTTATGATTACATCTTTTGAGTCCTTGAGTTGTACTAATGCTTTGTGTTCTTCCATACTAATATTGTATGGAGTGTTCGGTATGTATTTAGTGGCAGTACACAATTTGTTGATTACTACTTGCTCAAATATGCGTATTTCTGATTCAGATTTTAGTCCGTTTTCTAGCCTTATTACACCTTTCGACGCACTTTGTATGACATCAGCATACATGCGCCAATTTGTACACAGGTGTAAACTGTGGACCATCTAAACGTGGCAATATCAGGCTATATAAACGCGAGGGTCTCCGCTTTTTTGTTTTCGTACCCGGAGAGAGTTTTGCGGCACGGCCCACGAAACAGAACCCCCATAGAGGACTCATCTTTCTAATACGAAGGTAAGCCGCCGATACCTTGTAGAATCGCCTGTTAGGCTTAGCTAAATAGCTTCTGTTTTTTTGCAACTAACCTTAAATTTTCATAAACCCTTTATTTACTTGTAGTACAACAAGCGACTTTTCAGCGCCGTTGTTACTTATGACGCTACAGTATTGAGCAACATTCATCCCTATAGAAGAACCATTGATATATCTTTCAGTCACGGAGGTAAGCTGCCGATACTGCTTAAAATCACATGTCATGTACAGCTTTAAAGCTCCTGCTTCTATCGCTTAAAATGCAACCCTGAAATATTGCTCTTTATTTATAGAACCAAAAGCTGCCTTTTAGCATTATTGTCTCGGACGATTCTGCAGCTTTTGAGCCTCAGCCATCATAGACACCAATTAAAGTTACCTGCTATAACCTTCGACAATATGTATGAATTGAGCCCATCATGGTTTCTGAATAGGCAACTTATCTCGGAATTCATAATGTCCATAGGCAGTCGTTGCCCTCGAGTTGCAAATAGTGAAAACTCTCGGGAATGTTAAGATACAGCAGTTTACGAATACTGTGAGGACCATATACAGGTACCAAGGAATGTAGAACTAAATAAGCATGCTTATATTCTAAAATTGGATTCCGGTTCTTTAAGTGACTAGTGAGTGCATTTTATCAAAATAAAATCTAGACCGATATAATACATAAAAAATGCTTACTCTAAAAATAAAAGAAAGACTACTTAATAACTGAGCCAGAATTGTAGAAATAAGTTGTTTAAAGATTATTAGCAGCCTTATTATTTTTGTGTATCCTCTGAAGGTCCTTCGCAATTACAGCATCGAATAAACTAGAAGATTTGCTGAGACTTTAAAAACACTTTTAGCCCAGCTGTACAGGAATCTTTGTCCTTAATATCCAATATATGTGTGCTGTAAGTACATACAACTTTTCCAGTAATAGAACGATAACATCTATGATAGTTGGTATGGAACAATAAACCATCAGAGTATATCCTAGCTAGAACATCTGTTGAGAGTTAAAATATATCCGCTGATAATAATAGAAGGATAGATTATCTCTATAGTAAGCCTCCTTCTTCGCTCACTCTTTATCTACTCTATTCTTTTATGTGCTATATCACCTTTTGCGTTTAATATAAGATCACCTTATCTAATAGGTTTGGTTAAAATCCTAGATCAATATATTAACCCATGTATGATACATGGCCTTAAAAGTATTACGATAGACCTGTTGACCATATGTAGACTCTGGTCCTAGTGTGTATAGCAATCTTGTACTTTGTATGGATTGATGCACACACTATGACCTTAGCAATGTATTTAAATTTGATCTGTTACTGAATGGGAATGTAACTTTAGTGTCCGAATTAGGATATTAGATTGAATAGGACACATGAGCTGCGTATGTAAATAATTTGATGTGTTATGTATATATTTCGTTATGTAATGATTGACCTTGTCTCTCCCAAGATTAGTGTATATATCTTTTGTAATTTATTAATGTATATGTATTTTAATGTGACTATTGTACATATATGTAATATGCGTACTTATATATTCCTTTTTTGTGACTTTTTCTTTAGTGTATATTTTGTCCCATGTATGTGCGAAAGACGGTCACCTGATGAAGGCAGAACGCCGAAACGCACGTAGTCCTAATCCACCGCTTTGCCTACTTTATAAAGAACACTGACCGGTTCTATTGTGATTTGTTTAGTTATGTATTGTGTGTATATATACATGTCTTTCTATATATGAGTTTTGAATTATTAATATTTAGATGAAGAATAAAATACTATATTTTTAAAAATGTATCTAAAAATTTTGAAAAAAGTAAATTAAAACAAATTATCAATAAAAATAAAAATGCTTTTCATATAAAAGAAAAAACTTTGACTCTAATCTTATATATGTAATGTGTAGTCACAATCCTTTTGGAGTATAAATAAGGGAGAGTTCTGGCAGTAATTAATTGAATGTTTTGCTATAGTCTTCACTTTTCTAAAATGATACTACTTCCCTACTTGTAGCAAATTAAGTATTTGTAGGGGTCCCCTGTTTTCCAAAATATAGCTATCTTGGCGTTGCCAACCTCTGCGCCTAGCAGTACCCTCTGTATGTATTTCGTCGTATACCGCCTGTAGGCCATCCTTCAGGTCATTCCTGAGTCCCTGGAAGCCCTCCCTCACCTCCCTTTGTAATAGTTTAATGTTTTTTGCCTGCAGGTGCTGCACCTGCAACATGTTGAGTTCCAGTCCAGCAAAAACTGAATCCTCTCCACGCCCTTCAACATTGTTGGCCATGCGTCGTCTGCGCCTGGCCGCACTTCGTGGGACATGCTGGTCTGTTGCAGGTCCCTCTTGCTGTGGCTGTGTGTCCACATTGGTTACATTTTCACCACTTGCATCTGCGTCATCCTGAATTGGCGCAAGTAGTCTGACAATGTGTCTCCTTCTTTGTCTGTGTGTGGTCACGGGGCTGTCTTCCCCATCCGTGTTCACATCTTGGCCGGCATCTCCTGACTCAATACTCTCAACGACTGTCCCACTGCATAAGGGCTGTGTTGAAGATGGTGCTGTGGACAGAACAGCACGCATTAATTGACTTTACTAACTTGCACTGTATAAATACATTTTTCACACCTATTTGATTTACATTGGTCTCTTGTTTCACTGTCATGACCTGCAGGATATATGTTTGACTATTTTAGCTGCAATTTTAACACTTTGATTAACATGTGACTACATCTCCCATGATGCATTGCTATGTATGGCTGTGTGCCTGCTCTGGACTACCTATCTTGTTTCATGACCCTTGCTCACTGCTGGGGGGTGTTGGGGGGTGTAAGGGGTGTGAGGGCATGGTTCTTACCTTTTCCAGATGCTGTCTGGTCAGAGCTGTCGAGATCAGCCACTCCTCCCACACTCTCTGGTTGCAGGGTCCCCTCAACCAGTTCCTCCAGGGGTGTGGAATCAGAAACAGATGAGGTCCCACCACCTGTTATCCTGGACTGCTCCAGCCTGGCAGCTAGTTTTTCCTTGGAGCGCAGGCCGTACCAGCACTTTCTGAGGTCCTCCACACTCCGGGGTGTCACACCCACAGCATTAACCTTGTGCTGGATTTCTTCCCAGATCCTCCTTTTGCGGCTCTCTGGCACCTCCCTGGATTTCCTTCCAAAAAGTAATTCATGGTTTGACACCATTTAATGAATCAGAGCCTCCAGTTCAGCCTCAGAAAACTTTTGTTTTCTTTTCCTTGAGCTTTCACTCTCCTGCTGCTGAGATTCCTGCCTGGTCGTGGCTCCACTCTCAGCCATGTTTCTCCAGGTACACACTGCACTGTCCCAAACACACCTTCACTCTGCCTCTGATTCAGGAACTCAGGTGCAGCATGGGTAGTCAATCACTTCCTGGTTGTGATGTCATCATGCTGCACCAGAATTCCTGATTGGCTTAATTGCAAAATTCGCAAAATTGCGATTTTTCGCAAAAATTGCGATTTTTTACAAAAATACGATTTTTTATAGCGATTTTGCAACTTGAGCGATTCCTACAGGTTAAAGAATCGCATTTGGAGAAATCGCAAATAAATAGCGATTTTTAAGGAATCGCTGATTATTTGCGATTTCTTTCATACATACCGATTTGCGATTCTGAATGTGCGATTCGGTAAAAATCGCAATTTCAGAATCACAATTCGGTACTTTCATACATATGGCCCCTAGATTCCTCCCACTGCCAAGTATTTTTCAGTTATCGGTTTAAAGAATGCTTTCTTTAGCATTCCGATCCATCCTGATGTCCGTCATATTTTCGGCTTCTCCTTATCTGTGCGCAGCTTCCGGTTTTGTCGCGTTCCCCAGGGGTACACTGACAGTCCTAGTATTTATAGCCAAGCTTTGAAAGCAGTATTGGATGATCTGAACCTGCCCCCTGGTAATGTGCTGCTCCAGTATGTAGATGATATGTTGGTGGCTTCTGATACTAAGGAAGGTTGCAAGGAAGCCACTGTTAAATTACTGTCCTACTTGGCAGCAAACGGCAATAAGGTATCCCTCTCCAAATTCCAATATTGTCGACAGGAGGTGACATATCTTGGTCATCTAATGTCGGAAGAGGGGAGGAGACTAACCCCTGAACGTGTGACTACCATCTCTAACATGTTTGTACCTCGTACTCAGCGTGTTGTTCGTACATATCTTGGCATAACCTCTTACTGTTGCCAATGGATTCCTAATTTTTCTCTTCTGACTAAACATCTCTTGTACTTAACCACTAAGGATGTGCATAAACCTTTACCCTGGACTGGTGAATGTCAGGTAGCTTTTGACTCCTTAAAATCTGCGCTTTGTTCTGCACCTGTCTTGGGTACTCCTGACTACCGAAAACCTTTTGTGCTTTATGTACACGAGGTGGACGGTTGTTTGCTTTCTGTGTTAACACAAGGATTTGGTGGTAAGCCAAGACCTTGTGCTTATTTCTCGGCGGTGTTGGATAACACCATAGCACTTCCGAGCTGGTTAAGGGCTGTTGCTGCAGTTGCGGTGGGCATTCGACAGTCGGAAGGGCTCGTTCTAAATACCGATCTCACAGTGATGGTACCGCATGCTGTGGATACATTATTGAACAAAACAAAGACCCAGCACCTTACGAGTGCGCGTCTTACTGGATACAAATTGACTTTGTTTGCTCCTCATATTACAATTAAGCGGTGTGCCACTCTAAATCCTGCCACATTACTACCCCTCCCTTCGGGCGAGAAAAATAATGACGTACATGATTGTATATTTCGGACTGAAGAAGAGACAAAGGGACGGGTAGACCTCACAGACATTCCTCTATCTGACCCCCAAGGGGAATTGTATTTGGATGGCTCTTGCTTCAAGTTACCAGATGGCACGACAACAGCTGCATATGCGATTACGACCCTCTGCACTGTAGTCGAGGCTTCTCGAGTGCCCTATCAGTCAGCAGAGGCAGTTTAGTTAGTGTCATTGCTGCTGGACTGTGAGTTGAGTGAAGGATTGAGGGTAAACATTCATACAGATAGCCAATATGCCTTCGGCGTGGCTCATAGTTTCAGCCGGTTGTGGGCGTAGAGGGTTTTTCTCACTTCCCATGGTCAAAGAATACAACATGGCCCTTTGATTTTACGATTACTAACAGCATTGACATTACCAGAGAAGGTGGCTGTAGTTAAATGCAGTACACCTAAAGCAGTAGTAGATTCGATAGGTGAGGGAAATGCTTTTGCTGATCAAATAGCAATGGAAACTGCAAAATCCAAAATGTCTTCGATGTTTGTGACTACCTCTGCTAGGTGGGTTGCGGAAACAGAGATGTTTGACATCACTATGGAGAGTGTCCGAGAGATACAGAAAGAAGCTACTCCTGCTGAACTGGCTCACTGGGAAAAGGAAGTGGGGAGAATAGATGAAAATGACTGTTGGGTTGATTTTATGGGAAAACAGAGATGGTTATTGCCCCATGCATTGGGTATTGCTGTAGTAACTATGGCACATGGTTCAGCGCATATAGGGGCAAAAGGCATTTGTGCACTTTTGGATCCTGTGTGGAATAATCCTAATATCCAAAAGACTGCTGCCGATTTGGTCCAATGTTGCATGGTCTGTTTACAACACAATCCTGGAGGCAGGGAACCTGTTCTCAGTGGGAACTTTGCACCCCCATCTTTGCCTTTTGAGGTGCTCCAAATGTATTATATCCAATTGGAGCGTGTGAATAATCTAAAGTATGTCCTGGTCATGGTGTGCGCTTTTAGTAAATGGGTGGAAACCTACCCGACCAAAGAAAACACTGCTCTGGCAACAGCAAAGGCTTTGATAAAGGAATACTTCCCACATCACTGATTACCTCGGGTGATCTGGATTGATAACAGGGGGCACTTTAATGCAGATCTTATCAGTTATGTTTGTAATGGGTTGCAAACTAAGCAGAGACGTTTCATGCTGCAAGACGACCCCAGTCCGCTGGACTGGTTGAGAAGAATAATGGAATACTGAAATTGAAACTGGCCAAAATTCAAGAGGATACTGGGCTGAAGTTGCCCGATGCCCTACCATTAGTGTTGATGTCTTTATGAGTTACACCACATACCCAATCTGGCTTGTCACCATATGAGGTCATTTTTGGACGACCAGCCAATGTTTGGGGTGTCCCGAGACCTAGAGCATTTCGTGATATTGATTATCCTATGATGACAGATTATCTGTATGCTTTGACTAAAGATCTCCGTTCCCGGACATCGTTTGGAATCAGGACAGTGGGTCCTGGTCCACAACTATCAGAGTAAATCCAGCTTGGACCCTTGGTGGTCCAAGCCTCACCAGATTCTTTTGGCCACACGGACGGCGGTGAAGGTGGATGGCAAGAGACATTGGATACTTGTCTCCCAAGTTAAAAAGTTGCCTCTCCCGCTTCCTTATGATCAGCGGAACCAGGAAGGAATTTTGACCCAGGAAAGCGAACAAGCCCCTCAATTTGTCCCTTTTTCTGATGCGTTGGAAGTTGGAGAAGGGCAAAGAGAAGGAGCAGTGGGCTCGGAAGGGGCTTCGTCATCTACACCAGTAATTACCCCAGATTCTGTTGAACAAGAGGTTATGAAATTCCTGTTGCAACGAATGTACCATCCTCTGCTTTGTTCTCTGATCAGGAAAAGCCTGGCCATGTTCGGTATAATCTGCGGCCCAGAAAACAGCACGGTATCCCAGATGAAGATGGAAGGAGATAGGGAAAGACTTGAGTAATAGGGTTGGTTAGAAACCTTCCTGGGGTACTGAGCGAGATACTGGACTGAACACGTTGAGAGCCTGGAACAATTTGTTTGCTCTGTTTAGAAAGAAAGACTGAACTTCCAGAAAAAGGGGCCCAGGTTGTGTTTTCTTCAAGAGTTGTGAGAAAATCTAACTCCAACGTGAGGATCTATTCTGGTTTTCTTTGTGATGATTGATAGGGCCTGCCTGTGAGGCTCTAGACAGACACAGGATAGAAGAACCCTCTGGCAGGTTGGACTGCATTGCACAAGTTTAGTTTTGGACTTTTAGCTAGCATGTACCCTTTTGCCCGTTTTGTTCCAGAAGAGGAACGCCGTCTTGCACCTCGTTATTACTCTACATACATGCCTATTTTTTCCAGTTGGGCCATGCCTGTCAAAGTATCCTTTGTGGTTACAATAGCGATTTTGTTGATAATATTGATGAGCGTGTTTGTATATTTGGAATTTCGTCATCCTATGCATACTGTCTTGGGAACAACCACCTCGCCTCAAGAACATCTATTTTATACTTTAGCCCCGCATAAAGAAAGGCACCGTCAGACTTATACTAAAAATTTATTTGTTGAGATGCTTCGTCAAACTCATAGTGCTACGAATACAACAAACTGTTGAGTTTGCGGTCTTCTGCTGTCCGTAATGCATAAACATGATCTGTGTATCTCCCTGCCCTTATCATATTTAGGAAGTTGTGAAGCTTGGTTCAAGTTGTTATCTATGATGTCCATGCATTATACTGTAGATACTAAATGATATTCAGAAAGGGACTGCGAGATGATCCTAGCCTACATAGAAGTACATCAAGGGTTTGATCCGCAGGGAAACGAAGGGGAAGGGTCATTAGATCCAAATGCCTGTATGCATTTATATACCAAGCACGAAAATGTTACCTGGTTGAAAACCGAAATATGCGACTTTGAAGAGTTTAATTTTACCCAGTATTTTCAGCAATTTCAGGAAAGAAATGTTACTGATGACAAAGCAATTCCAGTGCCCATATTAAACAGTTCCTCAGCATTCTGTGTCCAGAGAGCAGGATATATTTCAGTAGGAGAGAGTCGATGTAATTATACCTATCAGTTGCGCACCTTCAGTAGTCCTTCATTATTGACTCCATCTAATGTATATTTTGTCTGTGTAGAAAATGCCAATACATGGCTTCCCCGTGGTTGGGCTGGCCATTGTTATTTGTCCTTTTTGTATTCTCCAGTATATATACCTCCCTCTAATTATCATAAGGATCATAAATTAGATAAACAGAGCCTGCCATTTGTCATAGATAAGAGAGAGATTGATACCACTGACATAGATCAGACAGATACTCCTGACCAACATTTTATTGACATTGCAAAGGGGGTGTTTCCTATTTGGGGTCCCATCATTACCATTAAGGAAGTAAGGCGTCTGTCTAGAGTAATTGAAAGGGTGATCAATATCACTGCAGGTATATTGACCAATCTAACCGTAGAAATTCAAGCGACGAGACTCGTATCACTTCAGAATCGAATGGTTTTAGATGTTATCCTGGCCGATCGAGGAGGAGCATGGCGTGTGATCGTCAGCTCCTGTTGTGTATATTTCCCTGACTCCGCCCCCTCTGTTCATCTGGCCAATCAAAAATTACACCACTTGGCCTCGGAAGTACATGCAGATACTTGTACCTGGTCCTTGTCTGGTTGGTTTTGGGGTATGTTGTCCACCTGGGGATGGAAAATTTTGATGGTACTAGCTGGTATAGCTGGTATCATATTAACTTGTTGTCTCTGTATACATTGTGGGCCTGCTTGTTGCTCTTATTGTGCTGCTAAGCTCGCCTCTTCTGTGACTAGTCCTTCCCCATCAACAGTAAGCACCCAATGAGTTCAGCAGGAAATAAAGGATATCGTGCATATTGATGAAGGGATTCTTGAAGACTGACTTCCATTTTAATTAGTTACATCATGCTAAAAGGGCGGTTCTAAGGGATAAAAATCCGATTCCCCTATATTTGTTGTGTTAGCCATATCTATATATTGTATTAGCATGATGTATCTATATACTCTTTGTGTTATATATGCATACCGCCCCACCTATATCTGTTATAGCTAGTCATTGAGGGTATACGCTGTCTGTGGGTACTGTTAACATCTAGAAGGCTGAGAACCATACAGACGCCATCTTCTCCCTGCCTACGTCAGACACAAGCACGATCACGTGTTAGCCTCCAATAGTTGGCAGGCCCTAATTTAGTTGAGTTACTGAAAGCAGTTGAATGCACACTATTCTTTCTCTGTCTCTGGGACTCAAGGTCGTATCTGGCTTTGGGTGTGATAAGCGCATTCCTGAAGACACCGTGCCTGCACTCCCAGGCACCAGGACGAAAGGGAGTCACCCCTCCTGATCTCCCCAATAATAACTAAGCAGAGCTTTGAACTAATCATGTGTGCCATATATGGTCCTTCCTTAAGGCCCCAGGGCCAAGTAGTGTTTTTCCATTTACGGTGACTTCATGTACGGTGTTGAAAGTATATATGTGCTGTTTTGACTTTAAGCCAACAGTCTTCTCGACGCACCTAATGGTGAGGGTTGGAGAGGCTCCTCTATAGAGTATTGTGCTTTATAAACGATTGAACTTTCTTCACTGTCAACTGACTGGTTATTTGGTAATTGGTATTGGGGCTATTGGTAGGTTTAGCTCCTTGATTTATTTTTATAGTACTACACCAGGGAGCACACAGCGTGTGGGTCATTGGTCATTCATATGTGAAACATATACACAAATTTTTCCTTTCAGGCAATTATGAGAGGAGAGCAAGGCAGGCTGATTTTAAGGTCTCTATCCATTGGCCGGGTGACCTGGGCTTTGACCATTTCCAGGATCTGGTGTTAGACCTGCTCAGCAGGGAAGGGACTCGCCCTAGAGTTGTTATTCTGCACTTGGGAGGGAATTATCTGGTACATCTTGGTAAACGATGTCTGGTCGAAACGCTGATCACTGAAGTAGGTTGGTTGGCGAGGCAATGCCCTAGACTATCCTGGCATGGTCACATATGATCCCAAAGATTTCAATGGCGAGAGGGGGAGTCTGTGAGGGCATGAACCATTCACTGAAAAGGATCAATAACAAGATGGATAGGATATTCAGTTCTACACATTTACAGGCGATCGCACATGGGTGCATCAGGGGGAGCCATTCTTCTTAAAGACGGCATCCCCTTGTCCAAATTGGTTAATGAGCTCTTACGAAGAACATTCTTGCTTTGTTAGTTCGGAGCAAGGGATAGGGCATGACCTATAGGATACAGATGGGGAGGCATTATAGTCGGGCAACTATGCGGGCCTGTGGCGGTAAGGTCATTATTGGTGAGCTTAAATTTAAGGTCCTTAGTGGGCGGTGCCATTCTTTAATAGAGACACCCGAGGGGGAGGAACAGGTGGTCTCTCATAGAACTCTAGGAGCAGTTACAGCTAGTTGGCTGGAAGGGTACGAGGGAGGGGAGCTACGCTTTCCAATAGGCAGGTTGACCACCACGCGTACAAGGGTGCAAGTAAGCTGTGCATAACTGCAAGGACCCCTTATAGAGATAATTGCCGGGGCTTAGGGGGTGCTCGGGGGGGAATGTACCCTCCTGGTGAACTGGTCCCTTTGTGCATGGGCACTCCAGTTGGGATGCAGGCATAGTTGGTTCAGGATCTAGTCCCAGTCATTGACCTTGCCGTATGCTCAAACAGGGATACGCATAAAGATAATGTATTTGTTGTTGAATGTTTAGCTTAGGATAGGAATGTCTATGTATTAGAAATATGTAAAGGATAGCAAACAAGACATATGTACCTATCAATGTAACAGACTGGACTTTCTGTGTATTGTGTATATAATGTATACATTTTTTTTTGAGTTTTAAATGTTTCATAAATACAACCGGGGTTAACGACCCCTAATCGGAAATCCCCTTGTCATAATTGAGTTATTGCCTTGGGGAAGATGGGGGGTGAGTAACTTTGGCCCCGGGAAGGGGGCCATCCCTAGTGGTGTATGTTAAAGGAAGACCGGGTCTAGGCCATACCTGGCCATAGAGTCTAAAGTAGAAGACTCTAAAGGCCTCCACGATGTCTGCATCTGAGTGCACTATTGACCCCGCTGCTGTTAGAATCTCCAAAACCGAGCCAGAGACATCCCGTTGGTGCAATCTATGCACCAACATGCAGCCTGAGCGATCCGCAGTGAGAAAAAATGTATGCCAGAGGCGCAGTAGGGTATATTCTGCCCTACCAAGATGTAGGCGGTGCAAAATGTAGTGTTTTTTCTCTAGCTCCCTACTTATGCGGGAAGCACCAGTGCGTTTGTGGATTTATTCTAATTCTGCTACTGCAGATGCTGCCTGGCTGCGTATCTCCCTCCGTAGTTTATTCTTGCTCGACGAAATTGCAATTAGTTCCCTGTGTATCACTAATTTTAATGCTTCCCAGACAAAAGCAAGAAGAGCCTCCCACTGTCATTGAGAGTAAAATAGGTTTTTATTGCTTCATGAACTGTCTTCATTGTTTGTTCCGATTGGAACATAGTGTCCAGGAGTCGCCAACATGATAAATGTGGTTGACAGGCGCCTAGGTTCAGCCTCAGTGTAATCAGAGCGTGGTCTGCAAGAGAACAAGGTTTAATTGTCACATCAACTATGCAATCTTTCAGGGCATCCACGATAAGAAAGTGGTCTATGCGGGCTCAGGACCCATGAGCAGCTGAAAAAAATGTGTAATCCCTAGTAGTGGGTATATATCATAGAGAGTACTATTCACGAGCCATTGGAGCCCATTCTGCGAGAAGGCCTCCATCTGAGAGGTCCTTGTGGCAGAGCGGTATAAGTCTGTATTCATAGCAAGGTTGGGATCCCCCCCTATTACGACCGCTTATTCGGAGATGCTAAGATTTGCTTGAGGGAGTTGACTAGGAAGTGTTCTCGGTGTTCATTTGGCCCATATCCAAACTCAACTGTAAACTGTATACGGCTCCATTGCAGCCTAATTCACAGTGCTCTTCCCTTGATTTCAGCCTCTAGGCCAATGGCCTGGCCCTGGAACTCTTGGGCAAGGAGTATGGCAACCTCATTCTTTTTATTTGTATCCAATATCCAGAATTGCCTGTGAAACTTGAGTGAGTGCATGCGCTGGGTATCCCTGGCTACCAAGTGTGTCTCTGGCAACAAACAAATATTCCCCTGAGAGCTCCATAAAGACAGAATTGTTTTGCATTTCACAGGGCTATTAAGGCTGTGAACATTAAGGCTCACTATTCGGATAGTGTGTGTCATGTGTCTTCAGTGCATCCAGTACCAGCTAGGTTATCATGATTCAAGGGGCCAGGAGGGAGAAACATGAGGATTAATAACCTATGTACATCAATGCTCTTACTATCTGCATAGCTTCTCAGTTGGAGTGGAGGAGAGAGAAAAAAGAGAAGACAGAGAAGACAGAAAGAACCCCAAAACAAATATAAGAAACAAAATATACATAACACTAAGCAATCAGAGTTTGTCGGATTCTGTGTGTCTGGGGTGAATGTGGCCACCCGTTGAAGGATCTTTCCCTCACGGTATCTCCCATGGAAGTGCAGATATGCGGCAGGTGCAGCAACCTCGGTCTCCTTCATTATTCGGACCCTCCGCTGCCACCATTGAGTCTGTTCGAGGCCGCTCAAGACCCAAGAGCGCTGCCGTCATCAACTCAGCATGCCCCTAACAAAATGGACTCCGCCGAGAGGGCCAGCAGCACTACCTGCCTTTCTTTGTTGATGGTTCATGGGTCAGGTCTAGACCATCAGAGATTGAATGTCACCCTCTTCCACGGTGATTGCAGCCATCCGAGGATGAAGGCCCCCTATCGCCCTCCTGGGCGTCGATGTGTTGCAGGGCGCATGCCTCCCTGAGGGATCTGATTTGAAGGAGCACTCCCTCATGATAAAAGATAATGTGAAAGGGATGGCCCCAGGTGTATGGAATGTTAGCATTTCTTAAGTGCTAAGTGATGGGGCAGAAGTCCTTGCATTTTTGCAGAGTGATCAGTGAGAGATATTGGAAAAAGGTCGGGGAGTGCCCTCTTATTAATTATTTCTTCCTTTACTTGGAAATCATGCAAGCATAACAGTATGTCTGCCAGTGGCCCCTTCCTGTATCGTTCAGGTCCTACCCTGTGGACCCGATCTAACAGAATGGAGGAATCTTCTGCAAGAACCAAGATATGCCGAAAGAGGTCCGTGACTAATTCACACAGGTTAGGCCCTTCTGCTTTGCATGGCATACCTCTAATTGGTACATTGTTTCTTCGGAATCGGTTCTCCAAGTCCTTGTTGTGTGCCTTCAAATCCAACTGTCGCTCTTTAGGCTTGAGGACCTCTTGTTGTAGCCAACTGACTTCCTCCACTAGACCAGATTCTCTATCTTCCAACGCAACCACTCTCTCACCTACCTCATCAACGTCTCAACGTACCTCTCGGATACCTGTTAAGATTTCTGACCTCATTGCCTGCAGGTTCATACGAAGGTAGGTGAAAAGCGCTTCAAGAAATGACTTGGTCACCGGTCCCTCCCCGTCACCACTGTCTGATTTGGTGTCTCCCCGTGCATTTAGGTTCTTGTCTCCCGCACTGGTGCCTCCAGCCTTCCCAAACATGTCTTTAAGGGAGCTCTCCTTCTTTGTTCTATTCCCTGCCATACTGTCCTGTCTAAGGGCAGACAATGCCACTAATCGATGCTCTCCCAGTTATTCTGTGTCTCCAGAGACCTGTATTCCTTTCACATCACTTTTGGACAATGCTCATCTTCTTCAGATCACGCGTGTCAATCCTGAGGGGGATCTCTTGCTGCACACACCCCGCTCTCCAGAAGATTGTGTGGCCTGAGAATGGGCCCCTTTTATGCACGTGTACCTCTCAGTAATTCACCAGAGAAACCCTCCCCGGCCATCAGTCCCATGGGCCTGATAATGTCAAGTACTCCTCCTTCTCCGCCAGCTTCTCATCTGCTTTTGGAACTATGACTGTGGTGAAGGGGAGGGTAGCAGAACCGCTGGCCAGCAACAGCAATAAGGGGCCTTGATGGGGAGAATGTTACGCTATTCGGGTAGTAAGCAAGGTCATCCGCAATTGCATTCAAATCCTGCCAAAGTGCTATCCTACTTGTTATGCTTGGGTGTGTCCCTTGGAAATGGCCAGCCCACTCAGGGAATATCTGATATTGGGGCGCTCACTTCCAATGTCCCCTGAGCTCCCTCACAGTATGCTGTCAGCACCCAGGGTCCTACCTTCCTCTTTGCTCTCCACCCAGGTATGTCAGAGCCAGCCACTATCCATCCGCGACCGGGTCCATGATCGAATCCGGTGCACAGCTGATCAAGGTCCAAGTCGGAAGACCCGGCCATACAGCGCTTCGATGCCGCAGCCCACGCCGCTCTCTATATCTCACGGTTCAGCAATGGCAGTCCCCATCCTCATCATGCTTGAATGTCACTGGTTCCTGTGCCTAAGCCCCCCGTCAGTGGCGTAGGCCAGGCCCGCATTCACCTCCAAGAGGTCTCCATAGCCTGCAGGCCTCGTTCCGCGCATGACAGTCAGTCGCAACTCAGAGTTCCCAGGGTAGTGGCTCGCCCTCGCTGATCTCCAGCGGCGCCCTCTGCTCTAGGCAACTATTTTCACCCCCAGGGGCACAAAAGGGAGCTGGAAGGCTCATTGTGATGCTTTTGTTGGTGGCGGCTCATGAGTGATCGGGAATGTATGTCCTGACCACACCCCCATAAATTGTAATTTAAAATCATCTTTAATGATAAAGTCAGCTTTTAAGTCACAAGTCTGAAAATGCCACTTTTAAAAAAATTGGTATTTTATTGTCTTTACCATTTAGTGCCTGCTGCCTGTGTCCTGGGTCACATGATTGAATAGCTTGGTAGTTGGCCTTTGTATATTCCTCTCAGACAGTGAGACAAAGGGGAAGTAAGTGTTGGCATGAAGGGCCAATCTGCAAGGGTGGGTGAGGAGGAGCTTTCCCTGACCCACTTACATTTTAAAAGGCTGCCTCTAGCACACACACAAAGGAACCTTACACCAGTCTTTTGTCTCCCCTGTCACTTGGAGTCTTGGCAGGTGAAGTAAAGAGCTGTCCAGAAAAAGATGTGAAGGTAACAAGGATGTCCTCCCCATTTCAAAGGCTGACACCAGAAATACATATTAGATATTCTGAACCACCCATTCAGTACACTCTGGACCTGTGCCCTGCTACTTGAAGCCTGCCCTGCTCTTGAAAAGACTATTCTGCTGTTACCAGAAGACTGCCCTGCTTCTTGAGGCCTGCCTTATTGCTTGAAGGAGAGAGGGCCTTCTTTTTGGAACCAGGACTACCAGAATGACTCCAAAAGCTTGTGTGATTGCCCCCTGCATGTGCTAAAGGGAATTAAGATATCCCGGAGACCTTGAACCCTGCACCTGGTATCTGCTGGAGTGAGTTTTAATCCGCCAAGTGATTCCCTTGGAAGTGGTGTTAAAGGTGCTGCTATTCTCTAACCCTAAAAAACGAGACTTCCTGTTCAGTGGCATCGCCAAGTGAAGATATCCATCCTTGTGACCCTCTTCTGCTACAGCTTGAAGTTTCAACCTTATGGAGGTTTTCACCTTCCAAAAAGTCCAGAGGTAAAAATCTGCACCAGGCTCAATGGTGCCAGGATCCCTATTGACAACAACAACATCTTTAGACTGTTAATTGTCGACAGCTTCAACAAGACCTTGCCCATCGCACCACCATGACCACAACAATGAGCCTGCTGCCTTGCCCCATTAAACCCTATCTTCTCCTGGACTTTTCTTCAAAAGTTCTTCCAAGTCTAAAGGTAGGCCCAGACTAGGCGCTCTGATGAAACAAGTTCATGTTTAATACTACATGGTAGTTGCAGAAACAGGGCTGACAATACTGTCATTAAACGTTTGCTGGCAATATTAAGATATAGTGCCTCTGATGCCATTTAATCTAAAAATCTTATATTTAAAATTATGTTTTGGCCTTTTCTGTGTGGGAATTTCACCTGAGATGGTTGCTGATATCAAAGGCCCAAACACTGTAGTCTGGAGGCCTTATCTTCGACTGATTGTGAGTGTACCACAAAGAATATGTTGTTTTTAACAAAATAAAGATGCTTCTAGGTATTGTCTTAGCATAATGTAGATTATTTAGGAAAATATTTTCTCAAGTATATTGAATATTAATGTTATGTATGTATTTACACAATTAAGTTGTGATTAAAACACAAACACATTGTTGTCAATGATGTTCAAATATTGAAAATGTATGTTCTACAGTGTTTGTACTCTGACCACAAAGATGTGTTGGGTTACTGAGAAGTAAGTCAGCTTTAGCTAAATCTTTATCAAGTTCAAGTAACAATAATATGCTTAGCATGATAGCATGCATTTGAATGTTCATGGAGCATGTACAGGCTCAGGCTCAGGGGGACCAACTACATCACATTGACTTTGTGGCAGGTCCTATAGGTATGTCTATTAGAATGTCTAATTTTCATTGTCTTTAATAATAAGGGCCTGACTTGCAAAGAACCTCCTCACTGGTGGCAGAGACCTGCACTCAGGGGCGAGTCTCTGCCCTGGGACAGAATCTCACTGGGGAGATTCCACATTAGTGCTGAAATTCTCCCACAACTGCGGGCCCTCGATCATGAGTGTGAATGCCATTTGTAAATCATGCCCAATGTCATTACGAATAACAGATTAAATGCTGTGAAATAAAAATGTGTCTAAATGTTTTATAACAAATTTAATTTTTATGTTTTACAAGGTGGTAATGAGATAACTAATTGTAATAATTTCCGTTGTCTTTTTTCATAAAGTACTGAAAAGGCAACACCAAATGTTGTAAAATATGGATCACTGACATAATATTGTCAGTCAGAATATCGAGGTACCAGAATATCGTGGTCAAAATATCGATGGAAAAAATATAAACTTCCTATCTCCATAACGGTAAGTACCAAAAAATCAATACCAAAATATTGTTGTTAAAAACGTAGTTGCATAAAATATAGATTTTTTTCTTAAAAATAATATATAATTAATTAAATTATAAATATAAGGCATGAAAACATTGTTAGAATTAGTTTTTATTAATACATAACAAATGCAATGTAAAAAAAAGTAACATGCATAATTAATTTTTTATATTTATATATATTAACTTAATATGAATACATAATTATCAAATGTAATTATAAAATGTTAAAAACGTAATTAAAATTATAATTACATGTCTAAATAAACATTTAATATAAATATAAAAAGTAATTTTATATATACAAAATCGAATTAATAAAATTATTTGTAAAAAATTATTTTTCACACTACAATAATAATAATAGTAGGGAAAACGTTGCATAGCGTAGGGAATACAATTACTACCCCCACTCCAACAAGTGTAACAGTAGGGAAAATGTTGCATAGCGGTAGGGTAAAAATTACTATTCCTTCTCCAGGAAGTGCAACAGTAGGGAAAGTGTTGGACAGTGGGTGGTTAAAAATTACTATTCCAACTTCAGTGAGTGCAACAGTAGGGAAAGTGTTGGATAGTGGGTGGGTAAAAATTACTATTTCCACTCCAGTGAGTGCTACAGTAGGGAAAGTGTTGACTAGCGGGTGGGTAAAAATTACTTTTCCCACTCCAGTGAGTGCAACAATAGGGAAAGTGTTGAATAGCGGGTGGGAATAATTTACTATTCTCACTCGACCAAGAGTAACAGCAGGGAAAGTGTTGGATAGCGGGAGGGTAAAATTACTATTCCCACTCCACCGAGTAGAGAAAGTGTTGGATAGCATAGGGGATGAATTTAGTATTCACACTCATGAAAAATAATCAACATTAACAATTAATTAATTTAAAAAAATCCTCCTACCGTATCCCCTATAAACATCACCGCTAATATTGTAAAATATTAACCAATTAACATAATTAATTATCAATTAATTAATTAATTAATAACAATTAACAATAAAATGAATAACTATCAAATGTGAATTAATTCACACAAATAACACTATCAACCCTCAATGCACTCCTAAAAAAAGTATACAATTAACATATTAACAAATTAACTAGTAATATTTCATGTCAAATGAATAACTAATTAATAACTTTTTAACCCAACAAACATTATTACCAATACATTATTAATTATTATTATTAATCAATTCATAATTCATTAATAAATAAATAACGCAACTAACAATATAAGTTATTAAATACAAAAATATTAATTCATTACTTAATTAATTTAAATTAAATTAATTCCCACCCTATTACCTATAAACCCAAAACCAGCTATGGAATAAAATTATGCAAAAATGAATCAACATATAATTAATTTATTAATTAAAAAAAATCTTAATTAATATACTTAAATGACTTCCCACCCTATTCCCCTATAGGGTGGGAGTGGTGTGGCTCACTGGTTAGAGGCGATTCAGAAAAGGGGGTGGTGATGGACAGAGCATCTGAATTAAACAGAACACTCATACCCAGTCAAAAGATCAGGGCTTGATCCATCACCGTTTTTTAGCTCACTGCACCATCCCAGTTCAGAACCTGGCTATATGCAAATTAGTCTGTCCCTGGCCCAGTGCATCATGGGAACAGGGCAGACCAAACTACCAAGCCAATTCTTTACTGGAAAGGAAACAAGCTTCCGGGGACCGGTTTCTGGCATTGCACCCGTCTTCGGCCCGGCTTGCTTGAATCCTGATGGTGCAGTGAGCAAGGGACTCATGTCTGAGCATACCCTGCCACTCCTATAGTGGCCAAAACGATTCAGAAAAGGGGGTGGTGATGGACAGAGCATTTGAATTAAACAGAACACTCATACCCAGTCAAAAGATCAGGGCTTGATCCATCACTGTTTTTTAGCTCACTGCACCATCCCAGTTTAGAACCTGGCTATATGCAAATTAGTCTGTCTCTGGCCCAGTGCATCATGGGAACAGGGCAGACCAAACTACCAAGCGAATTCTTTACGGGAAAGGAAACAAGCTTCCGGGGACCGGTTTCCGGCATTGCAGCCGTCTTCGGCCCGGCTTGCTTGAATCCTGATGGTGCAGAGAGCAAGGGACTCATGTCTGAGCATACCCTGCCACTCCTATAGTGGCCAAAACGATTCAGAAAAGGGGATGGTGATGGACAGAGCATCTCAATTAAACAGGACACTCATACCCAGTCAAAAGATCAGGGCTTGATCCATCACCGTTTTTTAGCTCACTGCACCATCCCAGTTCAGAACCTGGCTATATGCAAATTAGTCTGTCCCTGGCCCAGTGCATCATGGGAACAGGGCAGACCAAACTACCAAGCCTATTCTTTACTGGAAAGGAAACAAGCTTCCGGGGACCGGTTTCTGGTATTGCAGCCGTCTTCGGCCCGGCTTGCTTGAATCCTGATGGTGCAGTGAGCAAGGGACTCATGTCTGAGCATACCCTGCCACTCCTATAGTGGCCAAAACGATTCAGAAAAGGGGGGTGGTGATGGACAGAGCATCTGAATTAAACAGAACACTCATACCCAGTCAAAAGATCAGGGATTGATCCATCACCGTTTTTTAGCTCACTGCACCATCCCAGTTCAGAACCTGGCTATATGCAAATTAGTCTATCCCTGGCCCAG